>NC_141135.1:91207999-93607999 GCF_053477565.2 Lygodium microphyllum | reverse complement strand
TTTTTTGAACAAAAAATACATAATGACCAAGGAATTAAAGAGACCACTAGCTTTTTTCTGAGAAGTTGTGGAGCCAATGTCATTGAGATATGCATTTGCAAATGACATGGCCTCAGCAAAAGTTATGATTACTTTTTCTTGAATTTAAACAATCTTTATGCAAAAATGTTTTGTAGTCTAAGTTTTATTTTGGAAATGTGATGGGAGGTAGCACAAGGGACTACACGTCCCATCTAGAATGAATTGGAAAGAGGGGATTCATTGCCACATTTTGTGTATTAAGTATGTTTTCATGTGTTTTATTTCATATGCATATGATTTTGATAAATTAGTATTTTTTTTGTAAATAGATAAAAGATTATGGCTATCTACCCACTCTTGCATAGATAGAGTTTGGGACATATCCTAGCTATCATGCCTTGTAGGTTACACTTCTTCCCTCATAGCCCTTTCTAGGTATTTATATATATTTATGAATTGGTTCAATTGGTAAGTGAACAAGTTTAGCCTAATAATAGATAGTTCACACTACATAGGAGACTCATGCAACGTGGGATATAGAGGCTATTGCTTAAGAGGAGGTTGAGGGCAATCAATGAGTAGGTGGGTACATAGGAGAGGGAGTAGATTGAGAGAGAGGAAAGCCATTCCTTTTAGAGCTTTAACTAGAATACACATGAGCATTGTGATTATTCAAGTGTGATGACTCACATGATGATAATGGTGATGCAACTTGAGCTACACTTCCATGTCTTAATTGATTGCTTGTCCATTTCTTGAATCATACTTTCACTTATTAGTCAGTCACTTGGTTTTTCCTTCATCATGATACTCTTATATTTACACACATGCTTTACTATTATGATATGATATTACTTCATCTCATATTATTCATTATTTTTTTAATGTCACAAATTATAGTTGGAAACATATAAATGTATTACTACCTTGTATGTAAGAGTGTATGTGTATGACAAGATTATAAAACAATTAATGGATGAATTTCAACATCACTACTATGACCCATGAATTATAGTAGTATGTGTTCTTGCTATTGTGATTTAGAAGGAGAGAATATAGTTCATGTGAGAGGGAGTACAAGTAACTGTGTGCAAGATAGCAATACTAAGGTACGCTCATTACCCTAATCACAACAAAGACTATACATTGTGATTAGGATACTTGATCGTACCATTTATACGACTATGTAGTGGGGAAAAAGAGAGAGAAAGTAAAACTATATGACTAAAGGAAGAGAGGTAGGGAGGGAGAGATAGAGTGAGGAAGAGAGACTAAGAAAGATATAAAGGAAAAGTGAGTATTAAAGTTCAAGTTTCATTTTTTTAAAATGTTGCTTATAGTGAAGAAAAGGAAAGAGATAGGGAAAGTGCAAGAATGAGGGAAGAAAGCTGGAAGAGAGAGAAAATTTGAGGAAGAGAGAAAGTGAGAGTATTAGAGTTGAGGTATTAAATGTTAGACTTCAAGCTCATCTTTCTATCTTTGGTATGACTGTACCCGACCCTTGAGTTGTCCAGTTGTACTACATGATGTGGACTTTAAATAAGTCACTGCTTAGGACTTAGTTGTTTGGTATGAATGGTCCTTGAGACCTTAGGTTGAAAAGAGTCATTTTAGTTAAACTCCTACAGAGATAGGGATAGAGATAGAGTCTGAAGAGGACAACGATGATACTAAGGAAGATGGTTATGAAAGCAAACTAAAAGAATCTATCCCATCCAAAGAGGATATATATGAGGAGGACATCCCAGAAGAACTAGAAGAAGAAGATCTCATGCTGTGGGATAGAATGGTGATGGTACCGTTTGGTCTGGTAAATGGATCCTCTCATATGCAAAATCTTTATAAGAAATGGATTAAGAAGAATAATCCTTCCTTCAGCAGTGGCTCTTTCTGTCCTCACCCATCCTTCCCAAGAAACGATGATAATGATGCACCTTGCAAACAATCACCAATCCAACGGTCCCAACAGACATCAGAGGGTCCCTGTTATGTGACATTCTTGGATGCATCATCAAAAGATGAGTCCTCAAGCCAATAGGTAACTAATTTTGAAACCAAACTCGAAACAATCCTAATCCCATTTCAACATCTCGAGGAGCAATCCAAAGACGAAGTCAGTTCTAGTGGATCATCAAATGAGGACACCACTCCCTTGAAGGAGTCGGATTTGCATCTAGAAGCAGTCCGTGGGACCTTCATCCGTGAAGCAGAAGGTGAAAGATAGTTGACTTTTGTGGAAAGCAGAGTGAGATTGCATTGTGATAACCTCAGTAGTGTTATGTTGGTTAACAATTCTGTCTACATGGAGCCCCAAGAGGAACACTAAGGAAAATGGAATTCTCTTGCAAGAAAATCTATCTTGTAACATCAACAAGCTTTTATTTCATTCTTTTGATCATCAAAACAAAGAAAACAACAATTCTTCATGTAGCATCATAGTAGATATCTCCCACGGATTTGATAGAATCAACCATATTCTCCAACATCTTCACAAAATCCATCAATAGAACAAAGAACACAAGGGAATACACCATCTTTGAATGGAAATCAATCGCATAGTATTCATCTTCAATATCTTCATAATTCTCTTTCTCAATCTCTTATATACAGTTACAGTGTTTTGATAGATTTGACTATCTCTGACTCTCTCTCTCTCTCTCCATCAATAGTACATCATATACTCACTACAATGCTCTCATAATAACCCTCAATAATCCTTCTTAGGTCGTGGATGCACCTCCCAAGAGGTATGTCTGTTATGAAAGGTCACCAAAGCCACTACAGTGTCTTTTCACAGCTCACTACTGTCACTGTCACTTAGTCTTCTCTTCAGTCCGTCAGTAGCTATTTCTTCCACTTGTTTTAGCTCTTTTGAACTTAGATTCATACTTTCCAAAGGTTAGAAAACTTTCCCAAAGTCACACATACATTCTACAGAACACTTATAGAAGGTCTACAGAACAGTCACAGTACAGCACCAAAACAGCTACAGTACAGTTACAGTACAAAGACAGAGCAGAGACAGAGGCTCTACAGAAGATCTACAAAAGGTTACAGAAGGTCATCAAAACCTCATAACTCATACTCAAACCATTCCAAACTCTAAAAAACTATTCAATAAGCTTTCACAAGATCTCAATCTTCATCAATCACATCAATCCATGCTTCATACAGAAGACAATCAGAACAAAAGAGAAGCTATACAAAAGGTATACAGAACCTATCAGAACATCACAGAACCTTATATCCCACTAAAAATCATCATGAATTTCCAAAACATAATCAATATCATCCAAAACACTCTCAAATACTTCCATTAACAATCATACATCACTCTAAATCCACCAAAAATCAATCATTCAGACCTCAAAAACAACAAAAATCAGTCAAAAATTCAGTCTTTTTCCACTCTCAACATATCCCCACACTTAGAAAAGGAAGCATCCTCGCAACCTAAGGAAAAGAAGAATATAAGTTCACTAAAGAGCTCAATTAGTATCTTCCTTCAGATCTTCAATAATATTGTCAAAACACGATCCCAACTTATCATCTGTATCTGATAGAAATAATACTACTAAAGGAAAACTTCATTATACATTAACTCATCTGATTAATCATGTAAAAACCATTACAAATTTGTAAAGGATATAAGAGGTTCTCTTCAACTTTCCACCATAGGCTTTTCATCGACCAGCAATCTTTTAAAAATAGCTCTTGAACAAATATTCGCAACCAACACGAACTCATCACATACAATTAAGACAACACATACACAAACACTAACACAACCATCTGAATGACACCTCCAAAAAGAGATATATCATTGAAATTCTTCCAAAATACATGGCAAAGGCATCAATGAAGATGATCCCTTTTAAAAGCTTGGTGGTTTCGGAATCAATCCATGGAGAAGGATTCGTCTACAAATGTCTTGGGAGGATTCTGAAAAAACTGCAAGCAGCACATCCTTTCTAGCAAGACAAGGTATCTGCTAGGGAGACATAGGGCATGAAAATATAGGACATCTAACTGGTGGGATTCAATGTTCACATTGACATTCATACAAAGTTTTGGAATGGCCTTTTGATCATTATGGGAATGCCTATGCATGTATGCTAGATACTAAGCAAAATGAGCTGTCAATCTCACCGAAGGATCCAAAGACTATGAATATTGGTGAGCAAAATGAATATAGTTCTGGTATGCTTGACTGGCAATTGTCCAATATCCTAGAATTATTGGCCAGTTTATTTGAGGTCTTGTAAGAGAATCATTCGAGCTCCATCCCCTTCTTCTTAAAATTTGATGATCAAACCCGTCATATTCACTAACTGACTGAGGTGGTTGAGAGATAGAAGTGGTAGGAGATGGAAGTGGAATAATTAAAAGTGGATGAAGAGATGGGTAGGAAAAATCATAAAAGGAGGAATAATTCAAAGAAGGAGTGGCTGAAAATTTTAGGGAATCACTTAGGAAGGGTGTTAATTGATAAATAGGAAAGGTAGAAGGTACATGAATGGATGGAGAAGGGCATGGTGGAGAAGGGGAAAATACTCTATCTTCGATAAAAGAGTAGTATGTAAATATGGGAATTTGAGGAAAAGATTGAGGTTGGAAAAGAAGGGGTAAGATGGTTGTGGAATTGGTTTGATAGAGGGAAAGATATATATCATAACGGTGAGCCATTTGTTGGTAATACAATAGGGTAGGAACAGAAGGATCTAAGATAGATCTTCTCTGATAAGCATAAAAAAAGGTAGAATTAAATGGATTATTTTTGGAAAGATAAGCTAAGAGATCCACCCTCAGTTGGTTAGTGCTATGTACATAGGTAGGGGCTGTGTTCTGTCTTTGATTCAGGACCACAGAATCAATCATGGAATGCCAGGAATTATCAGGGCAAGTAGCTATTTTGGAGGAGTAACTCTAAAACATGTCATCTATTCGCAACTCCAAATGGTTGACATACAAAACAGCTTGTAAAACCATGTCTCCCACATACCAGGCCATATCCACTTCATCTGGAATCAACAAGTGTCCTCAGAGATACATATATGACATCAACATGGTATCAGTCATGACAGAATCTTCAAACACCATACGGACCACCTCTGTCAGCGACTTAAGAGACCAAGCCCCTCTCCAACCATCCTCTGGAAGAGGAAGATCCATTGTGGAATGCTTCATGTAGAAGGCCAACTTTTGTAATTGATACTGGACAAAGAAAGAATGGTCCGGAGGAACATATTCATGGAATTGCTCAAATGTAGACCATAGCAGATCCATCTTGGACTGCAATCTTTCCACCTTATCTTGGAAGAGAGGACACAAGGTAGCCTGTCTCTGAAGAACTGCCAAGTCCTCCTGTGAGAGAGAAGGGATCAAGGGAACATTAGGGCTTGGAGGAACAGACCGTGACTTTGCCAGTTGATCTTGCAACTGCTTGATTTGGGAATCTTGTGATTCCATTGTGTCATTAGCAGTCTGTAAGGTTGAAAGTTTGACATCTAAGAGAGTTTGGAACTCTTGCACTTCTTTGGACATCCTATCCTTCTCCTCTGAGAGGCTAGTAACCTCTGATTGAGCCTCTATTAACTGAATCTTCAAAGAAGATATCTCATCTCTTTGGGTTTCAATCAGTTGGGTTTGTTGCTCCATCTGCTTGAACAGATCTGCCTCCAGTGTGACCTTAGCAGAGGCTAACTCGGATGTTGCCTTATGCAACTGGTCCTTAGATTGCATTAGTTCTTCATAAAAGGAAGCGTACAGCTGTTGAGCACAGGCTATCACTGACAGTTCAATGGAACTCTGAATATCTTTACAGAGGATAGGAATGGTATCTCTCGAGACTAGACTGTTCAATGAGGGGACTGATATGTCTAGCGAACCTTCGCGATGTGCTCTGAACAGGTTGTTACATGTGAGATAAGCAAGGAGATCACTGCCAGAGGTAGCAGGAATGGGCACAGAAGGAAGAACTGAATGAGCTTTTTCTGCTACCCGCTTCAAGCATTTGCGCGGTATGACCAGGGGAGGAGGAGAATCCAGATCCTCTATATCAATTGGTTTTGACTCATCTGAAGGTGGAGGAGGAGGTACTGGATCAGATGGAGGAGATGAAGGCACACTCTTCTGTAAACCTGAGTAGGTCAAGAAGGCAGACAAGTACGATCAATAGGTGACATTGGTAACATTGCCCCTGGTGACTTTGACGAAATGTTGATCCATCTTAGTGAGTAGATAAGTGCTCCAATCAATAGCTACTCCTTTTAACACCATCCTTGAAGGTGTAAAGAGCTCTTTGGACAAGTAATGGGATGGCATTTTTGTAGGCATAAACCTGTCTTGGAGAAACTGACAGACCAACTTCCACACAGGATCAGTGATCATGGAAAAGGAAACTCCTGAAGAGTTGATCACCTTCTTAACATCTAGAATTTCCCTGGTCTGTTTTTGAAACAGCTTCAAAATCTCTTCGTTAGAGAAAAGCTGGCGAGTTGTAACAAAGGGTTCACCTTTGTAGGAAAGAGACAGAGCCTTCCCTAGGCCTCGAGGTGTCAAAGTCATGGAAGTACCCTGGACTAGTCCCGACTTCTTGCTGTAGGAGGTCAGAAACTCATCACACATCAATGGATCCTCTGGAAGCAATGGAAAGGAGGTAGCCATGAAAGTTGCGAGTCCCACCTTCGTGAGAGGCTCAAAAGTGAGTAGGGAAGAGTAATCCCTACTGACTAGTGGGACATATTGGATAGGGGGAGGAGCGTGAGGCGCCATTCAGATGGTAAACACACACACTTCAACATAGACAGTCACAAAGAATGCCTGCAAAACAACCAAAATGCGATAAAAAAGGAATCAATCCAAAACAAGGACACTCATACAAATATAGACGTAACTAACCCAAGTACCACCCCAGGCAATACACAGCCTAGAAAAATTTTGGCATGACCTCTACACATATGCGACTGAAAGCTTCATGCGATGCAACATGCAAGCACCCAAATCCTCGTATCAGGCAATAAAGAAAAAAAAACTACACACCGTACACGTAATCGTAACTCATGGACAAATCAGACTACCGTAAAAAACAGACATCAAGATTGGACCATAACCATGACCATCAGTGGGCAACTAAAGACTTGGACGTGCCCATCCCACGAAGCGAGTTTATTAAAAAGGGAAAAAAGAAGTGCAGTGAGGGGGAATTAGGTTAATGAAAGGTTCATTGGAATAAATTATTAACAATGGGTGATATTTTATTAAGTGATAAACCTTAATAAGAAAACGGTGGTTCCTTCTTAAAATTTTAATTACAAAGTATTAAGTTGAAACAGTGTTGTAGCGTAACTTGGACTTCGATGCCCAGACTGGGTCTCTAAATGCAAATTCCTTAATTAAAAATTAAGAGTGATGTGGAGCGCTTGTTTGCCAGCGTGTGCTCTTGTGATGGCTGGTTCATTTTTAAGTACAAATTAAAGTGCCTCTCACTACAAGATATAGACCTTATAGCGACGTTTAAAGCGACGAAAATACAAACAACAAAATTTGCCCCCGTCGTCGCAAAAAGCATCGTTATTGACGACGCCATGGAATCGTCGCTATATACGTCGCTATTTGCGTCGCTATATACGTCGCTATATGCGTCGCTATTTGCGTCGCTATATACGACGCAAATAGCGACGTATATAGCGACGGTTACAGAGAGTTTGCGACGCTGATAGCGACGACAATAGCGACGCCTGCAGTAAATTTGCGACGCAAATAGCGACGGTAACAGAGAAAAAAAAAATTTGTGGCAGGGCAGCTTGTGTGCTGTATGAGAGGCATACAAAATAGTTTCTGCACTGCTGCATACAAAGCGTTTGCAAACAAAAAGAATCTATACTGAAATCATAAAACTGATAGATGAAATAAATACATGATATCGCATAAAATGCGATTGGTACAATCATAAAACAATATCACTAATACATAGAAAATGTCCACATAGATCGGGCGACTAAAAACTAAAGGTATGTGAGCGCTAAGGATCCGAGGGCGAGCTACAAATCGTCGTCCCCCGAAAGCTCTTCCCGCTGTAAAGGAGCATCAAACGGATTCTGCAGAAAAAGAAACAACATATCAATCCACCATACAATAATGCATTCAAATATCTCATGGTAACTACGGACATGAAAGATGAGAGACTTACTGGGCCGCCGCGTCTGTACAATCGGTCGATCAATGATCTGAGACCGTGCCTCTCTGCATATTGAGTCTCAAGGCCTTGCGGATCACGATTTGTAATGGAGTGCTGCAAAGAAAACAAAATGCTAACTGTTAGAAACATGATTGTCAGTACAAATAATATCTCAAAAAAACAAATAAGCAAAACAAAAGAGAAACTTACAAAGTCCTCCAAATATGTCCTGTGGCCGCCACTCCCAAGATGATGTAGCGATCCGGCCTCGATTCGTGCCCTCGCCGCCTCCCGCTGCTGACTCCAATGTCCTGGCGAATTTGTAGCCTCCTCCCTCAGTCGGCGCCAATCCTCTGCATCTAACCACTCGGGCTTTGGAGCCCCACTCTTGATTGCCTTGCGTGCGTCGGATCGTCTATGTGACATGTATGCACGCATGCAATCCATCATCCAGCCCGTAGAGAATCTATCCACTGCGGCTGGCACCGGGAACTCCTCGTGCAAGGATGCTACTATGTACTCCTTGCTCCCCTCCAGTATGTTCCTCCAATGATCCAGGACGTTGTGCCGAAAAACTTGTTGGCACAACTCCCTCATGCGAGCCATCACCCTCCTCCCCTCATTATTCATGATGATAGCTCCTGACCTGCCATCCACTAGGTATCCATAATCCCTAGGAGTGTGCCTCCTATGGGCCCTCTCCCATCTCCGTCCACGCTCCTGGGCATATCCAGGAGACCCCTGAACATCCGGTGTACCGACGGGGGTACCCTCTCCCGGAGTGCCACTGAAAGGGGTGCCACCAAAAGGAGTGCCACCAGAGGGGGTGCCACCAAAAGGAGTGCCACCAAAAGGCGTGACATCTGCCGACGGCTGCGCAAAAGCCGGAGTAACTGGAGTGGACGTCCCCACAGGTGTGACAAATCCTGGAGGTGACTGAGCTCCAACTGAACGACGAGACGGAGACACCGCGTCCGTGTCTCCACAGCAGCACCCCCCTGATCCTCCTGCAGTCGCAGTCCCTCCCTCTGGCCCAAGTCGCGAGCGTCGAGATCGTCTGCTCGAAGCTGAAGCATCTGATCGCACTGAAGCTGATCTAGCAGAGCGCCCTGACAAAGAACGAGACAGCTCCTGATCTGCTATCTCTCTGAATCTCGCGAGCTGATCTGGAGACATACGTGCCATCATCTCCTGAAACTCCTCATCGCTCATCCCTCGACTCATCCTGAAAATATCGATACCTGCAGAGATAAAAAATAATGTTAGAATAATCAATTGAAACTATACAAAGCGCATTAATATAAATCATTTTTGAAAAATCCATCTTAAAATGCATATCTTATCTACCTTTATGGAAGATCTAAACAACGAATTGAGTAATACAATTCTCCAAGAATGAAGTATTCTATGGTCCCATGTTAATCTCCTGACATAACTCTGCATACACTGGAAGGTCGATAGACATGTCACCACAAAAGAACGAGTCTGCCTCGTTCTCAAAAAATTCTACGACTTCTGTATTTCCATCATTGTTAGCCGATGCGGGCTCCAAGCTTGCGGTGGCCTCCACCCCTTGTAATTTCGATCCCTCTATTTGCATATATTCTTCATCTATGCCTGGAACATCGCTTTGATCATATACTCTCGCACCTCGAGGAGTTGAAGGTATAACATACCACCATCGAGGTTGTCGGGGATTTGGATAGAAGATTACCTGTTCACAAACACTTACAAACCGTCTTCAAACCATTGTGACATAAAGCATGTCGTATTACAATTAGCAAGCAAATGACTAGAAGATTACATGTTCACAATGTGCCGGCAACACAAAGGTGTCGCGCAAATCCATCCATTTTTTTTCGGAATCTATTTCGAGAAATCCAGATGGACCTCGTCGAACCGTTGTGCCAGCTCCTCCAAGTACCACTTTGAACCACTGCACATCGAATATTATCATGGAGAAGCTACGGTAATCCACCGTAATAATACTTTGCAAATTCCCAAAATACTCCATCTCATCCACAACCGTGTTCGGATCCGTTGCTCGTCGCCGGCTCTCTTGCTCAAACCTTGCCATGACACCACAGTCCATTGTGGAGCGCATTTTGTCAATACGCTCCACCCGAAAATGCCGTCCGCGCGACCACGCTGCACTATATATTTTGTACTGCACATTGAAACACTCAAATTAGATGTAGCAAACAAATTCAGATACGACACATTCTAAACCCCTCATTACCTTTGGACTACATCCCCTCGAGAACTCCCACTCCTCCATTGAGACCTCTGCCCCTTCGCTGGATGCTGCGATCAAGGCTCCATGCAACCATCGTGTTGACATAAACCGCAGCATCTCCTCCATGCCTTCGGGATATCGAATCGGTCGGTGACGCGTACTGCGTCGGAATTCAGCTCGCGCTTCCTCTCGATCTTGCCTTGCAATCTGGTACTTGGCGAGCCACGTCTCCATGGAGGCATGGTGCAACATACAAAAGCGATTCACCTTCTCTTCCATTGAGACATCCATTCTTTTTTCTACCCCATTTCCAACCACCACATCTCCAGTCAGCCTGTCATCGTCCTTGAGCGTCCATAGCATTTCATTGTCTGGTTCCACCGTTGGTAGCCATTGTGAGATATGCACTAATGCCTCTGACACCAACCAACCCTCCGCCATGCTACCTTCCGGACGAGCTCGTTGTCGCACAAAGCCTTTCAGGGTTTTCATGAAGCGCTCCAGGAAGAACATCCATCGCGTATGGACAGGTCCGGCAATCTCCACTTCGTCCACAAGATGCACAAGAAGGTGAACTTGTATCGTGAGCATGCTAGTGGGCAGGTATTTCTCAAAGAGACAGACCGTCTCAACTGCTCCCTGCCTTGCGGATTCAATAGAGGACGTCTTAATCTCTTTCTGTGAGATCCATTGCACCAAAGTCGACAGCTTGTAAATGGCCCCGCGAATTTCTGGAGTTAGGCATCCCGCGATCGCGATCGGTAGGACAAACTGCCACAAATGAGAAAGCATTAAGAATAATGGTCACTTTTCAAATTTCAAAATGTCCACGCTAATTAAAATCCATTCTGTTCACAAACCTAACATATCTTATGCCAATCATGGGATTTTAGCCCAGACATTTGGTCATCTTTAGAAAATGCGGACCTGAGAGAACGCATCATACCCGTCGGAGTGCGGATAGACTTGATTACTTGCTTCACAATGCGCTCTTCTTTGGTAGACAAAACCCAGGGAGCGCAAGGAAGCTGCACTCCCCCTTCAGCACTCGACTGCGGCCAAAGCGCCTCCATCTTACCTACCTCCTTTAAATCCATTCGTGACCCTATAGTGTCTCTCTTTCCTGTGATGTGGTCCCATAGCAAGCTGCCCACATTTTTGAAAATATGCATGGGATCCAACAAGTGGTTGACCTGTAAGTGGGTCCAATATGGCAACTCGTAGAAAACTGAGAACCGTCGCATTCCATTTGGATGTGATTCCGGGTTTACCATTTTCAGCTCGTACCAGCTTGCAGCGTTCATACGTGCTGGAGGTCGTCCAAGAAAACCTTCCCTGAGTTCATGATCCTGCGGCAAGAAAGCGGCGTGTCCTTGATATACCATCTTCTTCATGGTTCGTGACCTTCGGGAGTCTAACTGTGGCCCACACAATGGACATGCATGATAACCTGAGGTAACGAGACCTACAAGGCAATCCACGACCTAGTGAATACTTGATTGAATGAAATAAAATATAGATATTACCGGCGTGAACAAAGGTCTGCTCACCTGAGCACTCTCCCAATCTCGGAAAGTCATGCATCGTCCACATGAGAATGGCTCGAATGTTGGCTGACCGCCGACCATCGCGCCTGCTCATATCTTGCACCGTGACCCCCTCCTCCCACAAAATCTTAAGCTCATCGACTAATGGACGAAGATACACGTCCATATTTTTTACTTTGTAGCGGCCCGGGACGAGCAAGCTAAGGATGAGATGTCCTTTCTTCGTAGAAAGCCATGGAGGAATGTTGTAGTTGACAAGCACTATAGGCCACACACTGTAAGAAGTCGAGCACAGACCGAATGGGTTCACACCATCCATGGCGAGACCGAGCTGAAGATTCCTTGGCTCTCGCGCAAAGCCTGGGAAGGTAGAGTCAATGTGGCTCCATGCGCGCGAATCTGCTGATATTCGTTGCACTCCATCCGTAGACCTATTCTGCACATGCCACGTTGTCAAGCTTTCCATGGCAGACGTGCGAAACATGTGGTTTATGCGGGGGATGAGCGGAAAGTGTCTGAGGACTTTTTGAGGGATGGTCTGCCCTTGCAAGTCCTGTCGATACCTGTGAGCACCACACTTTGGACATGTCTCCATAGTCTCGTATTCATCTCGAAACAATATGCAGTCGTTGATACATGCATGGATGTTATTGTAGTCCATGCCAAGCTTCCGTAAAACATGTCGTGCATCATCACGAGACTCAGGCATGGTGTTTGCAGGTGGCAATATATGATATTTCAATAACCTGAAAAAATCATAAAACACCTTGAAAAATCCATCCATATTTACAATAATACTGTTTTAAAAAAAAACAATGAAGTCTGTGTGCAAGGTACCTGAATAACTCAGTCACACTCGTATCGCTCCAACCGTATTTTGCTTGCACACTTAAGAGTGCAAGCAATGTCTTCAACCGAGACACTCGGCACCCATCATATAATGGTATGGATGCTTCCTCTCTAAGCGGGTCAGATGTCTCAACATCCATGGGAATCAATGCATCGATCATTGCCTCCATCTCAGGCTCCAAGATTGTAGGCAAGTCGGGAAGGTTGTTTGTCTCCTCTGGCATTGACGATATAGATGGGCCTTGCGAGTGGTCTATTGGCTCCTGCCATCCATCCATCGCACGTCCACGAACTCTTCTAATTGGCCGCAAAGGGTGCACTCCCCCTTGGGTCGAGACATCACCCCCCTGGACACAAAATTTGCCAACAAGACCCAATCTTATTGTGTATGGTTTTCAATTAGCTTGAGAGTACAATGCATGAAAAATGCTAACTTGAAAATACCGTTTGCTGAAAATCTGCAATCGCCTGATCAATAATCTCAGGTTGAAACTCGCCAAATTGTCGTACGTGTTCTATAGACAATCGGCGTTTTCATCTAATTGCCAACTTGCATTGAGAGCAAGGACATGGGACACGCTGATTAAGATACGACTCGCGGTCTTGAACAATAGGACCTTCTTCGTTTGCCATCTTATCTACATTACAGCAAACGAGGCTTAAATGGATAGCTTTATGGAGATGTACGTCAACTTGCAAGTTGACCATAAACCTTGCATTGTATATAGTAGTCGAGAGATTTTCCGATGTTATATCTCGGCCTTGTATCATGCTCAACGATTTGTTTGTCCCGGTAGATAATTTTTTGTTATATCTCGGCTTTGAGTATAAGTAATCCATTTTAAAATTAATGCGCGCCATCTATGAAATTTTACAACTATAGTAATAAAAATTTATTTCAATCAATTCTACTCATAGTCATAAGACCTGAGAGAAATTATCCTATACTCAATTTAAGGGATCTCCACTTCTATAACAATAATTTTGGGTTAATTTTGATGAAGTACGTGGCTGTATGCAAAGCACATTGCATACCATTATCGATACGTATATTATCTTAAATTTCATTCCCTTCCCTCTCCCTCTCCCTCTTCCTCTCTTTCTCTCACCCTCTCCCTCACCCTCTTGTTCTCTTTCTCTCCCTCTCTCATTTTCTCCCTCCTCCTCCCTCTTTCTCCCTCTTTCTCCCTCTTTCTCCCTCTCCCTCTCCCTCGCTCCCTCGCTCCCTCTCCCTCCCCCTCCCTCTTTCTCTCCCTCTCTCATTTCCTTCCCCTCCCCCTCCCTCTCCCTCTCCCTCTCCATCTCCCTCTCTTTCTCTTTTTCTCCCTCTCCCTCTCTATCTCTCTTTCTCTCTCATTTCCTAAACAAGCAAAAAATAAAGTGATTTAAACATCCTCTAAGCAAAAGGGAGAGGGAGAGATACAATGCACTCTCCCTCTCTTTCTCTTTCTATCCCTCTCTCATTTCCTTCCCCTTCCTCTCCCTCTCACTCTCTTTCTCTCTCATTTCCTCTCCTAAACAAGCAAAAAATAAAGTGATTCAAACATTAAACAAGCAAAAGGGAGAGGGAGGGAGAGAGAGAATGCACTCTCCCTCCTTCTCCCTCTCTTTCTCTTTCTCTCCCTCTCCTATTTCCTCCCCCTCCCTCTCCCTCTCCCTCTATTTCTCTTTCTCTTTCTTTCTCTTTCTTTCCCTTTCCCTCTCCCTCTCCCTCTCTTTCTCTCTTACTCTCTCGTTTCCTCTCCTAAACAAGCAAAGAAGAAAGTAATTTAAACATTAAACAAGCAAAAGGGAGAGAGAGAGAGAGAATGCACTCTCACTCTCTTTCTCTCCCTCTCCCTCTCTTTCTCTCCCTCTCTCTCCCTCTCCCTCTCCTTCTCTTTCTTTTCCTCTCCTAAATAAACAAAATAGAACGATTTAAACCTTCAACAAGTAAAAGAAAGAGAGAGGGAGACTCACCAATGAGATATGGCGAGCGTGGGCGGCTTCTCTTTGCAACGAGGGCTCCTCCTCTCCTTCGCGAACAACGACGGTGGCGGTGGCGGTGGCGGCGGCGGCGGCAGCAAGTCTCTTCCTCCTCTTCTCTCACAAAGCCTTGGCTCTCTCCCTCGCTCTCTCCCTCGCTCTCGCTCTCAAAAGGCGAATAAAACAAAATGAAAACGGCGCTCTGGTTTCGGCCGCGCTTTTTTTCCCTGCGGCGTCGCTATTGGCGTCGCTATATGCGTCGCTAAATGCGACGCAAATAGCGACGCATATAGCGACGCCAATAGCGACGCCGATAAACGCCGTCGCTAATCGGCGTTGCTATTGCCCCAGTCCCTTGTAGTGTCTTAAGCGCACGTAGCGCATGCAAAGTGAATGGCTGGTTGATTTTTATTATGATGAAATTGTGTGTTTAGTGTGAATGCGCATGGAAAATGTGGGTGAATAAAGAGTTCATTTTAACAATGAATTTGTGATTAGGGGAAAATGAAAATAAATAAAGCACATAAAATAAATACCTGGAAGGGGTGTGTATGTAAGGGTCTAAAGGCGCACGGAAGAGTCTCCCAAAAGGAATGAAGCCAATAAAATAAAAGTAAAGACCACTAACTGAACAACAAAGACAACACCTTAGTGGATGTGTCGATTTTTATGATTATATTGGTTTTATTGTATTAGGATTTATTATGTTTTTTTAAACTTAATGTTATTTTTTTTTTGGGAATTTTATTTGTGTTTGGGATGGTTTTAAAATGTGGTTTGGTTAAGTTATGTTAGTATGTGTGGTTATTGGAGTTATGTGTGTTTTTCTGGATTTGTTTTTTAATAAATTGTATGTGATTGTGTATTTATTGTTTTTTTTTTCAAAAGGAAGAATAATTAAAGATGGATATGGGATGAAGTAAAAAGAAAATTTCAGCCAGTTAGGAAATATCCACAATCTAGGATATGAAAATAAGATGGAGATTTTTATGGTGAAGCGGTGAGTGTGTGGTTTTTTTTTTATAATTTGTTTGAAATAGGGGTACCATGTAGAAAAATATTTTAAAGGAAAAAATAAATGGAAAAAGGTCAAGGGGGGGTGGGTGGAATTTTATGGAATTTTTCAGAATTTTTTTTCGTATTTTTGTCTAATTTTAAATGAAATTTTGTGCATTTGTAAGGTAATTTTAGAACAAATTGGCAAATATGGAATTTTCTTTAATTTTTAGGGTTGAAATTTCTAGCTGAAAAATTTCCAAAAATTTGCAGAAAGTGAAGGGAATTTTAAAAAAAATTGATTTTTTTTGTGAAAATTAATTTATAAAGTAATTAAATCAGTTAAATCAAGAAAATCAACTTAGTTTGGTAAGTAAGGTCAAATTAAGTCAGATAAGGCATGGAAGTCAAGGTAAGTCATATAAGTCAAGCTAGGTTAGGTCACATTAGTCAAATGGAACTAGGTTAGTCTGGGTTAGGCAAAGTCAGATAAGTAAGTTAAGGCAAGTCAGTGGAGACTAACCTAAGGGGGGTTAGGGTAACTAGGCCAGGGTTAGGTTACTGAACTAGGGTTAGTTGACCTAAGTATGGTTAGTCTAACTAGGGTAAGGGTAACCTAACTAACTAGGGATAGGTCAACTAGTCTAGGGTTAGATAACTCAACTTGGGTTAGTGTAACTATGCTAGGGTTAGTGTAACTAGGGAGGAGTTAGGTGATTAGGGGGTGGGATTAAACTAGCCTAAGTGAGGTTAGTGAACTAGGGGGTGGGGTTAAACTAACTACAGTTGGGTTAAACTAACTAGGGGGTTAGTAAACTAACTATAGTTGAGTTAAACTAACTAGGGGGTTCGTAAACTAACTATAGTTGAGTTAAACTAACTAGGGGAGGTTAGTTGATTGGGGGGGTTAACTAACCTAACTAGGGTTAGTTTAATCTAGGTAGGTTTAGTGTAAACTAATTAAGATTAATGTGATTAAGTAAGGTGAATTAAGGAAAAGGAGGTTAGTCTAACTAACCTGAAGGGAGTGAGCAGGAGGAGGAGGAGGAGGAGGAGGAAGAGGAGGGCGGCGGCGCGGCAGAGCCGACGGCAGCTACGGCGGGCGGCGGTGCTGGAGGACCTGGCGGCGGCAAGGAGGACCTGGCGGCGGGAGACGGCGTGGCGGCGGAGCGGCCGCGGAAAGGGGCCGAGGAGGGAGCGGCCGCTGGAAGGGGAGGGAGGGCGTGAAGGGGGAGAGCGGCCGCGCTGGGGGGGCCGAGGAGGGGAGGGAGGGCGAAGTCGCCGAGGAGGGGAGGGAGGCGGGGTGAAGGCGAACAATGTGTCAAGATTGTGGGAGAGAAGGAAGGAGTCTCGCTTGAAGCTTTTTTGCTTGCACAATGGGGGAAGACACACAAGGGTGGAGGCTGAAAATAGTTTTCCTCTTCTTAGTTGTGTAAGCCAAAAGAACTCAAGTACAAAGAAATAGAAGAACCCTATATATGTGTCTCAAACCAAACTCAACTAACTAAGGTGGCATACTAACTGAGCCACGAACTAGAGTAGATAAGGATAGCTATCATGTAGCTATTATTCATGGGCGGTGTGCCAACCGCGTCTGCAACTGACAAGTCGGTGACATAAATACACAACGGTCACCCTGGCGTATCACGAGTGGAGCTCGATATCTCAACACTCCCCCTCGAGCTCAATCCCAATTCCTGCACACCAAGCAGGTCTCTGAACTTGCGCAGCTTCTCTGCGCCCAATGCCTGAATCGTGAATATGTCAGCTACCTGATCCTCTGTGCTGACATAAACTAGATCAATAAGACCTAGTAAAACCCTCTCTCGCACATAGTGATAATACACCTCAATGTGCTTTGTTCTAGCATGATAGACTGGGTTATTTGCCAAGTGTATACTATTCATGTTGTCACAATAAATGACAACTGGCCCATATGTAGACTGATGCATATCATAAAGTAGCTTATGCAACCAAGCTACCTCACATGCAGCCATTGCTGCACCCCTGTACTCAGCCTCTGTGCTCGACAAGGCAACTGTAGGCTGTTTCTTGCTGCTCCAAGTGACTGCAGCACTCCCAAAAGAGAACACATATCCACTGGTAGATCGTCTATCAGAAATACTACCAGCCCAATCAGCATCAGTGTATCCATGCAACTGTATCGGAACCCCAGTCTCATAAAATAGTCCATACTGCAATGTGGACTTCACATACCTGAGTATGCGTCTAGCCGCATCCAAATGTGGTTTTCTTGGAGCCTGCATAAACTGACTTACCAATCCAACAGCATAGCTCAAATCTGGCCTGGTAATAGTCATATAAATCAAACTTCCTACTATGCGTCTGTACATAGTAGGGTCTTCTAGAAGCTCACCTGCATCTGTGCTCAGCTTCACATTCTGCTCCAAAGGAATGAAATAGGCTTACAGCCTGTCATCCCATATTTGGACAGCATGTCCAATCCATACTGCCTCTGCAAGAGCTGTATCCCACTTGGTGATCTAATCACCTCAATGCCCAAGAAATAACGCAGCTCTCCCAAATCCTTCATCTCAAACTTCTGCTTCAATAGCATTTTCACATGAAGGATATCTTCATCACTGTCACCTGTCATAATCAAATCATCAACATAAATGACAAGTAGCATAATACCTTTCTCTGTTTTTCTCGCATAAAGTGAGAAATCTGCCTTGGAAATCTGAAAGCCAATAGTGACAAGATACTGTCCTATCTTGTCAGACCATGCTCTAGGTGCTTGCTTCAAGCCATACAAGGCTTTCTTCAACCTGCAAACAAACTCAGGATGAACAGCATGCACATAACCTGGTGGCTGCTCCATATAGACCTCTTCTTGCAAATCACCATGCAAGAAGGCATTCTTTACATCCATCTGATGTAAAGACCATCCCTTTGATGCAGCCATAGCAATGACTGCTCTTACGGTTGCCATCCTTGCAACCGGACTGAATGTTTCTTCATAGTCAATGCCATATGTTTGTGCATACCCCTTGACTACTAATCTTGCCTTGTATCTGTTCACAGAACCATCTGCATTGTGCTTCACCTTATAAACCCACTTACAGCCAATTGCATTTTTACCTTTAGGCAAAGGTACTAACTCCCATGTAGCATTTGCTTCCAAGGCATCCATTTCTTCATCCATGGCTTTCTCCCATTTTTCTTTTCCCATGGCTTGCTCAAAAGATGTGGGTTCTGGTTCCTGTATCACTTTGACCATATATGCATAGTGAATGGCTGTAAATCCATCATATTTCAGCCTATCTACAGGATACCTAGCTCTCGTAGACCTGCGCAAAGTAGGTTCACTCCTAGGTGCTCTCAAAACATCCCTAGTCTTCCTTACTCCAGGTGTAACAATAGAAGGAATACCCAACTCATCATCAATGCTCTGTTCTGAGCCACTGGATTCACCATCCACATAAGAGTGACCTGCATTCACATCAAACATGGACTGATCAACCTTCTCTTTTCCTTTTTATGATACCTGCATACCACTATCTGCATTACTTTGAGAAGATTCTCCTGATCTCAATCTGCCTGTCCATGGTGAAGAATGTGAACCACTACTAGAGGACGCTCCAGGTCCACTAATATTTTGTGACTGCTGCTGTGAATTTTGTGCAGTATTACCATTTTGTGCATCTATATCATCAATCACATTTACTGGTTTATACCAGCTACTCATCTCATAAAAAACAACATCTCTGCTCACTGTAAACTTACGAGTAGAAGGGTTATAGCATCTATACCCTTTTTGCTGCAGAGAGTAACCAATAAAGATGCACTTCTCAGCTTTTGGATCCAACTTGGATCTCAACTCATCTGGCACATGTACATAGGCAATGCAACCAAAAATTTTCAAATGAGAAATATCTGATTTCCTACCAGTATACCTCTCCTCTGGAGTCATTCCATGTATTGCTGCAGTGGGAGTCCTGTTCATTATGTAGACTGCTGTAGCAACTGCTTCAGCCCAATAAAAATCTGGCAAGTCTTTTTCATTGAGCATGGCACGAGATACCTCTCCAATATGCCTGTTTTTCCTTTCTGCAATTCCATTTTGTTGTGGGGTATAACTGCATGAATATTGCTGCTTTATGCCATGCTCCTGCAAGAACTTTGCAAACTCATTTGAGAGGTACTCTCCCCCTCCATCTGATCTTAGGCATTTTATTTGCAGACCTATTTCTTTTTCAGCCATAGCTTTAAGGGTTTTGAAATGCCCAAAAACTTCACTTTTCTTTTTCATAAAATACACCCAAACTTTTCTGCTATAGTCATCAATAAAAGTGACAAAATAATGACAGCCTCCAAGAGATGCAGCTTTAGTAGTCCACACATCAGAGTGGATTAATTCCAATGGCTTCTCACTCTCTTGAACATGTCTAGGAAATGGTTTCCTTGCCTGTTTTCCAAACTGACAGGCTTCACATACCTTATGCATTTCTGCAACCTTGAATTTTGGCAATCCTGCAACAATATTTTGGGCCTGCATTGATTTAAGTCGCTGTACATTAACATGACCAATGAGTTTATGCCATATATCAATATCTGCAACTACACCAGTCCCATGTGCAAACATTGCTGCACTCAATTCAAACATGTCTGCATCCAACGTAAACATTCTGCCCTTCTTCTTTCCTTTTTCTATCAAGCGACCTTTATTTTTCATATCCTCAACAAAGCATCCATGAGGATTAAATCTGACCTGCAAGCCCTGCTCAACCATTTGACCGACAGAAACCAGATTCTTGGTGATATTCGGGACATGAAATACATCGGACAGGTATTTCTTTTTCCCATCCTGCATAGACAAAGGAATTTTTCCAATCTGCACAATAGGATGTGCAGTATCATCACTAGTCTCCACAAATCCTGGTTTTTCCATTTTCCTTGCATCCTCCATCCATTCTGCATGACCTGTCATGTGGTTTGATGCACCTGAGTCAACATACCATACATCATTGCTTTCTTCTGCACTTGTCACAGAATTGTTCATGTGCTGCACCATGAACAAATGCTCATTTCTGTCATCACCCTGTCTACTAGAGGATGCATAATTTCCTTGTTGCAGTTTTCCATTCATGATGTCATTCTGCTTTTTATAGCTGTCTTTAGCCACATGACCCATTTTACCACAATAGTAGCATTCAACATTACTGTTTGCATTTTGGCCTCTTTGCCATCCACCACGACCTCTTTGGCTCCCCCTGCCTCTAGAGTTACCACGTCCTCCTCCATAGGACTGGTTTTCTTGAGTTTGCTGCATATTCTGATTTCTACCACGGCCTCCAAATCGGCCTCCTCTACCTCTGCCTCTACCTCTTCCAGCATTTGAGTAGAAGACAACTTCTTTTGAAGTTCCTCCTGAAGAAGATGCACCACCATTTCTCTGCTCCTCAGAAATTAGAAGAGCAATCAACTCCTCAAAGTCAGGAAATCTTTCACGAACTGAAATGGATGTCCGAAACTGTGCATAATCCTTTCCTAGACCATTCAACGTCACAGAAACTAAGTCATCATCTTCCACTGGTGACCCAATGGAAGCAAGTGCATCTGCAATCTTCTTCACCTTCATGTGGTAGTCGTTGATGCTCATATTTTCTCTTTGCACATTGTGCAACTCTTGCTTGAGCTGCATTTTCCTGGCTTGCGTATTTGTGCTATACATTTTTGACAAAGTATCCCATGCCTCTTTTGGCGTACTTGCATCCTGAATATGCACAATCATAGAGTCTGAAATGCTGATAGACAGCCAATATATAACTTTCCTGGCTCTCTCATGCCATGCTTTAAATGCCTGCATTTGCTGTTGATTGGGAACATTAGGAAGAACTGGTTCTTCTTCATTTCCTGCAACAAATTCCCAATATCCTTTTCCCATAAGGAAATTCGTCATTCTAAACTTCCATGCTTGGAAGTTGTTCTTGTCAAGCTTTTCAGTGACAATCTGTGAAAGAGAATCAGATGCCATTACAGAAGACTGCAAAAAATTCTGTCACTGCAAAAACCACAGCTTCACCCTCACAAGGGAAAATCTGCAAAACTGGCGAAAGTGGTATTTGACCACACAGTCACTTCCTAGTGACGATTTTTCATCAACAAGCAACAGGGATGATTATGTAACTCCCAACGTCTCTGCGCACAAGCATACAATGCAATTTTTACAGTAACTATTCACCGACCTGTAGAACAGTGGCTGCACAACATAAAACTGGGCCTTTTCCTGAGTGCGTGCAGAAAACTTCCGCCTCCAAAACAGGCCCCGAAATGGCCTCAAATCAAAAAAACAAGGTCGCCAAGGGCTAAAGCCCACTCCCGCAGCATATACTACCCTCTTGCTTCACCACAAAGGGCGTCTCAACCTGAGACAATGCACTCCTGCACTTTCCGGCTGTGCTACCTGCAGAGATCTGCTCCCAAAACAGAAAATGAAAGCAACACTGCTCCTCTTACCAGAACACTGCGAGCTTGGCTTGCTTTCTTGAGCTCCTTACCACGAACAAGGCTCTGATACCATGTCAAGATTGTGGGAGAGAAGGAAGGAGTCTCTCTTGAAGCTTTCTTGCTTGCACAATGGGGGAAGACACACAAGGGTGGAGGCTGAAAATAGTTTTCCTCTTCTTAGTTGTGTAAGCCAAAAGAACTCAAGTACAAAGAAATAGAAGAACCCTATATATGGGTCTCAAACCAAACTCAACTAACTAAGGTGGCATACTAACTGAGCCACGAACTAGAGTAGATAAGGATAGCTATCATGTAGCTATTATTCATGGGCGGTGTACCAACCGCGTCTGCAACTGACAAGTCGGTGACATAAATACACAACGGTCACCCTGGCGTATCACGAGTGGAGCTCGATATCTCAACACAACGCCCGCTGGGGGGGAGGGAGGGGGAGAAGGGTGGAGGGAGAAGGGGAAGGAGGGAGACAGAGGAGGCTGTGGGGCGGGCGCTAGCAGATGGGAGGGTGGGACGGGATAGGAGGGTGGTGAGAGAGGGAGGGTATGGCGTAGGGAGGGAAGGGGTCGGTGGGACGACGGGAGGGTGGGAAGGGATGTAGGTGGTGGCGGATGAAGGGCGGCTGGGCGAGGTGGTTGGGAGGCAGCGGGACGAGCGATGCAGGCAGGAGGCGGCGGCCAAGGAGGACCCGAGCGGGGCGGGGGGTCCACGAGCAGAGGAAGAAAGGAGAGGAGGAAGGGAAGAGAAGGAGGAGGAGGGGAGGAGAGGGGAAGGGAGACAAGAAGGATTGTAGGAGGAGGAGAGGAAGAGAGAAGAGGAAGATAGGGAAGAAGAAGAAGTAGGGAGAGAGGGGAGAGAGAGGGAGGGGTCGGGGAGAGAGAAAGAGGGGTAGGAGAGAGAAAGTAGAAAGAAGAAGAAGAAGAAGAAGAGAGAGAGGGGGGTGGTTGGGATGCGGGGGGAGGTGACTGTTAGGGGGGGAATTAAAAATAAATAAATGAATTAATAAATAAATGAATAAATAAAGGGAAAAAGAAAAGAGGGGGAAAGATGGCACGCCCCCGTCCCGCGCGCATGTGCGGGGCGGGGGTAAAAACATTTGCTGTGGTGGGACTCGACGGGGCGGGGACGGCGACACCCAAGTCGTGGACGCGACGGAGGCGTCGCGGAAAAACAAAAACGCACGCATTCACGCGTAAGGCGAGGTACTCGAGAACATGAAAAGACAAAGAAAAATTAATAACTCATAAACCGTTCGTTGAAACAAAAATCTGTAAAAAGGAAAAATGGGCCGAGAGAGGAGAAAATGAGGGAAAAGTAAGACGGGTTGTCCAGAGGAAAATGAGGGCGTTCACATGGGAAAAATCCACTCGCCGGAATGCAGGGTGGAAAGAAGGAAAAAGGTGCAGAAGAACGTGGCCAACAACCCTATCACGTCAAAATACACTTTCGATCGATATTGGATGCGTTCACATGGGAAAAACGGAAAAATGGCATACGAAAACAAGGTTGAAAATTAATAACAAAAAATCGATTCACAAAAATAGAGGGTAGAAAAAAGGAAAAATGTGCAAGGGAAGGGGTTGCTTAAGCCTGTCACATCAAACCTAAGTTCTGAGGGAATTAGGAGGGGTTCACATGCAAAAAACACAAAAAATGCATTAAAAAACACTCGAAAAAATTAATAACTAAAAATTGGGCAGTCAGAAAAAGGGAGGAGGAAAAAGGAAAAAGTGGGGGGAAGGCTGGAAGGACATGGTGTCAAATCAAATGGGAATTCCGATGAAAATAGGACAGGTTCACATGGAAAATTGTGAAAAATAAGCACGAAAAAGACTCGAAAACACGCAAAAATTAATAACGGATGAACCATACATCGGAATGATAGGAAGTAAAAAGAAAAAATGTTTACATAAAGTACTTCAAAAATTAATAAGCTGAGAACCATCTGTCGGAATAGGGGTAGGTAAAAGAAAAAATGGTCAATTCAAAGGGATGAACAAGGCTATAAGGTTGGATTTGAATTGCAGTGAACGTAGGGTGCGTTCACATGGAAGGACAGCAAAATCAAGGAATTAAAGAAAACTGCAAGGGAACTGTCCCAGGGGGGGTTAAAAATGGACGGGTGAGTGGGGAACGGACCCCATCAAGGTAAAAGCAAGGCACACATAGATGCATTAACAGGTTAAGGCAAATGCAGAGGGGTATGCAATGTAGACGCGCAGGGACACGTCCCCACACTTAAAACCTTAACGGATAGGGTTAACGGAGCAACAAGGACCTAGTACCACACAACAAACCAACCGCTAACATCCCCACACTTAAAACATGACCGTCACTAACAACAGAAGGTGTAGGGTTAGAAAAACTTGGCCCATGTTGTCGAGAATCAAGGTTGAATGTCGATGGCACGTCCATTGTTGTTGTCGATTGCAGGAGGTACCAAGGTATCTTCACAGCACACATCCTTCATGGCAGGGACCACACGGCAGCACCCAGGGAGGTAGTTAGTTGAAGGAAGCGCAAGAAATTCGTTGATGGCGAGGGATATTACACTCAACTCACAATCACTCGTAAGGAATGAAAGAGCAGTCACTTGCCCCATGACTAATATCACTCGAGGAAATTAGGATGAAAACCTATATCTCACACCCGGTTTAGGAAGCGACAAAAGAATGGTGCAGAGGGAGTATGCCAGGGTGCACAATTGATGGTGCATCAGTGCGTCCAACCCGTCTGGCATAGGTGCAAAGGAGAAAGGCCAGGGAGCCTTATAGTCCAGTGTATAAAGTAGAATAAGGTGTCTTGTGTTGATGGCAGAAACCCAGCCCATGGGTGCATAGGGAAATGGAAACATACCTGACTCCAAAGGTTGTAACATCCCTCAATTCTCACCTCTCAATAATTGATTAAAGAAACTCTAGTCACACTCATCCCACCCTCTGTCTCACGCTCTGTTGATAGATACAGAAGGGCAGCCATGTCCTGAAACCCATTGATGTAATCCTCACGGTCACTTGTGCAAAGGTTGTATACCTTGTGCGCTTTTGATGGTGCAACTGTGCATGCCGCCCTGTGCCGGCATACGGTGCGAGAAGGAAGGCCACGGAGCCTTATGGTGCAGTGCACAAGAACAAATTTTGCTTTGTGCATTGAGAGGCCTATCCCGTGCGTGCAACACTCCATTCACACATGCCACCTCTCATTTGATTTGAAGGGAAAGACTGGTCACTCACCCACCCACTGTCTCACTCTGTGATAGATACTGAGGACAACCCATACTCACACCCCCATCCTGTTAGGATGAAAGCTCGTGTCACTCGATTGTTTGTTGATGAAGATCGCGTTGTCAGTTGCTGAAGAGGCGTACCCAGGGAGATAGCCATCAGATCAAACGTTGTGTTACATATGACATGGCGTCTGCTAGAGGACTATCAAACACTCTGCAGAAAGGCACAGGACATAGCGTACCAAGGGAGGCAGCTTCGGAACTGAATCCTGGGGATGTCAATTGATGAATCCACTTTCTAGACTGCTGGATGTTGCCACCTTTTCCACAGTCAGCTTCCCGCCCAAGGGTGTTAACTACCTTTTCTTGGAACGAGGCCTGCTATGACAGGGAATTTCTTCCTTTTCTCCCATAACAGTTTTTTTTTTGTTTTCTCTGTTTTTTTTTCATGTTTTGTTGTTGTTTTTTTTCTTCGATTCCCGAGGGTGTCTCCACCTTTTCCCGAAGAATAGGTCGGCATGACAAGGACCGAAGTCCTTTTCTCCCATGACCGATATGTATATTTTTTTCCTTTTTTTGAATTAAGCAGGGGAATGGTAGAAATACCATTTGTCAGAACCAACCTCGCCACTATCGCTGGTAGAAAATAGAGGATAAGAGATCAGGGCTAGAAGGTGGGATTGAGGGGACAAAGGGTTGCGTCCACCTCATCAGGAGTGGCTGAAGAACGGCTATCAGAAGAAGCATCATAAGAGTTATAGTGCCATGCCAACAAGGGAAAGGATCAAGTGAATGTGATTGTCAAGATCCCCAAGGAGCTAAGTACTTCTTCAGGCGATAGCCATTAATCAGGAAGGGATCATCAGAGGCATCAATGGTCTGCACTTGGACAGAGCCATTAGGGTTGACAACAAGTACCTTATATGGGCCCATCCACCACTATTGAAGCTTGCCAGGAAACTTGCCAAATCGTGAATCATAGGCTAGGATCAAATCACCTTCTTTGAACTCCTTGTGCTTGATGAAGTTGTCATGGTAAGCCTTACGTCTAGCTTACGTGGCTTCCATGCACTATAGAGCCATCCTGCAAGTTTAGTCCAAACATTCCAAGTGCAGGAGATGACATTGCCGTGAATCATCGTCCCCCAAGCGCTCTTTGATAGCCACTCACAAAGAGGGCAATTCCAATTCAACAGGGAAAATAGCTTCTGTACCATACACCAGCTGGAAGGGTGTCTGTCCTGTAGCTGCTTTATGGGAGATTCTGTACGCCCAGAGGGCCTCTGTAAGTCGATCATTCCAATCACGATGATGTGTGGCAATCATCCTTGTCAGGATCGAGCAGAGGATGCGATTGGTGACTCCGACCTGGCCTTTGGCTTTGGGGTAATAAGGAGTGGACTTGCGATGGCGGATCTTATATAGCTCTGTCAACTCTTCCATGACTTTATTAATGAAATGAGTGCCTCTGTCACTTACCAGCTCTAGGGGACTGCCAAAACGGGTGATGATATTCTTGTATATGAACAGGGCCACGTTGTTACCATCGTCCCGCTTTAGAGCTTTGGCTTCACACCACTTAGTAACATAATCCGCACATACCAAGATGTATCTGTTCTGTTTTCTTCTGGTGGGAGGATCGATTGGGCCAACGAAGTCGATGCCCCACTTCTCGAACAGCTTCAAAGGAAGGATAGGTTGCAATGGCATGGCACTTGTTTTGGTGGGTTTCCCCATTCGCTGTGACAAGCATCACATCTTTTGCAGTAATCATATGCATCCTTGTGGAGGGTTGGCCACCAGTATCCTACTAGTAGAGCCTTCCTGGCTATAGCTTCTCCTGCAAAGTGGCCTCCACATGGCTCATCATGGTAAGCCTTCAAAACAATCCCAATCTCATCTCTTGCAACACATCTTCTGAGCGCTTCATCTTTGCCTTTCTTGTATAGTGCACCGCCTAATAGGGTGTAGGGGGCTGGTTCTAACATAAGCTTCTTCCTTTCCCGACTAGAAATGCCAGGAGGGTACTGTTGGGTTGCCAACAGATTGGCAATGTCTGCATACCAGGGGGTTACAGTTTCTACCAGGAATAGGGAAGCATCAGGGAGGTCTGGATCATCATACTCCTCGTCTGCAGTTTGTGGAATACACAACAGATGATCGGCCAGAACATGGGAACGACCAGGTTTGGTAATTACCTCAAAGTCGAACTCCTGGAATAGAAGGAGCCATCTCATCATTCGTCCTTTCATGTCTGCTTTGTTCATCATGAAGGACAGGGCCTTGTGATCCACAAAGAACTTGAAATGCATTGACAATAGATAGTGTCGAAACTTCTCCATGGCAAATACCATTGCCAAGCACTCAAGCTCTGTCATTGTGTAGTTCCATTCCTTATCAGTGACCTTTCAGGTTGCATACTATATCGATTGATCTAATTTGGAGGGGCCCTTTTGACATAGGACAACACCTAGCCCTTTAACTGATGCATTCGTGTGCACATGGAACTCCTTTGTCCAATCAGGAGGCTGTAAAATAGGTGCCTGGATCAAGCATCATTTTAGGGTATTAAAGGCTTCTTCACAGTCATCCGTCCAAAGGAAATTAGCTTCTTTCCTTAGGACCTTGTACAGAGGGGCTGCCTTAGTTGCAAAATGTGCAATAAATCTTCTGTAATAGCCCACATGGCCAAGAAATCCTCTCAATTGTTTGAGGTTTGTCAGTGCTATTAAGGTGGCAATCTTTTCAATCTTTGCTGGGTCTGTTGCAATTCCTTGTACAGAGACAATATGGCCCAAAAGAACTCCTGAGGAGACACCAAAGACACATTTTTCAGGGTTGAGAGAGATCCCATACTCTCGGCATCTGTCAAAACATTGCTCGAGGTGTCCCCAGTGCTCACGGATCAAACTATAGACACAGAAGTCATCAAGATACACCTCAATGAAATAATGCAAATGGTTCTGGAAGGCCACCATCATTATCATTGGAAGGTGGCAGGAGCATTACAAAGCGCGAATGGCATCACTCTGTAGGCATACATCCCCCATTCCGTGGTGAAGGTTGTTTTAGATTGGTCCTCTTCTGCGATTTGGACTTAGTTATATCCGCTGAATCCATCCAAGAGGGAATACAGCTCATGGCCTGGTAACTGTCTTTGTATCCGCTCTGTCTCTATTCTGTAGCTACTCTATATCTGCTCTGCCTCTGTATTCTCTCTGCTCTGTAACTGTACTATCTCTGTACTGTCTCTGCTCTGTCATGTAACAGGGAGAATAGTACATCCATGCTTCTATTTCACTGTCAGAGGTGATTTGAGAGGTTAATTCTAGTTGAGGCAGGAGATATTCACCCATGGACAAGGATTTTACATCCTGTGGCAGTTGGCTTATAGTGCCCACTGTTAGGAACTGTGCCTCCGTTTTCTTAGGAAAGATTTGCTTAACAGCCTCTTCATCTCCTGATGTACCATCTGTTACCTCATTAGAGGAGTCTGTTATGACTTCAATGGATGTAGATCCATTGCCTTTTTGCGATCCATATAGCTTTAACACCGCTTTATTGGGTCCTCTGCCTAGGGTTAGGGTTCCTTTGAACCCGTCCTGGCTCTTGCTTCAAACAGCCAAGGTCTTCCCAATAGCAGAGAGTATAAGGTCCCATAAGAATTTGGCTTGACCACCAAATATGTCAACTAATAGTCTCTCCCTGCAAGGGTTGTTTTTACATATGGGAGGATGCCCAACGGTTTGACTCTACTTTGGTCTGCCAATCTGATAAGCCACTGAGTAAGTTGAATTCCTTGCAACCCTAAGTCTTTCATGGGGACATCCGTCATTATGTTTACTGATGAGCCTCCATCAATCAATGCATCTGAAATGAAGTATCCTTCTATCCATACACTAATCTTTGGGATTTTAGGTTCTAAAAAGGCATTAGCCACATCTACTTCCTTTACAGGCTCTGAGGCCTTATTGGTCTTGGTCACTATTGAAGGAGCGATCCTTAATCCACGCCTTCATGTCAAGATGATTTTGAATCTCTTTTGGCAGCTGGGAGATAGCATCAGCAACTGTCAGAATGTTAAGTTTGGCTTAAAAGTATCTAGGTCTTTGACCAAGTCATAATCTTTAATAGGATCCACAGGCTTCTCCAGCCGACTGGAGAGTGGGGCTACACCCATTTTCATCTTTCCTTTTTCTTCTAACAATTGAAACATCGGCACTTCTTCTATTTCTGGAAGTGTTTCTGTATCATCTATCTCTTGGGCCTTTGGTCCTGTCTCTGGGATTGTCTTTGTAGCCTTCTGTGGCACTGTAGTGCTCTGTACTGTACTGCACTGTTCTGTACTACTCTGTCCCTCTGCAGGTAGGTTGAACTTCACAGTCTTGGTAGGAGAGTCATTTCCATTATGAACCACTGGTTCCTTCTTCTTAATGCGCGTCACAGCAGCAACTTCCAACTCGACCAGATTGGAAGCAAGTTCTTGTACCTTCTATTGGCTATCAATGACATTGGCCTTTACAGGGGCTGGACTGGGATAGTCCTTTGTAGTGTGGCCTTCTCCTTTACATCGACTACATAAGGGCTTGTAATCCACTGACCTTCTGGGATTTGGACAATTTGGTAAAATGTGTCCCTTTTCTTCGCATCTGTAACACTCCACCTCAGATCTCTGACCACCGCCAGATTGTCGTCCTCTGTAACTTTGAGAGGGAAACCTCCTTGGACCGAAATTAGGACCAAACTCTCTAGGCTTGGGTCCAATATCCTGTGTTGTCATTTTAGATTCCAGCAAGTTGAATCTTCCATTTTCATCCTTCTGTCTTTGTTCATGCATCTCTTTCAGAGAATAAGTATCCTCTGTATGGTTCTTCCGCAAACAGTAAGAACAAAAGGCTCCATGAATGGTTGGTTTTCGGGTACATTCAATGGCTAAATGTCCTGCTTGATGACACTTTTCACACCAAGTCTTTGACCGCATCACATCTCTTCCTGCTCCTGCAACGTTGGATATGCTGGTAGTATTCACTTTCAGTGTCTGCAACTGCTATGTAATCACATCCATCAACTCCTTTTTGATACTTGCAACTGAGTTGGATAAATAATTCTTCAAATTTTCTCCTCTGGAGGCACTGGCAGTAGGGTTTTGAGGAGTCTCTGTAATCACCGCATAAATAGGTTGGGCTGGTGCAGAGGGGTCTTTGTTCGGATTCTGATTCAGAGCTCCTGTTTGAACTGTTGGCTGTTGGGTCCAGTTGGTAGGGTTCCACTGTTGCTGTTGATTTGGCATTGGGGGAATTGTTTGGGACCATTGTTGTTGTGGTTGAACCATCATTTGAAGCATTGATTGTGGCCACTCTGGATTTGGTGCACTGTACTGTGATACTGGGGGCATTTGTTGATAGGGGTAGGGGACAGTCCCTAGGATTCCATTTGGTGGGTACATCATTCCTGGCATCAGAGGAGGTGAGACTCCTTTTCCTCGATTCATCGCCAATCTAGCTTCCACTTTATCGTACAGTCTTGCACCTTCTGTTGCAACTTGCAGTGTGGCTGGTCTTTACAGCTCCACAAACTTACAGACTTCTGGTTGTAATCCTCTAAGAAACACTCCCTTCTGAATGCCATCATCTAGATTATGGTTAGTCCATCTCTTCAGGATGGATTCCATTCGTGAGACATAAGCTTCTACTATTTCTCCAGAGGACTGACTTAAATTCATGAATTCCTCTCGCATCCGCTCTTCAAAACCTTCACGCCTGAATTTAGTGAGGAAGGCCAACTTTAGTTCGTCCCATGTGCCAAAAGTTCCTGCTACTTGTCTCTCATACCACTGAAATGCCGCGCCCTTGAAAGTGGCGAGAAATATTGCTAACCAATGCTTAGGGGTTCTGGCATTGTTAGCCACACATGCTACCATAAACTCTGCTACATGAAGATCGAGGTCTTCATTGTACTCTCCCTTAAAAATTGGCAACAGGACTACATTCGCTGGCCTATCATCAATATTTCCAAGACGGATCTGGCTTGGAAGTGGACCTCTAGGAGGAGGAAGGGCTTGATGTGCCATTGGGACTTTTGTAAAGAGTTCCGCAAGGGCGTCAAAGGCAGCTTCTTCTGCTATCTCGTTCTTGGCTTTGATTCTTACTTTCTCTCTTCTCACGTACCTCTAGACTCGTTCGAACGCTTGCCTCTTTATTGTGTCATTCATCAGGGGTTGGCTCCACTATGTTGTTAGTGCTCCACAGAGGGATAACAATAGGCTTTAGTCTCTGGAGGACTCTCTTGCCAACATTTCTTCTACTTCTTCCTTTTCAACATCTCTGAATTCAACTTTCAAACCACTACAGAGGGGAAGATATTATGTTCTAAAAGTATCAAAACTCATTCTTCTTAGGATTGTTGTTGCATCATTATAATAATGCTAGCTTCTTAGGGTTTCAACAATGTATGTTGTGAAAAACACTTTGTCTACCAACTTCCAGTGGGTTGCTAATTGAACAAACAGAAGATTATCAGTGCACCAAGCATCCCATGTATCTTGTTGTTGAGCATCCATGAACAAATTCCAACTTTTTTCCTTGTCTTCGTGAACCTCTACATACCAAGACTCCTGAAGCTTCTTCACAATCTCCCATTTGACGATGTCTAGAAACTTCTCAATGAATGTCAAATCTTCCATGGATGGTCATTCTCTCTATTTCTACTCTTCAGTTTGTTCCCAAACAGTTTGCCACCAAGATGCAAGTTTCTGCTGCTTCAACCAGAAGAGGAAATAGCCCACCACATAGAGCATGCATCATGATGGTGATATGTTTCCGCCATTGTGGGATGAACTTCTTGTGGAAAGTGGCTTTGATTATGAGAAATTCCAACTCTTCAGTGGAAGAAGGAACTTTACAAACATCCATTGATTTCTTCTCTTCTTGGTAATGCCATTTCCTTCATTTTCAGCCTCTTCTGGTGCTTGTTAATGGCAAGGTTTCCCTGGCTGCACACCAAAAACATGGAGCCCCAAGAGGAACAACAAGGAAAAGGGAATTCTCTTATAAGAAAATCTATCTTGTAATATCAACAAGCTTTTATTTCATTCTTTTGATCATCAAAACAAAGAAAAAAACAATTCTTCATGCAGCATCATAGTAGATATCTCCCACGGATTTGATAGAATCAACAATATTCTCCAACATCTTCACAAAATCCATCAATAGAACAAAGAAAACAAGGGAATACACTATATTTGAATGGAAATCAATCACATAGTATTCATCTTCAATATCTTCATAATTCTCTTTCTCAATCTCTCATATACAGTTACACTGTTTTGATAGATTTGACTATCTCTGACTCTCTCTCTCTCTCTCTCCATCAATAGTACATCATATCCTCACTACAATGCTCTCATAATAACCCTCGATAATCCTTATTAGTTTGTGGATGAACCTCCCAAGAGGTATGTCTGTTATGAAAGGTCACCAGAGCCACTACAGTGTCTTTTCACAGCTCACTACTGTCACTGTCACTTAGTCTTCTCTTCAGTCCGTCAGTAGCTATTTCTTCCACTTGTTTTAGCTCTTTTGAACTTAGATTCATCCTTTCCAAAGGTTAGAAAACTTTCCCAAAGTCACACATACATTCTACAGAACACTTATAGAAGATCTACAGAACAGTCACAGTACAGCACCAGAACAGCTACAGTACAGTTACAGTACAAAGACAGAGCAGAGACAGAGGCTCTACAGAAGATCTACAAAAGGTTACAGAAGGTCATCAAAACCTCATAACTCATACTCAAACCATTCCAAACTCTAAAAAAATATTCAATAAGCTTTCACAAGATCTCAATCTTCATCAATCATCAATCCATGCTTCATACAGAAGACAATCAGAACAAAACAGAAGCTATACAGAAGGTATACAGAACCAATCAGAACCTATTAGAACATCACAGAACCTCATATCTCCACTGAAAATCATCATGAAATTCCAAAACATAATCAATATCATCCAAAACACTCTCAAATACTTCCATTAACAATCATACATCACTCTAAATTCACCAAAAATCAATCATTCAGACCTAAAAAACAACAAAAATCAGTCAAAAATTCAGTCTTTTTCTACTCTCAACACTACCATGCTAGGTCCAAACATTTGGAAGTTCACTACCATTTCATAAGAGAAATGGTTCTTACAGGGCAGATTGACTTGATTCATGTGAAGACTGAAGACCACGTAGTAAAGCTTTTTACCAAGTCTCTTAGTAAAGAAAAGTTGATATACTTCAGATAGCTATTTGGATTTTATTAGATGGTTTGAGGTTGAGGGGGTGTTAGAATATCAAGCTCCCGTTACTCTTCATTCAATCTATCTTTATGTGTGTGACAGCTGGATATAGCTATATACATGTGTGACATTCAATAAGTCGGTGTAGTCAGTGAATTAACCACAGCTAGTCTTGGTTAGTCATACCTATGTGTGTAAGTCTCTTTCAGCTATATGATGGAAGAATAATGGAAGAAGAAAAACAGTGAGCTAAGGCTCATCTTCTGCCCCACTCTCTCTCTCTCCCTCTCTTCCAACATTGTAAGTATGGGCTGCCCTCTCCATTTATTAGTAAGCGTGAGACAGAGGGTGGAGTGAGTGACCAATCCTTCCCCTTCAATTCAAATGGGAGATGAGCTATGTGGAATGGAGTGTTGCACGCATGGGTTGAGCCTCTCAATGCGTAATGCACGATCTGTTTATGTGCACTGCACTATAAGGCTCCCTGGCCTTCCTGCTTGCACTGTATGCTAGCACATGGTGGGATGCACAGTTGCACAATAAAATGCACACAAGGCATACAACCTCTACATAAGCAATAGTGAGGATTACATCAATGGTGTGTGAGGAATGGGTTGCCCTCTTGCATCTATCAATAGAGTGGGAGATAGAGGGGAGTTGAGTGTGATTGGTGTTTCCTAAATTAATTATTGAGAGGTGAGGATTGAGGGATGTTACAACAATTGATTGAGGGGCGTTACAACAATTGAAGTCAGGTACGTTCTCATTTCCCTATGCACACACGGGATTGGTCTCTGCTATCACCATAGGGCACACCATCCTATTCTGTACACTACACCATAAGGCTCCTTGGTCTTCCTGCTTGCACCTATGCCAGATGGGGTTGGACACACTAATGCACCATCAACTGTACACCTTGGCATACTCCCTCTGCACCATTCTCCTTGTTGATTTCTAAATTGCATGTGAGATCTAGGGTTCCATCAATATTACCTTGAGTGATGTAAGTTATGGGGTGAGTGACTGTTCTCTCATCCCCTTTGAGTGCCCGAGAGCTGAGTGACTATCCTTCGTCAACAAGGACATCTACCCTGATGGGCTTTATCAACCAACTACCTCCTTGGGTGCTGTTGCATGATCCATGCCATACTAGCTGAATGCTAGAGCGAGCCGTGGTACCTCCTGCAGAAGCCGACTCCAACCCTTCTGTAGCAGTGAGGGTTCCTTCGACCATACACAAAATGGGCCAAGTTTTTCTAACCCTATCCTTATGATTGCAAGTGTATGTTATATGTTAAGTGTGGGGACGTCAGAGTCCAGTCGGTTGACGAGTCCTAGGTTGTGTTGATGTATCCAACCTACATATGCTTCATTTTGATCATGCATCTATGCCATGACCCGATTTTACCCTGATGGGGTCCCTTCCCCACCCACTCGTCCACTTTGAATCCACCCTTGGGGCCGTTCCTTCTCTATTTTCCTTTATCCCTTGTTTTGACGTTTTTCATGTGAACGCATCCTACGTTCACTAGAAACCAAATCCCACCTTCCCATGCTATTCATCCCTTTGAATTGACCATTTTTCCTTTTTACCAACCCCTGTTCCGCCAGACGGTTCTTGAGTTATTAATTTTTGACCCCTTTTTCGTCAATTAAAAGTATTTCCATGTGAACGGATCCTTTTTAATTTGGTACAACAATCTAACATGCTATTCTTACCCTATACCTTTGCCTTGACATTTTTCCTTTTTACCACCCATCATTTCAATGCACGATTCATATGTTATTAATTTTTGCGGGTTTTCAGGACATTTTCGCGCGTCTTTTTTACATTTTTCCATGTGCCAATGTCCTATTTTCACTAGCCTTCTAGTTCAATTTGACACCCGTGTCTGCGGCCAACCTTTCCCCACCTTTTTCTTTTTTCTCCACCCTATTTTTATTGTTGGATTTTTGGTTATTCATTTTTAAATGTGTTTTTAGGCATATTTTTTGTGTTTGTCTCATGTGAACCCCTCCTCATTCCCCCGGACATGAGTTTTGATGTGATAGCCCTGTGAATCCCCTTCCCCCAGACATTTTTCCCTTTTACTATCCTTCATTCCAATACTCGATTATTCCCATATTATTTTTTGAGTCCATTTTCGAGTTCGTTTTTTTGGTTTTTCGCATGTGAACGCATCCTATCTTGGTTAGAACCATGTTTTGACATGATAGATTTGTTGAGCAAGTTATTTTGCACATTTTTTCTTCTTTTTGTCCTACATTTTGGCAAGCGAATTTTTTGATATTAATCGCGTATGTATTTTTGGTACAGTTTTTCACAAATTTTCCATGTGAACACCCTAATTTTACCTTGGACACCCTTTCGCACTTTTCTGTCATCTTTCCCTCGTCGTTCGATCCATTTTTCTTTTTTTGTTGGAATTTCGTTCCAATGCACGGTTTTCATGTTCTTAATTTTTCTTTGTTTCGCCATGTTCCCGCGTGCCTCGCCTTGCGTGTGAACGCGTGCGTTTTCGATTTCATATGCCTCAAGACGCCCATGTTGTGTCTGCGACTCTCCCGCCGCCGTCTTGGCCCCATCTGATACTGCTAATGCAAAAAAAATTTACCCCCACCCCACGCACGCACATGGGACGGGGGTGCCTCACCCTCTTAATGGTTTTCTTTAAATTAAAAAACAAACGACCACCCTCCTTCCCTCTCGGTTCTCGGGACCCCCAACAACCACCCTCCTTCCCTCCCAGTTCCCACGACCCCCACCGCCCCCAATTCCCTTCTTCTTCTTCTTCTTCTTCTTCTTCTTCTTCTTCTTCTTCTTCTTCTCCTCCTCCTCCTCCTCCTCCTCCTCCTCCTCCTCCTCCTCCTCCTCCTCCTCCTCCTCCTCCTCCTCCTCCTCCTCCTCCTCCTCCTCCTCCTCCTCCTCCTCCTCCTCCTCCTCCCTCCCCTTCTTCTTCTTCTTCTCCTTCTTCTCCCCACTTCTTATTGTTCTCCTCCTCTTCCTCCTCCTCCCGCTTCTTCTTCTTCTTCTTCTTCTTCTTCTTCTTCTTGCTCCTCCTCCTCCTTCTCCCTCCTCTTCCTCTTCATTCCTCCACCTCTGCTACCGCTACTTCTCTTGTCGTCTCCGCCACAGCAGCCACCTCCATCTCCTTCATCGCTGCTACCTCCTTGGCCCTCCTCTCCTCCCCGTCCCATCCCCCCTCCTAACCCCCATTCCCACCCTTCCCACTACCCTCTCCACACCCCCTTCTAAACCCCCCTTCCCCCCCACACCACCCACCCTCTCCACACACCCTTACTAAGCCCCCCTTCCCTCCCGTAAACCCACCTCCTCCTAAGTTCCCCTTCACCTCAATTCCAACCATTCGCATGTGTTCATGTGGCTTTGTGTGGGATTGTGCGTGGTTTTTCGTGCGTGGTCGGTGTGTTCGTGGTCTTCACAAGTGTTCATGTGCGTCCGGCTCGTTCGTGGTTGTGTGAGGTCGTTGTTGTTCACATACGCATACCCGGGCATTTATTTTTTTTAAATCTCGAAAATCTAATCTAAATTGTAAAATCCATAAAAAACATTTAAAATTTTGAAAAAATCATAAAAAATTTACAAAATTACAAAATCTTTATGAAACCTATTCCCACATTTGAAAAATTTTTCTTAATGGAAAATGCCATTAAATAATTTCTAAAAAATAAAAAATTGGCCAAAATCATTGATAAAATGATGGAAATTCATAAAAATTTCCAAAAGAAAAACATAAAAAGCAGAAGAAAAAATCCAAAAAAAAGAACTTTTTTGAAAAATCACATTTATATTCTTTCACATTTTGGACGAATTTTTGGAATGGAAAATATTAATATATTTTTGGGGATATAATTCTTTCATGGGAACATATTTTGAAAATACACTTACCATGGAAAATCCCTTGAAAATTCCAAAACATGATCTAAAAATTTTTACAAATCTGAAATACAATGGTTTTCAGCTTTCGTGGTGGGACTAATCCACTTCTTGGTTTTTTGAAAAAAAAAACAAAAAAAGAAAAAAACAAACAAACAAACAAAACAAAATAAATTAAAAAAACCAAAACCAAAGAAATCAAAACATACAAAAAAAATCCAAAATATCCATCTTTTCATTTATTTTGGTCATGCGTATCATTTTTTTTGTTTGGTCAATGTGTTAGTTGGTTTGCGTTTTTCTGTATGGCAGGACAACTATTGTTACTCGATCTTCTATCATTTTTTTGTGGATTTTCATGGATTGCGCATTCCATCTTTGCGGATGTGGTATTAGAATTTGCAAATAGACCCACACATCACTAGGTTTTTTCTCTTTTTTCCTCTCCCACGTGCACCATAACACACATTTAATTGTAATAAAAATTAATTGACCGTTGCACACACCAAATTAATAGAATGCACATCATAAAATTGTAAATAAAATGAATAGGATGTTAATTGTAAAAGGAACCCCAGAGTTGCATGCGTACCTTTGCACTATAACCCACTTAATTTTTATAAATTAAAAACCATTCACAAGTGCACACGCACACGCACACGCATTACATACACATTTAAATTGTAATTAAAATGAACCCCCCAAAGTCACACATGCATTCACTCAAGTGCCACACATGATATACTTGTAAAAATAAATTGCATCAGTAGAGACGCAGTCAAGTTAAGTTGTGTCTAGTTAGAAAGGGGTTGGGCTACGTTTCCGACTCACCATGCATTAACAGATTAAATTAACAATGAGCTATGCCTAATTGATCATCTTAAAAAGCGAGTCATTATTTTCACCCACCCACTTCACCACACTGTAGGATGCTCAACGTTAGTGGGATTTGGGATTATTAGTCCGCGATCTTGGTCTGATCAATGTTTTTTCTATTTTCGATCAAAGTTTTTGGTTTAGTCATGATTTTTTGAGTCTGTGTCTGGGTTACGGTATGTGTGACACTTGTTTTCTACTGTGCGCTTGTCTACGGCGATCAGGGTGCTTGATTGTCATGCATATCATGAAGCTTTCGGTCGCATATTTGCGTAAATCATGTCGAATTTTCTATAGGATGTGGTTTGCTTGGGGTGGTCTGGTCCAGTCCTCCAGTCAGTCTTGTCATAAATCTTTCTCTTGTCGATGGCCTCAATGGTGGTTTTGTTTATGGGTTTTGCAGGTTTTCTCTTTTTATTCCTGGTTTTGTGTGTGTGTGGGTTTTTGATATAGTTTGAATGGCGCCTTCTTCTACGCCTCTGATCGTGGTACAACTTAATGTGATAGGTAATTAGAAAACTGAAGAAAACCATTTGTGGGAAGCAGGTGGGGGAGATCCCTGATGGATCCAAGTATCTATCCAAGAAACTATTCACAGCTTTTGTGAAGATTCTAGAGGGTGCTAAGTTCGATTGGGCAAGCTTTCTACTATCCAAAATGGATCAACATTTTCAGTGAGTACGGAATGTACTAGTGCGCGATCCTGCTCCTTTGCCGATGCAGCCTTCACCTTTACTACCTTCTCCTCCGTTCCTACAAACTAATTCAGAAGATGAAGAATTACTTGTTGTTTTTTTTCGATCGAAGCGCCTTCATACAAAGGGTCCTTCCAGTCCTCTTGTACTAGATTCCCCTGTATAAGCATATGCTCTTGTTGTTTCTGGTAGTGCCCTTCCTTCATTCCTCTCTTCTTCCGATTTATTTGCAGCCCAAAGGGAAGGAGAACTTGATTCGCAGATCCCTTCATCATTACAAACCATATTATTTGGATCGATGCTTCCCCAGAATTAAGGGACGGGTTATAGGAGGAACTATAGAAGTTGCGGAAAGTGGGTTTAATCTTCCCTGTTTAGCATACGCTCAGCTCCATCCTTTCTACACACCCGAGTATGGGGAATGAGATGTTAAAAGAGTAATGTGCTAAAAACAAAAAAACTATTTCTTGATCAGGCTATAGGAGTCCTCGCCTAGGAGAAGCTCCTAGTTAACTTGTCCTTAGTTAGATAGGTAGTTCAGACCACCACTTAGCGTGACCTCTTTGATAGTTCTTTTTAGCTTGGCTGTGTTGCAACAGTTGGTTAGTGACTAGCTTCGGGGATTCTATCAGATTATGTTGGGTCTATTCCTCGTGGATTTCATGCCTTGGTTTTGTTAGGGGGAGGGTATGACTTGTGATGTGGTGTGTTGTGTATTTTTTGTATCAGCTTGATGCTCCTTTTTGTTATTTATGTGCAGATCTCTTTGTGGGATTCAAGGGTTGAGTCACCCTATCCTGTGGTTGCCAATGACAGATGATTTTTGATGCCAAGAAGTACTTAAAAATAGCCAAAAATTACGAATATCAGGGGAAAAATAGACTTCGTCGAAGGCAGCGGTGGCAATCAGTACGATTTTAAGCGACAAGTCCCTAAAGCACTAGTGCTAATTTTCATGGAAAATAAAATGATGGCAGATGGCCGAGCTGGAGTTTTTCTAGATGCAAAACGACTTCAGGAATCCAACACAAGTCTCAGATCTCAATTTCGAGGTCATTTGATCCCCCATTTAATCTCTACAAGGTTCGGGATTGTGAAGTGGCTACTCGATCTGGAAGTTGAGAAGAGATTGACTGGGCCCAGCTTTGTAGATTTCGATGCCATGGAACCATCCGTTCAGACGGATCTCGAATCCAATGTCGTTTGCCCCTCCAAAAGCGAAAAAATCACTTGCTAAAAGTGTGAAAGCAAGAGTATTGAACTAGATAATTTGATTAAGAGCTTAAAAGCTCTTAACAAAGAGCTTCACAACCAAGATAGCCATGAAATGAAATGTTGTTGGGGGGGGGGGGGGGGGGGAGGCGTCAGTTTTTTGCGCCCCATCTTTTCCCCATTTTTTATGGATTTTGTGATCGGTGGAGGCAGGAGGAATCCTCTTGGCCCTGAGATGCTTCTATCATTCGCTCTCCATCGCCATAAACGGATCAAGAAATGATGCACTGAGCAAAGAGATAAAAAACCAGTCTTTCACTCTCCTCCCTCTCTCTCCTGCATAGAGGCAATTCATGTGCAAGAAATCAAGAAGAAGAGGGGCTGAAGGATGCTTGTCTGGCTGTGATGGGATTGCTCCAAGATGAAGAGGAGGCTGACGAAAGAGGTTCAGCACTGAAGAATGGTGGCTGGTCAATCTATGGGCTACCTAGAATAATTATTAAAAAATCCGCAACATGCAAGACACGTAGTATGCTCCAATTTTATGAAGAAATTTACTTGTTTTTGTTGTTTCATGGTCCAAATGTTGTTCATATGTGATGATTTTTTGTTTGAAACTTGTTTGCATCATATTTGAGGATTGTAACTACAAAAATGCAGAACCCATAATGATTTAGAGTCATTATTAATTCTTTAAAACCTGCAAAATGCCATTTTTCAATGGAAATTAGTGGTTTTTTTCGATTTTGAGTTGAAAAAAAGAAATGGAAATGGGATAAAATCAGAGAAAATGTTAAGTTTTAGTAAAAATAATAATCCAACACAAATAAATAAAAAAATACCTATTTTTCATGAATAATAAATAGGAAAAAATAGCAAAAAATAGAGAAAATTAGGATTTTCACGTTCAAAGAATATGGAAAAATAAGATTTACGTGCATGAATATTTGGCGAGGTTAAAGCATGAGGTTAAGCCTTATTTTGGCCTCGTCCTTTGTGTTATAGTACGTGTTTATTATTTTTTACATACAAAAATGACACAAAACAACCATTTACACCTATGCACCGCAGCAACACCTAAACGGTGGGAGGGGGGGGTTGAAGTTTTTGCGACGATCTAATTGCTGAAAAGATACAAATTTTGATTTCCCTCTTTGTGCATAGAATTTAGGGATCATTTCATAATTAAATATAGGCGACTAGTAGCACGGAAGGTCCAGTGCTAGTCCTTGAAGCAGCGCAGCACGTAACACTTAGTTAAAATTCATGAAAGGGCTATTTTTCGTATCTCACATGGCTAGTTTTTTAATTATAAAATGGTTGTGCACAATTTTCATACACCTTGTATTAAGCATGCCACATGGTATCTCCTGGAATGCAATACAATTAATTGATAAACTTTGATCAACGCTGAGAAGACAAGAAACCTAAGTCGTAGGGCGCTTCCGTTGGGGAAAGTTTTGTGAGGCAAATCAAAATCTCCTAGAATGCTGAATTATGAAAGAGTGGAGTTCATACGAATGTTACATATGTTAGCGATGCATCTTGGGGCCAATCCTTGAGGTGTAGGAGAGTCGCAGTGGAGCCACGGAAATCAGCCAAGAGGTGCTTCCCTATGTGTGTATTACGAGGCATTATGCCTATATGTTATGGGCTCTCCCTCTGAGGAGAAGAGAAAGTGAACGTTGGACTACATATTGGATATAAACGCAAAATCATCATAAGCATTTAGTGCAAAGTGAGTTTTAGATACTCCTGGCCCGCGAGGCCGTGTGGCGGGGTCGTCTATCGTATGCATGAGGTCAAGACGTGTAGGGTTATCAATCAATTTTGAAACATTCTCATTTAGTTGTTTTCGAGCCTGCTTCACATGAAATGGTTTTGGGAGCGGCACTACTCACTTAGTTTTGAAGACTTGCTTGAAACCTATATCCAATTGTTGATAGAGCATACTGTATCACTCATAACTTAGTCCCACCTTATAACATAATCCTTGAGCATCTGTAGCAATAAACAAGTTTTTTATACCCCTAAGACATTCACTTGTAACACCATCCACAATATCTTTGAATTTACAACTTTCTAATGCATTTTTTACCATATCATTGCTAAGTACTTTAGCAATAGTGTCATTCTTTGCAGCATGAGAAAACATATTTCCCATTGTAGCAGATTGAGCATATATCCTGTCTATGATATTGTCCACTTCCTTTGGTTAATTGGTAAATTTGTTTAATTAATCATATATTCTAATGTGCTTATTTGGTTTTTAAAGTGGGTCCAATATCCAAAGTTTTTATGTGCTTTCTCTTTAATAAGATTTTATTCTCCTTCTCCAACTCCATAGTTTTAGACTATAACTCAATATTATGTACCTTTGTATCATGCATAGCATCTTCAATGTGATAGACATTACTTGTTGTAGGCTCTGATTCTACCTATTCTTCTCAGCCATCAATCTATCTTTCTCCATCAAAGACTATGCACACCCTTGTAATCTTGTCTGCATATTTATTAAGGCTTGATAAACCCTGTTTGCTGATCCTTGTGTCACAAGTCTACATGTGTATCCATACAATCCTTCATTTCCTTCACAAACAAACATTACAAATGATGTAAGCCCATTAAATTGTGGTGGCCTTTGAGTTAGTGGATCAAGTGGATAAATGCACCCATCAACCCAAATATCCACATTTTTTCTCCTTGCATTTCTTTCTTATTGCATCATCCCTTTTCTTAGTTCTTTTGAACATTGATACATATTCATCCTCCAATTGGAAGTGAATATTTCTCTTTCTCTTAGTACATCCTACATCTTCCTTCTACAAAGAAAAATGTATGATAATTTTAACTTGGATCAACATTCAAATCACATAATTATATCCCTTTGATTCACTATATTTTTTTAAAAAAAACCTAATTGGATCTTGAATCTTTCACTTGATTTTAGTCATGATAGACCGTAATCAACCCATAGTTAGCCTCTAATCTTATCTTGGAATCACTTCTAATTAGACTCTAACCTTATCTTCAGTTCTATCCAAAATATTCTCTCTCTCTCTCTCTCTCTCTCTCTCTCTCTCTCTCTCTCTCTCTCTCTCTCTCTCTCTCTCTCTCTCTCTCTCTCTCTCTCTCTCTCTCTCTCTCTCTCTCTCTCTCTCTCTCTCTTCACCATTGGACATTCACTGTATGAGGATGATTTGATTGCAGTGACATTGAATGGACTTGGCAAAGAGTATAAAGCATTTGATATTTCTATTTTTGTGAGAGATGAATTCCTTGATTGGGATGAGCTGATTGCTTTGCAATTGCATGAGGAAGTTAATCTTGGGTTGAATACAGGTTCTAGTACGTCTCAAATCAGAGACACTATTCTTTACTCTAACCAGTGTGGTAGATGCAGCAGAGGCTATGGCTCTTTTCAAGGTCTAGGAGACACTAGAAATGCTTATGGATAGCATCAAAAAATGCCTAGCATGGCACAAATACATAGGGCCAGTGTGGATCTGGTGGCTTTAGAGGCAGGGGAGATCACCCCATGGTAGATGTGGTGGATCTAGTTCATGGTAGTCAAATGATCATTTCAACATAGATATGGACTGTCATTATTGCAGTAGATATGGGCTTATAGACAAAGATTTTCATAAGAAGTAGGCTGATGTGAAAGCCAAGGGTAACGGCATGGAAATTATGCTTCATCTAGTGGAGTTCATGATGATTAGGGTAGCACGCTGTTTGCCATGCAACATGTGTCTAAGAATGCATCTAGGCAGAACAAAGATGAGAGATGGTACATTGATTCAGGGGCTTCAAATCATATGACACCCCATGGAGAATGGTTTGATGAGATGGTTGCAGGTTCACATGGTTATGTGTGTATTGGGGATGGCACCCAACATGACATTCAGCACATAGAAATTGTTTCGTTGTTGATGCGTGTGATGGCAAGAAAAAGAGCCTACATTATGTATTTCATGTACCTACAATAACCAAGAATCTTTTGTCGGTTGGACATATGGCAGAACAGAATCTACAGGTGAGATTTAAAAGAGATGGATGCTTTGTTGAAGAATATGGAAATGGCTGCAAATTGATTGCTAGAGGTCGAAGAGATGGCAGAATGTTTACTCTTGATGCGTCAATTCTAGAATTGAAAGCAGCCATGTTTGCACATGATGATGGTGCTATATGGGATGTTGAGATATGTCATAAGTGGATTGGCCATGTGAATGTACAAAAGCTAAAATCTATGCAGTAGAAGGAGATTGTGCTTGGACTGCCTAAGTTCAAGTATCATGACTTTGGACATGCATGTGATTCATGTCAGTTTGGAAAGCAAGCACGATTTCCATTTATGAGACATGTACGGAATAGCTCATGACCCTTGCAATTGGTACATTCAGATGTATGAGGTCCGTCTCATAATGCTTTTTTTGGTGGTACTCATTACTATGTATCCTTCACTGATGATTTCAACAGTATCCTTCATTGATGATTTCAGCATGTATACTTGGCTTTACATACTGAAATATAAGGATGATGTGTTTGAAGCATTCAAGGACTTCAAGAAGCATGTTGAAAATGAGTTGAGCTATAAAATTTTATATCTTAGATCAGATGGAGGTGGAGAATATATCTCTAATTACTTTGACAGGTACCTTGCTAAATATGAGATCAAAAGACAATTAACTTGCAGCAATACATCACATCAAAATGGTGTAGCAAAAAGGAAAAATAGGTTTCTAATGGAATCAACAAGAGATATGTTGAATGAGAAGATTTTTCCAAATGGTTATTGGGCTAAAGCAGTAGTGATTACTATCTATGTGCTGAATAGAACTCCTAAAGTAGGGATTCATGATGTAACTCCATATGAGAGGTTGTATGGTCATAAGCCTGACATTTCACACTTGAAGGTATTTGCCAGCATTGCATATGTGCATGTTCCTGATGAAAAGAGGAAGAAATTGGATCCTAAAGCTGTCAAGAGTGTGTTCCTTGGTTATGCATAAGACCGGAAAGCCTACAAGTGTTATGTACTGTCTACAAATGAGACATTGATTTAGCAGAGATGTTATTTTTAATGAGCTGGCATCATGGTATGGTAATCTAGTTATAGGGGCTACTAATGGATCAACCAGCACTAGTAATGCTAAAAATACACCTACAGTGAGTACATCTATGAGTGGTTCTATAGGTGATGGGTCACTTACAATAAGTCCTTGGTCAGGACGCTTGCAGAATAGTACTCCTATGTCCACCGATACGGATATGTTAGTGAGGGGAAGATTGGATAAGGGAAAAGAAAAGATGCTTGAGGATGTGATTGGTCCTTCTATAGCAGGTTATGAGTCATCTAACAGTGAAAGTTTGGATAGTGAGTTTGGCATTCCGTCTATTATGACGCATGGAGCAAGGTAGAGTCGTTATATACTGCCTCATGAGAGGAAAGCTTAGAGTGAGCCATAGTTATGGAGATTTGAGAGAGTTAGAAAACCAGTTGATAGGTTTACATACATTGGTTATTCAGCCTGCCATTATGCATATCTGGCTAGTGTGACATGTTACAAGGAACCTACAAAGCTTGATGATATAGTTACAACTGATAACTGTGTGCTACCATGGATGAGGACTATGTAGGCCTGGCTAAAAATGAGACATGGGAATTGGTTGAGTTGCCTAAAGGCAAAGTTCACATTGGCTGCAAATGGGTGTACAAGGTTAAGTGCAAGTCTGATGGTTTGTTAGAATGCTATTAGGCTAGGCTTGTTGTAAAAGGGTATGCACAACAATATGGCCTTGACTATGAGGAGACTTTTAGTCCAGTGGCTAAAATGGCAACAATCAGAACTATCATTGCTTTGGCAACATGCAAAGTCTAGAAATTATGGCAAATGGATGTCAAGAATGCTTTCTTAAATGGTGATTTGATTGAAGAAGTACATATGGAGTAGCCTCAAGGCTATGTTCACCCGAACTTTCCTACACATGTATGTAAGCTGAAAAAGTCTTTATATGTACTGAAACAAGTACCTAGAGCATGGAATGCTCAAATCAGCAGTTATTTATGGCAACATGGATTTAGATTGGGTGATGTAGATCATTGTCTATTCACGAAGAAGACAGATCATGGATATGTGTTTCAAGTGGTTTATGTAGATGATCTTATCATCACTAGAGATGATGAAGAGGGCATTGCTAAAATTAAAGCACGTTTATAGGCTAAATTCAGAGTCAAAGACCTTGGTGAACTAAAGTATTTTCTTGGGATTGAGGTAGTCTCTACGTCTCAAGGTATATGGCTTCTATAGAAGCAGTATACTCATGACATGTTACAGAAGTATGGTATGGCTGAATGCAAGCCTGTGGAGACACCTCTTGATCAGAATGTCAAGCTGCAGATTGATGTTGGGAATAACATAGAGAATGTGACCATGTATCAACAGAGAGTGGGCAACTTGATATGCGGTGGGGCTGATTAGTTATTTCGTGCAGAAGCCTTGCAAACATAGATACAATCAGGAAGACAACAAGATATGTAAAGGGTACTATAGATTATGGATTGTTTTATGCATATGGAAAATCCCTTGACTTGATAGGGTTTACTGATGCTGATTGGGTTGGTTGTGCCTATGATAGGAGGTCAACTAGTGGTTATGCATTTGGATTGGACAACAGTATGATTAGTTGGCAGAGTAAGAAATAGCCTGCTATTGTATTGTCTAGTACAAAAGCTGAGTACAGAGGAGTTGCCTTAGCGGCTTGCAAAGCACTTTGGTTAATGAAATTACTGAAAGACTTGGGAATATAGCTAGAAAGCAGAGTGAGATTGCATTGTGATAACCTCAACAGTGTTATGTTGGCTAGTAATCATGTCTCCCATGCTAGGTCCAAATATATTGAGGTTCATTACCATTTCATCAGATAAATGGTTCTTACAGGGCAGATTGACTTGATTCATGTGAAGACTAAAGACTAGGTAGCAGATATATTTACCAAGTCTCTTGGTAAAAAAAAATTCATATATTTCAGACAACTACTTGGAGTTTATTAGATGGTTTGAGCTTGAGGGGGAGTGTTAGAATATCAAGCTCCCGTTACTCTTCCATCATTCTATCTTTATGTGTGTTACCGACATTAGCTTGGATACAACTATACACATGTGTGACATTCAATAAGTTGGTGTAGTCAGTGACTTAAGTCTTGGTTAGTCATACCTATGTGTGTAAGTCTCTTTCAGTTTTTATGATGGAAGAATAATGGAATAATAATAACAATGAGCTAAGACTCATCTTCCGCTCCATTTTTTCTCTCTCCCTCTCTTCCAACAAACACTTCTTTTGCTATTTAAGGCATCTTCTATTTTTTTTTTCAAGTTGCTAAAGTATCATATATTACCTCTTGAAAACATGATATTTGAGTTCCATGATGATGTACAATTGGTGTTACAAAGGCTTATCATGGACTACAATAACATCCATCCATGTGTCAATGATGGTGTGCTATTTTGAGAAGACTACAGGACTATGGAGACACATTTGAAGTATGGTGCTCACATGTATCAACAAGACTTACAAGGGTAAATCATCCCTCAGAATAATCTTAGACACTTTTCACTTATACTACATATACATCACATGTTTTATACGTCAAGCATGGTGAGCTTGACAATGTGGCATGCACATAATACATCCAAAGATGGATTCCAACGAATATCAGTAGATTCACAAGCATGGAGCCACATTAACTCCACCTTTTCAAGCTTTGCATGAGAGCCAACAAATCTTCAGCTATCTTACTATGGATAGTGTGAATCCATTTGGTCTCCACTCAACTTCTTATAGTATGTGGTATGTAGTCCTTGTTAACTACTACACCCTACCACAATAGCTTTTTACAAAGAAAGGACACTTGATTCTTAGCTTGCTCATTTCTAGGAACTCCAAAGTCAAGAACATGGATGTCTATCTCCATACATTAGTTGATGAGCTCAAGATTTTGTGGGAGGAAGGGGTCGTTGTGGAAGACATGAGCAAGTAGGATGATCAACGGTGTGCTAATATATGAGTCGACCACGCATGACTTTTTGAGATTCAAGGGCTACTCAGGTAAGTGGGATTCCATTCTCATTGGTTATATCTAGCATAGCTTTTTTAAGTTCTTGTTGACTAGATAGAGGTGTTGTGATAGGTCTAATTACCTCAGGTTATCATGCATGTCCATTGTGTGGGCCACAACTAGACTCCCGAAGGTCACAGACAATGAAGGATATGATATATCAAGGACACCCTAGCTTCTTGTTAGAGGTTCATGAACTAAGGTAAGGTTTTCTTGAAGAACGACCTCTAGCATGAATGAATACCCAAAGCTTGCACGAGTTGAAAATGGTCCACAAGGAGTCACATCCATGCAGAATGCAATAATTTTGCATTTTCTATGAGTTGCCATATTGGATCTAATCTAAAAAAATCACAAAAAAATATTTATCTAATACTTTGTTGATTTTTTATATATTTGGAGGTTTGAAATAAAGAAGAGGATGGAAACAACCGCTTGGAAAATCCAAGAAATCACTGGATGGAAATATTTCATAGAATGGTTTACCAAGGGGGGGCAAAGAGTAAAGATCAATGGAGGAAGGTGAAGGGAAAATATATAATGCGAAAAGAAAAGACATGAAATGGATTTGGAGCCATCTAAAGAGCATGTGAGGCTCATAATGTCATGGCTTTGGAGCCTTATGATAATTCAAACAAATGGGAACCTTCTTGAAAGCATTAGTGAAAGGAAAATCAAGCACATGATTTTATAAGATTTTAAAAAAATACTTTCACTCTGATCCAAAAAAACTTTTCAACATGAAAGTTGTAGCGCGTGAGCTGAAGTTTTGGCTGCTATTTTTTTATAATTTTTTGGAGCTACAAGTCGAGAGATATGGCCAAAACGATGGACGTCAACTTTTTCCAATTGCGGTGGAGACCACCTTGTAATTTTATACACACCCACACTTTCTTCTCCACACTTAACACTTTCATAAAACATCATTCATTAGACTCCCAACCCTTTTTCCTCTCTTCTCCTCTCTCTCAAGCTAATAAACCATTAGAATTCCCCTCCTAACTCACCCTCAAATCATCCTTAATTGTAGTAGTAATGTATGAATTCTCACTACTCTCTCTCCATTATTGCTAGATATGATGTTATTTTATGAAGATTCTCTATATTTTTTTATAGGAGAGCTCTTGGACTCAAGCTATGGGGGGGAATGGAGACAACTCACCTATGATGGAACTTGATTAAGTACAAAATTGGTCAACAAAACATCTAGATGGAGCTTCCATATTGGTGGAATCGCCTTAATGCAGCTTTGGTGGTGTTAATTCCTATTCTATCTTAACCTCCTCCCTAAACACCCTCAAGGCCTATATAAAGAGGCCTTCTCCTTTGTAATTTGCAAGAGAGAGTCAAGAGGCCTTCTTCATCCCTATTGAGCCTTCCCCATTGTCTCTCATGAGCTCATGCAGTTCATTTCCTTACTATAGCTTATACATGCTCTACAGTGTAATAAGCCCATGCTATTGGTGTCCATATTGTGTATATTGGTTATATCTTGAGTATTCTCCATCTCTTGTGCCTTCTTAAGTTTTATTGATTCATCTATTATTGAGGTCACTAGATCATATGTATATTTGGGAGTCACCTTTACAGTAGCTTTAGGGATTTTCTCGATGACACAGGCAGCTTGTGACCGCCTCACTAGAGGATACTCAGCATTGGCTCTTATGGAGCGACAGTGTCATCAGGCACATTTCCAGGAGCCCCGCACCAAGGGGTGGCTCTTTGATACTCTAGTCACTCCAGCACTGATGTATGGAGTCGCTATATGGGGGCCAGGCCTTGCCGATTATGTATGGACATTGATGGAGAGACCTTAGGTGATCATGATATCTAGATTGATTCGTAGCAAGGCCTCAGTCCCACATGACATTGTGCGAGCAGAGCTTGCCACACCGCCCATGCTAGTAGAGGCACTATTTCAGACAGTCTACTTCCTACACAGATTTCAGGATATGGACAGAGATCCCATTGCATACAGAGCATATATGGCATCTCAGGAGATGGCTCGAGCGGGGGATACCACATCATGGTATGCACAGACTAGAGCTTGGTTTGATAGACATGGGCTGGACATTGATAGACTCCCATCTCTTCTATATGATACTTAGGCTCCCACTTACATCCTCTCTCTCTCTAAGAGGAACATAGTCATCAGACAGGAGATATGGTATATTTATATACAGAGGACATGGGTCAGCCCTGCACAGCCACTGCCATCGAAGATGGCACATTATTATACACAGTTCTTGAGCATATCAGAGCAGGGATTCATAGAGATTTCGAGATATATGCAGATCTGTATGCCACATCGATTGAGAGTTCTTATTGGACAGCTCAGGGTATCATCACATCAGCTTATGATTGAGAGTGGCAGAGCCAGTGGCATCCCACGGGAGGAGAGGATATGCCCCCTTTGCAGATCAGAGGTGGAGAGTGAGGAGCATTTTGTTCTCAGATGCCCGGCATACTCAGAGTTGAGATCTAGATACACATTGAGCAGCTCACTTCAGGGATGTATGAATGATATGGATCAGAGATCATTTGGCCGTTTTCTGGGAGAGGCATGGCATATCAAAGAGCAGAGCACACACCGGGTCCTAGTCAGAGAGGGGCCCACCCAGACGACTATTACACAGTTCTTTTAGAGAGACAGAGTGAGAGCTACTGTACTAGCCTCCAGCCAGACCTCCGGGCTCACACTACAGCAGGCTGAGGACCAGCGTACCCGACGCCGCACGAGGATCCGTGGGTTTCAGACCCCACAACCACACCGATAGGAGATCCGGAGGATTCTTGATCTACATCGATAGCAGACTGAGATCCGACGATACTCGACACACTCGATCTCAGACCTCCAGTTTGCTCTTTCTCCACCGCCGATGTACCACATCCTACATCCAGGAGGGATCACCTGCTATTAGCGACTTCAACGACTGCTACTACATCCCAGGATAGTATATCTCCCTGCATTTGTTACATATACACATCGCACCACTTTATCACAGCTGACAGTTGTTCCCCTCTCACAGCCGACATTTGTTCCCCTTTTGTAGCCATTATCTAGAGTACCAGAGCTACATACGCACATACACATACACGACACTTATCACACTCACACCACCGTATTTTCAGTTTCCAGTTTTTAGCTTTTCATTCACCACTTTTATTTTGGATAGCTGGACCTCATCAGTTGTATCACAGTTTGTCTCATAGGCCAGTTTTGGTCTTTAGAAGACGTTAATATAACTTTCTTTCTTTCTTTCTTTTCTCTCTCTCTCTCTCTTAGTTTTCCTCTCTTCTCCCTCACAAGCTCCTCTCCCTCTTGCATAGCGTCCTAGCCCGATCTTCCATGACTAGGTGGTGTCCTTATCTAATTCACTTTGTTGTAGAAGGGATTTTGGCATAGTATAGAGGCTGCCATACCAAATTTCCTTCGTCATAAATTGGTAACCCCACTGAGGACATTCTTATCCACAATTCTCTACCTCCTTATGCGGGACGATACAACACATAGTGGTGCATCCTCTACAACAAGTGCTCCAAGTGGCTCTTCTCCAACACCTTCACCAACTCTTTTTGAAGCTAGTTGAAGTCCACGACTGCCACAATGGTCTCCCAAGGAAGCCCAAGAAAGGAAGTATGCCTATCGGATGACGGCACGTATGCGGGTAAAAGGTGTTCACCTTAGAAGTTCCATTCTCTCACAATAGAAAAATCATGTTGCCATCAATTGCTAGGTTCTCATAATTGTGATAAGTGTTTTACAAACAAAGTGAAGGCCCTTCCAGGAGGTTCTCGTCTCCAAATCATCAAATCCCCCTCTCTCTCTGGCTTAATCCACATCAAAGGAGGACAACTATGCATGAACGGTGTGGAGTTTTGTACAGCTGTAAAGTATGGAAACTACCTTCAACTATTGCTATCTTGAAGGTTGGGTGTGGTTGAAAAGGTGGCCATCACACCTTATGAAATATATGTCACTGAGGATGGATACACTAAGGCAAGAGAAATCATCACTGGTGAGCAAATTCTATGTATATCAAAGTTGGTGGGTTCCAGAAAGAAACACTTAGGGGAAAATCCTTTATAATTCAAGAAAGTGTATTCCCTCTACTCCCTTAAGTAGTCTCCACTTATGAATAATAATAATGGCCTAAATTTCTACACCTTCCACTCTATACAAAACATCCGAGTTAATGTATGCATCAATAGGAATATTTTCTTCCAGCAGTGTCTTATCATGTACTTTGGGACTGAAAGATTAAGGGATATTCTTATATCACCAGAACCTATAATCTTCCCAATGATAGACTACAATGCATCCTTCAATGTATATGTCTTTATTTTATTATAATAGTTTCTCATGAATCACCGCAAGTTGTATGGACCAATCCAACCTCTTGCTATGCAAAGTGTGCATATTGTAGCTAGCACAAAGCATAGATTCTAAGGCATTATTAGAAGCATACAAGGGCCTAGAAGTCTTGATAAAATCAAATCATCTGTGAACCCATTCATCATTCCCCTCATAAAATACAAGTTAAGTCTAGAGGTGTTCATCTTTGTACTCTACTAAGGTAACATGGCATTTCCAAGCTTCTTTGGGCACAATGGAAAAAATGCAGTGGATTTTTTGGACAACCTTGAGATGCCCTTTCTTGTCTTTGGGAGGGATGATGAAGCATTAAAGTTGAGGGCTTTTCCTTTGGTGCCCAAGGAAGAAGCTAGAATGTGGTTTCAAACTCTAAACCCGGCCCAAAGAGCTGAATGGGAGGGATTGAATGCAGCTTTCTTGGAGAGATTTCAATAAACTCTTAGCTGAAGAGTTATGGCAATAACTTTTGGCCCTCCATCAAAGTGATCCTTATGGTTATGCAACTTATGAGGAAGGGTTTTTGAATCTTTGGGGTCTCACTGAATCTTGGTGAGAGAGCTCCAAACTACCTTCAAAAGGATTGATTTATTTCAGGTTTATACCCCTTGCTTAGGGAGAAGGTAAAGGTGAAATTTCCAAACACTTTTGAAGATGCTTTGAGAATCACTAGGAAAAAGAATCGAAAGATTCTCTACCAAGCCCAAGCTAGCCAAACAGTTTTGGGAAACAACATCACAACTATGGAGGCCTCTCAAGTTCCCCCAAATGTATCTAATGCACCAAGCCGAGGTCAAGAAGACATGATCCAACAAATAAAAAATCTTACTAATCAACTAGAGGGTGTGAGAGTGAATCTTGTGCAAGGTGTAAGAAGACCTATCAAGGGGAATGGTGGGAATTGACCACAAATGTGGTGACAAGCAAGGGAGATGTTTTGTTATAACTGTGGAGAAAATGAACATGGCATGTACAATTGTCCTCACTCTAGAAGATATGATCACCTTGCCAGAGGTCCTCGACAACAAGTAAGCCCTCCTCGTGCTAGGACTCAAGAGCAAGAGCAGTCACGACCTACAATTTTACAACCACCTTATGTTCAAGCTGAAACCCTTGCTATTCAACCAAATGTTAATGCCATAAAAATAGAGGAGGTGGTCAGGGATAGAAGTCTCCAAGAAGAAATAGTGAGACATAAGATAAAGGTAGATGTAGTAGAGACCATGCCTATCAAGCGGGTACGTGTCCAAACTGAGGCAAGCAAGGAAGCAATCAATGAGGCAAGTATATCATGGTCACCTAGAGATGAAGGGAAGAAGAGAAAGACTTGAACTAGGTTTAAAATTGATATCTCCGACTTCCCTTTGGGTTCTCGGACACAACCTTATGATCTGATAGCAAATGTGAGGTCTCAAGGGCCAAAAATTACTTGGCCATAACTACTTCATGTCTCTCCAAAGCTACGACGACAATGGTAAAAAATGGTAAGCATAAAGGCAAGGCAAGGTAAAATGGTTAGTGCAATCAAGGCATATGGCCTCAAAGATATAATGCCTTTAGTGGAGGCTCAAATCAAAGGTCAACGGATTTGAAAAACATACATGGATAGTGGAGCAGAGGTTTTTATCATGATAGAAACACTTATGCATTAATTAGGCTTAGAAGTAATGGAATCCTCAACCTTTAGGGCAAAGATGGCCAATAATGATGCGGTCACATATGTGGGTGTAGTAAAAGCTTTGAGAGTTTCTATTTTTGGAATCATTGCAGCAATGGATGTTTATGTGATGCCAGTAAAGGGAGAAGGATATCCCCTCATCCTAGGGAGACCTTGGCTTATGGGCATCAGAGCTAGGTAAGATTGGGAAATAGGGGATCTGGAGTTGAGGCCACATAAGGTGGGTGGCCATAATCAAAAGGTGGTTTACAACTTGAATAGTGGGTGTCAAGAGAACCTTGAACTAGAAACATCTGCCGATGAGTGGAGCTCAAGTGAATGTTCCTCATCGGTAGAAGAGGAAGAGAGTTCAAGTGGAGAGAGTGATAGCACTCTCAAAGTTATGGGTGCCACCTTAAAGGAACCTACCTCATTAGAAGACAACCCAAGAATCCAAGGAGAAGATGTGTGGGATGCTAGCCTAGAGAAGATGATATCCAAGTTTCTAAAGGATGAAGAAAGGGAGGGTTATGTGAATGCTCTCAAGAAGTATGCATCATTGTCTATTTCTGATTATATTCACATTATAGGTGTCTGGTGCACAGATCGGTCGCAGTATGCTCACGTAGTGAATCCCAGAAGGTCCCAAGAACAATGAACTCTACCTTTTTGCACAAAAAACAATGTAAAAAGCATAAACAACAAGAGCAAGAGACCAATTGGGTTCAATCTCCCCCCATGCCTTGTGTGAGCGCTTCACAAAGCATGTATTTTATGTACATTTTCATCTTCATGCTCAATAATAGCCCAATTTACAAAAATATGACAAGCTTTTAGCTTTTGAGTTTGCTTTTACAAAAATAGGAAATAAAGCTAATGGACGGTGCCCATAGAGTCTGGCACGCCCAACACAATGTCCCAAATAGAAATAACATATCCGTGCGCATAGGCGCATACAAAATAATAATAAATAATCGATGTCTCAATAGTCATGACAAAATATAGGCATGGCGTCTATCAAAATATAATCCATAGGTCGAATACTCGCTAGACTCCAATGCTTTCCTCCGCCATTGCTACTATCTCTACACATCAACTGAAGCATTCACAATCGTTGGTAAAATAATACAATTAAACCGACAAAAGTGAATACCTAGCAGTCTTTAGCTACATAAATAAATCAACTGGTTAGAAATAAATCCTAACCTTAATTTATTATGAGCGCGCACTCTAAACTCATAAACGTTTATTAATTTAATATGCATTTTGCGGAATCACCCGCTATGGAATCACCCACGTACACACTAAATTAATGAAATGCCCGAAAAGGACAGGCGTCCCCATCAACTTCTCGCACAAAGAATCCACTTTGTGTATGAGCCTCGGTCATCAAAGTTTACGGAATCCACCGTAAAACCTCACGGAATCCACCGTGGAATATGCCTCCTGGCATTCCGTGAGGTTTTACGGTGGATTCCGTAAACTTTGATGACGGGGGCTCATACACAAAGTGGATTCTTTGTGCGAGAAGTTGATGGGGACGACTGTCCTTTTTGGGGCGTTTCATTAATTTAGTGTGTACATGGGTGATTCCATAGCGGTGATTCCGCAAAATGCATATTAAATTAATAAACATTTATGAGTTTAGAGTGCGCACTCGTAATAAATTAAGGTTAGGATTTATTTCTAACCAGTTGATTTATTTATATAGCTGAAGACTACTAGGTATTCACTTTTGTCGGTTTAATTGTATTATTTTACTAACGATTGTGAATGCTTCAGTTGATGTGTAGAGATAGCAGCAGTGGCGGAGGAAAGCATTGGAGTCTAGTGAGTATTCGACCTATGGATTATATTTTGATAGGCGCCACGCCTATATTTTGTCATGACTATTGAGGCATCGATTATTTATTATTATTTTGTATGCGCCTATGCGCATGGATATGTTATTTCTATTTGGGACATTGTGTTGGGCGTGCCAGACTCTATGGGCACCGTCCATTAGCTTTATTTCCTATTTTTGTAAAAGCAAACTCAAAAGCTAAAAGCTTGTCATATTTTTGTAAATTGGGCTATTATTGAGCATGAAGATGGAAATATACATAAAATATATGCTTTGTGAAGCACTCACACAAGGCATGGGGGGAGATTGAACCCAATTGGTCTCTTGCTCTTGTTGTTCATGCTTTTTACATTGTTTTTTGTGCAAAAAGGTAGAGTTCATTGTTATTGGGGACCTTCTGGGATTCACTACGTGAGCATACTGCGACCGATCTGCGCACCAGTGGTGGAGATGCGGGGTTCTCCGCCTGTATAGCCTGGTCCTTTGCGATCTGAGAGTAGAAACAGGGGTTCTTGATCTACCCGCGTTTTTCACCGCCTCAGAAAAAAATGGCCCCCCCCATGAAAATCAGACGATTAAGCTGAAAGCTTAATCCATTAAAGCTAAGCTTAATTACTTAAGTCAGACAAGACAAATCTCCACTCTGCAAGTCAGCAACTCCGGGTCCTGCACTCTAGAAATCAAGTTCTGCAAGTCAATTGTGATCAAGTCCTGCAAGTTCACTAAGTCGGCTAAGTGTGCAACTCTGCAAGTCATCTAAGTCTGCAACTCTGCAAGTCACCTAAGTCTGCAACTCTACAAGTCAGACTAGTCAACTGGAGTCAGAACTGACCAGTGCTCAAAACTCCTAGAAGGGTTGTTCCTGCGCAGAAACTCCGAACTGCAAAGTTGTTCGTGGCAAGGTATTCTACCCATACACAAGTTCGCTGAAGTATTTTCAGCATACGAAGAAGGAAATATCGCAGATTTTTTGAAGATTGAGAAAGAAATACCCAAAAACACATAGCCTTGTAACCCCAAATTTGAGCTACGCTCATCCCGCTAACCTGATTTTGAGTGAGAAAGGTCTTTTGAGTCTTACAGGATGACGGAATCCACCGTGGAATATGCCTCCTGGCATCAGTGTCACTACAGTGAAGCATCACATCCAACTCAAAGAAGGAAGCAAACCTATAGTACAAAGATTGAGAAGACTGAGAATTGTGCAACAGGATGCACTATTGACGGAAGTGAAGAGATTCCTGAATGCAGGATTCATATACCTAGTGGAAGATTCAGAATGGGTCTCCCCAATAGTAGTGAGGCCAAAGAAAAATGGTATGTGGCAAGTATGCATAGATTACAAGCCACTAAATGCTACAACAAAGAGGGACCACTTCCCTCTCCCATTTCAGGATAAAATCTTGAATGAAGTAGCGGGACATGAGTTGTATACAGTGTGTGATGACTACTCTGACTACTTCCAAATTCACATTGTAGAGGAGGATCAAATGAAGACCACTTTCATCACACCATGGGGCTGTTTTGCCTTTCGGGTCATGCCCTTTGGTCTCACAAATGCCCCAGCAACCTTTCAACGATTCATGAATATGGTCTTCCAACCTTCTTTGGTAAGTCCATAAGGGTTTTCATAGATGAATTTTGTATTTACAACTCAAGAAATATACATCTATGCAAGGTTGATGAAGGATTTACTTGCTTAGCTAGGTTGGGTGGACAACTAAATAAGGATAAATGTCACATTGGGGAAAGCACGGTTACACTACTAGGGCATGTAGTGTCAATTGAAGGAATTGAGGTAGATCCAAAAAAGGTAAAAACATTGCTAGCTCTACCTTCCCCAATCTCCATCAAACAATTAGTCTCCTTCTTACAAAAGATAAGATATTTGGGTAGATTTATACACTTACTCTCTTAGACTATATATCCCCTGCATCAAACTGACATGCCAAGAAACACTTATATGGAGTGAGCAAAGTGAAGGACATTTTAAGGAGATAAAGAAAATGTTGGGGTCACTTCCTATATTCCTCCAGCCTTGTTGGGAAGAAACATTCTTTGTAAACCCTAGCATGGGAGAAGAGGCCATTGGTGCTGCTCTCCTACAAAAAGATCCAAAAACATCCTTCATGAGGCCTATATATTTTGCCAGCTACCTTTAACACTTTGATTATACAGTACAGGTTGAAAAAACAACTCAAGCACGCCTGCCTGATACTTTGGCAAACTGGTGCTATGAGAAAAATATCAAGGTGAAAAGAAAGGACCTTCCACCACCCCCATCCATAAAGACTCTTGTAGATGCTTATAGCCTCTACTTTGATGGTGCATACAAGAGAACTAAGGATAAGGTAGCTGCTGCAGGGATTGTTGTTTTCTCTCCTTTAGGAGAGAAAATCTATGGTGAAGGAATCATCTTGGAAGGTGTCCACTCTAACAATGAGGCAGAATATCAAGCTTTAATTCATGGTCTTTTATGGTGTCTTAGTAATTCAATCGAGAGGTTGAATACTTTTGGAGACTCCATGCTATTGGTAAGGCAGATGCAAGAAGGTACATGGGCATGCAAAAATACAAACCTCTCTAGTAAAATGAGAGAGGCCAAATCTCTTATGAGAAGATTTAGGGAGGCATAAGTACATCATGTGCCAAGAGACCAGAACAAGGATGCCGACCATCTAGCATCATCAAAGCTGAATGAATCAATGGTGGGAGCAGTGGCTATCAAAACCCCACTTCAGCAAGGCAAGGAAGACTTAGAAGATATTCTACACCTCTTAGAGCAAGGAGAAGCTCCCAAACACCTGACTAAGGGAGAAAGACAGTGGCTAGCTCGGAAGGCTAGAAGATATCGCATGGTAAATGATAGTTTGTATTGTCTTGGTAAGGATGATGTGCTTAGGAAAGTGCCTTCAAAGTGGAAAATTGAAGAAATCTTAAAATCTTGCCATGATGATGTGTGTGGAGGCCGCTTTGCACATGACATCACAAGTAGAAATGTTTTACAAGCCAGCTTTACTTGGCCCCGAGATGTCAAATATTAGTGTCAAACATGTGAAGAATGTCATAAATCAGGACCATGACGGCTCATAGCAGAACCCCAAACCCCAATCAAGGTCTATGGACCCTTTGAGAAGTGGGGAATTGATGCCATAGCGCCTCTACCATGCACTATATCAGGAAAAGAGTATATTATCATGGGGGTAGATTACATGACTACATGGGCCGAGGCTATGCTAACTAGAAGAATCACTGCCAAGGAAGTGAGTAAATTCATCTTTTACCACATTTGTTGTAGGTTTGGTACCCCTCTTGAAATACTATCAAATAGAGGACCAAGGTTTAGAGCTAACGTGGTGGGTGAACTCATGTAAAAACTAAATATTCAATGACGACACTCTACCCCTTACTACCCTCAATGCAATCGATTGGTGGAGAAGGTAAATGGAATGACTTGTAAAATCATCAACAAACAGGTACATTCAATGCCCCGTGATTGGGGCAAGCACCTTAGTGGAGCTCTATGGGATTACATAACCTCCTTCAAAACCATGTTAGGGTTCACACCTTTTCATCTAGTTTATGGACAAGAGGCTCTTTTGCCTATTGAGGTGAAATTAGCTAGCCTTCGGGTATTAGGTGGCACAATAAGCTCTCAAAAGGAGAAGCTACATCAAAGATTACTAGACCTAGAGAGGCTACAATCGGATCGTGAAGAAGCCAACAATCACTACTCCTAGGAAGCTAAGAAGTGCAGAGAAAACTTCAACAAGAAGCTAACAGATAAAAACATCAAGGAGGGATCTTTAGTGTTTCAATATGACAATCACTTTGATAAAAGAAAGAATGGCAAGTTTCTCTACTGGTGGGAGGAAACGTTTTGGGTCACAAAAAAATTCAACAATGGCTCCTACAAACTTCAAGACATTGAGAGAAAGGTGCACACAACCAGTGTAAATGGATGGCGCTTAAAACCCTATCACATCAGGGTGGAGTCAACTCAAGATACCAAAGAGTGTCTAGAGACATAAATACCTCTAGCCAGGTTGGGGGGGCCTATATGATCTGAGAAAATTACAAAAAAATATTTGTCTAACACTTTGTTGATTTTTTGTACATTTGGAGGTTTTATTTAAAGAAGAGGGTGGGAACAACCTCCTGGGAAATCCAAGAAATCACTGGATGGAAATATTTCATGGACCGGTTTATCAAGGGGGGGGGGGGGTGAAGAGTAAAGATCAATGGAGGAAAGTGAAGAGAAAATATGTAATGTGAAAAGAAAAGACATGAAATGGATTTTGAGCCATCTAAAGGCCATGTGAGGCTCATAATGTCATGGCTTTGGAGCCTTATGATAATTCAAACAAATGGGACCCTTCTTGGAAGCATTAGTGAAAGGAAAATTAGGCACATGATTTTGTAAGATTTTTTAAAAATACTTTCACTCTGATCCAAAAAAAACTTTTCAACATGAAAGTTGTAGCGCATGAGTTGAAGTTTTGACTGCTATTTTTTAATAAGTTTTTGGAGCTACGAGTCGGGAGATATGGCTAAAATGGCAGACGACAACTTTTTCCAACTACAGTGGAGACCATCTCCCAATTTTATACACGCCCACACTTTCTTCCCCATACTTAACACTTCCATAAAATATCATTCATTGGACTCCCAACCCTTTCTCCTCTCTTCTTCTCTCTCTCAAGCTAATAAACCATTAGAATTCCCCTCCTAAATAACCCTCAAATCATCCTTAATTGTAATAGTAATGTATGAATTCTCACTACTCTCTCTCCATTATTGCTAGATATGATCTTATTTTATGAAGATTCTCTATATTTTTTTATAGGAGAGCTCTTGGACTCAAGCTAGGGGAGGGGGGATGGAGACAACTCACCTATGGTGGAACTTGATTAAGTACAAAATTGGTTAACAAAACATCTAGATGGAGCTTCTACATTGGTGGAATCGCCTTAATGCAGCTTTGATGGTATTAATTCCTATTCTATCTTAACCTCCTCCCTAAACACCCTCATGGCCTATATAAAGAGGCCTTCTCCTTTGTAATTTGCAAGAGAGAGTCAAGAGGCCTTTTTCAGCCCTATTGAGCCTTCCCCATTCTCTCTCATGAGCTCATGCAGTTCATTCCCTTGCTATAGCTTATGCATGCTCTATAGTGTAATAAGCCCATGCTATTGGTGTCCATATTGTGTATATTGGTTATTTCTTGATGATTCTCCATCTCTTGTGCCCTCTTAAGTTTTATTGATTCATATATTTTTTGTAGTTCTATCTATCTCTCTGTCTCTCTATCTCTGTCTCTCTCTCTCTCTCTCTCATTTTTCCTCTCTTCTCCCTCACAAGCTCCTCTCCCTCTTGCATAGCATCCTATCCACTCTTCCATGACTAGGTGGTGCCCTTACCTCATTCACTTTGTGGCAGAAGGGAGTTTGGCATAGTATAGAGGTTGCTATACCAAAATTCCTTCATCAGGATCCACTTATAAATAAGCCATTTGCTGGATCCCATGCATATATTTCAAGAATGTGGACAGCTTATTATGGGACCACATCACAAGAAAGAGAGACATTGTAGGAGCATGAATGGATTTGAATGATATAGACAAAATGGAGGTGATTTGGAAACAATTGAGCAACCTCACTCTAGAAATAAGCAAGGCGATTTATAGGTTGTTGAATTTAGTGTAATGGATCTCAAAAAGGAGATCAAGACATCCTCTATTGAGTCCACAAGGTAGGGAGTAGTGGAGATGGTTTGTCTCTTTAAGAAGTACATATCCACAAGCATTCTCATGATACAAACTTATCTCCTAGTGTATCTCATAGATGAAGTGGATATTGCGAGACTCGTCCATACTACAAGATGGATGTTCTTCTTGGATCCCTTCATGAAAGCCCTGAAGGTCTTTGTATGACCAATGAGCTTGGCCAAAAGGTTGCATGGCTGAAGGTTGACTAGTGGCAGAGACATTAGTGCATATTTCAGAGTGGCTACCAATGATGGATTTAGACAATAGTATGCTATGGTTGTTGAAGAACAATGATAGACTAACCAAAGATATGGTGGTTGGAAATGGAGTAGAAAAAATTATGGATACTACCATGGAGAAGAAAGTGAACCATTTTTGTATATTGCATTGTGCATCCATGGAGAAGTGGCTCACTAGGTATGAGCAGGCCCAAAAAGATCGGGAAGAAGCATGATCAAAATTTTGACGTAGTTTATGCCATTGATCAATTCGATATCTTGAGGGCATGGAGGAGATACCACAATTTATGTCTATGCAGTGGTTACATGGAGCTTTGATCATAGCTTTCGTGAAGGGGTAGACATCTCTACTAAGGAGTGGGAATTCTCGAGGGGATGTAGTTGGAAGGTGATCACATGCTTTTCTTATTGTTGTATCTAGATTTTATGCACAATAACTAATCTAACTATTTTGGTGTATAGTACAAAATCTACAGTGCGGCATGGTCACGCCGATGGCATTTTCGTGTTGAGCACATTGACAAATTGCGCTCCACAATAGATTGTGGTGTCATAGCAAAGTTCGAGTAAGAGAGCCGATGGTGGGCTATGGATCTCAATATCATAGTAGATGAGATGGAGTATTTTGGAAACTTGCAAAGTGTTATCTTAGTGGACTATTTAGCTTCTCCATGATCATATTTGATGTACAATGGTTTAAAGTGGTATTGGAAGGAGCTGGGGAAACCCTTTGGTGAGGTTTATTTGGATTTCTAGAAATAGATTCCGAGAAAAGATGGATGGATATACACAACATGTTTGTCTTGCTCGGTAATTGTAAATAGGTGCATGACCTATTTTTTAATTTTTCCATGACACGAAACAATCACAAATCTTCATTCACTCTTATATGTGATATTAAATAGGTAATCTTCTATCAAAATTCCTAACAACCTTGATGGTGATATATTGTGTTGTCAACTCCTTAGAGTGTGGAAGTGTATAATGAAAGCAATGTTCCCAGCGTAGATGAGGAGAGTATGTAGGTGGAGGGCCCGATATATTGCAGAGGGTGGAGAGCAAAGAGGACTTGGAGCATGTAGAGGTGACATGCAGTATGGATAGTGTAGATGAAGAGACATGAGGTTAAGAATTTTTTTAGAATGAAGTGCACTCCTCTTTCTATGGTGACCTATCTATAGACCTTCTAGTGTGTATATCTAGCTGTGCTAGGAGAGATGGCAATAGATCCGGTCATATTTGCATCTTCTTGCTCAATTTGTTAATGATTGACTTTTAAGGTTAATTTAGTAGATGTGTTTTAATTAGTATCATTTTTTAAAGAGTTATATTATTGTGCTTTATCTAAATCCTTATATTGATTATGCTAATATCATTTTCCATCTATGCAGGTTACCTTTGATGATACCCAGAGAGCAGGATGAGTCGAGGGATGATCGATGAGGAGTTGCAAGAGATATTCACATGTATGTCTCCAAATCAAATGGCCCAATTTAGAGATATGACAGACCAGTAGCTATCACAGATATCATTGGGCCGTTCTTTGAGATCTACTTTAGCACGCACTGATACTTCAATTTCCAGTAGACGAGGTCAATGCTCTAGAATGGCCTCAAATGGAGGGAGTGGTTCTAGGGGGTGCTAGAGAGATGTGGATGTTGTGAGTCCACAGTTGGTTCGAGAGAGGGTTGCTACTCCTCGCTCTTGTACCGGTTCCAACCACGGCCCACTTGACATGCCCTTGGTCGTTTGGCCCAAACCCATTCAGACGAACCACTAGGCCCTCGGCCCGATCAATTCGGCCCACTACCATTCGGTCGTTTAGCTCTCAAACAACCATATTTCAACTGGCCGAATTTGACATTCAAACCGGTTAGATTCAACCCTTTCTCAGCCCGAATCGGACATTCAGCCCCTATAATTTTGATCTACTGGATTGAATTTGGATTTTTTTAAATTTGTAACCTATATAACTTGATTGACCCAGACCACTGTCGTGCAAATTCATGAAGGCCATACAAACTCTTAGAACACATTTCTAGCGTGAGAAACAGGAAAATCAGCGAAACATGTGCTAGCAGTCCAAGCCGCTAGTAGCACTAGACTGAGTCATAGATCCCTAAATAGATCATGATCAAGTTGAATGATGCAGCACAGACCCTAAGACTAGTGATAATGGCAAGAAACCAAACTTATAGCCTATCAAGCCAAATCGGTAAATGAGGGTAGGAGAGTCACATAGTCACTTTACCTTTGCACTTGTACTATTTTCCAGTACTTGAAGTATACCTAAGAAAAGCCAAAAGTCTGATTGTGCACATTGCATGGAAGAGAGTACACACATACACACACACTGACTATAAATTGAGGATTATTTGTAATTAACAAGGAATGCACTCAGACATAACCATAGCATAAACCCACCTAGCAGAAGACCTTGATACATACTTGAGTGATAGAAACCCCAAGCATAGGACCAAGCGAAAGACACAATAGAGAAGCCAGATGCAACAAGGATAAACACCATTGGAGGAGTGGATCTACCCGATCTAATCAATCTCATTGAAAACCTGGTGCAGAGAGAGACCATTGACATGGTAGAGATAACTACTAACCGTAGACGACGAAAAAAAGAACTCAACCTAGGAGATTTCCTAGAGGTGATCCAAGAAATGGTGAATAAATATAACACTCAAACGTGACTAGACCACCATAGTAGGCTAGTTGAAGATATTATAGTGGATCTCGAGGAGGAAAGAAAGCTAGCACGCAAAGCCTTACAAGGCATAGTTGCATACAATCAAGAACGTCAAACTAGAAGCTTATGACAAAACATAGAAATGCGAGAGATCCATTGAGTGTTAGCTCTGGCAGATAGAAATCAGACAGGACCAGACGTAGAGAGAGAGTGTGTGCTAGAATATAATCTCACACTGAGCGGGTTTCTGACAAAGTGACTACTAGATAACACGCCAACAGAGAAGAGTGCAGCAGCTCTAATGACTTCACTACTTGCACGATTGGGAGTTACCCAGGGCTCTAAGAGCCAACCTAAAATCCCTATAGTCACGAAGCAGCAGCTCTAGTGACTTCACTACTTGCACGATTAGGAGTTACCCAGGGCTCCAAGAGCCAACCTAAAATCCCTATAGTCACGAAACAACTAGATAAATACTAGCCAAACAATGATCCCTACAACTTCGTAGAGTAGTTCCAGTAGGTTTGTGAAGCCAAAGGCCTCACCAACCTTGCTCAGCGATCACAAGCTTTTGGCCTATGCTTAGGTGATAAAGGAAGGACTTGGTACACCACCCTAGATGCTGCAGAGCGCAATAACTTCAATAACGTCAAGAGTCTCTTCATTAAGAGATTCTCGGAGGCTGGGTACTTAGACAACCTGATCATACAACTCATGAACGTGAAACAGAGAGATAAGAAATACATCAGGGATTATGTGACCCATGTGAGGAGTCTCTTTAAGAGAATCCCGATGAATGAATGACCCACATAGAGAGCAGTGTCCACAGTCTTCATCAATGGGATATGGAGTGAAGAACTCTACAAGGCCTTGGTAGGAAACTCAAGCTTGCAGCGAGATACACTAACTAGGGTCTTTGAAGAGGCCATCAGAGTGGATGACCAGCTCAAGGAGAGAAGCTCCAAGAGCTCAAGCCTAGAAGAGACTAACCCTAGAAACTCCGAGAGAGAGCTTCAACATAAAGCAAAAGATTAGGCCCAAGTACTTTGGACAAAGGAAAGGGCACTCACCCAAGTCAGGAGTTATTGGAGATGAAGATGGAGCTATCCAATTGCCACAAATGACCCTTCTCGAATCTATCCACACAAATTATAGCAAATTTGGTCACACTTCCTCTCTCTACTAGCTTCATGGGATGAAATGACCTCCCCTCATGACATTTCAATTTTTTTTACATTTGGTAGTGTCGAATTGATGAATTCCAATTTGTAAACATTGATAGGAGCTTTGCAACTGTGACACTTTTTTTAATGTAAAAAATATCATTTTTATAGCGCATTGCATAAGCGAGATGAACAACAATCGCTTATAAGATGCCCATAATTTTTCCCAATGTTTCTAAGCCCCCTCTTTCTTGTTGTGAAAGTGTCATCACTTTTTCATCCAACAATACAATATTTAGGAAAATTGTAACAATATTTTTATGACTTGTTATAAGGGTATGTACCATATCACATAAGTTGCACTATAACATATGAAGGACATATATACATTGGAAAAAGTTTTGGTCATACTAGCGGTTGTGGTGATAGTTTGAGTGTCACAAAAAGCACTAAAATAGCATTAAAATTTAGAGTTTTTAGCACATATAAACCAATTAAAACACTAATATTTTAGGCATTACCACATTTCCTTGGGCATAGTGATGGCCATTTTTGTCTCATAAAGAATGTAAATACAACTACTATAGATATTGCTACAATTAATGGCTTAAGAAACATTTGTAGCAACATGAGCTTAGGGAAATTTCTATCAGTGATGCATTTTACCCATACATCGAATAAGTGATATATTTAATGTTTTAAGTTAGAGAAGAGTTGAAGCTAACACGGTAAGGAGCTGAGAGCTCTCTCACACATATCTTGCATTATCTTAAGACATAACTAAAATGACAATTTTCAACCTAAGATCTCAAGGACCATTCATACCAAACAACTAAGTCCTAAGCACCGACCTATTTAATGTCCGCATCATGTAGTACAGTTGTACAACTCAAGGGTCAGGTACAGTCATACCAAAGATAGAAAGATGAGCTTGAAGTCTAACACTCCCCCTCAAGCTCAAGACTACATCTATACACCAAGCAGCTATCTGAAAGCACTGAACTTATCTTTACCCAGAGACTTGTTAAAGATATTCGCAACCTGTTCATCAGTCTTCACATGCATGAGATCAACTCTCCTTGCAAGAACCATCTCTCTAATGAAGTGGTAGTGTACCTCAATGTGTTTTGTCTTGGCATGGCATACTAGATTCGTGGCCACAAGTACAATACTAAGATTGCCACATAGCAGAGTCACTGGAGCATCTACTTGTATGTCCAAATCAGCCATAAGCGTGAGTAGCCATGCAATCTCACACGTTGCCAATGCAGCACCCCTGTACTCTACCTCAGTACTTGATAAAGCAACTGTAGGCTACTTCTTACTGCTCCAACTGATCATTTCACTTCCAAACCTGAAAGCATAGCCAATTGTAGATCTACGGTCATATGAGCATCCTGCCCAATCTGCATCCGTGTATCCAATTAGTTTCAAGGGCTTATCTCTCACATAGAATAGCCCATGATCTAGTGGACTTAACATATCTCATAATGCATCTAACTGCATCCAAGTGTGGCTTTTTGGGCTTCTCAATAAACTGGCTTATGAGCCCTATATCATAGTCCAAGTCAAGCCTAGTGATGATCAAGTAAATCACATTGCTAACCATGTGGTTGTACATAGTCACATCCTAAACTTCAGCCCCAATGCTCATTCTAGCTTTACATTCTAATCAAGAGGTGTATCCGGTGGTTTGCATTCAGCCATGCCATACTTCTTCAGCATTTCCATGGCATAGTGCTTCTGCATTAGCCATAAACCATTTTCAGCTGTAACCACCTCAATGCCTAAGAAATACTTGAAATCACCTAATTCTTTCATGTCAAATTTAGTTTTTAGCATCTTCATTACATGTTGTATGCCCAAGTCATCATCATTAGTGATTATCAAATCATCAACGTATATGACCAACACTACCAAGCCGGTCTTTTTTGTAAATAGGATGTGAACAACCCTGCCAACAGCAAATCCCAAGCTTTGCAAGTAGTTACTTATCCTTGCATGCCAGGCTCTTAGAGCTTGCTTCAGCCAGTACAATGCTTTTTTCAGCCTGCATACATAGTGCTGAAAATCAAGGTGTACATACCCTTTTGGATGATCCATATAGACATCCTCTGCCAAGTCACCATTGAGGAATGCATTCTTCACGTCCATTTTCTGCAATTTCCAGTGTGTAGCAGCAGCCAAAGCAATAATAGTGCATATGGTTCCCATCATGGCAACATGGCTAAATGTTTCCTCATAATCAAGTCCATAATGTTGGGCATGCCCCTTAGTAACCAGTCTGGCTTTGTACCTTTTCACACTGCCATTTGACTTGCATTTGATTTTGTAGACCCATTTGCAACCAATAGTCTTTTTCCTTTCAGGAAGTGGCACAAGATCCCATGTTTTATTTTCAGCCAAGGCATTCATTTCTTCATCCATAGCTGCACACCAGTTCTCATCTTTTACTACTTTAGCATATGTACCTGGTTCTTTGATCTCCATCAATTCTGTCATGTAAGCATAGTGCTTTGCAAAGTAGCCACTGTACGTCAACGTGCCAATAGGATATTTGATCCTCTGCGAGTGTCTAGGCTGTGGTGCACTGCTCGATTCCCCTCTCTCATGAGGTAGAATGTACATGCTCTACCTCATGCTAGGCATATATACAGTCGGAATACCAAGCTTACTATCTAAAGTGTTGGGAGACTCATATCCAGAAGTCATCCTACCAGTTGTCATCATACCAGATCCATCCTCAATAGTTTTCTCTTTTCCTTTGATGTCTAAGATATCATATCTCCCCCTTACTATCATACCGATGTTAGTGGATGGTGAGCCAAAGCTCCTCAATTTACTTGTCCAAGGAGATACTCTCTGACCACTAGGACCTGTCGTAGTAGTACTCTGTTGCGAATGAGTTGTAGATACATGAGTAGAAGGTGTATCCAATGGCATTGCAACTGGTGATACATACCAAGAGGCCATCTCATCAAAGATAACATCCTTGCTCACCAAGGTCTCCCCGGTAAATGGATAATAGCATTTGTATGCCTTCTTCTCATGCGAATATCCAATGAAAACACACTTATATGCTTTTGGATCCAGCTTCTTCATTTTCTCATTTGGGATGTGCACATAAGCAAGATAGCCAAAGACTTTCATGTGACTTACATTTGGCTTATAGCCATACAACTTCTCAAATGATGTCATCTCATGAATACCTGTAGTGGAAGTATGATTCAAGATATACATGGTTGTCATAACAGCCCCAGCCCAATAATAGAGTGACATCTTCTTCTCATTCATCATAGCATGAGGAGATTCCATCAATACCCTGTTCTTATGCTTAGCCACTCCATTCTGCTGTGGAGTATAGTTGTAGGTAAGCTGTCTACAAATGCCATTTTCAGCTAGAAAATTGTCAAACTCATTTGACACATACTCCCCACCATTGTCTGATCTCAAGCAAGAGATATAGTAGTCAAATTCCTTTTCAGCCTACTTTTTAAACCGCTGAAAAATAGCAAACACCTCATCCTTTGTCTGCAGAATATACACCCAAGTATAGAGACTGTAATCATCAATGAATGTCACATAGTAGTTCGAGCCTCCCATAGATGCATTATGTGCTAGCCCCTAGACATTAGAGTGCACTAACTGCAACGGACGTGTACTTTGCCTTACATTCCCGACAAATGGCAGCCTTGACTGCTTACCAAACTGGAAAGCATCGCATACATGACCAATGTCTATGTATTGGAACTTGGGTAAACCTGTAACAAGTTATTTTTTCTGCATAGTTTACAGCCTCTGCAAATTCACATGTCCCACTCTCTTATGCCAAATTTCCAAATCTCTGACAGTGCCAGAACCATGGGCAAACATGGCTGAATTCAGCTCTGGCAAAGTGGCATCAAGAGTAAACATCACGCCATTCCTATGACCGTGAGCAATCAACTTGTATCCATTTCCAAACTCTTCAATAAAGCAACCATGCTTATTGAACATAACTTGCAAGTTTTGCTCTGTCATTTGACCTTTGAGCAATAGATAGTAAGTTCTTTGTTATCAATGGGACATGCAGTACATCATGTAATTTTTTTCTTGCTGCCATCATGAACCACAAGAGGCACTTTGCCTTTATGCTCAATTTTATGATGCGTGTCATCACTTGTGCATATGTAGCCATGTCTTTCAGCTACCATGTCAGTGAACCAATCACCGTGAGGGGTCATGTGATTCAATGCCGCTGAATCAATGTACCATACTACATCATCAATGGATTTTTCAATAGCCTTGTCTTTCACATACTATATGGAAAATAGTCTATCTCTTGAAGCATCACCTGTCTGGACTGGACATAGAAAAATGTCCATGTTGTTTGCCCTTTTGATTGCCCTGCTTCTTCAAGTAGTCCTTGGCAATATGACCATACCTCTTGCAGTAATGACAATCCTTATCCTTATTCTAATTGTCAGATGGACGTGCTACTGCTAGGAGCCTGTGCCTCTAGAGCTAGATCTCCCCCTGCCTCTAAATTTTCCACCACCTCTGGCATTTGATACCTTCTGGGTGTTATTTCCATAGGATGCATTTTTTTGGCCTCCTCTGCCATAACCATAGCCTCTACCATGGCTGCCACGGCCCCATTGATTGGAATAAAAAACTGCATCCTTTCTTTTTGTACTACTAGAGCCTATACCCAAGCCAAGTTTAACCTCCTCATGGATAAGCAATGCAACTAGCTCATTGAAATCAGGCATTTCAGTTAGCACAGACATAGAGGTATCAAAAGACTTATACTCATGCCCTAAGCCATTCAAAGTCATAGTAACATGTCTTTATCTTCAACCTCTGATCTAACAAATGCCATCTGATCTGCAATGGTCTTGATCTCCATGACATAATCCTGTATAGATCTACTCTTTCTCTCCATGTGTTAAATTTTTGCTTTAACTAGATCTTTCTAGCACTTGTGGTCATTCCATAGTACTTGACCAGGATGTCCCAAGCATCCTTGGGAGAGTTGTAGTTCATTATCAACATTACCATGGCATCTAATATACATAATAATAGCCAGTGCAAGACCCTGCAAGATCTTTCTGTCCAAACTCGGTGTAGTCATCTTTGATCAGCTGTAGGTCTCTCTCTGAGCTCAAGTTTGGCTTCTAATCTAGTCACCAACTCCCAATATCCTTTCTCAATTAAGAAGTTCTCCATTCAAAACTTCCATATGGCATAATTATGGCTCTTGAATTTCTCCCCCACAATGTGGGTAATATTGTATGTCCTGTCAGCATGTAACAAGCCCGAAATTCGAAAGGCCCATATGAAAGCCCTCATAGGGTTAATATTTTTTAAGCAAATTTCTTTATTAATTCCCCTCTCCTCCAGCCAACTGTCGAGCTGGAGGAAGAGGGGAATAGCAACAGAGGCAAGCTCCTTGCTGGAGCTTGCCTAGGCAAGGAGCCATGCCTATCGACACGCAAGGGAGGGAGCATCTCCCTCCCCTCCCCTATTTAAATTGTGAGGCCAGCCAGTACGACGGAGAGGAACGGCTGAGCGTTGCATTAATGCTTAAGGGGAGGACTGTGCCTGAGCCACTAGAGAGAGAGTGTTGCCACTTATCACAAAGAATGAGAAGGGGCTGCCATTATCAGTGTTGCCGCTGCTACTGCAGAGAGGGAGGGAGGTCAAGTTGGTCGCTCCCATTCCGCCCTGGGGGGAGCCATGAGCTGCCACGCTAGTAGCCGCCGTCGTTCAGGCTCCTGTCTGCCTGATCACGCCACCTGAACCTGGTGCGCAGATCGGTCGCAGATAGCTCACGTGGTGAATCCCGGAAGGTCCCCAAGAACAAAGTTCTCTACTTTTTAGCACAAAAACCCATGTAAAAGCAAGCACGACATGAGACAAGAGACAAATTGGGTTCAATCTCCCCCATGCCTTGTGTGAGCGCTTCACAAAGCATGTATTTAATGTATATTTCCAATCTTTATGCTCAAAAATAGCCCAATTACAAAAATATGACAAGCTTTTAGCTTTTGAGTTTGCTTTCTACCAAAAATAAGAAAATAAAGCTAATGGACGGTGCCCATAGTGTCTGGCACGCCCAATCTCAATGTCCAAATAGAAATAACATATCCAGGTGCATAAGCGCATACAAAATAATAATAAATAATCGATGTCTCTATAGACATAACAAAATATAGGCGTGGCGCCTATCAAAATATAGTCCAAAGGTCGAAAACCCGCTAGACTCCAATGCTTTCCTCCGCCACTGCTGCTATCTCTACACATCAACTGAAGCATTCACAATCGTTAGTAAAATAACACAATTAAACCGACAAAAGTGAATACCTAGCAGTCTTCAGCTACATAAATAAATCAACTGGTTAGAAATAAATCCTAACCTTAATTTATTACGAGTGCGCACTCTAAACTCATAAACATTTATTAATTTAATATGCATTTTGCAGAATCACCCGCTATGGAATCACCCATGTACACACTAAATTAATGAAACGGCCGAAAAGGACAGGCGTCCCCATCAACTTCTCGCACAAAGAATCCTCTTTGCGTATGAGCCCCGGTCATCTAAGTTTACGGAATCCACCGTAAAACCTCACGGAATCCACCGTGGAATATGCCTCCTGGCATCATACCCCCGGGGTGGGATAGCAATTGACCTCAATTGCTATTAGCTCAATGTGGAGCTAACAGAGTGGGGAAAGCATTTAAGTCTCTAGCGTGCATCCATTGTGCTTCCTCTACAGGATGGTTCTTAAATTTTACTAGATATCTAGAATACCTTCGGCCAGTTCTAGTGGTCATGTAGTCAGTGTCTATAATGGCTTCTGGTTCAAGTATTTCAGTCTCTTCTTCTAGTAAAGGTGGATTTTCATAGACAGGGTGGATAGGTAATTGTCCTCTCAATGGTCTCAATAAACTAATATGAAATGTATTATGAATTTTCCAATGGGATGGCAGTTCTAACTTGAATGCATTGTCATTAATCTTATGAATGATTCTAAATGGTCCGTAGAATCTAGGGGCTAATTTGACAACTGGATGTCTATCTACACTTTGCAGTCTACGCTTTTCTATTCTAAGCCAAACATAATCATCAACTTTGAAATTCATGGCTTGTCTTTTCTTATTGGCTTGTTTGGTATATGATTGTTGGGCTTTAGCAATCATATCCTTGACCTCATAAAAAATAGTGTTATGCATAACAGCAATATCATCAGCAGTCTGTATTCTATTAGACAAAGATGCAACAGGTGTAGATAATCTATAGCCATAAATAACTTCAAAAGGTGCTTTCTTTGTAGATGTGTGCGGTGTATTGTTGTAAGAAAACTGTAATAAATGCAAATGAGTATCCCATGTCTGAGGTTTAGAGATAGTGTATGCACGTAAAAGATCTAGAATGGTGCTATTTGTGGCTTCTGTTTGTCCATTTGTTTCTGGATGAAATGCAGATGAGAAATCAATCTTTGTGCCTAGATTTGCAAACAGTGTAATCCAGAAATTATTACAAAATCTAGAATCTCTATCTGAAATAATCACTTTCGGCAATCCATGGTTAGTAAAAACAGTTTTCAAAAATAACTGTGCTGCTTGTGATGCTGTTAAAGTTTTCTTACAGGCAATGAAATATGCTTGCTTACTAAATCTATCTACAATTGTCCAAATCATGTCATGGTTAGATTTAGTATTTGGTAAGCCAGTAATGAAATCCATAGATATATGTTCCCAAGGTTTAGATGGAATAGATAAAGGCATTAATAATCCATATTGTTTACCATGATGTCTTTTTATTCTTTGACAAATCAAACATTCAGAAACAAAATTAGACACATCTGCATCCATATGCGGCCAATAAAAATCTTCAGTTAACATGCGTAATGTAGAAATGATACCTCTATGACCTTGATATGGGGGACAATGAATTTCATTCAAAACAAAATATCGGAATGGAATAGTAACACACAGTCTCTTTTCAAAGAACATGAATCCATCATTATATGACAATGAATCAACAGGAATGAAATTATTTTGAACTAATTTTTGCCAATCAGAATGAAAAGTAATATCCTGGTGATATGTGTCTTTCATAGCAATCAAAGAATCAAAAGATATGATAGAAATGTTATGAATTGCAGGTCTTCTACTCAATGCATCAGCAACTACATTTTCTTTTCCAGGTTGGTATTGAATGATAGGATGGAAACTTTGAATGAATGAAGCCCATTTGATATGACGGTCAGAAATTTGGGGTTGGCTAAGTAGATGTCTAATGCTTTGCTGGTCGGTCTTTATCATAAATTCTGAACCCATTAAATAATGCTTCCATTGTTTTAATGCTTGTACAACTGCTAAGAGTTCCTTGTCATAAGTGGAATATTTGAGCTCAGAGGGTTTCAGCTTAGAACTAGAATATGCTATTGGATGGTTGTCTTGCATTAGCACGGCTCCTATTCCTGATCCGCTAGCATCGGTCACAACTAGAAAGAATGGTCTGTTAAAGTCAGGCAATTGTAGAACAGGGGCATTGGTCAATGCACGTTTGAGTAAGTCAAAAGATTTCTGCTGGTTTTCAGTCCATTGATAAACAATGCCTTTCTTAAGAAGTTTGGTCAGTGGTAAAGCAAGTAATGAAAAATTACGTAGAAACTTCCTATAGAAACTAGCAAGACCAAGGAATGAGCGTAATTCATGTACATTTTTAGGAATAGGCCAATGCAATATTGCATCAATTTTCTTAGGATCAACTTTTATTCCTTCTTTTGATACAATATGACCTAGATATTCTATTTCTGTCTTAAAGAATTCACTCTTGTCAGGATTTGCAAACAATTGATTTTCTTTTAGTAATTGAAAAACTAATGATAAATGCTCATAATGCTCTTTTTCACTTTGACTGAACACTAAAATATCATCAAAGAAAACAATCACACAATATTGATATTTTAGAAAAATACGGTTCATCATTCTACTGAAAGTGGCAGGTGCATTAGTTAATCCGAATGGCATGACTAAGAATTCGTAATGGCCAAACTGTGTCCTGAATGCAGTCTTAAATATGTCGGATCTATCTAGCCTCACCTGATGATATCCAGATTTAAGGTCAATTTTACTAAATATAGAAGATCCTTGCAGTTTGTCCATAAGGTCATCAACTCTAGGTATAGGATACCTATTCTTTACAGTGATCTTGTTTAATGCTCGGTAGTCAATACACATCCGATAAGTATTATTCTTTTTCTTGACTAAGAGCACAGGTGCACCGAATGGAGAACTGCTAGGTCGAATTAAACCTCTATTTAGTAATTCTTCTACTTGACTCTGGATTTCTTTTTGCTCTATTTGATTGTGCCTATATGGGGCTTTGCAAGGTGGTTGTGTGCCAAATATTAGGTCAATCTTATGGTCTTCTGGACGTGATGGTGGTAAACCTGGTGGTAGGTCTTCTGCAAAACAATCCTTAAAATATGCGAGAAATTCCTTATGCCTAGGATGCATATGAGTTTCTTTTGCGTGCAATTCATTCACCCAAATGAGATATGATTTAGTGTTCTTGCGTAGTGCACGTTTTGCTTGAGTATGCGAAAGCAGTGGAAACATATGAGATGCATGCATACCAAATAATGTAATAGATTTTCCTTGAAAATTTATATTCATTGTGTGTGTGGAATAATCTATATTGGGATTATGTTGGTGTCTCCATGGCATTCCTAGAATAATGTCGCTAGACTGTAATGGGACAACTAAGAAATTTCTTCTTTCAATATATGGACCAATTTGAATTTCTAAATCTTGAACTTCTTGTGTGCCATTGTACCTAGTACCTAAAAATGCAGCTTTTATGCGATAGTGCGTAGGTACTGTATGCAATTTCAATTCCTTTACCAATTTTGCTGAAATAAAGTCATGCGTACTACCGTCATCATGCAATATAGTTCTTTCTTTTCCATGCACCATACATTTCATAGTCAACAATGAATGTGAGGTAGGAATACCTGGTAAAGTGTCGGAAGTAGTAGTAGGATCATCTTCCTCTTCAGTGAAATCCGGCATATCCTCATGCTCGTCTTCGTCCATAGCTCCAAGGTAGTTGATATGTGCTGATGGCTTCTTTGAATGACAATTTGCTACGAGATGCCCTGGCTGGTGGCACTTGTAGCATACGATGGGCTTGGCTTTGGTCACATTATTTGCAATGGCTAGGAGTCTGGGTATATTTGGATTTGCTTGTTGGATAGGCTTAGGATTTGGATTGACAGTGGATGGTAATGCAGGTGGTTTAGGCCAATTCTTGCGGAAAGATGGTGATGAGAAACGACCTGGATTAAACCTTTTGAAATTTGAATTGAATTGTTTAGATCCATAATTACCGTTTACTTGGAATGGCTGTGGTCGTCGATCTCTTCCACGTAACTTATCTTCAGTGTCGTGAGCTAAGGAGATGGCGTCTTCAAGGGTAGCAGGCTTGAACATATTCACCTCAGCGTAGTAATGTCCAAGAAGTCCAGACATGTACTTCCGCTTATGTGTCGTCTCTGGTACGTCTTCAAGCATGCGTAGCTGTAGGAGTGCATTCCAAAAACGCTCTGTATACTGTGGAATAGGCTCACGATCGCGCTGTTGAAGTAAATCCCATTGCTTGATAGCCTTCTCATGAAATTGCGGTGGAAGGAAATTTTGCATGAACTTCTTCTTGAAATCTTCCCATGTAGCAGGACATTCTATACTCTTGCGGACTACAGTCCACCAAAGTGATGCTCTACCTATCAGATGATTAGTAACACACTTGATTTTATCTTTCTCGGGATAAGTTTCCTCATGGAAATAGTCATCAAACTGGCTAATGAATGATAAAACAGTCTTTCCTTCTCTTATGCCATTGAAAGTGCGAAACTTGAAACTTCGTTTACTTATCTTGGATTCCTTGCGAATGGTTTGTGCTTCAAGAGTGGCGTCGATGGTACGGCGAATCAGATCTTCAGCTTGAGGTTCTTCTTTATCAGTGGACGCTCCTTGTAGCTTTGTCAATTGCGCTTGCAAGGCTTGCCTAGCTCTTCGCTCTTCTTCCAATTGCAGCATGATAAGATCCAGCTTTTGTTCCATGGTAGGCTCGGTAGGTCGTCTTCAGCCATAGGATCATCCATATGTGGGGTAGTCATCCTGTAAAACTCAACAAACCTTTCTCACTCAAAATCAGTTAGCGAGATGAGCGTAGCTCAAATTTGGGGTTACAAGGCTATGTATTTTTGGGTATTTTCTTCTTCAATTTTCAGAAATTCTGCAATATTTCTATCTCCGTTTGCTGAAAGTATCTCAACGAACTTGTAGATAGGTAGAACAACTTGCTGCGAACAACTTTCTAGTTCAGAGTTTTTGCATACGAACAAGTCTTCTATGAGTTTTAAGCACTAGTCAGTTCTGATTTAGTCTGACTTGCAGAGTTGCAGACTTAACAGACTTGCAGGGTTGTGAACTTGCTGGACTTAGGCCGACTTGCAGAACTTGCAGTACTTGATTAGAGTCGACTTGCGAAACTTGACTTCTGATGCGCAGGACCCGGAGTTACTGACTTTGTTTGGCCAGTGTGACTTGAAGGAAGCTTAATGGTTTAAGCTTTAACTTAAAGATTTAAGGGAGTAATGGGGAAGAATCAGGCCGCCGTTTTTTCGTGAAGGGGGGGGGGGTGCGTTTTTTCCCACGTGGAATTTTTGGGGGCCTCCTCTTGCCAGTCGACTGAAGATTTTGAAGCTTTATAAGCTTCTTAAGCTTAAGATTAAGCTTTAAGGTAATAACAAACTTGATTATGAAAAATCTTATCTCTATTTGCAACGACTTGATGAAGAGAATGTATGAGTGGTCCTCCGCCGTCAGAGATTGGTCCTTCGCGATCTGACAGTGGAAATAGGGGTTCTTGATCGCCAGAAATCTGCCTGTATCGACGGTTCGCGACGAGATTGACTGTAGAGGCCGTTTGTTCCTGGAGCTCCGCCTTCGCCCGAGATTGGTAGCGATTGGAAGCCCTTGATCTCTGCTCCGCTCTGATACCACTGGTGCGCAGATCGGTCGTAGATAGCTCACGTGGTGAATCCCGGAAGGTCCCCAAGAACAAAGTTCTCTACTTTTTAGCACAAAAACCCATGTAAAAGCAAGCTTGACATGAGACAAGAGACAAATTGGGTTCAATCTCCCCCATGCCTTGTGTGAGCGCTTCACAAAGCATGTATTTAATGTATATTTCCAATCTTTATGCTCAAAAATAGCCCAATTACAAAAATATGACAAGCTTTTAGCTTTTGAGTTTGCTTTCTACCAAAAATAAGAAAATAAAGCTAATGGACGGTGCCCATAGTGTCTGGCACGCCCAATCTCAATGTCCAAATAGAAATAACATATCCAGGCGCATAAGCGCATACAAAATAATAATAAATAATCGATGTCTCTATAGACATAACAAAATATAGGCATGGCGCCTATCAAAATATAGTCCAAAGGTCGAAAACCCGCTAGACTCCAATGCTTTCCTCCGCCACTGCTGCTATCTCTACACATCAACTGAAGCATTCACAATCGTTAGTAAACTAACACAATTAAACCGACAAAAGTGAATACCTAGCAGTCTTCAGCTACATAAATAAATCAACTAGTTAGAAATAAATCCTAACCTTAATTTATTACGAGTGCGCACTCTAAACTCATAAACGTTTATTAATTTAATATGCATTTTGCGGAATCACCCGCTATGGAATCACCCATGTACACACTAAATTAATGAAACGCCCGAAAAGAACAGGCATCCCCATCAACTTCTCGCACAAAGAATCCTCTTTGCGTATGAGCCCCGGTCATCTAAGTTTATGGAATCCACCGTAAAACCTCACGGAATCCACCGTGGAATATGCCTCCTGGCATCAGAACCTGCGCCAGCTGGCCACGAAGCCCATCAGCTATACCTTCTTTCCCCCTCCCACGTGGCGTGAAGCTTCAGAATCTTCCTTGGGCTTTGAAACCCCTCCCCCCGTGTTTAAACCTTCTTAAGCCCCCTTCCCTTGGGATTTGGAACCCCCCCCCCCCCCCCCCATTCCCCCTTCGGCTTAACAAGCCCCCCTTTTCTCCCCCCAATAAAATTTGACCGTAAAGGTCCTAATTTCCCCTCCCATGCTTTAAAATTACCCCCTTAGGCCCTTTCTCTTATAGCCTTAAGTCCACCCCCTGGAATTCCTCCTAAGGGCCTCCCCTTAGCCCTTCTTCCCGTGTAAAAATGAGCCCTACTTGCGGAGGATTTTCACAATACCCCCTTCCTGGAGATTTGACCCCTTTCCGTGGTTTTTTCCTCCTCCACACACCCATCCCTTCAAAGAGTCTACACGAAGGGAAGCAAAAGAAACTTGTAAGGGACGGTGAAACTTAAGAAGGAAATTCACAAAGCTGCATTGATGAAAAAAAATCTACAATTGCGATGCCTCCTAAGAAAGTCCAAGGCGCAGCCCCACAAGAGGGTCGTCTCCCAGCATCCACGTGGACATCTCACCCCAAGCCCAGGTTTTCCTTCCTAATTTTTATTTGGTATTGTTGTAATTCAATCAGACAAGGTTAATTGTTAGAAATAGGATATATTTTTGTCCTAAATGCTCACGACGAAGGAACTTAGTCATTAATACTTTCAATAAAACAAGCAAAATAAAGGAAGCATAAATGCATTTCTATCAAATATCTTTATGCATTGAAATGAATTAAAAATTAGATTAATGTCCATCAAAATAGTATACTTCGTTTAAGCCTAGATGTATAAACTACATATTGCACTATTAACCCATATCCTCTTCGCAATGAATCATCATGGAAAGTGCAAAGCATGAAATGATTCTTATGATGCATAAACTCTAGGAAATTATCGTTTGTCAACTGCATAAATTATCAAGTAAAAGGTTACTTGTTTAGCATGAATTTTGTTTGCAAAGTAAAGGAAGATTAGTTGGAATTAACCTAAACCTCAAATCAATAAGTTAGGGTTGAAAAATCAATTTACGCATAGACAACGAATCATGTGGAACTGATCTCGAAATTATCTTCTAGAGTTAAAAAAATTGGCATAAATCTAAAATACCTAAACCACGGAGTACTCTTTTAGAATGAGTTAAATTCCAAGAAATTCACTAGGAAATTAATACGTGACCTAATCGTATGTATTGCAAAAACTGAAACTCCTATACCTTAAATACTTGCCCACTTTCGCCGAAATGTAGGGATAGTGCAATATATTTGGAAAGTAAACTAGGGTTTGTCCCTAAGAATATTACAAGATGGAACTTGGAACCCTAGGTCTAACGACGTCAGCCTAGTGTAATCAGGAACAGATTGTTTTGTGACTCCATTCAATGAGTAGAATAAGTCTCATAGTTCAATGCGACACTTGCATAGTAAGTGCGAGGTCATATGATATTGTGATTGGATCACAACGGAATGGCCAAATTCTTGCAATGTGGTTGGCAGGTCCTTACGCAAGTTATCTTGCAAGATGATGAATAATCATCCTAATTTAGTATCTTTCTTGAGTAAAGAAGATTGATTGGAAACTAAAGACCAGCTGATAAACTGAAATAACCAATGAACTTAAGGTTTGACCAAGTCGGGTTAATAGGGTACGCCCTAACCCAAGATATAGGGGATCTTGCCAAGTTGCAAGTCATCCCGGATCGAGTGCTAGACGCATTCGAAAAGAAGGATTCATTCCTTAGCAGTTTGCCAACAAAAATGACCAATGGAAATGTTTGTGCTTGCTACAGATTTTAGAGCACTGTTTGGCTTTGTTTGATCAATGAATTAAAAGATAAATGGATATCTATACTTCAGGTTGATGGCCTGAAGGGAGAGGTAGCTTCAGTTACCCATGACTGCCTACCTGACCCTAACCAAGTGGGTTGTTAACCGTGCCGGGAAAGTGGACTAAATCCGCCGCGAGAGGTCTCTCCGTTGAGCGCTACTTGGAGCAGGAGGATACTTGGGTGCCAGAAGGGGATCTGGCCGTAAATCCCTTGCCTTCCGGACCCTACACAAGAAGATAACGTGACTCGGGATTGGATCTCAAGGCCCGCATACTAGTCTACGGGCAAAAACTTGGATTAGTGATCCCTGTGGATTGCTGGATAGCCTTCGGGCGGATTGTGGATAAGCTTACGGGCTGGACTTTTTGTATTTCAAAGATAAATATGAAAACCTGTTAATAAAAAACTTATCTGATATTGTTTTTCTAAGTCAAGTGATATGATTACGTGAAAGAACTAGTGCCTAACACGATAATTAAAGAAGCTGATTGCTACATGTCCAACTAATGTGTTAGGTAATTAAATAACTAAAACAACCCAAGAAAAGTGTGGAGGATGGGCCATAGGTCCGTTCTACTGATGGGTGGTCCCGGTTGGCCGGGAACTTTTCTCAAATCACAAGGTACAGGAGGAAGATCGTCAAAGAACACGAACAACAAAAGCGTTGACCTAGAGTTATGATTAAACCAGATTTACACTATTTTAGGGGAACGGAATGGGACTATGCCTTATGGAAGAGAGGTTGAGCTTTGCATCCCTCTCATTTCCCATTCTCCTTGAACCAAGTGTAGCGTGAATCCGCTGCGGACCTGGCGTTTCTGCGTAAAGTAGTTCACTTGGGTCCAAGACGCTAGCTGCCGCTAAGAAATGACCAATAAGGAAAACCCTAATTCAAGTTGATCCTAAGTGGGAACGACTGCAATACTTCTGCTACGTGGTAGATGCGGAAATATCTAGATTGCAAACCCCGTAACATTCCATGGGAGTGCCAGGTGGCGCTTTCTAGACATCCTTTCCGATGGACTGCTAAGACATGTCCCGAAGATACAAGTGGACACGTTAAAGTTGGTATCAAAGCAAACCAACAACGGAATTGTTTTTATGAAATCTTAATAAGAAGAAGTAAAGAAAATGTCGATGTTCCGAAAATTTCCTTACCTTCAATGCTATCTTGCATAATTACGAAGCATGGAACAAGTTCTTAGTATTTGGAATCATGTTTATGATTGCAATGCATTCTCCGCATTATCGACAAAGGGTTGAGATGATAAACATCCTGGAGCAAATCTATAATCCATCACCCTTGTACATGAAACGAAGATGGATGGGTGCTTCAGGAATCTACTATATAGCCGCCCACCAGTTTGCTTATCTACAAAACAACCTAAAGAGGATCAAGTGGTTGGAAGACCTGAAAGTCGTGAAGCTATTCATTTTTGTGGAAGCTCACGTAAACTCAACTTTACATATTCAAGGTTGGAGGGTTGAGATGAACTCATATGTATATGAGGAAGTAGCCTGTGTAATCCCCGTCGACAGGATTAAAGTGTTAGGGCACCATGAAAAGAATGGGTTTCAAAGGAAAGGATATCCTGAACTTCCAATGGCATATCAATTCCTAAAGATCCATGACCCGAAACCATACTATTATATAGTTCCTGTAGATAAATGTAATACAATGTTGTTCTCCCCAAACTAAATGTAACAGTTGGCTTATCATCGCAATAAATGTTGTATTCCAAAAGGGCTATGCCCATATAAATACAAATATGACTTCTTTTTATCAATGTCTGATTGTGCATTAAAATTGATAAAAAGTTAAGTGGTTAGATTGCTTGGGTGATAACGGAATTGAAAATGTAATATAAATCAATAATTTTTATTGTATAATGACATTAAGAAATCTTTATCCACGCACAACCCCAAATGCAGGTTCCTAGTTCGCCTCCTACATCAAGTACTGTTGTAATTCATGAGAAGACGTTTCTTCTCAAGCAGATTAAGCCGCCCGAGTTTGACGGGAGAGGCGGGACCGTCCAAGTTGATACTGAAATTTGGATTGAATCCATGGAGGATTACTTCAAAGCAGACAATACTACACCTGCCAATCAGGCTATGCTCGCCAAGTTGAAGCTCACTGATGAAGCCAGGCTTTGGTGGAAGAAATGGTGCAGGGATCAAGGGATCGCAGAGGGATCCGTTACCTGGGAGAAGCTGACGAAAGCCGTGCAGGGAAGATACCTACCACCTGCATATCACATGTAGAAAATGAATGAGTTCTACGAGCTAAAACAACTGGGGCTCACTCTTGGCGCATACTACTCTAAATTCGTCTCACTTTTAAATTATGCGCTGCAGATGGACATGACACAGTAGGTGTCTAAATTTTATGCGGGTTTAAATCCACTAGTCAATACCCATCTCGAATCTATGCGTCCATCAGATCTTTAGGATGCACTCATTAGAGCAGCACCTATAATTCAAGAGGTGCCGTCTAGACCAAGGGGTAACAAAGCTTAGTCTTATAATGACCCGAACAGAGGAGCATTCAGACCTCAGATGAAGAGAGTTCAAGGTCATAATCAAGGACAAAGGAAGAAAGCAAGGACTAATAATTTCAACAACTTTGTTCCTACTCAAGGAAATGGCCGAAACCTCTGTTGTTTCCACTGCAACGAACCTGGTCACTTCAAGAGGCAATGTCCCAAACTTGGACGAGACAGTGCCAAGCGCCTTTCCAAGGAATGGGCCGTGGTCAAGGAGCAACTACCCGAGGCAGAGGAAGAACCACCTACATTGCCAATAGGCAAATGTGTGAAGAAGAAGATTGACCATTGAAGCAAATTTCGAAAGGGCGATAGTCCATGCCGCTCTACACAAGAAAGGCCCGAGTCGCCAATTCTCGGTGATTCAGACACCATCGAACTATCAAGGTAAAAGTTTCAAGACCTTGATTGATTGTGGCAGTACACATTGCTTTATCTCACTAGCTTGTGCAAAAAGATTAGGAATAGCCATAATAGAAGCACCTACCTTGCTTGTGGAATTGGCAAATGGTCGTGAGGTTACTTGTATCAGGCAATTTGTTAAGGTGAAATTCTTTCTAGGAGGAAAGAATTCCACCTACCTTGCTTGTGGAATTGGCAAATGGTCGTGAGGTTACTTGTACCAGGAAAACTGCTAAGGTGGAATTCTTTCTAGAAGGAAAGAAGACTTTGGTCAAATTCAGAGTCATGAATTTAGCTATCCATGAGTGTCTACTCGGAATGGATTGGCTTAAGCCTAATGACACCCACATTCATTGTGGAAAGGGCCAAGTTTCCTTTTGAAACTCTGAAAGGGAATTAGTCACAACTCAAGGTGAGGCTGAAGTGCCAAGAATCCAATTGGCCAAAGCATCTCGGATCATAAAAGGAGTCAGAAAAGGATTACATGTCTACTTGATCAAACTCAACAAGTTAGATCAGAAGCAAGAGTCTAATGAAGGACCTTCTTGGCTAAAGGAATACGCGGACGTATTCCCTGAAAGAGTTGACAGAACTCCCGCCTCAAAGAGAAGTGGATCATGAGATTAAGTTAGTACCAGGAGCTGCGTCAATTGCAAAGAGACCTTATAGAATGTCCATACCAGAAGCAATTGAGCTGAAGGAACAACTCAAGCAACTACTAGATCAGGGCTACATCTAGCCTAGCAGTTCACCATGGGGAGCTCCAGTACTGTTCCAAAAAAAGAAAGATGGAACACTTCGACTATGTATTGATTACCGAGGGTTGAATCAATCAACATTCAAGAACAAGTACTCTATTCCTAGAATAGATGAGCTTCTTGATCATCTTCAAGGGGCAAAGATCTTCTCCAAGATTGATCTCAAGTCAGGTTACTATCAGATAAGGATCAAGGAAGAAGATATCCCCAAGACGGCCTTCAATACAAGATATGGGCACTTTGAGTTCCTAGTTATGTCATTCGGACTTAGAATGCACCTGCCACCTTCAACAGGTTAATGCAGGATATCTTTAGGCCATATCTTGATGATTTCATGCTTGTCTTCTTCATCGACACTTTAGTCTATTCTAAACAGGAAGAAGATCATGAACCCCAACTTTGGATTGTCCTTGAGACAATGAGGGCACATAAGGTGTATGATAAGAGGAAGAAGTGTGCATTCTTCAAATGTTTGATTGAATATTTGGGATTCATAGTATCAGTGGAAGGAATCTCAATGGACCTAGCCAAGGTGAGAGATGTGCTTGAATGGCTAATACCAACATCTGTCAAAGAAATACACAGCTTTCTGGGATTGACAGGATGGTATAGGGTCTTCATAAAAAACTATGCTTTGATTGCAGCACCTCTGATGGACTTACTGAAGAAGCAAACTTCCATTGCATGGTCAACTCCCGAAAAAAATAGCTTCGACAAATTGAAGCAAAGTTTGGTATCACAATCTGCCCTAAAACTTCCCGACCTCAATAATGAGTTCGAGGTAGTAACTGATGCTAGCACACTTGCCTTGGGATGTGTGCTCATGCATGAAGGCCATCCTGTAGCATACTCTTCAAGGAAATTAAAGAGTCATGAGAAGAATTATGATGCACACGATCTGGAATTGCTAGCTGTCATCCACGCTCTAAAGATTTGGAGACACTACCTGTTGGGTAATAAGTTTACACTAGTAACTGACCATAAGAGTCTCAAATGGATATTTACCCAGAACGAGCTCAACATGAGGCAACGTCGGTGGATTGAAGTGTTCGAGGAATATGACTTTGAAATCAAGTACCGACTAGGAAAAGAGAATGTAGTTGCTGATGCACTTAGTCGCAAGGCATTCCTTAATTTCCTAATCTTGCAGAACCCATCAACAGCCAGATCTCTAGCCACAAAAGTATCTATGCCAAACAATCCAATACTTGAGTTAGCTAGAGAGGATGCATGCCATGATCCAGCCTACCAAATAATGCCAAGGGAGATCTCTATCAAAGATCAAAACCAAAAGTTGCAGGCTAAGTATCATGAATTTTCTATCAATAGTGGACTTGTCTATTTTAAAACAAGGTTGTGTATACCAGCAAGCTAGTCACTTAAGAAGAAGATTTTGTGGGAAGCTCATGATTCCCCTTTTTTAGGACATCTTGGCTATGCCAAGACTCTCAATGCAGTTAGGAAGAGCTACCATTGGGAGAGGCTTAAAGGTGACGTTCTCAAATATGTCACTGAGTGTTTGTCCTGTCAATGTATCAAAGCCGAACATGTCAATATGCCAGGGAAGCTACAACTGCTTGACATACCCCAAATGAAATGGGAATTCATCAGTATGGACTTTGTTGTTGGTCTACCCCAATTTTAGGGAGGATACAACTCCATCATGGTTGTGGTTGACATGCTTACTAAGATTGCACACCTTATTCCAGTAAAGACAAACTATAAAGCCTTAGACATTGCAAGATTGTTTATCAAGGAGATATTCAAGATACATGGGCTACCCAGAAGAATCATTAGTGATCGTGATTCTCATTTTATATCACACTTCTGGAAAGATATCTTTGAAGCCATTGGGACTCAACTGTGCTTTAGCACTGCTTACCATCCCCAAACGGATGGCCAAACAGAGCGAGTAAATCAAGTCATCGAGGATATGCTTAGGGCATACTGCTGTCGAGAGCCAAAGAGGTGGATTCAATACTTGCCTTTGGTTGAATTTTCCTACAATGATTCTTACCAACAAAGCATTCAGATGAACCCTTTCCAAGCATTGTATGGTCATGACTATCGAAGTCCCCTAAACTTCTCAGATCCAACCTTAAGGGTTGAAGCTTCAAGGCAGATGTTGGAAGAGATGGATGACCAAATAAAGTCAATAAGACAAGACATCCAAGCTACCAAGGATAGACAGAAGGCATACGTAGATTTGAAGTGTCAAGATAGAATCTTCAAAGAAGGGGACATGGTCTTCATTCGTGTACGCCCAAAGAAGAGTTCCCTATCCTTAGAAGATTGCAAGAAGCTAACTCCAAGGTATTGTGGACTATACAGGATCCTCAAATGCCTAGGACCTAATGCTTATAAACTGCAACTCCCTGAGAACCTAAAGGTTCACAATGTATTCCATATCAGACTATTGAAGAAGTATGTACCTAATCCTAACCATGTACTTGATGACCAACAAATTGTAACGCCTAATCAAGGAGTCCTTGAACTAAGGCCTGATAGGGTCTTAGATGTTAGGGAGAGACAACTGAGATCCGGAACCTTGAGAGAATGCCTCATCCAGTGGAAAGACTATCCCAAAGAGGATGCCACTTGAATAGATGAAGGCACTCTCAACCATCAATATCCCTAGTTTATCTCGAGATGAGGACACCTCGATTCCTCCAAGGGGGAGAGAATATAACAAGCCCGAAATTCAAAAGGACCATATGAAAGAACTCATAGGGTTAATATTTTTTAAGCAAATTTTTTTATTAATTCCCCTCTCCTCCAGCCGACTGTCGAGTTGGAGGAAGAGGGGAATAGCAAGAGAGGCAAGCTCCTTGCTGGAGCTTGCCTAGGAAAGGAGCCATGCTTGTCGACACACAAGGGAGGGAGCATCTCCCTCCCCTCCCCTATTTAAACTGTGAGGGCGGCCAGAGAACAGTGCGACAGGGAGGGACGGCTGAGCGCTGCATTAATGCTTAAGGGGAGGACTGCGCCTGAGCCACTAGAGAGAGAGTGCTCCTACCTATCACAAAGAAGAAGAAGGGGCTGCCATTATCAGTGTTTCCGCTGCTGCTGCAGAGAGGGAGGGAGGTCAAGCTGGTTGCCACAAGTCCACCCTGGGGGGAGCCATGAGCTACCTTGCCAATCACGCTGCCTCAACCTATGCCAGCTAGCCACGAAGCCCGTTGGCTATACCTTCTTCCCCCCTCCCACGTGGTGTGAAGCTTCAGAAGCTTCCTAGGGGGGAAGTTTCCAAGGGGCCTCTTAAGCCCCCCTTTCCCTTGGGCTTTGAAACCTCTCCCCTCGTGTTTAAACCCTCTTAAGCCCCCCTTTCCCTTGGGCTTTGAAACCCCTCCCCCCATGTTTAAACTCTCTTAAGCCCCCCTTTCCCTTGGGCTTTGAAACCCCTCCCCCCGTGTTTAAACCTTCTTAAGCCCCCTTCCCTTGGGCCTTGGAACCACCCCTACCTAATAAAAGTTGACCGTAAAGGTATTAATTTCCCCTCCCGTGCTTTAAATTTCCCCCCCTTAGGCCCTTTTTCTTATAGCCTTAATTCCACCCCCTAGAATTCCTCCTAAGGGCCTCCCCTTAGCCCTTCTTCCCGTGTAAAAACGAGCCCTACTCGCAGAGGATTTTCACAATACCCCCTTCCCGAAATTTTGACCCCTTTGCATAGTTTTTCCCTCCTCCACACACCCATCCCTTCAAAGAGTCTCCACGAAGGGAAGCAAAAGAAACTTGTAAGGGATGGTGAAACTTAAGAAGGAAATTTGCAAAGCAGCATTGACGATGGAAAATCTACAATTGCGATGCCTCCTAAGAAAGTCCAAGGCGCAGCCGTGGGAGGGTCGTCTCCCAGCATCCACGTGGATATCTCACCCCAAGCCCAGGTTTTCCTTCCTAATTTTTATTTGGTATTGTTGTAATTCAATCAGGCAAGGTTAATTGTTAGAAATAGGATATATTTTTGTCCTAAATGCTCATGACGAAGGAACTTAATCATTAATACTTTCAATAAAACAAGCAAAATAAAGGAAGCACAAATGCATTTCTAGCAAATAGCTTCATCCATTGAAATGAATTAAAAATTAGATTAATGTCCATTAAAATAGTGTACCTGGTTTAAGCCTAGATGTATAAACTACATATCGCACTATTAACCCATATCCTCTTCGCAATGAATCATCATGGAAAGTGCAAAGCATGAAATTATTCTTATGATGCATAAACTTTATGAAATTATCATTTCTCAACTGCATAAATTATCAAGTAAAAGGTTACTTGTTTAGCATGAATTTTGTTTGCAAAGTAAAGGAAGATTAGTTGGAATTAACCTAACCTATGCATGACCTCAAATCGATAAGTTAGGGTTGAAAAATCAATTTACGCATAGACAACGAATCATGTGGAACTGATCTCGAAATTATCTTCTAGAGTTCAACAAATTGGCATAAATCTAAAACACCTAAACTGCAGAGTACTCGTTTAGAACGAGTTAAATTCCAAGAAATTCACTAGGAAATTAATACGTGACCTAATCGTACGTATTGCAAAAACTAAAACTCCTCTACCTTAAATACTTGCCCACTTTCGCCGAAATGTAGGGATAGTGCAACATATTTGGAAAGTAAACTAGGGTTTGTCCCTAAGAATCTTACAAGATGGAACTTGGAACCCTAATTCTAACGATGTCAGCCTAATGTAATCAGGAATAGATTGTTTCATGACTCTGTTCAATGAGTAGAATAAGTCTCATAGTTTGATGCGACACTTGCGCAGTAAGTGCGGAGTCATATGATATTGTGATTGGATCACAAGGGAATGGCCAAATTCTCGCAATGAGGTTGGCAGGTCCTTATGCAAGTTATCTTGCAAGAGGATGAATAATCATCCTAATTTAGTATCTTTCTTGAGTAAAGAAGATTGATTGGAAACTAAAGACTAGCTAATAAATTGAAATAACCAATGAAGTTAAGGTTTGACCAAGTCAGGTTAATATGGTACGACCTAACCCAGGATATAGGGGATCTTGCCAAGTTGCTAGTCATCTCGAATCGAGTGCTGGATGCATTCGAAAAGAAGGATTCATTCCTTAGCAGTTTGCCAACAAAAATGACCATTGGAAATGTTTGTGTTTGCTACAGATTTTAGAGCATTGTTTGGCTTTGTTTGATCAATCAATTAAAATATAAATGGATATCTATACTTTAGGTTGATGGCCTGAAGGGAGAGGCAGCTTCAGTTACCCTCGACTGCCTGCTGACCCTAAACCAAGGGGGTTGTTAACCGCACAGGGAAAGTGGACCGAACCCGCCGCGAGAGGTCTCTCCGTTGAGCGCTATTTGGAGCAGGAGGACGCTTGGGTGCCAGGGGGGGCTCTGGGCGTAAATCCCTCGCCTTTCGGGCCGTACACAAGAGGCTAACGTGACTCGGGATTGGATCTCAAGGCCGGCATACTAGTCTACAGGCAGAAACTTGGATTACTGATCCCTGTGGATTGCTGGATAGCCTTCGGGCGGATTGTGGATAAGGCTACGGGCTGGAATTTTTGTATTTCAAAGATAAATATGAAAACCTGTTAATAAGGCATTGTTTGATATTGTTTTTCTATGTCAAGTGATATGATTACGTGAAAGAACTAGTGTCTAACGGGCTAATTAAAGAAGCTGATTGCTACATGTCCAACTAATGTGTTAGGTAATTAAATAACTAAAACAACCCGAGGAAAGTGCGGAGGATGGGCCATAGGTTCGTCCTACAGATGGGTGGTCTCGGTTGGCCGGGAACTTTTCTCAAATCACGAGGGACAGCAGGAAGATCCTCAAAGAACACAAACAACAAAAGCGTTGACCTAGAGTTATGATTAAACCCGATCTACATTGTTTTAGGGGAACGGAATGGGACTATGCCTTATGGTAGAGAGGTTGAGCTTTTCATTCCTCTCGTTTCCCATTCTCCTTGAACCAAGTGTAGCGTGAATCCACTTCAGACCTGGCATTTCTGCGTAAAGTAGTTCGCTTGGGTCTGACGCTAGTTGCTCTTAGGAAATGACCAATAAGGAAAACCCTAATTCAGGTCGGAACGGCCGGAATACTTCTGCTACATGGTAGACGCAGAAAGCTCTAGATCGCAAATCCCGTAACATTCCATGGGAGTGTCGGGCGGCGCTTTCTAGACATCCTTTCTGATGGATTGCTAAGACATGTCCTGAAGATACAAGTGGACACGTTACACACCATTTTCCATGTCGTATGCTCTACCTGACTACCTGCAAGCCAAAATCTTCTTGACAATTCAGTTTCAGCGCCTGCAACTGTTTATGACATTTTTCAGCACTCTATGTGCTTAGATAGTCAGTATTTCAACCTAAAAAACAATGGTACATACACTGACACTTGAGAATCACCTAGGTATTGCAACCTGCATGTACGGACTACATTCAATGCAAAACTAGCATGTATTTTGGTAGCCTGCTCATGTACATACAAGCAATCTGTAGGCTAAAAAAATAATAGTAAACAATAGCTCCTCTTTGAGCTCAACAGAGAGGGTACATGCCCCAAAAACACTTACAATAGTTTAGAGATCTATCTCTGCATATGGGATTCCAAACATGTCAATCTGACACTGAGTACATCATATACTGCAAGTACAAGTGTACAATATTCTACTTGCAAATTTCAATGAGCTAAGACTAGCCAATCACAATGTATTTCAATCCACAAGACTCCTCACAGTGTTACATACATATGCCATCACAACTGAAGATCAATACATGATCATTTTAGCATCCAAAACGGTCTTGTCTTCAAGAGCTAATGTCATACAATGCATTTACTGTTTATAAATAGCCAAAGCCATGTCAATACATTTGTTTCCAACTTCAACCTTCAGCAATCAATAGCTTCCAATACCCTTATTAATCCACCAGCCATTAAGCAGACATATGCCAGGTTATACAAAATGACTGAGCCTTCTAATGTCATGTAATGCTTCCAATACTTGCTATCCACAATAAATGACAGTTTTAAGCTTGTGAAAACTTTTCAGATCTGAGTATTTGATTACAAAATCTCAGCTCAAAGGCATGAAAGTTACACATATGTCTTTCAGGATTTACGTATGCTTCAATGGAGCCAAGAATGCATGTCATATACCTTCAATGCTTCAAGCATGTCCAAATACATGCTGCCTTGTCAATATTAATAGCAGCTCTGACCTTATTTCAGTTTTGTACAAATGTCCACAGTTCATAACTGAGCTTCCATGCAAGAATTAGAGCTCGAGGACCTTCAACAGAATTCCAAGGATGCTTTATCAAAAGCATTAAACCACATAGTAGTCATCCAACCCCAAGATTTCAACCACGCATTCAGCCTGTCCCTCAGGTGCCATATGAAATTCTCATGTTGTTTGAATAGGCCCACTCTGTAGTGTTGATGTTGAAGGTAATGACGAAGATGCTTATGTATAATCAAGGCTGGATACTACTGATTATATGCTTCATCATATGGTATTTTATTAGCAAGGGAAATATTCTTCTTATCAAGCATCACAAAGGCTACAAATAGGTGCATTTTATCTGACATTTTCTTCATGTTTCATGCTTTTTCCTACTGTTGGTCTTCACATCTCATACATGAGCATTCACTCTAAATGCAAACTCACCCAATGAGCTTCAAACATAGCTCATGAAAATCACCATTCTTCCCTCATTGTCAACAGTAGGAAACATGCATAATCCATCTGTCAACACATCTTCAAGCAGCTCACATTTTTGTGTCAATGCTTTAACCTTAGAAGCTTGTTCATATGCTAAATAAACCAAGGACCAGGCCTCAATAGGCTCAACAGTTTGTAGAGACTAAATGAAGAGTTGTGACTTTAGTTGCAACAGATCATCATCTTCTTCTTTAGGCCAGGCTTTTTCCTTTTCATAGTGCGGAATAGTTATTCTCCATCTCCCACAGCCTCATGGATGAGGCTCTGATACCATGTTTCAAGTCAAAGAAGAGTTGGAGCTAACACGGTGAGGAGCTGAGAGCTCCCACACATATCTTAGCATGTTCTCTATTTCATCTTCTACCTACGTCTCGGGCTCTGCTTCGGCCATGTAGAAGGGAGAGCAGCACATCTAGGCCTTTATCTCGCTATCATAGGTAATGTCGAAAGTCATTCCTATGACAGGAAGTATTCACCAATTTACAAGGACTTTGCATCTTGAGGGAGTTGACTTACAGTGCCCACTGTTAGGGATTTTTCCTCTGTTTCCTTGGGAAAGATGTGTTTGACAGCCTCTTCATCTCCTGATGTACCATCAGTTACTTCATTAGAGGAGTCATTTATGACTTCAGTTGATGTGGATCCATTGCCTTTTTGTGGTATGCCCTTTATACCCTGTGCTGCTGGGGAGACCATGGCTTTTTGAAGCAAGAGCAAGGACGGATTGGTTTAAAGGAACCCTGACCCTAGGTAGAGGTATGTATCAATACTTGATCACAGGAAGTTGAAGATGCTTGATTATTGATGCCTTCTTTGTGGTTCCTCTTTTCTTCATCCAAATAGGATTGGATGGTACTTGCCAATGTAGGATCTGGAATGTTGGTAAGAGTGGTTACAAGAGTAGGAAACACTTGTTTTACAACTTTTAGGAGAATAGCAATAGCATCTTTTTCATGTATTGGAGCTTGTACTAAGGCAAGCTATGTCATAAGTCCCTTCATGTGAGAGATGAATTTTCCCAAGTCTTCCTCTAATTGATATTCCAAGCTAAAGATTTCAATTTTAAGGAAGATTTTACTATTTTTACAAGTGGCTCCATATAGCTTTTCAAGCTCATCCCATTTTTCTTTAGCAGTATTTAGTTGATCAACATGATGAATCAATGACTCATATAAGTGTAACATAATGATTTCCTGGCCACATTGGTCATCCTCTATACCAACTAGATTTGCAGAGTTTACAGCTCTAGTGCCTTGAATGAGAGGCCATTACCCTCTCTCCATCATCTTGTACTTGATAAGTACTTGCCATGGGTGGAAATCTTTGCCATCAAATTTTTGAATTTTAGGACGGACATTAGCATATGTTGTGGCCATTGGGAAGGTCTTACCACTTGCTGGAACAAGGGCAGTGTCTAGTCCCTTACAAGTTTGCCACTAAATGCGGAAGCAATTCAAAGTTGTAATGAGGAGAAAGGTTGAAAATCATACATATGTAATATTTCAAAATATGAATTTGGTGGTCTTTTCTTATGAGAAATTTTCTTGCGAGGTTTGATGGGTTTTTTAGGCTTCAATGATTTGAACCTAGACTTGACTTTGGGCTCCTCCTTGTGGTATGGCTCAATGGATGACCCTTGTTTAGGACAAGGACGGTCTATGATTTCAATGCTTGTTGCTGATGATTCTGAGGAGAGTACAATGACACTCATCCCTCTAATTTCATTGACCAATATATTTAAGAAAAAATCACTCAAGATATGCAATACACTTCTAGTGTATGATGGTCTATGTGTTTATAGTTGTACACATAGCCTTATAACTTAAAGCAAGGTACTTAGTTGTTTTATTTTCCTGATTAAAAAAATTCAGATTATGTAAGTATTGGCAGCAATGATGATTAAGCAATGTGCCTTAGTGCTTACAAGCACTCATCTATAGCTCATGTTGATCTAGAGATGGTAAATGTTAGTCTTAAAGAGCTTGATGATGACCTTTTGAGTAGAGGAATCTCTAAAATGAAGTTCCCAGGTCCATAACTCACTCTAGAAGAGTGAATAAAATCACTGTTGATGACCAAACATTGAAAAAATTTGAAGATGGAAGAAGCTTGAAGCTCCTGGCAATGGTTGCCAGAGACTGATAATTAGGGTTTGGCTTATAGTAGCTAGCAAAGGTGGAATTTCCCAGAGCCCTCTTAGGAGTAGATGGCCCACTAGGGGGCTACAAAAGCCTTATGGTGGCCACCTTCAATGCGTCTCCCACATCCCATGCTTCAATATGAACTAACCGCGTGCCTAGAACTGCACCGTTCTACATTTTTGATAATGCTGCTCATTACGACGTCCACCAACTTTGGTATTTCCTTTGCTGATTCAGGTTGACTCATGTGCATCCCTTGCTGCTTGGATAAATTTACAAGCATCTCCTTGGTGCCTTTCCAAATTCCTTGCTGTTGACGATATTGATTACACGCTTATTGTCTGTGAAAACATTGCAGTATTTGCTATTCACAGCAATAGGATTGACCGTGTACAGATGACCAGGCACCATGATATTCTTTCCAATGACTCCACTGATTGGCATATGAGACCGATGGTAATCCTGTGGGGCTAATCGAAATATTGCAAGAGATCCCCCTTCAAAATCATATCCAACCTTCTCATCAGCAAGAAGCCCCTTCTTGTGAGCATCTGCATGTAATGCTCGGAAAATTTCCCAAGAAACTTTTCTTGGTTTCCCATCCATGCTCATAATATCTTCCTTGTCAATGAGGGCACCACATGCTTGAAATGTGATCTTAAATGTCTACTGATTTGAGAAAATGCCCTCCTCTTGCATCTGTTTGTATAGTTGTAATGTCTTCTCTCCTTGACCCTTCTCAACATAGGCTCAAAGCATCCCATCATGCCTACCATTGTTGAAGGAGGACCTATCAGGTGAAACCCCAACTGAAAGAAAAGGTAGTAAAGACCCCTCTGCTAACATGACAGCTAAGTATGTACAAAATATCAACTCCCACACACAACTTTTGGGTGGATTCCACACCTCGGATGCGTAGCAATACAACATCCACCCCCTCTGATCCTGCACATCCTCCAGATGGGCCAACTACCCATGATCATTGTTGTCAAGATCCAGAAACAGATCAATCTCTTCATTGTGCATTTCCGGTATATCAACAAGATTATCTATCATATCATCTGTCTCTTCTATTGGAGTTTCTTCTCGTTGCTCTTCTCTTGCAAATTCTTCCAATGCATAATCTTCATCATCTCTTTTCTTGAAAATCTTGATTCTTTTTCCAGCAATAGGCACTCTAAGCACTGTCCCATCCAATTCGATCAGCTCATATGTTGCATTGTCAAAGATATGTCTGACTATGTACGGCCCAAACCATATTTTCACCATCTTTCGAAGTGCAGTATGCTGATTTTCAAGGCTGCTATCAAAGACTAATACCCAATCTCCCTCTTCTATTGCTTTAGGCCGCAAGTGATGCCTGCTGTCAAACCTGTCCTTATTTCTTAGTCTAGCAACCTTCAGCCTGTCAATAGCTAGCTGAATATCCTCTTGTCTTCTCTCCAACTGCCGAATCCGAAGAGCTAAGAGCTTCTCTCTCGTCAAATCCTCCTGCCAAGGTAAAATTGACCAAGTCAAAGCACAAGTCTCAGTCGGCATAACCGTTTTTTGACCATACATCAACTTTGCAGGCATATATCCTATGGTAACACTGTGAGTCGTACCATCAGCCCACAAAGAAAATGGTAGAAGTCTCGGCCATTCTCCAATCCGTCCTCTGCATGCTTTGGCTAATGCTTTCACTATCGGCGGATGCCCTCTTTCACTCTTTCCATTTCCCTCTGGATTGTATGATGTGGTTAGAGACAACTTGATTCCTAGGTGAGAGAAAAACTCCCTAGCTTCATCTGCATCCAATTCACCGCGATCCGCAGTGATCTTACCCACACAGCCATACCTGCAGAAAATTTCTTCTAATAAGAACTTACACACTGCACTAGTGGTCTTCGTTCTCAAAGATCTGCCCTCAACATGATTGGTAAGATCCTCTCTAGCCAAAACAATATATCTCATCTGCCATAGACCCATAGGCATAGTAACCAAGTCAACTACCCACTTATAATGAATGCATAGCGGATAGGACGGATGAAGCTCATCTCGATGACACACTACTGAATACATCTGGCAGTCTCTACAAGTCTCTACAAAGTGAGAAACATATCTATACATGCCTTTCCACCAATATTTCTCCTTGATTTTCTCATAAGTAGCCCACACTCCTCTATGACCAGCCCAAGGACTCTCATGAAACTCCCTCATCACCTGTAACTGTGTCTCTCTATCGCAGACAACCCGCAAAGGTAATCCACCTCTTTTCTTCGGATGCTTCCAAAGAAATCCGTCCTTGAGAAAATAACCATAGGCTTTCCTTCTGATCTTCTTGAACTCTTCATCTATCCATTCATCTCTTTTGCTTAGTGTACTAAGGTACTTGCCAATCTGCAACCAATCTCCAACATAGAGTTCTTCTATGAAAGCCACAATATCATAGACATGACAAACATGATCAACCATAGCGGCTGAAATTTCTGTATCATCCTCTTCTGCAAATAGTATCTCCTCATCATCATATCTGGCTCTAGAAAGCATATCTGCCACTGGATTATCCTTCCCTGCTATGTGTTTAAATTCTGGATTTAATGACTTGATGTATGCAATCCATCTTAGCATAGCTATATCCGGAGTAGAGCAACTCGTAATCATACCAATCAATGGCAAGCAATCTGTCTCTACCACAACTGAAGCTCCAATAAAGTACTCCTTATCACATTTGAGAGCCGTAACAATCCCCAGTAACTCCCTCTTGATTTGCGGATATCTCCTCTGTCTCTCGTTTAGGACTTTCGCCCCAAACCGAATAGCATACCTGTTTCCATCTGCATCATCTTGACCCACAGCCCAACCTATGGCAATTGGACTAGTATCAACTGTCAATACAATAGGCCTTCCGCAATTATAATCCGCTTTCCTGAGAATAGGAGCAATCTGCAATAACTTCTTCAATTTCTGCTTGGCACTAGTGTGGCTCTCATCCCAATAAAATTTCTGCCCCTTTCGAAGCAACTGATATAAACAATCTGCTATGTGTGCAAAATGGGGAATCCAAATCATATATAACACACAAGCTCCAATGAATCTCCGTACCTCTGAAGTGGTAGAATAATACTCCCTAATCTTGCCTATAGCATCCACCTTATCAAGTGAGGGTTTCCTGCCATAATATCCACACATATGTCCAACAATGACAACCTCATTCACTCCAAAAATAGATTTTTGCCCTGATAGTGTCAAGTTCACTTCTTCTAACCTGGCCAAAATCTTCTCACAAGCTGAAATATGATCAGCCACAAAGTATCTGCATCCCTGCTCATTTTGACTCTCATTCTTCTCTTCTTCTGCACACCCCTTAATGGATACATCATCCAAGAAAGGCATGGTAAGCTGAGGTATGTAATCACGAAGGACCTTATGCATGGCATTCATCATATGTGAAACAGAATTAGTGGCACCTTGAGGCAAGGTACACATCCTGACAAGCCCAATATGAGTTCTCATAGTGGTTATGTCCCTGCTTTCCAAAGCCAGCTGAAACTGATCATATCCCGAATACAAATCACCTAAAGAATAGATGGCACATCCAGCAAATGCTTCTGCAAACTCATCCACAACTGGACCTATACCAACATTCTTGATAGTAACTCTGTTTACTGGCTGCATGTCCTGTATAAATCGGAGAGTACAATTCTTCTTTGGAACTATAAACCACCTGTTTGAATATGGTGCAGATGAAGGCTCAAGAATTCCCATCCTGATTTTCTCATTCAACAAATCAATCAGCTTTGGCAGGTGTGCCTTAGGCACTGGAATAGGTCGGAGGTTCCATGGAATATGAGGAATAGTAAAAATGACCATAGGAGCAACAATATCCAGATTCACACATCCAATCTCATGTGGGAAAAAAGCAAACCCCCTTCCATGTCGCTCAAGCATCTCCTGAAAGCATTGCTTCCCTGTGGGTAGCAAGAAATCACCATTTTCAATTTTCAATTCAGCAAGAGTCTTTGCTGAAAATTTATGGCCTATATGCTCCGGATTCCTCAAAATTAGCTGTTTGGCAGCCCTCTCTATTTGCTGATCACTGTCATGTGGAAGCGGTACAGCTACCGGCTTCACCTTCTTATCCATAGTCTTGTATTTCGTGTCAACCCTGGCTTCATTATAATCCTCTACATTACTCAAATCTTGCTGTAAATCAGCGATTCTGCACTCCAATGGCTGAATATCCTCAGCCCTCTGCTCTATGGACTGCATAAGAACAGCCCTAAACTCTGGATGCTGAAATATCTCAGCAGTAAACTCTGTTGGCTGAAAGTTTTCAGCCCTCTGTGTCTCTGTAAGCTGATCATAATCAGTCGGAAACTCTGTTTGCTGAATTTCTTTAGCACTCAACACTTTTTGCTGAGTCACCTCAGCCTCTGACTCAATCCGTGACACAAAATCTGCAATTTCATGAAACATGTCCAAGGATTGCACTAAGACATTACTGTGACAACTCTGCATATCAGTTTTCAGCATATCTTCCATCTCTGTCATCGTATCTGCACAAATCATACTGTCATACATCCCATCTATATGCTCATCATCCTCTAAAATTCCTGCATTTTTCAAATTTTTCTCCTTCCTGCATATGTACTGCCTGGAAGCTCTAAGCAACTTAGAAGTCTTCTGATAGCTCATCGAACTGTTTGCTGAAATCCCAACAAAACCGGAGGAGAAAACACTGCTGTGCCAGGAGGCGAGAACTCCAATCTCCTCTGCTCTGTACCACCGTCGTCTCGCAAAACAGCAGTACCTAATGAAAACCCGAATCCCTCACAGTGGGCAAAGGTGCATCTCTAAGAGTATCTTTGTTTCTAAATTATCGACAAAGGGTTGAGATGATGAACATCCTAGACCGCATTTACAATCCATCGCCTGTGTACATGGAACAGAGATGGATGGGTGTTTCAGGGATCTATTACATAACTGCCTATCGACCTCCGTACCTTCAAATTAACTTGAAGAGAATCAAGTGGATGGAGGATTTGAAAATCGTGAAGCTGTTCGTCTTTTTTGAGGCTCACGTAAACGCGACCCTACAGGTTGGAGGTCGAAGGGTTAACTAGAATAAGTATATGTACGGAGAAGTGATTCAAAGAATCCCTGCCGACCGAATCAAGGTTTTGGGACGTCATGAGAAGAATGGATATCAAAGGAAAAGATACCCTAATCTTCCAATGAACTACCGATTCCTGAAGATCGATGACCCCAATCCGTACTACTACTCAGTTCCTCTAGCTGAATGCAACAACATCTTATTCTCCTCGAATTAATGTATTAACTTGTTCCATCGGCCCAAGAAATAATTATACCATGAAAGGGCTATGCTGATATGAATGGAATAAAACTTTTCCCCGATTGTCTTGACTATGAATATTGAAGTAAACTGAATTGGTCACTTGACTGAAGGAATACGTGGACGTAGTTCTGAAGAGTTAACAGAACTCTCGCTTTAAAGAGAAGTTGATCATGAGATAAGGCTAATACCTGGAGCTGCGCCAATTGCAAAGAGACCTTATAGAATGTCCATTCCGGAGGCTATTGAGTTGAAGGAGCAACTCAAGCAGCTGTTAAACCAAGGCTACATCAGGCCTAGCAATTCACCATGGGGAGCTCTAGTCCTATTCCAGAAAAAGAAAGATGGGACACTTCGGCTATGTATTGATTACCGTGGGTTGAATCAATCAACAGTCAAGAATAAGTATCCTATCCCTACAATAGATGAGCTTCTTGACTGCCTTCAAGGTGCAAAGATCTTCTCCAAAATTGATCTCAGGTCAGGTTACTATCAAATCAGGATCAAGGATGAGGATATTCCAAAAACGGCCTTCAATACAAGATATGGGCACTTTGAATTCTTGGTTATGTCATTCGGGCTTACAAATGTACCTGCCACCTTCAATAGATTAATGCAGGATATTTTTTAGACCATATCTTGATGACTTCGTGCTTGTCTTCTTCGACGACACTTTAGTCTATTCTAAATAGGAAGAAGATCATGAACCTCAACTACGGATTGTTTTGGAGACAATGAGGTCTCATAAGCTGTATGCAAAAATGAAGAAGTGTGCATTCTTCAAACGTCAGATTGAATATCTAGGATTCATAGTATCATCAGAAGGAATATCAATAGATCCAGCCAAAGTCAGAGATGTGCTTGAATGGCCAATACTAGTATCTGTCAAAGAGATACGTAGTTTTCTGGGCTTGACAGGATGGTATAGGATCTTTATCAAAAACTATGCTTTGATTGCAGCACCTCTTACCGACTTACTAAAGAAGCAGACTTCTATTACATGGTCAACTCCCGAGCAAAGTAGCTTCGACCAATTGAAGCAATGTTTGGTATCAGCACCTATTCTGAAACTTCCCGACCTCAATAAGGAGTTCGAGGTAGTAACTGATGCCAGCATTCTTGCCTTGGGGTGTGTTCTTATGCAGGAAGGTCATCCAGTAGCATATTCTTCAAGGAAATTGAAGAGTCACGAAAAGAATTATGCCACTCATGATCTGGAGTTATTGGCTGTCATCCATGCTCTAAAGCTTTGGAGACACTATCTGTTGGGAAACAAGTTCACTCTAGTAACCGATCATAAGAGCCTCAAATGGATTTTTACCCAGAACGAGCTCAACATGAGGCAACGTCGATGGATTGAAGTATTGGAGGAATATGATTTTAAGATCAAGTACCGACCTGGAAAGGAGAATGTAGTTGTTGATGCACTCAATCGCAAGGCATTCCTTAATAGCCAGATCTCTAGCTACAGAGGCGTCCATGCCAAACGACTTAATACTTGAGCTAACTAGAGAGGAAGGATGCCATGATCTAGCCTATCAAAGGATGCTAAGGGAAGTCTCTATCAAGGACCAGGAACAAAAGTTAGAGGCTAAGTATCGTGAATTCTCTGTCAGTAGTGGACTTGTCTACTACAGGACGAGAGTATGTATACAAGCAAGCCAGTTATTTAAATAGAAGATATTGTGCGAAGCTCATGATTTCACTTTCTCGGGACATCAAAGCTGCGAAGGATAGACAGAAGGCATACACGGATTTGAAGTGTCAAGATAGAATATTTGAGGAAGGAGACATGGTCTTCATTCATGTATGCCCAAAGAAGAGTTCTCTATCCTTAGGAGATTGCAGGAAGCTAAGTCCAAGGTATTGTGGACGATACAAGATCCTCAAGTCCTTAAGACCTAATGTTTATAGACTGCAACTCCCTGAAAACCTAAAGGTTCATAATGTATTCCATAACAGTCTATTGAAGAATGAAGTATGTACCTAGCCCTAATCATGTACTTGATGACCAACAAATTGTAATGCCTAGTCAAGGAGTCCTTGAACTAAGACCAGAAAAGATTTTAGATGTCAGGGAGAGACAGTTGAGATCTAGAACCTTGAGAGAATGCCTCGTCCAGTGGAAAGATTATCCCAAAGAGGATGCTACCTGGATGGATGAAAGCTCTCTTAATCTTCAATATCCCTAGTTTATCTCAAGATGAGGACATCTCGATTCTTCTAAGGGGGAGAGAATGTAATATTTCCGCGTACTGCGTACCGTAAATATTAACTTCCCGCACGCCGTGTAAACCCTGTGCAAGGGTATTCCCTACTTCGTAATTATTGGTAACCTAATCCACACCATGCACGCTCAAAAATGAGGCCTCCACGTCGAGAATTAAAGGCCGGGGTTGAAGACCGTAAAAGCCGCGAGGAAACAACCGCTTGGGAATGGGATAAATTCAAGGATTTTTTTTTTAAAATAATTATTATCCCTTCCCCCAGCCGATGCATGGCTGGAGGAGAGGGAGTGTGGGGAGGAATGGCCAAGGAGGAGAAGGTCAGATTGCATGAGGAGGAGTCCTCCACGTGTGTGGAGGCCCTCTTTCCCAAGGCCTATAAAAACTCCCCCCTCCCAAGGGAGAAGGGAAGGAGGGCGACTGTGCTGTGTAAGGGTGCTGGCCGTGCTGCAGGAGGAGGTCGCGTGCTGAAGGAGAGGTCGCCATAGGGGGTCGCCGTGCTGAAGGGGAGGTCGCGTGCTGAAGGAGAAGTCGCCGTAGGAGGTCGCCGGCTGAAGGAGGATCAGAAAGGAAGGAGAGGAGACGTGGCTGCCGCCAACGCCATAGACCAGGGCGGCGTGGGAATAGGGGGGGGGGAAAATCGCTGGCCGCTGGGGAGCCGCCGACAGGCCGCCGCCATCCTCGCCTTGTCACGACCCTTCCTAATCATTGGTACCCCCCTCCTCGTCATCGCTGCTACCCAGAAGCTTCTTAAGAAGCTTCTAAGGGGGGGCTTCCTTAACCCCCCTTCCCACGACATCTCCCCAAAGGTCCATTCATACCCCCCTCCCCGAGACTGTGAAGAGGAGAAGGTGAAGCCCGTAAAGACCCCCACAAGACCCATCGAAAAAGACTTTTCGCCAAAAAGACTTCAAAGCCCTCAAGCCATCCGTGAATCAATTCCGTGCCAACTCGAGTTTTCCTAAAAGAACTCCTAAAGCCCTTTGCCGCAAGCGCCATCCCGCAAAGGAATCTTCCGCATACGAGGAAAAAGGCAAAGGTCGGAAGGCTGCATTCCGAGGCAAGTCAATTCGTAGACCACAATGGCGAATCAGAAGCCGAATCTACGCCTACGATGGCCCCAAAAAGATCACAAGGTGCGACTGCGGGAGGTTCATCTCCGAGTATACAAGTGGATATCTTCCCGAGCCCTCAAGTCCAGGTTCTTTCGAGTTATTTTCGCATAAAGAAATGATTATGCGCGCTTAGTTCATAAGGGAGATTGCATTTTACGCTTATTTTTAATGCATGTGGCAGTGGTAAAAAGACATTTGATAAAGTATCTCTTGAAACGTTAGGCAAGGTTGAAGTATGTCATGAATTCGAACGGGCTGCCTGCCTTAGGAGACTAGCTGCATGATGCTATTTTGGTACATTATCAAAGTAATGAGCCTAAACTTAGGGCAAAGAAATGGAATTTATAAGTGCATTCTCTTTCGTCCTAGACATGGTAGGAATAAGCGTGTGCCGCATGTTAGGTAACATCCTCCTCGTAATGATTTCATGAGGAAAGGTTAACACCCATAAGATATTATCCGAAAAGAAATAATAGAGTACGAAAATGATCTTATGGACCTGCAAATAGCATGTAAAATGGAATGAGTTAACACTAGCTTTAGTTGGTATAAACTTCGTTAACTACATTATAGCTAGGAGAATGTTGCGTATTGCATAGTCATCATGCGAAGACGTCATTCATCAGAAGCCGCATTTAGGAAAGGTTGCATGGTTCGTCAAAGCATAAGATTCGAAAGTATAGACTACAAGGTTGTAGGCATGACTAATAGGTCTTAGGAAAAGTTAGTATCTAGATTATCATGCATTTTTGCTACACCAAGGAAAGATAAAATTATCGTGAACCATGTGATGCGTAGAAGCAATAAATCGCATGTTTACACGTATTGGTGTAGTTGTAACTATTGTTCTCCATTGGATTTAGTTTATTACCTTTAGAAGGTTCATCCTTGTCACAATACAAGTATATCGAATTGTCTAGGTAACCTAAAACACAAGGGATTCATATGGGCATGGCTCAGTCGATATGATAGGTATCCCAAGTGCCAAGTGCAATAAGAATTCGACCTAGTTTTACACTTGTTGCCAAGTCTAAACCCGCAAACCCAAAGATCTTACACACGTTCACGAAATGTCGAATCAATTGGATGTTCATGCATAAAATGATCTAAGGTTTTATCCTAAGGATCATTCGTTCTAATGATGAAACTCCGACGGAGTTGCAAATTTCTAGGACCATGGGACAACATAATTAGGAATGGGTTGGAGGATACCCTAAACCCTGCTACTCGGCTAGAGGTAATTCCGTGGCCGGAGGACGCCATTCAATGGGTGGAATGATCCCGTGGAATGATGCAACACATGTGCAAAAAGGTTGCAACATCGTATAGACTTGAGATTTTTCCACAAGAGAGTTTTGTCATCTCTCGAAATGAGGTTGGCAAGTTATTGAAAGAATTTAACTTACAAGAGGACGAGTAATCATCCTCTTACTCACTTTTCTTGGGGGACAATTGCCAAGGAAAAGGAAAGTTAGGTATTTGCCTCGAAGCAAATGACCAGACAATAAACTAAAGCGACATGGTCGCTGGAACCTACCACAACAAAACCTAAAGTATTGGTAGAGTATGACTCTAACTCAAGAATGATAGGAATCTTGCCAAGTTGCAATTGATTCTGGATCGAATGCGGGTTCCATTCGGAGAAAAGGAGTCACTCCTTAACAGTTTGCCAGCTAAACGACCATTGGAATTGATTGTGCTTGTAACAATTTAGAAAGCACTGTTTGCATTGTTTGCTCAATGAACTAAAGGATGAAAAGATATCTAAATACTTCAGGTTGAAGCCTGAAGGGAGAGGCAGCTTCAGTTACCCCCGACTGCCTGCCTGACCCTAACCAAGGGGGTTGTTAACCGCGCCGGGAATGTGGACCGAACCCGCCGTGAGAGGTCTCTCCGTTGAGTTCTACTTGGAGCAGGAGGACGCTTGGGTGCCAGAGGGGGCTCTGGCCGTAAATCCCTCGCCTTCCGGGCCCTACACAAGAGGCTAACATGACTCGGGATTGGATCTCGAGGCCCGCATACTAGTCTACGGGCGGAAACTTGGATTAGTGATCCCTGGTGGATTACTGGATAGCCTTCGGGCGGATTATGAATATGCCTACGGGGGGGAACTCCTTGTATTTCAAAGATAAAAGGATAAAATGATAATAAAGAAGTTGTTTGGCATTGTTTTCTTTATGTCTTGTGATAAGATTACGTGAAGGAACTGGTGCATAACAGGGTTAATCAAAGAAGCTGTTTGTATATGTCAAACTAATGTGGTAGGTAATTACATAACTAAAACAAACTGAGGAAAGTGTGGAGGATGGACCATGGGTCCGTCCTATGGATGGGTGGTCCCGGTTAGCCGGGAACTTTTCTCAAAGTCTTCGACGAACAGAGGTTGATCGTCATCTCCGGAACAAGTAACGAGAACGATGACTTAGAATTAACTATTACCCGATTCATGCTGTTTTAGGGGAACGGAATGGGACTATGCCTTATGGCAGAGAGGTTGAGCCTTGCTTCCCTCTCGTTTCCCATTCTCCTTGAACCAAGTGTAGCGTGAATCCGCTTCGGACCTGGCGTTTCTACGTAAAGTAGTTCGCTCGGGTCTGATGCTAGTTGTTGCTAGCTAATGACCAAACAGGAAAACCCAAATTCAGGTCGATCCTAAGTGGGAACGGCCAGGATACTTCCGCTACGTGGCAGACGCGGGAAGACCTAGATCGCAAGTCCCGTAACATTCCATGGGAGTGCCCGGCGGAGCTTTCTAGACATCCTTCCCGATGGACTGCTAAGACGTGTCCGGGATGATTCTAGTGGACACGTTACATGTTTTGTGCTGGATACAAAGGGGCTAGAACCACAATGAGACAAGAGCCATTTGGTTTTTAATCGAATGATTCTTCAAAGCCATCTAGGAGTCATCTAATGACAAATATATTAGTATATGCACAATCTAGGAGTCAATTTGGCCAGTTTTAGAGTAAGGGAGAGCTCAAGATACAACTAGTTGTGGTGGACTGATTGACTAGTTGTGGTGGACTGATTGCCTAAAATGGACTCCATCACAACTAAGACAACAACAAAAAACCATGATTTGATTACTCTTGTTAATGAGTGATTACAAAGTAATGCGATCACTTGAAGAGACCTAACAAAAATTGACTCCATCACAATTAAGACAATAAAAAGCCATGATTTTATTACTCTTATTAATGAGTGATTGTACACTGATGTGAACACTTCAAGAGACATGACAAAAAGACCATTTATGCTAATGATCTTTTCAAGGGTGTGCTACATGAAAATATCCCTTTTCATTAATCTAGTTGGGATGTTCCATGAGTTGTTCTCACTTTTAACAAGAAAATGACCCTTTGGTCCATTGGGCTTCAAAATGTTGTCGGAGGGGTTTTTTTTGAAAGGTCGAATCCACTGGGGATCAGAAGTAGAAGGAAGTAGAGATAGGAGATGGAAGAGAAGATAGAGAATACCCAAGTGGTAAATACTACAAAAACAAATCACAATGAATTGAATCAATATGTATTGAAAGAACCTAGAATCTTCGCACTACTCAAAAGCAATCTCCAAGCATTAGATCTTCTAGAGCTTCTTTGTAGAACAAAACGTGCATAAAAATTACAGCTCCTTCTCTAATGCTCGAAACCCAAATCTGATGGCTTCATTGGCTCCGAAAAGGGGGTAAAACGCCAGGACACCTGATCACAGATCTCCCAGATCACTCCTTCTTCTTCTTCTTTCAGTTCAATCTGTAGTTTTCAGCCTGTTTACAACAATTGCGACACGCACGATTTTCTCAATCTATCCTTCTTGTAAAAATCCCCTAATTGGCTAAAAAAGCAACTAGCTTTTTGCATGCCATCCTAATCTAGAAGATTTTTCTAACTTTTTCAGATTTTTACAATAAATAATATAAAAAATAGAATAAAATTATCCAAAAATCTAGTATTTTTGGATAATCCATGCAACTCACACTAACACTAATGACTCAGATCACATTGACTCTCTTGATTAATAAGAAGTCGAATGATGATACATTCCATACTTTTTCACAATGTGTCCTCATAACATCACGACATCCACCCCCTTTGAACCTACACATCCTCCGTTATGTGCCAAAATCCTAGTTGTCACCAGATTTCGAGTCCTCTTGATCCTCTACAACCATATCCTTTGCTTCTTCATCTTCCATATCTTCTTGGCCAGCCCCTGTATCATGAACACTATTTTCTTCCAATTCTGGCAACTCATAGGCAATAGATTTCCGCCTTTTGAATAATTTGATTCTTTTCCCTACTACTAAAAGTTTTATGGTTGTCCCATCAAACTCATTTAATGCATTAGTAGCATTATTAAACACCTGTCTTACCACATAGGGTCCAAACCATCTTTTGGAAACTTTACGCATGGCACTATGTTGGTTATCTAAACTGCTATCATAAACCAATATCCAATCCCCATTTTGTATAGTTCTTGGTCTCAGTCTATGTCTTTTGTCAAACCATTTCTTGTTCTGTATCCTTGCTGCCCTTAACTTTGCAGTTGCTGCCTCTATGTCTTCTGACTTTCTTTCCAACTTTCTAATGCGTAAGGCCAATACTCCTATCGATTAAACTCCTCCCCCCAAGGTAACACACTCCCTGTGATTGTCATCTCTTCTATCAACATGATAGGTTTTTGACCATACATCAACTCTGCAAGCATATATCCTGTAACAGCACTATGAGTTGTTCTGTCAGAAAGCACAAGGGAACGATCGTGACCACTCTTTTACCTTCTCTCCACATGCTTTTTCCAATGCCTTCACAATAGGTAGGTGACCTCTTTCACTTTTTCCATTTCCTTCAGGGTTATAGGCTAAAGTTAAAGCAAGCTTTATCCCCAACCGTGCAAAGAGATCATGAGCTTCATCTGCATCCAACTCACCCCTATCTGCTGTAATTTTTTCCACACAACCATATCGACAAAAGATCACTTCTAAGAGAAAAGTACATATGGCATTTGTCATCTTAGTACATAGAGCTCTCCCTTCCACTTGATTAGTCAAGTCTTTACGAGCAAGCATAAGATACCTCATTTTCCAAAGACCTGTAGGCATTGTGACCAAATCCACCACCTACTTAAAATGAAGAGACAATGGATATGTGGGTTGCAATCCATCCCGATGTCTCACAGATAAATACATTTGACATGTCGTACATGTTTCCACAAAGTGAGCAACATCCTTATACATACCCTGCCACCAATATCTTTCTTTGATCTTTGTAAAAGTACCCCAAACACCTCTATGACCAGTCCATAAGCATTCATGAAATTCTTGCATTACTTTTACTTGTGAAGCTCTGTCACCCAAAACTCGCAATGGCATACCTTGTTTCTTTTTAGCATGTTTCCATAAGTATCCATCTTTTAAGAAAAATCCATAGGCTTTCCTCTTGATCTTCTTAAACTCCTCATCTGACCATTCATCTCTCTTTGTTAATGTACTAAGATATTGACCAATTCTCAGCCACTCTCCTGCATATTTGTCTTCCAGAAACACTTCTATGCAAGATGCAAAACACCTAAAGTGTCTTCTCTTTGTTGTCCAAGCTTCTGTTAATGCTGTAGCAACACTTTGCATTGCTACATTCACTCTTGCAACATCATTTTCAGCCATAAGAAAGTCATCTTCTTCCTCCTCATCCATCATCCCATGTTCATTCTCATAGCGTGCTCGAGATAACATGTATGCCATTGGGTTATCTCTTCCTGCAGTATGCTAAAATTCAAGGTTCAAAGATTTTATATATGCAATCCACCGGAGCATAGCAATGTCCGGGGTAGCACAATTAGTAATTATACCCAATACCAGCAAACAATCAGTCTCAATGACTACATGAGCACCCATAAAATACTCCTTATCACATTTAAGGGCTGTCATAATTCCCCATAATTCTCTTTTTACCTATGGATATATTCTATGTCGTCGTTCAGTCAATACTTTTGCACCAAAGCAAATTTCATATCTTTGCCCTTCCTCATCGTCTTGCCCAATTGCCCATCCAATCCCGATTAGGCTTGTATCAACAGTAATAATGATAGGCTTTCCATGTGAATAGTCAGCCTTTCTCAACATAGGAGCAGATTTTAAGAGTTGCTTCAATTTCTTCATTGCTTTTTGATGCTTCCTTTCCCAATGAAATTTCTAACCTTTCCTTAAAAGCTGATAAAGAACATCGGCTACATATGCAAAGTGAGGAATCCATATAAAATAGAACACACATGCACCTAAGAATCTACACACCTCTAATACATTCATGCATACATCTTGCATTCTATCAATCCCATCTATTTTTGGTGGTGATGGCCTTCGCCCATAAGGCCCACAAATATGCCCAACAATTAAAACCTCTTCAACTCCAAAGACCAGAAAGAGTTAAATGCACCTCTTCTAGACGTGTCAAAATCCTCTCACAATCCACAATATGGTCTGCAACAAACTGACTGCATCCATGAGCATCAATCTCTTCATTCTTTTCATCCACTGCACACCCTTTGATTGGAACATCATCTAAGAAGGGCATAGTCAATTGTGGTATAAAATCCTTGAGTACCCTATTCATAGTATTTGTCATGTGTGCCACTGAGTTTGTTGCACCCTGTGGGAGAGTACACATCCGTACTAAACCCAAAGGAGTCTTCATGGTTGTGATATCTCTGCTTTAAATTGCAAGCTAAAACTGATCTCATAACCCGAGTAAAGATCATCCAAAGAATAGATCACTCTGCTTGCAAAAGCCTCTGCAAATTCATCAACCACGGGACCTGCATCCACATTTCTTATGATCACTTTATTGACTAGTTGCATGTCTTGAATAAATCTCAAAGCCCCATTCTTTTTGGGCACAGTAAACCAAGGATTTGAGTACGGAGCTGAAGAAGGCTCCAAGATCTTCATGAAATATTTTCATTTAACAAATCCATCTGTTGAGAATCAACAATCACACTCAAACAGCCTCTTTGTATGGAGTCTCAGGGTCAAGGATATGCAGGCTAACTTATCCCATATGCACAATGGTTCCTACTGCAGTTTCCTACTTTCCTATAAAGCATTGTACTTTCTTAATGCAATGATAGTACTCTTTTCTTTTCAATGAAGTGTCAATGTCATTGTCCACATACACAAGATTGTGTTTATGAGTCCAAGTCTCAATCTTGGAACCTAATTCACTTGTGTAACAAACAGTGTCCTTGTCTTCTCCATCATGAGTCCACACTTCTCATTTCATCCTCCATAGCTTCCGGTTTTTCCATGCTCTAGATCCCGCATTTCTCACATGGTATCAGAGCCCAGTTGCGCATGGCATTGCTTGTCTAGCCTCTCTTGATTCCTTTCAACCTCAGTCTAGCTCAATATCAGCTCATGACTTCATCTCCCAACTCTACTCTCACTGAAGCTTCCATGGCAACCATAGCCAGCAGCACCCTGTCAGATTGAGCTGCTTATATCTCACTCCACAGGTCAAATCTCTTGGAGCTTCCTTCTGGAAAAGTATTCCCCAACTCACAAAGCTTCCCTGTATCACATCAATCCAGGACATTGGACCATCTGGAGCTCAGCATTGTGAAAATCCTCAATCTCTGCTCTGTGTCTGCCATAGCCAGACAGGACTTATCTTACTTGGAGCTTCCATAACTCTTCAACTAGGCCATTTCAGCCCACAATTTCTTCTAGGGAGTTGTTCCTTTGCTCAAGGCAATTCATCCTGGCACAAAAATCGACTGCATTACTGCGCCCTAGCTCCAGCATTGCGGAAATCGCGGAATCCTGTCAAAATTGCGCCTGCTTCTGTTCGACGTGTCTGCGTGCTTCATACAGGCCACAATCTTGATGATTATGATAGGGCTTTGGTAGGCCATGAAGTCAGCTTCCTAGGCATATAAAAAAATTTTAAAATGATCCACTGTAGCTCCTGCAATCAGCAAAAAACCAGGCCCTGTCTTAGAAACCCTAATTCCACCATAGCCAAAGCTTCAAAATTCTGACATTTTTCACTGTTTCTCTCACTGAAGTTATCAACAGTGATTTTAATCACTGAGCAATACTCTCTAAAGTTCATTAAAGTACTGTCACTCAGATCTGAAGGTATCAACATCAAATCAAGAAGGGAAAGATCACTTGGATTTTAAAAGAGTAAAAGACTTTTGCAGATTTGGTATTCATTGACACTCAGTTAGTGTTTTTTAGCACTTGTGTCTCTCAACCAATTCTTCTGTTGCTCAAATCTAATAAGTCTGAAGTTGATTTGCTACTGTTCCCGTAAGTCTAACATGGGCAAAGACTCTCCAAATGCTCGATTCAAAGGAGTCGGGTTCCACACTTGGCAAACCCGCATCAAGCTCATCCTGATGAAGAAGGGTCTCTGGGCCATCACAAATGGCAAAGAGAAGAAACCTCGGGACGCGGACCTTGCAACTACTTGGCAAAAGAATGATGACATAGCACAGGCCATTATCAAACTGGAGCTAGACGACAGTTATATCCATCATGTGGATAACTGTGAGACCTCACAGGATACATGGAAAAGACTTGACACCCTGTTCGGTGCACAATCTAAATCATCAAAGTATGGTCTCCTAATTGAGTTCTTCAGGCTTGAAATGAAGTCCAGCACATCACTTGCCACACATCTCAATTACATGGAAGGACTCCTAACCCAACTTGCAGGAATCAACATTAAAATGGATGAAGATATTTGCATCGGTGTTCTACTTAAGAGTTTGCCTCCTGAATATAATAATGTATCAACAACTTTAATCAACATGCCAAATCCAGAACTTGTTGATATCCAAGCATCACTATTAGAAGAAGAAAAGAAGCTAAAAACTAAAGAAGAACCAAGTACCTCTAGAGATGAGCATGCATTATATGTTGGCAACAGGTACAAAGGCAAGAAGGATCAGCTCTTCTGTGACTTCTGCAAAAGGACCGGACACACCGAGAAGTTCTGCCACGCAAGAAAGAGATCCCAAAAGGCCTATCTAGTCGCAGTCAAAGAAGAAGAAGAAAATGGAGCAAAGGAAGAAGATGATGAAGATGAAGACCACCAGGATCGGAAGGACAAGACTCATCAGTCCTTGTACTCTCATAATTCTGATAGACTATTTTAAAAGCTTTGTACTTCCTTGCCCTAATGCTTCCTGCCATAAGCTTTGTAAACTCCTTATGTAACTTGGCATTACAGTCCCTGTACACTTTGTGAGGCCCCTGTTATAGCCTCTGGATGTCCACCATGTTTATGGTACCCACACTTAGCTTTTTTGTGACAGCCTCTGGTGTTTTGCCATGTCTGTGGTATGCCCACACTTTGCAGGTGGTTCTCATTACAGCCTCTACACACTTTGTGCCTTTTTTAGTTGTGATTGAGGAGGGGTGTTGAGAATCAGCTATCACACTCAAACAGCCTCTTTGTATGGAGTCTCAGGGTCAAGGATATGCAGGCTAACTTATCCCATATGCACAATGGTGCCTACTGCAGTTTCCTACTTTCCTATAAAGCATTGTACTTGCTTCCTTTCTTAATGCAATGATAGTACTCTTTTCTTTTCAGTGAAGTGTCAATGTCATTGTCCACATACACAAGATTGTGTTTATGAGTCCAAGTCTCAATCTTGGAACCTAATTCACTTGTGTAACAAACAATGTCCTTGTCTTCTCCATCATGAGTCCACACTTCTCATTTCATCCTCCATAGCTTCCGGTTTTGCCATGCTCTAGATCCCGCATTTCTCACACCATCAGCTCTGGCAAGTAAGCTTTAGGCACTGGAATAGGCCTCAAGTTCCATGGTACATGTGGCATAGTAAATATGACCATAGGAGAGACAACATTTGGATCCACACAACCTATTTCACTTGGCTGAAATGCAAATGCCTTCCCATGTCTAGCCAACATCAGCATAAAACAGCCTCTCTCAGCAGGCAAAAGAAACCCTTCTGCACCAACTTTCAGATGTCAACGGATGACCTATATTTTTAGGATCTCATAAGCTTGGCTGCATTGACACTTTTTCATACATACCCTCACTCTCTGGTGGAAGTGGCAAAGCAATTGGTTTCACCTTTTTGTCAACTGTCTCATACTTTGTCTCGACAAGTGCTTCAGCCCATTGTAATCCTTCCTGCTGAGCAAACAATGCTATAACATCATACATATCCAAAGAACATACTGACAACACTTTGTTTTCAGCCTCATTTTCCGCATGTATAGTTGCTTAAATTTCAGCCATAGTGTCATTAATATTCAGTGCATAAAAGATACCTAAAATGTCATCTTTTTCAGCTAACAACCCCAATGCTCTCAGTTTCTTAGTAGCCCATTTCATAGATATGCGTTCAGCCCTACACATAGCTTCCATAGGCTTAAACCAACATGAACTCTTTGCTGTAAACTGAGAATTACCAATAGTAAATACATGCTTCATTTCATCAAGAGGTGAGTACATCCTCTGAACAGCACTATTGTAGCCCCACATTACAGTAGTGCTTAATGAAAATCCGGGTCTTTGAATTCCCTTGCATTTGGAACCAAAGGAGACTCTCCAAGCGTATCACGATTTCTAGGATGATTAACACAAACAGTAAGAAATTAAACTGCTTTTCTCCCATCCTTGCTTCTAACTCTTGCATAAGCAGAACCACCATAAGCACCTTTATTTCCATATGCACATCTGTAATATAGGGTTGTCCCAAAATTATTGCATATAAGAAATTATCTTGCACAAAGAAGTGTTACTCTTCTTGTACATCACAGATTGTCACTTTTACATTAGGACATGCAGCATAAATCTCTTCCGAAGAATTATTTGCAGCCCTCATATGCCAACCATGATTAGTGTCTACAGGCCACACACCATTTTCATACAATCCATGCTCAATGACATTTATCTCAAACCCATGGTCAAATAAAGCAACACAAGGATTTTCACGTTCCCTTATTTTCACTACCGTTTCAGTGGTAGCTCTAGCCCAATGATTTCTTGTGTAGTGACTTCGAGAAATAAATCCTAGAGTCGCTTCTCCATATTGTTGCATTTGCCTCACTCCACCATGCATATTGCTACAAGACAATGCATTTTCAGCCACTTTCTTCTCTTTTCCACATGCTGTCCATTGATTAGTAGCATCCTGCATAGATAATCCAGTGCTTACTTCATGCTCATATTCAGCTCGAATACCCAATAAACCAGTTTCCTCTTCAAATTGCAGTAATGCACTAGTGGTATCACCAAGAAACTGACTCTTCCTTTTAATTATGTCAATGATCTCATCATGAAATTCTTGCTTGGCAATGCCAAGCACCTCTCCCAAGGTAAATTCCACCCGACTGTTTAAGATCGGTTCTTCAAGAACCTTCTTAAGATTTGTGGTTGTCTCAATGTTAGATTGCAACTTATATCTTGGCTGCTTTCCCTTCTTTTTGCCCTCTTGTTTGTTATCCTATTTTTGCTCCTGACTGACCTCTTCCATAACATGCTCAGGAGGTGGCTGATTTGCAGCTTTAGGATGATCCATACTTCTTCTTGTCATTCTTTTAGATGTCCCTGCAATATCTTCATCACTTTTTCATTTTTCTTCCATAAGTACATCTGTGTTTTATACCTTTGCTAAATATGCATACACTGAATATGTTGAGAGAGAGAGAGAGAGAGTACAAGAGAGATACACAAGACATGCTCCCAAAGAATGATTCATATTGATGTAGAGTTAGTATATATAGGTGACACCCAAGTCAAGTGAGAGATGATATATATAGTTGTAACATCCCCACTCAAACAAAGGTCTCTGGTTGCGAGTGAAAAAACCCTTGGGGAGAACAAGGGAAAAACCTGAGCCCCTACACATACTTGCGATACAAAAATGATTTACTATAAAGTTTTCTTGAATACAATAATACATGCCTCAATCAATGAGACAAGAACTTGGAACAATACCAAGTGCATGTCTTAATGAACTAAAGTGAGCTTCACTAAGAGCTTTTGTGAAGATGTCTGCAACCATTTGATCATTGGGACAATGCTCCACAATAATGGAACCTTTCTTGACTTCATGCCAAACATAATGATAATGAATAGCAATATGCTTTGATTTACTATGTTGTATATAGTCTTTGGTAAGACTAATAGCACTTTGGTTATCGCATCGAAGAGGTGTACTAGATGATGAAGGATGTCCCAAATCTACAAGTAGTTGTTGAAGCCAAACTAGCTCGCGAGCTGCTAATGATGTAGCAACATATTCGGCCTCAGTTGTAGAAACCGCAACACATTGTTGTTTCTTGCTGGACCAAGAAACCAAACATCCATTTACAAAGAAACAATTCCCACTTATAGATCACATGGATAAGTGTGAACTTGCCCAATCAGCATCTGTATATCCAATAAGGTCAAGAGAAGTTGAAGAAGATAAAGAAGAATCCTCTCGACGACGATAAATAAGACCAAATTCGTTAGTACCCTTGAGGTACTTAAGAATACTTTTTGCAGCACTCCAATGAATAGTGGAAGGAGAAGAAAGATATTGTCCCAAAAAGTTAGCTGCAAATAAAATATCTGGTCTTGTATTTAAACCAATAAATTGAAGACAACCAACAAGATTAGCAAAAGGTTGATGAATGGTTGATTCTTCATTGCGTGTTGTAGATGTACCCTTGGTAGAGCTCGAAAGAATGGGAGTGTTGTCAGAGTGTGCATTTGTCAACCCAAACTTCTTAACAATATCATTAATAAACTTTGTCTAGCGAAGAACAAGAATGCCTTGTTGTCGGTGTCGTTGAACTTGAATACCCAAACAAGAATGTATCTCACCAAGATCCACCATTTCAAATGTAGTTGATAAAAGCTTCTTCATAGCATCCAAGAAAGCAATATTAGCACTATATAGCTCAATAGATCCCATTTTTCAAGCGCTTTCCAATGATAGGTCACATCATATGGTTTTGAGAAACTTATCAGCATGTTATCCGTGTGCCACCTTTTTAGCATTCAAAAAATGGGAATTGGGAGATTTCCAAACTCACTAATATTGTGTTAAAAAATAAAAACACAATTTCATAGGATACTCTTTTCAAGGCTTGATCAATTATCATCCATAGTCGGGATGTATACATCTAGATTCTGAGAGTCAACAACAGGAGTATATACTTCACACTATCATCAAAAGGTATATATATATGGGTATAGAAGAAGTGGAACTAACAAGATAATCATAAAACCAAACATATTAATCATATTATCTCACTAGTGATGCTATTGTATTTGAAATCACATCTTTGGATATAGGTTCAACCTCATCCAAATTTTCCACTCCAAGAAAGGTTGTGAAGTCTTTTTATATGGTAGGACATTCATGGATTCACCAACTAAAAATATTTGTCTCAAATATTAGGAAATTTAATGAGAAAAATTTGACGAATTTACCTTATTTGGAAGACCCTTTCTCCTAAAATACTTCCTCTCATTTTGCCTTGTACTTTTCCACGATTTGTAAATATCACGCTCTCTCCATAGGTACTCACATCATCGAGGAAACTTCAATGGTAAAATTTCATGGTGATTTTGAGAGATTAATAATTCAATAGATTCTTTTTCAGTCTTTCTATAGAGTGGATCATTTGACTTTGAGGAGTCAAATCTTCATACCCATTGATAATTTTCAAGTATGACTGCATGTTGGCTTTTAAAGCATTTAGCCAAGAGTTTTCACATAAAATCTACCATTTTCTCTCTTTTCCAAGGTGGGTGGTCAAAATATTTCATCATATAACAGTAGACAGATTATTCCTGATGAAACTTAAGATATAAAATATCTCTAATCAGATAGTTGTTTATAATAGTTAATCATTATCTACAAAAACAAGATACTTGTTTTTGGACTCGATGAAACATCAAGACAAGTGGCCTCCTTATCTTCCTTTCGTGCATTCTCTATTGTACACAACTAATAAAAGTTTATGCTCATATTGAGATTATAAATTTTTTGAGAAAGAAAAAATAATAATGTTTTCGATTGAACCACCTATTATTAATACTTAGATGACAAAAAATGCATTAATCTCAAAAATTTTATACATTTCACATCATTCATCATAGAGTCCACAAGCCAAAGGAACCTAGGATCTTCACTCATCATCTTCTTTACAAGAGCCAATATCTCTACATTGGAAGTTGACATTTGAAACCTACATAAATGTGGTGACTATGAGAAAATATATATTAATTCTGTTGGAAAAATGTTAGCTAACATAAAAAAGAACTTTAATAATCATATCATCGTAAGATTGTTGAGTCATATTCAAGTGAACGCCATATAATATATATGATTTTTTTCTTTTATTGATTATTATTATTATTATTTTGATTACATGCCATCACTTTTGTGTGAATAGACACAACCACTAATCTTTCCATTCTAGATCCTCTCCTCTTACCTTCTAAATATTTTCTTACAAATGGACCTTAGTCAACCATCGCACTTTAACTTGCCTCATTTCATAATTAACTGACCTTATAATGGAATATTTTAAGTCATTTGGCCCACACAGTGCTAATAAATCACCCTTTATAAAAATGATTTCATTCTCCTCTAGCCCAAGGAGGAATGCAACCAATGTAACTTGTCTTAGTTAAGCGTGACCGTAGTCTCAAATTCTTTGTCTCATATGCAATAATAGAATTTCCATGTTGAAGTGTGATAAATTTGTGTAATAATGACTGTATTGGTCTAACATAGTCCCATAAAAATGGCACAAAACTGTTTTGCAAGCAAGTCATGCTTGTAGTGGTATTCACAACCAAACTTTCATGGCTCCTTTCAATCATAATACATTTTTCTATATACTAATGTGCACCAAATAAAAGCCTCACTTCGCCATGATATTCCAATGAAAAAAGTGATGATATGCATGCTTTCCAATGGCTAACATTCGTATCAACAATGGTATCTTCATCACATCTTACAACCACTTTAGCTCCCACTTTATAAGTTTCTCCCTTAAGAAACATTTTTTAATGTTTTATTACTAGTTCCACCTCTAAGTTGAAAGTCTGAAAAACGTATCTCCTTTCATCACTAGTTGCATTCATGTATCTCAACCTCTTTTATCCTATTACTATTCCCTTTATTACTGTTGCTATTTTGCATGCACAATCATTAGCTTTTGTAGAAAACCTCCATAACTCTTCTATTCTATCAACACATGATATATGCATGAGACCTAATGCATGCCATTCTGGACATTCATAACATCTATCAAGATCCACTAAGTATCCCTATCAGGCGACAATAGAGTTTTGTGAAATTATCTCATTGTCCTTTGATGTGACATAAGTTTTGTCAAGCTGATCTTTTGTTACATGAATGAGTAGCCACATAAAGAAACTTCACCTCTAAGAATTTGCATAAGAGATCTCATTATCTTTATTGTTTGTTTTGATATTAATATATTTTGAGACCATTCATTCATATATATTACACAAAAAAACATCATGCCTATCATGATGTAGAATATCATCTAAGAACTCTTTGGAACCTATAATTGATATTACAAAAAGACACATTATTAAATTAAAATGTAGATACCATAAATACATAAACTTAGGGAAAGTTGAGAAGAGTTTATACCTTCAACATGCTCCAATGGCATTGAGTTGGATCCTAAGAGTTCTTCAGACCTTACTCTCCAAGAACCAAGCAATTCTCTCAAAGTATCTATATATTCTCTAGACCAACCTTACGAGTGTAGTTATAAAAAGCTTAAGCAATGTCTACGAGTATTAATCCCAAGTCATAAAATACCTTCACAACACCTTCAATCTCACACAATACATATGGCAAACACCATTGTATCCACTTTTGATATTCTTTGGCCTTGTATCTTTCACAGCATTTACTAGGATACCTTAGCCATTAACCATATCATATAGAGTACAGAGTTACTTTTGTATTATGATGTGTTGCCTTATCAGTTTGTGTTTTCACTCTATTGTCCACAGTTCCTTATTAGAGCACACGTATACTTTGAAAATATATTTAGATCCAAAATGTACATGCAATCATATATAAGATCTAAGGACAAATCAAAGCCGTAGAGATGATATAATCTCCACAAGCATGATCTACCATAGAAAGTCATGCTTCTTTTAAAAGTTCAGCCCTTTCAGCTTGAGGAGTGAAGGCTCTCTCTACCATAATCAAAGTAGTAAGCATTTCATCACTTGATTTTTTTATAAGTCTATGTTTCAATTAAATATAAGTAACTTCCTGATTCCTTACTTTCCAAGGTAGTTATCTCTTTGTGTCTATGACAAAACAATTGGCCATCCTCTTTAAAAGATCCAGTCTTCCACTAAGCTAGATGGTCACCAATTACCATCATTAGCATGGCACGTGCAATGAGTTTTCTATTGAGAGAATTTCTATGTTCAATAATGTGTGTGATTGGATAATTGAAATCTACTTTAAACCCATCAACATACATACATCCCGAATCATCAATCAATGGTTGTATGAAGATATGAAAAAGCTTGCTAGATCTCTCAAGCACCTTTTTACAGCTAAATGAAATAAATAAAACCAATGCACTACAAGGGAATGGGGCAATAGCGACGCCGATTAGCGACGGCGGATATCGGCATCGCTATTGGCGTCGCAATTGGCGTCCCTATATGCGTCGCTATTTGCGTCGCAAATAGCGACGCATATAGCGATGCCAATAGCGACGCCGCAGGGAAAAAAAGCGCGGCCGAAACCAGAGCGCCGTTTTCATTTTCTTTTCTTCGCCTTTTGAGAGCGAGAGCGAGTGAGAGAGCCAAGGCTTTATGAGAGAAGAGGAGGAAGAGACTTGCTGCCGCCGCCGCCGCCGCCGCCGCCGTTGTTCGCGAAGGAGAGGAGGAGCCCTCGTTGCAAAGAGAAGCCGCCCACGCTCGCCATATCTCATTGGTGAGTCTCCCTCTCTCTTTCTTTTACTTGTTGAAGGTTTAAATCGTTCTCTTTTGTTTGTTTAGGAGAGGAAATGAAAGAGAAGGAGAGGGAGAGGGAGAGAGAGGGAGAGAAAGAGAGGGAGAGGGAGAGAGAGAGAAAGAGAGGGAGAGTGCATTCTCTCTCTCTCTCTCTCCCTTTTGCTTGTTTAATGTTTAAATTACTTTCTTTTTTGCTTGTTTAGGAGAGGAAACGAGAGAGTAAGAGAGAGAGAGGGAGAGGGAGAGGGAGAGGGAAAGAAAGAGAAAGAGAAAGAAAGAGAAAGAGAAATAGAGGGAGAGGGAGAGGGAGGGGGAGGAAATAGGAGAGGGAGAGAAAGAGAAAGAGAGGGAGAATGAGGGAGAGTGCATTCTCTCTCTCCCTCCCTCTCCCTTTTGCTTGTTTAATGTTTGAATCACTTTATTTTTTGCTTGTTTAGGAGAGGAAATGAGAGAGAAAGAGAGTGAGAGGGAGAGGAAGGGGAAGGAAATGAGAGAGGGATAGAAAGAGAAAGAGAGGGAGAGTGCATTGTATCTCTCCCTCTCGCTTTTGCTTGGAGGATGTTTAAATCACTTTATTTTTTGCTTGTTTAGGAAATGAGAGAGAAAGAGAGATAGAGAGGGAGAGGGAGAAAAAGAGAAAGAGAGGGAGAGGGAGAGGGAGAGGGAGAGAGAGGGGGAGGGGAAGGAAATGAGAGAGGGAGAGAAAGAGGGAGGGGGAGGGAGAGGGAGGGAGGGAGAGGGAGAGGGAGAAAGAGGGAGGGAGAGGGAGAGGGAGAGAAAGAGAACGAGAGGGTGAGGGTGAGGGTGAGAGAAAGAGAGGAAGAGAGGGAGAGGGAGAGAAAGAGAGGGAGAGGGAGGGAGGGGAAGGAAATTTAAGATAATATACGTATTGATAATGGTATGCAATGTGCTTTGCGTACGGCCACGTACTTCATCAAAATGAACCCAAAATTATTGTTATAGAAGAAGAAACCCTTAAATTGAGTATAGGATAATTTCTCTCAGGTCTTATGACTATGAGTAGAATTGATTGAAATAAATTTTATTACTATAGTTATAAAATTTCATAGATGGCGCACATTAATTTTAAAATGGATTACTTATACTCAAAGCCGAGATATAACAAAAAATTATCTACCGGGACAAACAAATCATTGAGCATGATACAAGGCCGAGATATAACATCGGAAAATCTCTCGACTACTATATACAATGCAAGGTTTATGGTCAACTTACAACTTGACGTACATCTCCATAAAGCTATCCATTTAAGCCTCGTTTGCTGTAATGTAGATAAGATGGCAAACGAAGAAGGTCTTATTGTTCAAGACCACGAGTCGTATCTTAATCAGCGTGTCCCATGTCCTTGCTCTCAATGCAAGTTGGCAATTAGACGAAAACGCCGATTGTCTATAGAACATGTACGACGATTTGGCGAGTTTCAATCTGAGATCATTGATCAGGCGATTGCAGATTTTCAGCAAACGGTAATTTGAAGTTAGCATTTTTCATGCATTGTACTCTCAAGCTAATTGAAAACCATACACAATAAGATTGGGTCTTGTTGGCAAATTTTGTATCCAGGGGGGTGATGTCTCGACCCAAGGGGGAGTGCACCCTTTGCGGCCAATTAGAAGAGTTCGTGGACGTGCGATGGATGGATTGCAAGAGCCAATCGACCACTCGCAAGGCCCATCTATACCGTCAATGCCAGAGGAGACAGACAACCTTCCCGACTTGCCTACAATCTTGGAGGAGATGGAGGCAATGATCGATGCATTGATTCCCATGGATGTTGAGACATCTGACCCGCTTAGAGAGGAAGCATCCATACCATTATATGATGGGTGCCGAGCATCTCGGTTGAAGACATTGCTTGCACTCTTAAGTGTGCAAGAAAAATACGGTTGGAGTGATACGAGTGTGACTGAGTTATTCAGGTACCTTGCACACAGATTTCATTGTTTAAAAAAAAAACAGTATTATTGCAAACATGGATGGATTTTACAAGGTGTTTTATGATTTTTTCAGGTTATTGAAATATCATATATTGCCACCTGCAAACACCATGCCTGAGTCTCGTGATGATGCATGACATGTTTTACGGAAGCTTGGCATGGACTACAATAACATCCATGCATGTATCAAGGACTGCATATTGTTTTGAGATGAATACGAGACTATGGAGACATGTCCAAAGTGTGGTGCTCACAGGTATCGACAGGACTTGCAAGGGCAGACCATCCCTCAAAAAGTCCTCAGACACTTTCCGCTCATCCCCCGCATAAACCACATGTTTCGCACGTCTGCCATGGCAAGCTTGACAACGTGGCATGTGCAGAATAGGTCCACGAATGGAGTGCAACGAATATCAGCAGATTCGCGCGCATGGAGCCACATTGACTCTACCTTCCCAGGCTTTGCGCGAGAGCCAAGGAATCTTCAGCTCGGTCTCGCCATGGATGGTGTGAACCCATTCGGTCTGCGCTCGACTTCTTACAGTGTGTGGCCTATAGTGCTTATCAACTACAACATTCCTCCATGGCTTTCTACGAAGAAAGGACATCTCATCCTTAGCTTGCTCGTCCCGGGCCGCTACAAAGTAAAAAATATGGACGTGTATCTTCGTCCATTAGTCGATGAGCTTAAGATTTTGTGGGAGGAGGGGGTCACGGTGCAAGGTATGAGCATGCGCGATGGTCGGCGGTCAGCCAACATTCGAGCCATTCTCATGTGGATGATGCATGACTTTCCGGGATTGGGAGAGTGCTCAGGTGAGTAGACCCTTGTTCTCGTCGGTAATATCTATATTTTATTTCATTCAATCAAGTATTCACTAGGTCGTGGATCGCCTTGCAGGTCTCGTTACCTCAGGTTATCATGCATGTCCATTGTGTGGGCCACAGTTAGACTCCCGAAGGTCACGAACCATGAAGAAGATGGTATATCAAGGACACGCCGCTTTCTTGCCGGAGGATCATGAACTCAGGGAAGGTTTTCTTGAACGACCTCCAGTACGTATGAACGCTGCAAGCTGGTACGAGCTGAAAATGGTAAACCCGGAATCACATCCAAATGGAATGCGACGGTTCTCAGTTTTCTACGAGTTGCCATATTGGACCCACTTACAGGTCAACCACTTGTTGGATCCCATGCATATTTTCAAAAATGTGGGCAGCTTGCTATGGGACCACATCACAGGAAAGAGAGACACTATAGGGTCACGAATGGATTTAAAGGAGGTAGGTAAGATGGAGGCGCTTTGGCCGCAATCGAGTGCTGAAGGGGGAGTGCAGCTTCCTCGCGCTCCCTGGGTTTTGTCTACCAAAGAAGAGCGCATTGTGAATGTAAGAAGCTGGGAATACTTAGAATGCTAATAATATGCCATGTCACATTGACACTGGTATATAAGGAGAGAAGTTGTAACTTTTCATATCTTTTGACAAATCAATATATTTACAATCTTTCTCTCCCTTCTTGCTCCAAGCTTCCATGGCTTCTACATCTTTCCTGTCTTTCTCTCTCCAATTCTAGTCTTTCTCTCTCCTCATCACTCTATTTCTCTCTCTTCCTGCAGTCTTTCTCTCTCCTCTTTCTCTCTCCCTAGTTCTCTCTCTGACAAGTGGTATCAGAGCTTCAGTCTTTGATCCATTATTTTCTTCCATTTTCACTCTCATTTTCCTATTTCAAAACCAATTTCAGACAAAAATGGTACAAGACAGTGACTAGTGGAGTGCTGCAGGACAACTACAGTTAGCAATGACTACATCTGGAGATATCCAAGGTCAGAGATGGCGGGTAAAGGCTTAAATGGCTGGACGTCATCAAATTTTATGCAAAAATGGAGGTAACTAGGGTAAAGGATGGTTAACCGGGCTTAGTTTGAGAACAAACTGTGGTTACTTTGAAAAGAGGGGTTTCTCTTTCCTCTTTCCTGGAAATTCCTGCAGGTTCCATGGAGGTTCAGCCCCAAGATCTGTCCATATCTCTCTCATCTCTGATCTTCTTGACCAAAAACCACTTGGAATAGAACTTATTCATCAAGAGCTTCAGATTGAGCACAAGATTGCTCAAGATTGGGCAGCATACAGGCCAGAAACAGCCCTAAAAATTGCGGCGCAATTTTCGGGCTGATTCCAGCCCTGCCCTGCTTCAAGCTTGCTTCCTCTCAGCCTTGGCACTCTTCTTAATCCATTCCAGGCATAAATCTTCAGCCACATTGAGATTCTCAGCCACATTTAAAGATTCCTCAGCTCTCTTGAACCCTAGGTGAACAGTCCATGGGCAGCCATGAAAGCTTCAGCCCAAGCTTCCATTTCTTGACAATTTCTTGAAGATTCTTCATCCTTTTGGCCCGTGGAATCATTTCAGCAAGGATTCTTCAACAAATTGCAAGGATTAAGCACGGGATGGCTAAAGATTGAGGATCAAGAGCTTCTATGGAGCAAAAATTTGGGGGAAACGGGTTTAATGCTTCAATTTCAAGCATTTGAAGCTTCAAGATTAGTCTCAACCATCAGATATGCAAGCCTTATGGATTATTTTGCTAACATTGGACAATCGGGAGCCCTATCAAGCATTTGGCAAGTTATTTTCAGCCATGTCAAGGTATTTCTCTTCAATTTTTAATCTCTCTCATTAATCCAATTGCTGAGCTTAAGCCATTTGACTGAGAGATTAAAGAATTGAACATTTTCATCAAATTCTCAGTCAACCTTTGCTTAAATTCATCTATTCATGAATGCAATGCTTGCCTAATGCATATTATCTTCAATTAGTGAATGAAAGGCCTCAATCTGAGATTTCAGCATAACATTTGAATCTTATGGAGTGAATACATTGATTGATTCCTTTGTTTACTCTAATCCAATTGATTGGTTGATTCTCTTTTGCCTAAATTGGAAAATTGTAAAAGGGTAAGTACTAGCAATCAGTGAGTCACTGATTTGCATAGGTAAAACCCTTCTTCCATCTCAAGTTTTCTTATCTCAATCAATTGCATCTCATGAAAGGCTGAATGGATATTTTTCAATTGCATATCATGCTGATTGCTTAGCACACTAGCCTCTGCCATGTTGATATTCCCACCAAGGAAAAAGGTGGATGCCGGGGGAGATAGTGGGACAAAAGAGAGGTGACCCTCCCTCACTATCGAAGATCCCGAAGGGGTGCAACCAACCGACCCGGGGGGAACTTTGCCCACCTCCCGGTGATTCGGAGCCCGTCCTGCCGTTTTATCCCTCACACAGGTACAGCGAGTGGAGAATTGAAGATTGAAGACTTCCCAACAACTCAAGTACCTACTGGAGTAAAACAGGGTAAAACATGGCATTTTCAGGTTACCCACAGGGTATTTACAGGTGGATACAGGTACACCCTTTGATACTGAAGTACAGGTGCAGGTATTATAGGGTACCCACAGGTCCTACATACCCCTTTGCAGGGTTTGGTAGCCATTTGAGGTTACGTTCTTGCATTACAGGGTCAAAACAGGGCACTTACATGTCTAAACAGGGTGCAGGACTGGACAGTTCAGACTCTGAAATTCAGTTACAGAATTTTCTGTCCTAAACCTGTTATAGCGTGCTATAGCTCATCTCGAAGAGGGCATTGTAATCTTCGATTCGCACCAAAAAGTTTTGCAATCGGAGTTTTCTAGCCAAAGTTATAGCCGTTTTACTGACAGGGGGTACTGCAGGACTGCACTAGTATGGCAGGACATAAAGGCAAAAATAAGGTCCAGGAGGACTATGCACAGCAAATCAGGGATTCCATGATGGAAAGCACACTTCAAGAGAACCCTGAAGAGCCTCAACAAGGAGAGATTAGTATTCTCAATGACGCTTTGTGTGCCCATGAACTAAGACATAAGGAACGTCATGAGGCTATTTTGTTAGCAATGGAGCATATGATTTTATCATTTGGTCAAACAAAGTCTACAATGGAGCAAATGATTTTATCTCATGGACAAACGAAGTCTACGGTTGATAAGTTGATGGAATCAACTACCCAAACCAAGGCTTCCATTGATAAATTAGTAGAATCCAATGCTCAACTTATGGCAAAATTTTCTCAATTAATGCCGTCGCAAACGGGATCAAAAGAAGTTAATGAGAAGGCTTGTTCAAACAGTGACCCTTCAATCCCACTTCAGCCATCCAACCAAAATGGTTATGGAGATGGAATCATTGGAAGAAGAGGTATTCCAAATAGTTAGTATGAAGTAGGGGAAGCTTCACAAAGGCATGATGACTATTTGGGTAGTTTGAACGGAGCCAATACTCAAGCTTTTGGACTGCATACTCAGCATTTTAGGGATGCTTTACCAACAAGAAGATTACATGGTAATTCTCAGCCACCTGTTGGAAGATTTCAGTCTCATTTTGAGGGTTCTGTACTTAGAAATTCCGATCAGCCAGTTTTGGGACAGCAATCTTTCCATGATAGAGAATTCAAGGATAAAATTGTTTTATCCAAATTCAATGGCCAGTCATCTTCACCATCAGAATTAGAGGAATGGACTTCTAAGATGGAGTCTTATTTCGACATATTTCCTAAAACTGATGATATAAAGATACATTTTGTCTCCCTCCACTTAGAAGGATTTGCTCACACTTGGTGGAGGTATATCAAGAAAGAGAATGTACTTATTGAGAATTGGGAAGCTTTCAAGGCACTTATGGCTGAAGTCTTTGTTTCACCTCTAGAAAAAGAGAAGTTAGAACGAAGATGGTATGGTTTGGAACAAAGGGGCCTAAGTGTAAGAGAATATACAAACCAATTCCTCAACTTGACCATGTATGTGAAAAACATCAGTGATGAGGCCAAGTTACACAAGTTCATGTATGGTTTAGAAACATCCTTGTCAGCTGATGTTATGGCGCAGAATCCTACTTCACTTTTCAAGGCTATTGAGCTTGCAGAGCGCTTTGGAAGAAAGTATAGGAAAGAGTTTTCATTTCAGCCAAATTATGGACAGCCAAGGACTGTTTTAAAGCAAGGGCAAGTTGGTAACAATTATGGCAGCAATCATATGCCTAGTGGGAGCTTACGGATACCAACTTATCCTCCATTTAATGCTTCTAAGCTTCAAAGCAATTTCAGGACAGCAAACAGTCCAAAGGTTGAATTTAAGCAAGGTGACAATAAGCCTAAGTCTACTTCAGCCAATACAAATTCCAGGAATATTCCCATGGATCTTTAAAGACAAGGAAAGAAAGGACAAAGGTATGCTTCAAGTGTGGAGAAAAGTATACTCATGACCATGCTTCAAAGTGTGTATACAAAAATGCCAAGCCAAAAATTCAGAGGATGCTAGTTCTTGAGGACCTTGAAAATGACATAGATGAAGTTAATGCAGTCACAATCAATGCTGAAAATGAAGATTTCGAGGATGATGGTGGACACGAGTACTATGATCCATCTGACTCTTTTCCTGTTGATCCAGGTGGAGATGTTCCATTTGATCCTGGTGAATTTTGTAATGAGTTGCCTGCTGCCACTAATTGTTCTATATCTATGGATGCTTGGACGGGATCTAAGAACCCTAATACACTTCGTATGAAGGGAAGCATATGTGGAAAGCCAGTGTTCATCCTGATAGATAGTGGCAATACCCACAGTTTTGTCAATAAATCCATTATGTACAAGTTGAATTGTGTTCCCACCAACTTACAGTAGCCCATTAGAGTACAAGTGGCTAATGGTGAAGAGGAAATCAGTACACAGATTTGCCCACAGGTTTCTTTGCAGATGGCTGAAATTTTTGAAGTCAAAGTAAACCAGATCACTTTGGAAATGGGGCCCATAGATATTGTACTTGGTTGTGATTGGTTGATGACCTTAGGCAGGATTACTATGGATTTCTCACAGTTATATATGGAGTTTTTCTCCAATGGACAGCTCATCCGTTTACAGGGAATCCCTAGTAAATCTGATTTTCAGCTTATCACCATTCAACAACTCAAGAAAGAGTACAAGAAGCGCTCACAGATATTTGTATTGCATTTGAACAAAGAAACACAGGATCAGCCCAATAATTCAGCAAACCATCCAGCCTTGACAGCTCTTCTTGAGGAGTATAGAGCTTTATTTGAAGTACCTACTTCATTGCCTCCTAAGAGAGCGGTGGATCACCCCATTGATTTGGAACCCAACTCAAAGACAATCAATAAGCCACCTTACAGACTATCAAAATGTGAACGAGAGGAAGTAGCCAAGCAAATCAAAGAGCTTCTTGAAATGGGATTCATTGAACCAAGTTCTTCACCATATGCATCCCCAGTCCTGTTAGTAAAAAAGAAAGATGGATCTTTCAGAATGTGCATTGACTACAGGGATCTCAATAAGATAACCGTGAAGAACAGGTATCCTATACCTAGGATAGATGATTTGCTTGATGAGCTTAAGGGGGCTCGATTCTTCACGAAGATTGATTTGAGATCAGGGTATCATCAGATTCGCATGAGAGAGGGTGATGAGGTCAAGACTGCTTTTAGGACTGATCGTGGGCTTTACCATTTCTTGGTGATGCCATTCGGCCTTACAAATGCTCCAGCTACCTTTCAAAGCCTGATGAATAAGATTCTACAACCTTTCCTCTTTCAGTTTGTCTTGGTGTTCTTCGACGACATTTTGATCTACAGCAAGACTTTTCAGGATCATTTGTCGCATATGAGGAAGGTTTTTGATGTGTTGAGACATCATAGACTTTTTGCTAAGGAGAAGAAGTGTTCTTTCATGCAGACTGAAGTGGAATACTTGGGACATATAGTCAGTGAAAAAGGAATATAGGCTGATCCCAAGAAGGTGCAATGCATAAAAGATTGGCCAACGCCTACTACTACTACCTCTCTTAGAGGATTTCTTGGTCTATCTTCATTCTATCGCAGATTTATAAAGCATTATGCGGCAATTGCAGCCCCTTTAACTGATAGGTTGAAGAAAGAGGCTTTCTTTTGGGATGCTCTTGCAGATAGCAGCTTCAACCAGTTAAAGGAATTACTTACCTCTGCTCTTATTCTTGTATGCTCGGATTTCTCTAAAGAGTTTACTATACAGTGCGATGCTAGTGGCTGTGGCATTGGGGCTGTTTTGCTTCAGGAGCATGGAGTAATTGCATTTGAAAGCCGTAAGCTTACTGATAAGGAGATGGCCATGAATGTTTATGACCAGAAAATGTTGGCTATTCTGCATGCAATCAAGAAATGGCACCATTACTTATATGGCAGCCGATTCAGAGTGCATAGTGATCATCGGGTACTCAAGTATTTCCTTACTCAGTCAAATCTCACTCCAAAGCAAAGACGATGGGTAGCAACATTACAAAATTATGACTTTGACATCACTCATACAAGGGGCAAAGATAACATAGTGGCTGATTCTCTCTCTCGTATGTGGGCCTGCAAAGTATCAGCCATGACAGAATTGCATAGTGATTGGATTGAAGAGCTACAAGAGGCATATCTCTTAGATGAGGAATTCAGTCAAATCTTTCAGAAATTACAGCAAGGTCTTATGGAAGAAAACTCACATTACCAGCTTAAAAATGGTCTTATTTGGTGGAAGAGCAAAATTGTTATTCCCTCTACTTCTTCTTTCAAGCGAAAAATTATGGAGGAGTTGCATTCTTCGCCTTTAGCTGGACATTTGGGTGTTTTCAAGACTTATGACAGGATCAGCAAGAGCTTTTATTGGAAAGGACTGTGGAAAGATATCAAGGACTTCGTTATGAAGTGTATGCCTTGTCAGCAAAATAAGGATAGCACCCATAAGCCAGGAGGTTTGTTGCAGCCATTGCCTATTCCTACGGGTAAACTGACTCATATTACTATGGACTTTATCACTAGCTTTACTACTACCAAGAAGGGGTGGAATAGTATTTATGTAGTGGTTGACAGACTCACCAAAGCAGCTCATTTTATCCCAACAAAAATTCAGTTTACTGCTTCTCAGGTGGCCAACTAGTTTATGGAGCATATTTTCAGATTACATGGATTACCGCAGGTGATTGTTCATGATAGGGACTCAAAGTTTATGAGTAACTTTTGGCAAGCGGTATTTACATCTATGGGTACCAAGTTGGCTCCATCTACGGCTTATCATCCCCAAACTGATGGACAGACAGAGAGAGTTAATAAATGGTTGGAGACTTATCTTCGCCATTTTTGCTATGATGTCCAAACCTCATGGGATTCCTGGTTACACCTGGCTGAGTTTGCTTATAATAATTCCACTCATGCGAGCATAGGAGTTTCACCCTTTGAGGCTTTGTATGGTTACAAGGTGCCCTTACCCAGAGTTATTTTTAATGAAAAGATCAACCCTCATGGGAAGGAAGAGTTGGAAAGAATGCAGACCCTTCTTCAGCAATGTAAGGTGAATCTAAGGAAGGCTCAAGATCAGATGAAGATGTATGCTGATGAGAAGAGGAGGCCTTTAGAGTTCCAGGAAGGAGAGCTGGTTTTGTTGAAGGTGCCCAAATCCAAGTACTCTACATTGAAAGATGGATCCAGTAATAAGCTTGCCCACAGATTCTATGGCCCTTACAGGATCCTTAAGCGGATTGGAGATTTGGCATACAGACTAGAGCTTCCCTCTTCTACAAAGATTCATAACGTCTTCCATGTTAGTCAGCTCAAGCCCTATTATGGTGATCCAGTGGATTTAGTTGATGAGCTGCCACCTATTGATGAAGATGGTATCGTTCAGTACATCCCAAAGGCTGTTATAGGTCAGCGTGAAAAGAAGCTTCGATCACGTTCTATTGTGGAATATTTGATTAAATGGAGACGTTTACCCTCTGAAGAGGTTTCTTGGAGACCTGATTCAATATTGGATGAGTATCCATACTTGAAGGATACATTGGTGGCTGAAGCCTATTGCTTATGGAGCTAGTATTGGTGCAGACTCGTTCAGGATAGCACGCTGTTTTAGAACAGTTTTTGTCGTACTTCATTTTCAAAATTGAGCTATCTATATGAGCTTAAAGTACTCTTCAAGAGCTTCGTTTTGATATGTGGTACATCTCATTTGGACACTTCTATCAAAAGTTATGGCAGATTTGGTCCAGCAGGGACAGTTATTTCAGCAAGCTGTCTACTTTCTTTTGGAACTATTTGTTGAAGATTCTATGGCTCCAATGGCTTCTAAAGTTCTTCAAATCATGTATATAGCGGGGTCCTCTCTCCGTTCTTCAAATTCAGCCCTTGTAATGATAATTCTTCACTCATTCCCCATTTGTAAAGCTGTAAAACAGAGTAGTACTCTGTTCTATCCATCTTTTCTTTAGTTCTTTCTAGGTTTGTTTTTTAGGACAAAAACTTTTGGGAAGGGATGGATTGTAAGAAGCTGGGAATACTTAGAATGCTAATAATATGCCATGTCACATTGACACTGGTATATAAGGAGAGAAGTTGTAACTTTTTATATCTTTTGACAAATCAATACATTTACAATCTTTCTCTCCCTTCTTGCTCCAAGCTTCCATGGCTTCTACATCTTTCATGTCTTTCTCTCTCCAATTCTAGTCTTTCTCTCTCCTCGTCACTCTATTTCTCTCTCTTCCTGCAGTCTTTCTCTCTCCTCTACAATCTTTCTCTCTCCTCCTTCTCTCTCCCTAGTTCTCTCTGTGACAGTGAAGCAAGTAATCAAGTCTATCCGCACTCCGACGCGTATGATGCGTTCTCTCAGGTCCGCATTTTCTAAAGATGACCAAATGTCTAGGATAAAATCCCATGATTGGCATAAGATATGTCAGGTTTGTGAACAGAATGGATTTTAATTAGCGTGGACATTTTGAAATTTGAAAAGTGACCATTATTCTTAATGCTTTCTCATTTGTGGCAGTTTGTCCTACTGATCGCGATCGCGGGAAGCCTAACTCTAGAAATTCGCGGGGCCATTTACAAGCTCTCGACTTTGGTGCAATGGATCTCACAGAAAGAGATTAAGACGTCCTCTATTGAATCTGCAAGGCGGGGAGCAGTTGAGACGGTCTGTCTCTTTAAGAAATACCTACCCACTAGCATGCTCACGATACAAGTTCACCTTCTTGTGCATCTTGTGGACGAAGTGGAGATTGCTGGACCTATCCATACGCAATGGATGTTCTACCTGGAGCGCTTCATGAAAACCCTGAAAGGCTTTGTGCAACAACGAGCTCGTCCGGAAGGTAGCATGGCGGAAGGTTGGTTGGTGTCAGAGACGTTAGTGCATATCTCACAATGGCTACCAATGGTGGAACCAGACAATGAAATGCTATGGACGCTGAAGGACAATGACAGGCTGACTGGAGATGTGGTGGTTGGAAATGGGGTAGAAAAAAGAATGGATGCCTCAATGGAAGAGAAGGTGAATCGCTTTTGTATGTTGCACCATGCCTCCATGGAGATGTGGCTCGCCAAGTACCAGATTGCAAGGCAAGATCGAGAGGAAGCGCGAGCTGAATTCCGACGCAGTACGCGTCACCGACCGATTCGATATCCCAAAGGCATGGAGGAGATGCCGCGGTTTATGTCAACACGATGGTTGCATGGAGCCTTGACCGCAGCATCCAACGAAGGGACAGAGGTCTCAATGGAGGAGTGGGAGTTCTCGAGGGGATGTAGTCCAAAGGTAATGAGGGGTTTAGAATGTGTATCTAAATTTGCTTGCTACATCTAATTTGAGTGTTTCAATGTGCAGTACAAAATATATAGTGCAGCGTGGTCGCGCGGACGGCATTTTCGGGTGGAGCGTATTGACAAAATGCGCTCCACAATGGACTGTGGTATCATGGCAAGGTTTGAGCAAGAGAGCCGGCGACGAGCAACGGATCCGAAAGCGGTTGTGGATGAGATGGAGTATTTTGGGAACTTGCAAAGTATTATTACGGTGGATTACCGTAGCTTCTCCATGATAATATTCGATGTGCAGTGGTTCAAAGTGGTACTTGGAGGAGCTGGCGCAACAGTCCGACGAGGTCCATCTGGATTTCTCAAAATAGATTCCGAAAAAAAATGGATGGATTTGCGCGACACCTTTGTGTTGCCGGCCCATTGTGAACAGGTACAACTAGTCATTTGCTTGCTAATTGTAATACGACATGGTTTATGTCACAATGGTTTGAAGCCGCTTTGTAAGTGTTTGTGAACAGGTAATCTTCTATCCAAATCCCCGAGAACCTCGATGGTGGTATGTTATACCTTCAACTCCTCGAGGTGCGAGAGTATACAATCAAAGCGATGTTCCAAGCATAGATGAAGAAAATATGCAAATAGAGGGATTGGAATTACAAGGGGTGGAGGCCACCGCAAGCTTGGAGCCTGCATCGGCTAACAATGATAGAAATACAGAAGTCGTAGAATTTTTTGAGAACGAGGCAGACTCGTTCTTTTGTGGTGACATGTCTATCGACATTCCAGTGTATGCAGAGTTGTGTCAGGAGATTAACATGGGACCATAGAATACTTCATTCTTGGAGAATTGTATTACTCAATTCGTTGTTTAGATCTTCCATAAAGGTAGATAAGATATGCATTTTAAGAGGGATTTGTTAGACAGATCATAGCCTGCACAGTCAGTCAGACTGTGCAGTCGGACTGCCACGTGGCAGTCCGACTGTCAGCAGCCCAGTCGGCTGCATTTAATGCAGCCGACTTATTCAGGCTGCGCCCTATTTTCTGGCGCCCCATTTCAGGCAGTTTTTCGACTATTTATAGTCGATGTTTCCAGCAGTCTGGTCACTATTCTCTGTCGCAGATTACAGACCGGTGCCGTGCAGATCTCTGTCTCTGTTCGCAGATTTCAGACAGCAGACAGTGCAGACTGCAGCAGACTTCGAGGTGGACAGCAGGTCACATCGTCGAGGTGGAGACACGCAGTCCAGCGCACTGCGCCCGTGTATATCTTTGTATTCAGCATTCTTTATACAGCAGATTTTCAGTGTACACTGTCTCTTTCTCTCCCTTCTCTCTCTGCGTTCTCTCACTCTCAGTCCTACGCTTCCGCACCGCTGCACTCTGACATGGTATCAGAGCAGTGTTTGAGGGCTGACTGAGCGCAGAATCAACCTGAAGTGGAGTTTCCATCGCGACACAAATTTGCGTTTTTTGCGTTTAAGGGCAGAGAGGAGGGCTGCGCCTTGGAACAAGGCTGAAACGAGTGTGGGCGCACAGGAAAGGAGTACAGGTGGTGGATTTGCTGCTGTTTACTGCTGTTTGTCGCGGAGAAAGTTTGAGTTTTCAACCTAAAAGTGCAGGTTTTGCTTTTTCATCGCCTGCGGCGGGTGAAGAAGCTTCGGGACGCTGAAGAGCCTTAGCAGGCTGAGTCTACTCAGTCAGAGGGGGCTGCTTTTGCGTTTGAGAAGGCATTGCAGGTGAATATGTCTACAGAGATGGACTTGGAGTTCCAGGCGATTATGGACCGGAAGGTGCCTGTCCTACCGGCTCTTCCTACAGATCAGAAGCTCGACGGTGACAACTACCGCATCTGGCGCGTTATGATGTTGGCCATTCTGGAGTCCTATGATTTGGCGGAGTTGGTACAGGAAGATATTGACCGGCCCTCGGTAAGAGATGAGTCCAAACTCTCTTCCGATGCTCGTGCGGAGTTGGCCAGGGCCCAGTCTCATTGGGACAAACTGAATGCCAGGATTCGATCCTTTCTCTTTCTATCATGCACTACAGCCGTGATCGCTCACATCGAGCACTTGACGGTGGCTCGTGAGATATGGCTGGAGCTTGATCAAATGTACAATCGGATGACCCTAATGAAGAGGGTTTCTTTGGAGGTACAGATGCGGACCTTGTCCGTCAATAAGTCTTCTTCGCTAAGGGAACACATTAACAAGCTCAGGCAGCTACAGATGCAGGTTCAGAATGCGGGGAAGCCGATCTCCTCCGAAGACATGGCGATTACACTCTTGTCCCAGTTGCCGCCACGATTCGGTACATTTTACTCTGCCCTTATTGCTTCAGGGCGAGAGTCTACTCTTCGGTGGGAAGAGTTGGTTCCTATGGTCTTGGACCAAGAGGAACAGCTAAAGGGACAGAATGCTTCCAAGACGGACCAAGAGGAACAGCTAAAGGGACAGGTCAAGCCTCTCAGAAGAAGGGGAAGGACCAAAAGAAGAAGAAGGGGGATAACAAGTCCAAGAAGGACAAGGATAAGGATAAGGACAAAGACTCCACATGCCATATTTGTGGAAAGACTGGCCATTGGAAGAAGGATTGCCCTGATAAAGACTCGAAGGACACCAAGAAGAAGGACACCAAGGATTCTAGAGCGGTGGCTGCACCCTCATCAGCTGCATTTCTACATTTAGTTGTCATTGAGGACGCTTCACCGAATGCTTCTGATGCTGCGATGGCGGCTTCCCAATCTCGAGAGTGGATTATTGATAGTGGTGCCTCACGGCACATGACTCCTTCATCAGATGGTGTTGCCCAGCTGCGCCCGTCGCGTGGGCAGGTTCTCATTGGAGACAGCTCTTCAGTTTCTATTGCAGGTCGGGGTAAGATACAGCTCATTCCGGATGGACGAGGTGGCACCCATACTTCAGAGGTTTTGCATGTACCAGGATTGGGGTACCATCTCCTTTCAGTCCATAAGATTTGTTCCCTTGGTCTTCTGGTGGAGTTTGACAGTTCTACAGTGCGAGTCCTTGATCGTGAATCGAGGAAGGTTCTATCATCTGGATATGAGGAGAACGGCATTTACAAACTGAAGTCTTCCACTGCCCTCTCTACTCTTCTTCTTACCTCACAGTCACAGTCTGAATTATGGCATGCTAGGTTTGGTCACCTGAACTATGACTATCTTCGGAAGGCGTCACGGGGACAGCTTGTTCGAGGGTTGCCGGATATAGTGGTGAGCCAGCAGCCATGTGTCTCCTGCATAAGGGGGAAGCAGCATAGAGATGCCATTCCCCACACCGCTTCGCGGCGGTCTACTTCACCGATGGAGTTAGTATCTACGGATCTATGTGGCCTTGTGAGGAATGAGTCCCTGTGTGGGAGCTCGTACTTCATGCTGATCGTGGATGACTATAGCAGGATGACATGGGCCTACTTTTTGGCACTAAAATCAGAAGCTTTCTCACACTTCAAGGATTGGCTTCTCTTTGAGGAGAACCGATCAGGCCGGAAGTTGAAGACCTTGCGATCCGACAAGGGAGGTGAATTTGTCTCTAATGAATTTGCTCGGTTTTGTGCAGATAGAGGAATTCACCAGGAGTTTGCCAATACGAATACTCCACAAGAAAATGGTATTCTCGAACGGAAGAACCGTAGTGTGATCGAGATGGCGCGTACCATGATGGAGCACCGACAGACCCCCCAGGTTCTGTGGGCCGAGGCTGTGGCTACTGCAGTCCACATTCTTAACCGATCTCCTACTTTGGCCGTGGAAGGGATGACTCCATTTGAGGCGTATTTTGGGTCGAAGCCAGATGTTTCTTACTTTCGGGTCTTTGGGTGTGATGCCTATGTTCACATTCCCAAAGCTCACCGTGACAAATTCGAAGCGGCTTCCCGCAAACAGGTATTTGTTGGCTACAGCTCCCAGTCCCAAGGCTACCGACTCTATGATCCCGTCAAGCGGGATGTATATACTAGCCGTGATGTGCGGTTTGTGGAGGTTCCGGCTTCTTCAACGGGTGAGGAGCATCCCGTTCTTGGAGATCCAGGGGAGAGTTTGGCTCCTTCTACAGTTCCACTGGAGCCTGTGCCGTTTGATTATGATTCTGTTTCTGACACAGAGTCTACTGTTCCACCGGATCCTTCTGAGGAGTTACCACTGGTGGACATTCCAGAGTCTTCTACTGATGGAGAACGACGAGGGGAGGTTCGGCCTCCTCCTCGCTGGGCCCGTGACACACTCCGTGATTCAGGGATCGAGGGGGTTCCTGAGGAGTGGGGACCGCAGGATGGTCCGCGGCAGTCACGGAGGCACCAGGCGCATTCTTCGGAGCTTGTGTGCTCCAATTATTGTTTGATGTCCCGAGTTATGCAGGATCGAGAGCCCACCTCCGTGAAGGAGGCTTTACAGTCCGCCCCATGGAAGAAAGCTATGGAAGCTGAGTTGGAGGCTATTGAGAGGAATGGCACTTGGTCACTTGTGCCACGCCCCCCGAAGAAGAAGGTGATTGGAGTCAAGTGGGTCTTCAAAACCAAATATCTCAGTGATGGTACTTTGGATAAGCACAAGGCTCGCCTTGTTGCTAAGGGTTTTGCCCAGCGCCCAGGGATTGACTGTCATAACACCTTTGCCCCTACAGCTCGTATGGCAACCATTAGAGCTGTTCTTGCTTTGGCTGGCCATAGGAGATGGCCTGTTTATCAGCTGGATGTGAAGTCGGCCTTCCTGAATGGTGATTTGAAGGAGGAGATCTACGTTGAGCAGCCTCCTGGCTTTGGTTCTTCAGATGGGAAAGTCTACAGGTTGAAGAAGGCCCTGTATGGTCTCAAGCAGGCCCCGCGAGCTTGGAACGAGAAGATTGATTCGTTCCTCCAATCTCAGTTGGGATATCGGCGGTCCAAGGCCGATCCGCAGCTGTATGTTCACACTTCCGAGGATGGTTGTGTGTTGTTTGTATTATATGTTGATGATTTGATTGTCACAGGTGATGATGCACAGCAGGTCCAGGAGAAAAAGTCAGCTTTACATCGGACGTTCGAGATGACGGATTTGGGGCTACTCCATTTCTTTTTAGGACATGAGATTTTTCAGTCTCAGAGGGGGATCTTTCTCTCCCAACAGAGATATGTTCAGGAGCTCTTGGTGTCTTTTGAGATGGAAGATTGTCGGGCCCTCTCTACTCCTATGGATCCGAACTGGAAGGCCACTTCCCACTCAGCTTCTCCTTTGGCGGATGCTTCCCGCTATCGACAGTTGATAGGGTCTTTGATTTGGCTTCTCAACACCAGGGTTGATCTATGTTTTGCTGTTGGGCTCTTGGCAGGGTTCATGAGTGAACCTAAGACGGTGCATTGGCAGGCTGCTCAGAGGATACTTCGGTATCTCAGGGGGACGTCTGATTTGGGGATTCATTACCCCGCAGGGACAGATGGGTCAGATCTTGTACTTGCAGGTTGGAGCGACTCGGATTGGGCCGGTGACGTGGACCACAGGCGGTCTACAACAGGTTACTGCTTTACTTTGGGTGCAGGAGTTATTTCATGGAGTAGCAAGAAGCAGCCCACGGTAGCCCTTTCGTCTACTGAGGCGGAGTATCGGGCCGCGTCTTCCACCACATGCGAGGTTGTGTGGCTTCGGAGACTGTTGGAGGAGCTTGGGTGCCCCCAGACTCGTCCTACATTGCTGCGATGTGACAATGAAAGTTGCATTGCCTTGGCAAGGAATCCTGTTTTTCATGCCCGGACGAAGCACATTGAGATCCAGTACCACTTCATCCGAGAAAAGCTTTTGGATGAGACCATCACTGTGGAGTATTGCAAGACGGAGGATAATCTTGCGGATTTGTTTACGAAGGCGCTTCCTCAGGCTCTACTTCGGCAACATTCCAGATCCCTCAGGCTTCTGCCCTGTCCAGGCTCTAAGAGGGGGTGTTAGACAGATCATAGCCTGCACAGTCAGTCGGACTGTGCAGTCGGACTGTGCAGTCGGACTGCCACGTGGCAGTCCGACTGTCAGCAGCCCAGTCGGCTGCATTTAATGCAGCCGACTTATTCAGGCTGCGCCCTATTTTCTGGCGCCCCATTTCAGGCAGTTTTTCGACTATTTATAGTCGATGTTTCCAGCAGTCTGGTCACTATTCTCTGTCGCAAATTACAGACCGGTGCCGTGCAGATCTCTGTCTCTGTTCGCAGATTTCAGACAGCAGACAGTGCAGACTGCAGCAGACTTCGAGGTGGACAGCAGGTCGCATCGTCGAGGTGGAGACACGCAGTCCAGCGCACTGCGCCCGTGTATATCTTTGTATTCAGCATTCTTTATACAGCAGATTTTCAGTGTACACTGTCTCTTTCTCTCCCTTCTCTCTCTGCGTTCTCTCACTCTCAGTCCTACGCTTCCGCACCGCTGCACTCTGACAGGATTTTTCAAAAATGATTTATATTAATGTGCTTTGTATAGTTTAAATTGATTATTCTAACATCATTTTTTATCTGTGCAGGTATCAACATTTTCAGGATGAGTCGAGGGATGCGCGATGAGGAGTTTCAGGAGATGATAGCACGTATGTCTCCAAATCAGCTCGCGAGATTCAAAGAGATGGCAGATCAGGAGCTGTCTCGTTCTTCGTCAGGGCGCTCTGCTAGATCAGCTTCAGCGCGATCAGATGCTTCAGCTTCGAGCAGACGATCTCGACGCTCACGACTTGGGCCAGAGGGAGGGACTGCGACTGCAGGAGGATCAGGGGGGTGCTGCTGTGGAGACACGGGCGCGGTGTCTCCGTCTCGTCGTTCAACTGGAGCTCGGTCACCTCCAGGATTTGTCACACCTGTGGGGACGTCCACTCCAATTACTTCGGCTTTTGCGAAGCCGTCGGCAGATGTCACTCCTTTTGGTGGCACTCCTTTTGGTGGCACCCCTTTGAGTGGCACTCCGGGAGAGGGTACCCCCGTCGGTACATCGGATGTACAAGGGTCTCCTGGATATGCCCAGGAGCATGGACAGAGATGGGAGAGGGCCCATACAAGGCACACTCCTAGGGATTATGGATACCTAGTGGATGGCAGGTCAGGAGCCATCATCATGAATGATGAGGGGAGGAGGGTGATGGCTCGCATGAGGGAGTTGTGCCAACAAGTTTTTCGGCACAACGTCCTGGATCATTGGAGGAACATACCGGAGGGGAGCAAGGAGTACATAGTAGCATCCTTGCACGAGGAGTTTCTGGTGCCAGCCGCAGTGGATAGATTCTCTACGGGCTGGATGATGGATTGCATGCGTGCATACATGTCACATAGACGATCCGACACACGCAAGGAAATCAAGAGTGGGGCTCCAAAGCCCGAGTGGTTAGATGCAGACGACTGGCGCCGACTGAGGGAGGAGGCTACAAATTCGCCAAGACGTTGGAGTCAGCAGCAAGAGGCGGCGAGGGCACGAATCGAGGCCGGATTGGTACATCATCTTGGGAGTGGCGGCCACAAGACATATTTGGAGGACTTTGTAAGTTTCTCTTTTGTTTTGCTTATTTGTTTTTTTGAGATATTCTTTGTACTGACAATCATGTTTCTAACAGTTAGCATTTTGTTTTCTTTGCAACACTCCATTACAAATCGCGATCCGCAAGGCCTTGAGACTTGATATGCAGAGAGGCACGGTCTCAGATCATTGATCGACCGATTGTATAGACGCGGCGGCCCAGTAAGTCACTCATCTTTCTTGTTCGTAGTTACCATGAGATATTTGAATGTATTATTGTATGGTGGATTGATATGTTGTTTCTTTTTCTGTAGAATCCGTTTGATGCTCCTTTGCAACGGGAAGAGCTTTCAGGGGACGAGGATTTGTAGCTCTCCCTTGGATCCTTAGAGCTCACATACCTTTAGTTTTTAGTCACCCGATCTATGTAGACATTTTCTATGTATTAGTGATATTGTTTTATGATTGTACCAATCGCATTTTATGTGATATCATGTATTTATTTCATCTATCAATTTTATGATTTCAGTATACATTCTTTTTGTTTGCAAACGCTTTGTATGCAGCAGTGCAGAAAGTATTTTGTATGGCTCTCATACAGCACACAGTGCAAGCTGCCCTGCCACAAATTTTTTTTTCTCCGTTACCGTCGCTATTTGCGTCGCAAATTTACTGCACGCATCGCTATTGTCGTCGCTATCAGTGTCGCAAATTCTCTGTAACCGTCGCTATATGCGTCGCATTTGCGACGTATATAGCGATGCATATAGCGACGCATATAGCGACGATTCTATGGCGTCGTCAATAACGACGCTTTTTGCGACGACGGGGAAAAATTTTGTTGTTTGTATTTTCGTCGCTTTAAACGTCGCTATAAGGTCTATATCTTGTAGTGATGTAACTCAAATAAAAAAGTTCTTTCCAACAGCATTGAGTGCCTTGACCTCAACAACTTCATAATTCTTCTAAGTTGTCTTTGAGGCCTGAAACCCGTCCCAGTGTAATAATGAAGCAAAATTCCGTGGGTCATTCTATTACAAGTCATTGAAAGCTCAATGTATGATTCTGGATCCTAGGAATGTTTTACACTCTTGCATTTTGTGACATCCCAAAACTCATTTATTTGTGACGTACCAATTGTGTTGCCCTTAGTTAACCACTTTTTTTAATTTATCCACAATTTTAATAATTTATGATATAGGGTTCTACTTTTGGTTAGTAATTGCAATTTTTGGTAATGGAGATATAATTTTAAAAAAGCATATATTTCCTAAGTAGTAAATAGTTTGAACACTTTTCACAACATTATGGACAATCATGCTCTAACTTCTTCCTTTCCATGGCATTGAACTTGCATTGACATTCAAGTGTATCTATCTTTCCTAAGTAGTAAATAGTTGGAACACTTTTCACAACATTGTGGGCAATCACGCTCTAACTTCTTCCTTTCCATGGCATTGAACTTGCATTGACATTCAAGAGTATCCGAAGTATAGTTATCTTCCTTGCTTGGTTGGTATAGCAATGGTGCATGAGAAGAACTCTCACATCCTTGGCATGTCCTGTATCGTTGAGAATTAATCATACCAAGTCATGTTAACATGACATTGAGTTGCTCCCAGTAGGTAGAAATACTTATACCACCTAAGTCTCCATTCCATATGTTGGGTAGCTGCACTAACAGTTTGACTAGTGAACATAATGTCTATACAAGTTTGAGAAGACTTCCTCCCAATAATATCATCAAATAAAATCTAAAGCATCTTGTCTTGAAACTCAACCGAAGAGCTTGATCTTCATCCTAGAAAAGTGCTTGCATTTGAATTCGTCTTTAAATGATTCTATTAAACAAAGATGGCTCCATACCATCTATCTCAACCTCATATTCTTCACCTTCCTCCAAGCTATCAATCTCATTTGAGGACTCATTATGGGCTTTGTTATTCAACTCAATGTCACACCCTTCTAGAATGTCCTCTAAAAATAAATCATGAGAATCATGTAGACCTAGATGGATTGTACGACTCTAATCTCTTCTCAATTTTTTGGTGTCGTGCATAAGTTAGAGAAACCAAACTTTCACCACTACAATCTATTTTGTATCTACACCATACGCGTCTATGTCTAAGCAATGATTGAGATTATATATGACTTCTTATAGGGTTTTCTTCACTCATAGTAGCGTTGTCTCTCAAAGAGTTTTGACCATTTACATAAGCCACAGTTGATAGATGCATATTGCCATTCATACCTTGATGACTGTGTGCATAATACATTTATCTTGTAACATATTGATAGCCAAGAGATGAATGTATACACTTGTAATTGTATTGGCATCTCACGATACAATTCATTATAACAACCTGAAATATAAAAATTTATCAAAGCTAATCACTCCATACATTCAAACTTTACATCAAATGAAGAAGCTTTGTAACATAAGAAAAGCATCTTCATGAACACTTACGTCAAAAAGACCAACACAATATTCAATCATTCTTGTCACTACATAAATATAAGTCATCTCATTACTAGAGACTTAAAAATAAAATTGCACACCGGACAATTTGAGATGCCAAAAGGAAGATCGTGTCCTTTGGACTTAGTAGTCTGTCACAATAATTATCCCTTCTCAGTGTGGTTTAACATCTCTTTATATGATGATAGTATAATTTCACGACTCTTTTAAAGCTTCAAATCATTATCATAATCCCAGGTGTAAATCAAACATTTTTTTAAGTGAGCTCAATGACTTTTGCTACTTCTCATGATCATTAGAGCATACCCACAACATATATACATGCAAGCATACCCACAACTAAATTTTTGGACTACTTTTAGATCTATATAAGTATAAGTTGACTCAATACTTAGATACATTAATCCAAATGTATCAAAGAAGGTCATGTCCTTGGGACTTAATAGTCCATCACAACAGTTATCCCTTCTGAGTATGGCTTAACATCTCGTGCGATGATAGTGTAATACTTCTTGTACACTTGAAAGTGCACACTAGCATTTTATTCATACTTCTAGTTACATAATTGCTTAGATATGCACAATGAAACTAAGGCCTAGATTATTTCAAGAGATGCATGAAAACAAGTTATCTAAACAAACACAGAAAGGAAGGTCGTGTCCCTAGGACTTAGTAGTCCATCACAACGGTTATCGCTTCTAAGTGTGGATTTGTATCTTATTATATGATGAATGCTTAATGTCTTATACATCTAAATTTGCACACTAGCGTTCACATGAAAGTAAATTATATATTAATTTAATACTTAGACTAGTTTGGGATCTACATGAGCACATGTTTAGAGCCTGCACACTAGCTCACACTCAAGTGGCTACTAGAATTTCCCAAGATATTTCACTTTTAGATTCAATAGAATCATACAACCCTTGATTCAATAGAATTTTCCAAGATATTACACTTTTAGATTCATGATCATCACATTGCTCTTGAGGATGGCATGGAATCAGTAATTCGAATGAATTATGCCATTTCCACAAATGAGTAGGATGTCATGCCAATTAGATTCCAATCCGCTCACAATGTTGAGTCAAACAAGTGGGTGGTACCTCACCCATATTGCTCTAGGTCGAAAAGATACATGAGTATCTCATTACGAAGTTCACTTTGCAACATGAAACATATTCAAATGTAGAATTGTAACTAAATCAATGTGCATTGGAATAAGAAAATTCAAACTTCAATCAAACCAAGTGCAATGAAATCTAGTTACACAAGATTGTAGTTAAGTAGAGAATCCACAACTTTGTTAGAACAATCACAATGCCAGCGATCGATATAAAGTGGACCAACTTTGACTTTTCTACGGACACTAATCAATCTATTCATGCCAAATATAGGCGTCATTGTCATACTTGGTGCAAACCTTCAATGAAGCTCCCTTGTGCACACGACTCGGGCCTCTTCTAATTGCAGTGCAAACCAAACCACAACCCAAGGCACAACTGTGGTTGTTGATCAAATAAACAAAATTCGAACCTCCAAATTATCAACTAATCTCTCAAACAAGTATGAACCATGAATATAGACCATAAACACAAAAATTATTAACCAATGAATCAAAAAGAGAGAGTCATATGAGATATTGATAGAATGACACTCATATGAGATTGATAGAATGCCAATCAAATTAAAGGACATTTCAGACGGTCTTTCATTAAAGGTACTTTGTTTAGTCTGTACTCTTCCTTTAATATAAATGGCAAACAACAAATTCTGTACTACGAAATATTATTGACTGGTTGAGCAGAAATATAAATAGCAAATAATCGATTGAGCATGGCACATATTATTAATGTGCTCACCTCTAGCTTTAAAGAACTAATGAAGCTGCAGACATGCACAAAACAGGTCGATGCAATTGCAGGCCCGGCCAGTGATCACTTGACGCAGATTAAAACACGACTGCATATTCAGCCAATATGTAACCGAAAATCTTGACTGGTCGATGAGCATTGTAATATATCATATAAACGAAAAATAATCTTTTAAGCATGGTCAATATAAAATATCGATTAAGCAGGTGCTGATCGGCGCAGCACTGTTAATACAATGGACCACAGCTATTATACGCGTCTGGCGCACACTTTAACGTATAACTCACCTCAGCGCCTAACTGTTATTTAAGCTGCAGCTAGCAGACCGATGCACCACAAAACAAGATTGATATTGTTGCAGGTGCCCAGCAGGATCGATGCACAAAACTGCAGCTGAGGAGGGTAGCGCACAGGTGGACAAGGAGAGGGCGGGAGAGCTAAAGGCAGAGGCGGAGCATTGTTTGGTCAGAGAAGAGAGCGAGGGCAGGTGGCCTGGGGGGTGGGGTGAGCTCGTACTAGGTGGGTAGGGTAGGTATTGGGGGCATGGGGTGTAGAGGGTGGACAGGGACAAGGTAGCAGAGCTAAAGGCGGAGGCGGAGGCGGAGCAGACACAGGTCAGAGGGCGAGGGCTTGTGGCCTAGGGGCGGGGCAAGCCGGTACTGGGTCGGCAATGTATGTATTGGGCACGGTGGGGGCACAAAGGGACAGGGCGCAGGTGGACACGGACAGGGCGGGAGAGCTGAAGGCGGAGAAAGGTAAGGGGAGATATCCAAAATGGAAAAAGATGAAAGAGAAGAGGAGAAGAATGTGTACATGTGGCTAATATCCCTATTTTGGCGCCAACGTTCCTCTTGGTGATTGATGACTTTGGACAACATTAGTGTGAAGAGACCTTAGAGAAAACCAATGCTTGCGATGTCTCCCTAAAACCCACCCCTCAAAGATCCATATGTGTCTCAACTTATTTTGATGTCATAAGATGGGGACCAAGGCTTCATATCTTGTGAAAAGCAAGAAAAAGAAGCCTCTACTCTTCTTTAGTTAACGAATGTCCTTGGATAAGCCAAATACTATCTACTATGAGGCTTTTAGAAGGTTTAACAAGGGAGGCTAGTCAATTTTAGCACATGTTGTAGTGGATGCTTGCTATGGAGATTTTTATGGCCATGTCAACGAGGGGGGAGACACATGGTGTTCTAAGAGGTGACCATGATCAAATGAAATTATTTTACAAATAAATATAGACTTACATACTAGTCTATTATTCCCATTGATTGAAGTGTACTATCAAACAAAGTGGTATAATTACTAGGGCCTTCTCAAATCAAACGGTTATAAGGTGAAAGTATGCCCTTACAAGTATTTTTGGGTCTAGAAGGCTCATAAAACTAAAATAGCATTAAAAACAACAGCAAATCCAACATGTCTCCTAAGTTCCAACTAGTCCCCAACATCATAATCATGTAGACACAGATTTAGGATATTCAACTAAATAAGGCATGTTAGTTAACTTTTCCAAGGAGGATGATAGTAAGTTTACATGTTTCTTCAAACTTTTAGACACTTATTTTTCAAAAGTATTGCACAAGTATAATGAAGGCATGAAAATTTTGACAATGGTATTTGCTACCTTTCACGTTGACATAGGTCAGCATTATTCTTAACAATGTTGCTAACCAATATGCATGGTCTGGTTGGCATTGTTGCATGTAAGGATTCGAACCATATAGTAAAATAATGTATGTGTTTGGATACTTGCATAATGCTGGTAAATGGATTTCACAATGAGGATACACCAATTTAAGTTGGTAAGTTACCATTGATATAGAATTTGCCAAAAACCAAGTCATTTCCAATCATCACTTCCCAATTTCCAATCAAAACTTGCACTTATCTTGCACATCCTGGAAGTGGGAACTACTCGACACCATGCAACAAGTGAAATTTCAAAGTTCACTTGGACATCAAGATTCACAAACTAAGAAGTGAATCAACATGGATATGAAAAAATAAATGAATGCATCTGTAGGTAGATCAGGTAAGTGGGGTTGATGCACCACAAACTCATTTCAAAAGACATAGGAGTGGTTTGCTTTATGAACAAATCACATGAGAAAGATATTTGAAGTTGTTGAGCTCTTTATTCAAAAGAAGTAACATTGATGAATGATATCTTCAAAAAGTCAACTTCATCATGGATACCAAAATGAGAACAATCACTATGTATACATGTAGATTCAAATTATGAAATTTGTGAGACATTGGTGCAAGTGGTGTTAGAGTAGGAAATTGCATCCTCCTCCATGGCCATGCATCTATCCCTATGCTTCTCAATGCATATCATGGCAAAAGGCAAGGTCAAATAGGATAGAAACATGGCATGTCAAATAGGCTTTGGGAAACTTTGAAAGGAAAAAAATCACAAAAGTGTACCATCTTGGTAGGGGACTAGAATAAGATGCCAACTGAGGTTGATCACTTCCATGGAAATAGTACCATGATTGCATATGAAAAGGAAAAATGAAATGACTTGAAGAGGACCTATGATTTGCTAGATGTTTCCCCCATGATTATGAATGAAGAGGACCTATGATTTGGTAAATATTCTCTATTTAGGTTTGGAAGATACATGTGATTGGATTTCTCAATTAGGCTATAAGATAATCAAGCTGAGGGAAGTTTTTTGGTATTTAGAGTTGATGCCAGGAAGTATATTCCAGAGTGGATTCTGTAAAGTTTTTAGGTGGATTTCATAAAATTAGAGGTATATTCAACGGTGGATTCCGTGAGGTTTTTTGGTGGATTCCGTAAAACTATATGTATTTGATGGGGCTCATATACAAGGTGGATTCCTTGTGTGAGAAGTTAACGAGGATGCCTATCCTTTTGGGGCATCAAATTAATTTAATGTGCACGTGGGTGATTCCATAGCGGGTGATTCCGCAAAATACCTATCAAATTAATAGACATTTATAAGTTTAGAGTGCACTTGAATTAAATTAAGGTTAGGAGAGAGTTCCAACCTATTTAGTTATTTTGTAGCTGAAGATTGCTAGTTATTCACTTTTATGGGTTTTATCTTATTATTTTCTAACAATTGTGAATGCTTAAGTTAATGTGTAGAGCAGGTAGCGGTGGCTTTGGGTAGCATTGGGCATTAGCGTAAGTCCAAGCGTAAATTTCATAATTATGATTAGTTATCTTAAGTATAATATATAATATTATGTATTTATATGATATTATATTATTAAAATTATTAATCTATTTGTAAGTTATAAGTTTAAACTTCTTTAGTAATAATTAGACCATTATCCTTAATATTATTACTTAATTTATTTTAAATATAAATTATTTTAGAATATAAGATTTAAGATATGATTTTATTAGAATAAGCTTTCTTTATGAAATACCTTGCTATTTTCTTAAAGTGGTTAAGTTTTAGAAGGCTTTTCTAGCTTTCTTTATAAAAGCAACAAGATCGTACACAAAACAAGAGAAGATGATGAAAACTGAGTTTTTTTTGTTTCTCCCTCATCCAAAATCAGAATTCAGAGCTTCAATAGTCGTTTTGGGGGGTTTTGGCATGCTTCAAAACTGATGGTGATATTAAAATGTCAAGATGTAGAGCATAGAATTTTCTGCAGCAACTACAACATGTTACAGGATACATGTTGACTCTTAAAAATCTATATTTCAATTGAAATTTGTACTTTCTTTGTAATTATATGTAAGATATGAATATAAATATCTATATAAAACTATAATATATAATTAAGAATGGCAAACCATGGCTTTTTCCATGGGGAAGATTGGGCCCAATCATGCTTTTTTTCTATTGTCTTTCTCAATCTATTGAGTTATTCAAATCCTTTTATGTATTATAATGTTGTTTGTATTTAATAGTTAAGATGTTTGATTTGTTAGATTTTTCCACCAAGTTCTATTATGTGTATCATAAAGTCATTTATGATTGAGATTTGATTTGCTAGCTTTGGTACGCATTCCGCTTCGTAACATTGGTATCAAAGCATGGCTACACTCGGAGTTTTCAATTATATGATATCAATGTATAAAGGAGAACATCGTGGAACAATCACAATCTACAAGACAAATCACTGCATATGAATATTGCAGCAGCGTTTATCGTGTTTTCGACAACCTTATATCCACAGTTGATTGACTCAAATTGTTGACTCGAATTGATCCAATTTTTTCTTCTCTGAATTTGGATTATAGCATGGACTTGGCTATGAAAAAAGGATATTATAGTCAAAAATCTTTTGAATTTTATTTCATAGTAAATCATAGCTTTGTTTTATTTTATAAAAGTTTCAAGTTTAAGCGTATTAAGTTTTTATTTATGTAACAGGCTATATAGAAGAGACACTTGAAAGTAGTCTAGCTATTGCATATACTTCGCCATAAAAATCCTCTCGAACAATTATTTTTCAGGTAATGTAACTTTTTACTGGTTTATATTTTGAGGATGGTGTTAAAATAAACATTTTAGCTCTTAGAAAGATCTACAATTGTTATTAGACACGTATTTTATCAATTTTGAATATTTAGCAAGCTATTTGAGTCCTAAAGTGACCTTGAATGCAAATTTCACAGTAGTATGCAAAAAATTGTGTAGTAGCCAACTTTAAGCCTTATTTTCAATGATCTTACCTTCATATTTGACAGACCATCATAGGGACATGAATTGTAGACCTTTTTGTTTTCTACAACTCTCTAGTTATCATCATGACCTGCTTCTATCTACAAAGAAAGTTATTTATCTTAAAAGTAGGTCTTATAGTTAATCCACAGTCCGTGAAATTTGTAAATTTCAACCTATACAGACATCTAATTTCATAGTAGGATAGCTTTTAATCCATTTGTAATTTGAGTATTCTCCTAAAGAAAATTTTTAAGCTTGTACAAAGATCTAAAACTTATATTAGACATGGCTTTGTCTAAATAAGCATATATTAAAAGATAATCATATCTAAATATGCCATAAAACTTAAATATTACTATTTTTTACCAAGTGACTAGTACTTTATCCAACTTTAGCCTTATCTTTAATATGTTTCTTTTTAAATTTTAGTCTTAGTCATAAGTAGATGTTTTGTAAAATTCCTTATAAGCTCCAACTCTCTAGTTATAGACTAACTTGATTCACAAGAATATATGAGTTTTTTTAATTCAAAGTAGGTCTTCAATATGGTTCTCACTCTAATTTTTGACGATTATAGTATGCCTTTATTGTTGTTATCTTTTGATTTGATAAACTTTGAGACTAACAAATTTTTCTTCAAAGTACTTTGGAAAATTCTTCAACTTTCTAATTCTGTTGCAAATTTACGCTCTCTAGTAAAGATAAAGATCTCTAATCAAGGTAAGAGAGGTGAGTCTTTTACTCTTTTTTCCTAGAATTCTTAGTTAAATTTCTACTTACTATTAAACTAGAATAACAATTTTATTTGTTATTGTCGATGCTTTGAGTATGAGTCCTAGCATTCATAATATTTATGACTTATCTTTTGACTCTCTTTCTCCCATGAAAGACATCTATAGCACTAATACTAATTTTAAATTTTATTAGAATCAATTTTTTACTAATAATTAGACTCTAATTGATTCATTATCCTATACTAAATACTTGATTTGGTTGAAGATGTGCAATCGATGACCGTATGCGCCCTTAGTGCTTACCCTACACTGCTAGCTCCACAATGAGCAGCTAATAGTAATTGAGGACAATTGCTATCCCACCCCGGGGGTATGATGCCAAGAGGCATATTCCATAGTGTCGTGCCACTACGCACACACCGTGTAAAAAAATCTAGAGTGTTGCTTCCTTTTAGATTTAGAGAGCCAATGTCACTTTAGGCATTAGTATTAGTGTCCATGATTCAAAATATTAGATTTTTTTGGACAAGTTTTTAGTCAATTTTTGATATTCTAGATATTACCTCTTGTAAAAATCCATAGAGGACATGTAAAAGAAAGCATGTACCTTTCAGCCAATTTGAGAGGATTTTATGTAAAAAAAAGATTAGCAAAATCACGCAACGCGTGATTGTTGTTTTCAAGTAGTGAATAGCACTCCGAAAGTGGTAGATGAAGGAGTGATCTAGTAGGATTCTGGCGAGGTGTCCTGATATTTAACCCCCCTTTTCTGAGCCATTGGAGGCATCAGATTGGCGATCTGAGAAGCATAGAGGAAGGTATTATTTTGTACATGTTTTTGTCTATTAAAGTTATATTTTCTCATAGTGCTGAAAGAAACTGACAGGCGTTATCTTTGTTAGTATTCTTCTATATTTTCTAATTCTTTTTTTGGAGTATTCTTCTACATCTTCAATCTCTTCGAACCCCTTCTCTTTCTGTCTACTCCTCTCCTTGAATCTACCTACACCCTGTTGTCTCTTATCTTCAAGAACTTGGCTTGAAACCTTCAACCCTTCTCTTATCTCTACCATCTCCGAAGTCTAAGCTCTTGAACCCCCATACATTTTTCTCTTGCCAAACCCCTGTGGTGACCTTCAACCCTACACATTGTGACATTGGTGAACCCGACGTGAAGGTCAGTGTAAGAGAACTCTAAGATGAGGGATTCTTCAGGAGATACTCTACAACAATTGGTGCGCATACTACAGTAGACAGCAAACACAATATTAGTGAGTTTGGGAATCTCCTAATTCCCATTTTTTGAATACTAAAAAGGTGGCATCCGGATAGCATGGCCATAAGTTTCTTAAATCCATATGATGCGACCTATCATTGAAAAGTGCTTGAAAAATGGAATCTATTGAGCTATAGAGCGCTTGATTTGGAGTCATAGTGTTCAAGTTATGACAAATCCAAAGATTTGACCACATGTCTCAAACTTATGGAAAATTTTCATATTTCCCAATATGGTGTTAGCAACAACAAATCCAAATGTTACAACAATAATAACAAAGGCAAGATGAAGAGAAGATTGATTCCACAGCTATCGAGGCCCTAGAGGAAGTTGGGCGTGAATTAAAACAATTTAATCGTCAAAATGTCTATGTTTTTATTCGCTTATATGTTGAAAAAATGCTATTCTTTGGTGTACCACAACATCCATGGAGCCGTTATTTTGCCAGACTAGCCAAGTATGGTCTTCAAGAAAGAATCCATGGTCTTTTTTAATAAGATGCGGATTGGCCTACATTCAAAAAAGCCCTATGCGAAGAATTCTTCTTAGAAGACTCTAGCCTAATGACGAAGAAAAGTTTTACTGAATGGGTTGAAAAACCCAACAAAGGTTTAGCTGCAACAGCTCTATACCATGAGTTTGAAAGTAAATTTGGACAACTTGATGCTGAAGACCAACAAAGTATGGAAGGTCAGAAGATTGAATTATTCCTTAAGGCTGCAGATCCCATTCTGCAAGAAAATCTTGCTAATCGTCTGGAAGATGCTACCTCCAAATTAGGAGTCAAGACTGCATGGACAGATGTTATTGATGCAGTTAACATGATTGCTCGAAGAGAGCGGATGCGACTAAGATTGGGCTCTACGTCAACTTCAACAACTCCATTGATGGAGCTTGTTCCACCTTCACAATCTCCTATTTCTTTGACTAATCAACCAACTCTTTCTTCTTCTGTTCCTTCTAAAAATGATGTAATGGATGAACTCATTAAAAGCATGCATGACCTTCATCTGAATCTTATAGAAATTAGTTCCAAAGTAGAGAAGTTGGTTGTCAAAGTCGAAGAGCAAGAACGAGCATCAACTCAAAGACCCATGAGAGAAGGCTTGAAGAGGTGATGTATTTGGTGTGACAACCAACAACATGATAAGAGGGAGTGTTCTTCCTTCCGTGAGGCACAGAAGCACGTCTTTTGGAAAGATAGAAAAATTCATGTGGCTGAAAGTGGTCTTCCACAGGAGCCAAATTTTGGCAATGGTGTAATGAAGAAAAGATTAGAAGATTTAGCTGTAAAGAATGCCTATGCAGCAATTGATGTAACTACCTATGGGCTGCAAATTGAGCCAATTAAATCAAGTTTGGAAGCATGTAAATACCATATTAGGGAATATGAGAATTTCCCATAAGTTTGGGACACATGGTCAAATCTTTGGATTTGTCATAACTTGAACATTATAAATCCAAATGAAGCGCTCTATAGCTCAATAGAATCCATTTTTTCAAGCGCTTTTCAATGATAGGTCATATCATATGATTTTGAGAAACTTATGGGCATGTTATTTGGGTACCACCTTTTTACTATTTCAAATAATGGGAATTGGGAGATTCCCAAACTCACTAATATTATGTTTGTAAAGGTAATGTACAATCTAAAGTATGGATGTAGGCACTAGATCAAATGGAATGTGGTAAAGTAGCCCAAGAATATTTGGCTAACGCTAGTCAATATATTCAAGGAATAATTGGTTGGTAGATTATTTTTCTGCCTTTGCACATTTGGCTGACATCAATCATAAAGAAGCCTTGATTGAAGAAACGAGAAGAAGAGAATATGAACTAGGGTCATCCTCTTCTGGCCCTCCGAAACGGGTAACTAGAAGAATACCTAAACAACCAAAGCTTGCTGGAAATATAACCCCAGATCAAGAGATGGAAGATGTTCCACAAACAAAGAAGACTGAAGAAAAGAAGAAAGGCAAGTAGCCAGGCTACAAATTGCAGTTTGACATAGAATCTGCAACCGATCTCAAACGAGTTCTAGAAGAATGAATTCTAGGAAGTAAAATTGAATTCACCTTAGGAAAAATTCTTGGAATTTCCAAACTTGAATTCCATGATGTAATTATTAATGTAATCAAAAGGGAAATACAATATTTTGGTGATAAAGTTGAAGAAACAGTGCATGCTTTTTTGCAAGTTCTTGAGTTTTTGTGCAAGATGAAAACAAGCTGACTTCACAAGGAATTCAACTTGTCAAAGTAGTTAAATAATTAATTGCAGCAATTGAAGCTAAAGATAAAGAAAGTATGAATGCAAAAATTAAAGAAGTGAAAGCTGAAAATGTAATGGTCAGCTAGTCCAAACTACTTGGGCAACCTAACTCTCAAAAAGAAGGCTGTCTATAGTACATGCCTAAGGAAGAAGAGACTCGGTTCATTCCAAGCAGTCACTACTTCCGTATGCATTGGGCAAGAGAAACAACGGAGACCGTCATCAAAATTGAAGAAAAAGAAACACCATGTATTTGACTCTTAGACCATGGCTTGGAGATAAACGTCATGGCAATGAGTCTCTATGAAAGTGGTGGATGGCCCATAAATGTTGATCCAGGATGGCGAATGAGAGCTACAAACAACTCTTCTAGAGAGTTATATGATGCATGTCCTAATGTGCAGGTAACCATTGGAGACATAAAAGACAATTTTCACTATTTTGTTCAAGACTTTTGTAGTTATCCTATCATTCTTGGGCAACCTTACATTTCTGAAGCCCGCTTGAAAACAAAAGTTCTTGATGATGGTTCTTTCTATGCTCGAATCCGAAGCAAGGATAATGAAATAGCTATCCAATTTCTTACTATGTGTGTTAACCATCATCGAAATAGAGATCGACTGCGTGATTATCCTGTGCTTCCTAATGCCCGAGAATTCATGGGTTTTCGGGATGCACTACTATAAAGGGAGGCTGTGGTAGTGTGTTATGTAAAAAGATTGAATCTCCTTATGCTACAGAAACTATGTCTCTAGCTAATTTGTATGTATGTACATCCAATAATATAGGCTGTTATAAGTCTCTTCCGGCCATGACTAAGGCTGAAAGAAAATATTTATGTCATGTAAAAAGGGAGTTGAAAACTTATGACATGATGGCTGAAAATGAAGATATTTTGGGTTTTTTTTTTACTGATTACTATTGACACATTGGCTAAAATATATGCAGCTGCTCATGCAGAAAATCAGGTTAAAATTCAGTCCATAGAAGTATGTACATTGGATTTTTATCAAACAATTCAAGAATTTGTTGAGCAAGAAGACGTTGGTTTACTCAACAATGTTAAAGTGCAAGTGGAGACAAAATACAAGACGGTGGATAAGAAAGTCAAGCCTGTAGCAATCCCATTGCCTCCTGAAAGTGAAGGGTTAGCTGATAGGGCAGCAAATCAACCAAGTCTTGGTGATCCTTCCAACATTGGGTACAAGTTCACATCTGAAAGTATAAAAGAGCTCAAAATAGGTGAAATTTCTTTCCTTTCGTCAGCTAAAAAACACTCTTTTATGCAAATGCTAATGAAACATGGAAAAGCTTTTGCATTTCAACCAAATGAAATAGGCTGAGTGGATCCAAATATTGTGGCTCTTATGGTCATTTTTACAGTCCCACATGTGCCTTGGAATATCAAGCCTATTCCTTTGTTCCAAGGGCGCATTTGCCCAAATTACTAAAACTTCTAAATGAAAAGATCAGAATGAAGATTTTAGAACCTTCTTGAGTGCCCTACTCAAACCGATGGTTTATTGTGCCCAAGAAAAATGGATCTTTACGATTCATTCAAGATCTACAGTCTGTTAATCGTGTCACAATCTGAAATGTTGGTTTGGGTCCAATTGTTGATGAGTTTGCTGAAGCTTTTGCAGGTAGAGCAATTTATTCTATGGGTGACCTATATTCAGGATATGACCAATTTCAGCTTTCATTAGAAAGTCCAGACATTACCACAATGAAGACATCTCTTGGATTGGTCCGCATGTGCACTCTACCACAAGGTGCAACAAACTCCGTAGCCCATATGATGAATACCATGCACAAAGTCTTAAGGGACTTTATTCCACAACTTACTCTTCCATTTCTTAATGATGTACCTATCAAGGGATGTGAATTCAATGAAAAGAATAAGGAGCTTGACGAAGATGGCTGCAAGACATTTGTAGTTATTCATATTCATGATTGTGACAGGATTTTGACAAGGCTAGAAGAGGTACATCTTACCCTTTCTAGAGCTAAGTCGATTTTTGGAGTAGAAGAAGTCCTAGTGGTCGGTCATCTATGTGGCCCTTTGGATGCAAATCCTTCTCCAATCAAGATAGATGCCATCAGCAGAATGCAAGAAAAATGCACAAATGTTTTAGAGGTGAGAAGATTTCTTGGCGCATGGGTATTCTATCTCATATGGATACCATATTTTACTCATGTAGTCGAAAATCTTTATCAATTATTAAGAAAAGGCCAAAGATTCTCTTGGGATAATGAGCATACTCTCACTATGCATAAATTAAAGAAGCTGTTAATTTCAGCCCCCACTCTCAAAAGGGATGATTATTCAAATGGTCAACCCATTACTATGGATACAAGTCCCATTGGGATAGGATGGGCTGTTGGCTAAGAGGATCTTGAAGGTAACATGTATGCAATTCGTTTTGGAGTTAAAGTTCTCATTGATCGTCAAAGAAGGTATGCACAAGTAAAAAGGGAATTGTGGGGAGTTGTAACATCATTAAAGTGTGATCGTGAATACTTTAGAGGTGCTTCCGTAGTGGTAGAAATTGATTGTCTTCCAGTCTTGGGTATGATTGCCAACTGCTCTACACCCGACATTGCTATGCTGAGATGAATTTCATATATTAAGTCTCTCAACCCTGAATTAAAGCATATTGCAGGAAAGGTGAATCTAGTTGCTGACATGCTATCACATGCAAGATATGACAATGAAGAAGAGTTGATGGAAGAAGATGAAGCTGAAGAATCTATACTTGCTAGATTTCATTCCATGGCTGCTGAAAATACATTTTCAGTTACTGCATATACTGGTCCAAAGCTGAAAACAACAGGATGGTCAACTAGAAGCCATCATGCTCATTGCATTGCTCAAGTTCTAGTTCATTTCCTTGAAGAATATTATGAAGAATATTGGCTAAATATTGACCAATATTTGAGCATAATAAAGAAGAATGAGACTTGGACTGATGAGGAGTTCAAGCATATCAAGAGGAAAGCTTATGGATTTTTTCTTAAAGAAGGACATCTATAGAAGCACGCAAAGAAAACGAAATGAGCGCCTATCCGAGTTTTAAGTAACAAAAGATTGCAACAAGTAATGAAGGAATTTCATGAAAGCCTATGGGCTAGCCATAGAGGCATATGGGAAACCTTTAGTAAAGTCAAAGAAAAATATTGGTGGCAAAACATGTATTGAGACATAGCACATTTTGTTGAAACCTGCTATGTGTGTCAAATGTATTCTATGGTCAAGCATCGAGATGGGTTACAACCAACTTATCCTTTGTATATACATTATAGATGGGTTATTGATCTTGTAACCATGCCTACAAGAATATGGAATTTGCGGTATTTAGTGATTGCAAGAGAGGATCTAACCAATCAAGTTGAAAGCCTTAACAACCAAATCCACTCAAGCTATTTGTTGTTTTTTGCTTGAAGAAGTGTTTTGTAGATATGGTTGTGTGGGTAAAGTAACTGCAGATAGAGGAGAGTTGGATGCTGATGAGGCACACAACTTCTTTGCTCAATTGGATATTAAGTTGGCTTTAACATCATCCTACAACCCTGAAGGCAATAGAAAGAGTAAGAGAGGTCATCAACCTATTCTCAAAACTCTAGCAAATTTTTGTAGAGGAAAGATCAAAGAATGGCCTAAAATGCTATTGCATTATGGGCTGATCGAACTACTCACAGTTGAGTGATTGGCTATAAGCTAGCTGAACTTATGCATGGACAACAACCAATTATGCCAATTGAAGAATCTATTCTCACATGGAGTCTTCTACCTTGGGAGGAAGGCATTAGTAGAGAAGAGGTGCTGACTTTGCGCATATGGCAACTAGAAAGAAGGCCTAAAGATGTTCAAGTAGCTATTGAGAAGCTAAAGACAACAAGACTAAAGAATAGAAGAAGATTTGATAAGCGACATCAACTTTTGCCAAGAGCAATTTAAGAAAATGACTAGGTGCTTGTCTATGACAACAGCCTAGACAATCAATACAATGCTTCTAGGAAGATGGTAAAGCATTGATTTGGCCCATATGTGGTAAAGGTTGTTCATGACAATGCCACATATTCATTGGCTGAATTGGATGGAACAAGCATGAAGATACCCATAACTGGAAAAGGAATCAAGCTCTTCAAACGAAGAGAAAGTTCAACATATAAGCAAGAAGTCTTGAATATAATTCAAGAGCATGAAGACATAGAGGAAGAAGAAGAGGCAGAAGATGAAGACATTGACATGGCAGAAGATACTTCTTCTGACACTGTGAATCCGTAAGACTTTGGCACATGCTAGAGGATGTGCAGGTTAGGAGGGGGTGGATGTCGTGCCACTACGCGCACACCATGTAAAAAAATCTAGAGTGTGGCTTCCTTTTAGATTTAGAGAGCCAATGCCACTTTAGGCATTAGTATTAGTGTCCATGGTTCAAAATATTAGATTTTTTTGGACAAGTTTTTAGTCAAATTTTTATATTCTAGATATCATTCTTGTAAAAATCCATAAAACTATAGATAACTTCTAGATTAGGAGGACATGTAAAAGACAGCATGTAGCTTTTAGCCAATTTGAGAGGATTTTATGTAGATAAAGAGATTAGCGAAATCGCGCGACGCACGATCGCTGTTTTCAGGCAGTGAAGAGTAATTTTGAAAGTCGCAGATGAAGGAGTGATCTCGCAGGATTGTGGCTGGTGTCCTGGTACTTAACTCCCCTTTTCGGAGCCATTGGAGGCATCAAATTGGCGATCTGAGTAGCATAGAGGAAGGTATTATTTTGTACATGTTTTTGTCTATTAGAGTTATATTTTCTCATAATGCTGAAAGAAACTGACAGGCTTCATCTCTGTTAGTATTCTTCTATATTTTCTAATTCTTTTTGGGAGTATTCTTCTACATCTTCAATCTCTTCAAACCCCTTCTCTTCCATCTACTCCTCTCCTTGAATCTACCTACACCCTGCTATCTCTTATCTTCAATAACTTGGCTTGAAACCTTCAACCTTCTCTTATCTCTACCATCTTTGAAGTCTAAGCTCTTGAATCCCCATACATTTTTCTCTTTTCAAACCCCTGTGGTGACCATCAACCCTACGCACTGCGATAACGGTGGATTCTGTGAAGTTTTTTGGTGGATTTCGTAAAACTAGAGGCATATTCCACGGTGGATTCTATAAAACTATATGTATTTTCTAGGGCTCGTACACAAGGTGGATTCCTTATGCAAGAAGTTGACAAGGACGCTGTCGTGTCACTATGCGGACACGGTGTCGTACCGCTACGCGCACACCGTGTAAAAAAAAATCTAGAGTGTGGCTTCCTTTTGGATTTAGAGATCCAAGGCCATTTTAGACATTAATGTTAGTGTCCATGGCTCATAAATATTAGATTTTAGTCAATTTTTAATATTCTAGATATTAGCTCTTGTAAAAAAAATCTACAAAACTATAGACAACTTCTAGATTAGGATGACATGTAAAAGAAAGCATGTAGCTTTCAGCTAATTTGAGAGGATTTTATGTAAAAAGAGAGATTAGCGAAATTGTGCGACGCAGGATCGCTATTTTCAGGTAGTGAACAACACTTTGAAAGTGGGAGATGAAGAAGGAGTGATCTGGCAGGATTCTGGGGAGGTGTTCTGCTATTTAACCCCCCTTTTGGAACCATTGAAAGGATCAGATTGGCGATCTGAGGAGCATAGAAGAAGGCATTATTTTGTACACGTTTTTGTCTATTAGAGTTATATTTTCTCATAATGCTGAAAGAAACTGACAGGCTTCATCTCTATTAGTATTCTTCTATATTTTCTAATTCTTTTTTTGAAGTATTCTTCTACATCTTCAATCTCTTCGAACCCCTTCTCTTCCGTCTACTCCTCTCCTTGAATCTACCTTCACTCTGCTGTCACTTATCTTCAAGAACTTGGCTTGAAACCTTCAACCCTTCTCTTATCTCTACCATCTCCGGAGTCTAAGCTCTTGAGCCCCCATACATTATTCTCAGCTTGCCAAAACCCCTGTGGTGACCTTCAACCCTACGGATTGCGACATTGGTAAGCCAGACGTGAAGGTCAGTGTAAGAGAACTCCAAGATTATGGAGGATTCTTCAGGAGATACTCTACAACAATTGGTGCGTATACTACAGCAGACTCAACAACAACAAATCCAAATGTTACAACAACAACAATAAAGACAAGAAGAATAGAAGATTGATTTCATAGCTATCAAAAACAATTTAATGGTTAAAATGTCTCAGTTTTCATTTGTTTATATGTTGAGAAAATGCTATTCTTTGGTTTATCACAACATGCATGGAGCTATTATTTTTCCAGACTAGCCAAGCATGGTCTTCAAGAAAGAATGCATGGTCTTTTCCAATAAGATGCAGATTGGGCTGCATTTAAAAAAGCCCTACGCAAAGAATTCTTCTTAGAAGACTCTAGTCTTATGATGAAGAAAAGTTTCACTGAATGGGTTGAAAAACCCAACAAAGGTTTAGCTGCAACAGCTCTATACATGAATTTGAAAGTAAATTTGGACAACTTGATGCTGAAGACCAACAAAGTATGAAAGGTCAGAAGAGTGAATTATTCCTTAAGGTTGCAAATCTCATTCTACAAGAAAATCTTGTTGATCGCCTAGAAGATGCTACCTCCAAATTAGGAGTCAAGACTGCATGGACAGATGTTATTGATGCAATTAACAGGATTTCTCGAAGAGAGTGGATGCGACTAAGATTGGGCTCTACTTTAACTTCAACAACTCCACTGATGGAGCTTGTTCCACCTTCAAAATCTCCTATTTCTTTGACGAATCAACCAACTCTTTCTTCTTCAGTTCCTTCTAAAAATGATGTAATGGATGAACTCATTAAAAGCATGCGTGACCTTCATCCCGGGTCCCCCAAGCTTGATTCAAAAACATAAAAGCTCCTCTTTTCCCCCCCAAAGCACGGCTCCTTTCCCCTAAAGCACGGCTCCTTTCCCCTAAAGCACTATTTTTTTTGCATTGCCAAAAGCCTCCCTCAAGAAGCGAATTTGACTCCAAAACCTGTTGTTCAACTGTTCATCCATCTGTAACAGCCCTGACCTTCGAATGTCCCAAACATTCACAAAATGATCAAAAGATCCGGTGATGAAGATGCCTGTATCAATGGAATATCAGTGTACACATGAGACACAATATGTGTGCCCATGGTTAGCCCTTTTATCGACTGAAAACAACGCCTCATGTTTTTGTGTACATGAATTGTATCCATAGCTGCTTGGCTGCTGAATGTCATAAGCAGCAACAGATCCATCTAATGCTCCCGAAATTAGGTACCTGGAGACTATTAATGCTTCTCTTGTGTGCACTCACAATCTCCTTGTTGCGTGCAAGTTCTATGCTTGAAACCCTTCTCTTCTCTATAAGATTTGTAAATGATGAGGGAGCCATACTTCCAATGTCTCTTTCCATCACCATCTTCCACATCCATTCTCCAGTTGAGAGTGTAATGAGATCATCTCATTCCATGCCACGACAATGTCCTGATCAAACAGCCCATCAAACATGCTCTCTGCTTCTAAAATGCTGCCACATTTACCATAGATACTAATAAGTATGCTATTAACAAATGCATCTGAAGTGAAGCCCTTCATGTGAGCATCTATACTCATACGCAGAGAATAAATGTAATCACAACAACTAAGTATGCACAAAGTATCAAATCGCACACACAACTTTCGGGTGGTTTTCACACCTCGAATGCGCAGCAATACGACATCCACCCCCTCTAATCCTGCGCATCCTCCGGATGGGCCAACTACCCATGATCGTTATCATCAAGATCCATAAACAAATCAATCTCTTCGTTATGCATTTCCGGTAGATCAACAAGATTATCTGTCTCTTCCATTGGAGTTTCTTGTCGTTGCTCTTCTCTTGAAAATTCTTCCAATGCATAGTCTTCATCATCCCTTTTCTTGAAAATCTTGATTCTTTTTCCAGCAATAGGCACTCTAAGCACTGTCCCATCCAATTCAGTCAGTTCATATGTTGCATTATCAAAGACATGTCTGACTATGTATGGCCCAAACCATCTTTTCACCATCTTCCGAAGTGCAGTATGCTGATTTTCAAGACTGCTATCAAAGACCAATACCCAATCTCCCTCTTCTATTGCTCTTGGCCGTAAGCGATGCCTACTGTCAAACCTGTCCTTATTCCTTAGTCTAGCAACCTTCAACCTGTCAATAGCTAGCTGAATATCCTCAGGTCTCCTCTCCAACTGTCAAATCCGAAGAGCTAAGAGCTCCTTTCTCATCAAATCCTCCTGCCAAGGTAAAACTGACCAAGTCAAAGCACAAGTCTCAATCGGCATAACAGGTTTCTGACCATACATCAACTCTGCAGGCATATATCCTGTGGTAACACTATGAGTCGTACGATCAGCCCATAAAGCAAATGGTAGAAGTCTCGGCCATTCTCCAATCCGTCCGCTGCATGCTTTGGCTAATGCTTTCACTATCGGCGGATGCCCTCTTTCACTCTTCCCATTTCCCTCTGGATTATATGCTGTGGTTAGAGCCAACTTGATTCCTAGCTGAGAGAAAAACTCCCTAGCTTCATCTGCATCCAATTCACCATGATCCGCAGTGATCTTACCCACACAACCATACCTGCAGAAAATTTCCTCCAATAAGAACTTACACACTGCACTAGTGGTCTTCGTTCTCAAAGATCTGCCCTCAACATGATTAGTAAGATCCTCTCTAGCCAAAACAATGTATCTCATCTGCCATAAACCCATAGGCATGGTAACCAAATCAACTACCCACTTATAATGAATGCATAGCGGATAGGTCGGATGAAGCTCATCCCGATGACGCACTACTGAATACATCTGGCAGTCTCTGCAAGTCTCAACAAAGTGAGAAACATCTCTATACATGCCTTTCCATCAATATTTCTCCTTGATTTTCTCATAAGTAGCCCACACTCCTCTATGACCAGCCCAAGGACTCTCATGAAACTCCCTCATCACCTGTAACTGTGTCTCTCTATCGCAGACAACCCGCAAAGGTAATCCGCCTCTTTTCTTCGGATGCTTCCAAAGAAATCCATCCTTGAGAAAATAACCATAGGCTTTCCTTCTGATTTTCTTGAACTCTTCATCTGTCCATTCATCTCTTTTGCTTAGTGTACTAAGGTACCTGCCAATCTGCAACCAATCTCCAACATAAAGTTCTTCTATGAAAGCCACAATATCATAGACATGACAAACATGATCAACCATAGTGGCTGAAATTTCTGCATCATCCTCTTCTGCAAGTAGAGTCTCCTCATCATCATATCTGGCTCTAGACAACATATCTACCACTGGATTATCTTTCCCTGCTATGTGTTTAAATTCCGGATTTAATGACTTGATGTATGCAATCCATCTCAACATAGCTATATCCGGAGTAGAGCAACTCGTGATCATGCCAATCAATGGCAAGCAAATCTGTCTCTACCACAACTGAAGCTCCAATAAAGTACTCCTTGTCACATTTGAGAGCCGTGACAATCCCCAATAACTCCCTCTTGATTTTCGGATATCTCCTCTGTCTCTCGTTTAGGACTTTCGCCCCAAACCGAATAGCATACCTATTTCCATATGCATCATCTTGACCCACAGCCCAACCTATGCCAATTGGACTAGTGTCAACTGTCAATACAATGGGCCTATCACAATTATAATCTGCTTTCCTGAGAGTAGGAGCATTCTGCAATAACTTCTTCAATTTCCGCATGGCTCTAGTGTGACTCTCATCCCAATAGAATTTCTGTCCCTTTCGAAGCAGCTGATACAAACAATCTGCTATGTGTGCAAAATGAGGTATCCAAATCATATAAAACACACAAGCACCAATGAATCTCCGTACCTCTGAAGTAGTAGAACAATACTCTGCAATCTTGCCTATAGCATTCACCTTATCAGGTGAGGGTTTCCTGCCATAATATCCACACATATGCCCAACAATGACAACCTCATTCACTCCAAAAACAGATTTTTGCCCTGAAAGTGTCAAGTTCACTTCTTCTAACCTGGCCAAAATCTTCTCACATGCTGAAATATGATCACCCACAAAGTATCTACATCCCTGCTCATTTAGGCTCTCATTCTTCTCTTCTTCTACACACCCCTTAATGGGCACATCATCCAAGAAAGGCATAGTAAGCTGAGGTATGTAATCACGAAGGACCTTATGCATGGCATTCATCATATGCGCAACAGAATTAGTGGCACCTTGAGGCAAGGTACACATCCTAACAAGCCCAATAGGAGTTCTCATGGTGGTTATGTCCCTGCTTTCCAAAGCCAGCTGAAACTGATCATATCCTGAATACAAATCACCCAAAGAATAGATGGCACGTCCAGCAAATGCCTCTGCAAACTCATCCACAACTGGACCTATACCAACATTCCTGATAGTAACTCTGTTCACTGGCTGTATATCCTGAATAAATCGAAGAGTACCATTCTTCTTTGGAACTGTAAACCACCTGTTTGAGTATGGTGCAGATGAAGGCTCAAGGATTCCCATCCTGATTTTTTCATTCAATAAATCAATCAGCTTTGGCAAGTGTGCTTTAGGCACTGGAATAGGTCGGAGATTCCATGGAATATGAGGAATAGTAAAAATGACCATAGGAGCAACAATATCAGGATTCACATATCCAATCTCATGTGGCAAAAAAGCAAATCCCCTTCCATGACGCTCAAGCATATCCTGAAAGCATTGCTTCTCTATAGGTAACAAGAAATCACCATTTCCAATTTTCAATTCAGCAAGAGTCTCTGCTGAAAACTTATGACCAATATACTCCGGATTCCTCAAAATTTGCTGTTTAGCAGCCCTCTCTATTTGCTGATCACTATCAGGTGGAACCGGTACAGCAACCGGCTTCACCTTCTTATCCACAGTTTTGTATTTCGTGTCAACCCTGGCTTCATTATGCTCTTCTGCATTACATAAACCTTGCTGTAAATCAGCAATTCTGCACTCTAATGGCTGAATATTCTTAGCCCTCTGCTCTATGGACTGCATAGAAACAGCCCCAAACTCTGAATACTGAAATATTTCAGCAATAAACTCTGTTGGCTGAAAATTTTCAGCCCTCTGTCTCTCTGAAAGCTGATCATAACCAGCTGGAAACTCTGTTGCTGAATTTCTTCAGCACTCAACACTCTTTGCTGAGTTTCCTCAGCCTCTGACTCAATCTGTGACATAAAATCTGCAATTTCATGAAACATGTCCAGGGATTGCACTAATACATTACCATGACAATTCAGCATATCAGTTTTCAGCATATCTCCCATCTCTGCCATCGTATCTGCACAAATCACACTGTCATATATACCATCTATGTGCTCATCATCCTCCAAAATTCCTGCATTTTTCAAATTTTTCTCCTTCCTACATATATACTGCCTGGCAGCTCTAGACAACGTAGAAGTCTTCTGATAACTCATCGAACTGTTTGCTGAAATCCCAACATAACCGGAGGAGAAAACACTGCTACCAGGAGGCGAGAACTCCAATCTCCTCTCCTCTGTACCACCGTCGTCTCGCGAAACGGCGGTACCTAATGAAAACCCGAATCCCTCACAGTGGGTAAGGGTGCATCTCTGAGAGTATCCCTGTTTCTAACATGGTTCACACATACAGTCATAAACTGAATTGCTCTCATACCATCTTTACTGCGAATCCGTGCATAAGCAGATCCATCATCCATGACCTTTGTTTCCATGCCCATCTCTGTAATGAATGGCTGACCAAGAATTATGGGATAAGAGCATGAATCCTGCACAAAGAAATGAAAATCCTCCTCTACATCACCAATAGAAACCTTGACACTAGGGCAAGCAGCATATAAATCACCTGCAGTGTTATTGGCGGCTCTTATACGCCACCCATGCTCTACATCCATAGGCCATCTGTTACTCTCATAAACTCCACGAACTATGAGATTAATCTCTGAACCATGATCAACCAATGCAACATAAGGCACCTGTTTTTCTCCAATCTTTACCATCGTCTCTGTAGTTGCCCTAGCCCAATGGCTCCGCGAAAAGTGACTACGCGGTATCAAAACAGGCTCATCAATTTCAGCATAATGCATAGGCCGAACCCTCTTCTCTACCTGCGGAAAAACAGAAGCATTATCAACCATAACCTCATCATCATCCTCATCCAACTCCCCAATCAAAACTCCCTGTGTGTCAGTGGTAGCCAATGCATGTCTTTTCCTCTTCAGGACCTCCTGAAACTGATCCTGAAACTCTCTTTTTGAGATGCCCAAAATCTCAGAAATAGTGAAAGTCACCTCACTGCCAAGTATCTTATCATTAAAGATTTTCTTCATGTCTGTAGATGTCTCAATATCGGACATCAATCTGAATCCTGGCTGCTTTCTCTCTCTAGGCTCTTGCCTCTTTTCTCTCTTTTGAGCATCCTCCATCTGTCGATCTGGCCCTGATCTTGAAGACGGTCCTGCAGTAGGTGGAGTAACAAACTCACCCCCTCTAGTCTTCTTAGCTGCACTTGGATTTTCTTCATCCTTCTTACGCTTCTCCTCAACAAATACATTTGCACCATGAGATTTAGCCAAATAAGCATAAATAGAATACCTCTCAACAGGCGAGTCCCAACCTGTCTCTGATCTGATGCTAGAGCCTGCACTAGTCAAAACAGTTTGCTGAATTTTCCCCTTGTTTGCAGTCTCCATAGCATAAGTCCATAGTGCGGATTGAGTCTCTGATCCCTTCTCAATCTGTACTCCATATGCAGAAGCATCACCTCTAGCTGTCACATAAGAAGTACGCGTAGCCATGTCCTCCACTAACTTCTTCATTCCACCTTTACCAAAGTTGGTAGCAAGTGGAGCTCCTATCTCAGTCAACCAAATCTTACCATCTTGCCCCCAATATACCAAATTCTGCCTCCTTGCATCCTGGAAAGAGTCACAATCCCTGCAATGCTGATGCTCCGTACTATCACACCAAATACATCTCCGATCTCTCCTAGGTGCACTAGGAGCACTCCTAGGTGCAGTAGGAGCACTAGAAGAAGTAGTAGGCACAGTTGAAGCAAACTGCTCCTTCAACTTTCCCACTAACTCCGCTTTGACTGACTCAAGTGTCAAATCTGTGATACCTTTGATTATGTCATCAATAGAGGTAGGCACCGATGGAGCCGATGGTTTTGGAGCAGAAGGTGTAGGCATCAGTCGTGGAACAAGAGGAATAGGTGGAGTAGAAACAGTAGGCACTGGCATAGGCCAAGAAACTGGCTGAGGAGGAGAAGAAATAACAGGGATAGAAGTAGGCATAGGAGCAGATGATGGTGTAGATGTCATGGAACCATTCTGTAGGCGAGTCTTCCATATCCTCCTCTTGGTCAAAGTCGAGACTGCATCCTGAGCATCCTACCAATCAGTTTTAAGACCCATAGGCTTCGTGCGATCTTCAAGAAGCTCACCCAATTCTTCTTGAAGAGCAGGATCTGCAGCTTGCAAGAAAAGCTCAACTTTTTCAACATCCAATGCTCTTTGTTCAATAGCATCAAGCTGACTATACCTCTCTTCGAATTCTCGAATCAACTCCGAAGCAGCAAGTCCCTTGTTTGGCATGTAGACCCACTCTCGGAATGACCGCCGTGTAGCCATACCAAAGTCCTCAAGGAAGTATTCTTCTTTTAGAGCCTTCTTAAAATCTTGCCAATGTGTATTTTGAATAAAAAGATCAGTCACTTTTGTCCTCAAAGTAGGTGTGACAAGATGAAGGAAGTACTTACTCATAAGTCCAGTAGGAACTCCAAAAAACCCCATCTTAATCTCATATGTCTTCAAATATGCTGGAACATTACGCCCGTCAAATAGCTTCTTCTCACTCTCAACTGCTTCAATAGCCTTAGTCGCGCTGTTTGCATTTTCCTGCTCCGAATAGAGTTGCCTTTACTGAGACAACTGTTGTTGATGCAATTGTTGTTGCTGCTGCATATACATTTGTGTTTGCTGATTTTGGAGCTGCATATACATGGACATATTCTGCAAAATCTGTTTTAGATCCTTCGTTGAAGTACTTGACGCAACAGTCATTGATGGAGCTGAAGTAGAGGCAGCTGGAGTTGTAGAGGAAGCTGAAATAGAGGCTGAAGTATCTCCCATCCTGAAATTTCTGCGACGCTTTCACATCGGGTTCACCAAGATGTCGAAGGGTTTGTGAAAACAAAGTCGCATCTTCAGAAGACCTTGATAAATTTCAGGATAAAAGATCGAACATATGAATAAACAAGATGAGAAAATAATGTCAGGACTCTGTTTTTATTTCTGTCAATAAGAGTATCAAGATTCAAGATGAAGAAAACCGAGCAGCCTCTCGAATGCATAGATCATATATACATTTCAAAGAAAATTTCCAAGAGTATGGTCTTCATTGATGAATGTTGCCTTTCAATTCTATCAGCCGTTAAAGATCACAAACCATGTCCCAGAGCTTTTCAAACACTTAGAATTCGAGGTGCCCGACGCTCAGCATGACAACTTGCAAAGATGTCAAAAGCTCGCTCCTTTCTCTCAAAAAAAAAAAAACTTTCAATACACATGAACTACACCATTATCTTCTCTGCAATTTGTCATGTTCATTCCACACAATGCAACTTCAGAACACTTATAAACTCTGAATCAAACTGGTTATCTTGGCTGTGTTAGATATGATCAATGCCCCACCCTCATTAGGTGCTACCAATGATCCATGGTGCTCAAAGTTGTAAGGCCCCCATTATGAGGAGAAGCCAAATGTGAGCCCGGACATTGGTTGAGTCCTGACTTGTATATCAGATGAGGTCTATGTGACCGGATGGCAAAAAGGTGACTGTTGTGGGTCTAATCTTTGGGTTAGACGGAGTGGTTAAGCTGGTAGCAACTCGAGGCACATTGCATTGAGTTGCGTGGTATAAAAGCTAAACCCCTTTCGCAGCCATCTTACACTCATCTTTCACCCAGTCAGAGTTGTTGTTCCAGCTAGCCTTAAGCTCTTCACCTATCTTCTGTCTAGATCGCCATCTAAGCTTCACACAGTGGAAGCGCACGGGTGGACAGAGCCATCTTTGTATCAGTTGTTTGGAGTTAAATAATTTACTGATTCTCCTCTTATCTGTTGTGTACTCTCTATCTCTTTCTCAGATTCTGTTCGCTGCGCCGTGTAATATTTTACATGGTATCAGAGCCCAGGGGGCTCTAGAGATCGGAGAGAGTGCAAGAGGCAAAGGCTTCAACAGCAAAGAGAAACGATGTCGACTCCGGGAAGCAGTTCTGGCGCATCAGGAAGCGGTGAGGAGGTGGTGCTGCTGTACCGGCTATTCAAACACTGAGGATTCGTCCACCAACCTTCAGCGAAGGCAAGTTAGATGGTACAAACTACACCTTGTGGAAGTTCAAAATTACTACTATCCTTGATTCTTATGAGCTTCTGGAGACTGTGCTGGGGACTGACGCAGAACCACAGCCTACCCCCGACCCATCAAATCCTAGTGTGATGATTCCTCCGAATGCAGATCTTCTACGAGCTTGGAAACGAAGGAATGCAGATGCATTGTGTGCCTTAGTTACAAGCTGTTCTGACAGTGTTTTGACTCTGATTCAGCATACAACCAAAGCGTCAGAGGCTTGGAATGTACTAAGGAGTCAGTATGAAACACGAAACCAAACAAGGATTCAAAACTTGGAGAATCAACTAGCAGCGGAGAAGTTTGCTGAAGGAGAGACGGTTGAAGCATTCATCACTCGGATTAAGAATCTGCGCGACCAGATGGCTGGCGCTGGGATACAAAAGACTAGCGAAGAGCTAGCTCGGAGGTGTCTTCGGATTTGTCCACAAAAGTTTGATGGACTAGTAACTGCCCTTAATACTCAGGTGAGACCTCAAGCTTTGACTTTTGAGGAGTTTTGTGCATTATTAATGGAGGAGGAGTTGAGGCTGAAAGCCCGAGAAGGAAGCAACAATGGAGATGCTGCATTCTCTGCCAATGCAAAAGGCAAAGGTGTTTCCTCCACCAAAAATGATGGTGACAAAAAGAAAAAGGGCGGCAAGAAGAAGTTTCAAGGAGAGTGCTTCTACTGTAAGAAGAAAGGACATGCAATTGCAGATTGTCGTGTCAAGAAGGCAGATGAAAAGAATGGTACCCTTAAAACTAAAGGGAAAGAGACAGCCAATACGGCTGAAGCAGAGTTGGAATTATTCATGGCAACCATTGAGGAAGTGTGCTCCTCGGCGCAAGAAGAATCTACCACTGACTCTTGGGTGTTGGATAGTGGGGCCTCCCGTCACATGACCAACAAGAAAGGTCTATACAGTTCTATGCAGCCTCTACAAGAATCCATCACTGTGACGGTTGGAAATGATGCTAAATGCCCTGCTGCGGGCACAGGTACTATTTCTTTTGTTGCTGCAAATGGTGAAGTCAAAAAGCTTTCAAATGTGTTGTATGTTCCCGAAATCAGGAGAAATCTCTTATCAGTTGCTGCCATAACTAATCTTGGTCATGAAGTGAGGTTCAAGAAGACAGGTGCAGAAATTATTGATAGTGCTGGCACAATTGTTGGCAAAGGAGAAAGAAGGAACAACCTGTATGAGCTAAGTGCTCTTACAGCCACCGCTGGAGTGGGCACAAGTAAGCTTTGGCATGAAAGGTTTGGACACATCGGATTTGCAGTATTGAAGGAGATGCAAAAGCAAGGTATGGTTGCTCACCTACCTACAATAACTGAATTGAAGGAACCATGTGAAGCTTGTATGATGGGCAAGCAACAGAGAAAGGCATTTCCACAAGAAAGCAAGAATAGAGCACATGCTCCTCTAGAGTTGGTGCATGCTGACTTGTGTGGTAAGATGCCTACACAGGCCTTGGGGGGATCTTCTTATTTTATGTTGATTGTCGATGACTACAGTAGGAAGATGTGGGTGTACTTCCTTCGTGATAAGGCTCAAGCTTTTGGTAAGTTTAAAGAATGGCTAATACTTGTTGAGAATGAAACAGGGAAAAGTGTGAAGAAATTTAGAACAGATGGTGGTGGTGAGTTCAACTCAAAGGAGTTTGAAGGCTTTTGCAAGAGCAAAGGGATCAAGCGTCAATTGACGACGCCTCACACACCTCAGCAGAATGGTGTTGTGGAACGCAGGAATCGTACCATTGTGGAGATGGCAAGATGCATGCTAAAGGGCAAGGGATTGCCTAACCATTTTTGGGCTGAAGCTGTTAATACTGCAGTCTACATTCTAAATCGGAGCTACACAAAGGCTCTCAAGGGAAAAACACCTCATGAGGCTTACACTGGTAAGAAACCATCTGTTTCACATTTCAGAATTTTTGGATGTGAATGTTATACACATGTTCCAGATGAGAAGAGAAACAAGTTACAACCAAAAAGCAGAAAATGTATCTTCTTGGGTTATAGTGATGAGCAGAAGGCTTACAAGTTATATGACCAAGAGGCAAAGAAGATCATCGCGAGCCGTGATGTGGTGTTCAAGGAGGAGCCGCATACAGTGGAGGAGGAGAAGGCAAGGTCTTCCACTTTATCATCAAGCGAAGAAGTAGTCCACTATGAACCTGTCCCGAGAGCTATCCCTATCCTTAAGGAGGAGGAAGCATCATCTTCAGATGATGAGGAAAAAGTTCACCAACCTGACATCACCCCACCGGAAAAGCCATTGCCGCGCTGGGTGAAGCAGCTCTATGACCACAATAATCCTATGCCTGCATCTGTTGAGGAGAAGGCAGACGGACCAAGGAGGTCTCAGAGAATAGAGGAGCAAAGGAGGGCTTCTGCTCACATAGTCAACATGGCCTTGATGGTTGAGATTATGAGAGAAGTAAAGGAGCCAACTGACTTAGAAGAAGCACTTGCAGATCCATCATGGAAGGCTGCTATGCAGGCGGAGTATGACAGCATAATGAAGAATGACACTTGGGAGCTAGTGGATCGGCCAGCAAAGCGGAAGATTATTGGCACCAAGTGGATCTGGAAGGTAAAGTACAAGGCTGATGGTACCTTAGAAAAGTACAAAGTTAGACTGGTTGCCCAAGGATTTTCACAAGTTGAAGGGTTTGATTTTCAAGAGTCATTTGCCCCAACTGCCAGAATGACCACTATTCGCACGGTACTTGCAGTGGCTGCCCACAAGAAGTGGCCAGTGTACCAAATGGATGTTAAGTCAGCGTTCTTAAATGGTGACCTCAAGGAGGAGGTGTACGTGGCTCAGCCACCAGGGTTTGAGGCCCCCCATTCTGAGAACAAAGTGTGTAAACTGAAGAAGGCATTGTATGGGCTGAAACAAGCCCCCAGAGCATGGTACCAACGGATAGATAGGTTCTTTTTAAACCTAAACTTCAAAAGATGTGCCTCAGATGCTAACTTGTATGTTTACAGGGATGGTAAAAAGTCTGCAGTGATTGTCCTATATGTGGACGACCTTCTTATTACAGGTGACTATGAAGATATGATCAACCAAACTCGAAAGGCTTTGAGTTTTGAGTTTGAAATGACAGACTTGGGCTTGCTGCACTATTGTTTGGGGATTGAAGTCTGGCAAGAGCCAGGAAAGATCTTCATCTCTCAGAAGAAGTATGCATGGGAGATCTTGAAGGCATTTGGCATGACCGAGTGCAAGGAGATAGCTACACCTATGGAGGTGAATGTAAAGTTATCCGTTGAGGATACATCAGCACTAGCAGACATTGGGAGGTATAGGAGGTTGGTCGGCAGTCTAATCTACTTGTGTAACACCAGACCAGATATCAGTTTTGCTGTTGGTGTTTTGAGCAGGTTCTCAAACAAACCTCATGAGAGTCATTGGAAGGCTGGGATGCGGGTGCTCAGATACTTGAAGAAAACTCTTGACTATGGTATCACATACAGTTTCGGAACTTCTCTTGTGGGGAACTGTGACTCAGATTGGGCAGGAGACATTGATTCCAGGAAGTCAGTTTCTGGTTATTGTTTCTCTTTGGGTTCAGGAATTTTCTCTTGGATTAGTAAGAAGCAACCAACAGTGGCATTGTCTTCTACCGAAGCAGAGTACAAGGCAGCTTGTTTTGCTGCATGTGAGGCCGTATGGTTGAGAAGGATTCTATGGCATATGGGAGTGCAGGATGAAGAACCAACTGTGCTGAGATGTGACAATCAGAGTTGCATCGCCATTGCCAAAAATCCAGTGTTTCATGCACGCACCAAACATATAGAGATCCAGTATCACTATGTGCGTGATTTGATGGAGGATGGGATAGTGGAATTGGTCTACTGTCCAACAGAGGAGAATGGAGCAGATATCTTCACCAAAGCACTTACGAAGGATCTGCTTCAAGTTCATCTTCAGAGACTCGGCATTGGGCCGAGGAGATAGTTCACCTATGGGTGGACATTGAGGGGGGGTGTTAGATATGATCAATGCCCCACCCTCATTAGGTGCTACCAATGATCCATGGTGCTCAAAGTTGTAAGGCCCCCATTATGAGGAGAAGCCAAATGTGAGCCCGGACATTGGTTGAGTCCTGACTTGTATATCAGATGAGGTCTATGTGACCGGATGGCAAAAAGGTGACTGTTGTGGGTCTAATCTTTGGGTTAGACGGAGTGGTTAAGCTGGTAGCAACTCGAGGCACATTGCATTGAGTTGCGTGGTAAGGGAGTTAAAAGGGGCCCCTATTGTGGGGTCCGGGGGCCGCGGAAGCGGCCCCTGGCTGGGGGGTCCCAGGGGGGCCAGCGGCCCCCCTGGCGGGGGTCCGGGGGCAGCGCCCCCGGCCCGATGGTAAAGGGAATATTCCCTGGAATATTCCCTGGCCGACTAGTGGAGGCTCATATGGTAGGTCGGTCAGCAGGCCGACCTAACGACCTTCGCGGGCTATAAAAGCTAAACCCCTTTCGCAGCCATCTTACACTCATCTTTCACCCAGTCAGAGTTGTTGTTCCAGCTAGCCTTAAGCTCTTCACCTATCTTCTGTCTAGATCGCCATCTAAGCTTCACACAGTGGAAGCGCACGGGTGGACAGAGCCATCTTTGTATCAGTTGTTTGGAGTTAAATAATTTACTGATTCTCCTCTTATCTGTTGTGTACTCTCTATCTCTTTCTCAGATTCTGTTCGCTGCGCCGTGTAATATTTTACAGGCTGGAATTAGAAGAGTTGATCGATCACTTCTCGCAGCCCTGTCGTCTGAAGAATAAAAGGAATAGCAACTCCGTTGTCGTTTTGCTCATGTGGAGTATCTGCCGCTTCATGGTGAGGACAAACAACACTATCTAGTACAATAGCAAAATAGGCTAGAAAACAGGGACGTCGAACATAGATATAAATGGCAAGCCAAATGCCACATAGAAGGCTTTGGTCAATGCATACCAGAATTTGAACTCTGGAAGCTGGCGGATAAAAGGCTTGAACTCATCACTATCTTTGGAATCAGTAGTCGCCTCTCTCGATCTTCTTCATCTTCGGCTTACATATTCAGCACCTTCTTTATTACAGTCTTCATGTCGGAGTAATGCTATCCTTTCGTCCATGTAGGCTCTGATGCTTCCTCCCTTGTCGTCGATCCTGGTTTCCTTCTTCAGGCATCCGATCGAGACTCTGAAGGTCCAGGCTGTCAGTGGTATATTTACTTCGTCAACAGCAGCTCGAGTTGGTCGGAATCAGCCGCTGGATTTTATTGAATGGAGCCTAACGATAGGATTGTTTGGAGACCTCTCAAAGCACAAAAACTCTTCACTCCGCCTGATCAGAAGGGTAGCAGCAAGCGGCCGAGGCCTATGACTCACAGGAGGACAATAATACTGCTTCTTCCCGTTTAATCCAGCGAGCCATCATCGTCGATTCTTCGTCGTGGCCTCCTTTCTTCATTTGTTTCTTCATCGTCGACTGCTTTCGACTTCTCTTCGTTCAGCTTCTTTGGTTTCGCTGCGGCCTCGCTCCTCTTCTACCTTTCAATGATGCTTCTTCTTCGTCGTTGTTACTGCGTCTTCGGCTTCATCTTCCTAGTTGTCATCTTCATCTCGACTGATGCTTCACCTTCAACTTCATCAATTTTATCTTGGCCTTCAGCTTCGTCAACTTCGGCTTCGGCTTCAGCTTCCTCTCCAATCCTTTCTCTGGTTTTCCTATGCTCTGTTCCTTCCTCTTTTCTCTGATTCACCGTAAACTCCCCTGTCCCTCATCGTCACTGTCTCTCTTCCAATCCTCTATCTTGCCCAAGACTTTTAGCACTCCGTCCGCATTCAGAGCTTTCTCCAGCTTTTTCCATCGTTTACTCCCCCTATTCTGCGCAGAGGATCGTCCTCCCCAAATCCATATTCAGCGCAGAGGATCGTCCTCCCTTTTTGCCTTCTGATTCCTCTCCAAAAAAATCGTATGCCAGATCCATCAATCCCGGGTCCCCCAAGCTCAATTCAAAAACATAAAAGCTCCTCTTTTCCCCCCCAAAGCACGGCTCCTTTCCCCTAAAGCACGACTCCTTTCCCCTAAAGCACTATTTTTTTTGCATTGCCAAAAGCCTCCCTCAAGAAGCGAATTTGACTCCAAAACCTGTTGTTCAACTGTTCATCCATCTGTAACAGCCCTGACCTTCGAATGTCCCAAACATTCACAAAATGATCAAAAGATCCAGTGATGAAGATGCATGTATCAATGGAATATCAGTGTACACATGAGACACAATATGTGTGCCCATGGTTAGCCCTTTTATCGACTAAAAACAACGCCTCATGTTTTTGTGTACATGAATTGTATCCATAGCTGCTTGGCTGCTGAATGTCCTAAGCAGCAACAGATCCATCTAATGCTCTCGAAATTAGGTACCTGAAGACTATTAATGCTTCTCTTGTGTGCACTCACAATCTCCTTGTTGCGTGCAAGTTCTATGCTTGAAACCCTTCTCTTCTCTATAAGATTTGTAAATGATGAGGGAGCCATACTTCCAATGTCTCTTTCCATCACCATCTTCCACATCCATTCTCCAGTTGAGAGTGTAATGAGATCATCTCATTCCATGCCACGACAATGTCCTGATCAAACAGCCCATCAAACATGCTCTCTGCTTCTAAAATGCTGCCACATTTACCATAGATACTAATAAGTATGCTATTAACAAAAGCATCTGAAGTGAAGCCCTTCATGTGAGCATCTATACTCATACGCAGAGAATAAATGTAATCACAACAACTAAGTATGCACAAAGTATCAAATCGCACACACAACTTTCGGGTGGTTTTCACACCTCGAATGCGCAGCAATACGACATCCACCCCCTCTAATCCTGCGCATCCTCCGGATGGGCCAACTACCCATGATCGTTATCATCAAGATCGACAAACAAATCAATCTCTTCGTTATGCATTTCCGGTAGATCAACAAGATTATCTGTCTCTTCCATTGGAGTTTCTTGTCGTTGCTCTTCTCTTGAAAATTCTTCCAATGCATAGTCTTCATCATCCCTTTTCTTGAAAATCTTGATTCTTTTTCCAGCAATAGGCACTCTAAGCACTGTCCCATCAAATTCAGTCAGTTCATATGTTGCATTATCAAAGACATGTCTGACTATGTATGGCCCAAACCATCTTTTCACCATCTTCCGAAGTGCAGTATGCTGATTTTCAAGACTGCTATCAAAGACCAATACCCAATCTCCCTCTTCTATTGCTCTTGGCCGTAAGCGATGCCTACTGTCAAACCTGTCCTTATTCCTTAGTCTAGCAACCTTCAACCTGTCAATAGCTAGCTGAATATCCTCAGGTCTCCTCTCCAACTGTCGAATCCGAAGAGCTAAGAGCTCCTTTCTCGTCAAATCCTCCTGCCAAGGTAAAACTAACCAAGTCAAAGCACAAGTCTCAATCGGCATAACAGGTTTCTGACCATACATCAACTCTGCAGGCATATATCCTGTGGTAACACTATGAGTCGTACGATCAGCCCATAAAGCAAATGGTAGAAGTCTCGGCCATTCTCCAATCCGTCCGCTGCATGCTTTGGCTAATGCTTTCACTATCGGCGGATGCCCTCTTTCACTCTTCCCATTTCCCTCTGGATTATATGCTGTGGTTAGAGCCAACTTGATTCCTAGCTGAGAGAAAAACCCCCTAGCTCCATCTGCATCCAATTCACCACGATCCGCAGTGATCTTACCCACACAACCATACCTGCAGAAAATTTCCTCCAATAAGAACTTACACACTGCACTAGTGGTCTTCGTTCTCAAAGATCTGCCCTCAACATGATTAGTAAGATCCTCTCTAGCCAAAACAATGTATCTCATCTGCCATAAACCCATAGGCATGGTAACCAAATCAACTACCCACTTATAATGAATGCATAGCGGATAGGTCGGATGAAGCTCATCCCGATGACGCACTACTGAATACATCTGGCAGTCTCTGCAAGTCTCAACAAAGTGAGAAACATCTCTATACATGCCTTTCCATCAATATTTCTCCTTGATTTTCTCATAAGTAGCCCACACTCCTCTATGACCAGCCCAAGGACTCTCATGAAACTCCCTCATCACCTGTAACTGTGTCTCTCTATCGCAGACAACCCGCAAAGGTAATCCGCCTCTTTTCTTCGGATGCTTCCAAAGAAATCCATCCTTGAGAAAATAACCATAGGCTTTCCTTCTGATTTTCTTGAACTCTTCATCTGTCCATTCATCTCTTTTGCTTAGTGTACTAAGGTACCTGCCAATCTGCAACCAATCTCCAACATAAAGTTCTTCTATGAAAGCCACAATATCATAGACATGACAAACATGATCAACCATAGTGGCTGAAATTTCTGCATCATCCTCTTCTGCAAGTAGAGTCTCCTCATCATCATATCTGGCTCTAGACAACATATCTGCCACTGGATTATCTTTCCCTGCTATGTGTTTAAATTCCGGATTTAGTGACTTGATGTATGCAATCCATCTCAACATAGCTATATCCGGAGTAGAGCAACTCGTGATCATGCCAATCAATGGCAAGCAAATCTGTCTCTACCACAACTGAAGCTCCAATAAAGTACTCCTTGTCACATTTGAGAGCCGTGACAATCCCCAATAACTCCCTCTTGATTTTCGGATATCTCCTCTGTCTCTCGTTTAGGACTTTCGCCCCAAACCGAATAGCATACCTATTTCCATATGCATCATCTTGACCCACAGCCCAACCTATGCCAATTGGACTAGTGTCAACTGTCAATACAATGGGCCTATCACAATTATAATCCGCTTTCCTGAGAGTAGGAGCATTCTGCAATAACTTCTTCAATTTCCGCATGGCTCTAGTGTGACTCTCATCCCAATAGAATTTCTGTCCCTTTCGAAGCAGCTGATACAAACAATCTGCTATGTGTGTAAAATGAGGTATCCAAATCATATAAAACACACAAGCACCAATGAATCTCCGTACCTCTGAAGTAGTAGAACAATACTCTGCAATCTTGCCTATAGCATTCACCTTATCAGGTGAGGGTTTCCTGCCATAATATCCACACATATGCCCAACAATGACAACCTCATTCACTCCAAAAATAGATTTTTGCCCTGAAAGTGTCAAGTTCACTTCTTCTAACCTGGCCAAAATCTTCTCACATGCTGAAATATGATCACCCACAAAGTATCTACATCCCTGCTCATTTAGGCTCTCATTCTTCTCTTCTTCTACACACCCCTTAATGGGCACATCATCCAAGAAAGGCATAGTAAGCTGAGGTATGTAATCACGAAGGACCTTATGCATGGCATTCATCATATGCGCAACAGAATTAATGGCACCTTGAGGCAAGGTACACATCCTAACAAGCCCAATAGGAGTTCTCATGGTGGTTATGTCCCTGCTTTCCAAAGCCAGCTGAAACTGATCATATCCTGAATACAAATCACCCAAAGAATAGATGGCACGTCCAGCAAATGCCTCTGCAAACTCATCCACAACTGGACCTATACCAACATTCCTGATAGTAACTCTGTTCACTGGCTCTATATCCTGAATAAATCGAAGAGTACCATTCTTCTTTGGAACTGTAAACCACCTGTTTGAGTATGGTGCAGATGAAGGCTCAAGGATTCCCATCCTGATTTTTTCATTCAATAAATCAATCAGCTTTGGCAAGTGTGCTTTAGGCACTGGAATAGGTCGGAGATTCCATGGAATATGAGGAATAGTAAAAATGACCATAGGAGCAACAATATCAGGATTCACATATCCAATCTCATGTGGCAAAAAAGCAAATCCCCTTCCATGACGCTCAAGCATATCCTGAAAGCATTGCTTCTCTATAGGTAACAAGAAATCACCATTTCCAATTTTCAATTCAGCGAGAGTCTCTGCTGAAAACTTATGACCAATATACTCCGGATTCCTCAAAATTTGCTGTTTAGCAGCCCTCTCTATTTGCTGATCACTATCAGGTGGAACCGGTACAGCAACCGGCTTCACCTTCTTATCCACAGTTTTGTATTTCGTGTCAACCCTGGCTTCATTATGCTCTTCTGCATTACGTAAACCTTGCTGTAAATCAGCAATTCTGCACTCTAATGGCTGAATATTCTTAGCCCTCTGCTCTATGGACTGCATAGAAACAGCCCCAAACTCTGAATGCTGAAATATTTCAGCAATAAACTCTGTTGGCTGAAAATTTTTAGCCCTCTGTCTCTCTGAAAGCTGATCATAACCAGCTGGAAACTCTGTTGCTGAATTTCTTCAGCACTCAACACTCTTTGCTGAGTTTCCTCAGCCTCTGACTCAATCTGTGACATAAAATCTGCAATTTCATGAAACATGTCCAGGGATTGCACTAATACATTACCATGACAATTCAGCATATCAGTTTTCAGCATATCTCCCATCTCTGCCATCGTATCTGCACAAATCACACTGTCATATATACCATCTATGTGCTCATCATCCTCCAAAATTCCTGCATTTTTCAAATTTTTCTCCTTCCTACATATATACTGCCTGGCAGCTCTAGACAACGTAGAAGTCTTCTGATAACTCATCGAACTGTTTGCTGAAATCCCAACATAACCGGAGGAGAAAACACTGCTGCCAGGAGGCGAGAACTCCAATCTCCTCTCCTCTGTACCACCGTCGTCTCGCGAAACGGCGGTACCTAATGAAAACCCGAATCCCTCACAGTGGGTAAGGGTGCATCTCTGAGAGTATCCCTGTTTCTAACATGGTTCACACATACAGTCATAAACTGAATTGCTCTCATACCATCTTTACTGCAAATCCGTGCATAAGCAGATCCATCATCCATGACCTTTGTTTCCATGTGCATCTCTGTAATGAATGGCTGACCAAGAATTATGGGATAAGAGCATGAATCCTGCACAAAGAAATGAAAATCCTCCTCTACATCACCAATAGAAACCCTGACACTAGGGCAAGCAGCATATAAATCACCTGCAGTGTTATTGGCGGCTCTCATACGCCACCCATGCTCTACATCCATAGGCCATCTGTTACTCTCATAAACTCCACGAACTATGAGATTAATCTCTGAACCATGATCAACCAATGCAACATAAGGCACCTGTTTTTCTCCAATCTTTACCATCGTCTCTGTAGTTGCCCTAGCCCAATGGCTCCGCGAAAAGTGACTACGCGGTATCAAAACAGGCTCATCAATTTCAGCATAATGCATAGGCCGAACCCTCTTCTCTACCTGCGGAAAAACAGAAGCATTATCAACCATAACCTCATCATCATCCTCATCCAACTCCCCAATCAAAACTCCCTGTGTGTCAGTGGTAGCCAATGCATGTCTTTTCCTCTTCAGGACCTCCTGAAACTGATCCTGAAACTCTCTTTTTGAGATGCCCAAAATCTCAGAAATAGTGAAAGTCACCTCACTGCCAAGTATCTTATCATTAAAGATTTTCTTCATGTCTGTAGATGTCTCAATATCGGACATCAATCTGAATCCTGGCTGCTTTCTCTCTCTAGGCTCTTGCCTCTTTTCTCTCTTTTGAGCATCCTCCATCTGTCGATCTGGCCCTGATCTTGAAGACGGTCCTGCAGTAGGTGGAGTAACAAACTCACCCCCTCTAGTCTTCTTAGCTGCACTTGGATTTTCTTCATCCCTCTTACGCTTCTCCTCAACAAATACATCTTCACCATGAGATTTAGCCAAATAAGCATAAATAGAATACCTCTCAACAGGCGAGTCCCAACCTGTCTCTGATCTGATGCTAGAGCCTGCACTAGTCAAAACAGTTTGCTGAATTTTCCCCTTGTTTGCAGTCTCCATAGCATAAGTCCATAGTGCGGATTGAGTCTCTGATCCCTTCTCAATCTGTACTCCATATGCAGAAGCATCACCTCTAGCTGTCACATAAGAAGTACGCGTAGCCATGTCCTCCACTAACTTCTTCATTCCACCTTTACCAAAGTTGGTAGCAAGTGGAGCTCCTATCTCAGTCAACCAAATCTTACCATCTTGCCCCCAATATACCAAATTCTTCCTCCTTGCATCCTGGAAAGAGTCACAATCCCTGCAATGCTGATGCTCCGTACTATCACACCAAATACATCTCCGATCTCTCCTAGGTGCACTAGGAGCACTCCTAGGTGCAGTAGGAGCACTAGAAGAAGTAGTAGGCACAGTTGAAGCAAACTGCTCCTTCAACTTTCCCACTAACTCCGCTTTGACTGACTCAAGTGTCAAATCTGTGATACCTTTGATTATGTCATCAATAGAGGTAGGCACCGATGGAGCCGATGGTTTTGGAGCAGAAGGTGTAGGCATCAGTCGTGGAACAAGAGGAATAGGTGGAGTAGAAACAGTAGGCACTGGCATAGGCCAAGAAACTGGCTGAGGAGGAGAAGAAATAACAGGGATAGAAGTAGGCATAGGAGCAGATGATGGTGTAGATGTCATGGAACCATTCTGTAGGCGAGTCTTCCATATCCTCCTCTTGGTCAAAGTCGAGACTGCATCCTGAGCATCCTACCAATCAGTTTTAAGACCCATAGGCTTCGTGCGATCTTCAAGAAGCTCACCCAATTCTTCTTGAAGAGCAGGATCTGCAGCTTGCAAGAAAAGCTCAACTTTTTCAACATCCAATGCTCTTTGTTCAATAGCATCAAGCTGACTATACCTCTCTTCGAATTCTCGAATCAACTCCGAAGCAGCAAGACCCTTGTTTGGCATGTAGACCCACTCTCGGAATGACCGCCGTGTAGCCATACCAAAGTCCTCAAGGAAGTATTCTTCTTTTAGAGCCTTCTTAAAATCTTGCCAATGTGTATTTTGAATAAAAAGATCAGTCACTTTTGTCCTCAAAGTAGGTGTGACAAGATGAAGGAAGTACTTACTCATAAGTCCAGCAGGAACTCCAAAAAACCCCATCTTAATCTCATATGTCTTCAAATATGCTGGAACATTACGCCCGTCAAATAGCTTCTTCTCACTCTCAACTGCTTCAATAGCCTTAGTCGCGCTGTTTGCATTTTCCTGCTCCGAATAGAGTTGCCTTTACTGAGACAACTGTTGTTGATGCAATTGTTGTTGCTGCTGCATATACATTTGTGTTTGCTGATTTTGGAGCTGCATATACATGGACATATTCTGCAAAATCTGTTTTAGATCCTCCGTTGAAGTACTTGACGCAACAGTCATTGATGGAGCTGAAGTAGAGGCAGCTGGAGTTGTAGAGGAAGCTGAAATAGAGGCTGAAGTATCTCCCATCCTGAAATTTCTGCGACGCTTTCACATCGGGTTCACCAAGATGTCGAAGGGTTTGTGAAAACAAAGTCGCATCTTCAGAAGACCTTGATAAATTTCAGGATAAAAGATCGAACATATGAATAAACAAGATGAGAAAATAATGTCAGGACTCTGTTTTTATTTCTGTCAATAAGAGTATCAAGATTCAAGATGAAGAAAACCGAGCAGCCTCTCGAATGCATAGATCATATATACATTTCAAAGAAAATTTCCAAGAGTATGGTCTTCATTGATGAATGTTGCCTTTCAATTCTATCAGCCGTTAAAGATCACAAACCATGTCCCAGAGCTTTTCAAACACTTAGAATTCGAGGTGCCCGACGCTCAGCATGACAACTTGCAAAGATGTCAAAAGCTCGCTCCTTTCTCTCAAAAAAAAAAAAACTTTCAATACACATGAACTACACCATTATCTTCTCTGCAATTTGTCATGTTCATTCCACACAATGCAACTTCAGAACACTTATAAACTCTGAATCAAACTGGTTATCTTGGCTGGAATTAGAAGAGTTGATCGATCACTTCTCGCAGCCCTGTCGTCTGAAGAATAAAAGGAATAGCAACTCCGTTGTCGTTTTGCTCATGTGGAGTATCTGCCGCTTCATGGTGAGGACAAACAACACTATCTAGTACAATAGCAAAATAGGCTAGAAAACAGGGACGTCGAACATAGATATAAATGGCAAGCCAAATGCCACATAGAAGGCTTTGGTCAATGCATACCAGAATTTGAACTCTGGAAGCTGGCGGATAAAAGGCTTGAACTCATCACTGTCTTTGGAATCAGTAGTCGCCTCTCTCGATCTTCTTCATCTTCGGCTTACATATTCAGCACCTTCTTTATTACAGTCTTCATGTCGGAGTAATGCTATCCTTTCGTCCATGTAGGCTCTGATGCTTCCTCCCTTGTCGTCGATCCTGGTTTCCTTCTTCAGGCATCCGATCGAGACTCTGAAGGTCCAGGCTGTCAGTGGTATATTTACTTCGTCAACAGCAGCTCGAGTTGGTCGGAATCAGCCGCTGGATTTTATTGAATGGAGCCTAACGATGGGATTGTTTGGAGACCTCTCAAAGCACAAAAACTCTTCACTCCGCCTGATCAAAAGGGTAGCAGCAAGCGGCCGAGGCCTATGACTCACAGGAGGACAATAATACTGCTTCTTCCCGTTTAATCCAGCGAGCCATCATCGTCGATTCTTCGTCGTGGCCTCCTTTCTTCATTTGTTTCTTCATCGTCGATTGCTTTCGACTTCTCTTCGTTCAGCTTCTTTGGTTTCGCTGCGGCCTCGCTCCTCTTCTACCTTTCAATGATGCTTCTTCTTCGTCGTTGTTACTACGTCTTCGGCTTCATCTTCCTAGTTGTCATCTTCATCTCGACTGATGCTTCACCTTCAACTTCATCAATTTTATCTTGGCCTTCAGCTTCGTCAACTTCGGCTTCGGCTTCAGCTTCCTCTCCAATCCTTTCTCTGGTTTTCCTATGCTCCGTTCCTTCCTCTTTTCTCTGATTCAGCGTAAACTCCCCTGTCCCTCATCGTCACTGTCTCTCTTCCAATCCTCTCTCTTGCCCAAGACTTTTAGCACTCCGTCCGCATTCAGAGCTTTCTCCAGCTTTTTCCATCGTTTACTCCCCCTATTCTGCGCAGAGGATCGTCCTCCCCAAATCCATATTCAGCGCAGAGGATCGTCCTCCCTTTTTGCCTTCTGATTCCTCTCCAAAAAAATCGTATGCCAGATCCATCAATCCCGGGTCCCCCAAGCTCAATTCAAAAACATAAAAGCTCCTCTTTTCCCCCCCAAAGCACGGCTCCTTTCCCCTAAAGCACGACTCCTTTCCCCTAAAGCACTATTTTTTTTGCATTGCCAAAAGCCTCCCTCAAGAAGCGAATTTGACTCCAAAACCTGTTGTTCAACTGTTCATCCATCTGTAACAGCCCTGACCTTCGAATGTCCCAAACATTCACAAAATGATCAAAAGATCCAGTGATGAAGATGCATGTATCAATGGAATATCAGTGTACACATGAGACACAATATGTGTGCCCATGGTTAGCCCTTTTATCGACTAAAAACAACGCCTCATGTTTTTGTGTACATGAATTGTATCCATAGCTGCTTGGCTGCTGAATGTCCTAAGCAGCAACAGATCCATCTAATGCTCTCGAAATTAGGTACCTGAAGACTATTAATGCTTCTCTTGTGTGCACTCACAATCTCCTTGTTGCGTGCAAGTTCTATGCTTGAAACCCTTCTCTTCTCTATAAGATTTGTAAATGATGAGGGAGCCATACTTCCAATGTCTCTTTCCATCACCATCTTCCACATCCATTCTCCAGTTGAGAGTGTAATGAGATCATCTCATTCCATGCCACGACAATGTCCTGATCAAACAGCCCATCAAACATGCTCTCTGCTTCTAAAATGCTGCCACATTTACCATAGATACTAATAAGTATGCTATTAACAAAAGCATCTGAAGTGAAGCCCTTCATGTGAGCATCTATACTCATACGCAGAGAATAAATGTAATCACAACAACTAAGTATGCACAAAGTATCAAATCGCACACACAACTTTCGGGTGGTTTTCACACCTCGAATGCGCAGCAATACGACACCGTGAGACTGAAGCACAAAAGCTCGTATTTTGGAAACACAAAAAAATCCATGCAATTGAAACTGGTCTTCCACTAGAGCCAAATTTTAGTAATGGTGGAATGAAGAAAATATTTGAAGATTTAGATGTAAAGAATGCTTATGCAACAATTGATGCAGCTACCTATGGGCTACAAAGTGAGCCAACAAAATCAAGTTTGAAAGCATGTAAAGCTAATGTATAATCTAAAGTATAGATGCATGCACTAGATCAAATGGAACGTGGTAAAGCAACCAAAGAAGATTTGGATAATGCCACTAAGTGTATTCGAGGAATAACTGGTAGATCCCTCCAAAACGGGTAACTAGAAGAATGCCTCAACAACCAAAGCTTGCTGAAAATATAACCCTAGATCAAGAGGTGGAAGATGCACCACAAACAAAGAAGATTGAAGAAAAGAAGAAAGGCAAGCAGCGAGGCTACAAATTGCAGTCTGATATAGAATCTACAATCGATCTCAAATGAGTCCTAGAAGAACAAATTCTAGGAAGTAAATTTGAATTCACCTTAGATAAAATTCTTGGAATTGCCAAAAGTGAATTCTATGATGTAATTATTAATGTAATGAAAAGGAAAAGATAATATATTGATGATGAAGCTGAAAAAAAATCCATGCTTTTTTGCAAGTTCTTCGAGTTTTTGTGTAGGATGAAGATAAGCTGACTTCATAAGGAATTCATATTGAAGCAGTTAAAGAATTAATTGCAGCAATTAAAGTTGAAGATAAAGAAAACATGAATGCAAAAATTAACGAAGTGAAAGTTGAAAATGTAATGGTCGACTGGTTCAAACCAGTTGAAAATGTAATGGTAGACTGGTTCAAACCAGTTGGGCAGTCCACCTCTCAAAAAGAAGACTGTCTACAACACATGCATGAGGAGGAAGAGGCTCAGTTCATTCCAAGCAGTCACTACTCCCGTACGCATTGGGCAAGAGCAACAATGGAGACAGTTGTCAAAATTGGAGAAAAAGAAACACCATGTATTGCACTCTTAGACCATGGCTTGGAGATAAACGTCATGGTAAGGAGTCTCTATGAAAGTATGGCCCATAGATGTTTATCCAGGATGGTGAATGAGAGCCGCAAATAACTCTTCTAGAGAGTTATATGCTGCATGTCCTAATGTATAGGTAACTATTGGAGACATAAAAGACAATTTTCACTTTTTTGTTCAAGACTCTTGTAGTTACTCTATCATTCTTGGGCAACCTTACATTTCTAAAGCCCGCTTGGAAACAAAAGCTCTTGATGATGGTTCTTCCTATGCTCTAATCCAAAGCAAGGATAATGAATGAGCTGTCCAATTTCTTATTGTGTGTTGTCCATCATCAAAATAGAGATCGACTGAGTGATTATCCTGTGCCTCCTAATGCTCGAGAATTCAAGGGTTTTCGGGCTGCACTACTATAAAAGGAAACTATGGTAGTGCATCATGTAAAAAGATTGAACCTTCTTATGCTACAGAAATTGTGTCTCTAGCAAATTTGTATATATGTACAACCAATAGCAAATTTGTATATATGTAAAAAGGGAGCTGAAAACTTATGACATAATGGCTGAAAATGAAGATATTTCGGATTTTTTTTTTGATTGATTACTACTGACACATTGACTGAAATATATGCAGTTGCTTATACAAAAAATCAGGTAGAAAATCAGTCCATAGAAGTATATACATTGGATTTTTACCAAACAATTCAATAATTTGTTGAGCAAGAAGACATTGGTTTACTCAACAAGGTTAAAGCACAAGTGGAGACAAAACACAAGACGGTGGATAAGAAAGTCAAGCATGTGTCAGTTGTACTACCTCTTGAAAGTGAAGGGTCGACTAATAGGGCAGCAAATCAACCAAGTCTTGGTGATCCTTCCAACATTAGGCACAAGTTCACATTTGAAAGTATAAAAGAGCTCAAAATAGGTGAAAATTCTTTCCTTTCACCGGCTGAAAAACACTCTTTTATGCAAATGCTAATGAAATATGGAAAAGCTTTTGCATTTCAACCAAGTGAAATAGGCTGTGTGGATCCAAATATTATGGCTCCTATGGTCATTTTTATGGTCCCACATGTGCCTTGGACTCTCAAGCCTATTCCTATTCCAAGGGTGCATTTGCCCAAATTACTGAAACTTCTAAATAAAAAGATGAGAATGAAGATTTTAGAACCTTCTTCAGTGCCCTACTCAAACTGATGGTTTACCGTGCCCAAGAAAAATGGATCTTTACAATTCATTCAAGATCTACAGCTTGTTAATCATGTCACAATCCAAAATGTTGGTTCGAGTCCAATTGTTGATGAGTTTGCTGAAGCTTTTACAGGTAGAGCAATTTATTCTATGGGCGACCTATATTCAGGATATGACCAATTTCAGCTTTCATTAGAAAGTCGAGACATTACCACAATGAAGACATCTCTTGGATTGGTTCGCATGTGTACTCTACCACAAGGTGCAACAAACTCCGTAGCCCATATGATGAATGCCATGCACAAATTCTTAAGGGACTTTATTCCACAACTTACTCTTTCATTTCTTGATGATGTACCTATCAAGGGATGTGAATTCAATGAAAAGAATAAGGAGCTTGACGATGATGGTTGTAGGACATTTGTAGTTAATCATATTCATGATTGTGACAGGATTTTGACAAGTCTAGAAGAGGTACATCTTACCCTTTCTGGAGCTAAGTCGATTTTTGGAGTAGAAGAAGTTCTAGTGGTCGGTAATCTATGTGGCCCTATGGACGCAAACCTTCTCCAATCAAGATACATGCCATCAGCAGAATGCAAGAAAAATGCACAAATGTTTCAGAGGTGAGAAGATTTCTTGGCGCATGTGTATTCTATCTCATATGGATACCATATTTTACTCATGTAATAAAATTTTTTAATCAATTATTAAGAAAATGCCAAAGATTCTCTTGGGATAATGAGTATACTCTCACTATGCGTAAATTAAAGAAGCTGTTAATTTCAGCCCCCACTCTCAAAAGGGCTAATTATTCAAATGGTCAACCCATTACTATGGATACAAGTCCCATTGGGATAGGATGGGCTCTTGGCCAAGAGGATTTTGAAGGTAACAGGTATGCAATTCATTTTGGAGTAAAAGTTCTCAATGAACATCAAAGAATGTATACACAAGTAAAAAGGGAATTGTGGGGAGTTGTAACTGCATGAAAGTGTGATCGTGAATACTTTATATGTGCTTCCATAGTGGTAGAAACTGATTGTCTTCCACTCTTGGGCATGATTGCCAACTGCTCTACACTCGACATTGCTTTGCTAAGATGGATTGCATATGTTAAATCTCTTTGAACCCCTTCTCTTCCGTCTACTCCTCTTCTTGAATCTACCTTCACCCTGCTATCCTTATCTTCGAGAACTTGGCTTTAAACCTTCAATCCTTCTCTTATCTCTACCATCTCTGGAGTCTAAGCTCTTGAACCCCCATACATTCTTCTCTTGCCAAAACCCCTATGGTGACCTTCAACCCTATGCGCTGCGACAACGATGTGAAAAACTTTGGAGTGCATCATCATTTGACTTTCTTATTGATCAAGAGAGTCAATGTGATCTGAGTCATTAGTACTAGTGTGAGTGGCATGGATTATCTAAAAATATTAGAGTTTTAGATAATTTTAGTCTATTTTTTATACTATTTATTCTAAAAATCCAAAAATATTTAGAAAAGCTTCTAGATTAGGATGGTATGCAAAAAGCAAGTTGCTTTTTCATCCAGTTATTGGATTTTTCATAAAAAAGATAGATGGGCGAATTCGCGTGCGTCGCGATTGCTGTTGACAGACTGAAAACTGCACTTTGAACTAGAAGAAGAAGAAAAAGTGATCTGAGAGATCCTTGAGGAGGTGTCCTGGGGTTATAACCCCCTTCCAAAGCCAACAGAGCCATTAGATTTGGGTTCCGAGCAGCAGAGAAGAAGCTATTATTTTTAATCCATATTTTTGGTCTAGGAAGGAGCTCCAAGAGATCTAATGCTTGGAGAGTGCTTCTGAGTAGTGCCAAACAATGGATTTCAGGTTCTGTCAATACATATTGATTTGATTCATTATGCTTTGTCATTATTGTATTTACCTCTTAACACAATATTAGTAATTTTGGGAATCTTCCAATTCCTATTTTTTGAATACTAAAAAGGTGACACCTGGATAACATTCCCATAAGTTTCTCAAAACCATATGATGTGACCTATCGTTGGAAAGCACTTTAAAAATGGAATCTATTGAGATATAGAGCGCTCGATTTGGAGTTACAATGTTCAAATTATGACAAATCCAAAGAGTTGACCACGTGTCCCAAACTTAAGGGAAATTCTTATATTCTCCAATATGGTGTTTCTTGTGTATTCTTTATCTTCTTTTCTATCTCCTATCTCTACTTCTTTCTACCTCTAATACCCGATGGATACGACCTTTTGACAAAAAACCCTCCGACATTGGTGAACCCGATGTGAAAGGTCGTCAAAAGAAGGAAAGACAAGATGGGAGAACCTTCAAACACAATCTCCAGTGATGTTTTGCAATAGTTGGCGCAAAATATGAGTATGCTTATACATGTACAACAACAAAAATAGGTGATGCAAGCTTCTGCTCAAACAGAAAGTATTGTGATGAATGCTTTGCAAGTAGTTGAGCATGAGGTGAGGTTATTCAATGGCAGGAATGTATCTGCATACGTGCATACCTATGTTCAAAAGATGGAATTCTTTAGAGTGGCTCAACTCGCATGGAGTCGGTGTTTTGTACATGTTACTACACATGAACTGAAAGTATAGATTACTGAATTATACATATAAGATGTTGACTGGGTAGCTTTCAAGAAGACACACAAAGAAGAATTTTACAGTAAAGATACCAGTTTGATTACGCGCAAGACTTTTCAAGAGTGGGTTTTACAACCCAATAAGGGTCTTGTGGCTACAGAATTGTTAAGAGAATTTGAAAGTCAATTTGAGCAGTTGGATCTTGCAAAATAGCAAGCTCTTGCAAGTCAGAAAATTGAATTGTTTCTATAGGCAGCTGATTCTGAGCTTCAAGAGAAGCTTGATGATTTGTTGGAGAATCAAACTACAGAGACAGGTTTGAAAACAGAGTGGAGACATGTCAAGGAAGCTCTTACTGCAGTCGTGAAAAAGCATAGAAGAAAAGAAAGATTGCATGTCTCTAGCCTACCCACTATTATGGGCAAGACAATTGATGTATCCATTAGGCAATATACTTCTGTGTGTAGTCCTATGGTTGTACCTACTATTGTTCCCTCTATTAGGGAAGATGTCTCAAATGAATTGGTTAAAGGGATGTGGGATCTTCAATTGAAGGTTGCAAAATTGGATGAAAAAGGATAAGAGAAAAGGGGATGGGTAGCAGCCCCTAAGCCAAGAAAAACATGTATGTGGTGTGATAGTTTGTAGCATGAGAGAAAGGATTGTGTTGTCTAATAAGAGGCCTTGGTACGAAAGCTCATCTTTTGGAAAGATGGTAAGATCCATGCACAAGAAACGATATTTCCTTTCTCTTTGAATTTTGGAAAGGGGCTATCCGAAATGCTTATGCAACGGTACATGCTTCTACTTTTGGTCTATAGTTGAATAGAATGCATGGCCAAGTGATGGTTGGTCCAAAGGTTGAAATATGGACACATGATTTACATGCAGCTAAAAAGAGAAAGGTTACTAATAGTGAAATGTCTCATGCAAGGCAAAACATTCATGACATAACTGGTTGGGAATCACCAGTAGATGCATATTCAGTGTATGCATATTTAACAAAGGTACAAAACACGGATGTACTTGTAGAAGAAAAACGAAAGAGAGATGAAGATAATATAGGGACATATAAAAGAATGACAAGAAGAAGTGTGGATCAGCCTAAAGCTACAAATCAACCACCTCCTGAGCATATTATGGAAGAGGTCAGTTAGGAGCAAAAACAAGATAGCAAACAAGAGGGAAAAAAGAAGAGTAAGCAGCCAGGGTATAAGTTGCAGTCTGACATTGAGATAGTCACAGATCTAAAGAAGGTTCTTGAGGAATGGATCTTAAACAATCGTGTGGAATTCACCTTGGGAGAGGTGCTTGGCATTGCCAAGCGAGAATTTCATACTGAGATCATTGATATAATTAAGAGGAAGCGTCAATTTCTTGGTGATACCACTAGTGCATTGTTGCAATTTGAAGAGGAAATTGGTTCTTTGGGTATTTGGGCTGAATATGAGCATGAAGTACTACATTATCTATGCAGGATGCTACTAATCAGTGGACAGCATGTGGAAAAGAGAAGAAAGTAGCTGAAAATGCATTGTCTTATAGCCATATTACATGGTGGAGTAAGGCAGATGCAACAATATGGGGAAGAAACTCTAGGATTTATTCCTCGAAGTCACTACACAAGAAATCATTGGGCTAGAGCTACCATTGAAATAGTAGTGAAAATAGGAGAACGTGAAAATCCTTGTGTTTCTTTATTTGACCATGGGTCTGAGATAAATGTCATTGAGTAATGGATTGTATGAAAATGGTGCGTGGCCTGTAGACACTGATCATGGTTGGCATATGAGGGCTACAAATAATTATTCGGAAGAGCTTTATGCTGCATGTCCTAATGTAAAAGTGACAATTGGTGATGTACAAGAAGAGTAACACTTCTTTGTGCAAGATAATTCCTCATATGCAATGATTCTGGGACAGCCCTATATTACAGGAGTATGTACGGAGACAAAGGCACTTGATGATGGTTCTGCTTATATGAGAGTTAGAAGCAAGGATGGGAGGAAAGCAGTCCAATTTCTTACTGTTTGTGTTAATAATCCTAGAAATCATGATATGCTTCGAGAGTCTCCTTTGGCTCCAAATGCAAGGGAATTCAAAGACCTGGATTTTCATTAAGCACTACTGTAATGCGGAGCTACAGTGGTGCTGTTTAGAGAATGTACTCGCCTCTTGATGGAATGAAGCATGTATTTACTATTGGTTTTTCTCAATTTATAGCAAACAATTCATGTTGGTTTAAGCCTATGGAAGCTATGTACAAGGTTGAACGCATATCTATGAAATGGGCTACTAAGGAATTAAGAGCATTGGGACTGTTAGTTGAAAATGAAGGCATTTCATGCATCTTTTATGGGCTGAATATTAATGATACTATGGCTGAAATTTCAGCAACTATACATGTAGAAAATGAGGCTGAAAACAAAATGATGTCAGTATGTTCTTTGGATACATATGATGTTATAGTATTGTTTGCGCAGTAGGAAGGATTACAATGGGCTGAAGCACTTGTGGAGACAAAGTATAAGTTAGCTTATAAAAAGGTGAAACCAATTGCTTTGCCACTTTCGCCAGAAAGTGAGGGTATGTATGAAAAAGTGTCAAGGCAGCCAAGCTTACGGGATCCTAAAGATATAGGTTATCGGTTCTTGGGAGCATGTGTGCTCTATTTGATATGGATTCCTTACTTTGCACATGTAGTTGATGCTCTATATCAGCTTCTAAGGAAAGGTAAGAGATTTCATTGGGAAAGGAAGCATTAGAAAGCAATGAAGACATTGAAGCAACTCTTAAAATCTGCTCTTACATTGAGAAAGGCCAATGTGATAAGGAGTATTTTATGGGTGCTCATGTAGTCACAGAGACTAATTGTTTGTCGGTATTGAGTATGATTACTAGTTGTGCTACCTCGAACATTGCTATGCTTTGGTGGATTGCATACATTAAATCTTTGAACCCCAAATTTCAGCATATTGCAGGAAGAAATAACCCAGTGGCAAACATGTTATCTCGAGCACGCTATGTGGTGCGCAGATTGGTCGCTGTATGCTCATGTAGTGAATTCCGGAAGGTCCCCAAGAACAATAAACTCTACCTTTTTGCACAAAAAACAATGTAAAAAGCATGAACAACAAGAGCAAGAGACCAATTGGGTTCAATCTCCCCCCATGCCTTGTGTGAATGCTTCACAAAGCATGTATTTTATGTATATTTTCATCTTCATGCTCAATAATAGCCCAATTTACAAAAATATGACAAGCTTTTAGCTTTTGAGTTTTCCTTTTACAAAAATAGGAAATAAAGCTAATAGATGGTGCCCATAGAGTCTGGCACGCCCAATCTCAGTGTCCAAATAGAAATAACATATCCGTGCGCATAGGCGCATACAAAATAATAATAAATAATCGATGCCTCAATAGACATAACAAAATATAGGCGTGGCACCTATCAAAATATAATCCATAGGTCGAATACTCGCTAGAATCCAATGCTTTCCTCCGCCACTGCTGCTATCTCTACACATCAACTGAAGCATTCACAATCGTTAGTAAAATAATACAATTAAACCGACAAAAGTGAATACCTAGCAGTCTTCAGCTACATAAATAAATCAACTGGTTAGAAATAAATCCTAACCTTAATTTATTACGAATGCACACTCTAAACTCATAAACGTTTATTAATTTAATATGTATTTTGCGGAATCACCCGCTATGGAATCACCCATGTACACACTAAATTAATGAAACGCCCGAAAAGGACAGGCGTCCCCATCAACTTCTCGCACAAAGAATCCACTTTGTGTATGAGCCCCGGTCATCTAAGTTTACGGAATCCACCGTAAAACCTCACGGAATCCACCGTGGAATATGCCTCCTGGCATCACTATGAGAATGAAGAAGGGATGATGGATGAGGAGGAAGAAGATGACTTTCTTGTGGCTGAAAGTGATGTTATAAGAGTGAATTTAGCAATGCAAGGTGTTGCTACAACATTAACAGAAGCTTGGACAACAAAGAGAAGACATTTTAGATGTATGCATCTTGTGTAGAAGTATCTCTAGACGACAAATATGTAAGAGAGGCGCTGAGAATTGGTCAATACCTTAGTACATTAACAAAGAAAGATAAATGATCAGATGAGGAGTTTAAGAAGATCAAAAGAAAAGCCTATGGGTCTTTCTTAAAAGATGGATACTTATGGAAACATGCAAAAAAGAAACAGGGTATGCCATTGTTATGCAAGAATTTCATGAAAGCTTGTGGGCTAGCTATAGAGGCGTTTGGGATACTTTTCCAAAGATCAAAGAAATATATTGGTGGAAAGGTATGTATAAGGATGTTGCTCACTTTGTGGAAACATGTACGACATGTCAAATGTATTCATCTGTGAGACATCGGGATGGATTGCAGCCCACATATCCATTGTCTCTTCAATTTAAGTGGGTGATGGATTTAGTCACGATACCTACAGGTCTTTGGCAAATGAGGTATCTTGTGCTTACCCATGAAGACTTGACTAATCAAGTGGAAGTGAGAGCTCTACGTACTAAGACAGCAAATGCTATGTGTATTTTTCTCTTAGAGGAGATCTTTTGTTGGTATGGCTGCATGGGAAAAATAACAGCAGATAGGGGTGAGCTGGATGTGGATGAAGCCCATGATTTCTTTGCACGGTTGGGGATAAAGCTTGCTTTAACTTTAGCCTATAACCCTGAAGGAAATGAAAAAAGTGAAAGAGGTCATCCACCTATTGTGAAGGCATTAGCAAAAGCATGTGAAGAGCAGGTAAAAGAGTGGCCACGATTGCTCCCTTATGCTTTGTGGGACTGACAGAACAACACATAGTGTTGTTACATGATATATGCTTGCTGAATTGATGTATGGTTAAAAGCCTATCATGCCGATAGAAGAGATGACTGTCACATGGAGTATGCTACCTTGGGAGGAGGAGTTGAATCGAGAGGAGTTATTGGCCTTGCGCATTAGACAATTGGAAAGAAAGTCAGAAGACATAGAGGCAGCAATTGTAAAATTAAGGGCAACAAGAATACAAAACAAGAAATGGTTTGATAAAGACATAAACTGAGACCAAGAACCATACAAGATGGGGATTGGGTATTGGTTTATGATAGCAGTTTAGACAACCAGCATAGCGCCATGTGTAAAGTTTCCAAAAGATGGTTTGGACCTTATGTGGTAAGACAAGTGTTTGATAATGCTACTTATGCATTAAATGAGCTGGATGGGACAACCATAAAACTTTCGGTAGTGGGAAAAAGAATCAAATTATTCAAGAGGTGGGAATCTAATGCTTATGAGTTGCTAGAATTGGACAAAATCAGTAGCCACGATACAAGGGGTCGCCAAGAAGATATGAAAGATAAAAAAGTGATGGATATGGTTGTAGAGGATAAGGAGGACTCAGAATCTAGTGACAACTAGGATTTTGGCACATAGCGGAGAACGTGCAAATTCAGAGGGGGTGGATGTCGTGTCACTATGCGGACACGGTGTGAAAAACTATGGAGTGCATCATCATCTGACTTTCTTATTGATTAAGAGAGTCAATGTGATCTGAGTCTTTAGTACTAGTGTTAGTGAGATGGATTATCCAAAAATACTAGATTTTTAGATAATTTTAGCCTATTTTTTATATTATTTATTGTAAAAATCTAAAAAAAGTTAGAAAAGCTTCTAGATAAGGATGGCATGTAAAAAGCAAGTTGCTTTTTTAGCTAGTTATTGGATTTTTCATAAAAAAGATAGATAGGCAAAATCGTGCACGTCGCGATCGCTATTGACAGGCTAAAAGTTGTACTTTGAAATGGAAGAAGAAAAAGAAGTAATATGAGAGATCCTTGAGCAGGTGTCCTATGGTTTTATCCCCCTTTCGAAGTCAACGAAGCCATCAGATTTGGGTTTCGAGCACAGCAGAGAAGGAGGTGTTATTTTTAATCCACATTTTTTGTCTACAAAGGAGCTCCAGGAGATCTAATGCCTAGAGAGTGCTTCTGAGTAGTGCTAGACAAAGGATTTCACATTATGTCAATACATATTGATTCGATTAATTGTGCTTTGTCATTATGGTGTTTACCTCTTGTGTATTCTTTATCTTCTCTTCCATCTCCTATCTCTATTTTCTTCTACCTCTGATCCCCCGGTGGATATAACATTTCCACAAAAACCCCTCTGACAACGCCTGTTGTTTTCAGGCATCAAATTAATGTAATGTGCATGTGGGTGATTCCATAGCAGGTGATTTCGCAAAATACATATCAAATTAATAGACATTCATAAGTTTAGAGTGCACTTGAATTATATTAAGGTTAGGACAAAGTTCCAATCTATTTAATTATTTTGTAGCTGAAGACTACTAGGTATTCACTTTTGTGGGTTTTATCTTATGATTTTCTAATAATTGTGAATGATTAAGTTGATGTGTAGGGTAGGTAGCGATGGCTTTGGGTAGCAGTAGGTGTTAGCGTAAGTCCAAGTATAAATTTTATAATTATGATTAGTTATCTTAAGTATAATATATTATATTATTAAAATTATTACTCTATTTATAAGATATAAGTTTAAACTTCTTTAGTAATAATTAGATCATTGTCCTTAGTATTATTAATTAATTTATTTTTAATATAGATTATGTTAAAATATGAGATTTAAGATATGATTTTATTAGAATAAGTTTTCTTTATGGAATATCTTGCTATTTTCTTAATGTGGTTAAGTTTTAGAAGGCTTTTCTAGCTTTCTTTATAAAAGCAACAAGATCTCGTGTAAAACAAAAGAAGAGGGTGAAAATTGAGTTTTTTTCATTTCTCCCTCATCCGAAATCAGAATTCAGAGCTTTAAGAGTCGTTTTGGGGGGTTTTGGCATGCTTTGAAACTGATGGTGATATTAAAACGTCAAGATTTAGAGCATAGAATTTTCTGTAGCAACTACAACATGTTACATGATACCTCTTGACTCTTAAAACTCTATATTTCAATTGATACTTATACTTTCTTTGTAATTATATGTAAGATATGAATGTAAATATCCATGTAAAACTATAATATATAATTAATGATAACAAACCATGGCTTTTGCTACTATAGGGGAGGTTGAGCCCAATTGTACGTTTTTTCTCTTGTCTTTCTCAATCTATTGAGTTATTCAAATCCTCTTATGTCTTATAATGTTGTTTGTATTTAATAGTTGAGATGTTTGATTTGTTAGATTTTTCCACTAAGTTCTATTATGTGTGTCATAAAGTTGTTTATGATTGATATTTGATTTACTAGATTTGGCACGCATTCTGCTTCGTAGCAAGAGTGCCCTCTAGGGATTGGGTATATGGATTGGATACTAGGAAAGATGGAAGATATATTAAACACATTTTGTGCCTTGCCTCTAAGTTTTGGAGACAAGTCAATGGTGGTAGATAAGATACTTTGACATTCCTTAATCATGTTTAAAATAGTTTGTAACCCCATTCTCTAAGGTGCAATGGAAAAGAGATGACAAGTTGCTGCATAGATTTTTGTGGAGCTTTGGACCAAGTAGTAGGCGAAATTTAATATTTGGAAAGTGATGACCACAATAAGAAATTGTGGAGGATTAGGGCTGGAGAAATCGAAGGAGAAATCATGTCAAAAGCCAAAAAGGCTGATCTTCAAATTACTTTACAAGCTTAGTGAGGAAAACCATGGGCTATCATGATTAAATACATGTTAGGGGGAAGGTGAAAATATATGTGAAAATAGACATCACTTACCTATAAGGCAAAGTTACATACGAAAAAATGGACAAAATTTTCATGGGTGAAAATGGACAACACTTACCTAAAAGGATAGTGCTTGCCAATGGGAAAATCCAACTCCCAAAATCTATCACAACACAAGTGCTCCATTACCAGTGGAGATAAGTTGTGTCCAAGCTTTAATGAAAAATTGAAAATATAAGTTATATGAGAGGCAAAGTGTTGTTACAAAGTGTCTATATGTTTCCTCAACCTTATGCTATGAACATCCCCACTATCACCCAGGACCTCAAAATGGCAACAAGGGACTAGTGAGATGGTTGGATATCTAGAACACTAACATGTAGGGAGTACTTGAGTTGGAGGAAATAACATGTAATTTGTAGCTAGATAAATAAAAGAGGGAGGGTTTGATTGCAGTTCTCTAAATGAAGAAGTCAAAGTGGTCACCAGACACAAAGGTTGGTCTAGAAAACATGTGGCACTCTCTCTTCAATACGAGGAAAAACTCAACATGAAAAACAAGGAAGAAATAAGACTTATAGAAGAGAAGGGACACGTGGCTGCCCACATCAAAGAAATAGGATTTATAGAAGAGAAGGGACATGTGGCTGCCCACATCAAAGAAGCATAGAAGACATGTTACCCTTATACCATTTTTGGCACTTTGAGGAGAAAACTACTAAGCCAAGTCAAGTGTTGAACTTAATGCTTTGGAAAGTAGATGCTAAAAATATACCTACTAAGGTTAAGATTTCCAAATTCAAGAATATCAATGATTGATGACTCCTTTGTAATATTGTACACAGTGACATAGTCACCCACCATCACTTTTGGCAGCACTATGTGGAGGCAAGGAGATTTTGGAAAAGAGTGAGAGAATGGACCCATCTTGTTGGGATAAATACTACCATTAGGATGCACATAGGTTTGTTTGGTTGACAAAGGATCCCTAGATCAGGAGTCCTTAAAGTAGTGGAAAGTATTCAAGATCATTGTTCTAAAAATCATTTGGATCGTGAGGAACAAGGTTTTGATAGAGAAGGAAAATAACTTCGAATAGATATTATGTTTAAAAATATAAAGCAATGCTCTGGCTCTACTTATAAGGTTACTTAAGAAAACCGATCGAGTCTTCAAGGTTACCTTTAAAGACCCAGCTACATGTTGAAACATTCTAACTTAGCCAGGTCACTCAATTTTATGTTTGTATATATTCAATATAAATTCTATCTCATACTAAAAATATAAATTATACAAATCTATCTTAGTCTTATATCTCTTAACTCATTACAATTAAGGAAGCTAAGAAGTTTTTTCCACTAACTCATATTAAAAACTAAAGTAGACAATTCACTCAATCAAAATATTTTCTATAATACAAAAAAGAAACCAAATTCAACTAAGTAATAACTATAAACTCCAACTTTAACAAATTTATAATTTTGTTTATAAGCTAGATCTTAAATACCTAGACCAATGCTTGAATTTCTTATATTCTCCTATATAGAGAGTTTTGAGAGAATGTAGGCAATTCTCCATATATACATATAATTCCCTACTATTAGAACTATGTAGAGAATTTTGAGAGAACATAGAAATTCACTATAGTGATCTATAATTCCCTACTATTAGAAGTGGGGAATCACATTGTCCTATTCTCTAATATAGGGAAATTTGAAAGAATGTAGGAAATTCTCCCTTTTAAAGTGTAATTCCCTACTAGTAGATGTGGGGAATTTGATTCCCTAGTTATATGGATGCATATATAGGAAATATAAATGAATTTCCTATATTTTATAAAATCTTCTATATAAGGAATGATTACAAGTTCTTCGTGCTTCTTTTTGCTACATCTCAAAGCCATATTTTAGGTTGCTCACATGATGTAAATATTTCTATCTTCATTGAATGTTACAGCCTTCTAAGTTCTCACCCAAATAAAAAAAATCTCTACTCTATAACTGTCATAATTAATTCGCACATGTAAAGTGTTTCGACAGACGTCATTTTTCATTATCTGTTGACATTTGGAGCTCCAACAATAATGGGCTTCCAAAGCTGTTGATATTTGAAGCAGAGAGCTCCAATTTCCAACAATAATGGGTTTCCACAGTAATTTATGTTTAAAATTTAAACGTGTGGTGGGCGTCGTAGCTTTGACCTCGAGCTTATCCGTGTCCGTTAAATTTCCAGTGGACTACTCAACGTTGAACGGAGTACTCCGTCATTGCTCGCATCACGGTCTCTCTCTTCGCGGAAGAGCTTCTCTGATCTGCGTCACGTTCATCCATGGAGTTTGCGCGTGCCTAACCTCTTGTCGAGTACCTGACTAAATCGACAGATGGGCTTTTGTCTAAAGCTAATAGAGGGCTGCTGGGCCCTGGCACATGATGAAATGGCCAAAAAATTTGCCTCACCGCCGGTCTTATATCTTATAAGTGAAGGAGATATTTATTGTTATACTCATTGCCTACGGGTTCAAGTAGACATGGAAGACAATCGTAGCACGCCGGAGATATTTATTGTTAATGTCGATTGTCTACGGGTTCTAGTAGACATGGAAGACAATCGTAGCACGCCGGGGATACAGCTGCCTCTTCAAGCCACTAGTTCAAATGGAAGTAGAAGATGATTGATGGTGGTGGGTTCCTGGCTGGTTGGACGGCGAAAACAGAGAAGAAAACACGAAGGAGTCGGTCTGCCAGATCTTTATAAAACCGTGCCAAAAGGAGAAACCCATGAATCCTGAAGAATAGCTGGGGCAGCATTCCAGGCCCTGTTCTACGGTAGTACAGTAGTACTCTCTTCCGTTTCCCGCTTTAAGTACCAATTTTATACCATCACCCGGTACCTATCTGCCTCTGAGCTTTTGCGTACGCCCAGTATCCCATTAATAGTTAGAGAAAGGTACCTAATATTCTGGGATCTGCAGCGTTTGTGCAAGTAGCTCTGTAGCTGCACATGATCGATTGATACTTTCAGTAGCAGTAATAGCACTCTGCGTCTGCCTTGGATCAACTCATATCCGTAGCACGGTGCAGCTTCTAGGCCATATTCTGCAGAGCTGATCATCCTCGATTTGGGGAAGTCCAATATGAGCGCTGAGGCTGATCTCATCTGCAAAGCTCAATGTAATAAGCCACGGCCTGCGCGGCCTCATGCCATGGTGATACCCTTCCCTGCGCAGGGGCACATCGCCCCCATGATGCACCTGTCCGTCAAGCTGGCTTCGGAGGGGTTCACGATCACCTTCGTCAACACGCAGCACAACCACGCCATACTCAAGCCCATGCAGGCCAGGCTGCAGGAGCAGGGCCTGGACATACGCTTCGCAGAGATAAGGGACGATAGAGAGAACGGAAGCACGAGCGGGCAGGACACGCTGGTGGAGCTCTGCAAGTCGTTCTTCAGCCTTCGGCCTGCGTTGGATCAGCTGGTAGAGAGGCTTCTGCGCGTGGATCAGGACAGATCAGATCAGAGTGCTGATGCGGTTCCACTTACTTGCATGATATCCGACCTGTATCTGTACTTCACGCAGGATGTGGCGAACAAGTTCCAGCTCAGAAGGATGGCGTTTTGGACTGCCTCGGCGGGGACGCTGGCGTCGATGATGGCTGTCAAGCAAGGCCGCAGGCCCGCTGAAGGTAGAGTGATTTCATTCTGATGCACGGTGTGCGTAAAAGGTTCGCAATATGATGTTATTTGCAGCTGCTTTATACGGAAGTTCGGAAGTGCATAAAACGTCCGTAGCATGAATGCTGACTGATGATGTTATCAACGGCTCCATATGTACACTGCATGCTACGGATTATGCATATGACACGTAGAAAAAGTAGACTGATGCAGAAGGTTTATAAAAACGTCTGCAACTTACGGCCTGAGGTACTGAAAACAGCGGACGGTTGACGGATGTATATTGCGTGCCTGTTGATATGTACTGCTTGTAGTGATGAAAATAGTATGCGAGAATGGCTGCCCTGCTTTCCTGTACTGATGCTATTCCAACATGGCTGCAGGAGCGTCTCGGGATTCGAACTCTCGGCTGATTGACTGGATTCCGGGCGTGCCCGCGTTGCAGCTGCGGGAGCTCAACACGTTCCTGCAGCCGTTCGACGACGAGGACTTCATGTTCGAAGTGTTTCAGCAGCCGTGCCGCCGTATCCACGAGGCGACGTGGGTGGCCCTCAACACCTTCGACGCTCTAGAGGCAGCCTCCATAGAGGCGCTGCGGGCCAAGGAGCGCGAGGACACGTGGACAGTGGGCCCACTGCTGCCGGCGTCCTTCTTCGCGGGCCACGTGGACCGGGCCTACCAGACGGCGGCGCTGTGGCCGGAGGAAGAGGCGTGCGTGGGTTGGCTGGACGAGCAGGAGGAGGAGTCGGTGCTGTACGTGTCCTTCGGCAGCATCGCGGTCCTGACAGCTCAGCAGTTCGGCGAGCTGGCGCTGGGGCTGGAGGCGGCCGGGCGGCCGCTGCTGTGGGTCATCCGGACGGACCTGATGCACGGGGAGGGTGCCATCTTCCCAGAGGGCTACCTCGAAAGGATGAAGGGCCGAGCGTGCTTCGTTCCGTGGGCCCCGCAGATGCGGGTACTCACCCACCGAGCCGTGGGCGGCTTCCTCACGCACAGCGGCTGGAACTCCACCCTGGAGAGCCTCTCCGCGGGCGTGCCAATGCTTGGCTGGCCCTACTTCGCGGATCAGATGCTGAACAACCGGTGCTGCGTGGACGCCTGGGGGGTGGGCCTAGACTTCGAGGCCGGGCCCGACGGGCTCATCCGGAGAGAGGAGGTGGAGGCCAAGGTGAGGGCGCTCACGGCCGAGTCCGGCCACCTCAAGGCCTCGGCGGCCACCTGGAAGAAGGCAGCCCAGCAGGCCGTCGATTGGACGACGTCCGGCACCTCCTCCCGCAACTGGGCCGACCTCGTCCGAGCCCTGTCACAACCCCCTCCAGTATCCATGCTGTAACCTTATCCTCTCTCTCTCTCTCGCCGGCACACACACACACACACACACACACACCCCATCTCTCTCTCTCTCTCTCTCGATTCACTCAATCTCGTCTTTAGACAATGTTTTTCCTGTTTACTCCTCGACGGAGCGATCCCGAATCCAGATTTAGACCTGTACCCTCGAGAGGTCCGTTTGGCCGAATATATATAAGATTATAAGTATAAAGGTACGACTCTAAATCTTTCAACGTTTTTTTAAATCTTAGTCTTAGTAGAATAAACCACTTTAACCCCGCTCCTTTTCTCCACATTAAGAGATGCGCACATGCATGCATGTGGTTATATGCATACTCACGTGCATCATGGCACGAGCAGACACTTAGTAGCATCGTTGTGAAAGGCAGTTTCAAAGTAACAATATGTGTAACCTCTTTGAAGTGTTTTTAACGATTTAGTAATCTATAAGATGCAAAAGTACTTCCTTGTGAGGTGCAAAGTGTTATGATAATTTATTTATCCAGTGTGTCTTGTGTGGCCAATATATGAAGATTATGAGATAGACATGTAAATAAATTATCTATACATTGTGCGAGTGTATTTTGATATCTACAAGTTTTTTTGTTTTTTGGGTGTTTCTATCATACAAATCTATTAATGGTCGTACGTGCACACGTGCCAATTTGGTTATTATGATTGTAGCCTCTCTACTAAAGCCTAAGCCTATGGGCAAGAAAATTATTTTTGAAACTATTTAATGGATCTATTGGGTATGAGTTAGAAAAAATTAGGCCCCAACGCTGTTAGAGCATTTGGGATCGAAAGTCTGTCGTAGGGGTAAGAGATAATAGGGTGAAGGGAGATTCAGGAAGAGGAGTAGACGGAAGAGAAGGAGCTCAAAGAAATAGAAGATGTAGAAGAATACTCACAGAGGTGAAGCCTGCCAATTTATTTTTGCATTATGAGAAGATAAATCTCTTGTAGACAAAAATGTGTATAACATAATATATTCCTCTATGCTGCTCAGACCGCCAATCTGATGCTTCCATTTGCTCTGAAAGGGGGGTAAAATACTAGGACATCTGGTCAAAAGTCTCCCAAATCGCTCCTCCTCCTAGTTCGGAGTATTGTTCACTGCCTAAAAACTACGATCACGTGTCGCGCTTTTTTGCCAATTCTTTTACATAAAATTCCCCAAAAATGGTTGAAAGCTACTTGTTTTCTTTTACATGTCATCCTATTCTAGAAGTTATCTCCAACTTTTGGATATTTATAAGAGATAATATCTAAAATATCAAAAATTGGCTAAACTTGTCCAAAAATCTAGTTTTTTTGAACCATCTACACTACAAACACTAACATTAATGACTAATATGGCATTGGCTCTCTAGATCAATAAGAAAGTCACACTTTAGAGTTTTTCACACTATGACCGCGTAGCCGCATGACATCCATCCCCTTCTAACATGCACATCCTCCGGCATGTGCCAAAGTCTTATAGATCTGTGTGCCAGAAGAAGTATCATTTGTAATGTCAATGTCTTCATCTTCTACCTCTTCTTCTTCCATATTCTCATGTTCATGCTCAGAAAACTCTTGAGTGACTTCATACATATCTAAAGTATCAACATAAATAACCTCTTTTTCTACCCTGTTTTCATCATTTATTGCTACAAAAATTTCAAACACTGTATCAACATCAACTAGCCTTGAAAACAACCCTGAAATACCTTTATTTGCAGCCACCATCAAACCATATGTCTTCAGCTCTTTTTCAGTCCATCTTACATATTTCTTTTCAGCCATGCACATGACTGAAATATTCTTAAAACTGTTAAGACTACATGCTATCTATTCTTGCAATCAAGACACAAATACAGTTTTCCCTTTCTTGGAGGCATAATTATCTCCCTAGAGACGTTGCCATAGCCTCCACTTATAGCAGTGCTATCTAAAAATCCTTAAACTCTCATGCATTAGGTAGCATGAGAATATCGCGTAGCATATCGAGATATCAGGGACGATTCTCACACAAACAGTGAGAGTCTATACTGCCTTTGTATTGTCTCTACTCTAAACCTGAGTATATGAAGAACCATCATCCAAGGCTTTTGTTTCCAGCCTTGATTCTAAAATATAGGGATGTCCCAAAATCACTAGATAATTATATGAATCTTGCACAAAAAATGATATTCATCCCTAACATCTCCAACAGTCACGGGTATATTTGGACGAGCCGCATAAAGATCCCCTGATGAATTTTTTGTTGCCCGCATGTGCCATCCCAAATCTACACCAATCGACCAACCTCCATTCTCATACAAGATGAGTGTGCCATAAGATTGATTTTGGAACCATGATCTAAGAGAGCTATGCAAGGCAGCTCTCTTTCTCCCACTTTAACAATTGTCTCTGTTGTAGCACAAGCCTAATGCGTTTGTAAATAATGATGCTTGGAATAAAATGACCACCTTCTTCTTCATGTGCTTGTTGATGGACATCCCCATTATATATAGCCTTCTCTCTATGCTTATTGCTGCTCATAAGACTAATTTTAGCCACAAGCTTGCTGTCTACACTCCCATTTAATCCATTTTCAACATCAACTTGCTCCAAATCAGCATTACATGCATCATCATATTCCCTCTGAAGTTGTTTCTCTATGTCTTTATCAACCTGCATTAATGCTTGCAAAACTTCACCATTAAACTTTCTTTTTTGTTTCAACATATTAATGATTGCATCATGAAATTCATGCTTCGTGATTCCAAGAACTTCGCCAAGTGTGAATTTCACTCTACAGCCAAGTATGCGATCTTCCAAGACCTTTTTAAGGTTTGTGGCACTCTCTAGATCCAATTATAACCTGTAATTGGGCTGCTTGACCCTTTTCTTCCTTTCTTATTTTTTCTCTTGAGATGTATCCTCCATAACATGCTTAGGTATGGCTTTTCCAGCCTCTTTTTGCTTCTCTATTTTACTTCGTGTTATATGTTTAGTTGGGCCTGAAGAGGAAGGACCAGCAATGTCCTCATTTCTTCTTCTCTTTTCTTCGACAAGAGCTTCTTGATTATGAGCCTCAACCAAATAAGCATAGGTTGAAAATGAATCCATTGGTGCAGTCCATCCTGTTCTCCCTCGTATACTCTGACTTGCATCAGCCAATTCAGAATTTGCTATTTTGCCATTTTCTGTACAATCTAATGCTTGCATCCAAAAAAGAGATTTCGCTTCAGCCATGCCTTCTTTACGAGCTTCATCAGTCCTTTTAATTCTCAACCCATATGTGGCTGCATATATGGCAACAATTGTTGTCCTTGCAACTATATCTTCCAACCTCTTCTGCATGCTACAATTTCCAAAATTTGGCTCTATTGGAAGACCAGTTTCTATTGCATATATTTTTCCATCTTTCCAAAGACTAACCTTTTCACTTTCACTTCACGGTAGACTATATAGTCTCACTTTTAATGTTGTAAACTATCACACCAAATGCATCTCCTCTTGTATCCTTCTCTATACGGCCTTTGGACTGATGCCCAAGCCATCTCTTCTACCTTAGCATCCAACTTTTCGACCTTTACATAGATTTCTATCAAATTCAGCCTTAAATCACACATGGCTTTGATTAATTCATCCACAGCATCACCTTTAAGAGCCGGACCAACAGGTATAGCTGGTTGTTCTACCGTAGCTATAGGCACCTTGGCTGTAATTTCAACCCCCTTTTGAGAATTGGCAGGTGTGGTTCCTGTGTCCCATCTTAATTTCATCTGCTCTCTCTTTACCAACATATGCATTGTCTCAGTTACATTAGCTCAATTTGACTTCAATCTTGTTTCAGAAGAGGCATATTCTAAACGATCAGTCAACTTCTCCTACAAAATAGGATTTGTGACCTTCAAAAGCAAATCAATTTTCTGACTCTCCAAGGATTCACTGGCATCCAATTGCACATACTGACTTTCAAATTCACATAGCAAAGCTCTAGCAGTCAATCCTTTATTGCGCTTTTCAATCCAATCTGTAAATGTCTTTTAGTTACCAATCTTGCATCTTCCAAGAAAAAACATTCTTTTAAAGCTTTCTTAAAAGCTGCCCAATCACCATCTCTTCTATGTAACTCATTAATCTGATCATGCAATGCATGCATCGCCCAGTGGGAGAAATGCTGACTCTATGCATACTGTGGTACCCCATGAAACAACATCTTTTCTTCATGCAATTGGATGAAGGCTGAAACATTCTGACCCTTAAATTGCTTCAATTCCTGTCCTATTGTATGCAATTCACAGCTAAGGAATCAATTCTTTCGGCTTCCTGCCCAGTTTGCATCTGTCGTTGTAACAACTGTTGTTGTTGCTGCTGTTGCAATAAAGTAATCATCCATTGTAAAACATCACCACCGCTTGAACCTATAGAATCCCCTATCTTTACACACCTATTGCAGACTTTCACATTGGGTTCACTCCATTATCGAAGCATTTGGGGTCGAAAGTCTACTTCGGGGGTAAGAGATAGTAGGGTGAAGGGAGATTCAGGGAGAGGAGTAGATGGAAGAGAAAGGGATCAAAGAAATAGAAGATGTAGAAGAATACTCACAGAGCTGAAGCCTGTCAATTTATTTTTGCATTATGAGAAGATAAATCTCTTGTAGACAAAAACATACATAAAATAATACATTCCTCTATACTGCTCAGACCGCCAATCTGATGCTTCCATTGGCTCCAAAAGCGGGTACAATACCAGGACACCTAGCCAAAATTCTCCCAGATCACTCCTTCTCCCAATTCAGAGTGTTGTTCACTGCTTGAAAACTACAATTGCACATCACACGATTTTACAAATCCTTCTTTTTACATAAAATCCCCAAAAAATGGTTGAAAGCTACTTGCTTTCTTTTACATGTCATTCTATTCTAGAAGTTGTCTCCAGCTTTTGGATATTTACAAGAGATAATATATAAAATATCAAAAATTGACTAAACTTGTCCAAAAATCTAGTATTTTTGAACCATCCACACTACAGGCACTAATGACTAATATGGCATTGGCTCTCTAGATCAATAAGAAAGCTGCACTCTATAGGTTTTCACATTGTGACCACGTAGCGGCACGACAACACTTGTCATGCATGCAGGGAAAGCAAAAAGCTCAGAATGATGTGATTTTTGAGCATAAAAGGCTAAGAAGGACGAATCCATAAGTACATGCATGAGGGACATACTTGCACATTCATATTTGTGATTGCATGGTGAAAGTCTATGACATAGAGTCGTATTGAAATTTGTTAAGTCCTCTTTGTTTCAAGAAAAATCCTTATGATTACATGAACATTGTGATGTTAGTGTGCTGCATCTAGTGTGTCGATCCCTAGAGTGATGCTTGTAAAAAGGAGATCTTGTTTTAGTGGTTATGCTACATGAATATCCACATGCACCATTCCACCTTTGAGAATTCACCTTGCATTTATATGTTGGCACAAAGCTCAAATGGTAAATTTTATCAAGCTTTTATCAAGCTACTACATCTCTATCTATCATTGGATGCAAATGATATATATATATATATATATCTCTACTTTCTTGCCATCATCTCCCCTTGATATGCTAGCATATACTCTAATTCATTCACCTATTTCTCATCCCCTAGATCATGTAACTTGATCAATGGTGCAAAATGTCAAGATTGTGGGAGAGAAGGAAGGAGTCTCACTTGAAGCTTTCTTGCTTGCACAATGGGGGAATACACACAGAGATGGAGGCTGAAAACAATTTTCCTCTTCTTAGTTGTGTAAGCCAAAAAGAACTCTAGCACAGAGAAATAGAAGAACCCTATATATGGGTCTCAAACCAAACTCAACTAACCAAGGTGGCATACTAACGGAGCCACAAACTAGAGTAGATAAGGATAGCTGTCATGTAGCTATTATTCATGGGCAATGTACCAACCGCATCTGCAACTGACAAGTCGGTGACATAAATGCACAACGGTCACCCTGGCATATCACGAGTGGAGCTCGATATCTCAACACTCCCCCTCGAGCTCAATCCCAATTCCTGCACACCAAGTAGGTATTTGAACTTGCGCAGCTTCTATGCGCCCAATGCCTTCGTAAATATGTTAGCTACCTGATTCTCTGTGCTGACATAAACTAGATCAATAAGACCTAGTAAAACCCTCTCCCGCACATAGTGATAATGCACCTCAATGTGCTTTGTTCTAGCATGATAGACTGGGTTATTTGCCAAGTGTATACTGCTCATGTTGTCACAATAAATGACAACTGGCCCATCTGTAGGCTGATGCATATCATAAAGTAGCTTATGCAACCAAGCTACCTCACATGCAGCCATTGCTACACCCTTGTACTCAGCCTCTGTGCTCGACAAGGCAACTGTAGGCTGTTTCTTGCTGCTCCAAGTGACTGTAGCACTCCCAAAAAAGAACACATATCCACTAGTAGATCATCTATCAGAAATACTACCAGCCCAATCAGCATCAGTGTATCCATGCAATTGTATTTGAACCCCAGTCTCATAAAATAGTCCATACTGCAATGTGGACTTCACATACCTGAGTATGCGTCTAGCCGCATCCAAATGCGGTTTCCTTGGAGCCTGCATAAACTGACTTACCAATCCAACAGCATAGCTCAAATCTAGCCTGGTAATAGTCATATAAATCAGACTTCCTACTATGCGTCTGTACATAGTAGGGTCTTCCAGAAGCTCACCTGCATCTGCGCTCAGCTTCACATTCTACTCCAAAGGAACTGAAATAGGCTTACAGCCTGTCATCCCATATTTCGACAGCATGTCCAATCCATACTACCTTTGCAAGAGCTGTATTCCACTTGGTGATCTAATCACCTCAATGCCCAAGAAATAACGCAGCTCTCCCAAATCCTTCATCTCAAACTTCTGCTTCAATAGCATTTTCACATGAAAGATATCTTCATCACTGTCACCTGTCATAATCAAATCATCAACATAAATGACAAGTAGCATGATACATTTCTCTATTTTTCTCACATAAAGTGAGAAATTTGCCTTGGAAATCTGAAAGCCAATAGTGACAAGATACTGTCCTATCTTGTCAGACCATGCTCTAGGTGCTTGCTTCAAGCCATATAATGCTTTCTTCAACCTGCAAACAAACTCAGGATGAACAGCATGCACATAACCTGGTGGCTGCTCCATATATACCTCTTCTTGCAAATCACCATGCAAGAAGGTATTCTTTACATCCATCTGATGTAAAGACCATTCCTTTGATGCAGCCATAGCAATGACTGCTCTTACGGTTGCCATCCTTGCAACCGGACTGAATGTTTCTTCATAATCAATGCCATATGTTTGTGCATACCCCTTGACTACTAATCTTGCCTTGTATCTGTTCACAGAACCATCTGCATTGTGCTTCACCTTATAAACCCACTTACAGCCAATTGCATTCTTACATTTGGCAAAGGTACCAATTCCCATGTAGCATTTTCTTCCAAGGCATCCATTTCTTCATCCATGGCTTTCTCCCATTTTTCTTTTCCCATGGCTTGCTCAAAGGAAGTGGGTTCTGGTTCCTGTATCACTTTGACCATATATGCATAGTGAATGGCTGTAAATCCATCATATTTCAGCCTATCCACAGGATACCTAGCTCTGGTAGACCTGCGCAAAGTAGGTTCACTCCCAAGTACTCTCAAAACATCCATGGTCTTCCTTACTCCAGGTGTAACAATAGAAGGAATACCCAACTCATCATCAATGCTCTGTTCTAAGCCACTGGATTCACCATCCACATAAGAGTGACCTGCATTCACATCAAACATGGGTTGATCTACCTTCTCTTTTCCTTTTCGTGATACCTGAATACCACTATCTGCATTGCTTTGAGAAGATTCTCCTGATCTCAATCTGCCTGTCCATGGCGAAGAATGTGAACCACTGCTAGAGGACGTTCCAGGTCCACTAATATTTTGTGACTGCTACTGTGAATTCTGTGCAGCATTACCATTTTGTGCATCTACATCATCAATCACATTTACTGGTTTATACCAGCTATTCATCTCATTAAAAAAAACATCTCTGCTCACTGTAAACTTACGAGTAGAAGGGTTATAGCATCTATACCCTTTTTGCTGTAGAGAGTAACCAATAAAGATGCACTTCTCAGCTTTTGGATCCAACTTGGATCTCAACTCATCTGGCACATGTACATAGGCAATGCAACAAAAAATTTTCAAATGAGAAATATCTGGTTTCCTACCAGTATACCTCTCCTCTGGAGTCATCCCATGTATTGCTGCAGTGGGAATCGTGTTCATTATATAGACTGCCGTAGCAACTGCTTCAGCCCAGTAAAAATCTGGCAAGTCTTTTTCGTTGAGCATGGCACGAGATACCTCTCCAATATGCCTGTTTTTCCTTTCTGCAATTCCATTTTGTTGTGGGGTATGACTGCATGAATATTGCTACTTTATGCCATGCTCCTGCAGGAACCTTGCAAACTCATTTGAGAGGCACTCTCCCCCTCCATCTGACCTTAGGCATTTTATTTGCAGGCCTGTTTCTTTTTCAACCATAACTTTAAGAGTTTTGAAATGCCCAAACACTTCACTTTTCTTTTTCATAAAATACACCCAAACTTTTCTGCTATAGTCATCAATAAAACTGACAAAATAATGACAGCCTCCAAGAGATGCAGCTTTAGTAGTCCACACATCAGAGTGGATTAATTCCAATGGCTTCTTACTCTCTTGAACATGTCTAGGAAATGGTTTCCTTGCCTGTTTTCCAAATTGACAAGCTTCACATACCTTATGCATATCTACAACCTTGAATTTAGGAAATCCTGCAACAATATTTTGGGCCTGCATTGATTTAAGTCGTTGTACATTAACATGACCAATGCGTTTATACCAGATATCAATATCTGCAACTACACCGGTCCCATGTGCAAACATTGCTACACTCAATTCAGGCATGTCTGCATCCAACGTAAACATTTTGCCCTTCTTCTTTCCTTTTGCTATCAAGCGACCTTTATTTTTTATATCCTCAACAAAGCATCCATGAGGATTAAATTTGACCTGCAAGCCTTGCTCAACCATTTGACCAACAGAAACCAGATTCTTGGTGATATTCGGAACATGAAATACATCGGACAAATATTCATTTTTTCCATCTTGCATAGACAAATGAATTTTTCCAATCTGCACAATAGGATGTGCAGTATCATCACCAGTCTCCACAAATCCTGGTTTTTCCCTTTTCCTTGCATCCTCCATCCATTCTGCATGACCTGTCATGTGGTTTGATATACCTGAGTCAACATACCATACATCGTTGCTTTCTTCTGCACTTGTCACAGAATTGTTCATGTGCTGCACCATAAACAAATGCTCATTTTTGTCATCACCCTCTCTACTGGAAGATGCATAATTCCCTTGTTGCAATTTCCCATTCATGATGTCATTCTGCTTTTTATAGCAGTCTTTAGCCATATGACCCATTTTACCATAGTAGTAGCATTCAACATTGCTGTTTGCATTTTGGCCTCTTTGCCATCCACCACAACCTCTTTGGCTCCCCCTGCCTCTAGAGTTACCACGTCCTCCTCCATAGGACTGGTTTTCTTGAGTTTGTTGCATATTCTGATATCTACCACGACCTCCAAATCGGCCTCCTCTACCTCTGCCTCTACCTCTTCCAGCATTTGAGTAGAAGACAACTTCTTTTGAAGTTCCTCCTGAAGAAGATGCACCACCATTTCTCTGCTCCTCAAAAATTAGAAGAGCAATCAATTCCTCAAAATTAGGAAATCTTTCACGGACGGAAATGGATGTTCGGAACTATGCATAATCCTTTCCCAGACCATTCAAGGTCACAGAAACTAAATCATCATCTTCCACTGGTGACCCAATGGAAGCAAGTGCATTTGCAATCTTCTTCACCTTCATGTGGTAGTCATTGATGCTCATATTTTCTCTTTGCACATTGTGCAACTCTTGCTTGAGCTGCATTTTCCTGGCTTGCGTATTTGTGCTATACATTTTTGACAAAGTATCCCATGCCTCCTTTGGCGTACTTGCATCTTGAATATGCACAATCATAGAGTTTGAAATGCTGATAGACAGCTAGTACATAACTTTCCTGGCTCTCTCATGCCATGCTTTAAATGCCTGCATTTGCTGTTGATTGGGAACATCAGGAAGAACTGGTTCTTCTTCATTTTCTGCAACAAATTTCCAATATCCTTTTCCCATAAGGAAATTCGTCATTCTAAACTTCCATGCTTGGAAGTTGTTCTTGTCAAGCTTTTCAGTGACAATCTATGAAAGAGAATCAGACGCCATTACAGAACACTGCAAAAAAATCTGTCACTGCAAAGAACACAACTTCAACCTCACAAGGGCAAATTTACAAAACTGGCGAAAGTGGTATTTGACCACACAGTCACTTCCTAGTGACGATTTTGCATATACAGGAACCAAGGATGATTCTGTAACTCCCAATGTCTTTGCACACAAGCATACGCTGCAATATCTGTGGTAATTTTTCACCGACCTGTAGAATAGTGGTGGTTGCACAACATAAAACAAGGCTTTTTTTTGAGTGAGTGCAGAAAACTTCCGCCTCCAAAACAGGCCCCGAAATGGCCTCAAATAAAAAAAACAGGGTCGCCGAAGGCTAAAGCCCTATCCCGCAGCATATACTGCCCTCTTGCTTCACTGCGAAGGGCGTCTCAACTTGAGACAATGCACTCTTGCAATTTTCGGCTGTGCTGCCTGCAGATATCTGCTCCCAAAACAAAAAATGAAAGCAACACTGCTCCTCCTACCAGAACACCGTGAGCTTGGCTTGCTTTCTTGAGCTCCTTACCACAAGCAAGGCTCTGATACCATGTCAAGATTGTGGGAGAGAAGGAAGGAGTCTCACTTGAAGCTTTCTTGCTTGCACAATGGGGGAATACACACAGAGATGGAGGCTGAAAACTGTTTTTCTCTTCTTAGTTGTGTAAGCCAAAAAGAACTCTAGTACATAGAAATAGAAGAACCCTATATATGGGTCTCAAACCAAACTCAACTAACTAAGGTGGCATACTAACTGAGCCACAAACTAGAGTAGATAAGGATAGCTGTCATGTAGCTATTATTCATGGGCGGTGTACCAACTGCATCTGCAACTAACAAGTTGGTGACATAAATGCACAACAGCCACCCTGGCATATCACGAGTGGAGCTCGATATCTCAACACTAAATCATGACTAAATTGAATATTGAGAAATAAATCCAATCAATTAAACACTTTAGTGACATATCACGTATGTGATATGCTACACAATTGGGTTATTGGTCTGCATTAACCCTGTTTAAGGAAACATTATCTAGAATTGTATACATATGGTTGAATAATAAAATTTTATGTTACTATCTAAAATCATCTCACAATAATGATATGCATGTTCAAAATCCCATTATCAATTTATGGACAAATTGTCATAAATATTTCTAAAGAATGGATCATACCCATTCTACCTTAGCATGGCTATATCTTTTGATGATGTAAAATATAATGCGACCTTGTGGATTTGATGTTACATTTTCAGGGTGAGAAACATGTGATCATTGTAAACAATATGTTATTATACTTATGCATAATTGTGTTCTACATAATCTGGAAAGTATATGTAGCTCTCTCTCTCTCTCTCTCTCTCTCCATGAAGAAGTTTGAATTACTCTGGATATTCCTCTTGTTTGTGTGTATATGTGTGCATGTGCGTGCATGTGCTAGTCACCACTTTACCTTATTAAGTACTACAGGGTTAATTTTTTTGTAGCCAATTATGCCAAAAGAAGTAGAAGAGCTCTTTTGTGAGAGAAGAATGGCATCACATATTGGCTACATATGGATCTATATGATTAGAGAGTGACCAAGGTGATTGGGATATGCTATAATTCAAATCAAATAAACCTATCCACCAACTGTGGGGATTTTAGAGGAGGGGACGCGATGTGGGCAACATGGCAAGGTCTAAGTGACTAGTGAGAATAGAGTTCACAATGAGTTGAATGTCCACATTAGGGTGTGCATCTATAAGAAAAACTACATATTACATGCCTTGAAGGGATATTTAAATGAAATTTTATTTACATGTGAGATATTAAAATTACTACTCTTTCTTAAGAAACATAGAGGTTATTATCTAAAATGTAAATAGAACATAAAGCATTGTGGTATATTAATCTATCCAAATTCTATCAAAAGGTATCCATAATAGTAATTTTATTCCAATTCTATCGAAAAAAATCATTAATAGTAAACTCATGTCACATAGTTACTTTTTTAATTGTGGTGCTCTTGATTTGTCCAGACCATTATAAAAGGGCCCATCAAATTGTTTCTTGCATTGGTGCACAATCACGTTACTGTTATAACAAGGATAAGCTATTACCATGTGGTAGACTACATGTAGATATCCATAAACATACCCACAATCTCTTGAAGTGGGCTTGTAGCTTGCATCAATAGGGGCCCTCTTGCAAGCTTGCATGCTATTATTAGTTAGAAGTAATGGAGCTAGTGCACTATACTTTTTGCAATTACAAGTTTGCAATCTTCAACGTAGAGCAAGGAAGTTGGGAGGTGTTATTAAAGAGAAAATCATAATTTTCTCATGTGAGGCTTCATTGCAAGGAGCTCCTATTGGCTATATGCATATCTAGTTGTTCAACATACCTAATGATGACACATTTTGGAGCCCCTAGCATAACTCTGGCAAGTGTAAGGGTGCAAGAGGTTGATGTATCAATTTGCTCTATTAGGGCAAGGGGTTGCCCCGATGATGATGCTATTGAGAAGCTCATTCCACATGATCTATTTGCAAAGAATGCACCTCCCTAAACTTTTTTGAACTCAATTTCTTGGCCCTCTAATAGGTGCTACATCATCAACTCCTTGGTAAAAAATAAAAAGCATGGCAATCCCTATTAGCCTTATATTAAAACTCTATTATAGGAATGCATCATTTGATACCTCTCCTGGAACAAAATGTACATTTTGAAGGTCCCAAGAATTACTTATGCTCAAGCTATCTTGGATATTTTACTATTAGCTTCAAAATGTACCATTCATATGGAAATTTTAATTCACTTTTTCTGCATCCCCCACTTGTCATATCCAAACCTTATCGTATTATATATGATGAAAATATCGTCTATAGCTAGATCATCAATATCTAAATTTAATGGGGTTCATTTGGGAAAATTTTATGATGGGCCCATTTTTCATAACAAAAGATGATGTGTTACTTCATAAAGTGCCCAAAATTGGGCCCAAAAAAAGCCCCATGTATCAAACCTTTCCTAATCATTGCCTGATTGTTCTTGCTAACAAGGCCTATGAGGATTCAAATGGTTTTTTGTTGGGGGGCCTTGATAGGAAATAAGGTGGGGCCTACTACCACATCAACCTTTCTCTGCTGGAACCCTATCGGGGGATGCATGCACGCACACACACACACACACACACGCACGCACACGCATGTGCATGCGCACGCGCACGCGCACGCATGCACACACACACACACACACGCACACACGCACGCACGCACGCACACACATGCACACGCACATGCACACACACACACACACACACACACACACACACACACACACACACACACACACACACACACACACACACACACACACACACACACACACACACACACACACACACACACACACACACACACACACACACACACACACACACACACACACACTCACATGCACACACACACACACACATTATTTGGAATAATGGTTTCAAAAAGGTTAGACTTTGGAGCTATTTCATTTTGTTAAATAGGCTCGAGAGTGAATCCATGATATGATGCTTCCTTTGACATCTATGTGTAAACTAAATATAAATATGTAATGATTATATCTTACAATTTCAAAAGAATTGAATAGCTCTACTCATTTATAGGTCATGATATCTTTAAGTATATGTGTTAAACAAGCTTAATAATATTGACTTGAACTATTAAAATCAAAATCAAACACTAATAGAGGGATGGCCATAGTGACACCAATTTGCATCACTTAGGCCACACATGGCGACATGTCACTATGAGCGTCACTACGGTCACATCGCATAAGCAATGTCCTTCACAACATTGTTTATGTCACGTAACCAGATTCTAAGCATTGTTTATGGTGTCACTTAAGCAATGGGACATGCATTGATTAAGTGACATAGATACTTTTTCTAATGAGTGTCACTTGTACGACGCTTTGGTTTTAAAAAATGAATGGGTAAAAAATTCACAAAACAAAGAGCTCTCTCTCCCAATATCTCCAACTATGATCTCTGTATGTGTGTGTGCGTGCGTGTGTGTGCATGTGCATGTGCGTGTGTGTGCGCGTGTGCATGTGCACGTGTGCGTACGCGTGCACGTGCGCTTGTGCGTGTGTGTGTGCGTGTGTGCATGCGTGCATGTGTGCGTGTGTGCGTGCATGCGTGTGTGCGTGCATGCGTGCATGCGTGTGTGCGTGTGTGTGTGCGTGCATGTGTGCGTGTGTGCGTGCATGCGTGCATGCGTGTGTGTGTGTGTGTGTGTGTGTGTGTGTGTGATGCATAGTGATACACATACAGCATACACTTTGGGGTATTCTACATACACTACAACAAAAGGTGGTTAGTCACCAAAGTAGCAACGATTGAAAAAAATAGAAGTATGGATCATCATGGTATGTTTTTTAAACTTATAATATTAATCTTTTCAAAAATTATACTTGAATAGACAAGAATAGCTAAAATAGAGTGAATATAAATCTATGAATACAATGTCAACATGTACAAAATATGAAAATATGTGACTATAAATCTATGTATACAATGTCAACATGTACAAAATAAGAAAAACATAATCTAAGAGCAAGCTGTATGGATGTATGTACACAATATCAATAAAAGTCACTGAGGGTTGCTACCACCACCATCGTCATCGTTGTAGTCACCATGTCTTGTGTGATTATCAAGAGGTGGCTACTATGAGGATACACCTTGAGCTTGTTTCTCTTCTATTTTCCTATCTTGCTCCTCCTCTCTAGTGACCACCTCCAAATATCTCTCCCCATGAATCCATTGCATTAATAAGAGTGAAGTTAGATTAGTTGATAGTGAAAAAGTTGTTAAAAATGATTTTAGCTTGAAAAGATATCTAAAAATTACAAACAATACTCACAAAGGAGGGAGTGCTGGAGAAAGTGTCCTCTATAGGGCTCTATATCACTAATATGTGGCTGTTTAGATCTATGTTGGAGTGGGCACACAAATGTAGTCTTTCATCTATACAAGAACATATCCAAAGTTATATTTTTTTTGTCATTTTGTCCATTCTAAGCTAGTGTTTCTATATTATGAGAACTTGTAAGAATATACTTATAAAAATGGCTATGAAGCCGCTTCTCTCCATGCAAACCAAGCAAGATGTCTGACTAGTCACGACCCTAGGATGTACTACCTCCTAAATTTAATTTAGGTGAAATCAAAATGACATGAAAGTTACACTATATATGAACATATATAATTGTAATTTGATATGAGATTTAGGTTATAAAGTAACTTATTGCAATGACAAAAAGTAGTCTTTGCTATGGAAATGTCATTCATAGTTGCATCTCTCCTCAAAGCAAGATCTGAGACTCCCCATGGAATCCCATAGGTCTCCAATTTTCAAGGACCATGGCATACCGGCTCTCTATATTCATAGAAGAAGAAACAATGTAGTATATTAACTTTTTATGTGTATTGAAGTATAACCTCTTTGTTTGTATAGATTCATGTTATAACCATGGAGATCATGTTGCTATGATGGAACCAGGAGAAGAGCCACTTGCAGCTTTATCTTATTATGAGGAGAAATGGATTCCATATTGGTGTGATAGGTGCTGAGGCTTACATTGAAGGTCATGACATTAGTGTCTTTCACACGAGTCTTGTTGGGTCTTTTATGCAGCTCATGCACCAATACTCGCTATCGTGCCACTACTATGTGGACAGAGTGTAAAAAACTCTAGAGTGCATTGTCATTCGACTTTCTTTATGATCTAGAGAGTCAATGCCCTATTAATCATTAGTGTCAGTGTTCATAGTGTAGATGGTTTAAAAATACTAGAATTTTTGGACAAGTTTAGTCTATTTTTTATATGTTAGATATTATTTCTTGTAAATATCCAAAAACTATAGAAAACTTCTAGAATAGGACGACATGTAAAAAAACTAAGTGGCTTTTAGCAAATTTTGGGGGATTTTATGCAAAAAGAAGGATTGGCGAAATCATGTGATGCGCAATCGCAGTTTGCAAGCATCAAACAACACTCTGAACTGGGAGAAGGACTCTGATTTGGGAGAATTTTGAGCAGGTGTCTTGCTATTTTACCCCCCTTTCGAAGCCAACGAAAGCATTAGATTGGCAGTTTGAGCAGCAGAGAGGAAGCTACTATTTTACGCACATTTTTGGTCTACAAGAGATTTATCTTCTCAAGATGTAGAAATAAATTGACAAGATTCACCTCTATAAGTATTCTTCAAAATCTTCTATTTCTTCGAACCCCTTCTCTTCCATATACTCCTCTCCTTGTATCTCCCTTCACCCTAGTATCCCTTACCCCCGTGGTAGACTTTTGATCCTAAATGCTCCAACAATGGTGAACCCAACGTGAAAGTCAGCACAACAGGTGTGCAAAGATAGGGGATTCTGCAATTCAAGTGGTGGTGATGCTTTATAACATATGATTTCTTTGTTGTAGCAACAACAATAGTAGCTGTTACAATAGCAGTTGTTACAATATCATATGCAAACTCGGCAGGAAGAATAAATAATTGATTCCTTAGCTATGTAGGCATTGTAGACAGTGGGACATGAATTGAAGTAGTTTAAGGGTCAAAATGTTTTGGCCTTCATCCAATTGTATGAAGAAAATATATTTCATGGGGTACCGTAGTATGCATGGAGTCAGTATTTCACCTGTTTGGCCATACATGCATTGTATGATCGGATTGATAAGTTACATAGAAGAGATGATGATCGGATAGCTTTTAAGAAAGATTTGAGAGAAGAGTTTTTCTTGGAAGATGCAGGATTGGCAACTAAAAAGACATTTATAGATTGGATTGAAAAGCCCAATGAAGGGTTAGCTGCTATAGCTTTGCTTCGTAAATTTGAAAGTCGGTATGTACAGTTGGATGCCAATGAGCAGTAATCATTGGAGAGTCAAAAAATTGATTTGTTTCTAAAGGCTATAGATCGTGTCTTACAGGAGAAGCTAAGTGATTGTTTATAAGATGCCTCTTTTGAAACGAGACTGAAATCAAATTGGACTAATGTAACTGAGGGAGTGCATATGTTGGTAAAGAGAGAGTGGATGAAATTAAGATGGAGTACAAGTACCACACCTTCTAGTGCTCAAAAGGGGGCTGAAATTGCAGTCAAGACGCTTATAGCTATGGCAGAACAACCCGCTATACTTGTTGGTCCCGCTCTTAAAGGTGATGTTGTGGATGAATTAATCAAAGGCATGCCTGATTTGAGGCCGAAATTGACAAAAATCTATATAAAAGTAGAAAAGTTGGATAAGGTAGAAGAGAAGGCTCGAGCAACAATCCAAAGACTATACAAAGAAGGATACAAGAGGAGATGCATTTGGTCTGATAGTTTACAATTGAAAAGCGAGACTATACAGCCTACCGTGAAGAGGGAGCAAAAAGGTTAGTCTTACGAAAAGATGGCAAAATACATGCAACAGAAACTGGTCTTTCTATATGAGTATTCTTCTACATCTTCTATTTCTTCGAATCCCCTCTCTTTCATCTACTCCTCTCCCTGAATCTCCCTTTACCCTATTGTCTCTTACCCTTGTGGTAGACTTTCGACCCCAAACGTTTCGACATCACATATTGAAACAAACCTATGGTTAGTGTTCTTTAGTCTTACCTTTATTGTTTTGGATACTTATAGCTACCTTTAGTCTAACCTTTATGGCATCTCTCGTATGTCGATTGACTGCATGTGACTCATTCATTGGAGTGATCCAAGCAATTATGCCAAATTGAAAAAACCATATGACTTGGCAAACATCATATTGGAGAATATGGGAATTTTCCATAAGTTTGGGACATGTGGTCAAATCTTTGGATTTGTCATAACTTGAACACTTTAACTCCAAATCGAGCGCTCTATAGCTTAATAGATTCCATTTTTCAAAGGCTTTTCAAGGATAGGTCACATAATATGGTTTTGAGAAACTTATGGAAATGCTATCCGGGTGCCACCTTTTTAACATTCAAAAGCTGGGAATTGGGAGATTCCCAAACTCACTAATATTGTGTGTGGAAAGATTTGTGAAGAGTACATGAAGTTTACAACCCACCACGAAGATGAAGAGGTAGAAAATCTACCAAGATTGAACCTCCATTTGTTCTTTCATGGTTATTTCACTATATTAGAGATGGAATTCTAGAAGGGGAAGATATAGTGATGAGTAAAGAGAGATTGGATTTGGCTATGTCGATTGAGAGGTAACATTTCTCATATTCATGTATATTTATTACGTTGTATGAAATTCTAGTATTCTTGCTTAAAATTTATGTACTTGATTTTTGCTATGTGGAATCATAGTCAATATTTGCAATTTGAACTACCATGCTTGCAAGAAGGTAATATGAACTTTTAGATAGACAAAAATGTGCCACACTTATGGATTAAGAATTTCTTCAAAGATATTGTGAATCTTATATGATAGGTTGTATTGAAGGTTGATTTGTTTTGTGCTGGATACAAAGGGGCTAGAACCACAATGAGACAAGAGCCATTTGGTTTTTAATCGAATGATTCTTCAAAGCCATCTCAAAAAGAAACTACGAAAAACATGAGAATCGTATATTATATTAGCATATTGTGAGTAGTCTTTCTTCTACACTCCTCCAAATTCTCTCGATCCATGGAGACAAGTTGTGCATGCCAATCCTTAAGTACGATCGATGCATGACACCCCCAACTAGGCTCATTCATAGGCTCAAATCTCAGAAGAGTCAATCTAAGACAATTTCCTTGAGGACAACCCAACTTCTACCCCATTCCCTCACAACATTAGCAAAAGATGATTGAAAGTATGGTTTTGCATGCCTTCAATATCTCTAATGACAAATATATTAGTATATGCACAATCTAGGAGTTAATTTAGCTAGTTTTAGAGTAAGAGAGAGCTCAAGAGGCAACCTAGTTGTGGTGGACTGATTGCCTAAAATGGACTCCATCACAACTAAGACAACAACAAAAAACCATGATTTGATTACTCTTGTTAATGAGTGATTGCAAAGTAATGTGATCACTTGAAGAGACCTAACAAAAATTGACTCCATCACAATTAAGACAACAAAAAGCCATGATTTGATTACTCTTATTAATGAGTGATTGTATAGTGATGTGATCACTTCAAGAGACATGACAAAAAGACCATATATTCTAATGATCTTGTCAAGGGTGTGCTACATGAAAACATCCCTTTCCATTAATCTAGTTGCGATGTTCCATGAGGTGTTCTCATTTTTAACAAGAAAATGACCTTTTGGCCCATTGGGCTTCAAAACGTAAGGCCAAGAGGACAACCAAGACTTGAGTATTGGTACAACAAAAATGAGAAATAGTGATCGTCCACTTTTGCAACTCAACCACTTGCCATGCTCCCATGTTTAGAATACTTGAGCTAAATGCGTCTTGAGTGACTTACACCTATTCTCTTACATTGAATCATTTAGCTCGAGTGCATGAATATCACTTACCTTGAGTGGTACACATACTTATCATTCTCACATCTATCTATGTGATCATCTACCTTGGTTGGCATGCATGCATTGCTAAACCTTATTATTTAACAATTTTAAAAGTGTAATACCTCTAGTTGTCAAGCTTCTAAAGGAGTTGTTGTTTCACAGCTGTAATATTCGCTTAAGAAATAGGTCCTTTACATTTCCTTTCATGGATAATTATTGAATCATTGTTCTTAGCTCCTCCTTTATATTGTTTTAACTAGTGTCCCTTGTCATTCTTGCTACCTTGGGCTATTCTTTGGATTGTCTCCCAGATAATTTGATTAGTTCTATAACCTATTCATATGTTAGGAGGATTGCACCAAAGCTAATCATGAGAGTGAACCTAACCACCCAAACCTAATGCTAGCTTCTCAAATTTTCTTATGAATTCCAATTCAGTCCTACAAATATGTTATTCTATATGGTGGGTGCAAGCCATGCCAAAACTACCTATGATCATTAGTTGTAGTTGGTTGGGATTTCAAATGGCATCATTTTTCTCTTACCCTCATAGCTTCAAAATACATTTCTTGGATGCTCTCTTTGGGAGGTAGGGAGGCACATTAGAATACCAACTCAATGTAAGGATAGCATTGATCATGATACTTGAGAAAGCACAATGGTTTTTGTATCCACCATTCAACCTGCATGAACAATCATATCACATGAATTTTAGGCTGTCTTAGTGAATTGTGCATGTGTATGAGAGAGGGGATGTAACTTATCTAGCAGGCTAGTAGCTAAGTTTGCCACAAGTGACCCTTCTCCAACCTATCCACACAAATTATAGCAAAGTTGGTTACTCTCTCTCTCTGTACTAGCTTCATGGGGTAAAATGACCTCCCCTTATGACATTTCAATATTTTTTTGCATTTTGGCAATGTCCAATCGATGGATTCCAATTTGTAAACATCAATAGGAGATTCACAATTATGATGATTTTTTTAATGTAAAAAATATTATTTTTATAGTTCATTGCATAAGCGAGACAAATAGCAATCACTTATGCGATACCCACAATTTTCCCCAATGTTGTTAAGCCCTCCTCTTTCTTGTAGTGAAAGCGTCATCACTTTTTCATCCAACAATACAATATTTAGGAAAAATTTAACAATTTTATGATTTGTTATAAGGGCATGTACCATATCACATAAGTTGCACTATAACATATGAAGGACATATATACATTGAAAAAAGCTTTGGTCATACTAGCAGTTGGTGCTAGTGTGATTGTCACAAAAATCACTAAAATAGCATTAGAAATTAGAGTTTTTAGCACGTACACCAATAAAAACCTTGATATTTTAGTTATTACCACATTTCCTTGGGCATAGTGATGACCATTTTTGTCTCATAAAGGACATGAATACCACTACTATATAGGCATTGCTATAGTCAATGGCTTAAGCGACATTTGTAGCAACATGAGCTTTGGGCATTCTATAAGTGATGCATTTTACCCATACATCTAATAAGTGATATATATAATACCTCAACTCTAATACTCTCACTTTCTCCCTTCCTCACTTTGTCTCTCTCTCCCAACTTTCTTCCCTCATTCTTGCACTTTTCCTATCTCTTTCTTTTTCTTCATTGTAAGCAACATTTTAGAAAACAAATCAAACTTGAACTTTAATACTCACTTTTCCTTTATATATTTCTTAGTCTCTCTTCCTCACTCTATCTCTCCCTCCCTACCTCTCTTCCTTTATTCATATAGCTTTCCTTTCTCTCTCTTTTTCCCTACTATATAGTCCTATATATGGTATGATCAAGTATCCTAATCACAATGTATAGTCCTTGGTGTGATTAGGGTAATCGGTGTACCTTAGTATTGCTATCTCACACAGAGTTACTTGTACTCCCTCTTACGTGAACTATATTCTCTCCTTCTAAATCACAAAAGAAAGAATGCATATTACTATAATGTGTGGGTCATAGTGATGTTGAAATCCATCCATTAATTGTTGTCTAATCTTGTTGTACACATACACTCTTACATACAAGTTAGTAACACATTATATATGTTTCCAACTATTATTTGTGACATTAAAAAAATAATGTATAATATGAGATGAAGTAATATCATATCATAATAGTAAAACGTGTGTGTAAATATCAGAGTATCATGATGAATGAAAAACCTAGCAAGACTGACTAATAAGTGAAATTATGATTCAAGTAACGAACAAGCAATCAATTAACACATGGAAGTGTAACTCAAGTTGCATCACCATTATTATCATCTGAGTCATAACGCTCGAATAATCACTATGCTTATGTGTATTCTAGTTAAAGTGCTCAAAGGAATGGCTCTCCTCTCTCTCAATCTACTCCCTCTCCTATGTACCCACCTACTCACCAATTGCCCTCAATCTCCTCTTAAGCAACAGCCTCCATATCCCATGTCGCATGAGTCTCCTGTATATTGTGAACTATCTATTAGTAGGCTACACTTGTTACTTACCAATTGAACCAGGTCATAAATATATATAAATACTTAGAAAGGGCTATGAGGGAAGAAGTGTCACCTACAAGGCTCAATAGCTACGATATGTCACAACTCTATTTATACAAGAGTGGGTACATAGCCATAATCTTTTATCTATTTACAAAAAAGACGAATTTATAAAAATCACATGCATATAAAATAAAACATATGAAAACATACTTAATACTCAAAATGTGGTAATAAATCCCCTCTTGCCAATCCATTCTAGATGGGACATGTAGTCCCTTTTGCTACCTCCCAGCACATTCCCATAGGCTACAAAACATTTTTGCATAGAGATGGTTTAAATTCAAGAAAAAGTAATTATAAATTTTGTTGAGGCCATGTCATTTGTAAATGCATCTTTCAATGATATTGGCTAATAGTGATGCTAATAGCGACGGTTACAGAGAAAACAAATTTTGTGATAAGGCAACAAGCTGCCTTGCCACATATAGCATGTGTTGTATTTACATTCTACAAATGGATTATATGTAAAGTGTACAATGGTCGTCAAAATGAAGGCAAAATGTACTTGAACCCACAAGACTGATACAATAAAATAAATACAAGATCATTGAATGAAAGCTCATGGAATCATGGCAAGATACAAAAGATGATAATAACATAGTGCATAGAAAATGCCTACATAAATTAGAGGACTGAAAAGGAAGAGGATGCGTGCTCCACGAATCCAAGTGCAAGCTATAGATCCTTGCCATCCAAAAGCTCATTCCAACACAAAGGAGTATCGAATAGACTCTGCAAAAAAAGAAAAAAACTACACATCAATCCACTATACATAATGCATTTTAATAAAAATAGTAACTACAGACAATAAAGATGAGTGACTTATTGGGCCGCCGCGTGCATATAGTCTATCAATCAATATAGTAGTGAGACCGTGTCTCTCTATATATTGAGTCTCTAGGTTGGTGGGATTGCGATTTGTAATGGAGTGCTACAAAGAAAAAAAAATAAAACTATTAGAAACATGATCGTCAGTAGAAGTGATATTGCAAAAAAATAAGTGAGAGAAACAAAATAAAAACTTACAAAGTCCTCCAGATAAGTCTTGTGAGCGCCATGCCCAAGATGATGGACCACCCCTGTCTCCAGTCGTATCCTCATTTCCTCGCGCTATTTTCTCCAACATCCTGGAGAATCTATAGCCTCCTCCCTGAGTCTACGCTAGTCATCTATGTCTAGCCACTCGGGCTTTGAGGTGCGTCCGATCGTCTATCTAGCATGTATGCATGCATGCACTCCATCATCGAGCATGTGAAAAACCTATCCACTGCGGTGGGTACCGGAAACTCCTCATGCAAGGATGCTACTATGTAGTCCTTGCTTCTCTTGAGTATGTTCTCCAATGGTCCAAGACATTGTGTCGAAAAACTTGTTGGCACAACTCTCTCATATGAGCCATCACCCTCCTCCCCACATCATTCATGATCATAGTTTCTATCCTGTAATCTACAAGGTATCCATACCCCTTTGGGGTATGTCTAAGATGTGTTATCTCCCACCTACGATTGCGCTCTTAGAGGCATAACCAGGAAAACCTTGTACATTTGGTGTACCCACGGGGGTGGTATCTCTCGGAGTAGCACCCATAGGCACTACAACAAAAACGAGGCATAGACGCGCATGTTAGATGCGCAAAGTCGGGCACGTCTATTATCGCGTCTGTATGCGCATATAAAAGAGCATGTAAATAGACACGAATTTTATGTCTATAAATCCGCGCAAATAGATGTGAATATAGATGCGTTTTCAGACGCATCACTACAACAAGCAGCAATTATAGACACGCGCACAGACGCGCACTAAAATTTTAAAAAAATTTAAAAAATATAAACGCAATTGCGCATCTATATTTGCATCTAATTTACAGGTGAAATCGCATCTATGTGCGCATGTATATGCACATGTATTTGCGCATGTATAAGCGCGTGTATATGCGCATCTATAAGCGTTGTCGAAGGATTTGCCAAAGCAAAGCAAAGTCGTGTCTACAGAAGACCTTGACTAATTTCAGGATAAAAGATCAAACAGGTGAATAATCAAGATGAGAAATTGATCCCAAGACACTGTTTCAAGAAGAAGAAACTTGAACAGCCTCTGAATTGTCAGATCCAGAGATATTCATCAATTGTGGCTAATAAATAAGATTTCTGGCACTCTTTATCAGGAACAAACACAATTTCTATTGAGGAATATGGATGATCAAAGGAAAACTTAGAATCTGCCTTGAAATCTCATGTTTTCTCATCATTCATGATATACAGGCATAAAAGCAGAAATAGCAATCGGTGAGCTGGAAATTTGGACATCACGACTTCTTTCTTCAAGTTAGTTTGATGGTATGGTTCAAGGACAAAAGGTACTTAAATCAAGACAAAACTAATGGCTCTTCATGAGGCATTGACACGTTGGAAATGATGGCGGGTTGGTACATTAGTGCGCTGTTCAGAGTGTATAATTGTAGTTGTCCGTGGTTGCATTCATAGCACTTCAGGCAGCGTTCGCGTGAACCAGGATGGCTTTAACAGCTCTCTGTCAATGGTGCTGAGGATACGCACTTAGTAATTTGAACTTGTCGTGTTTTCTTTGACAAGACGGAACACATCTCCATCAATTGAAATCACCTTTGAAGCATTCAAGTAAGCCAGGAAGATATTGCTTACCCTCCACACCAGCACCAATCTCCAAACAGCAGCGCCTAGTAAACATGGCAGGATAAGTAAGCAAGAACTCAGAGAGAAAGAGACCAGCTGGCCAAGCATAACATTATCAGGAAATGAATATAGGTATGATTTATAGCATCTTTGTGCTGCATCCTCAGAGCCCCTGTTGTACATATCCGGAGATTAACGCGGACCAAGTCACTACATCTCGAATCAAAAGCTCATCGAACACTTGTTGTGCTCTTTGAAATTCACCACATTTTGCATACATACTGACAAGAGTGTTCGCTATATGGCGGTTACTTCCGAGCAGGCCGCTCTTCAGAACATCTGCATGTAGCCTAGCACCTTCGAGCAGATCCTTCTGCTTGGCACAGGCCTTAAGTGAGGCCACAATGCTCACTGCTGCCTCGTCATAGGCTGGCTTCTCGTGTCCCACACCATCTTCTGTTTCTGCTGGTTTTGCAAGCCCTTTGAGAACAAGCACTTTGCGAATCCTATGTGTGCTGCAGCAGCCATCAATCCACAAGGAATCTTTGGTGACTGTGTGCTTCAATTTTGGAGACTGCGACCTGCTGAGCAGTGCAGAATGCATGCCTCTCTCTCCGTGAAGAAGGCCCTATCTCCAATAGCATGGATTTGCCTTGCTGCTCGGCTTGTTCAACCACTACGAGGGATCCCTAAAGCTGTTGTTGCACCCGTTAGAGACATCGCTCTCTCGCTCCCTCTATCTCCCCTCTCTCGCATGACTTCCGCACTCCCTCTGCCTTCCGAGCTTTTCCCCCCCAGCTTTTTCGTCCTTTTTCCCCTCTATTTAGCACAGAGCATCGTCCTCATACGAATCCAATATGGTCTCGGCCTCCTCGGTGATCATGATCTCCACCTCGGTCTCTGAATATCCTTAGTAATTGTATGCTCACTGACGCTGCAGCTGCCTCAAAAACATCAGCCGAAAGTCCTGATCAACGTGCCTTCTTCACCAAAGCTCGAGCCCTCTCAAACTTATTCACCACGACTCCCCAATTTAGCATTTCCTTCATGAAGCTCATAAACTTGTAAAATCTGCGTGTGAGAATCTCCAGGGTTTTGCCAAGCTGACATTGCTCCATATTCCATAGGCGGATCCTCTGCTTTTTCTTTGGGTGTCGACTGTTCTCCTCCCCCAGAATTCAGATTTAGCGTAATACTCTCTTTTTCTGTCACATACGCCTCTTTTTTCCCTCCCTCTTTAGCTCTTTTGAAAATCCCTCTTTAGCTTTCTTCATTAGTGTTTTCTTTTCCCCTTTTGTTTTCTTTTTATGAACCAAAAAAAGCCCACTTATTTAGTCACACTTTCCTCCCTTACACACATAGAAAAGCAGCATCTTTTCCTCTTCACATTGCATGTCCCTTCAACTCTAGGTCTCTTGCTTTGCTTCAAGCTTGGTAAAAAGTACGAACACAAAGCATCTCAGAAAGTTCCCAAAGACTCACAAGAACATCTGCACTCCCATTGCAAAGTACCTCCCAGTCGGATCAATGGCAAATCAATAACAACCTGCTGTCTGAGCATCAAGTGTGTGTAATGTAGAAAGAGATGGATAAACAAGATATCCACCGTTCCATTCTCAGTTGTGAGGAAGAATAGTTCGCCTCTTAAGGATCTTACGCTTGTTTCTTCTGTAAAATTGAATCATGAACCAACTGAAAGAAAAATGTTCAAGCAAAGCAAAGCACAACGTCTACGTCAAAGTATGTACAAAGTAACAAATCTCATGCACAACTTTTGGGTGGTTTTCACACCTCGAATGCGCAGCAATACGACATCCACCCCCTCTAATCCTGCGCATCCTCCGGATGGGCCAACTACCCATGATCGTTATCATCAAGATCCACAAACAGATCAATCTCTTCATTATGCATTTTTGATAGATCAACAAGATTATCAGCCATATCATCTGTCTCTTCCATTGGAGTTTCTTGTCGTTGCTCTTCTCTTGAAAATTCTTCCAATGCATAATCCTCATCATCTCTTTTCTTGAAAATCTTGATTCTTTTTCCAGCAATAGGCACTCTAAGCACTGTCCCATCCAATTCAGTCAGCTCATATGTTGCATTATCAAAGACATATCTGACTATATACGGCCCAAACCATCTTTTCACCATCTTCCGAAGTGCAGTATGCTGATTTTCAAGGCTGCTATCAAAGACCAATACCCAATCTCCCTCTTCTATTGCTCTAGGCCGTAAGCGATGCCTACTGTCAAACCTGTCCTTATTCCTTAGTCTAGCAACCTTCAACCTGTCAATAGCTAGCTGAATATCCTCAGGTCTCCTCTCCAACTGTCGAATCCGAAGAGCTAAGAGCTCCTCTCTCGTCAAATCCTCCTGCCAAGGTAAAACTGACCAAGTCAAAGCACAAGTCTCAATCGGCATAACAGGTTTCTGACCATACATCAACTCTGCAGGCATATATCCTGTGGTAACACTATGAGTCGTACGATCAGCCCATAAAGCAAATGGTAGAAGTCTCGGCCATTCTCCAATCCATCCTCTTCATGCTTTGGCTAATGCTTTCACTATCGGCGGATGCCCTCTTTCACTCTTTCCATTTCCCTCTGGATTGTATGCTGTGGTTAGAGCCAATTTGATTCCTAGCTGAGAGAAAAACTCCCTAGCTTCATCTGCATCTAATTCACCACGATCCGCAGTGATCTTACCCACACAACCATACCTGTAGAAAATTTCCTCCAATAAGAACTTACACACTACACTAGTGCTCTTCGTTCTCAACGATCTGCCCTCAACATGATTAGTAAGATCCTCTCTAGCCAAAACAATGTATCTCATCTGCCATAGACCCATAGGCATGGTAACCAAATCAACTACCCACTTATAATGAATGCATAGCAGATAGGTCGGATGAAGCTCATCTCTATGACGCACTACTGAATACATCTGGCAATCTCTGCAAGTCTCAACAAAGTGAGAAACATCTCTGTACATGCCTTTCCACCAATATTTCTCCTTGATTTTCTCATAAGTAGCCCATACTCCTCTATGACCAGCCCAAGGACTCTCATGAAACTCCCTCATCACTTGTAACTGTGTCTCTCTATCACAGACAACCCGCAAAGGTAATCCACCTCTTTTCTTCGGATGCTTCCAAAGAAATCCGTCCTTGAGAAAATAACCATAGGCTTTCCTTCTGATCTTCTTGAACTCTTCATCTATCCATTCATCTCTTTTGGTTAGTGTACTAAGGTACCTGCCAATCTGCAACCAATCTCCAACATAAAGTTCTTCTATGAAAGCCACAATATCATAGACATGACAAACATGATCAACCATAGTGGCTGAAATTTCTGCATCATCCTCTTCTGCAAGTAGAGTCTCCTCATCATCATATCTGGCTCTAGACAACATATCTGCCACTGGATTATCCTTCCCTGCTATGTGTTTAAATTCCGGATTTAATGACTTGATGTATGCAATCCATCTCAACATAGCTATATCCGGAGTAGAGCAACTCGTGATCATACCAATCAATGGCAAGCAATCTGTCTCTACCACAACCGAAGCTCCAATAAAGTACTCCTTGTCACATTTGAGAGCCGTGACAATCCCCAATAACTCCCTCTTGATTTGCGGATATCTCCTCTGTCTCTCGTTTAGGACTTTCGCCCCAAACCGAATAGCATACCTATTTCCATCTGCATCATCTTGACCCACAGCCCAACCTATGCCAATTGGACTAGTGTCAACTGTCAATACAATGGGCCTATCACAATTATAATCCGCTTTCCTGAGAGTAGGAGCATTCTGCAATAACTTCTTCAATTTCCGCATGGCTTTAGTGTGGCTCTCATCCCAATAGAATTTCTGCCCCTTTCGAAGCAGCTGATACAAACAATCTGCAATGTGTGCAAAATGAGGTATCCAAATCATATAAAACACACAATCACCAATGAATCTCCGTACCTCTGAACTAGTAGAACAATACTCTGCAATCTTGCCTATAGCATTCACCTTATCAGGTGAGGGTTTCCTGCCATAATATCCACACATATGCCCAACAATGACAACCTCATTCACTCCAAAAACAGATTTTTGCCCTGAAAGTGTCAAGTTCACTTCTTCTAACCTGGCCAAAATCTTCTCACATGATGAAATATGATCAGCCACAAAGTATCTGCATCCCTGCTCATTTAGGCTCTCATTCTTCTATTCTTCTGCACACCCCTTAATGGGCACATCATCCAAGAAAGGCATAGTAAGCTGAGGTATATAATCATGAAGGACCTTATGCATGGCATTCATTATATGCGCAACAGAATTAGTGGCACCTTGAGACAAGGTACACATCCTGACAAGCCCAATAGGAGTTCTCATGGTGGTTATGTCCCTGCTTTCCAAAGCCAGTTGAAACTGATCATAACCTGAATACAAATCACCCAAAGAATAGATGGCACGTCCAGCAAATGCCTCTGCAAACTCATCCACAACTGGACCTATACCAACATTCCTGATAGTAACTCTGTTCACCGGCTGCATATCCTGAATAAATCGGAGAGTACCATTCTTCTTTGGAACTGTAAACCACCTGTTTGAGTATGGTGCAGATGAAGGCTCAAGGATTCCCATCCTGATTTTCTCATTCAATAAATCAATCAGCTTTGGCAAGTGTGCTTTAGGCACTGGAATAGGTCGAAGATTCCATGGGATATGAGGAATAGTAAAAATGACCATAGGAGCAACAATATCAGGATTCACACATCCAATCTCATGTGGGACAAAAGCAAATCCCCTTCCATGACGCTCAAGCATCTCCTGAAAGCATTGCTTCTCCATGGGTAACAAGAAATCACCATTTCCAATTTTCAATTCTGCAAGTGTCTCTGCTGAAAATTTATGACCAATATGCTCCGGATTCCTCAAAATTTTATGTTTAGCAGCCCTCTCTATTTGCTGATCACTGTCAGATGGAAGCGGTACAGCAACCGGCTTCACCTTCTTATCCACATTTTTGTATTTCGTGTCAACCCTGGCTGGCTTCATTATACTCTTCTGTATTACATAAACCTTGCTGTAAATCAGCAATTCTGCACTCCAATGGCTGAATATTCTCAGCCCTCTGCTCTATGGACTGCATAGAAACAGCCCCAAACTCTGAATGTTGAAATATTTCAGCAGTAAACTCTGTCGGCTGAAAATTTTCAGCCCTCTGTCTCTCTGAAAGCTTATCATAACCAGCTGGAAACTCTGTTTGCTGAATTTCTTCAGCACTCAACACTCTTTGCTGAGTTTCCTCAGCCTCTGACTCAATCTGTGACACAAAATCTGCAATTTCATGAAACATGTCCAGGGATTGCACTAATACATTACCATGACAATTCAGCATATCAGTTTTCAGCATATCTCCCATCTCTGCCATCGTATTTGCACAAATCACACTGTCATACATACCATCTATGTGCTCATCATCCTCCAAAATTCCTGCATTTTTCAAATTTTTCTCCTTCCTGCATATATACTGCCTGGCAGCTCTAGGCAACCTAGAAGTCTTCTGATAACTCATCGAACTGTTTGCTGAAATCCCAACAAAACCGGAGGAGAAAACACTGCTGCGAGGAGGCGAGAACTCCAATCTCCTCTCCTCTGTACCACCATCGTCTCGCGAAACGGCGGTACCTAATGAAAACCCGAATCCCTCACAGTGGGTAAGGGTGCATCTCTGAGAGTATCCCTGTTTCTAACATGGTTCACACATACAGTCATAAACTGAACTGCTCTCATACCATCTTTACTGTGAATCCGTGCATAAGCAGATCCATCATCCATGACCTTTGTTTCCATGCGCATCTCTGTAATGAATGGCTGTCCAAGAATTATGGGATAAGAGCATGAATCCTACACAAAGAAATGAAAATCCTCCTCTACATCACCAATAGAAACCCTGACACTAGGGCAAGTAGCATATAAATCACTTGCAGTGTTATTGGCGGCTCTCATACACCACCCATGCTCTATATCCATAGGCCAACTGTTACTCTCATAAACTCCACGAACTATGAGATTAATCTCTGAACCATGATCAACCAATGCAATATAAGGCACCTGTTTCTCTCCAATCTTTACCATCGTCTCTGTAGTTGCCCTAGCCCAATGGCTCCGCGAAAAGTGACTACGCGGTATCAAAACAGGCTCATCAATTTCAGCATAATGCATAGGCTGAACCCTCTTCTCTACCTGCGGCAAAACAGAAGCATTATCAACCATAACCTCATCATCATCCTCATCCAACTCTCCAATCAAAACTCCATGTGTATCAGTGGTAGCCAATGCATGTCTTTTCCTCTTCAGGACCTCCTGAAACTGATCCTGAAACTCTCTTTTTGAGATGCCCAAAATCTCAGAAAAAGTGAAAGTCACCTCACTGCCAAGTATCTTATCATTAAAGATTTTCTTCATGTCTGTAGATGTCTCAATACCGGACATCAATCTGAATCCTTGCTGCTTTCTCTCTCTAGGCTCTTGCCTCTTTTCTCTCTTTTGAGCATCCTCCATCTGTCGATCTGGCACTGATTGTGAAGACGGTCCTGCAGTAGGTGGAGAAACAAACTCACCCCCTCTAGTCTTCTTAGCTGCACTTGGATTTTATTCATCCCTCTTACGTTTCTCCTCAACAAGTACATCTGCACCATGAAATTTAGCCAAATAAGCATAAATAGAATACCTGTCAACAGGCGAGTCCCAACCTGTCTCTGATCTGATGCTAGAGCCTGCGCTAGTCAAAACAGTTTGCTGAATTTTCCCCTTGTTTGCAGTCTCCATAGCATAAGTCCATAGTGCGGACTGAGTCTCTGATCCCTTCTCAATCTGTACTCCATATGCAGAAGCATCACCTCTAGCTGTCACATAAGAAGTACGCGCAGCCATGTCCTCCACTAACTTCTTCATTCCACCTTTACCAAAGTTGGTAGCAAGTGGAGCTCCTGTCTCAGTCAACCAAATCTTACCATCTTGCCCCCAATATACCAAATTCTTCCTCCTTGCATCCTAGAAAGAGTCACAATCCCTGCAATGCTGATGCTCCGTACTATCACACCAAATACATCTCCGATCTCTCCTAGGTGCACTAGGAGCACTCCTAGGTGCAGTAGGAGCACTAGAAGAAGTAGTAGGCACAGTTGATGCAAACTGCTCCTTCAACTTACCCACCAACTCCGCTTTGACTGACTCAAGTGTCAAATCTGTAATGCCTTTGATTATGTCATCAATAGAGGTAGGCACAGATGGAGCGGATGGTTTTGGAGCAGAAGGTGTAGGCATCGGTCGTGGAACAGGAGGAATAGGTGGAGTAGAAATAGTAGGCACTGGCATAGGCCAAGAAACTGGCTGAGGAGGAGAAGAAATAACAGGGATAGAAGTAGGCATAGGAGCAGATGATGGTGTAGGTGTCATGGAACCATTCTGTAGGCGAGTCTTCCATATCCTCCTCTTGGTCAAAGTCGAGACTGCATCCTGAGCATCCTGCCAATCAGTTTTAAGACCCATAGGCTTTGTGCGATCTTCAAGAAGCTCACCCAATTCTTCTTGAAGAGCAGGATCTGCAGCTTGCAAGAAAAGCTCAACTTTTTCAACATCCAATGCTCTTTGTTCAATGGCATCAAGCTGACTATACCTCTCTTCGAATTCTCGAATCAACTCCGAAGCAGCGAGACCTTTGTTTGGCATGTAGACCCACTCTCGGAATGACCGCCGAGTAGCCATACCAAAGTCCTCAAGGAAGTATTCTTTTTTTAGAGCCTTCTTAAAATCTTGCCAATGTGTATTTTGAATAAAAAGATCAGTCACTTTTGTCCTCAAAGCAGGTGTGACAAGACGAAGGAAGTACTTACTCATAAGTCCAGCAGGAACTCCAAAAAACCCCATCTTGATCTCATATGTCTTCAAATATGCTTAAACATTACGCCCGTCAAATAGCTTCTTCTCACTCTCAACTGCTTCAATAGCCTTAGTCGCGCTGTTTGCATTCTCCTGCTCCGAATAGAGTTGCCTTTGCTGAGACAACTGTTGTTGATGCAATTGTTGTTGCTGCTGCATATACATTTGTGTTTGCTGATTTTAGAGCTGCATATACATGGACATATTCTGCAAAATCTGTTTTAGATCCTCCGTTGAAGTACTTGACGCAGCAGTCATAGATGGAGCTGAAGTAGAGGCAGCTGGAATTGTAGAAGAAGCTGAAATAAAGGCTGAAGTATCTCCCATCCTGAAATTTCTGCGACGCTTTCACGTCGGGTTCACCAAAGATGTCGAAGGATTTGCCAAAGCAAAGCAAAGTCGTGTCTACTGAAGACCTTGAATAATTTCAGGATAAAAGATCAAACAGGTGAATAATCAAGATGAGAAATTGATCCCAAGACACTGTTTCAAGAAGAAGAAACTTGAACAGCCTCTGAATTGTCAGATCCAGAGATATTCATCAATTGTGGCTAATAAATCAGATTTCTAGCACTCTTTATCAGGAACAAACACAATTTCTGTTGAGGAATATGGATGATCAAAGGAAAGCTTAGAATCTGCCTTGAAATCTCATGTTTTCTCATCATTCATGATATACAGGCATAAAAGCAGAAATAGCAATCGGTGAGCTGGAAATTTGGACAGCACGACTTCTTTCTTCAAGTTAGTTTGATGGTATGGTTCAAGGACAAAAGGTACTTAAATCAAGACAAAACTAATGGCTCTTCATGAGACATTGACATGCTGGAAATGATGGCGGGTTGGTACATTAGTGTGCTGTTCAGAGTGTATAATTGTAGTTGTCCATGGTTGCATTCATAGCAGTTCAGGCAGCGTTCGCGTGAACCAGGATGGCTTTAGCAGCTCTCTGTCAATGGTGCTGAGGATACGCACTTAGTAATTTGAACTTGTCGTGTTTTCTTTGACAAGACGGAACACATCTCCATCAATTGAAATCACCTTTGAAGCATTCAAGTAAGCCAGGAAGATATTGCTTACCCTCCACACCAGCACCAATCTCCAAACAGCAGCGCCTAGTAAACATGGCAGGATAAGTAAGCAAGAACTCAGAGAGAAAGAGACCAGCTGGCCAAGCATAACATCATCAGGAAATGAATATAGGTATGATTTATAGCATCTTTGTGCTGCATCCTCAGAGCCCTTGTTGTACATATCCGGAGATTAACGCGGACCAAGTCACTACATCTCGAATCAAAAGCTCATCGAACACTTGTTGTGCTCTTTGAAATTCACCACATTTTGCATACATATTGACAAGAGTGTTCGCTATATGGCGGTTACTTCCGAGCAGGCCGCTCTTCAGAACATCTGCATGTAGCCTAGCACCTTCGAGCAGATCCTTCTGCTTGGCACAGGCCTTAAGTGAGGCCACAATGCTCATTGCTGCCTCGTCATAGGCTGGCTTCTCGTGTCCCACACCATCTTCTATTTCTGCTGGTTTTGCAAGCCCTTTGAGAACAAGCACTTTGCGAATCCTATGTGTGCTGCAGCAGCCATCAATCCACAAGGAATCTTTGGTGACTGTGTGCTTCAATTTTGGAGACTGCGACCTGCTGAGCAGTGCAGAATGCATGCCTCTCTCTCCATGAAGAAGGCCCTACCTCCAATAGCATGGATTTGCCTTGCTGCTCGGCTTGTTCAACCACTACGAGGGATCCCTAAAGCTGTTGTTGCACCCGTTAGAGACATCGCTCTCTCGCTCCCTCTATCTCCCCTCTCTCGCATGACTTCCACACTCCCTCTGCCTTCCGAGCTTTTCCCCCCCAGCTTTTTCGTCCTTTTTCCCCTCTATTTAGCACAGAGCATCGTCCTCATACGAATCCAATATCGTCTCGGCCTCCTCGGTGATCATGATCTCCACCTCGGTCTCTGAATATCCTTAGTAATTGTATGCTCACTGACGCTGTAGCTGCCTCAAAAACATCAGCCGACAGTCCTAATCAACGTGCCTCCTTCACCAAAGCTCGAGCCCTCTCAAACTTATTCACCACGACTCCCCAATTTAGCATTTCCTTCATGAAGCTCATAAACCAGTAAAATCTGCGTGTGAGAATCTCCAGGGTTTTGCCAAGCTGACATTGCATCCATATTCCATAGGCGGATCCTCTGCTTTTTCTCTGGGTGTCGACTGTTCTCCTCCCCCAGAATTCAGATTTAGCGTAATACTCTCTTTTTCTGTCACATACGCCTCTTTTTTCCCTCCCTCTTTAGCTCTTTTGAAAATCCCTCTTTAGCTTTCTTCATTAGTGTTTTCTTTTCCCCTTTTGTTTTCTTTTTATGAACCAGAAAAAGCCCACTTATTTAGCCACACTTTCCTCCCTTACACACACAGAAAAGCAGCATCTTTTCCTCTTCACATTGCATGTCCCTTCAACTCTAGGTCTCTTGCTTTGCTTCAAGCTTGGTAAAAAGTACGAACACAAAGCATCTCAGAAAGTTCCCAAAGACTCACAAGAACATCTGCACTCCCATTGCAAAGTACCTCCCAGTCGGATCAATGGAAAATCAATAACAACCTGCTGTGTGAGCATCAAGTGTGTGTAATGTAGAAAGAGATGGATAAACAAGATATCCACCGTTCCATTCTCAGTTGTGAGGAAGAATAGTTCACCTCTTAAGGAACTTACGCTTGTTTCTTCTGTAAAATTGAATCATGAACCAACTGAAAGAAAAATGTTCAAGCAAAGCAAAGCACAACGTCTACGTCAAAGTATGTATAAAGTAACAAATCTCATGCACAACTTTTGGGTGGTTTTCACACCTCGAATGCGCAGCAATACGACAGCGTGTTTAATTGTACATATATAAGTGCGTCTATAAGCAATTCCTGCTCTATATACACGCGCTTCTAGATGCACGCACAGACGCGCAATAAAATTTTAAAATTTTTAAAAAAATATTTCTTGTGTGTCATTCTTTTCAAAGTAGTCCCGTCGTGCGTTTCTTTTGGGTTTTTTTGACATGCGCATGACACAAAGAGAGGAGAAAGGAAGAGGTAAAGAAGAAAGGGTAAAGAGAGGAGGAAGTAAGAGGCAAAGAGAAAGGAGAGGGAGGAGAAGGAGTTTGTAGCCCTGTCGCCGCCCATCACAACAACGATTCAAGATGAGTCCTTCTTCTTGTCTCTCTCACTCACTCACTCTCACACTCTCTCTCTCTCTCCCTCTCCCTCCCTCCCTCTCTATATCTTTCTCTCTCTATCTTTGCTTTGAGTTGTATTTTGCTACCTTCTTAGCTTTTGGTATATTTGTTGCGATAAGGAGAATAGCCAAAGAGCAAGGAGATGGAAGAGAAGAAGGAGTTTGTAGTTGTGCCGTTGCCCATCACAACAAATATTCAAGGTGAGTCCTTCTTCTCTTCTCTCTCTCTCTCTCTCTCTCTCTCTCTCCCCCTCTCTCTCTCTCTCTCTCTCTCTCTCTCTCTCTGTGGTTACTCTGAGTTGTATTTTGGTTCCTTCTTAGCTTTGGGTATGTTAGTTGTTGCTTGCTTTTCCTAGTTTTATTTTGTGCTTCACTGCTAATTCGTGTCTACAAGCGTGTCTAATATATAGAGTAGACACTCTCGTAGATGCACAAGCGTTGAAGATCCATAAAACCTCCTAGGTTTTTTTGAGTTTTGTGGACTTGGCGCGTGTAAGAGCGCATCTAATCCACAGAGTAGACACGCTCGCATTAAACAACAACATCTCCTTTGAGGTTTTTTTTTTCATACACTATTTTCAGCGTCTATAATCGCATCTATGTGCGCATGTATATGCGCGTGTATATGTGTATGCATGTGCGCATGTATATGCACGTGTATATGTGCGTGTATATGTGCATCTATAAGTGCATCTATAGGAGCATCTATCTTTGGGTGTATATGCGTGTCTATATGCGTGTGTAGTTTTCACTATAAGCGCGCTTGTAGACGCGAAATTGTAGACGCGCTAGTAGACGCGGTAATAAACGCACCCGACATTTTTTAACACAATTCAAATATTGCGTCTACAAGAGTGTCTATGGAGCCTTTTTGTTGTAGTGAGGGGTGACATGCACCTACGGATGATTGAGCAAAAGCAAGAGACACTAGAGTAGACATCCCCATAGGTGTGACAAATCCTATGGGTGATGCAACTCCACTAGAACGACGAGATAGAGACACTGCATCGGTGCCTTCACAACAACCATTTGAGCCACCCTCTCTCAAACTTGCACGAGGGTGAGGAGTAGCACCTGTATCTCAAGCCGATCGCCCAAAACCACCCCCTCCATGTGGCCCAAGTCTGGAGCATCGACCTCGTCTATTGAAAATCAAAGCATCAGAGTGTGCCACTGTAGATCTAACGAAACCCGCTAATGCTGTCCAAGACAACTCATGGTTTTCCATATCTCTAAATCGAGCCATCTGATCTGGAGACATACGTGTAAATATATATTGCAAGTCCTTGTCGCTCATCCCTCGAATCATCGTGCTCTCTAAAATATCGTCAAAGGTCACATGTACAGAGAAATAGTAATGTTAGCATAGTCAATATAAAGATTCAAGCAAAGCATGGTAATATAACTCTGAAAAAATGATGTTACTTAAAATGCATATTCTAAAGTATCCTTATAAGTGATTCATCAACGAATTGTGTAGGTAGATGCTATAAGTGTAACATAGCCTATGGTCCCATGTCAATCTCCTAGCACAACTCCGCATAGACTGGAAGGTCAATAAACACGTCACCACAAAAGGATGAGTCCTCCTCGTTCTCAAAGAATTCTTGGCCTCCTGTCTTTGTCGTTACCTGATTCTATCTCCTCTACATGCTGCAAGTCATGTTTAACCTCCACCCCTTGCAATATTGACCCCTCCATCTACATACTGTCCTCATCTACCTTGAGAACATTACTTTCATTATATACTCTCGCACTTTGGGGAGCTGAAGGCACAACATACCACCATTGAGGTTGTCGGGGGTTTATAATAGAAAATTACTTGTTCAAAATTACATACAAGAGAGATTCAACATTTGTGACATATACCATGTCATGATAAAATTTAAAAAAATTATTCATGCACATGTTCACAATGGATCGGTAAGACAAACGTGTCATACAGATCTGTCCATCTTTCTTCAGAATCTATTTTGAGAAATCCAGATGGACCTCATCAAACAATTGCCCCAATACCACTTTGAACCACTGCACATTGAACATGATCATGGAGAAGCTACGGTAATCCACCGTGATAACACTTTGTAAGTTTCCAAAATACTCCATCTCATCTATAACGGTTTTTGGATCTGTGGCTCACCATCGGCTCTCTTGCTCGAACTTTTCCATGACACCACAATCTGTTGTGGAGTGCATTTTGTTGAAGCACTCAACACTAAAATATCGCCTGCGCTACCAACCGTACTATATATTTTGTATTGCACATTGAAATGGTTAGATTAGTTGTCATATAGAAAATCTAGATATGATAGCTTATAAAATATGTGGTCACCTTTAGACTACATTCCCTTGAGAATTCCTACTCAGTAGAGACCTCCACCACTTCGTGAGAGGCTGCGATCAAGGCTTCATGTAACCATCGCATAGATATAAATTGTGATATCTCCTTCATACCCTCGTATTATCAAATTAGTCGATGGCACGTACTACATCAAAATTCCAACCGCGCTTCTTTCCAATCTTTCCTGGCTTGCTCATATCTAGCGAGCCATGTCTCCATAGATGCATGGTGCAACATAAAAAAATGATTCAGTTACTCTTCCATTACAGCATCCATCCTTTTTTCTAACCCATTTCCAACCACTACATCTCCGGTCAGTTTATCAACACTTCGCCTCCATCTTGCTTACCTCCTTCAAATCCATTCGTGCCCCTACAATGTCTCTCTTTCTTGTGATGTGGTTCTATAGTAAGCTATTCACATTCTTGAAAATATACATGGGATCCAACAAGTGGTTGATTTGTAAGTGGGTTCAATATGGCAACTCATAGAAAACCAAGAATCATCCTTGATATACAATCTTCTTTATGTTTCATGAACTCTATATATTGGCTCATATATTGGCGGACCATCAGCCACCATCGCACTTGCTCATATCTTCCACGATGACCCCCTCCTCTCACAAAATCTTAAGCTCATCGACTAATGGACAGAGATAGATGTCCATATTCTTGATTTTTTAGCGGCTAGAAAAATGTACAAGCTAAGGATCAGGTGTCCTTTCTTCATAGAAAGCCATAGCAGGATGTTGCAGTTAACAAGGACTACAAACCACACATTGGTTCATGCCATCCATAGCAAGACCGAGCCAAAGATTCCTTGACTCTTGTGCAAAGCTTGGAAGGAAGATTGAATGTGTCTCCATGCACGTGAATACATTGATATTCATTGGACTCTATTTGTGGATCTATTCTACACATGCCACATTGTTAAGCTCGCCATGCTTGACATACGAAACATGTGACATATACGAGGGATAAGTGGAAAGTATCTATGAACTTTTTGAGGGATGGTTTGCCCTTGCAAGTCTTGTCAATACCTATGAGCACCACACATTGAATATGTCTCCATAGTGTCATACTCTCCTCGAAACAACATGCAATCGTTGACATATGCATGGCTACTATTGTAGTCCATACCAAGCTTTCGTAAAACATGTTGTGCATCATCATGAGACTCAGGCATGGTATTTCCAAGAGGTAATATATGACAATTTAGCAACCTAAAAAGAGATCATACAACACTTTGAAAAAGCACAATTGTTTTTTATAATGGTTCCAAAAAGAAATCAATGAAGCGTACGTAGAAGGTACTTGAACAACTCAGTCACACTCACATCGCTCCACCCGTATTTTTCTTGCACACTTAGGATTATAGGCAGTGTCTTCAAGCGAGATACTCGGCACCCATCATATAATGGTATGGATGCTTCCTCTCTTAGCGAATCAGATGTCTCAACATCCTTAAGTATCAATGCATCGATCATTGCCTCCATCTCAGGCTCCAAGATTATAGGAAATTCTAAAAGGTTACATGTCTCCTTTGGTATTGATGATATAGACTGGGTCATACTTTGCAAGTGGTAGATTGGCTCAAGCACTCCATGCATCACATGCCCACAAACTCTTCTAAATGGCCGCAATAAGTGCATTCATCCTTGGGATGAGACATCACCTCCCTGTATAAATATTATGACCATGCCTAATGTTTTTGTATATGATATTCAATTAGTTAACGAAAATAATATAAGACATGATTGATACATATTTTTCTTATTGTTTGTTCAAAGTTTGAGATTGCCTAATCAATGATCTCCGATACATATTTTTCTTATTGTTTGCTCAAAGTTTGAGATTGCCTAATCAATGATCTCCGATTGAAACTCACTGAAGAATAGTATGTGTTCTATAGACAAGTGACACTTTCATATGATTGCCAACTTGCATTGAGAGCAAGGACACACGACATGCTGATTAAGATACGGCTCGCGATCTTGAACATCATGACTATCATTATTTTTCATTTTGTCTACATTACGACAAATAATTAGTTTTTTTTCTTTAATAATTTGTTTGATGAGGGATTTCTTCTCTTGTAACTCAACAAAATTAACATCAACTAAAGTCTTGGTTTTCTCCCCCTTTCTTTGCACTCTTCATTTTATGTTCTCTCCCCATTCTCTTTCTCTCTCTCTCTCTCTCTCTCTCTCTCTCTCTCTCTCTCTCTCTCTCTCTCTCTCTCTCTCTCTTTCTTTGTTGCCCTTCTCTTTGTTTTTCTCCACCCCCTCGTGTTTTCTCACTCATTCTCCTCTCTCTCTCCCTCTCTCTCTCTCTTTCCTAATTTCTTTGTTATCTTTTATGTTTATTCTCTCTTTCTCTCTCTCTCTCTCTCTCGTTCTCTCTTTCTTTTCCTTTCTTCTTCTCTCTCTCTCTCTCTCTCTCTCTCATTTCCTCTCTTTCTCCCTCAATGCACCTCATTCTCAAGAAAAAAGAAAAAGAAGAAAGAACAAGAACAAACCAAGAGAAGGATGGACTATTCGTCTCCCCTTTGCAACAAACCCTCTCTTTATTTCTGTCCCACCCCTCGTATTTTCTCACTTATTCTTCTCTATCCCTCCATCTCTCTCTCTCTCTCTTTAAATCAGCTAGAAATCTTTAAATCTAAACTTACTAATTGTAAACAAACCTACTAACTTACTAATCAATTATATAAATAGATAACAATTTAAACAATACAAACCTGTGTGTGTGTGTATGTGTGTGTGTGTGTCTCTCTCTCTCTCTCTCTCTCTCTCAATCATTGATCAGTAATCTAAACAATTTAAAGCAAAGTATTTAACTAAACTAACTAACTAATAGATAAATCTATAAAATCAACCCCTCGTGTTTTCTCACTCTTTCTTCTTTCTCCCTCCCTCCCTCCCTCTCTCTTTCTTTAAATTAGCTGGAAATCATGGCTAGAAATCTAGAAATCTAAACTTACTAATTGTAAAAAAACCTAATAACTTACTAATCAATTATGTAAATATATAACAATTTAAATAATACAAACCTCTCTCTCTCTCTCTCTCTCTCTCTCTCTCAATCATTGATCAGTAATCTAAACAATTCAAAGCAAAGAATCTAACTAAACTAACTAGCTAACAGATAAATCTATAAATCTATATCCCTAAACTATACAAACCTCTCTCTCTCTCTCTCTCTCTCTCTCTCTCTCTCTCTCTCTCTCTCTCTCTCTTTCTTTTCCTTTCTTCTTCTCCCTCTTTCATTTCCTCTCTTTCTCCCTCAATGCACCTCATAATTTAAAAAAATTTAAAAAAATAAGAAAGAATAAGAACAAACCAAGAGGAGGATGGATTGTTCATCTCCTCTTCCTGACAAACCCTCTCTTTGTTTCTCTCCACCCCCTCGTGTTTTCTCACTCATTCTCCTCTCTCTCTCCCTCTCTCTCTCTCACTTTCTTACATTCTTTGTTATCTTTCATGTTTATTATCTCTCTGTCATGCTCTCTTCCTTTTCCTTTCTTCTTCTCCCTCTCTCATTTCTTCTCTTTCACCCTCAATGCACCTCATTCTCAACAAAAACAAACAAAAGAAAACAATAAGGAATAAGAACAAACCAAGAGGGGGCAATGTACTTACCGTAAACGACCGAGGATGGATTCTTCATCTTCTCTTTGTGACGGCCCCTCTTCTTCCTTTGTGCACTTCCTCCTCTTCTTTGTGAATGGTGGCGACGGTGAGAAGTTCTCATTCTCTCTTGCTCTCCCTCTCCCTCCCAAAGGCACGATCTCTTTTGCTCCCTCTTTCACTCTTTGCAGCAAAATGCGGCGCTCAGGTTTCACCCAAATTTTTTTTCTCTGAGTACCATTTCTATTTGCAATGCAAATAACAACGCGGCTAATATGCACCATCTTAACTGCCCGTCGCTATGTCCCCATATCCTTGTAGTGTCATAATCCTATACAATGCAAATGGAGCTTTAACATAGCTTCAACATATACTTGTGTCAAATTCTTGAATAGTAGAAGCATACAAGGTTGCGTAAAGAATTTTAGGATTGTTCATAAGTAATCTGAGTTGTTCATAGCCACAAATATGCTGTACACAAGCCTTCAAAAGTGAATCAAATTCATTATTTGTACTAAATGTACACTCTTCTTTTTGGAATCCATTAGTATAATATACATGCTTTTGACATATTCTTGTCTATAGCTTGATTCTAAATCCCTTCTCTTCTTCATATAATGAAATCTAACTCTTTCTAAAAAATCTCATAATTTGAGATCTAATAGTGGTAGCTCTATCATGGGTAACAAAATAACTGGGTTGCTAATCCCAATAAGGGGTTAGCAATGATAGAATTTCTACAAGAATTCGATTGTAGATATGTACAGTTGTCAAGACTAAAGCACCTAGCTCCTAAGATGGAAAAATTTGTGTTGGCTACAATATGAAGACATGTAAATCATAATGAGCTAGAATTCTATCACATGATGACCTATTGGGAGGCTAAGGGTTTGGCTCTTGAAGTATGTTTTATTCCTAGGTAACCATGTGAAGTTTAAAGGACCCATGTAATAATGAAACTCTTGGGGAAGTTACTATATATATATTCTCTACATTACATGTGTTCAAGGCATATTTGTAAATATCCTTATTTGTGAATTTTTCCTAAATAAAACATAACCCTTTTCTATTCAATTTGTAAATAAAACCTTTATATTACATCCTTTTGTATGTAAAAAATGTATAAAATGGTATTTTTAAAATACATTTTTTTAAAAATCACGTGATGCACACATATATTCATGAGTAACTTACCCCAGATGAGACTAAGCCATTGACACTAGTGCAAGGACATGATTTGAGAGATGATGAATATCACACTCTTCTAGATGATGGGTGATACTTATTGTGAAAGTGCATAATAGAAAGGAAAGTGAACACAAAGAGAATAAGAAGAACATAGAATTAGAATGTAGGTGAGAGAAGGAATAATCTAATGACAGTGATTGCAGGATACAAGGTTGCTAGCATCATGTGGGTGCTAGATGGTAGTTGGGGAATAAGAGAATGACGAGGGATGGCTAATCATGTAGGAACAATGATGGATAATCAAAAAATGACAAGGCATGTCACCTATATATATACAAACTAGTAATAAAACAAGCCAAGATCATAATATGGGTACCCAAGATAACCTACAATGTCCAAAAGGAGATGCACTAATGTGCCTACCATAAGTACCTAGAGCACATAAAATGGTACATGAAGATAATGTTAGAGCCCCTAATGTCCTCATCTAACTCAGACTAAGTCTCATAAAATGGTAGATGCGGATCCATGGGTGGCAAGAGGCCAATGTTAATGAAGTTTATTGATAAAGGATGCCAAGCAAGGAGCAACACCCCCTCTCGAAACAAAAATCTAATCGAACAAAAGACCACCATAAGTTGCCAATGCAAATGAAGAGGACTCAAATAGATCAATCCTAAAAACTTAACTTGAGGATGGGTGAGCCATGCCTTTGACCATGCCTTTGACCCAACTGTGGGACGATAGTGAGGAATTATCAAAGGTGCCACAACTTGCATAGAATCAACAGGGACTAAAGGACAATTGGGATGGGATGGTGACTCGATGATGAAGAAAAGAGGTCATCGTATGGTAGAAAGGCCCAAAATATTATATAATCCTTGAAGAATATCCTTAAGATCTTAAGAGTCCCCATTTGAATCACAAGGAGATAGGAAATACATACCCAGATCATTGATATCATCCTCCTCTAAAAGAGATGTGAACTACAACGGAACCACCTGAGGAGACAATGGGGGGTGGGATGGAACCTATGGGGGAGATGGCATGGGTCTCAATTCTAGTAAGGCCATATTTTGAGAGAAGAGGAAGCCCATGTCTAGAACATATAAGGCTTCCAAAATGAATCTCAATGGATGTGAGAAAATAGAGAAAAGATGCTTGAAGACTAGAAGCCTCAGAAGAAAATGAAGGGAGATAATGATAGGATGGTGGTTGGTTTGAATGATCCCCAATCACATGGTCTCATAAATCATGTATGTCAATCAATATCTATCCTTCTAGAAGTACCTCCAATAAACCAAAAGAAGACACTACAACTGAATTGTCCTCCACTTATTCATGATGTATCGGTCTATTAGTCAATAAAGGATGTATATGCAATAGTTTAAATGAGAAGTGTCTAGGATGAGAGATACTAAGAAGGCAAGCTGACCTAAAAATGTAGATTCCTATAGGATTGTTGTTGTAGTGAGAGAGACAAGGAATACATGTTAACCTATAAATTCAAGTTCCTATAGGGTTATAGGATGTAAACATAGCCTAAACTAGGCTATCACATCTACCTCAGCAAACACAAATGTACCCTTCCTTCAGCCTATAAATTAGGCTATTTAGTCTATATCTAATATTGCCCAAGTCTAGAAAGATATGCCCAATGTGAAATAGAGTAATAGAAGTATCTTCATCTCAATATCTTGCATAACAACATAGGTCTATATAAAAACATAGATCAAGGATCCGTCTTACACTCACCAGAGTAAGGGAAAACATGCAACCTAACTTGCTTGGATGTCACCTTGGTAAAAAAGGAAATTCCCTATATAGTAAAGAAAAGGGAATTCCCTATCAATTGCCCAGTAAAAAATGCACATAAGTACGAAAAGTAAATCATAGGAAAAATGGAACATTTACTGGTTGGAGAAACTAGAAAATCACATAGGATTTTTTTAACATGGAAAAAATTCCCTACATAGGAAAATGTCTCTATGTAGGGAAAAATAAAACTTTCTATATATGGAATATATGATTCCCTCCTTTCTCTAACTAGGAAATGTTTCATTTTTCCTATGATTTACTTTCCATACTTATTTGTGTATTTAACTAGGAAATTCTCTTTTTTTTCCTTCCTATGCAAGAAAATATCCCTATGTGGGAATTTTCCAACATAGGAAAGTTTTACTATGTCTTCCTACATAGGGAAATTTTCCTACATATGATAGTTTTTCTCTATATAAAATTTCTTATATAATTATAATTTTTTTCTAACTTTGAGATATTATATTTTTCCTAGTTTACACATGCCTAATTTTTTCTATTTTTAATTAGAAAATTATATAGCAAATTCTCAACTAAAAATTACATAGAGATTATTTAGTTAATTTTAAATAGGACATAATACACATCTAATTGAATAATATAAAGTCAACAAATGAAGACATCAATACATGGTGTTAATAAAAGAAAAAAATACAAATTTTCTAAAGTAGTAATGAGTTCATAAATGAGGAGTGTAAAATAACATTATGCTACAATCTTTACATAATCTAAACTAATCACATTGTTGCTTGTTTCTATTACAATTTTGTCATTCTCTAAAAGCCAATGAACAATCTCATGTATCATATTATCACTTGTTGGATTTTTTGTATCCTTACAAAAGACCTATAAGTTAGCATCAGTCTTTATAAGATTTATATATGTACTTTTCAATAAAAAGTATATGTCATGAATCGTATGCACACAGAGATACTTTAAAAGTATTATCTCCATATATTTTTTTGTCATATCAACGTGCATTAACAAATACATCACAAAATATTCAATGGATATAATCTATTTTAAACTAAGTGAATAGTGATATTTAGAAATACACATTTATATTATTATACTTTTAAATTAATACCATGTACAAATAAAAAATAAGTCTCTAAAAATTTATCCTTTGAATGTCACTGAAAATATCAATTTCAATGCTTGCTTGGATTTGAAATATCTTTATATTCCTAATCCAAATAAAATAACCAAAACAGATTATTCTTCTAATGTAAAGCTTAAAAAAATACAAAATTCATGCATAGTGCCTTTAATCTATTTTCTTTGATATTGTTACCTTCTTTTCATCTTGTTTGTTGCAAACTATTCATCATTTTTTATTTGGATAAAATAAACATATAAATAATTAAATGCTAAATTACATTTAGAATTCTACTAAATTATGTAAATATTATCATCACATAAATATTAACATTTACCTTTCACTTTCTCAAACTTTTTCTATTACTTCATAGTTTTTCTCATCTAAAATAAACCTATATTTGAAAATAAAATTAGTAATCAAATTTAAAAATATATAACTACAAGATCAAAACAGAACATATACCTTATCTTTGCTTGAGTTGTTGATGTTTTGTTGTATGGTTTCTTTAGAATATATTCTTTTTGTTAAACCATGTAACAACTTTGAAAAGCTTGCATAGCTTTTCACATCAAGATCTTCATCTTCATTCTCAATAATAATAACACATTTTAACAAAGTAAAAAATAAAATAAATTATTAACAATACAAACATGTAGTCAAAATGAATTTTCACATAGATATTAAAACCTAATATATTGTATAGTCTTGAAATTGTTTAAAGCTCTCTTCTCCTTCGACAAATATATTAATCTAAGACAATTAAATCTTCATATATAATATATATTATCTAAGAAAAAATTAAAAAGTTTAAATAAAATCATTACCTGTAATGATAAATCTGTCTCTTCATCTTCATGCGCACCTTCAAAGATTTTTTCTTCTCCAACATGCTAAGATAATGTCATATATATATATATTAAATACATGAAATATCATAAAAGCATAAAAATCATGCATTAAAAAGTAAAAACACAATTTCATAGGATACTCGTTTCAAGACTTGATCAATTGGATTATCATCTATAGTCAGGATGTATACGTCTAGATTCTGAGAGTCAACAACATGAGTATATACTCCGCATTATCATAAAGATGTATATATATATATATGGGTATAGAAGAAGTGGAACTAACAAGATAATCATAAAACCAAACATATAAATCATATTATCTTACTAGTGATCTTATTGTATTTGAAATAACATCTTTGGATATAGGTTCAACCTTATCCAATTTTTTCACTCCAAGAAAGGTTGTGAAGTCTTTCTATATGGTAGGAAATTAATGGATTCGCCAACTAAAAATATGTCTCAAATATTAGGAAATTTAATGAGAAAAATTTGATGAACTTACCTTATTTGGAAGACCCTTTCTCCCAAAATATTTCCTCTCATTTTGCCTTGTACTTTTCCACGATTCATAAATACCACACTCTCTCCATAGGTACTCACATCATCGAGGAAACTTCAATGGTAAAATTTCATGGTGATTTTGAGAGATTAGTAATTCAATAGATTCTTTTTCAAAATTTTAATAGAGTGGATCATTGACTTTGAGGAGTCAAATCATCTTCATACTCGTCGATAATTTTCAAGTATGACTGCATGTTGGCTTTTAAAGCATTTAGCCAAGATTTTTTTCATAAAATCTACCATTTTCTCTCTTTTCCAAGGTGGGTGGTCAAAAGATTTCATCATATAACAGTAGATAAACTATTCCCGATGAAACTTCAGATATAAAATATCTCTAATCATATAGTTGTTTATGATAGTCAATCATTATCTACAAAAACAAGATACTTATTTTCGGACTCGATGAAATATCAAGACAAGTAACCTCCTTATCTTTCTTTCATGCATTCTCTCTTGTACAATCTTTAGTAATATTTTATTCTATATTTGCACACAACTAATCAAAGTTTATGCTGATATTGAGATTATAAATTTTTGAGAAAGAAAAAAAAATTTAAAAATAATGTATTCGATTGAATCACCTATTATTAATACTTAGATTACAAAAAATGCATTAATCTCAAAAATTTTATACATTTCACCTCATTCATCATAGAGTCCATAAGCCCAAGGAACCTAGGATCTTTACTCATCGTCTTCTTTACAAGAGCCAACATCTTTACATTAGAAGTTGACATTTAAAACCTACATAAATGTGATGACTATGAGAAAATATATATTAATTCCGTTGAAAAAATGTTAGCTAACATTAAAAAGAACTAAAATTATCATATCATCATAAGATTTTTGAGTCATATTCAAGTGAATGCCACATAATATATATGATTTTTTTAAAATTTATTATTATTATTATTATCCTGATTACATGCCATCACTTTTGTGTGAATAGACACAACCACCAATCTTTCCATTCTAGATCCTCTCCTCTTACCTTCTAAATATTTTCTTAGAAATGGGCCTTAGTCAACCATTGCACTTTAACTTGCCTCATTTCATAATTAACTGACCTTATGATGAAATATTTTAAGTCATTTGGCCCACACAGTGCTAATAAATCACCCTTTATAAAAATGATTTCATTCTCCTCTAGCCCAAGGAGGAATGCAACCAATGTAACTTATCTTAGTTAAGCGTGATCGTAGTCTCAAAATCTTTGTCTCATATGCAATAATAGAATTTCCATGTTGAAGTGGGATAAATTTGTGTAATAATGACTGTATTGGTCTAACATAGTCCCATAAAAATGGCACAAAACTGTTTTGTAAGCAAGTCATGCTTGTAGTGGTATCCACAACCAAAATTTCATGGCCCCTTTCAATCATAATACATTTATCTATATAGTAATGTGCACCAAATAAAAGCCTCACTTTGCCATGATATTCCAATGAAAAAAGTGATGATATGCATGCTTTCCAATGGCTAACATTCGTATCAACAATGGTATCTTCATCACATCTTACAACCACTTTAGCTCCCACTTTATAAGTTTCTTCCTTAAGAAACATTTTTTAATGTTTTATTACTGATTTCACCTCTAAGTTGAAAGTCTAAAAAACGTATCTCCTTTCATCACTAGTTGCATTCATGTATCTCAACCTCTTTTCTCCTATTACTATTCCCTTTGTTACTGTTGCTATTTTGCATGCGCAATCATTAGCTTTTGTAGAAAACCTCCATAACTCTTCTACTCTATCAACACATGATATATGCATGAGACCTAATGCATGTCATTCTGGACATTCATAACATCTATCAAGATCCACTAAGTATCCATCAGGTGACAAGAGAGTTTTGTGAAATTATCTCATTGTCCTTTGATGTGACATAAGTTTTGTCAAGCTGATCTTTTGCTATATGAATGAGTACCCATGTAAAGAAACTTCACCTCTAAGAATTTGCATAAGACATCTCATTATCTTTGTTGTTTGTTTTGATATTAACATATTTTGAGACTATTCATTCATATATATTGTACCAAAAAACATCATGGCTACCATGATGAAGAATATCATCTAAGAACTCTCCGGAACATATAATTGATATTACAAAAAGATACATTATTAAATTAAAATGCAGATACCATAAATACATAAACTTAAGGAAAGTTGAGAAGAGTTTATACCTTCAACATGCTCCAATGGCATGGAGTTGGATCCTAAGAGTTCTTTAGACCTTACTCTCCAAAAACCAAGCAATTCTCTCAAAGTATCTACATCTTCTTTAGACCAACCTTATGAGTGTACATCTTCTCTCAAAGTATCTACATCTTCTCTAGACCAACCTTACGAGTGTAGTCATAAAAAGCTTAAACAATGTCTATGAGTAGTATCAATCCCAAGGCATAAGAGACCTTCAGAACACCTTCAACCTCACACAATACATATGGCAAACACCATTGTATCCACTTTTGATATTCTTCGGCCTTGTATCTTTCATAGTGTTTACTAGGATACCTTAGCCATTGACCATATCATATAGAGTACATAGTTACTTTTGTATTATGATGTGTTGCCTTATCAATTTGTGTTTTCACTCTATTGTCCACAGTTCCTTATTAGAGCACACATATACTTTGAGAATATGTTTAGAGCCAAAATGTACATGCAATCATATATAAGATCTAAGGACAAATCAAAGCCGTAGAGATAATATAATCTCCACAAGCATGATCTACCACAGAAAGTCATGCTTCTTTCAAAATTTCATCCCTTTTAGCTTGAGGTGTGAAGGCTCTCTCTACCATAATCAAAGTAGTAAGCATTTCATCACTTGATTTTTTTATTAATCTATGTTTCAATTGAATATAAGTAACTTCATGATTCCTTACTTTCCAAGGTAGCTATCTCTTTGTGTCTATGACAAAAAAATTGGCCACCCTCTTTAAAAGATCCAATATTCCACTGAGCTAGATGGTCACCAATTACCATCATTAGCATGGCACATACAATGAGTTTTCTATTGAGAGAATTTCTATGTTCAGTAATGTGTGTGATTGGATAATTGAAATCTACTTTAAACCTATCAACATACATACATTCCAAATCATCAATCAATGGTTGTATAAAGATATGAAAAAGCTTGCTAGAGCTCCGAAGCGCCTTTTTATAGCTAAATGAAATAAATAAAACCAATGTAACTCAATTAAAAAAGTTCTTTCCAGCATTGAGTGCCTTGACCTCAGCAACTCCATAATTCTTTTGAGTTGTGTTTGAGGCCTGAAACCTGTCCCAATGTAATAATAAAGCAAAATTTCATAGATCACCCTATTACAAGTCATTGGAAGCTCAATGTATGATTTTGGATCCTAGGAATGTTTTACACTCTTGCACTTTGTGGTGATGCTTCTAGGATTTCCCTTCTTGGGCACCCATATCCATGTGTTGCCTTCTTAGTATCCTTGGGCTCGCAACAGATCTTTGGGGATCCATCGCGGCTTGATGGTGGACCTACGTCAATAGCGTCGAGTCGGTCTCTTAGGTTTTGAATGATAGTTGTTAGCCTTGAAAGGCTGTGTTTGCTTGCTACAAGTAGGTTACTTTTGGTGCCTTGGCACACGAGCATTGCTTAACACCCCATCTCCAAGAAGCCCCACTCTCGCTAAGGCAGTGAGCACCCAGGAAACCCCAACTGTAAAGCCTACAAAACTCGCAACGATTGTGGTCAGTATCGACCAATGCAGTATCTTGATACCCAAAAATAATCTAATTCCAGAGAGCTTGGCACCCTAGTGGCTGCGCAAGAGGAAGGAAACGCACCATCTATGCCATTGTTGGAGCCACCCTCAGTACCCCAAAGTAGCACTGGACAAATGGATCAAACTATGGAGTTACCCTTAGATATACCATTGTCTAGTCACTACCACACAAACCATCACTGTCTAGCTCAATTCCACCCCAACCACCAGTAGGTCTTAGGCCTTCCTACGAGTGACGTTCAAATCTATCGATCGCCAAGGACCTTGTTGAGAATACGAGAGATGACTTGGTGACTTGCATCAAGCTCTTAGATAATACCTTTACCACATTCACTAGGAGCTACGAAAGACTTGACGTCAACTTTCTTGATGAACCCCTTGCCTCTGATGTTCTTTCCTTATCTTGCACTTGGGAAGAATACGAGTTCATGACCGTAAAATTCCCAAAGGCATGCTAGGATGGCAGCTATTAGGTGTATGCTTGCCTTGGTAGCAGCCAAAAGTTGGAGTTTGCAACAAATGGATGTTAAGAATGCCTTCTTGCATGGTGAATTGCAAGAAGAAGTGTATATGGAGAAGCCACACATTATGAGGATTTAGGTATCCCATATATGTGTGCAGGTTAAAGAAGGCACTATATGAGCTGAAGCAAGCACCTAGAGCATGGTCTAACAAGATCGAAGAGTATCTTGTGAATATTAGATTTTGTATTTTTGATGTTGATCACTTGGTGCGCAGATCGGTCGCTGTATGCTCATGTAGTGAATCCCGGAAGGTCCCCAAGAACAATGAACTCTACCTTTTTGCACAAATTACAATGTAAAAAGCATGAACGACAAGAGCAAGAGACCAATTCGGTTCAATCTCCCCCCATGCCTTGTGTGAGCGCTTCACAAAGCATGTATTTTATGTATATTTCCATCTTCATGCTCAATAATAGCCCAATTTACAAAAATATGGCAAGCTTTTAGCTTTTGAGTTTGCTTTTAGGAAATAAAGCTAATGGATGGTGCCCAAAGAGTCTGGCACGCCCAACACAATGTCCCAAATAGAAATAACATATCCATGCACATAGGCACATACAAAATAATAATCAATAATCAATGCCTCAATAGACATGACAAAATATAGGCGTGGCGCCTATCAAAATATAATCCATAGGTCGAATACTCGCTAGACTCCAATGCTTTCCTCCGCCACTGCTGCTATCTCTACACATCAACGGAAGCATTCACAATCGTTAGTAAAATAATACAATTAAACCGACAAAAGTGAATACCTAGCAGTCTTCAGCTACATAAATAAATCAACTGGTTAGAAATAAATCCTAACCTTAATTTATTACGAGTGCACACTCTAAACTCATAAATGTTTATTAATTTAATATGTATTTTGCGGAATCACCCCCTATGGAATCACCCATGTACACACTAAATTAATGAAACGCCCGAAAAGGACAGGCGTCCCCATCAACTTCTCGCACAAAGAATTCACTTTGTGTATGAGCCCCGGTCATCAAAGTTTACAGAATCCACTGTAAAACCTCACAAAATCCATCGTGGAATATGCCTCCTGCAATCAGAAATGGAGGAATCGCATGCATCTAGACTGTATCTTGAAGGCCTAAATGATGAGTCATATGATGTTGAGTGTAATAACCAAACTTGGTTACATCTAGAAGAATAAAAGACTTTTGGTTGGGTTGTGAATGAAGGCATGACCATTGGCTTGATTGTCCAATTAATGCTTGGGTTATGTTAAGATACCATAAGGAAGAACCCAAGGAAAGAGAAACTCAAAATAAGTTAACTTACATTTGGTTGTGTACTCTTGTTTGAGATTATTGGGATCTCGCCAAGTTGTGAAAAGACCGAAGATCCGATGCTGGGAGCATCCAGGGAGAAAGGAGTCACACCTTAGCAGTCCGTGTGCAAACGACCTCCGAAATGTTTGTGCTTGTACTTAGGTACATGATGGACCTAAAAACAGGCCGGCACTGGCTTGTGCACTAGCCCGACCTCTATCTCACGCGCTCAACAACCCCACGGCCTCGCGGCCAGGAGCGTTGATCACACATGCATTGCCTTCCTAGACATCTTGCATTTGTATTATATTGTTTGTAGTCCACTCTTCTCTCACCCACTACTCCTCAGAGGGAGTCCCTTACACATTGCCTAATGGCACGAAGCACAGACATAGGGGGTCCTCCTACGGCTGAATGCCGCCACCCCTCTGCGACTCTCCTACACCTTGGGGATTGGCCCTTCGATGCGTCGCTCAACATATAAACATTTTGCACAAAATCCACTCAAGATACCATTTAATCGTATATAGGAATGTACCATTGTCCTTACTTCTCTTTTCCCTAGACCCCACGACTAGCCTATGGCTTAGGGTGTCCTGTTTCTCACTCAACGTAGGTCAATGTCCTAATGAAACCAATTGCTGTGCATCCAGGATTTTTGATACCTTTAAATATTTCCATGATTTATGCATATTGTGGATGCCCAGTGCTCAAACAATTATAAAATCGATATTGTGTACATGCGGAAAACATCCTTTCAATGATTTTCAACTACCGTTCTTATGCGGCATTGCACGAACCTAGCACCAAGGAAACCCTCGTACTACTAGGCTCTTATTTTATAATTATTATCCATCCTAAATGCTATGCATAGAAATCAGCAACTTTTCCATCATCTCACACGGCATTTAGACATATTTCAACTACCCTACCCTTCCCCGTTTAAGTATTGTATCGTTGCATAGATTTATAGGGCATTTTGCCATCATTTTATGTGTAGAAAGCGGGAAAAACACACTAGAACAAGAAGGTGGGGTTGAACTGAGGCATAACATCATGCTTCAGTCCCCACAAGCATTCACAAACATTGCTCTTAATTTTCACTAATTTTCTGCACCCAACATGCATTTTTCTCCTATTTTTAGTGATTTTTCTCCATTTTCCTTGTATTTTTCCTTATTTTTTGCATTATTTAATTACTAAAAATTCAAGATAGCTTATGGGTTGTGGCCCTTAGTTCCTTCTTGCAGCATAAATGAAAGTTTAGTTGGTGTTCCTATTCACTTTTCCATTTTTATGCCCAAAACCATCATTTTCCCTTGATTTTTCATATTTTACGTGTTTTAGTGTATTATTTTGAACCACAAGATGCATATTTTTCTGATTTTCTGATTATGACCAGCAAGTATTCATGGAAAACAGCAACATAAACAATTTTTAGCCCACATGAACAACATTTTATCAATCAAAAGCCATAAAATCTCAAATTTTCTTTGCAAAATTTAAATTACCGCTTATTTGCGTGTTTCGGGTTTCGTGTCCATGGCTGCAAATCTGAAAATCAGCAGCACTTCATGTCCAGCACAATCACAAATCACCATTTCCAGCCCGTAGAGCAATCCAACCCATGCCGGACAAGCCTCCATCATTCTTTCTTCTTCCCACATGAACTTGCCTTTAGAAGAGAGAGAGGGAGGAGAGAGAAAGACTGATTTCAGAGATCTTCAAAGAGAGCATCATTTGACGGGCGAGAGGCGGTGATAGAGTCAGCATCCAGGAGGGAAGCAAGGGCAATGATCAGTTATGGTGGTTGCTTTGAACAGGCATGATGCCCTCTCTCCATCCTAGCGAAAAAAACGGCGCCATGTCTGCATACGTTTTCTTCACGATTCTCTCTAATGCATGTCTTTTTGGTTGGGGGGTTAAAATTCCCCCAAAGGGCACCCCCCCTTTGGTCCATGTTGTGGCCACCCTTTCAAATCTTGACCAATTCTTGGCCATTTCCCCATCCAGACTCGGAATTGGACTCTGAAAAATCCTGGGCTTCCAGCTTGGCATCCCGCATTGGCCAGTAGCTCGTGTCAACCCGCACAACTGTCTGAAAAATTATGAAAAATCAACAAGTGTCGCTCGGGCGCCTTTAAAGCACTTTGACACTTAAAATCGTCCTAGATCGAGACGCCGCCTTTGACGGTGAATATTTTTCCCTTGATATTCATAATTTTTAGCTATTTTTAAGCACTTTTCGGCACCTAAATTCCGTTCTCATTGGCGACCACGGGATAGGGCGACTCAGCCCGTCAAATCCACGAACATATCTGCACATAAACAACCAAAGAAGCATCAAACTGATACAAAACAATTATATAATAAAACTCAGCACAATGCTTCCCCTACCCCTGGACAGAACCAAAACATGATATCCACAAGGAGTAGGCCTAGCATCATCTAATAGAAGATCCGAAGTGAGTCACTAACCAGCTGCTCCAACACAGCCAAACTAAAAAAAACCTATCAAAGAGGTTGCCCTAAGTGGTAGTCTGCACTACTTACCAACTAAAGACAACACAACTAGGAGCTCCTACAAGGTGAGGACTCCTATAGCCTGATCAAAGAGTATTTTCTTTCAGTACATGTCTTCTTTTAGGGTTTGTATTGGATGAACAGACTTGGGCATGTAAAAAGGAGGGAGCTGAGCGTAGTGACCCAAGGAGAACAGGGCATCGGCCTCAGAACCTGTCTCGCCACCCAAGAACCTACCAAGCCCTCGCAAGGCGACACTTAATCCTTTTCTAATGCTCACTTTTATTTTCGCTCCAACCTTCCTTGTTTTGTCAGTTTTTTTCCAGCAAGAAGCCACCCCTAGGAAGACAAGGTATCGGCCCCAGGTCTGATTCGTCCCCAGGAACCTACCAGGCCGTTGCAAGGCAATGATCAACTGCTTATATATTTTCATTTCATTTCTTTTCTTTGATAGGGGTTAGAATCCCTTTTTACACACCTTCGTATTTATATTCATCTTTTAGGATGTACAGAGTTTCTGGGCATCATTATTATTATATTCTAGCAGGCTTCTCTAACTGCCTCACGACTAGCAAGTACTCCCAGAATGGCTGCCTAGCAGGCTAGCAGGACAGGGCCACTAGGACTTCCCTCTAAAATAGGTCTTTCAATGTCTAACAATGTCTTTGCAGGAGGCAATGACTACTTCGACCTCCCTCAAACATACTCAACCTAAACCTGGGACTTCATGCCTTGGTTGCCGGTCCCCAACAAAAATGTATCCCCTTGACAAGTACAAATACACATATAACAGGAAAGAAAGGTACTCGTAAAGGAGAAATATCACCTAGTTTGGCCACAAGAAGCTTCCATCGATGCCATGACAAAGGCTCCCTCCAAGCTTGTCTTCAAACCTGTCTAGCACAGCACTTAAAACAAAAATCCAATTAAATGCACCTGCACTAGATATGCAAATGGCCCTCTTGGCCTAATGAAATGCAACACTTCACTACAAAACTGAATTGGCCCTCTTGGCCTAATGAAATCAACAATACTACGCATAACATCCACCTGGAAACAACCATGATAGACATCAAAGCATACCATTCCCAGGGGAACAGGGCTTGTAGCCCTAAACTAGGTGCATTAGATTATGACCTATCCCTCTTGCGATATACGCAAGAGGTGTTCGCATCACATGTCGTCTAATCAGTCTATGGGTCCAAGATAATAAAGGCAGATGAGTCTCGCTTACCCTCTGCATCACCCAGATCAACCATCGTCTGCCAAAGAGGGCATGTTCAGAAAGCATACCCCACAAACGACTGGGTCCTGTCTCACCATCAATAGATATATCGGGACGAGGGCCACAATTAAAGAAGAGGTCTTCTTCATACGCAAAATTATCCAAAGCATCGGCAAACTAATTCCAATTTCGTGGAATCAGCTGAAAAGACACTCTATCAAATTTGTCTAGCAGGGCTATGGCAGTATGATGGTATATACAAAGGATGGGGTTCTGTACCATGTAATATCCCATTGAGTTGATTTAAAACCAACTGAGAGTCCCCTTTCACCAATAACTGGCGGATACCACCCTTCTTTGCAATATTCAAACCCATAATCAAGGCTTTGTATTCTGCCATATTATTGGTAAAATTCGCCCCGAGATAAGCAGCTAACTTCATGACAATGCGTCGACGAGGGTCTCAGATGACAACTCCTACACTTCCTTTTTTACAGGCACCCCTGGACGCCCCATCAAAGTACAAGGTGTATGTCCATAAAGGGTTTACATATCCCGCCATCCTGAACTCTACTCGTAATTATGGTAATCAAAATTCAGCATATTCAACGGGTGGACTGTAGCTCCATCCCTCCATCGTCATTGAATTCAACAGGGATGCTCATCAAAATTTGTAGGCAGTGATGGCAGAAGACCTTGATCTCCCAAATAAATGTCCCGCCTTCTTGCTCAGTCACCTTATATCCTTTGCTCTACCAAATGAGCTTTCCCTAATGATACCTCTGTTCTAAATATGGGTGTTCTAAATAAGGGATCAGATGACCCATCAACCTCTATCACGATTTCCTTGCAGATGTTTGATCGATCTTGCCTAGACCTGCATGCAGTCATAGCATTAGTGCAATCAGAAATAATAAGGTTTAATCTTATTAAGATTAACCTTATTTTTAAATTCTATCCCCTCAAGGTCAGCTAACAAGACTATGGATTTATTCTTTCCTATTCTAACGATCCTATAGGGCCCATCCCATTTGGGCTCTAGCTTGCCTGGAAATAATTCACGTCGTGCATCATAATACAGAACAAGCTGTCCTTTCTTGAAGGTGTATTTCTTGGCTTTGAGGTCATGTAGCTGCTTCATTCGGCGCTTCGCCACTTCTTGGTGCAATAAGCTCTGCAACTTAAGCTCATCTAAATGTGCCAGTGTCGTCAAGCGCTCAAAAAGTGCATCTTCATCGCTCAAAGAATGATTGATGGCAAACCGAATAGTCGGCAGCTCAATCTCTAAAGGCAAGACACACTCCTCCCCATATACTAACTTGAATGGGGTATGGCCAGTGGCTCGTTTGAAGGTCGTATTATAAGCCCACACTGCCACGTATAACTTTTTATCCCAATCCCGTTTCTTTTCCGACACAATTTTGGACAGGATGCCCACAAGCTGCTTGTTGGTGCTTTCAACTTGCCCATTGGCTTGCGGATTATATGGGGTTGTCTTGTTATGCTTGATTTGCCACATCTCTGTCAAACCTTTAATCACCTTATTCAGGAAATGGGTTCCGCGGTCCGACACTAATTCTTTCGGCGGACCAAACCAGCATATTATCTGCTCTAAAAGGAAACTAGCAGTTTCTTTAGCATCATCTTTCCTTGTTGCACGTGCTTTTGACCACTTTGTGAAGTAGTTAGTTGCTACAATGATGTACCTCTTTTGTGTAGTCGACGACGGAGTAATAGGACCCACAAAGTCTATTCCCCACTTCTCGAATGGAAGTATCACCATAATAGGGGTGAGTGGTCGTTTCCTATTCTCTCGACTATCATGTCGTTGACAAATATCGCATCTCTTAACATACGCAAACGCATCCTGGAAGATGGCAGGCCACCAATAACCTGCTCTTAAAGCCTTTTGTGCTGTAAGCCGTCCAGCAAAATGGCCACCGCAAGCAGAATCATGGCACTCTTCCAAAATGAATGGCACCTCGCCAGGCATCACACACCGGCGATAGATATCATCAACCCCTTGCCGATATAATGTACCTGCGATCAAAGCAAACTTTAACGCTTGTTGCTTAATTTTCCTTCTCTCAGCTTTAGATAATTCGGATCCCGCCTCTCCTATTGATAAATAATGCATTATTGCAGCATACCAGGAGGGAATAGATGCCGTATCTATTTTAAATAACAACTCCATGTCACTACCTTCAGCCACAGATTCTTTCGGCTCCCCAAAGTCCACAAGACATTCCACGATGCCTTGCAACCTTGGTGGCTTACTCCTGATTTCATAATCAAATTCTTGCAAAGTGATCAACCACTTTGCTAGACGATCAGGTGGCTGTAGCTTATTCATCAATAATCGAAGCCCCTCCACCTTCGTATAAAGCACAACTTTCTCATAGAGAATATAATGCCTGAATTTCTTGGTCCCAAAGACCATCGCTAGACACAGCTTCTCCATGTAGGTATAATTGATTTCGGATACCCCCAGCTTTCGACTAGCAAAAGCAATCGAGTGGTACCACTTCTCTTCCCAAATTTGGGCTAAACAGCAGCTGATACTATACATGGTGGCTGCTGAGAATATATAGAACACCTCTCCTCTTTTAGGTGCTTTTAAAACGGGCGCTCTTGCTAGCTCTTGTTTCACATCCTCGAATGCTACCTTACAAGGGTCACCCCATTCAAACAAACAGCTAAAGGACAATAAATTTGTAAGCGGCAACGTTCTTTCTGCTAAGGCGTTGATGAATCTACGGTAGTAACCAACCGAAGACAGAAAGCTATGAACTTCTTTCGGAGTACATGGTGGACCCATGGCAACTATAGCTTTAACCTTCTTGGGGTCTGTCGCAATTCCTACCGAACTGACCACATGACCCAGCAATAGCCCATAAGGTACTCCAAAAACACACTTCCGTGGGTTTAGGGCGATGCAAAATTGTCTACAACACTCAAAGCATTTTCTTAAAATGAGCAACTGCCTTCCTCTCACGGTGGCGGCCCCTAAGTCATCAATAAACACCTTCAACTCTTCAGGGGATATGTCACCGAATGTCTTATCTGCTGTTCGTTGCCACGAACCAGGTGCATTGCATAAACCAAAGGCCATCACATGGTACGCAAAAGTACCAAATACAGTGATAAAAGTTATTTTCAACTTATCCTCTTCTGCAATTGCCATTTGGTTGTATCCTGCAAAGCAATCCATAAACGAATATATTTCCCTACCCGCTAATTGATCCAAAATCTGGTCAATAAATGACAACGGGTAGTAGTCCTTAACTGTCTACTTATTCAGCTCCCTAAAGTCTACACATAAACGGATTTGATTATTATTCTTCTTTCTAATCACAACTGGCGAACACCATTCCGTGTGTTGCACAGGAAAAATCAAACCCGCTTTTCGAAGCTTCTATAACTCTTCAAACAGGCCATCCCTCAGTTCAAAAGGCATACGCCTTACTTTCTGCCGTACAGGACGACTGCCCTCTTTCAACGGGATTGTATGAACAGCAAGACTAGGAGGGATGCCTCTCAACTCATCATAACTCGAGGCAAAGATATCATGGAATTCCTGGATCAAGGCCACATAGTCCTCCCTTTCTGCTGTGCTGAGCATAGAACCTAATTTGATTGGCCGTGAATCATCAGATGTACCAAGGTCTAGCTCGATAACATCTGCATCTCTTATACGCTCTTGGCCCTCTATCGGCTCATTCAAAGTGATCGGATAGATGTCTTCCGTGGTGGATCCCTCTTTGGACTCATCACTCGATGATGTCTCACTGGCAGATAAATCTTCTAATGTCTCCAATTCTGTAGAAGATAGAGGAGCTCTCTCACTCTGCGGGGACTCAGGATAAGCATCAACCACCACACGCTAGGCACCTCTACCGAATATTAGCTGACCGGCGGGTATATCCACTTGGCAGTCCTCTTGCAAGATCCAAGGTCGTCCGAGTAATACTTGGTAACTTGGACGGCCTGCAAAACGAATCACCCTAAAGTCCAACAGGCATTCTACATTTGCAACAGCAACATGGACCTTAGTAATGCAGCCTTCTGGCTGTCTCAAACTATCATCTACCATTCTGAGAATTGTGGAGGTATCTTTCTGAATCGCAAGACCCAACCTTTCCATCAGTTCAAAACTCATAATGTTAAAAGATGATCCCGTGTTGACAATGGCATAATCTACTAATATCCCATCGACATAGGCTACAACCCTTGGGCAATGCTTCTCAGCATGCTCGAACCAGTCATTACCAACTCGCGCAATACCCAAAGGTTCTACGATATACCCGGTACGTAAAATCTTTCTAAATTCCTTGCGTACTCCTGGGGAAAGCTTAATAAGCTGTAAAAAATTCACATCCGGCTTGACTTCGCAAAGAGAGCTCGCTAAATCGAATTCATGATAGTTTGATAGAGCTCGCTTTTCACGCCAAACCATCCGCTCTTTAGGTCATTGAACCGGCTTTAATGCCTCCTTTTTAACTTTCACCTTCTTCTTTGGTGGTTCCTTATCGGCTTTACTTTCTACAGGCTTCAAAGGTCCCCCTTCCATGGCAGGATCCAAGACTTGCGTTCCTTTGTCGCCTTGTTTAGGGTTTCCGTCGACAGGCTTATCCTTGTCGGCCTCTCGACCCTTTTGACCTCTTGTAAGGACAGCTCGCAGATTAGAGGTTTCAGCATCATTAACGCGTACAGCCTCAATCAAACTAACCCCACTACCACTTGGTAGCTCCTCTACTGTAGTCTTTGGTCGTTGAAGTATTTGTTTAGGCCCGTCCTCTCGCTGGGAATCATTTCCTTGTGCACGATGATTAACAAGCCCTGGTTGCCGACTTCCTCGCTGGAGGGAACTGATCTTACTCCAGCAAGTAGCTGCTAAATGGCCGGATTTTCCACAAATGTCGCACTTAACATTTGGGCAATTTCTTGGATAGTGCTGCCCACCACACCATTTGCAACTAAACCTCGATGGTGCACCCTCCTCTGGGTATCTACTTCCTATCAAATTTTGTTGTTTTTTAAGGAAGTTGACATCAACGGCTATTTGTCGATACTGCTCCGTAATCATGTCGGTATAATGCTTCATCATGTCCTTAACCTCTCCAAGAACATTGGAAGAACTCGACTCATAGCCTTGGTCATTACCATGTCGTTCCATCGGCCTAACAATTCGATTAGGCACTGGTTGTTGAGCCACAGGCATGGTGTTAGAATTGATCGCCTGGCCTCCACCATTGGAGCCATTTGACTGCCCGTAGGCATCGACATGCTAGGGGGAGCTGGCAATAAAGGGACATTCTGTATCATGTTCCCTCTCCCATTAGGGTTAGCCATCGCTATCCCTTGACCACTACTGCCATTGGCCATTGCCATATTGTTTCCCAATACTAAACCCATATTCGAATTGCCTCGAGAAGCATAGGCTACTTGTAGTCGGGATTCCACCTCTTGTGCTCGTGTAATGGCAGTATCTATATCCCCCAAGGGAACACTACTCAACTGCAATTGGATATTAAAGTCCAAACCATGTAGGAAATATTGCAATTGGGCAGCTGCGGGGATAGGAATAGAGGTGTCCAACTTCCGGAAAACCTCTTTTATTTTCTTCACATAAGTACGAATATCCTCGTGTGGTTCTTGGCGGGTCACGTTGAGTACACGCAACCAATATTGCCCACCCCTTTTAGGGGCAAACTCCCTTCGAAAAGCTCCATAAAATGCATCAATATTCAATATGGTTCCGACTTCTAAACCATGATACCATATAGCGGCTCTTCCTTTGAGAGTCATGTTGAAGAACATCATTAAATGTCCTTCTTCTTGAATGCGACAGTTAAACATCAGCTTTTGAAACTCCCTAATGTAGAGTTCCGCATCTTCCTCAACTAACCCATTAAAAATGGGTAGCGGGTAACCTAGAGCCGGTAAATCCGTCGTTCTTGCTGGAATTGCAATAGGCTGCACCATGACAAGGATTGGGTTTGCACTAGGAATAGGGGACGGTGGGGTTACACCTCCCATACTTGATGTAGACTGGCTTATGGCAGAAAGGGGAGCACTAGAGCTTCCACCTTCTCCTAACTTGCTGCTTGTGGCTCCAAGACCACTAGATCCACTCCCTCATAAGGGTTCAATAGCGCTACGCTTAGGGGAATATCTCCTAAAAATTTCAGCACGTCGCCTAGCTCTTTTGCCTCTTTCTTGCTTTTGGATTTCTGCTAGATGATGCTTATCAATAAATAATGAATCAATCTTAGTATCCTTTGGTATAAACTGCTAGTTGGTCCCTAGAAAACCAGGATTCGAGGACCGCCACTTTTAAGCGGCTCTCGGAAGATGCACCACTGATGGACCTAAAAACAGGCCAGCACTGGCTCGTGCACTAGCCGGACCTCTATCTCACGCGCTCAACAACCCCACAGCCTCGCGGCCAGGAGCGTTGATGACACATGCATTGCCTTCCTAGACATCTTGCGTTTGTATTAGGTCGTTTTTATTCCACTCTTCTCTCACCCACTACTCCTCAGAGGGAGTCCCTTACACATTGCCTAATGGCATGAAGCACAGACATAGGGGGTCCTCCTATGGCTGAATGCTGCCACCCCTCTGCGACTCTCCTACACCTTGGGGATTGGCCCCTCGATACGTCGCTCAACATATAAACATTTCGCACAAAATCCACTCAAGGTATCATTTAATCGTATACATGAATGTACCATTGTTCTTACTTCTCTTTTCCCTAGACCCCATGACTAGCCTATGGCTTAGGGTGTCCTGTTTCTCACTCAACGTAGGTCAATGTCCTAATGAAACCAATTGTTGTGCATCCAGGATTTCTGATACCTTTAAATATTTCCATGATTTATGCATATTGTGGATGCCCAGTGCTCAAACAATTATAAAATCGATATTGAGTACATGCGGAAAACATCCTTTCAATGATTTTCAACTACCGTTCTTATGCGGAGTTGCACGAACCTAGCACCAAGGGAACCCTCGTGCTACTAGGCTCTTATTTTATAATTATTATCCGTCCTAAATGCTATGCATAGAAATCAGTAACTTTTCCATCATCGCACACGGCATTTAGACATATTTCAACTACCCTACCCTCCCCCATTTAAGTATTGTATCGTTGCATAGATTTATAGGGCATTTTGCCATCATTTTATGTGTAGAAAGCGAGAAAAACACACTAGAATAAGAAGGTGGGGTTGAACTGAGGCAAATCCTCATGCTTCAGTCCCCACAAGCATTCACAAACATTGCTCTTAATTTTCACTAATTTTCTGCACCCAAAATGCATTTTTCTCCTATTTTTAGTGATTTTTCTCCATTTTCCTTGTATTTTTCCTTATTTTTTACATTATTTAATTACTAAAAATTCAAGATAGCTTATGGGTTGTGGCCCTTAGTTCCTTCTTGCAGCATAAATGAAAGTTTAGTTGGTGTTCCTATTCACTTTTCCATTTTTATGCCCAAAACCATCATTTTCCCTTGATTTTCCATATTTTACGTGTTTTAGTGTATTATTTTGAACCACAAGATGCATATTTTTCTGATTTTCTGATTATGACCAGCAAGTACTCATGGAAAACAACAACATAAACAATTTTTAGCCCACATGAACAACATTTTATCAATCAAAAGCCATAAAATCTCAAATTTTCTTTGCAAAATTTAAATTACCGCTTATTTGCGTGTTTCGGGTTTCGTGTCCATGGCTGAAAATCTGAAAATCAGCAGCACTTCATGTCCAGCACAATCACAAATCACCATTTCCAGCCCGTAGAGCAATCCAACCCATGCCGGACAAGCCTCCATCATTCTTTCTTCTTCCCACATGAACTTGCCTTTAGAAGAGAGAGAGGGAGGAGAGAGAAAGACTGATTTCAGAGATCTTCAAAGAGAGCATCATTTGACGGGCGAGAGGCGGTGATAGAGTCAGCATCCAGGAGGGAAGCAAGGGCAATGATCAGTTATGGTGGTTGCTTTGAACAGGCATGATGCCCTCTCTCCATCCTAGCGAAAAAAACGGCGCCATGTCTGCATACGTTTTCTTCACGATTCTCTCTAATGCATGTCTTTTTGGTTGGGGGGTTAAAATTCCCCCAAAGGGCACCCCCCCTTTGGTCCATGTTGTGGCCACCCTTTCAAATCTTGACCAATTCTTGGCCATTTCCCCATCCAGACTCGGAATTGGACTCTGAAAAATCCTGGGCTTCCAGCTTGGCATCCCGCATTGGCCAGTAGCTCGTGTCAACCCGCACAACTGTCTGAAAAATTATGAAAAATCAACAAGTGTCGCTCGGGCGCCTTTAAAGCACTTTGACACTTAAAATCGTCCTAGATCGAGACGCCGCCTTTGACGGTGAATATTTTTCCCTTGATATTCATAATTTTTAGCTATTTTTAAGCACTTTTCGGCACCTAAATTCCGTTCTCAGTACATTATTTGATCTCTTTGCTCAAGGAACTAATTCAAGGAAAACACTTAATGCTTCAGATTGAAAGCCTAGAGGGAGAGGTAGGAACAGCTACCTCAGACTGTCTGCTTGGCCGTATCCAAGGGGGTTGTTAGCTGCATCGGGTATATGGACCTAACCTGCCACGAGAGGTCTCTCCATGGGTGCTCCAAGGACGTTTGGGTGCCAGGGGAGGCTCTGGCTGTAAATCCCTTGCCTCTGGATCCCACACAAGAGGCCGACGTGATTCGAGATGGGATCTCGAGGCCCGTGTACTAGTCAACGGGTGAAACTTGGAGCAACAATCCTGTAGATTGCTGGGATAGCCTTCGGGTGTGATATAGGATATAGTCCACGATTTTTATAAATAAAGAGCAGATATTGGAGAAAAAGTAATTTGTTTGACATTGTTTTTGTGTGAGTGCCTAAGTTGTGTGAAGGAACCCGTGATTAATTTGATTAATTAAGGAAGCTCCTTTTGCATGTCAAAACATAATGTGGTAGGTAATTAGATAACTAAAGAAAACTGAGGAAAGTGCGATGGACGTGACTTAGGTCCGTCCTACGGAAGGGTGGTCCTGGTTAGCTGGGAACTTTTCTTAAATGATGAGATAATAAGACCATGAAGACCTAGTGTCACTAGATGTAGAATTTCCAATTTATTCTATTTAGGGAAAAGGAATAGCACTATGCCATATGGCAAAGAGGTTGAGCTTTGCATCCCTCTTGTTTTCCATTCTCCATGAACCAAGTGCAGCATGAAACCGCTTCAACTCTATTGTTCCTATGAAAGGAGGTACAACTGGAGCTCGACGCTAGCTTCTTCCTAGAGACCTTGCTGGTAGGAAAGGAACCCTGACCTCAGGTTGATCCCAAGTGGGAACGATCGGACACTTCCGCTAGGGGCATACTCATGAAGACCTAGATCACAAACCCTGTGTCAATCCTTGCGAGTGCCAGGTGGAGCCTTCTAGACCCTCCTCTCGATGGATTGCTAAGATGTGTCCCACTAGTGGACAGGCAGACACGTTATAGTTGGTATCAGAGCAAACCAACGGGATCTAAGATTTACAAGGGAACTTAATGGAGGAAAATAAATGGAATAAGGGGATAGCCAGGGGAAGGTGAGTGGAATAGAGCAGTGTTTTTCGTGAAAACATTCCTTTACTCACTTATGGATGTTGGGTTGTAGAATCACGAAGCATGGAGCAAATTCTTGGTGTTCCAGGTTATGTTCATGATTGCAATGTGTGCTTTGGATTATCGTCAGAGGCTAGGCATAATGAATTTTATGGACCGCATCTATAATCCTTCACCCTTGAATGCGGAATGGAGATGAACAGGAGAATCAAGAATATACTACATAGTAGCCTACCGACTTGCGTACCTTCAAACCAACTTGAAGAGAATCAAGTGGATGGTGGATTTAAAGATCTGGAAGTTGTTTATCTTTGTTGAAACTCACGCAAACGCAACCTTGCATGTTGGCAGTCGGCAAGTCAAGCAAAACAAATATGTGTATGAAGAAGTGACTCGGGTGATCCCTGCTGACAAGATCAAAGTGCTAGGGCGCTATGAGAAGAACGTGTATCAAAGGAAGGGATACCCCAAGCTTCCTATGACTTATTGTTTCCTGAAAATACATGACCCCACTCCATATTATTACTTAGTCCCTATAGTCGATTGTAACACAATCCTATTTTCCCTAAACTGATGTGCCAATTAGCTTGTTCTAATTTTCCAAAATAAATGTACTCAAAAGCCTATGCCCTCATGAATGAACAAGACTTTTACTATCGTCTATCTTGATTGTAAATGTTAGCTAAGGTGTTAAGCAATTAAATCACTTGACTAAAAGCTGTGCTAGTCATATTAACGTAATACGGAAAACATTTGATGAGTTTTTAACATAAAGAATCTTATTGTCCAGACACAAACCCAAGTGTAGGTTCCAAGTCTGACTCCTACACTAAGTATAGCTATGATTCAAGAGAAGAATTTCCTTCTCAAACAAATCAAGCCACCTGAGTTCAACAGCAAGGGAAGGACTGTTCAAGATGACGCCGAGATCTGGATCGAGTCCATGGAGGACTATTTTGAGGCAGTAGGAACTACACCTACTAACCAAGCCATGTTCACCAAACTTAAGCTTACAGGTGAAGCAAGACTTTGGTAGAAACAGTGGTGTAGAGACCAAGCGATCTTGGAAGGGAGAGTCACTTGGGAGAAGCTTAAGGAAGCTATGCGAGGGAGGTATCTACCACCTGCCTACCGCACACAGAAGATGAACGAATTCTACGAATTTAAGCAGCTTGGACAATCCCTTGATGCATATTATTTGAACTTCGTTTCTCTCTTAAAGTATGCACCTCGGATGGATATGACACAACAGGTGGTGTCAAAGTTTTGTGTTGGGTTGAATCCACCCATAAACACCTGGTTGGAATCTATGTGCCCAATGCACCTACAGGATGCACTCATTCGAGCTGCTCCAATAATACAGGAAGTGCAGACCAAGCCGAGGAACAACACAACTTGGCCTTACATGGATTAGAACAAGGGAATTTATAGGGCTCAGACTAAGAGAGCGCAGGGTCAGAATCAGGGGCAAAGGAAGAAAGCTAGGACGAATGTTGTCAACAAGTTTGTTCCTACACAAGGTAATGACTACAATCTACATTGCTTTCATTGCAATGAGCCCCAACACTTCAAGAGGCAGTGTCCCAAGCTTAGCAGAGGATATCGCTAATTAGGGCAATTCCAAGGAGCCGCCCATTGCCAATGAGCCACAGTCATGGCCACAGGGAGAACCTCTAGTGTTTTCAACAAAGAGCTGGGAGATGAAGAAGATCCATCCATGGATACTGACATTGAGAGGACAACGGTCCACGCCACACTGCACAAGAAGGGTCCAAATCGCCATTTCTCAGTGATCCAAACTCCATCAGATTATGAAGGCAAAAGCTTTAGAACACTAATTGATTGTGGTAGTACACATTCCTTCATTTCACCAATCTGTGCAAAAAGGCGAGGGATAGCCACAATAGATGCACCTACTTTACTTTTGGAATTGGCAAATGGTCATGAGGTCTCTTGTACTAGGAAAACTCCTAAGGTGAAATTACTACTGGGTGGGAAGCCAACTTCAATGAGATTCAGGGTAATAAACCTAGGTGTCCACGAATGTTTACTTGGAATGGATTGGCTAATACCCAATGATTCCCACATCCACTGTGGAAAGGGCCAAATCTCCTTCTGAAATTCTGAAGGGGAACTAGTCACGACTCAAGGAGAGGCTAGTTAGCCAAAAATACAGCCGGCAAAAGTAACATGAATAATAAAAGGAGTTCGAAATGGCCTACCTGTCTATATTATTAAACTGAATAAGCTAGATCAAAATCAGGAATCTGGAGTAGAACCTTCATGGTTAAAGGAATACATAGACATATTTCCTAAGGAGCTGACAGAACTTCCTCCTCAAAGGGAAGTCGACCATGAAATAAAGCTAGCACCAGGAGTTGCACCCGTCACAAAGAGGCCATATAGGATGTCCATCCCTGAAGCTATTAAACTGAAAGAGCAACTGAAGCAACTATTAGACCAAGGATACATTTGTCCTAGTAGTTTGCCATGTGGAGCTTCAGTGTTGTTCCAAAAGAAGAAAGGTGGAATGCTTCGTCTATGCATTGACTACAGAGGGTTGAATCAATCAATGATAAAAAATAAATACCCCATTCCAAGAATAGATGAATTACTTGACTGTCTTCAAGGAGCAAAGACTTTCTCTAAGATAGATCTCAAATCTAGATATTATCAGATAAGGATCACGGAAGAAGATATCCCGAAGACTGCATTCATCACAAGGTATGGACACTTTGAATTCCTGGTGATGTCATTCGGGCTAAGGAATGCTCCTGCTATCTTCAACAGGTTAATGCAGGACATCTTTAGGCCCTATCTTGATGACTTCGTACTCTCTTCTTTGACGATACCCTAGTCTACTCTAAACAGGAGAAAGATCATGAACCCCAGCTTCACATTTTTCTTGAAACAATGAGAGAACACAAGCTTTATGCCAAGAAGAAGAAGTGTGGCTTTTTCAAGTGACAGATTGAATATTTGGGACTCATTGTATCAACAGAAGGGATTTTAGTAGATCCAGCTAAAGTCAGAGACGTTCTAGAATGGCCAACACCAACGTCTATCAAAGAAATACGTAGTTTCCTTGGATTGACAGGATGGTACAGGATTTTAATCAAAGATTATGCTTTGATTGCAGCACACCTGACTGATCTACTAAAGAAGCAAGTAGCAATTGTATGATCACTTGCCGAATAGACTAGCTTTGGCAAGCTAAAGCAAAGCTTAGTATCAGTACCTATCCTGAAACTTCTTGATCTTCGTAAGGAGTTTGTAGTGGTAATTGATGCTAGCACATTTGCTATAGGATGTGTGCTTATGCAAGAAGGTCATCCAATAGCGTATTCTTCAAGGAAATTGAAGAGCCATGAAAGGAATTATGCTACCGATGATCTGGAGCTATTGGCTGTCATCCATGTTCTCAAACTTTGGAGACATTACTTGCTAGGTAACAAATTTTCCTTAGTGACGGCAGACCACAAGAGTCTTAAATGGATCTTCACTCAGAATGAGCTTAATATAAGGCAACGGCAATGGATCGAAGTGTTGAAAGAATATGACTTTGAAATCAAATACAGGCCTAGAAAAGAGAATGCGGGTGCCGATGCACTCAATCGCAAGGCATTTCTAAATTCTCTTATTTTGCAGGATCCATCAATAACAAGATCTCTATCCACAAAGGTATCAATGCCAAACAACCCAATTCTTAAGCTGGCTAAAGAAGAGGCATGTCATGACCCAGTCTATCAGAAACTGCTAAGGGAGATCCCTGTCAAGGATCAAGACCCGAAGCTAAAGACTAAGTATTAAGAATTCTCTATCAGTAGTGGGCTTGTCTACTTTAGGACAAGATCATGTATCCCTGCAAGACAATATCTCAAGCAGAAGATACTTTGGGAAGCCCATGACTCCCCTTTCTCAGGACATCCTAGCTATGCCAAGACCCTTCATGCAGTCAAGAAGAGCTATTATTGGGATAGGTTCAAGGGTGAGGTTCTCAAATATGTCACGAAATGTTTGTCTTGTCAATGCATTAAGGAAGAATATGTCAAAATGCCAAGGAAATTGCAACCACTTGACATTCCCCAAATGAAATGGGAATTCATTAGTATGGACTTCGTTGTTGGCCTACCCCAAGTTCAGGGAGGATAGAACTCTATTATGGTTGTAGTAAATATGCTCACCAAGGTTGCATATCTCATCCATGTCAAGACAAACTATAAAGCCTCAGACATCGCAAGATTATTCATCAAGGAAATATTTAAACTGCATGGGTTACCTAGAAGAATCATTAGTGATCATGATTCTCTCTTCACATCACACTTCTAGAGGGCTATCTTTGAGGCTAGTGGGACTCAACTGTGTTTCAGTCCAGCCTACTATCCCCAAAAAAACTGATGGTCAAACAGAATGAGTCAATCAAGTCATTGAAGATATGCTTAGGGCATACTGCTGTCGCGAACCCAAAAAGTGGATTCAATATTTGCCACTGGTTGAGTTTGCCTACAATGCTTCCTATCAATAGAGTATTCAGATGACCCCTTTTCAAGCATTGTATGGGCACGATTTTCGTACCCCTTTGAGCTTCTCACACCCAACTTTGAGGGTAGAAGCCTCAAGGCAGATGCTGGAGGACATGGATGACCAAATCAAATCAATAAAATAAGACATCCAAGCCTCCAAGGATAGACAGAAGGCTTAAGCAAACTTGAAACGACAAGACATATCCTTCATTGAAGGTGATATGGTCTTCATCCGTGTACGTCCTAAAAAGATTTCATTGTCCTTGGGAGAGTACAAAAAGCTAAGTCCAAGGTATTGTGGACCTTATAACATCATTAAGTGCCTAGGGCCTAATGCTTACAAACTATAGTTGCCCGCAACCCTAAAGATTCATAATTGATTCCACATTAGCCTATTGAAAAAGTATCTACCTAATCCGAATCATATACTTGATGATCAGCAAATTGTAATGCATAGCCAAGGAGTCCTTGAGCTACACCCTGATAGAGACCTAGATGTCAGAGAAAGGCATTTGAGGTCAAGGACATTGAGAGAATACATCATCCAATGGAAAGATTATCCTGAAGAGGATGCCACCTAGATGGACGAAGATACTCTCAACCAACAATACCCCCCGGTCCTCTCGAGATGAGGGCATCTCGATTCCTCTAAGGGGGGGAGGATGTAACATGCCATAGGAACCACCACTGTAATTTCATATATATATATATATATATATATATATATATCATTTGTACAAAATGTTTTACTCCCTCCTCTCTCCCCGTCGATAGCACGTCGGGGGAGAGAGAGTGGGAGTGGTGGTGATGGGGGGGGAGGCATGCAACGCCTAGGTGGGAGGGTTGGCCATGCCACCCACCTCCTCCCCCCCTATATAAGGGGAGGCCCCTCCCCTCCCTCACCTCAACAAAGACTACACCTCCCCTTCCCTGCATCGTCACTGCTAGCAGCGGCAGCATCCTAGTGGCTGTCAATTGGCTCCTTCCCCCCCCCCTCCTCACTTGGCGGTAGGCTGTGACCCCTGTTGGGCCTTTTGCTAGAGTTATCTGCTCCCCCATGGGGCTCTCGGCCATAGCCAGCCCACCACCTGTTTGCCAAACGCTGCACCACCCCCCCTGGGGCCCTCCGATTGGCGATTTTCCCCTGCGATCTGCTGCAACGATAGCCCCCTCTTGGACTGACATGCTAGCCAACTGTGGTGCCACCCAGGCTGACAACTCAGCCCACTTTCCCCCCTATGATAGCAGGCGATGACACCCTCCCACCTACCGTGAATTTTTCACCTCATGTAAAGTAGGTAAGGAAGTGGGAAGAGGAAGAAGGAGGGAGAGAGAAGAGGAGGAAGAGAGAAAGAAAGAGAAGGAGTGAAGAGAAAGGAGGGAGAGAAAGAAGAAGAAGAAGTGGGAAGAGAAAGAAGGAGGGAGAAAAGAAGAGGGGGAAGAGTGAAAGAAGGAGAAGGAGTGAAGAGAAAGAAGGAGGGAGAGAAAGAAGAAGGAGAAATGGGAAGAGAAAGGAGGGAGAGAGAAGAGGAGGAAGAGGGAAAGAAGGAGAAGGAGTGAAGAGAAAGAAGGAGGGAGAGGGAGAAGAAGGAGAAGTGGGAAGAGAAAGAAGGAGGGAGAGAGAGACAAGAAGGAGAGGGGAGAGAGGAAAAGAAGGAGTGGGAGAGTGAAGAGAAGAAGAGGGAGAGAAGGAGAAGGAGAGGGAGAGAAGGAGAAGGAGAAGGAGGAAAAGGAGTGGGAGAGTGAAGAGAAGAAGAGGGAGAGAAGGAGAAGGAGAGTGAAGAGTAGAAGAGGGAGAGAAGGAGAAGGACAGAAAAGAAGGGATGGGAGAGAGAAGAGAAGAAGAGCGAGAGAAGGGGAAGGAGAGAAGGAGAAGGACAGAAGGAGAAGGAGAGAAGAGAAGAAGAGGAGAGAAGGAGAAGGAGAGAAGAAGAAGGAGTGGGAGAGAGAAGAGAAGAAGAGGAGAGAAGGAGAAAGAGGGAAGAGAAGGAGAGAGATAAGTAGAAGAAGGGGAAACAAAAGGGGTAGAAGAAAGGAGAGGAGAAGAAGAAGAAGAGATCAAAGGAGAGAGGAGAGAGAAGAGAAGTAGAAGTAGAAGTAGAAGAAGAAGAAGAAGAAGAAGAGGTAGAAGGAGAAAAGAAGAGAAGAGGAAGAGAAAGAGAGGGAAAAAGAAGAGGAGAGAAAGAAGAAGCAGAGAGAGAAAGAGAGAGAAAGAAGGAGAGGGAGTGAGAGTTGGTGAGTAACTATAAAGAGCCATAGTCAAACCACTCCCTCGGTGAAGGACCCCATCGAAAGGTCTTTCCGACCCGAACCTGTCAACCCGAACACTGTTGAGGTCCGGATTGTCCAATCTGCATGAGACAAATGGCTCCCAAGAAGAAAGTTGAGGGAAGCGTAGGTGCCAAAGCCACCGGTAATGCTGGAAAGGCGAGCAAAGCGACAAACGCAGCAAACACAAATCAAACCCAGGTTCTAAGCTTTAAAAATTAATTAGGTAATATTTCTCGTGAAAGAGATGAAAGGGGTATGAAGTGCATGGAACTAGAACAAGTCTTAGGGTTTTTGCTTACTCTAAGCACTAAGTTGCATGCATGAAACGGTAGAGTATGGAATTCACATAAGATTATATGCATGAAATGATAGTTTTTACGTACATAAAATGATAAGGACTTTGCATTATTTCACATAAAATAATAGCTTTTAAACCAGTTCAGTGCTTAAACAGTCATTTAGAATTCATGCTTTGCATTCATGATTAAAATAAACACATGAAATGTTGGTTTCTGTTCGAAAAATGCATTTGCATCGTCGAAAAAGAAAGCTAGACTTTCATATACGCAAGTCACATGTGATTTGGTGCATTAGAAATAAGTATTTATTGCTAGGAATGATGAGAGACAAAGGTTTTTTAGGACGTTCAACTTTAGTAAGCGCGCCATGTGCATGATGGATAAGGTTGATTGGAAAATTGTGCATGGAATTGCACTAAGGGAAATGGAGGAATCACATGCATCTAGACTGTATCTTGAAGGCCTAAATAATGAATCCAGTGATGCCGAGTGTAATAACTGAACTTTGTTAGATCTAGAAGAATAAAAGAACTTTGGTTGGGTTGTGAATGAAGACATGACCGTTGCCTTGATTGTCCAATTAATGCTTGGGTTAGGTTAAGATACCATAAGGAAGAACCCAAGGAAAGAGCAACTCAAAATAAGTTAACTTACATTTGGTTGAGTACTCTTGTTTGAGATTATTGGGATCTCGCCAAGTTGGGAAAAGACCCAAGATTGGATGTTGGGAGCATCCGGGGAGAAAGGAGCCACACCTTAGCAGTCGGTCATGCGAATGACCTCCGAAATGTTCATGCTTGTACTTAGGTACATTATTTGATCTCTTTGCTCAAGGAACTAATTCAAGGAAAACACTTAATGCTTCAGGTTGAAAGCGTGGAGGGAGAGGTAGGAATAGCTACCTCGGACTGTCTGTCTCGCCGTATCCAAGGGGGTCATTAGTCGTGCCGGGTATATGGACCTAACCCACCACGAGAGATCTATTCGTGGGCACTGCTTGGAGGGGGAGGATGTTTGGGTGCCTGGGTAGGCTCTAGCTATAAATCCCCTGCCTTCGAATCCTGCACAAGAAGCCGACGTGGCTCAAGATGGGATCTCAAGGCCCGTGTACTAGTCAATGGGCGGAACTTGGAGCAACAATCCTGTAGATTGCTGGGATAGCCCTTAGGCATGATATAGGATGTACTCCATGATTTTTATAAATAAAGAGAAGATATTGGAGAAAAAGGAATTTTCTTAACATTGTTTTTGTGTCAGTGCCTAAGTTGTATGAAGGAACCCATTGATTAATTAAGGAAGCTACTTTTGCATGTCAAAACATAATGTGGTAGATAATTAGATAACTAAAGCAAACTGAGGAAAGTGCGGTGGACGTGACTTAGGACCGTCCTACAGAAGGGTGGTCTCGGTTTGCTGGGAACTTTTCTGAAATCATGAGATAATAAAACCATGAAGACCTAGTGTCAGTAGATGTAGAATTCCCAGTTTATTCTATTTAGGAGAAAGGAATGGGACTATGCCATGTGGCAGAGAGGTTGAGCTTAGCATCCCTTTCGTTTCCCATTCTCCATAAACCAAGTGCAACATGAAACCGCTTCGACTCTGTTGTTCCTACAAAAAGGAGGTACAACTAGAGCTTGATGCTAGCTTCTTCCTAGAGACCTTCCTGATTGGAAAGGAACCCTGACCTCAGCTCCATCCCAAGTGGGAATGGCTCAACACTTCTGCTTGGTGCAGACTTAGGAAGACCTAGATCGCAAAACCTGTGTCATTCCTTGTGAGTGCCAGGTGGAGCCTTCTAGACCCTCCTCCCGATGGGTTGCTAAGACATGTCCCACAAGCGGACAAGCGGACAAGCGGACACGTTATAGTTGGTATCAGAGAAAACCAACGGGATCTAAGATTTACAAGGGAACTTAATGGAGGAAAATTAAGTGAATAAGGGGACAGCTAGGGAAAGGTGAGTAGAATAGAGGAGTGTTTTTCGTGAAAACATTCCTTTACTCACTTATGGATGCTGGGTTGCAGAATCACGAAGCATGGAGCAAATTCTCGGTGTTCTAGGTTATGTTCATGACTACAATGCGTGCTTCAGATTATCGTCAGAGGCTAGGCATGATGAATATTCTCGACCACATCTATAATCGTTCATTCGTGTATGCGGAAGGAGATGGACGGGAGAATAAAAAATATACTACATAGCAGCCCACCGACTTGCGTACCTTCAGATCAACTTGAAGAGAATCAAGTGGATGGAGGGTTTAAAGATCGTGAAGCTATTCATCTTTTTCAAAGCTCACGCAAACGCAACCTTACATGTTGGCTGTTGGCAAGTCAAGCAGAACAAGTATGTGTATGAAGAAGTGACTTAGGTGATCCCTATTGACAGGATCAAAGTGCTAGGGCGCTATGAGAAGAACATGTATAAAAGGAAGGGATATCCCAAGCTTCCTATGACTTATCGTTTCCTAAGAATCCATGACCCCACTCCATATTATTACTTAGTCCCTATAGCCGATTGTAACACAATCCGATTTTCCCTAAACTGATGTACCAATCAGCTTGTTCTACTTTTCCAAAATAAATGTATTCGAAACGCTATGTCCTCATGAATGAACAAGACTTTTACTATCGTCTATCATGATTGTAAATATTAGCTTAGGTGTTAAGCAATTAAATCACTTGGCTAAAAGCTGTGCTAGTCATATTAACGTAATATGGGAAACATTTGATGAGTTTTTAACATAAAGAATCTTATTGTCCAGGCGCAAACCCAAGTGTAGGTTCAAAGTCTGACTCACGCACTAAGTACAACTATGATTCAAGAGAAGAAGTTCCTTCTCAAACAAATCAAGCCACCTGAGTTCGATGGCAAGGGAAGGACTGTTCAAGCTGATGCCGAGATCTGGATCGAGTCCATGGAGGACTATTTTGAGGCAGCAAGAATTGCACCTACTAACCAAGCCATGCTCGCCAAACTTTAGCTTATAGGCGAAGCAAGACTTTGGTGGAAACCTTTGTACAGAGACCAAGCGATCTCGGAAGGGACAGTCACTTGGTAGAAGCTTAAGGAAGCTGTGCAAGGGAAGTATCTGCCACCTGCCTACCACACATAGAAGATGAACGATATCTACAAATTGAAGCAACTTGGACAATCCCTTGATGCATATTATTCAAAGTTATTTTCTCTCTTAAAGTACGCACCTCCAATGGATATGACACAACAGGTGTCAAAGTTCTATGCTGGGTTGAATCCACCCATAAACACCCGATTGGAATCTATGCACCCAACGGACCTACACGATGCACTCATTCGAGCTGCTCCAATAATACAAGAAGTGCAGACCAAGCCGAGGAACAACACAACTTGGCCTTACAGGGATCAGAACAAGGGAATGTATAGGGCTCGGACTAAGAGAGTGCAGGGTTAGAATTAGGGACAAAGGAAGAAAGCTAGGACCAACGCTGTCAACAACATTGTTCCTACACAAGGTAATGACCGCAATCTACATTGCTTCCATTGCAACCAGCCTGGACACTTCAAGAGGTGGTGTCCCAAGCTTAGTAGAGAATATCGCCAAGGGAAATTCCAAGGAGCCTCCCATGGCCAAGGAGCCATAGTCATGGCGAGAGGGAGAACCTCCTGTGTTTCCCATAAGGAGATGGGCAATGAAAAAGATCCATCCATGGATGCTGACATTGAGAGGGAAATGGTCCACGCCACTCTACATAAGAAGGGTCTGAATCGCCAATTTTTGGTGATCCAAAATCCATCGCATTATGAAGGTAAAAGCTTCAAAACCCTAATTGATTGTGACAGTACACATTCCTTCATTTCACTGATCTGTGCAAAAAGGCTAGGGATAGCCACAATAGATGAACCTACTTTACTTGTGGAATTGGCAAATGGTTGTGAGGTCTGCGAAGGTGAAATTCCTACTAGGTGGGAAGCCAACTTCGGTGAGATTCAGGGTAATTAACCTAGGTGTTCACGAATGTTTACTTGGAATGGATTGGCTAATACCCAATGATGCCCACATCCATTGTGGAAAGGGCCACGTCTCCTTCCAAAATTCTGAAGGGGAACTAGTCACAACTCAAGGAGAGGCTGGTAAGCCAAAAATACAACTGACAAAAGCAACACGAATAATAAAAGGAGTTAGAAATGGCCTACCTATCTATCTGATTAAAATGAATAAGCTAGATCACAATCAGGAATCTAGAGAAGAACCTTCATGGTCAAAGGAATATGTAGACGTATTTTCTGAGGAGTTGATAGAACTTCCTCCTCAAAGGGAAGTCGACCACGAAATAAAGTTGGCACTAGGAGCTGTACTCGTTGCAAAGAGGTTGTATAGGATGTGCATCCCGGAAGCTATTAAAATGAAAAAGCAACTCAAGCAACTATTAGACCAAGGCTACATTCGTCCTAGTAGTTCGCCATGGGGAGCTCCAGTGCTGTTCCAAAAGAAGAAAGATGGAATGCTTTGTCTATGCATTGACTATAGAGGGTTGAATCAATCAACCATCATAAATAAATACCCCATTCCAAGAATAGATGAATTACTTGACTGTCTTCAAGGAGAAAAGAATTTCTCTAAGATAGATCTCAAATCTGGATATTATCAGATAAGGATCAAGGAAGAAGATATCTCGAAGACTGCATTCATCACAAGGTATGGACACTTTGAACTCCTGGAGATGTCATTCGGGCTAACGAATGCTCCTGCTATCTTCAACAGGTTAATGCAAGACATCTTTAGGCCCTATCTTGATGACTTCGTACTTGTCTTCTTTAACGATACCCTAGTCTACTCTAAACAAGAAAAAGATCATGAACCCCAGCTTCACATTGTTCTTGAAACAATGAGAGCACACAAGCTTTATGCCAAGAAGAAGAAGTGTGCCTCTTTCAAGAGATAGATTGAATATTTGGGATTCATTGTATCAACAGAAGGGATTTTAGTAGATCCAACTGAGACGTTTTGGAATGGCCAACACCAACGTCTGTCAAAGAAATACGTAGTTTCCTTGGTTTGACAAGATGGTATAGGATTTTCATCAAAGATTATGCTTTGATTGCAGCGCCCCTGATTGATCTACTAAAAAAGAAAGTAGCAATTGTATGGTCACCTGTCGAACATACCAGCTTTGACAAGCTAAAGCAAAGCTGAGTATCAGCACCTATCCTGAAACTTCTTGATCTTAGTAAGGAGTTTGAAGTGGTAATTGATGCTAGCGCACTTGCTTTAGGATGTGTGCTTATGCAAGAAGGTCATTCGATAGCGTATTCTTCAAGGAAATTGAAGAGCCATGAAAGGAATTATGCTACCCATGATCTGGAGCTGTTGGCTATCATCCATGCTCTCAAACTTTGGAGACATTACTTGCTAGGTAACAAATTTCCCTTAGTGACGGACCACAAGAGTCTTAAATGGATCTTCACCCAGAATGAGCTCAATATGAGGCAACGTCGATGGATCAAAGGGATGGAAGAATATGACTTTTAAATCAAATACAGGCTTGAAAAAGAGAATGTCGTTGCCGATGCACTCAATCGCAAGGCATTTCTCGGTTCTCTTATTTTGCAGGATCCATCAACAGCAATATCTCTAGCCACAAAGGTATCAATGCCAAACAACCCAATTCTTGAGCTAGCTATAGAAGAGGCATATCATGACCTAGTCTATAAAAAATTGCTAAGGGAGATCCCCGTCAAGGATCAAGACCCAAAGCTAAAGATGAAGTATCAAGAATTCTCTATCAGTATTGGACTTGTCTACTTTAAGACAAGATCATGTATCCCTGCAAGCCAATCTCTCAAGGAGAAGATACTTTGGGAAGCCCATGACTCCCCTTTCTTAGGACATCCTAGCTATGCCAAGACCCTTAATGTGGTCAGGAAGAGCTATTATTGGGATAGGCTCAAGGGTGAGGTTCTCAAATATGTCACGAAATGTTTGTCTTGTCAACGCATTAAGGTAGAACATGTCAAAAATGCTAGGGAAATTGCAACCACTTGACATTTCCCAAATGAAATGGGAATTCATTAGTATGGACTTCGTTGTTGGCCTACCCTAAGTTCAGGGAGGATACAACTCTATTATGGTTGTAGTAGATATGCTCACCAAGGTTGCATATCTCATCCCTGTTCAAGACAAACTATAAAGCCTCAAACATCGCAAGATTATTCATCAAGGAAATATTTAAACTACATGGGTTACCCAGAAGAATCATTAGTGATCGTGATTCTCTCTTCACATCACACTTCTGGAGGGCTATCTTTGAGGCTAGTGGGACTCAACTCTATTTCAGTACAGCCTACCATCCCCAAACTGATGGTCAAACAGAATGAGTCAATCAAGTCATTGAAGATATGCTTAGGGCATACTGCTATCGCGAACCCAAAAAGTGGATTCAATATTTGCCACTGGTTGAGTTTACCTACAATGCTTTCTACCAACAGAGTATTCAGATGACCCCTTTTCAAGCATTGTATGGGCACGATTGTCGTATCCCTTTGAGCTTCTTGGACCCAAATTTGAGGGTAGAAGCCTTAATGTAGATACTGGAATACATGGATGACCAAATCAAATCAATAAAACAAGACATCCAAGCCGCAAAGGATAGACAGAAGGCTTACGCAGACTTGAAATGGCAAGACAGATCCTTCGTTGAATGTGATATGGTCTTCATCCGCGTATGCCCTAAAAAGTATTCACTGTCCTTGGGAGAGTACAAGAAGCTAAGTCCAAGGTATTGTGGACCTTAGAAGATCATTAAGTGCCTAGGGCCTAATGCTTACAAACTACATCTACCCGCAACCCTAAAGATTCATATAGTATTCCACGTTAGCCTACTACCTAATCCAAATCATATACTTGATGATCAACAAATTTTAATGCCTAGCCAAGGAGTCCTTGAGCTACAGCCTGATAGAGTCCTAGATGTCAAAGAAAGGCATTTTGAGGTCAAGGACCTTGAGAGAATTCCTCGTCCAGTGGAAAGATTATCCCGAAGAGGATGCCACCTAGATGGACGAAGACCAACAATACCCCCAGGTCCTCTCGAGATGAGGACATCTCAATTCCTCTAAGGGAGGGAGGATGTAACATGCCATAGGAACCCCCCTGTAATTTCATATATATATATATATATATATATCATTAGTACAAATTTTTTTACTCCCCCCACAGGTCGTTTGGGGGAGAGAGAGTGGGAGTGATGGTGATGAGGGGGAGGCATGCAACCCCTAGGTGGGAGGGTTGGCCATGCCACCCACCTCCTCCCCCCTATATAAGGGGAGGCCCCTCCCCTCCCTCAGCTCGATAGAGACTGTGCCCCCCTTCCCTGCGTCGTCACTGCCAGTAGCGGCAACATCCCAGCGGCCGTCAATCAGCTCCTTTCCCCCCCTCCTCGCTTGGTGGTAGTTGTAGCCCCCCCGGGCCTTTTGCTAGAGTTATCTTCTCCCCCCTGGTGGTCTCGGTCGTAGCCACCCCACCACCTCTATGCTAAACGCTACACTACCCCCCTGGGCCCCTCCGATCAATGTTTTTCCCCCTGCGACCCGCTGCAATGGCAACCCTTGGACTCACTTGGTAGCCAATTGCGCCACCACCCAGGCTGACGACTCAGCCCACTTTCCCCCTGTGATAGCAAGTGGCGACACCCTCCCACCTGCTATGAACTGCGCGCCGCCTGACATAAAGTAGGTGAGGAAGTGGAAAGAGGAAGAAGGAGGGAGAGAGAGAAGACAAGGAAGGGGGAAGGAAAGAGAAGGAGTGAAGAGAAAGAAGGAGGGAGAGAAAGAAGACGAGGAAGAGGGAAAGAAGGAGAATGAGTGAAGAGAAAGAAGGAGGGAGAGAAAGAAGAAGGAGAAGTGGGAAGAGAAAGAAGGAGGGAGAGAGAGAAGAGGAGAAAGAGGGAAAGAAGGAGGAGTGAAGAGAAAGAAGGAGGGAGAGGGAGAAGAAGGAGGAGTGGGAAGAGAAAGAAGGAGGGAGAGAGAGAAGAGAAGGAGAGGGGAGAGAGAAAAAGGAGTGGGAGAGTGAAGAGAAGAAGAGGGAGAGAAGGAGAAGGAGAAGGAGAAGGAGAGGGAGAGAAGGAGAAGGAGAAGGAGAAGGAGGAAAAGAAGGAGTGGGAGAGTGAAGAGAAGAAGAGGGGGAGAAGGAGGAGAGTGAAGAGTAGAAGAGGGAGAGAAGGAGAACGAAAGAAAAGAAGGGGTGGGAGAGAGAAGAGAAGAAGAGGGAGAGAAGGGGAAGGAGAGAAGGAGAAGGAGAGAAGAAGAAGGAGTGGGAGAGAGAAGAGAAGAAGAGGAGAGAAGGAGAAGGAGGGAAGAGAAGGAGAGAGAGAGATAGAAGAAGGGGAAACAAAAGGGGTAGAAGAAAGGAGAGGAGAAGGCGAAGGAGAAGGAGAGAGGAAGAAGAAGAAGAAGAAGAGATAGAAGGAGATACGAGAGAAGTAGTAGTAGAAGAAGAGGTAGAAGGAGAGATGAGAGAAGTAGTAGAAGAAGAAGAAGAAGAATAAGAAGAAGAGTAGAAGGAGAAAAGAAGAGAAGAGGAAGAGAAAGAGAGGGAAGGAGAAGAGGAGAGAAAGAATAAGAAGAGAGAGAAAGAGAGAGAAAGAAGGAGAGGGAGTCAAAGTTGGTGAGTAACTACAAAGAGCCACAGTTAAACCACTCCCTTGGCGAAGGACCCCATCTAGAGGTCTCTTCGACCCAAACTTGTCAACCCCAATATCGTTGAGGTCCGGAGTGTCCAATCTACGTGAGGCAAATGGCTCCCAAGAAGAAAGTCGCGGAAAGCGTAGGTGCCAAAGCAATCGGTAATGCTGGAGAGGCGAGCAAAGCGACCAACGTGGCAAACACAAATCAAACCTAGGTTCTAAGCTTTAAAATTTAATTAGGTAATATTTCTCGTGGAATAGATGAAAGGGGTATGACGTGCATGGAACTAGAACAAGTCTTAGGGTTTTTGCTTACTCTAAGCACTTAGTTGCATGTGTGCAACAGTAGAGTATAGAATTCACATAAGATTATATGCATGAATTGATAGTTTTTACGTACATAAAATGATAAGTCCTTTGCATTATTTCACATAAAATGGATGATGAATGATGGATGATGACGTAGGTAGCCTGGTGGTTGGTTGATGACGTAGGTGGATGGATGGTGAAACACATAAATGTTAGTTTCCATTCAAAAATTCCATTTGCACCATCGAGAAAGAAACCTAGACTTTCATATACGCAAGTCACATGTGATTCGGTGCAATAGAAATAAGTACCCATTTCCAAGAATGATGAGAGAAAAAGGTTGTTTAGGACGTTCAACTTTACTAAGCGCACCATGTGCATGATGGATAAGGTTGATTGGAAAATTCTGCATGGAACCGCACTAAGGGAAATGGAGGAATCACATGCATCAAGACTGTATCTTGAAGGCCTAAATGATGAGTCCTGTGATGCTGAGTGTAATAATCGAACTTGGTTAGATCTAGAAGAATAAAAGACCTTTGGTTAGGTTGTGAATGAAGGCATGACCATTGCTTTGATTGTCCAATTAATGCTTGGGTTAGGTTAAGATACCATAAGGAAGAACCCAAGGAAAGAGCAACTCAAAATAAGTTAACTTACATTTGCTTCTATACTCTTGTTTGAGATTATTGGGATCTCGCCAAGTTTCAAAAAGACCCAAGATTGGATGCTAGGAGCATCCGAGGAGAAAGGAGTCACACCTTAACAGTCGGTCTCGTGCAAATGACCTCCGAAATGTTTGTGCTTGTACTTAGGTACATTATTTGATCTCTTTGCTCAAGGAACTAATTCAAGGAAAACTCTTAATGCTTCAGGTTGAAGAAAGGAGAGGAGAAGAAGAAGGAGAAGGAGAGAGGAAGAAGAAGAAGAAGAAGAAGAAGAAGAGATAGAAGGAGAGAGGAGAGAAGTAGTAGTAGAAGAAGAGGAAGAAGAAGAGGTAGAAGGAGAAAAGAAGAGAAGAGGAAGAGAAAGAGAGGGAAGGAGAAGAGGAGAGAAAGAAGAAGAAGAGAGAGAAAGAAGGAGAGGGAGTGAGAGTTGGTGAGTAACTGCAAAGAGCCACAATCAAACCACTCCCTCGACGAAGGACCCCATCCAGCGGTCTTTCCGACCCGAACCTGTCAACTCAAACACCGTTGAGGTCCGGACTGTCCAATCTGCATGAGGCGAATAGCTCCCAAGAAGAAAGTCCCGGGAAGCGTAGGTGCCAAAGCCACCGGAAATGTTGGAGAGGCAAGTAACGCGACCAACGCGGCAAACACGAATCAAACCCAGGTTCTAAGCTTTAAAAATTAATCAGGTAATATTTCTCGTGGAAGAGATGAAAGGGGTATGACGTGCATGGAACTAGAACAAGTCTTAGGGTTTTTGCTTACTCTAAGCACTAAGTTGCATGCGTGAAATGGTAGATTATGGAATTCCATAAGATTATATGCATGAAATGATAGTTTTTATGTACATAAAATGATAAGGCCTTCACATTATTTCACATAATATAATAGCTTTTAAACCAGTTCAGTGTTTGAACATTCATTTAGAATTCATGCTTCGCATTCATGATTAAAAGAAACACAAGAAATGTTAGTTTCCGTTCAAAAAATGCATTTGCATCGTCGAAAAAGAAACCTAGACTTTTATATACACAAGTCACATGTGATTTGGTGCATTAGAAATAAGTACCTATTGCCAAAAATGATGAGAGACAAAGGTTGTTTAGGACGTTCAACTTTACTAAGCGCGCCATGTGCATGATGGATAAGGTTGATTGGAAAATTCTGCATGGAATCGCACTAAGGGAAATGGAGGAATTGCCTGCATCTAGACTATATCTTGAAGGCCTAAATGAAGAGTCCTATGATGCCGAGTGTAATAACCGAACTTGGTTAGATCTAGAAGAATAAAAGACCTTTGGTTGGGTTGTGAATGAAGGCATGACCATTGCCTTGATTGTCCAGTTAATGCTTGGGTTAGGTTAAGATACCATAAGGAAGAACCCAAGGAAAGAGCAACTCAAAATAAGTTAACTTACATTTGCTTGTGTACTCTTATTTGAGATTATTGGGATCTCGCCAAGTTGTGAAAAGACCCAAGATTGGATGTTGGGAGCATCTGGGGAGAAAGGAGTCACACCTTAGCAGTTGGTCATGCAAACAACCTCCGAAATGTTTGTGCTTGTACTTAGGTACATTATTTGATCTCTTTGCTCAAGGAACTAATTCAATGAAAACACTTAATGCTTCGAGTTGAAAGCGTGGAGGGACAGGTAGGAAGAGCTACCTCTGACTGTCTGCCTGGCCCTATCCAAGGGGGTTATTAGCCATGATGGGTATATGGACCTAACCTGCCGCGAGAGGTCTCTCCGTGGGTGCTGCTTGGAGTGGGAGGATGTTTGGGTGCCAGGGGAGGCTTTGGTTGTAAATCCCTTGCCTCCGGATCCCTCACAAGATACTGACGTGACTCGAGATGGAATCTCGAGACTCGTGTACTAGTCAATGGGCGAAACTTGGAGCAGCAATCCTATAGATTACTGGGATAGCTTTTGGGCGTGATATAGGATGTACTCCAAGATTTTTATAAATAAAGAGCAGATATTGGAGAAAAAGGAATTTTCTTGACATCGTTTTTGTATGAGTGCCTAAGTTGCGTGAAGGAACCCGTGATTAATTTGATTAATTAAGGAAGCTGCTTTTGCATGTCAAAACATAATGTGATAGGTAATTAGATAACTAAAGCAAACTGAGGAAAGTGTGGTGGACGTGACTTAGGTCCATCCTACGAAAGGGTGGCCCCAATTAGCTAAGAACTTTTCTCAAATGATGAGATAATAAGACCATGATGACCTAGTGTCAGTAGATGTATAATTCCTGATTTATTCTTTTTAGGAGAAAGGAATGGGGCTATGCCGTATGGCAGAGAGGTTGAACTTTGCATCCCTCTCATTTCCCATTCTCCATGAACCAAGTGCATCATGAAACTACTTCGACTCTATTGTTCTTATGAAAGGAGGTACAACTAGAGCTCGATGCTAGCTTCTTCCTAGAGACCTTACTGATAGGAAAGGAGATCCCAAGTTGGAATGGCCGGACACTTCCGCTCGGGATAAACTCAGGAAGACCTAGATCGCAAACCCTGTGTCATTCCTTGCGAGTGCCAGGCGGAGCCTTCTAGACCCTCCTTCCGATGGGCTGCTAAGACATGTCCCACAAGCGGATAAGCATACATGTTACAAATATACTTGGATCGCTAAGTATATTCAAGTCCAACTACAAAAAATATAGAAAATTTTTAAGAAAAGAAATATAAAAGATATTCAAAATCCCTTGAATCCAATTTAATATTTAATTTTAAGAAATAAGTGGAAGAGATGAGCTACAATATATCATTATGCAAATACAATATTGCATAGATTATAGAACTTTAGCCTGCAATTTAATTATGATTTTAACCAATACGATTGACTAATTACAATATGTATTATCACACGCTTGGATCACAGTAAACTAAGATTAACTAAATTGAAAGTACTTGAAAGTTTTTAAAAAAATTATATTCATTCTTTATAAAAAAAATTACAAGGATTCCACAATCTCAAGGATATGTGGAGAAGCACATTGTTTACATGTCATCTAACTTGAAATAGAAGTTGCAGAGGGGCTCATTGGACATTAATTGGATTTCTTGTCTTAGAAAAGAAATGGGCCAATGACTCTCTACGCTGACCACAAAAGGATTATGACCATTCCACAAGATAACCACATCTATGAGAGCTATATGTGTCTCATTTGAGGTATCTTGATCCAAGCTGATCCACTCCCCTTGCAAGAGTCACCATGTTCTATATCAAAAGTGAATGCACAGAGTTTTTCTAGCAATGAAAAACCTGTAAATAAAAATAAAAATAATGGTAAGTAAATGCGAATAACACAACAATTCATCTAAGCAAGACCTGTGTCAATTAAATCAAGGCATTCAAAGTAGTAAAAGAGATTTACCTAAATGTGAGATCAAATTGGTTGACCCTGCACTCAATCATCTTATTAAAATGTGTTCTTTTGACTTGCCAAGACTCACCCAATAGCTAACTCATCCATTCCTCGGATGGACACTTGCATTGATAAGTAATCTTTGTTTTCTTTAGAACATTACATGAACCAAACAAATGTGCAAACAATGAGAATGGAATAAACTAACTAAGATGCACATCTTTAGAGCATGTTGTGGGTTTCATAGCACTATTGATGTTAGATTTTATGTTAGACATACATGCTCTTGACAACACCAAGCTACCAATCAACCATTTACCACTAGATAGTGGCGGCAATGGGACATGCGGCAATCTCTGGCTTTCTACTACATACAATGAATTATAAAAAAAGATATTTTGAGTTTCAAGTTGACTTGCAGAGTTATTATTATAGATCAAAGAACCTATATCTTCATGCCAAACATGTATCTTACTAGTCAAACATTCCACATTCTACCATTCATACAAAGTTGATGGATATAGAGTTGTCAGTAAAACAAGATTGAATTAGAACACTGCAAAGATTTTTTTTTAAAACTCTGATGTAAAAGAATAAACAATGATAAAATTTAAAAACTTATTGTTTTTTTATAATTTGCAATGTAGTTCTTGTCGTGTACATAGATTTTTTTGTGGATATAAACATGTTGGATCAACACTTCTGTTACTATACTTGTTCCATTAAACACTTTTCTAAACTCTAAAATTCTACCTTTCCAATGTTTGCTAGGGTTTGCAACATCCTTACACCTGACCTTGAAACTCCCTTGAGTACTTGGGTGCATCAAAATCCAATCCAACTTATAGTGCTTATCACAAATCCAATTACTGCCACTATCTTTCCTACTGAAGACCTCCATTGCAAGTATGTTACTGATGTTTTTCCTCCATGAATACATCTATAATAACCAAATAGAAAAGTTACCTATCATCATGTGTTTAATTTGCAAATTTTCTCTCCAAATGAAATGAAATTTAAATGGAGCAATTTTAAAAAAAACATTGTACCTATATTTCTTTTCACAAAGAAGCCCAGAGATGTTGAACAAGAAGTTGACTTATAACAAGACCATTGTTCCTTCACTAACAAATTCCTAGAGTACAAAAACAAAAGAAATATGGATTCAAAGCATACATATAACTTAAATAAATTGAAAGTTAACCATGAAGCAACATAAAAAAGTGGCAATATACTTATGGCTCTCTTTGCAAAGAAGCCCAAAGATGTTGAAGAAGTTGAGTTTTTAGAAAATCATTGTTCTCCACCCTCGAACACTCTTGGAGTAAAAATACAAAGGAAATCTTAGTATGCGTATAGATTGCATAAGTTTTTTCCAAACGAGATACAATTTAACCATGGAGTAGCAAAAAGAAAACAACATACTTGTAACTTTATTTACAAAGAAATCATAAGATGTTGAACAAGAAGTTGAGTGTTCAAAAGATTATTTTTCTTGACTGTAAGAGACTCCTAAAATACCAAAACCAAAGGATTTACATGCTAGAGAATTTTTCAAACGAGATAAGGCTTTACTATAGAACATCCATGAAGAGAACAATACACCGGTAAAGTTTTGTGAAGAAAATCTTATGACTTTGGTAGAACAAGATCTACTCTCATAAAACATGTGAAACTCACTCTGCGTTTGTGTAGAGGAAATGAAATTTCACAGGGTTACAAATAGGGCAAGCAACAATGAGGCTGTAAGATTTCGTCATGAAAGAAGAAGCGGCAAAAGAGATATGATAAATTTGAGTTGCACCTAAGAAAGAGGGGGAAACTGAAAAGGGGAGAAATGAAAAGTCAAACATAAAAAAATAAGAAAATGAACAGTTCAGTCACGAACTTCTAGGAAGTGTCAGCAATTCCCCACATTTTCCCTTATTTTATTATTGAGGGAAGATTTGGGCCAAGATATGGCTAGAAGATTCATGTTACATAAATCTGGAGTCGTAGCTCTCTCATTGGTTAGGCCTGTATTTGTTTATTCGTTCCTTAAAAGGGGAAAAAAAGAGAGTCCATATTTCTCCTAAATTTTTGCTAGAAACTGTTTTTGATTACCATAATGATGCATAACCTTCTTCTACATTGTTGCTCTTTATATAGTTAAATTTGATAGCCCTCCCTTATAGCATGTGAACATGATCTTCTGTTGGTCTCATGCATTTGAAGTCAAAGCTTTGCCTCCATGTCTTATTTTTCAATGTGAACAAGAACCTTTATGAATTAATATATATCTCATTGTAATATGAATACAAAAGATATTGAATTGGTTCATTAATTTTGTTTAGAGTACGGCTTGTGGTCTTGTAGTGACCATAAACATGTGAACTTAGTTCAAGCCTTAGCCCCAACGAATGGGTTTTAGCAAGGGAGTTGATTCAAAGCTTTTAAACCTTAAACCTTTATAAAAAGCTTTAACAGCTATGTTACCTATGTTGGAGCCCCATGGAAGGCACCATTGATTATGGGGATATTTGTGAAGGATGCCGATGAACTACTGTGACGATGCTTGTGGGGCTATCTTGTATAGCTAATGTTGAATGCTAATATGGCTTGAAGCTTAGTGAATTGGAAAGCCTATTGACATAGAAGCAATGGGAGGGTATCATTCACTAGGGTCTTGTCTGAGAGGGGGGGAGAAACGTAATCAAAGAATCTTTGCATTAATGGTGCTAGCTTGTAGACATCTCCCCCCAATTAGTGGATAACTACACCCAAATCTGATCACACCAATAAGAGTAGTCACCGACTGCAAACCCCACTAGCTTTCCCTTCACACTACCATTTTCCCAAGGGTTTGTAGGGGTACTGCAAGTGTAACAAAACACTACTTTTTCTTTCTTTCGTAGGTGCAACAGTGTGTTTGTGGGGGCAAGGGGTTACCTTTCTCCCACTAGATCTAGGTGCAAATCAGCTTACACAAATTATGTTGGATGACTATCATGGACTATTGTTGACTAGTATGCCATGGCTTGCTGCAAATCATGTATTTTTCCATGTCAATTGAGTGTGGTTGGAGCTTGCTTGAATGTTGACTATGCTTTTAGCGTGTGGCCGATTTGTTGAAGCCACCTTCAACTTCACTATTTAGCACCAATTCTTTACTAATTTATGATGTTGATAGACTAGGAGTGCTGTGAGGCTAAAGCTATAGATGCCAATTTAATGACCCTGTGAAAGCTGGCTATATTGTTGAGTATTACTTTGAATGGTTTTTGTAATGCCCTGTCATATGAGCAAGAGGTGTAATGGTGATAACTACAACAAATAAATCCACTCGTTTTAATAATAAAGCCAACAAAAGAAACTTCTTCTTACTCCCTATTTTAAGCTGAGGTCCCATACTCTCTTTCTATCTTTCTCTTTCTCTCAATAAAGCATAACTAGGCACTCCACATTTATATTCTCCTAGTACTTCACGCTGATGTTCTCTTGGTATCGAACTTAGAATTCTTTCTAGTTCTTATACAGCTTCTCTCGCAGTCGAGGTGGACCATTCTCATTACAAGGGAATGGGGGTATAGTGACGAGCATTTCCAACACAAATTAGTGGTGTCGCTATGCGACACAAATAGCAAAGCTACTCTATGAAAAAAAAGTGGGTGAAACTTGAGTGTGGCATTTTTCCACAAAGACTTTGAGAGAGAGCGAAAGAGAGAGTGGCTTTGGGAGGGAGAGAGAGAGTAAGAGAGAAAGAGAGAGAAGGAGAGCTTCTTATTGCCGCCGCTACTGCTGTTCACGAAGAAGAGGGATAAGTGCACGAAGGAAGAAGAGGGGCTGTCACGAAGAGGAAACAAAGAATCCATCATCAGGCCTTTGTAGTAAGTACGTTGCCTCATCTTGGTTTGTTCTTGTTCTTGGGGCAACAAAGAAAGAGAAACAGAGAAAAAAAGAGAAGGGGGATAGAACATGAAATGAAGAGTGTAGAGAGAGGTGGATAAATTGTGTTAGGTTAGTTAGAAAACTAAATCTACTCTTTGAGGGAAGGGGGTGTTTAAATTGCCCATGGATTTTTTATACGGAAAAGTGGTCTTGGTTAGCCAAGAGAATTCCATTAAAATTTTGAAATGCTACATTAGGTCAAGTTAAGAATTATCAAATATCAACTATTTTAGTGTGTCATCCTAGATCCAAATCAATGTTATTTTAGGGGGACCTGAGTTGAGACTAAACCTTATTAATAAAGTAGTTGATGCATATTACTCCCCCTCATTTCTCACTCTCTTTAAACCAATGCAATGTTCTACTTAAGTTTGAGAGATGATAGCAAAGCAATTATCTTAAGATAATGTTAGATAACCATGGTAGGAGACTATAGTCACAATTTAGGCTTGCTTTAGGTTGATCTGTGTGGGGTTGAGGTGGAACTTTTCCTATGAGGTAGACTTAAGTAGCTTGAGTAATGCAGTTTGATTATTATAAGGGAGTTTTGAGCGGAAGTTACATTTATTACCTCTTGATAAAAATTTCCATTAGGATTTGGAAGTTACACAGATATGTCACAAATATTGAATCTCTCTTATATGTGATTTTGAATAGGTAATTTTCTATCCAAACCCCTGACAACCTCAATGGTGATATGTTGTGCCTTCAGCTTCCTAGAGTGCAAGTGTATGATGAAATAAATGTTTCCAATGTAGATGAGAAGAGTATGCAGGTGTAAGGGTCGATATTGCAAGGGGTGGAGGTGGTGGAGCGTGTAGAGGAGGCATAATCGGGTAACGATGATGGAAAGAGAGGAGGCCAAGAATTCTTTGAAAACGAGGCAGACTCCTCTTTTTGTGGTGACCTATCTATCAACGTTCCAGTGTATGTGGAGTTGTGCTAGATTGACATGGGACCATAGGCTACATCATACTTGCAGCATCTGCCTACTCAATTCATTGATGGATCACTTATAAGGGTACTCTACAATATGCATTTTAAGTAACATCATTTTTTTCAGAGTTATATTACCGTGCTTTGCACAAATATTTATATTGATTATGCTAATATCATTTTTTGTCTATGCAGGGGGCCTTTGACAATATTTGGAGAGTAGGATGAGTCGAGGGATGAGCAACGATAATTACAGGAGATATGCATATGTATGTCTCTAGATCACATGGCCTGATTCAAAGATATGGCAAGCCGTCTTCGACACCATCAAACCATTTTGTTGGATTTACTTTGGCATGCTCTGATGCTTCAGTTTCTAGTAGACGAGTCGACACTCCAAACTAGGTCTGGATGGAGGGAGTGGTTTTGGGTTGCTATGGAGATGTGGATATTGTGAGCCTATGGTTGACTCGAGATACAGGTGCTACTCAATCTTGTGCAAGTTGGAGAGAGGGTTGCTCTTAGGTGGTTGTTGTGGAGGCATTTATGCAGTGTCTCTGTACCACCTGTAGGATTTGTCATACTTGTGGAGACATCTACTCCAATGACTCTAGCTTTTGCTCAATCATCTACATGTGTCACCCCTATGGGTGCTCCTCCAAGAGATACCACCCCCTAGGTATAGCAAATATACAGGAGTCTCCTAGTTATGCCTAGGAGTGCAGTCTCATGGGTGGGAGAGGACACACCTTAGACATATCCCATAGGGGTATGGATACCTTGTAGATGAAACGAGAGGAGCCATGATCATGAATGATAATGGGAGGAGGTGATGTCTCTTATGAGAGAGTTGTGCCAACATGTTTTTTGGCACAACGTCTTGGACCATTGGAAGAACATACCTAAGGGGAGCAAGGACTACATAGTAATATCCTTACACAAGGAGTTTCTAATATCCACTGTGGCAGAGCGGTTTTTCACTAGGTGGATGATGGAGTGCATGTGTGTATACATGTCACACATAGATGATTGGATGCACACAAGGCACTCAAGAGTGGCATGTCAAAGTCCAAGTTGCTAGATGTAGATGACTAGCGTAGACTTAAGGAGGAGGCTACAGATTCTCCAAGACATTGGCAATAGTAGTGGGAGGCAGTGAGGGCACGACTGAAGGTAGGGGTGATCCATCATCCTGGGAGTGGTGGCGGCCACTGGACTTATTTGGAGGACTTTGTAAGTTTTTCTTTTGTTCTTCTTGCTTTCTTATTTGCAATATCGCTTGTACTGACAATCGTGTTTCTAATAGTTGTATTTTGTTTTCTTAGCAAGACTCTATTACAAACTGCAATCCCACCGGCTTGGAGACTCGATATGGAGAGAGACATGGTCTCAGTGTGTTGATGGATAGACTGTATGCACGTGGCAGGCCAAACAGTCACTCATCTTTCTTGTCCATAGTTATTATATTTTATTAAAATGCATTATGTATGGTGGGCTGATGTGTAGTTGTTCATTTTGCAAAGTCCATTCAATGCTCCTTTGCGTTGAGATGAGCTTTCACATGGCGAGGATCTATAGCTTGCGCTTGGATTCGTAAAGCGCACACCCTCTTTCTTTTTGGTCCTGTGATTTATGCAAGTATCTTCTATGTACTATGTTGTTATCATTCTTTGTATCTTGCCATAATTCCATGAGTTTTCATTAGCGATCTTGTACTTATTCTACGTATCAGTCTTGTGGGTTCAAGTACATTTTGCACTCATCTTGACGACCATTGAACACTTAACATGTAATCCATTTCTAGAATATAAATACATTACATAGTGCTATATGTGGTAGAACAAGGTGCTTGTTGCCCTGCCACAATTTTTTTCCCTTTGTAACTGTCGCTATTAGCATCCCAAATTTACTGCACGTGTCATATTGGTGTTGCAATACACACCGCAAATTGTCCCTATTTGCATAGCTATTAGCATTGCAAAATCGATAAAAATTATGAAGATACAACTTAGAGATGCACACATTTTGATGGCTAGAAACGAGGTTTGATGGTACACATGTGGTTTGAAAATAGATGTGAGGTTCCAATATGTAAGTTTTGATGGTGTGGCATAGATCCTATCGTGCAATTAGGTGTGTGTAATATCCCAAAGGCGCAAGCACGCTTGAACTGCCTCAATAGAGAATAATGGAATTGGATAATTCTTTTGATTAAGAAAATTTTTAAAAAATTATTTCCCCTCTCCTCCAGCCGATTGTCGAGCTGGAGGAAGAGGGGAATAGCAAGAGAGGCAAGCTCCTGCTGGAGCTTGCCTAGGCTCTTAGCCATGCCCGACGACATGCAAGGGAGGGAAGATCCCCTTCCCCTTACCTATATAAATGGGGGGGGGGGATGCAAGCGGAAGGCAGAGGAGGCGCTACATTTAAAGCCTTTGGAGGAGGCTCTGTTGGAATAGTGAGGGAGGAAGAGGTTGATGAAGTCGCCGCTTGTGCCACTTGAGAGAGGGGGGGCTGCCGTGGAGCCACTGAAGGAAGAGAAGCCACCAATAATAGCCGCCGCTGTCGCCTGAGCTTCGCCGCCATCTGACGGCCTCCAAACCCCCCTCCACATGGCCCGTAAGCTTCTGGAAGCTTAGAATCTTCCAAGCGGGGCTTCCTGAGCCCCCTTCCTATGGTCTTTGGGGTTAACCCCCCCGTCCCTCCAATTTTTCCCCTAAGGGCCCTTAGGCCCCTTTCCTATAGCCTTTAAAGGCTACCTTTTTTCCCCTTTAAAAATTCCTCCCTAAGGGCTCCCTTAGGGTCTCATTTCGCCCCCCCTTGGAATTTCTCCCTTAGGACCTTATAAAGCCCCTTTTCCCCCAAGAAAGGATTTTACCCAAAAATCCCTTGAGAGGCCTTAAGTGGTCTTTAAGGATCTTTTGCTGCCCCCCCCCCCCCCCCCCCCCTTTGAAATTTCCCCCTTGAAGCTCTATAAGGCCCTTTTTCCCCCAAAAGTTTTTACCTTAAGCCCTTTATCCGACCCCCTCGAATTTCCCCTAAGGGCCCCATTAGGCCCTTTTTATACCTTTTATTTACCCCCTTACAAAAAAAAAGATAGGGTGTTAAGGGTTTTTTTGACACTTTTCTTTCCCCATACAAAAGCCCTCGTAAGGGTTTTTTTCACCTTTTATTCCCTATTCGTGTGAATCTTTATAAGGCCATTAAGCCTTTTCCATGGCTTTAATGGGTCTTATTCGCAAGATATTTTGAAAACACCCCCTTTTTTTGAAATCCCTACTTCAAGGAGGAAGCCTTCTAAAACCGCTTCTGACAGGCGATGCAAGTTATTGCAAAAGGGAGCCACAGTGGAATTTAAAAAAGGAGTTGCAAAGCTGCATCCACGACGGAAAGGCTGCATTCGCGATGCCTCCTAAGAAAGGCCAAGGCGCAACTGTAGGAGGATCCTCTCCTAGCATCCACATGGACATCTCACCCAAGTCCAGGTTTTCATTCCTAATTTTTATTTGGTATTGTTATAATTGTGCAAGGATAATTGTTGGAAATAAGGATGCACTTTTCATCTTAAATGCTTTAGAAAAGATTAATATGCATGGAAGTATAAACTGCATATCCCATTATTAAGCCATATCTTCCTCGCAATGAATCATCATGGGAAGTGCTAGGAATCCTTAGGAAAGTGCAAGGCATGAAATGATTCTTACGATGCATAACTCTAGGCAATTACTGTTTGTCAACTACATAAATTATCAAGTAAAAGATTGCTTTGTTTAGCATGAATTTTGTTCGCAAGTTATAGGAAGATTAGTTGGAATTAACCTAACCTATGTCTGACCTTAATCGATAAGTTATCTTGTAAGAGGATGAATAATCATCCTAATATAATATCTTTCTTGAGTAAAGATAATTGTTTGGAAGCAAAAGACCAGCCGATAAATTGAAATAATCTATGAACTTAAGGTTTGACCAAGTCGGGTTAATAGGGTATGCCCTAACCCAGGATATAGGGGATTTTGCCAAATTGCAAACCATCTCGGATCGAGTGCTAGATGCATTTGAGAGGAAGGATTCATTCCTTAGCAGTTTGCTAACAAAAACGACCAATGGAAATGTTTGTGCTTGTTATAGACTTAAGAGCACTGTTTGGTTTTGTTTTATCAATGAATTAAAAGATAAATGGATATCTAATACTTCAGGTTGAAGGCCTAAAGGGCAAGGCAGCTTCAATTACCCCCTGAATGCTTGCCTGACCCTAATCAAGGGGATTGTTAACCGCGCCGGGAAAGTGAACCGAACCAACCGCGAGAGGTCTCTCCGTTGAGCGTTACTTGGAGCACGAGGACGCTTGGGTGCCAGAGGGGTCTCTGGCTGTAAATCCCTCGCCTTCCGAGCCCTGCACAAGAGGCTAACGTGACTCGAGATTGGATCTCGAGGCCCGCATACTAGTCTATGGGTGAAAACTTGGATTGGTAATCCCTGTGGATTGTTGGATAGCCTTCGAGCGGATTATGGATAAGCCTACGGGTTGGACTTTTTGTATTTCAAAGATAAATATGATAACCTGTTAATAAGGAACTTGTTTGACATTGCTTTTCTATGTCAAGTGATATGATTACGTGAAAGAACCAGTGCCTAATGGACTAATTAAAGAAGTTGATTGTTACATGTCCAACTAAATGTGCTAGGTAATTAAATAACTAAAACAACCCGAGGAAAGTGCGGAGGATGGGCCATAGGTCCGTCCTACAGATTGGTGGTCCCGATTGGCTGGGAACTTTTCTCAAATCACGATGGATAGCAGGAAGATCATCAAAGAACATGAACAACAAAAGCATTGACCTAGAGTTATGATTGATCTTGATTTATGCTATTTTAGGGGAACGGAATGGGACTATGCCTTATGGAAGAGAGGTTGAGCTTTGCATCCCTCTCGTTTCCCATTATTCTTGAACCAAGTGCAGCGTGAATCCGCTTCGGACCTGGCGTTTCTACTTAAAGTAGCTCGCTTGGGTCCGACGCTAGTTGCCGTTAGGAAATGACCAATAAGGAAAACTCTAATTCAAGTCGATCCTAAGTGGGAACGGTCGGAATACTTACGCTACGTGGTAGACGCGGAAAGCCCTAGATCGCAAATCTCGTAACATTCCATGGGAGTGCCGGGCGGAGTTTTCTAGACATCCTTTCCGACGGACTGCTAAGACGTGTCCTAATGATACAAGTGGACACGTTACAGTTGGTATCAGAGCCAACCAACAGTGGAATTGTTTTTATGAAATCTTAAAAAGATAAAGTAAAGCAAATGTTGATGTCCAAACATTTCCTTACTTTCAATACTGTCTTGCTGAATTACGAAGCATGGAACAAGTTCTTGGTATTCTGCATCATGTTTATGACTGCAATGCATTCTTCGCATTATCAACAAAGGGTTGAGATGATGAACATCCTAGAGAAAATCTATAATTCATTGCCTTTGTACATGGAACGAAGATGGATGGGTGCCTCAGGAATCTACTATATAGCCACCCACTCGTTTGCTTATCTACAAACCAACCTAAAGAGGATCAAGTGGTTGGAAGACCTGAAAGTCGTGAAGCTGTTCATTTTTGTGGAAGCTCACGTAAACTCAACTCTACATATTCGATGTCGAAGGGTTGGGATGAACTCATATGTATATGAGGAAGTAACCCGTGTGATCCCCGCTGACAGGATTAAAGTGTTGGGGCGCCATGAGAAGAATGGGTTCAAAAGGAAAGGATACCTTGAACTTCCAATGACTTACCGATTCCTGAAGATCCATGAACCAAAACCATACTATTATACAGTTCATGTAGATAAATATAATACAACGTTATTCTCCCCAAACTAAATGTAACAGTTGGCTTATCATCGCAAGAAATGTTGTATTCCGAAAGGGCTATGCCCATATAAATACAAATAAGACTTCTTTTTATCAATGTCTGATTGTGCATGAGAATTGATAAAAAGTTCAGTGGTTAGATTGCTTGGGTGATAGCGGAATTAAAGATGTAATATAAATCAATAACGATTATCGTGTAATAACATTAAGAAACCTTTATCCAGGCACAACCCTAGGTACAGGTTCCTAGTTCGCCTCCTACATCAAGTGCTGTTGTAATCCAGGAGAAGAAGTTCCTTCTCAAGAAAATTAAGCCACCCGAGTTTGACGGGAGAGGCAGGTCCGTCCAAGCAGAAGCTAAAATTTGGATTGAATCTATGGAGGATTACTTTGAAGTAGCTAATACTGCACCCGCCAATCAAGCTATGCTTGCCAAGCTAAAGCTTACCGACGAAGCCAGGCTTTGGTGGAAGAAATGGTGTAGGGATCAAGGGATCGCGGAGGCATCCATTACCTGGGAGAAGCTGAAGAAAGCCGTGTAGGGAAGATACTTACCACTTGCATATCACACGTAGAAAATAAATGAGTTCTATGAGCTAAAACAGCTCCGGCTCACTCTTGACGCATACTACTCTAAATTCGTCTCACTTCTTAAGTTTACACCGTAGATGGACATGACATAGCATGTGTCCAAATTTTGTGCTGGTTTAAATCCCCTAGTAAATACCCGTCTCGAATCTATGCGTCCATCAAATCTTCAAGACGCACTCATTCGAGCTGCGCCTATAATTCAGGAGGTGCAGTCTAGACCAAGGGGTAGCAAAACTTGGTCTTATAATGACCCGAACAGAGGAGCATTCAGACCTCAAATGAAGAGAGTTCAAGGTCATAATCAGGGACAAAGAAAGAAAGCAAGGACTAATAACATAAACAACTTTGTTCCTACTCAAAGCAATGGCTGAAACCTCCATTGTTTCCACTGCAACGAGCCCGGTCATTTTAAGAGGCAATGTCCCAAACTTGGAGGAGGACATCGCCAAGCACCTTTCCAAGGAATAGGCCGTGGTCAAGGAGCCGCTACACGAGGAAGAGGAAGAACTGCCTGCTTTGCCAATAGGAAAATATGCGAAGAAGAAGAAGATTCGACCATGGAAGTAGAGTTTGAAAGGGTGTCAGTCCATGCGGCTCTACACAAGAAAGGTCTGAATCGCCAGTTCTTGGTGATTCAGACACCGTTGGACTATCAAGGTAAAAGTTTCAAGATCTTGATCGATTGTGGAAGTACACATTCCTTTATCTCACTAGCTTGTGTAAAAAGACTAGAAATAGCTATAGTAGAAGCACCCACCTTGCTTGTGGAATTGGCAAATGGTCGTGAGGTTACTTGTACTAGGAAAACTACTAAGGTGGAATTCTTTCTGGGAGGAAAGAAGACTTCGGTCAAATTCAGAGCCATGAATTTAGGTATCCATGAGTGTCTACTCGGAATGGATTGGCTTAAGCCTAACGACGCCCACATTCATTGTGAAAAGGGCCAAATTTCCTTTCGAAACTCTGAAAGGGAATTAGTCACAACTCACGGTGAGGTTGGAGTGCCAAAAATCCAATTGGCCAAGGCATCTCGAATTATAAAAGGAGTTAGAAAATGACTACCTATCTACTTAATTAAGCTCAACAAGTTAGATCAGAAGCAGGAGTCTAGTGAAGGACCTTCTTGGCTAAAGGAATACACGGATGTATTTCCTGAAGAGTTAACTGAACTCCTACCTCAAAGAGAAGTGAATCATGAGATTAAGCTAGTACCAGGAGCTACGCCAATTGCAAAAAGACCTTATAGAATGTCTATACTGGAAGAAATTGAGCTGAAGGAACAACTCAAGCAACTGCTATAACAAGGCTACATCCGTCCTAGTAGTTTACCGTGGGGAGTGTTGAGATGATAAGCTCAACACATGTGGACATTGATGATGGACCTCCTGGTTAGATGGGTCCACACGTCTACACTTAGTACGTCGGTGGTCATTATGACTCTCACATGGACACTAACTCATTACTTATTATATTTAGGTTGTTACACCTATTTACAGCTAGCATAGTTATAGCGCCAGTTGACTAGTGTAGTCGGTTATGCATTGTTTGACTTAGTAGGCCACTTTCCTTTATGTTATATCTTATCTATACTTTGTGTACATTGTAAAGAGTGTGGAAGAAGAAGAAGAAACCAGCAAGAAAACGTTTTTTGGCCTCCATCTCTCTTCTTGTCTCTTGAGTGAGCTTCTTCTTGTGCATTCTGTGTGTTCGATGTAGCATCTTGAGCAAGTCCCCCCACCACGCGATTCTTGACATGATATCAGAGCTGCGCCACTGAGAGAGGCTGATTTCGAAGGTTGAAGTGAAGGAGAAGAAGAAAGGTTCGAGCAAGCAAGCCACGGGTAAAAAGATCTCCCATTCTTCCACTCTCTCTCTCTCTCTGATAGAGCCTGTGGAGGCATCGGAAGCAGGGTCAAGCAAAAATTGCATGAAGAGCGTTGTATTTCAGGCCCCTTTTTAGAGCCACAAGGTTGCGGACAGCAGTTTTAGGGTACACTGTGATTTCGGTTGTTTTGACCGAAAGTGAGTGCGTAGGTTACAGATTGCAAATCTGTAATTCTTGAGGTGTTTGTAGGAAGCAGACGTAAGTTTTATTTGCAAACAGGTTGTAGATTACATGTATTGTTGAGCAGACAATGAAAAAGACTGTCTGTATTGTTGTGCAATATAGGTCGAAGGTTGCAAAAGATTTGCTTGATGTTTGGTATTAGTTTTGTGATAATGGTAGAAAACAGTGGAACCCATCATTGAGAAGCTCGAAAAGAACAACTACCCATCATGGAAGTTCCGTGTCACAAACTTCCTTATTGGAAAAGGCCTCTACGAGTTTGTTTTAGGTGAAGAAAAGGAGCCGAAGGTGAGTGATCCTCCAACTGCAGAAGAGACAAAGGTACGGAAGGAATGGAATGCAAAAGATAAAGAGTCATGTATTGGTTGTTTGCAGTAATTGACAATAATATGCTAGGACATATTAGATATGTAGAGAATTCATATGCAGCTTGGACCATACTTGAAAGTATGTTTTCTGTAAATACAAAAGGCATGAAAGATTCAACTCAAGCAAGAGTTGAATACATTGAAGAAAGGGAAGATTTCTATCAATGAGTATGCATTGAAGGTAAGGAGCATTGCAGATGCCTTGGCAGCGATTGATGCAATGCCCAATGATGATGATTTGGTGTTATCTACCTTGGGTGGACTTAACAATGAAAAGGCTTGGAAGTCTTTTGTAACTTTTGTATATGTTACAAAGCCATTCCTAGATTTCGATGAGTTGGTCTCCCTTATGATCACTCAAGAGATCAACATGCAGAGTGAGACATCTGAAAGAGGTGGTGAATAGGTCCAAACTTTCTACTTCAGTTCAGGAAGGGGACATGGCAGGTTCTCTTCAAGAGGCCGTGGTATAGGACGTGGTAATGACAACCAGCAAAATAGATTGAATCAGCAATTTGGTGATATGTAGGTTTCAGGAGGTCATGGTAACTTTAGAGGCAGGGGACCTTTAGAGGAAGACGTGGATGGCAGAATAAAGGTTCTAACAACTCTGGTATTGTGTGTCACTACTATGGCAAAATAGGTCATATTGCAGCCCAATGTTATACTAAGAAAGATGATATTCGCAGTGGTAAGTTACATCAAGGAAACTATGCATCGTCTTCACAACAAAATGAAGACAAAAATGAATGTATGTTTGTTATGCAATATATGTTGAATGCTGTTACAGGAAAGGGCACACATGATGATGTTTGGTATGTTGATTCAGGTGCATCCAATCATATGACTAGCCATGCAGAATGGTTTGGAGAGATGCAGGATTTGCAAAATACAGATTATGTGCAGACACGTGATGATTCATACCACCCAATTTCACACATTGGAAAAGTTTCCTTGTCCTTGCATGATGGTAAGATAAAGAGCCTTTCACATGTATTACATGTGCCATCTATTACAAAGAACTTGGTGTTAGTCGGTCAAGTGGTAGAGCAAGGGCTGCAAGTCAGATTTAATGCAAAGGGGTGCTTTGTAGAAGACTTCAATGACAAGTGCAGGTTAGTTGCAAAGGGAAGTAGAGTTGGGCGTATATTTACTTTGGATGCTAGAATTCCTACTATGAATGCTACTATGTATGCTAAAGGAAAAGGTGTTGTTACAGATATTGAAATTTGGCACAAACGCATAGGACATGCAAATGTACAAAGGCTGAAACTAATGCAGTCCAAAGGGTTGGTTACAGGTTTGCCTACATTTAGAGTTGTAGAATTTCATAAGGTATGCGAAGCATGTCAGTTTGGTAAGCAGGCAAGACAACCCTTTTCACATGACAGAGATGTAAGCAGAAATATCCTTGATGTTGTGCATATAGACATCTGGGGCCCTGCACAAAATGTATCTCTTGGAGGCAATTCATACTTTGTCACATTCATTGATGATTGTTTTAGAAAGCTGTGGGTATATTTTATGAAGGAAAAGAGTGAAGCGTTTGAGCACTTTAGAGCTTTCAAGGCTGCAGTTGAAAGAGAAACAAGCTTGAAAGTAAAGTGCTTGAGGTCAAATGGAGGGGGAGAGTACCTCTCGAATGAGTTCAGTGATTTTCTGAGGTCTCATGGGATAAAGAGACAGTTCACATGCAGGTATACCCCACAGCAAAATGGGGTTGCAGAAAGGAAAAACATGCATATTGCGGAAGTTGCACACGCCTTGATGGCTGAAAAGAATATGCCTAAGCATTTTTGGTCAGAGGTTGTTCATACTGCTGTTTATATTATGAACAGAACTCCCATAGCTGCAATTCATGGTATGACCCCCGAAGAATGTTTTACAGGTAAGAAGCCTGATCTCTCACACTTGAAAGTGTTTAGCTGCATTGTATATGTTCATGTGCCAGATGAGTTGCGAAAGAAACTGGATCCAAAGGCTGAAAAGTGTGTCTTTATTGGATACTCTTTAGAGCAGAAAGGGTATCGCTATTATAACCCTGTCACATGTAAGTTCAAAGTGAGTAGGGATGTCATCTTTGATGAAATGAGCAGTTGTTATGCATCTAGTGGTGATGCATTAGATGATGATGATGATCATGACACTCATGTGTAGGCTGAAAAGCAAGAATCACGGACTCTTAGTGGACCGGAGACATCATCTGGTAGTCCTTGGTCTGGGAGACTAGGTCGGGTTACTATCAACTAAGGATCAAGGAAGAAGATATCCAAAAGACAGCCTTCAACACAAGATATGGGAACTTCAAATCCCTAGTTATGTCATTTGGGCTTACAAATGCACCTGCTACCTTCAACATGTTAATGCAAGATATCTTTAGGCCATATCTTGATGACTTGGTGCTCGTCTTCTTTGATGACACTTTAGTCTATTATAAACATGAAGAAGATCATGAAACCCAACTTCGGATTGTCCTTGAAACAATGAGGTCACATAAGCTGTATGCTAAGATGAAGAAGTGTGCATTCTTCAAACGCCAGATTGAATATCTGGGACTCATAGTATTAGCAGAAGGAATCTCAGTGGACCTAGCCAAGGTCAGAGATGTGCTAGAATGGCCAATACCAACATCTATCAAAGAAATATGCAGCTTTCTTGGATTGACAGGATGGTGTAGGGTCTTCATAAAAAACTATGCTTTAATTGCAACATCTCTGACGGACTTACTGAAGAAGCAAACTTCCATTACATGGTCAACTCCCGAAAAAAATAGCTTCGACAGATTGAAGCAAATTTTGGTATCAACACCTATCTTAAAACTTCCAGACCTCAATAATGAGTTTGAAGTAGTAACTGATACTAGCACACTTGCCTTGGGATGTGTGCTCATACAGGAAGGTCATCCTGTAGCATACTCTTCAAGGAAATTGAAGAGTCATGAGAAGAATTATGCTACGCATGATTTGGGATTGCTAGCTGTCATCCATGCTCTAAAGCTTTGGAGACACTACCTATTGGGTAACAAGTATACACTAACTGACCATAAGAGTCTCAAGTGGATCTTTACCCAGAACGAGCTCAACATGAGGCAATGTTGGTGGATTGAAGTACTGGAGGAGTATGACTTTGAAATCAAGTACTGACCAGGAAAAGAGAATGTAGTTGTTGATGCGCTTAGTCACAAGGCATTCCTTAATTCACTAATCTTGCAGAATCCATCAATAGCTAGGTCTCTAGCTACAAAAGTATCTATGCCAAACAATCCAATACTTGAGTTAGCTAGAGAGGATGCATGCCATGACCCGGCCTACCAAACAATGCTAAGGGAGATCTCTTTCAAGGATCAGAACCAAAAGTTGCAAGCTAAGTATCATGAATTCTCTATCTCAATAGTGGACTTGTCTACTATAGAATGAGGCTGTGTATACAAGCAAGTCAGTCACTTAAGCAAAAGATATTGTGGAAAGCTCATGATTCCCCTTTCTCAGGACATCCTGGCTACGCCAAGACTCTTAATGCAGTTAGGAAGAGCTACCATTGGGAGAGGCTTAAAGGTGATGTTCTCACATATGTCACCGAGTTTTTGTCTTGTCAACGTATCAAAGCCAAACATGTCAAGATGCCAGGGAAGATGCAACCGCTTGACATTCCCAAAATGAAATGGGAACTCATGAGTATGGATTTTGTTTTAGGCCTACCCAAAGTCCAAGGAGGATACAACTCCATCATGGTTGTGGTTGACATGCTTAGTAAGGCTGCACACCTTATTCCAGTAAAGACAAACTATAAAGCCTCAGACATTGCAAGATTGTTTATCAAGGAGATATTCAAGCTACATAGGCTACCAAGAAGAATCATTAGTGATCGTGATTCTCTCTTCACATCACACTTCTGGAGAGTTATCTTTGGAGCCATTGGGACTCAACTCTGCTTTAGCACTGCTTACCATCCCCAAATGGATGGCCAAACATAGCGAGTAAATCAAGTCATCGAGGATATTCTTAGGTCATACTGTTAACGTGAGCCGAAGAGGTGGATTCAATACTTGCCTTTGGTTGAATTTGCCTACAATGCTTCTTACCAACAAAGCATTCAGATGACCCCTTTCCAAGCATTATATGGTCATGACTGTCGAAGTCCCCTAAACTTCTCAGATCCAACATTAAGGGTTGAAGCTTCAAGGCAGATGTTGAAAGAGATGGATGACCAAATAAAGTCAATAAGACAGGACATCCAAGTTGCCAAGGATAGACAAAAGGTCTATGCGGATTTGAAGCGTCAAGATAGAGTCTTCGAAGGAGACATGGTCTTTATTTGCGTATGCCCAAAGAAGAGATCCCTATCCTTAGGAGATTTCAAGAAGCTAAGTCCAAGGTATTGTGGACCGTACAAGATCCTCAAGTACCTAGGACCTAATGCTTATAAATTGCAACTCCTTGAGAACCTAAAGGTTCATAATGTATTCAATATCAGCCTATTGAAAAAGTATGTACCTAATCCTAACCATGTACTTGATGACCAACAAGTTGTAATGCCTAGTCAAGGAGTCCTTGAACTAAGGCCTGAGAAGATCTTAGATGTTAGGGAGAGACAATTGAGATCCAGAACCTTGAGAGAATGCCTCGTCCAGTGGAAAGATTATCCCGAAGAGGATGCCACTTGGATACATGAAGGCACTCTCAACCATCAATATCCGATGAGGACATCTTGATTCCTCCAAGGGGGAGAGAATGTAATATCCCGAAGGCACAAGCACGCGTGAACTGCCTCAATATAGGATAATGGAATTGGATAATTCTTTTGATTAAGCAATTTTTTTTTCAATTATTTCCCCTCTCCTCCAGCCGACTGTCGACCTAGAGGAAGAGGGGAATAGCAAGAGAGGCAAGCTCCTTGCTGGAGCTTGCCTAGGCTCCTAGCCATGCCTGACGACACACAAGGGAGGGAGGATCCCCCTCCCCTTACCGATATAAATGGGGGGGGGGGGATGCAAGCGGAAGGCAGAGGAGGCACTGCCTTTAAAGCCTTAGGAGGAGGCTCTATTGAAATATGAGGGAGGGAGAGGCTGATGAAGTCGCCACTTGAGAGGTGGGGATGCCTTGGAGCCACTCGAGGAAGAGACACTGCTAATAATAGCCGGCGCTGCCACCTGAGCTTCGTCACCATCTGACGTCCTCCAAACCCCCCTCCATGTGGCCCGTAAGCTTCTAGAAGCTTAGAAGCTTCCAAGGGGGGCTTCCTAAGACCCCCTTCCTATGGGCTTAGGGGTTACCCCCCTCCCTCCAATTTTTCCCCTAAGGGCCCTTAGGCCCCTTTCCTATAGCCTTTAAAGGCTACCCTTTTTCCCCTTTAAAAATTCCTCCCTAAGGGATCCCTTAGGGTCTCATTTCCCCCCCCCCTTGGAATTTCTCCCTTAGGACCTTATAAAGCCCCTTTTCCCCCAAGAAAGGATTTTACCCAAAAATCCCTTGAGAGGCCTTAAGTGGTCTTTAAGGCTCTTCCCCCCCCCCCCCTCTGAAATTTCCCCCTTGAAGATCAATAAGGCCCTTTTTGCCCCAAGAGGTTTTATATTAAGCCCTTCATCCGACCCCCTCGAATTTCCCCTAAGGGCTCCCTTAGGCCCTTTTTATACCTTTTATTTACCCCCTTACAAAAAAAAGATAGGGTGTTAAGGGTTTTTTTGACACTTTTATTTCCCCATACAAAAGCCCTCGTAAGGGTTTTTTTCCACCTTTTATTCCTTGTTCGTGTGAATCTTTATAAGGCCATTAAGCCTTTCCCATGGCTTTAATGGGTCTTATTCGCGAGAGATTTTTAAAACACCTCCTTTTTTCGAAATCCCTACTTCAAGGAGGAAGCCTTCTAAAACCGCTTCAGACGGACGGTGCAAGTTATCGCAAAAGGGAGCCACAGTGGAATTTCAAAAAGGAGTTGCAAAGCTACATCCATGACGGAAAGGTTGCATTCGCGATGCCTCCTAAGAAAGGCCAAGGCGCAACCATAGGAGGATCATCTCCTAGCATCCACGTGGACATCTCACCCCAAGTCCAGGTTTTCATTCCTAATTTTTATTTGGTATTGTTATAATGGTGCGAGGATAATTGTTGGAAATAAGGATGCACTTTTCACCTTAAATGCTTTAGAAAAGATTGATATGCATTTCTAGCAAATAGCTTTATGCATTACAATGAATTAAAACTAGATTAATGTCCATTGTTATAAAACGGAATTAAAATAGTATACTTCGTTTAAACATGGAAGTATAAATTGCATATCGCATTATTAAGCCATATCTTCCTTGCAATGAATCATCATGGGAAGTGCTAGGAATCCTTAGGAAAGTGCAAGACATGAAATGATTCTTACAATGCATAACTCTAGGCAATTACCGTTTGTCAACTACATAAATTATCAAGTAAAAGGTTGCTTGTTTAGCATGAATTTTGTTCGCAAGGTATAGGAAGATTAGTTGGAATTAACCTAACCTATGCCTGACCTTAATCAATAAGTAAGGGTTGAAAAATCAAGTTATGCATAGACAACGAGTCATGTGTTTATGAAATGTTAACATACCTATCAAATTGGCACAAACCTAAACACCTAAACCCCGAAGTACTCGTTTAGAATGAGTTAAATTCCAAGAAATTCACTAGGAATTAATACGTGACCTAATCATATGTATTGCTAAAAATGAAACTCCTATACCCTAAATACTTGCCCACATTCACCGAATGTAGGGACAGTGAAATATATTTGGGAAGTGATCTAGGGTTTGTCCCTAAGAATCTTACGACATGGACCTTGGAACCCTAGGACTGACGACGTTAGCCTAATGTAATCCAGAACAGATTGTTTCGTAACTCCACTTGATGAGTAGAATAATCTCATAGTTTGATGCGACACTTGTGCAACAAGTGCGGAGTCATATGATCTTGTGATTTGATCACAAGGGAACGGCCAATTCTCGCAATGAGGTTGGCAGGTCCTTACGCAAGTTATCTTGCAAGAGGATGAATAATCATCCTAATATAGTATCTTTCTTGAGTAAAGATAATTGTTTGGAAGCAAAAGACCAGCCGATAAACTAAAATAATCTATGAACTTAAGGTTTGACCAAGTCGGGTTAATAGGGTACGCTGTCGTACTGCTGCGCATCCGAGGTGTGAAATCCACCAAAAAGTTGTGTGTGTGACATTTATTACTTTGTACATACTTAGTTGTTGTGTTTGCATTTTTGTTTTGCGTGGACAGTATAGTGGAGAGGGAGTTGGAGTAATCCCTTGGCAAGGTGGCACATATGCCAAGGTTCTATCAACAACTTTGCATTCTCTGCAGATGGCTTGGATTCAACGAGTGTTGGATGAGATGGTTATCTCAGAGTTTTGATTTCAAGACTGAACAACTAATCTGTCAAGGCATTATTTTGGTGCCCTTCTTTGCTGCTCTTGGAGCCCAGACAGCAAGTGTGTCTTGATTGCAGGTGAAGAAAATAAGGGTGAGAAGATACAGTGCTTCATTGTCTAGCTGGCTGGATTGGCCGATGTGTACGTGAACGATGCTTTTGGTTCTTGGCAGTCCCATGCATCCACTTATCACATTGCAAGACTACTGCCATCATATGCAAGCTTATGCTTGCAGGATGAACTTTGCCATGTGAAGCTAGTTTTACAGCCAAGCAGACCATTTGTGGCTATAGTTGCGGGGGCCAAGTATGATACCAAGATTGGTCCACTCACTGAGATCTACAAGAAGGTGGACAAGCTGATCCTGGGAGGAGTGATATACAACACTTACCTGTGCGCCAAATACGGTGTCAAGATCAAAGGAGTAGAGGAATCATATATTGAGCTGGCCAGCGGCTTGGTTGAGCAGGATGAGACTCATAACAAGATTGTTGAGCTACCATTTTTAATCGAGTCGGACACTCTTGCATGCAGGAAAGAGGGACAATTTCGAATGATATGAGCCAAGGATTTTTCTCCTGGTAAAGAATACAACTTTGTGGTGGATGTGGATCCACAATCCTTTGAGGTAGATCCCTGCAAAGAGGCTCTCAGTTCAGCAAGCACGATATTTATTAATGCTGTCATGGGTCTAATGCCACACTTCTGGCATGGAACCAGCAAGATGGATGAGGTTATTGACAACAACATCTCAGCACAGAAGTTCTTTGGAAGGGGGAGATACTCTTCAAGAGTTCAAGAGCTTACATCCAAAACTATATCATGAAGCACTGCACAGTCCCAAATACTATCTATTTACAAGAAGGGGTACGGTTTTGAAGGTGATTGAGGAGGGGGATCCCTATGGACTTGAGATTGTGAAAGCACTCATTGACAACAAGAATGCATACTACAACAACATATTTTCAAATCAGCAGTAGGGCAGATAGGGCCTGATCGAGGAGGGATGGTATCACAACCACCAAGAGTGGGAGTGATGACTGGATTGCTTTTCTAGTAAAGAAAAAGGGCCGCTTTTCTGAGGGTAGTGTATCGAGCTAAAATAAATAAATAGGAACCTGCCAAACGGGAGCTGGGGAGGAGGAGAAAAAGCAGAGCAAGTAATTGCTAGCCAGAGGGCAAACCTACCGGCAGCTCAATCTCTGGGAACAGGAAGCACTCATCAAGATTTATGGGGACGTTCATGTGAAGCCAAAGGACGGGAAGAGGATCGAGGGGGCTCTAATTACGTGAATTCAATAGGAAAACATGATTCATTATTCTTAGTATCGGATGCTGCACACGGAGAAAAGGGAGAATTGTGTAAACTGAATTTTCGGTGCATCTCTGCAAAACAACTGGGGAAAGTGGAATTGAGAAGGAAAGGGAGAGCTTTCCCACAAAGATGATATTGAACCTTTTGAAAGCGCTTCAGAGAGTAAAGGCCTGCTGAATGTAGCATGCTTGTTCACTGACAGTAAAGTAATCAGCCAAAGTGATGTTGTGGAAGGACTCACGTACCTTCACAAGAAGAATGTCATACAGGGAAATATCAAGCTTGAGAAACTTCTGCTCAAGGCTTTTTCATCCAACTCTGTAAAAGCAATCCTTCGGTTCTTCAGGATCCTTCTCTTTGCTTCTTCCAAAACTACCTTGAGAAACTTGATGCAAAAGTACCACCAACTACTTACTCCAAATCAAATTCTGCTCTGCACAACGTTTTAAAGCTCACTGGATGCTAAATCACAGCAATAAGGATGGATTCAGCTCTTCTTTGGAGAATATGGGCACACAGATTTATTTGGACACCTACTCAAGGTTTTCAAGACTGTGAATCAAATATAATGCAGGGATTCAATACAAGAGCTCACCTGAATGCACATCATAGTAGCTATGGTGGTGCAGGTCAGGATATGGATGTAGTGAGTGGCACATAAAGAACATGGCTTACTTCAACTCTTCAGTTTTTGCTTCATGTCAGGGCAAGAGGCTTTTTGAGATTCACTATCTGAACTGATTGAAAGTTCACAATGTTTCCACCATGTGGTGCTAGTTGCATCATTGAAGCTCATCTAGAATTCCAAAATTTTACTGGTGCGAGATGTCATCTCATGGAATGCCATGATTTCTGCTTACACAGAGTATGGTAAGGATGACGGATGCCTTTTTTTGTATGCTATGATGCTGCAAGAGAGAATTTTACCCAACAAAGCCACCTTTAGATGTAGAATATGCAAAGAGTACTACAGAGAGTTAAAGTTAAGTGCAGGAATCTTTCCCTGTTATGCATCTAGAGACTACAGTTTCTATGAGAGATGAGTAGATAGTTGAGATCACTCGGCAAGAGACAGAGTTTGCTATTGTATGTCAGCATACTGAGACATAGACTATGATTTATGGTTTACAAAGTTATTGAGGGCTGATATCTGTCAGTTGAAAGAGTTGAGGACTGATATATATTGGTCAAGAGTTTCAGAGATCGTCAAAATATTTAGCTGTTTGAATAGTGGATTCTGCATACAATATTAGAGTTTTTGCTGCTCGCAAATCCTCTCATCTTGCTTATTTGTATGATTGATCTTCTATCTTGAAATTAATCAAGGTCCTCTGTGGTCGCGACTTTGCTTTTGAAAACCCTTCGACAACGCCCTAACCCAGGATATAGGGGATCTTGCCAAATCGCAAGCCATCCCGGATCGAGTGCTAGATGCATTTGAGAGGAAGGATTCATTCCTTAGTAGTTTGCCAATAAAAACGACCAATGGAAATGTTTGTGGTTGTTACAGACTTAAGAGCACTGCTTGGTTTTGTTTGATTAATGAATTAAAATATAAATGGATATCTAATACTTCAAGTTGAAGGCTTGAAGGGCTTGAAGGCTTGAAGGCCTACGTGACTCTAACCAAGGGGGTTGTTAACCGTGCCGGGAAAGTGGACCGAACCCGCCGCGAGAGGTCTCTATGTTGAGCGCTACTTGGAGTAGGAGGATGCTTGGGTGCTAGAGGGGGCTCTAGCTGTAAATCCCTCTCCTTCGGAGCCTTGCACAAGAGGCTAATGTGACTCGGGATTGGATCTCGAGGCCCATATACTAGTCTACGGGCAAAAACTTGGATTGATAATCCCTCTGGATTGCTGGATAGGCTTCGGGTGGATTGTGGATAAGCCTATGGGCTGGACTTTTTGTATTTCAAAGATAAATATGATAACCTGTTAATAAGAAACTTGTTTGACATTGTTTTTCTATGTCAAGTGATATGATTACGTGAAAGAACCAGTGCCTAACGGGCTAATTAAAGAAATTGATTTGTTACATGTCCAACTAAATGTGCTAGGTGATTAAATAACTAAAACAACCCGAGGAAAGTGCGGAGGATGGGCCATAGGTCTGTTCTACGAATGGGTGGTCCCGGTTGGCCATGAAAATTTCTCAAATCACGATGGACAGCAAGAAGATTGTCAAAGAACACGAACAACAAAAGCGTTGACCTAGAGTTATGATTGATCCTGATTTATGCTGTTTTAGGGGAACGGAATGGGACTATGCCTTATGGCAAAGAGGTTGAGCTTTGCATCCCTCTTGTTTCCCATTCTCCTTGAACCATGTGCAGCATGAATCTGCTTCGGACCTAGCGTGTTCACTTGGGTCCGACACTCGTTGCCATTAGGAAATGACCAATAAGGAAAACCCTAATTTAGGTCGATCCTAAGTGGGAACGGCCGGAATACTTCCGCTATGTGGTAGACGCGGAAATCCCTAGACCGCAAATCCCGTAACATTCCATGGGAGTGCCGGGCGGAGCTTTCTAGACATCCTTTCCGATGGACTTCTAAACGTGTCGTGAAGATACAAGTGGACACGTTACAGTGTGATGGATCCTTATTATCCGTGGGCAAGTAAAAGTGGAGATATATATGTTATTCATATATGCATTACAAATAATAGATATATTAAGTTAACCACACACACACACACACATGTTAGAATGTAGGCATGGGAATCCACCCTAAGCAAGGGTCTATAAGGGTAGATGTATATGAATGGCCTTAAGGGGTAGGGAGAACCCTAATCCTACCTCGACAGAGGCTATATAGATAGCCTATGGGTCACTATCAACAGTGAGAGAGTGTACCCAAGTTGTACTCTAAGCAACTTAGTAAATAAGATTTTGTTCTTGTACTTTGAGCTCTCATCTCCCTTGTGCACATCCTTCTTACTGCAAACCATGAGTATTCACATGGTATCAGAGCCTCCTCTGATCCTTTTATCTTCCTGTATCCTCAACTTCACTAAGTGCACATGATTTTTCATCATCTTCATCTTTTCCCACTTACCTCCATAGGCAAACCTTGACCCCCTAACCTTGGAGGACCTGGGGAAACCAAAGGAGAGCATTTCAACTCCTCAGTTTTACTGAGGACTTCTTCCCCAACACAAGGCAACCTAGGATGGCACATTAGAGGGTAACATTATGTATCGTAAAGGGAAGCATTGAAGAAATCACAGATCACATACAAAAATCGTAGCCTCCTGTTCATCACCACGGCATGACCTGTAGAAGACGAAATCATAGTAGATGTCTTAGGGAAATGATAGCCCCCTAAGTGGGCTTCCTAATCCTAAAAGGGTTTGACAAAAACCCTAATTGTTTGTCTCCTGATGGTAGCCATAGCCAGAAAGCTTCAATCTTTTCTATTTTTCAATTTCTTCAATTTCAAAGCACTAATAGTGATTCTAATCACTGATTGATATTCTACAAAGTCAATTGAATATTTTAAAGCTATAATTCCAAGTCTTTTACCCTCGGTGGACCTCCTTAGTTCATCAAATAATCCATATTTCATATCTCAAGTGGCATAAAACCTTGAGATGAGTGCTTGTAAGCACTAATGTTGCATTTTACAATCATGTTGCTAGTTGGATATTGACTAAATTTGGTGGTTTTTATCAAAAAATTAAAACCATCAAGTGATTTATGTCATTAACCTCTTCTTTCTTGGTTGTAGGGCTATGTGTACAACTATAAACACATAGACCATATCCCAATATTAGTTTGTTGCCTGGTACATCAGAGATATGAGTGTTATTGTACTCTCCTTTGATTCATCCTACAGCATAGCATAATTGATAAGCCATTCTCCACCAAGAACTCCTCAAACAGGCTACATTATCAGGAAGAGCCTAAAAGCTCACCTTGTTGAAACTTAGGAAAACACTAAAGCTTAAATCAAGAGTTGTTCGAAGAAAAAAAGCTCCTAAATCCTATCTTGAGATATTGCATATGTATGATTTCTAACCATTTTCAACTCAAGTTTAAAGTTGTCTATCAGTTCTACTATTTGGTTGTATTTGACCACATGTAAAGGACTAGACATTGCCATTGCTTAAGGCAATAGGTAAGACCTTCCTACAATGGCCATGGTATGTATAGATGTAGGGCCTCAAATTTGCAAGTTCAATGGAAAAGGTTTCCATCCTTGGCAAGTCCTCGTAAAATACAAAATGATGGAAAGAGAGTACTGGCCCTTCATAAAAGGAACCAAAGTTATTGGCCCATCCAATCCCCTTGATGTAGAAGATGATGAAAGAGCTCAGACCATCATCATGTTTCATTTAGAGGAATCTTTAATTCATCATATTGACCAACTCTCCACTACCAAGGAGAACTAGGATGAACTTGAAAGGCTCTACGGTGCTATAGGAAAAAACTCTAAAATCTTTCTAAAGATTGAGTTTTTCAGCTTGGAATACAAATAAGGAGAAGATCTAAGAAAACTTATTTGACATATGAAGGGGCTTATGGCACATCTTGCCTCTGTTCAAGCACCTATTCATGATGAAGATGCCATTGCCATCCTTCTAAAGTCTGTGAAGAAGGTTTTTCCAACTCTTGTGACTACCCTAACTAATATTCCAAATCCAACTTTGGCAAGTACCATCCAGTCTTGCATGGATGAAGAGAAGAGAAACCATACTAAAGAAACTTTAGCATTCACTTTCCATGAGCAAGTGTTAGTCCATACTGCTTCTACTAAGTGCTCCTTTTGTCACAAAAAAGGGCATATTGTAAGCAATTGCTAGAAGAAATACCTAGACAAAATGAAGTGCAATAAATGTAAAAAGACCGGGCATATCACCAGTAAATGTCATAGTGTTCCAGAAGTAACTAAAGAATTGAAGGCCAAATTTTCCTCCCAATCCAAAGATGACCAACTCTTTTGAGTCTTGTAACATCCTCTACCTATGAATATCCTTGTAGCCTGATTTATAAAGGTATCCCATTTAATTGGGGGGGGGGGGGGGGAACGTTAACATGTCTTGTAATGCAATGCCACATTGGCATTGAGCGGGAATGCTAGAATGTAGGCATGGGAATCCACCCTAAGCAAGGGTCTTTAAGGGTAGATGTATGCGAATGGCCTTAAGGGGCAGGGAAATCCCTAACCCTAGCTTGGAAGAGGCTATATAAACATGCTATGGGTCACTATCAACAGTGAGAGAGTGCACCCAAGTTGTACTCTAAGCAACTTAGTAAACAAGATTTTTTTTTGTATTTTGAGCTCTCATCTCCCTTGTGCACATCCTTCTTGCTGCAAAATCTCAGTATTCACAACACACACAAAGTTAATCCTTAGATGAACAAAGTGGAAATTTTGAAAAATATAAGCAGAAGAAAAGGCCAATGTAAAAGTGAAATAAAAGATGAAGGCATGCCAAGAAAAATCTGGAAACAAAAGAAGTGCAACAAGTCCTAAATCAAGGAGAGAGGCGCACAAGAAAAAGCACAAGTCAATACTTTTGTAAAAGAGTGCAAGTTGCACCATGAATTATTTTGTAAAAGAGTGCTCGACTCTCATCCGTGCAAATTGTAAATGGTTAGAGACAGGATCTGAGGCCATACCAATGGGGAAGAGGAGGAGAAGGGTTGGAGGAATGGACCAAAAAGGGGATGACCGCCCAAAGGGAAATAGAGTGAGGGTTTTGTATATAAAGTTAAAAAGTGAATGAGGAGCTCATTCTTGTGTGTGGCCAAAGGGAGCTATCTTCTTCTTCTTCTTCTTCTTCCTTGCTTGAGCTTTTGCTTGAGAGAGGGAGTGTGAGAGTGTGATTGTGTGACTGTGTGAGGGTGAGGGACCTTCTCCGATCTTCTCTTTTCTTCTCTTCTCTTCTCTTCTCTTCTCTTCTCTTCTCTTGCTCGAGCAATGGATATTGGAGTATCGAGCTTGAGGATGAAGCTTGCACTTGGATCCTAGAGCTATTGAATTTCTCGGGAGATGAGGTAACTTGATTAGGCATGGAGGTAAGATCACTACACTCATAGAGGGAGATAGCACGTCGGCTATGTGAGAGATAGCCATTAGTGCTCGGCTTGAAACACTTGAACAATAAGTTATCTATGGGTCTTGGTGGTTGAGTGTGAGCTTGCTTCTACATTTTGGTTTTGTGTTGGGACCAATGGATTCAAGCCTTGAGTGCTTGCACACTTCGAATTGAGCATTGAGGTAGGGTTTTCTTTGAGTCGGTGCTTGAGCTAGATAGGTAGGAAGTGAGGGAGTTTAAAGAGGTATTTGATCTCCTTAGTGAGTAAGTTTTATGTTTTTTGGATTTAGAAAGGTAGGTTGGAGTAGTGTAGGTGTTTGCTTTGTGATTTGGATGCATTAGGGTAGGAAGAAACAAAGGAAAAAAAAAAAGAAAACAAGCATTAGGGTTTCTGCTATCATAACAGGGCAAGAGGGTTTGATTTGTTTACCGATTTGTATTTTGGAGTTTATTTACTATTCCAAGTAAATACAATCCTTCATTAGAGTCTGTTCTTACATTCTAGAAGTTTGTGTGACCTCTCACAACCAAAATCATTAGAATCGAGTTGATTTTTGTCATCCTCAAAAATGGTTTGTAGAAATCGGACACTGTTATTACCAGAGTCCGATTCTCAAAATTTGACAGTTTGATTTTTGGACTCCAATACCCTAAAAACCCATCCAATCTGACACACGGTGTCGTACTGCTGTGTATCCGAGGTGTGGAAGCCACCAAAAAGTTTGTGTGTGTGATATTTGTTATTTTGTGCATACTTAGTCGTTGTGTTTGCATTTTGTTTTGTGTGGGTTGGGAGAATTGGAATTTATAAGAACAAGGAGCGCACAGAGTTGATTGCCAAACTTTCATTATATTGTTTCCTTGGAGGTTGTAGTTGTAACTCCTTGTATGAGTTGTGTGAAATGTTACAGCTTTTGTTGAAGAAGAAGCAGGTGGTTGACAAATCGGAGCGTGAGCTGTTGTAAAAGCAGGGACAGCAAAGGCTACTTAGTACTGGGTTTTGTAAAGTCCTCCTTGGACATAGTTGTGGCTGTCGGCCTTCTTCAGTTGGCTCCCAACAAAATCACCCCATGAGTGATTGGAGCATTTGGTGTAGTCTCATCTTTGATATCATGCTTTCAGTTACTACCTTCCTCATCATTGAAGTCCAAGGCGAAGTAAAAAAAACTACTCACAAAGGAGGAGCTTCAAGCTTTGAAACCATTTTGTAATTGTGCCCTAGCTGTGGATGATTACCACCCTGTCAAGCTTATTTTTCCTTCCCTACTATACCGCTTTTCAGATCCTGTATAAAGTTTACTATTCATATTCAACAAAGTAATCTAAAGCACCAAAATCTGTTTAGGTGTGGGCATTAACTGCGATAAGCAGCTGTATCTCTTGGATTTCAATACCAAGTGTATGCCTAATGCTGCAAGACAAGCTTGTTGGAGAGTTTAGCTTCACCGCGTACATACAACAGTTCTGGCTACCAATGTAATCTTGGCACTACTACCGTATTATGGACTATTTAGAAGGCTTACGTGAAAGGAAAGACAAAATATTTTCTGTAGTTGTTTCTGAGACAAGATCAAAAGAAAAAAGTTGTGTGTTGTATAAAAAAAAGAAGAGTAGACCAGAAAAATGGCACAGAAAGAAAAAGCTCCTACAATTACAGGCTGTAAGGCTTTACCAGTCACGAGAGAATAGCTCTGACATACATTGAGGCTGGTAGACAATGGTTCAGGGCTAGCAAGGGTACACTAGAGCATATACTTGATCTAGCTCATAACAAAGCAGAGATTGAAGGGAGAGTACATGCAGTGATTGACAAATTCGTTGAGCGGGGCTTGCGATAACTTGTTGTTGCCTTATAGGAAGTGCCTAAAAGGAATAAAGAGAGTCCTGGTGGCCCATGGTGGTTTTGTGATCTATTACCCCTTTTTCATCCTCCACGACATGACATTGCTGAGACCATTCAACGAGCTTTGAACTTAGGTTTCAATGTGAAGATGATAACAGGTGATTAGTTGGCCATAGCAAAAGAGATAGGGAGCAAGGGCATCAAGAACATAGAACTAAGATGCTATTGACACTGCCATAGTAAATATGTTAGCACATCCAAAAGAGGCCCAAGCAAACATCAGAGAATTGCATTTTCTACCTTTCAATCCACTGGACAGGGGAAGCAGCTCTGTCGGCTTTACCGTCCTCTGCTGGGCCAAAGATGGTGGGCCAAGGACATAGTTCTTGAACAGGATGGTCAAAGGACTGGATTTCTTGCAGAGTCTGTTGATCAGTATGCAAATGCAATGATCAGAGTTTTGCGAATGTCAGAAGAACAACGGTTACAAATTGCTGCATCTGCAAGGCAACATAAAATCTTACACTTATCTGGAATAAGTATGGGTGGGCTTAGATGTCAAACATAATATTTGTTGACCAGCCAATTGGGACTGGTCTTAGTTACAGTAGTGATATTCGAGACATTTGGCGTGATGAGAATGGCGTCAGTGAAGATATGTACAGTTTTTTGCAGGCCTTCTATGAAGCACATCCTGAGCTTTTAGGAAATGAGTTCTATGTTACCGGAGAATCATATGCTGGACACTATGTTCCTTCCAAGCATGGAAGTTTAGAATGACGAATTTCCTTATGGGAAAAGGATATTGGAAATTTGTTGCAGGAAATGAAGAAGAACCAGTTCTTCCTAATGTTCCCAATCAACAGCAAATGCAGGCATTTAAAACATGGCGTGAGAGAGCCAGGAAAGTTATGTACTGGCTGTCTATCAGCATTTCAAACTCTATGATTGTGCATATTCAGGATGCAAGTATGCCAAAGGAGGCATGGGATACTTTGTCAAAAATGTATAGCACAAATACGCAAGCCAGGAAAATGCAGCTCAAGCAAGAGTTGCATAATGTGCAAAGAGAAAATATGAGCATCAATGACTACCACATGAAAGTGAAGAAGATTGCAGATGCACTTGCTTCCATCGGGTCGCTAGTGGAAGATGATGATTTAGTTTCTGTGACCTTGAATGGTCTAGGAAAGGATTATGCACAGTTTTGGACATCCATTTCAGTTCGTGAAAGATTTCCTGATTTTGAGGACCTGATTGCTCTTCTAATTTCTGAGGAGCAAAGAAATGGTGGTGCATCTTCTTCAGGAGGAACTTCAAAAGAAGCTGTCTTCTACTCAAATGCTGGAAGAGGTAGAGGCAGAGGTAGAGGAGACCGATTTGGAGGCCGTGGTAGAAATCAGAATATGCAGCAAACTCAAGAAAACCAGTCCTATGGAGGAGGACGTGGTAACTCTAGAGGCAGGGGGAGCCAAAGAGGTCATGGTGGATGGCAAGGAGGCCAAAATGCAAACAGTAATGTTGAATGCTACTACTGCGGTAAAATGGGTCATATGGCTAAAGACTGCTATAAAAAGCAGAATGACATCATGAATGGAAAACTGCAACAAGGAAATTATGCATCTTCTAGTAGACAGGGTGATGACAGAAATGAGCATTTGTTCATGGTGCAGCACATGAACAATTCTGTGACAAGTGCAGAAGAAAGCAATGATGTATGGTATGTTGACTCAGGTGCATCAAACCACATGACAGGTCATGCAGAATGGATGGAGGATACAAGAAAAATGGAAAAACCAGGATTTGTGGAGACTCGTGATGATACTGCACATCCTATTGTGCAGATTGGAAAAATTCCTTTGTCTATGCAGGATGAGAAAAAGAAATACCTCTCCCATGTATTTCATGTCCCGAATATCACCAAGAATCTGGTTTCTGTTGGTCAAATGGTTGAGCAGGGCTTGCAGGTCAGATTTAATCCTCATGGATGCTTTGTTGAGGATATGAAAAATAAAGGTCGCTTGATAGCAAAAGGAAAGAAGAAGGGCAGAACGTTTACATTGGATGCAGACATGTCTGAATTGAGTGCAGCAATGTTTGCACATGGGACCGGTGTAGTTGCAGATATTGATATCTGGCATAAACGCATTGGTCATGTTAATGTACAGCGACTTAAATCAATGCAGGCCCAAAATATTGTTGCAGGTTTGCCTAAATTCAAGGTTGCAGAAATATATAAGGTATGTGAAGCTTGTCAGTTTGGAAAACAGGCAAGGAAACCATTTCCTAGACATGTTCAAGAGAGTAAGAAGCCATTGGAATTAATCGACTCTGATGTGTGGACAACTAAAGCTGCATCTCTTGGAGGCTGTTATTATTTTGTCAGTTTTATTGATGACTATAGCAGAAAAGTTTGGGTGTATTTTATGAAAAAGAAAAGTGAAGTTTTTGGGCATTTCAAAACTCTTAAAGCGATGGTTGAAAAAGAAACAGGCCTGCAGATAAAATGCCTAAGGTCAGATGGAGGGGGAGAGTACCTCTCAAATGAGTTTGCAAGGTTCTTGCAGGAGCATGGCATAAAGCAGCAATATTCATGCAGTCATACCCCACAACAAAATGGAATTGCAGAAATGAAAAACAGGCATATTGGAGAGGTATCTCGTGCCATGCTCAATGAAAAAGACTTGCCAGATTTTTATTGGGCTGAAGCAGTTGCTACAGCAGTCTACATAATGAACAGGACTCCCACTGCAGCAATACATGGAATGACTCCAGAGGAGAGGTATACTGGTAGGAAACCAGATATTTCTCATTTGAAAATTTTTGGTTGCATTGCCTATGTACATGTGCCAGATGAGTTGAGATCCAAGTTGGATCCAAAAGCTGAGAAGTGCATCTTTATTGGTTACTCTCTGCAGCAAAAAGGGTATAGATGCTATAACCCTTCTACTCGTAAGTTTATAGTGAGCAGAGATGTTGTTTTTTATGAGATGAGTAGCTGGTATAAACCAGTAAATGTGATTGATGATGTAGATGCACAAAATGGTAATGCTGCACAAAATTCACAGCAGCAGTCACAAAATATTAGTGGACCTGGAGCGTCCTCTAGTAGTAGTTCACATTCTTCGCCATGGACAGGCAGATTGAGATTAGGAGAATCTTCTCAAAGTAATGCAGATAGTGGTATGCAGGTATCACGAAAAGGAAAAGAGAAGGTTGATCAGCCCATGTTTGATGTGAATGCAGGTCACTCTTATGTGGATGGTGAATCCAATGGCTCAGAACAGAGCATTGATGATGAGTTGGGTAGTCCTTCTATTGTTACACCTGGAGTAAGGAAGACCAGGGATGTTTTGAGAGCACCTGGGAGTGAACCTACTTTGTGCAGGTCTACGAGAGCTAGGTATCCTGTGGATAGGCTGAAATATGATGGATTTACAGCCATTCACTATGCATATATGGTTAAAGTGATACAGGAACCAGAACCCACTTCTTTTGAGGAAGCCATGGGAAAAGAAAAATGGGAGAAAGCCATGGATGAAGAAATGAATGCCTTGGAAGAAAATGCTACATGGGAATTGGTACATTTGCCTAAAGGTAAAAATGCAATTGGCTGTAAGTGGGTTTATAAGGTGAAGCACAATGCAGATGGTTCTGTGAACAGATACAAGGCAAGATTAGTAGTCAAGGGGTATGCACAAACATATGGTATTGACTATGAAGAAACATTCAGTCCAGTTGCAAGGATGGCAACCGTAAGAGCGGTCATTGCTATGGCTGCATCAAAGGGATGGTCTTTACATCAGATGGATGTAAAGAATGCCTTCTTGCATGGTGATTTGCAAGAAGAGGTCTATATGGAGCAGCCACCAGGTTATGTGCATGCTGTTCATCCTGAGTTTGTTTGCAGGTTGAAGAAAGCCTTGTATGGCTTGAAGCAAGCACCTAGAGCATGGTCTAACAAGATAGGACAGTATCTTGTCACTATTGGCTTTCACATTTCCAAGGCAGATTTCTCACTTTATGTGAGAAAAACAGAGAAAGGTATTATGCTACTTGTCATTTATGTTGACGATTTGATTATGGCAGGTGACAGTGATGAAGATATCCTTCATGTGAAAATGCTATTGAAGCAGAAGTTTGAGATGAAGGATTTGGGAGAGCTGCGTTATTTCTTGGGCATTGAGGTGATTAGATCACCAAGTGGGATACAACTCTTGCAGAGGCAGTATGGATTGGACATGCTGTCCAAATATGGGATGACAGGCTGTAAGCCTATTTCAGTTCCTTTGGAGCAGAATGTGAAGCTGGGCACAGATGCAGGTGAGCTTCTAGAAGACCCTACTATGTACAGACGCATAGTAGGAAGCTTGATTTATATGACTATTACCAGGCCAGATTTGAGCTATGCTGTTGGATTGGTAAGTCAGTTTATGCAGGCTCCAAGGAAACCACATTTGGATGCGGCTAGACGCATACTCAGGTATGTGAAGTCCACATTGCAGTATGGACTATTTTATGAGACTGGGGTTCAGATACAGTTGCATGGATACACTGATGCTGATTGGGTTGGTAGTATCTATGATAGACGATCTACCAGTGGATATGTGTTCTCTTTTGGGAGTGCTGCAGTCACTTGGAGCAGCAAGAAACAGCCTACAGTTGCCTTGTCAAGCACAGAGACTGAGTATAGGGGTGCAGCAATGGCTGCATGTGAGGTAGCTTGGTTGCATAAGCTACTTTATGATATGCATCAGTCTACAGATGGGCCAGTTGTCATTTATTGTGACAACATGAGTAGTATATACTTGGCAAATAACCCACTCTATCATGCTAGAACAAAGCACATTGAGGTGCATTATCATTATGTGCGAGAGAGGGTTTTACTAGGTCTTATTGATCTAGTTTATGTCAGCACAGAGAATCAGGTAGCTGACATATTCACGAAGGCATTGGGCGCAGAGAAGCTGCGAAAGTTCAGAGACCTGCTTGGTGTGCAGGAATTGGGATTGAGCTCGAGGGGGAGTGTTGAGATATCGAGCTCCACTCATGATACGCCAGGGTGACCGTTGTGTATTTATGTCACTGACTTGTCAGTTGCAAATGCGGTTGGTACACCACCCCTGAATAATAGCTACATGATAGCTATCCTTATCTACTCTAGTTTGTGGCTCAGTTAGTATGCCACCTTAGTTAGTTGAGTTTGGTTTGAGACCAATATCTAGGGATCTTCTATTTCTTTGTACTTGAGTTCTTTTGGCTTACACAACTAAGAAGAGGAAAACTGTTTTCAGCCTCCACCCTTGTGTGTATTCCCCCATTGTGCAAGCAAGAAAGCTTCAAGCGAGACTCCTTCCTTCTCTCCCACAATCTTGACAATATAGGCATAGTGAATGGCTGTAAATCCATCATATTTCAGCCTATACATAGGATACCTAGCTCTGGTAGACCTGTGCAAAGTAGGCTCACTTCTAGATGCACTCAAAACATCCCTAGTCTTTCTTACTCCAGGTGTAACAACAGAAGGAATACCCAACTCATCATCAATGCTTTGTTCTAAGCCACTGGATTCACCATCCACATAAGAGTGACCTGCATTCACATCAAACATGGGCTGATCTACCTTCTCTTTTCCTTTTCGTGATACTTGTATACCACTATCTACATTGCTTTGAGAAGATTCTCCTGATCTCAATCTGCTTGTCCATGGCGAAGAATGTGAACCACTGCTAGAGGACACTCCAGGTCCACTAATATCTTGTGACTGCTGTTGTGAATTGTGTGCATCATTACACCTCTACATCTTTAGGTTCATCTAGTAGCACTACAGGTAAAGACAAAGGAAAGAATAAAGTTTCAGATGGCATTGATGCAGTTCTTGATGGAGACTCCAGTGGCTCAGAGAGCTTAGATGATGAGCTTGGTATTCCTTCTGTGAAGACACCAAGTGTACAGAGAGCTCATAATAATGGGTATGACTACATGAATATTGCTGCTTTATGCCATGCTCCTGCAAGAACCTTGCAAACTCATTTGAGAGGTATTCTCCCCCTCCATCTGACCTTAGGTATTTTATTTGCAGGCTTGTTTCTTTTTCAACCATAGCTTTAAGAGTTTTGAAATGCCCAAAAACTTCACTTTTCTTTTTCATAAAATACACCCAAACTTTTCTGCTATAGTCATCAATAATAGTGACAAAATAATGACAGCCTCCAATAGATGCAGCTTTAGTAGTCCACACATCAGAGTGGATTAATTCTAATGGCTTCTTACTCTCTTGAACATGTCTAGGAAATGGTTTCCTTGCATGTTTTCCAAATTGACAGGCTTCACATACCTTTTGCATTTCTGTAACCTTGAATTTAGGCAATCCTACAACAATATTTTGGGCCTGCATTGATTTAAGTCACTGTACATTAACATGACCAATGCATTTATGTCAGATATCAATATCTGCAACTACACCAGTCCCATGCGCAAACATTGCTGCACTCAATTCAGGCATGTCTGCATCCAATGTAAACATTTTGCCCTTATTCTTTCCTTTTGCTATTAAGTGACCTTTATTTTTTATATCCTTAACAAAGCATCCATGAGGATTAAATCTAACTTGCAAGCCCTGCTCAACCATTTGAGCAACAGAAACCAGGTTCTTAGTGATATTCGAGACATGAAATACATCCGATAGGTATTTCTTTTTTCCATCCTGCATAGACAAAGGAAATTTTCCAATCTGCACAATAGGATGTGCAGTATCATCACCAGTTTCCACAAATCCTGGTTTTTCCATTTTCCTTGCATCCGGCATCCATTCTGCATGACCTGTCATGTGGTTTGACGCACCTGAGTCAACATACCATACTTCGTTGCTTTCTTCTGCACTTGTCATAGAATTGTTCATGTGCTGCACCATAAACAAATGCTCATTTCTGTCATCACCTTGTCTACTAGAAGATGCATAATTCCCTTGTTGCAATTTTCCATTCATGATGTCATTCTGCTTTTTATAGTAATCTTTAGCCATATGACCCATTTTACCACAGTAGTAGCATTCAACATTGCTGTTTGCATTTTGGCCTCTTTGCCATCCACCACAACCTCTTTGGCTCCCGCTGCCTCTAGAGTTACCACATCCTCCTCCATAGGACTGGTTTTCTTGAGTTTGCTGCATATTCTGATTTCTACCACGGCCTCCAGATCGGCCTCCTCTACCTCTACCTCTACCTCTTCTAGCATTTGAGTAGAAGACAGTTTCCTTTGAAGTTCCTCCTGAAGAAGATGCACCACCATTTCTCTACTCCTCAGAAATTAGAAGAGCAATCAACTCCTCAAAATCAGAAAATCTTTCACGGATGGAAATGGATGTTCGAAACTGTGCATAATCCTTTCCTAGACCATTCAAGGTCACAGAAACTAAATCATCATCTTCCATTGGTGACCCAATGGAAGCAAGTGCATCTGCAATCTTCTTCAGCTTCATGTGGTAGTCATTGATGCTCATACTTTCTCTTTGCACATTGTGCAACTCTTGCTTGAGCTGCATTTTCCTAGCTTGCATATTTGTGCCATACATTTTTGAAAAAGTATCCCATGCCTCCTTTGGCGTACTTGCATCTTGAATATGCACAATCATAGAGTCTGAAATACTGATAGACAGCCAGTACATAACTTTTCTGGCTCTCTCATGCCATCCTCTAAATGCGTGCATTTGCTGTTGATTAGGAACATCAGGAAGAACTGGTTCTTCTTCATTTCCTGCAACGAATTCCCAATATCCTTTTTCCATAAGGAAATTCTTCATTCTAAACTTCCATGCTTGGAAGTTGTTCTTGTCAAGCTTTTCAGTGACAATTTGTGAAAGAGAATCAGACACCATTACAGAACACTGTAAAGAATTTTGTCACTGCAAAAAACACAACTTCAGTCTAACAAGGAAAAATCTGCAAAATTGACGAAAGTGGTATTTGACCACATAGTCACTTCCTAGTGACGATTTTGCATCAACAAGCAACAAGGATGATTGTGTAACTCCCAATGTCTCTACGCACAGGCATACAATGCAATTTCTACAGTAACTTTTCACCAACCTATAGAACAGTGGTCGCATAGCATAAAACAGGGCCTTTTCCTGCGTGCATGCAGAAAACTTCCGCCTCCAAAATAGGCCCCGAAATGGCCTCAAATAAAAAAAACAAAGCATATACTGCCCTCTTGCTACACCGTGAAGGGCGTCTCAGTCTGAGACAATGCACTCTTGCACTTTCTGGCTGTACTACCTGCACAAACTTGCTCCCAAAATAGAAAAATGAAAGCAACACTGATCCTCTTACCAGAACACCGCGAACTTGGTTTGCTTTCTTGAGCTCCTTACCACGAACAAGGCTCTGATACCATGTCAAGATTGTGGGAGTAAAGGAAGGAGTCTCACTTGCAGCTTTCTTGCTTGCACAATGGGGGAGTACACACAAAGGTGGAGGATGAAAACAGTTTTCCTCTTCTTAGTTGTGTAAGCCAAAAAGAACTCAAGTACATAGAAATAGAAGAACCCTATATATGGGTCTCAAACCAAACTCAACTAACTAAGGTGGCATACTAAAAACTAAGCCACGGACTAGAGTAGATAAGGATAGCTATCATCTAGCTATTATTCATGGGCGGTGTACCAACCACATCTGCAACAACTGACAAGTCGGTGACATAAATGCACAATGGCCACCCTGGCATATCACAAGTGGAGCTCGATATCTCAACAGTTACATCAACAGCAATTGTCTCAGCAAAGGCAACTATATTCAATGCAAGAGAATGAAATCAGTGCAACTAAGGCAATTGAAACAGTTGAAAATGAAAAGAAGCTATTTGGTGGCCATAATGTATCGGCTTATTTGAAGATGTATGAGATTAAGATGGGATTTTTGGGAGTACCGACAGGACTTATGAGTAAATATTTTATTCGCCTTGTCACACCCGCCTTGAGGGTAAAAGTGACAGATCTTTTTCTTCAAAATTTGCATTGGCAAGATTTCAAAAAGGCCCTGAAAGAGGAGTATTTTCTTGAGGAGTTTGGGATGGCTACACGATAGTCATTACCAAAGTGGGTCTACATGCCAAACAAAGGTCTAGCTGCTTCAGAATTGATATGAGAATTTGAAGAGAGGTATAGTCAGCTTCATGCCATTGAACAAAGAGCATTGGATATTGAGAAAGTTGAGCTTTTCTTGCAAGCTGCAGATCCTGCTCTTCAGGAAGAATTAGGAGAGCTTCTTGAGGATTGCATGAAGCCTATGGGTCTTAAAATAGATTGGCAAGATGCCCAGGATGCGGTCTCAACTTTGACCAAGAGGTGGATATGGAAGACCCGCCTACAGAATGGATCCATGACACTGACGCCGTCTTTTGCTCCTATGTGTGCTTCTACCCCTATTATTTCTTCTCTTCCTCGGCTAGTTACTTGGCCTATGCCAATGCCTACTGTTTCTAATCCTTCTGTTTATCCTGTTCCAAGACTGATGCCGGCTCCTTCTGCTCCAAAATCATCCGCTCCGTCGGTTCCTTCCTCTCTTGATGACATAATCAAAGGTATAACAGATTTGAAACTGGAGTCAGTTAAAGAAAAATTGGTGGGAAAATTAAGAGAGTAGTTTGCTTTGACCGCGCCTACTATTTCTTCTAGTGCTCCTAGTGCACCTAGGAGAGATCGAAGATGTATTTGGTGTGATAGTATAGACCATCAGCATTGCAGGGATTGCGAATATTTTCAAGATGTAAGGAGGAAGATTTTGGTATTCTGGGGACAAGATGGAAAGATCTGGTTGACTGAAACAGGAGCTCCACTTGCTATCAATTTTGGGAAAGGCGGAATAAAGAAATTAGTAGATGACATGGCTGTGCGTACTTCTTATGTGGCAGCTAGAGGAGATGCCTCTGCATATGGAGTCCAAATTGAGAAATGTTCAAAGAGTTAGTCAGCATTATGGACCTATGCTATGGAGAAGGCAAACAAGGGGAAAATTTAGCAAATTGTTTTGACTAGTGTAGGTTCTAGCATTATATCTGAGACAGGTTGGTAAACCATGCTAGAAATAGGGATACTCTTCAAGATGCACCTTTTCCCACTGTGAGGGATTCGCGTTTTCATTAGGTACCACTGTTCTGCGAGACGACGGTGGTACAGAGTAGAGGAGATTGGAGTTCTCGCCTCCTAGCAGCAGTGTTTTCTCCTCCAATTTTGTTGGAATTTCAGCAAACAGCTCGATGAGTTATCAGAAGATTTCTAAGTTGCCTAGAGCTACCAGGTAGTACATATGCAGAAAGGAGAAAGATTTGAAAAATGCAGGTATTTTAGAGGATGATGAGCATATAGATGGGATGTATGATAGTATGGTTTGTGCAGATACGATGACAGAGATGGAAAATATGCTGAAAACTAATATGCACAGTTGTCTCAGTAATGTATCAGTGCAGTCCCTAGACAAGTTTCATGAAATTTCAGATTTTGTGTCACAGATAGAGTCAGAGGCTTAGGTGACTTAGCAAAAAGTGTTGAGTGTTTGCTGAAGAAATTTAGCAAACAGAGTTTCTGGCTGATTATGATCAGCCTACAGAGACATAGAGGGCTGAAAACTTTCAGCCAATAGAGTTTACTATTGAAATATTTTAGCATCCAGAGTTTAGGGCTATTCCTATGTAGTCCATAGAGTAGAGGGCTGAGGATATTCAGCCACCACCAGAGGGTAGAATTGTTGATTTACAGCATGATTTGAGTAACGTAGAGGATCATAATGAAGCTAGGTTGACACGAAATACAAGACTGTGGATAAGAAGGTGAAGCCGGTAGCTGGACCGCTTCCACCTGACAGTGATCAGCAAATAAAGAGAGGGCTCAAGCAGCCAATTTTGAGGAATGTAGAGCATATAGGCCATAAATTTTCAGCAGAGACTCTTGCTGAATTAAAAATTGAAAATGGTGATTTCTTGCTACCCTTAGAGAAGCAATGCTTTCAGGATATGCTTGAGCAACATGGAAGGGGGTTTGTTTTCTTTTCGCATGAGATTGGATGTGTGAATCCAGATATTGTTGCCCCTATGGTGATCTTTACTATTTCTCATATTCCATGGAACCTCCGACCTATTCCAGTGCCTAGGGCACACCTGCCAAAGCTAGTTGACTTGTTGAATGAGAAAATCAAGATGGGAATCGTAGAGCCATCATCTGCACCATACTCAAATAGGTGGTTTACGGCTCCAAAGAAGAATGGTACTCTCTGATTTATATAGGACATGCAGTCAGTAAACATAGTTACTATCAGGAATGTTGGTATAGGTCTAGTTGTGGATGAGTTTGTAGAAGCATTTGCTGGACGTGCCATCTATTCTTTAGGTGACTTGTGTTCGGGATATGATCAGTTTCAACTAGCTTTGGAAAGCAGGGACATAACCACTATGAGAACTCCTATTGGGCTTGTCAGGATGTGTACCTTTCCTCAAGGTGCCACTAATTCTGTTGCGCATATGATGAATGCCATGAATAAGGTCCTTCGTGAATATATACCTCAGCTTACCATGCCTTTCTTGGATGATGTGCCCATTAAGGGGTGTGCAGAAGAATAGAAGAATGAGAGTCTAAATGAGCAGGGATGCAGATACTTTGTGGTTGATCATATTTCAACTTGTGAAAAGATTTTGACCAAGTTAGAAGAAGTGAACTTGACACTATTAGGGCAGAAATCTGTTTTTGGAGTAAATGAGGTCGTCATTGTTGGACATATGTGTGGGTATTATGGGAGGAAACCTTCACCTACGAAGGTGGATGCTATAGGGAAGACTACAGAGTATTGTTCTACCACTTCAGAGGTACGGAGATTCATTGGAGCTTGTGTATTTTACATGATTTGGATATCCCATTTTGCACACATAGCAGATTGTTTATATCAGCTGCTTCGAAAGGGGCAAAAAATTTATTGGGATGAGAGCCACACTAGAGCCATGAGGAAATTGAAAAAGTTATTGCAAATTGCTCCTACTCTCAAGAAATCGGATTATAATTGCTGAAGGCCTATTGTATTGACAATTGACACTAGTCCAATTGGCATAGGTTGGGCTGTGGGTGGGCTGTGGGTCAAGATGATGCAGATGGAAATAGGTATGATATTCGATTTGGGGCGAAAGTCCTAAACGAGAGACAGAGGAGGTATTCACAAATCAAGAGGGAATTACTGGAAATTGTTACGGCTCTCAAATGTGACAAGGAGTACTTTATTGGAGCCCTAGTTGTGGTAGAGACAGATTGCTTGCCATTGATAGGTATGATTACGAGTTGCTCTAATCCGGATATAGCTATGCTGAGATGGATTGCATACATCAAGTCATTAAACCCAAAATTTAAACACATAGCAGGGAAGGATAATCCAGTGGCGGATATGCTATCTAGAGCTAGATATGATGATGAGGAGACACTACTTGCAGAAGAGGATGATGCAGAAATTTCAGTCGTTATGGTTGATCATGTTTGCCATGTCTATGAATTGTGGCTTTCATAGAAGAACTCTATGTTGGAGATTGGTTTTGCAGATTGGCAAGTAGATTGGTAAGTACCTTAGTACACTAAGCAAAAGAGATGAATGGATAGATGAAGAGTTCAAGAAGATCAGAAGAAAAGCCTATGGTTATTTTCTCAAGGAGAGATTTCTTTGGAAGCACCCGAAGAAAAGAGGTGGATTATCTTTGCGGGTTATCTACAATAAAGAGACCCAATTACAAGTGATGAGAGAGTTTCATGAGAGTCCTTGGGCTGGTCATAGAGGAGTGTGGGCTACTTATGAGAAAATCAAGGAAAAATATTGGAGGAAAGGCATGTACAGAGATGTTTCTCTCTTTGTAGAGACTTGCAGAGACTATCAGATGTATTCCGTGGTGCGTCATCGAGATGAGCTTCATCCGACCTATCTGCCATGCATTCATTATAAGTGGGTAGTTGACTTGGTTACTATGCCTATGGGTCTATGGTAGATGAGATATATTGTTTTGGCTAGAGATGATCTTACCAATCATGTTGAGGGTAGGCCTTTGAGAACGAAGACCACTAGTGCAGTGTGTAAGTTCTTATTGGAAGAAATTTTCTGTAGGTATGGCTGTGTGGGTAAGATCACTGCAAATCGCAGTGAACTAGATGCAGATAAAGCTAGGGAGTTTTTCTCTCAACTAGGAATCAAGTTGGCTCTAACCACAACATATGATCCAGAGGGAAATGGAAAGAGTGAAAGAGGGCATCCGTCAATAGTGAAAGCATTAGCCAAAGCATGCAAAGGACGGATTGGAGAATGGTTGAGACTTCTACCATTTTCTTTGTGGGCTGATCTGTAATATTCCGCATTGAGAAAATAAATGGGACTTATCGAAAAAAAAAATTCCCCCCTTATCCCTCCAGCCGAGTGACGAGCTGGAGGGGGAGGGGAATAGAAGGAGCTATAAGCTCCTTGGTGGAGCCTTAGGAGGGAGGGGGACCATGCGTGTTGACACGCCGTGAGGAAAGATCCCCCTCCCTTCCACTATTTAAATGAGGTAGGGGGAGGGGCCGCGGTACAGGAAAGAAGGCAGAGCCGTGAGAGAAGAGGCCGTGAGAGAAGACTCCGAGCCAAGGGAAGAAGATGAGAGGCCGCTGCCATCCGCTGCCATTCAGCCACCATTTCACCACGCAACCCCTTTCACCCCCCCCACGTGCCTTTGTAAGGCTCCCAGATGGTTTGGAAGCTTCCAAGGGGGCTCTTTAAGCCCTTGTTCCCCCCCCCCCCTCTCGGGTTTTAATTTTCCTCCCTAAACCCCCTTGTTTCCCCCCCCCCTCCCGGGTTTTAATTTCCCCCCTAAGCCCTTGTTCTTTTTGTCCCCCTCTTGGCTCTTTAGACTATTCAAGTCACACCCATAGGCCTACTTTGTCCTTAGGCTACCTTGCGGACTTCCATTCTCTTGCATTAATTCCTTCACTCACTTTTTAGATCTTTTTGTGCAAGTGCTCCCTTAGTTGAGCTTTGTGATCTTAGTTTTATCAAACAAGCCAGTGTCCACACACTCCCATGTCCTAAAAATCCAATTCATCATCATGGTCTCGTATGGTATCCCGTAAAGGAGAAATAGCCGTGAGTGCGGACTTCCATTCTCTTGCATTAATTCCTTCACTCACTTTTTAGATCTTTTTGTGCAAGTGCTCCCTTAGTTGAGCTTTGTGATCTTAGTTTTATCAAACAAGCCAGTGTCCACACACTCCCATGTCCTAAAAATCCAATTCATCATCATGGTCTCGTATGGTATCCCGTAAAGGAGAAATAGCCGTGAGATAAAAGATAGGGAGGGAAGTAGAGGGAGTGAAAAGAGGGACTGAAGGAGGAAGAGTGGGAAAAAGGTAAAAGAAAAGGAAGGAGACGACGGTGGAATTCCAAGAAGAAAAAGGGAAAGGCTATCTCACATTTGAACTACGATGCCGCCGAAGAAAGTCCAAGGTGTAGCTGCGGGAGGGTCATCTCCTGGCATCCATGTGGATATCTCACCTCAAAGCCAGGTTTTTTCTTCTTGGTGTTAATTCGGTTTTAAGTTGATCATGCAAATAAAAATTGTTAAGGATAGGATATATTTGTTCGAGTTATTTTTAACGAAGAAGTTAGCTTATGAATGACAATGTATACAACTTAGCTTTCTTCAAATTGCATCAAGCATTATAAAATTACAAGCAAGATTAACCATTTACTATAGTAATATATTCCTAAAGAGTAGAAATTATATCTTGCACCATTAGTCTTATTCCTTTCGCAATGATTCATGGTAAATAGCTAAATTCAAGAAAGGTTTCTTTCGATGCTCAAGTTACTAGGGAATTATCTTTGCTAGTTGCACATCTTAGCCAGGAAATTGTTGTTATTTGGCATGAGTTCATCTTTAAAGAAAAAGGAAGTTAAATGTTAGGAATTAACAAGTATAAAAATTAGATATACGAACTCATTTGGAAAGAAAATGTAATGGGGGATTGCTGGATGACACTCTACTAACACTTTTCCCTTTGCTATTTGAGGACTTGGGACTAATAAAGTGTGTATACACCAATTTCACAGCTAGGCCTTTTTGTCCCAAGGAGTATTGTCGCTCTTTGTATCACCTTGGCATTATGCTATATGCCAAATTAAACTGTATTGATTGGGAAAGTTAATTGTCACAAGGATAGTAAAACCGTGACAAGACGATTAAGATTACCTTCCAAAAGATAACCGAACCAATCTAAACATAGAAACATTTGTACCCTAAACACTTGACTACTTTCCTCACCGTAGGGACAATAAATTCATAAAGATAAGAAACTAGGGTTTGTCCCTAAGCTTCTTAAATGAAGAAACCCTAGGCCTGACATACGTCAGCTTAAAGAATCTAAACAGATTATTCCATCGCAGGACTTGCGCATCATGTATGAAATCATTTTGTGATTGATTCACAAGGAGAAAAGGGAAAAAAAACCCCTCATCAAGGTCGGCAGATCCTTACGCAAGTTATCTTGCAAAAAGACGTATTTTTGGATATCCTTCTAAATAAGGAAAGTTGTAAAATAGAAACTAGCATATCTAAGGTACCTTAGGGTTAACCAAGTTGGGTATGCCCTACACCGGAATATAAGGGATCTTGCCAAGTTACAAGACACCTTGGGAACGATTGCTGATACACTCAAAAAAAAGAACGAACACTTCCTTAGTAGTTTGCCATACAACTAGGTTGATTAATGGAAATGTTTGTGCTTGCTAGAGATTTTAGGGCTCTGTTTGAATTATGAATTACAAATTAAATAAGTACCTATACTTCAGGTTAAAGGCCTGAAGGGAGAGGCAGCTTCAGTTACCCCCGACTGCCTGCCTGACCCTAACCAAGGGGGTTGTTGACCGCGCCGGGAACGTGGACCGAACCCGCCGCGAGAGGTCTTTCCGTTAAGCTCTACTTAGAGTAGGAGGACGCTTGGGTTCCAGGGGGGGCTCTGGCCGTAAATCCCTCGCCTTTCGGGTCCTGCACAAGAGGCTAACGTGACTCGGGATTGGATCTCGAGGCCCGCATACTAGTTGACAGGCGGAATCTTGGAATAGTGATCCCTGGAGATTACTGGTTAGCATTCGGGCAGATTATGGACAAGCCTACGGGCGGAACTCCTTGTATTTCAAAGATAAAATGATGAAATATTAAAAGAACTTGCTTGATGTTGTTTTTTTCTATCTCACGTGATAAGATTACGTGAAGGAACCAGTGCTTAACAAGGTTAATTAAAGAAGCTGATTGTTATATGTCAAATTAATGTGTTAGATAATTACATAACTAAAACAAACCGAGGAAAGTGCGGAGGATGGGCCATGGGTCCGTCCTACGGTTGGGTGGTCCCGGTTAGCCGGGAACTTTTCTCAAAAATCTCGAAGAACAGCGGAATGATCATCATCATAAAAAAGAATAACAAGAACAATGACCTAGAGTTACGTCTTACCCGATTTACGCTGTTTTAGGGGAACGGAATGGGACTATGCCTTATGGCAGAGAGGTTGAGCTTTGCATCCCTCTTGTTTCCCATTCTCCTTGAACCAAGTGCAGCATGAATCCGCTTCGGACCTAGCGTTTCTGCATAAAGTAGTTTGCTCGGGTCTGACGCTAGTTGCTGTTAGCTAATGACCCATTAGAAAAACCCTAATTCCGGTCGATCCTAAGTGGGAACGGCCAGGATACTTCCGCTACGTGGCAGACACGGGAAGAACTAGATCGCAAAACCCGTAACATTCCATGGGAGTGCTGGGCGGAGCTTTCTAGACATCCTTTCCGATGGACTGCTAAGACGTATCCTGGATAATACTATGGGACACGTTACATGATCGTACGACTCACAGTGTTACCGTAGGATATATGCCCGTAGAGTTGATGTATGGTCAGAAACCGATTATGCCGACTGAGACTTGTGCTTTGACTTGGTCAGATATACCTTGCCAAGAGGATTTGATGAGAGAGGAGCTCTTAGCTCTTTGGATCTGACAATTGGAGAGAAGACCAAAGGATATTTGTAACGTGTCCACTTCTATTTTCAGGACACATGCCTTTGTAAATATGTTAGCTACGTAATCCTATGTGCTGACATAAACTATATCAATAAGACCTAGTAAAACTCTCTCTCGCACATAGTGATAATGCACCTTAATGTGCTTTGTTCTAGCATGATAGACTGGGTTATTTTCCAAGTGTATACTACTCATGTTGTCACAATAAATGACAACTGGCCCATCTGTAGACTGATGCATATCATAAAGTAGCTTATGCAACCAAGCTACCTCACATGCAGCCATTGCTGCGTCCCTGTATACTCAGGCTCTGTGCTCAAAAAGGCAACTGTAGGCTATTTCTTGCTACTCCAAGTGACTGCAGCACTCCCAAAAGAGAACACATATCCACTAGTAGATCGTCTATCAGAAATACTACTAGCCCAATCAGCATCAGTGTATCCATGCAACTGTATCTAAATCCCAGTCTCATAAAATAGTCCATACTGCAATGTGGAATTCACATACCTGAGTATGCGTCTAGCCGCATCCAAATGCGGTTTCCTTGGAGCCTGCATAATCTAACTTACCAATCCAACAGCATAGCTCAAATCTGGCCCGGTAATAGTTATATAAATCAAACTTCCTACTATGCATTGAGGGCTGAAATGATGAACGGGTTGCCTCTTACCCATCCAACCTTCAATCCTCACTAAGAGAAGTAAAGAGGGGCACCACCTAGCCAAAGGGAGGATGGGCTAGGACATCCCTTTTCTCAAAGAGAATCAAGAGAACCAAGACACAAATTTACAAGAGAGAATATATGTACTAGACATCATATTGGAATATAAGAAAGAGAGAGGAGAGGAGAGGGAGACAAGAGGAGAAGAGGTAGAAGAAGCTTGTCATTATGCTACATGGAATGAGAAGATGAGAAGAGAGGGAGATAATAGGAGAAGAGGTAGAGGAAGCTTGCCATTATACTACATAATAAAAAAAACTTACTCATAGCTTACCTCAAAGAGATGAGGGTATTCTAGAATGCTCTCATGGACTTGTCATTGTCCTCTCTCTCCTCTTCTTCATTCTCCATGGGCTCTTTATATAGCCTCCATGAGGGATTAGATTAAGCTAATCTTCTTGATTAACATAATCCTAGATGATGTATGGCATCTTTGAAAACATGGAGAATAGTGGATGGGACAAGTCCCCACCTTGGTCATCATGCAAGAAGCCAAGGGTGGTGGTAGACAAAATAGAGAAATGGAGCTAGATTACAAGAGGTGGGTGCCCAAAGCACATTATTATAATATATTTACAAGAAGGATAGAGTGGAAAGTTGGTGTGGTGAAAGAGAGAAGAAAATTGCATGTAGCCAACAGTCTGCGTCTTCGTAACTTCAAATCCGTGAGGAATTTGAAAAAAGTTTCTTCTGCAACTTTGTAGATCAGGTCAAAACCGATCTCGGGCATCGTGAAAATTTTCTTGAAATTTTCTTTTTCTTGGGAGTTATTGAGATGATAAAAAACAGCTTCCAAAAGCTGCTTTGACTTTAGTCCCCCATATGTATATAAATACATATAAGCATGTGACAAAAGGGGTCCATGCTTGTAAGCTTTTGTGCAAGATCCAAATGACACCATGATGTGGATATTGACTTGTGTGCTAGGGTGAGGTGTCCTCTAATGATGGTGATAGATTCCAAATCTTAGTGATGCAGACGAGGCCCATGTGTAGTTGGAGGCTAGTCCTTTGAAAAATCTATGCACTCACTCAACTCCTAGATGTAATCCATTTTCATCTTCACTAAGATAACCATCCCTTTTACCCTTTACATTGACATGCCTCCTAAGAACTTGTTCCCCCCATTTGCTAGAGTTATCATAATCGAGAAGCAATGTAGCATACCTAGTGCTTGAAGAGTAAACCCAAAGTGATATGGTAAGCTCTTGATAGGGGCTTTGGCCAAATTTTGTGGTAATAATCCGGGTTGTAAAAAACCCGGATCATTAGCCCTCCCCTTAGGCTAGAGGTATTCATGCCTCTAGCTTGATAATGATGGTCCAATAGAGCAAGGAGGACTACACCCCCTCATTGGTGGCTCTTCATTGAATGAGTGCTCCAAAGTGTTTATATTTCTTTGAAAATAAGGCTTCAGTTGTCACTATCCATTTACCCTTGTCTTGTGAACCTTCCCATCCATGTCACCTAGCTTATACCTGCCATTTGGATATCTTCTTATGACCATGAATGGCCCTTCCCACTTGAACACAAGTTTAGCATCCTTTCTGTTATCAAAGCGGTTATCATAGCGTAGCACAAGTGATCCTTCCCTTATGTGTTTGCTAGCCAGTTTCTTATTAAAGGCCTTCCTCCTCTCTGCAGCCTGCATGGAATAGTGTTGGACTGTTGCTTCTCTATCTAACTCCAGTCTCTCTAGATCCAAGATCCTTTCTGCTAACTTCTTATCTTGATTCTTCTCTTGACTAGCTACTAAAACATGCAAACTGGCCAGTTCCACCTCTATAGGAAGCAAAGCCTCTTGGCCATAGACAATGTGAAATGGAGTATAGCCAAGTGAGCTTCTGAATGAAGTCCTGTAGGCCAAAAGAGATGCATTCAATTTTTTATCCCAGTGCTTGGGGTGCATGTGTACCTGCTTGGTAACTATCTTACAAATCATCCCATTCACTTTTTTGACCAAACCATTACACTGTGGATAGTGGGGAGTAGAATGCATGTGCTTGATTTTTAGCCTTTCCATTAGCTCCCCTACTAGGTTCGCCCTAAAACCAGGACCCCGATCAGAGATAATTTCCAAAGGTGTGCCAAACCTGCAATAAATATTTTCAAACACAAATTTTCCCACTTCTTAGGCTGTGATCCTACTAGTTGCTGAAGCCTCTGCCCACCTCGTCATGTAGTCCACACCCATTATGATGTATTCCTTGCCAGACTGAGTTCGTGGGAGTGGCCCTATTGCATCAATCCCCCATTTCTCAAATGGGCCATATGTAGTTATGGGATTTTGTTCCTCATGCACTAGCTTTCTTGGTTCGGCCTTTTGGCAATCGTCACAAGTGCGACACCAATGTTGCACATCTCGATGTAGACTAGGCCACACAAAACCGGCTTGGAGAATCTTCCTACTGGTTATTTCTTGAGCAAAATGTCTACCACAAACCCCTTCATGGCAGCTCTTAATCACATCTATAATCTCCTTTGTTGTTGGCACCCTTCTAAGCACTGCATCCTTCCTTTGCAATACAACACATCATTTATCAAGCGGTATTTAGTGGCCTTAGTAGCTAGCAACCTTTTCTAACTTTTACTCATATGTGTAGGTGCCTCACCTTGCTCAAGAAAATAAAGCATATCTTGTAGTTGAAACTTCCCCTGAAACAAGGGAAGCTTTACTGTAATGATGCCCAACATTACCTCTTTCAAATTTTCAGCTGCTAGAGTATCTACGTCACCATTTGTGCGCCTTGGCACAAAATATATTTGGGCTTTCTGTAGCTTTCTCATGAGAGTTTTAGCTTCCCTCATTTTCACTGCTAAGTTATCATTTTTACAAGCCCAGATTCCTTTCATTTGCTTAACAATTAGCATAGAATCACCAAAGACATTAAGCCGAGTGATACCATGTGAGAGACACCACCTCAAACCTAAAAGCAAGGCTTGATATTCTGCCTCATTGTTAGAATGGACATCCTCCAAGCTGATACCTTCTCCATAAAGTTTGTCACCTTCGGGACTGAACACCACTATTCTTGCAACCGCTTTGTCTTTAATACGCTTGTATGCCCCATCAAAGTAGAGGGCATGGGCATTCTCCACCCGTGGCGGCTCCTCAAGAGGAGGTGTCTCCTCTTTTACCTTTCCCCTCTCCTTTTCCTTCTTTTGATGGCATCTATGGGTCAACAAATCAGCTAGGCAAGCTTGAGTAGAATCCTCCACCTTGAAGGTGTAGTCAAAATCTTGGAGTTGTATCACCCACTTAGAGATTCTAGCTGAAACATCCATGTGCTATAAGGCATAGGGAAAATGCTCTCTTGTCGTGATCACTGTGAACGGCCTAGGGAGAAGATAAGGACGAAACTTCCTTACAGCAAACATTAGAGACAAAACCATCACCTCGACCATCTTGTACCCTCGCTCTGATGCTGTCATTACTCTACTAGAAAAGTAAACCGGTCTCATTAGGCCAGTTTTAGCATCCTTTTATATTAGTGCTGCCTCTAGAGCATCTTCCCCAAAACTCGGATTGACAAAAAACTCCTGATCCTAACAAGGCTGTAAAATTATAGGAAGGGTGCTAAGAGCCATCTTCACCTCGTGAAAGCAGCTTTCGCTTTCGTCACTCCATAGGAGCTCCTCAGAGTGGGTTAACTGTTGCAGTGGAAATATTAATTGGGAGAGGAGATGAATGAATCGCCCCATATATCGCACCTTGTGAATGAAAGAGGTTAGTTGCTTCACAAAAGATGGTGATGGCACCGCCAATAGGGCCTTAACTTTGTTTGGATCTGCTTCAATGCCCCTCTCACTTACGACATGCCCTAACAAAGTTACACTGCTTTCGCCAATGCGACACTTCTCATGGTTTAATTGCCCCCCCATTTGTGCAAGGCGGTTGAAAGCTTCATCCACCTTTCCTAGATGTAAAGCCTTAGAACTATAAATACAAAAATCATCAATAAAGACCCTGATGGATTTCCCAAAATATGGTTGGAAGACATAATTCATGAATCGTTGGAAGGTAGTTGGGGAATTTGTTAATCCAAATGGCATTACTTTGTAAGAAAAACAACCCCAAGGTGTAATGAAGGTGGTCTTCTGTTGATCCTCCTCAGCTATTTGGATCTAGAAATAACCTGAATACCCATCACAAATAGTGTATCTCTCATGCTCGGCCACCTCGTTGAGTATTCATCCTGAAAGGGAAGAGGAAAGTGATCTCTCTTTGTTGCAACATTTAGTGGCTTGTAGTCCACACAAATCCTCCATTTTCCATTCTTCTTGGGTATCACCACCACAGGTGAAATCCACTCTGAGTCCCCTATTGGATAGATGAAGCCTGCCTTCAAAAGTCATTGCACCTCAATGAGTAGAGCGTTTTGTTGAACTACTCCCAATCGTTGTAGTCGCTGCACCACTAGCCGTGCTCCCTCTTTTAGATTAATGTGATGTTGTATTGCTGTCACACCTGTGATGTGTTCATAATCAGAAATAAAAAGTGCAGAGTGTTTTATCACCACTTCCATGTAGGCTGCCTTCTCCTCAACTGATAGATCCTTAGCCAACATTTTTTCTAACCCCTCCTTCTCGACCTTTGAAAGCCGCTGTGGAATTTCACTACTAGAAGGCCCTTTTAATGTAATCCCCATCACTTCTAGAGAGCTTTCTTCCTCCTCATTAGAAGACTCTCCCTCTGTCATAGATGACCAACCCTCGCTGGAACTCCATTCATCAGCGGTGGTCCCTAACACAAGATCCTCCTGTCGGCCCTCCTTCATGTTGTAGATAGTGCTCTTCCATTTTTTATGCAGCCCCTTTTGTGGCCTTAGCTCTAAAGCCCCTGACTCCCAATCTTGTCTGTCTTTCATTCCCATTAGCCATGGTCACCCAATAATGAGTGGATAGCCGTCCCCCTTCACTGGCATCACATACATGTCAAGCTCCAATTGCACTCCACACACCTTTACCTTGACTTTCTTTATAACTCCCAAACAATTTACTACTACATTGTTAGCCATTTTGGCCCCAAATTTAGTAGTTTCATTTACCTCTAATCCCAAACGATGCATCAACTTTTTTGTCATGACACAAATCTCTACACCTCCATCCACATATGTCTTTGACACTCTCTGTCCATTGATTTCGGCTTCCACTACAGGCACAATATCTTTCATCTTTCTAGCTTGGATTGCATTCACATGTCTATTCTTCATGGGTCTAATGCTTACCATCTTGGACCATTGTCGTCGCACTGTTGGAGATAGATGTAGTAATTGGGGCTATGAAATTTTTGGCCCTTGATTCCTCACATCAGCAAGCAAATCATAAGCTCTAGTACCTTTACCCAGGGAAAAATCATCTGCCTCAATGTGTCGGCGTGAGCGAGCCCTCCTCTTTTTACTGTTGCGTATCTTTGCAGCCATTGATGACTCTGCCTCCTCTTCCATATTTTCAACCTCCTTTGGTGGTGTAGGCTCCATTCTCTCAATTCTCCGGGCTTTCTTCATTGGCATTGCTTCAACCTCTACTACTTTGGCCTTCCCTTTGACATCACTCTCATCTAAACTAATTATTCTAACATCATGATTCTCTGGCGGTTGGACATGCAAGGGCGGCACCTCTGCAAGTGGTCGAGGATGCTGGAGAACTTGAACTGGTGGTGGAGGCCCTAGATTCGGTGGAACAAACCTTTCCCTAGGTGGTGTCACTTGTTGTCCCCTCCTTCTTGGTTGGAACCCATTTCTTGGAAAACGCCTAGGATGAGGGCAAAAGTACATACCATGGCCAATCTCCCCACAATTATAGCAAACATACTCTCTTTCTTGCCTCCTTGGACCTCGATTGCCTTCATTTATGAGGGGAGGGGGCCGTACTCCTTGCACCAAATTTAATGAAAGGCTTTCAAGTTGGTTAGTAATGCATTGTAGGAGCTCTTGCTGTGATATCTCTGGTTCAGGTGGGGCCTCTACTATTTCTCTAGGCCTTGGTATGGTTGGTAAAACCTGTATGGGCTCAACTCCCCCCTTCAACTGGGCTTGATACTTCAATTTTTTATCTTTCTCCCTCGCATAAGTGACTAATTGGAAAAAGACAGTGGAAAATTGGACGGCGTGCTGACAAAGTGGTCGCGGGCTGCGATGGAGGAGGCCAGTGGCAATACTCGGCGTCTCCACCTCTCCCCTCTTGCAACAGCATGGCAACCTCTCCATCTCCCTCACGATCCCCTCACAGTAACAATAGGTGCAATTGTTTTTTTTTTCCTTCGTATTCTTTCTCCTCATGGGAGCAACCCCCCTCTGCTTAAATAGGGGAGGGGAGGGGGATCCTCCCTCTCCTAACGTGTCGACGAGCATGGGTGTAAGTGTGAGAAAGCTCTAGCAAGGAGCTTGCTCCACATTCTATTTCCATCTTCCCCTCTAGCACGACATCGGCTGGGGGGGGGGAAGATAAGGAAAAAAAAATTCCATCATCCTTAATAAATTTTCAAAATGCTACATCATTATCCCATTACCTAAAAATGGGTTCACACGTGATTTGTAGTGTTTGATATATTACATTCTCTCCCCCTAAGAGGAATCGAGATGTCCTCATCTCGAGATAAACTGGGGATATTGATGGTTGAGAGTGACTTCATCTATCCAAGTGGCATCCTCTTTGGGATAATCTTTCCATTGGATGAGGAATTCTCTCAAAGTTTTGGATCTCAATTGTCTCTCCCTAACATCTAAGATCCTGTCAGGCCTTAGTTCAAGGACTCCTTGACTAGGCATTACAACTTGTTGGTCATCAAGTACATGGTTAGGATTAGGTACATGCTTTTTCAATAAGCTGATATGGAATACATTGTGAACCTTTAGGTTCTCAGGGAGTTGCAATCTATAAGCATTAGGTCCTAGGAATTTGAGGATCTTGTACGGTCCACAATACCTTGGACTTAGCTTCTTGCAATCTCCTAAAGATAAGGAACTCTTTTTAGGGCATACGCGAATGAAGACCATGTCTCCTTCTTCGAAGACTCTATCTTGATATTTCAAATCCATGTATGCCTTCTGTCTATCCTTGGGAGCTTGGATGTCCTGTCTTATTGATTTTATTTGGTCATCCATCTCTTCCAACATCTGCCTTGAAGCTTCAACCCTTAAGGTTGGATCTGAGAAGTTTAGGGGACTTCGACAGTCATGACCGTACAACGCTTGGAAAGGGGTCATCTGGAAACTTTGTTGGTAAGAAGCATTGTAGGAAAATTCAGCAAAGGCAAGTATTGAATCCACCTCTTTAGCTCTCAACAGCAGTATGCCGTTAGCATATCCTCGATGATTTGATTTACTCGCTCTGTTTGGCCATCCCTTTGGGGATGGTAAGCGGTGCTAAAGCAAAGTTGAGTCCCAATGGCTTCAAAGATAGCTCTCCAGAAGAGAGAATCATGATCACTAATGATTCTTCTGGGTAACCCATGTATCTTGAATATCTCCTTGATAAACAATCTTGCAATGTTTGAGGCTTTATAGTTTGTCTTTACTGGAATAAGGTGTGCAACCTTAGTAAGTATGTCAACCACAACCATGATGGAGTTGTATCCTCCCTGGACTTGGGATAGGCCTACAATAAAATCCATACTGATGAATTTCCATTTCATTTGGGGAATGTCAAGCGGTTGCAACTTCCCTGGCATCTTGACATGTTCGGCTTTGATACGTTGACAAGACAAACACTCGGTGACATATTTGAGAATGTCACCTTTGAGCCTCTCCCAATGGTAGCTCTTCCTAACTGCATTGAGAGTCTTGGCATAGCCAAGATGTCCTGCGAAAGGGGAATCATGAGCTCCCCACAATATCTTTTGCTTAAGTGATTGGCTTGTTGGTATACAGAGCCTTGTTCTATAGTAGACAAGCCCATTATTAATAGAGAATTCATAATACTTAGCCTGCAGCTTTTGGTTCTAATCCTTGATAGAGATCTCCCTTAGCATTGTTTGGTAGGCTGGGTCATGGCATGCATCCTCTCTAGCTAACTCAAGTATTGGATTATTTGGCATAGATACTTTTGTAGCTAGAGATCTAGCTGTTGATGGATTCTGCAAGATTAGAGAATTAAGGAATGCCTTGCGACTAAGTGCATCGGCAACTACATTCTCTTTTCCTGATCGGTACTTGATTTCAAAGTCATATTTCTCCAACACTTCAATCCACCAACGTTGCCTCATGTTGAGCTCATTCTGGGTAAAGATCCACTTGAGACTCTTATGGTCAGTTACTAGAGTAAACTTGTTACCCAACAGGTAGTGTCTCTAAAGCTTTAGAGCATGGATGATAGCTAGCAATTCGAGATCATGTGTAGCATAATTCTTCTCATGACTCTTTAATTTCCTTGAAGAGTATGCTACAGGATGACCTTCTTGCATGAGCACACATCCCAAGGCAAGTATGCTAGCATCGATTACTACCTCAAACTCTTTATTGAGGTCTGGAAGTTTTAGAATAGGTGCTGATACCAAACTTTGCTTCAATCTGTCAAAGCTATTTTGTTTGGGAGTTGACCATGAAATGGAAGTTTGCTTCTTCAGTAAGTCTGTCAGAGGTGTTGCAATCAAAGCATAGTTTTTTATGAGGACCCTATACCATCCTGTCAATCCAAGAAAGCTACATATCTCTTTGACAAATGTTGGTATTGGCCATTCTAGCACATCTCGACCTTGGCTGGGTCCACTAAGATTCCTTCTTCTGAAACTATGAATCCCAGATATTCAATCTGGCGTTTGAAGAATGCACACTTCTTCATCTTAGCATATAGCTTATGCGACCTCATTCTCTCAAGGACAATCCAAAGTTGGGGTTCATGATCTTCTTCCTGCTTGGAATAGACTAAAGTGTCATCGAAGAAGACGAGCACGAAGTCATCAAGATATGGCCTAAAGATATCTTGCATGAACCTGTTGAAAGTGGTAGGTGCATTTGTAAGCCCGAATGACATAACTAGGAACTCAAAGTGCCCATATCTTGTATTGAAAGCTGTCTTTGGGATATCTTCTTCCTTGATCCTTATCTGATAGTAACTTGACCTAAGATTAATCTTGGAGAATATCTTTGCACCTTGAAGACGATCAAGAAGCTCATCTATTCTAGGAATACGGAACTTGTTCTTGACCGTTGATTGATTCAATCCTCAGTAATCAACACACAGTCGAAGTGTCTCATCTTCCTTTTTTTGGAATAGTACTGGAGCTCCCCATGGTGAACTGCTAGGCTGGATGTAGCCCTGATCTAGCAGTTGCTTGAGTTGATCCTTCAACTCAATTTCTTATGGTATGGATATTCTATAAGGTCTCTTTGCAATTGGCGGAACTTCTGGTACTAACCTAATCTCATGATCCACTTCTCTTTGAGGCGAGAGTTCTGTCAACTCTTCAGGGAATATGTCCGCATATTCCTTTAGACAAGAAGGTCCTTCATTAGACTCTTGTTTTTTATCTAACTTGTTGAGTTTGATCAAGTAGACAGGTAATCCTTTTCTGACTCCTTTTATGATTCGAGACACTTTGGCCAATTGGATTCTTGGCACTCCAGCCTCGCCTTGAGTTGTGACTAATTCCCTTTTAGAGTTTCGAAAGGAAACTTAACCCTTTCCACAATGAATGTGGTCGTCATTAGGCTTAAGCCAATCCATTCGGAGTAGACACTCATGGATACCTAAATTCATGACTCTGAATTTGACCGAAGTCTTCTTTCCTCTCAGAAAGAATTCCACCTTAGCAGTTTGCCTGGTACAAGTAACCTCACGACCATTTGCCAATTCCACAAGCAAGGTAGGTGCTTCTATTGTGGCTATTCCTAATCTTTTTGCACAAGCTGGTGAGATAAAGGAATGTGTACTGCCACAATCAATCAAGGTCTTGAAACTTTTACCTTGATTGTCAATTTCTGAATCACTGAGAATTGGTGATTTGGCCCTTTCTTATGTAGAGCAGCATGGAGTGTTGCCCTTTCAAATTCTGCTTCCATGGTCGGATCTTCTTCTTCTTCTTCTTCTTCTTTGCACAATTGCCTATTGGCAACGCAGGTGGTTCTTCCTCTGCCTCGGTTAGCGGCTCCTTGACCACGGCCTGTTCCTTGGAAAGGTGCTTGGCGATGTCTTCCACCAAGCTTGGGACATTGCCTCTTGAAATGGCCGGGCTCGTTGCAGTGGAAACAACGGAGGTTACGGCCATTACTTTGAGTAGGAACAAAGTTGTTGACGTTGTTAGTCCTTGCTTTTCTTTCTTTGTCCCTGATTATGACCTTGAACTCTCTTTATCTGACGTCTGAATGCTCCTCTGTTCGGGTCATTATAAGACCAAGCTTTGTTACCCCTTGGTCTAGACTGCACCTCATGAATTATAGGTGCCGCTCGAATGAGTGCGTCCTGAAGATCTGATGGATGCATAGATTCGAGATGGGTATTTACTGGTGGATTTAAACCCACACAAAATTTGGACACTTGCTGTGTCATGTCCATCTATGGCGCATACTTTAAAAGTGAAACGAATTTAGAGTAGTATGCGTCAAGAGTGATCCCTAGTTGTTTTAGCTTGTAGAACCCATTCATTTTCTGCGTGCGATATGCAGGTTGCAAGTATCTTCCCTGCACGGCTTTCTTCATCTTCTCCCAACTAACTGATCCGTCTGCGATCCCTTGATCCCTGCACCATTACTTTCACCAAAGCTTGGCTTCGCCAGTGAGCTTTAACTTGGCGAGCATAGCCTGATTGGCAGGTGCAGTACCGGCTGCTTTGAAGTAATCCTCCATGGATTCAATCCAAATTTCAGTATCGGCTTGGACGGACCTGCCTCTCCTGTCAAACTTGGGTGGCTTGATCTACTTGAGAAGAAACTTCTTCTCCTGGATTACAGCAGTACTTGATATAGGAGGCGAACTAGGAACCTGTACCTGGGGTTGTGCCTGGATAAAGGTTTCTTAATGTTATTATATGATAATCGTTATTGATTTATATTACATCTTCAATTATGCTATCACGTAAGCAATGTAGCTGCTTAACTTTTTATCAATTCTTATGCATAACCAGACATTGATAAAAAGAAGTCTTATTTGTATTTATATGGTCATAGCCCTTTCGGAATACAACATTTCTTGCGATGATAAGCCAACTGTTACATTTAGTTTGGGAGAACAACATTGTATTACATTTATCTATAGGAAATGTATAATAGTATGGTTTCGAGTCATGGATCTTTAGGAATCGGTAAGTCATTGGAAGTTTAGGATATCCTTTCCTTTGGAATCCATTCTTTTCACGGCGCTCCAACACTTTAATTCTGTCGGGCGGGGACTACATGGGTTACTTTCTCATATACATATGAGTTCATCTCCACCCTTTGACCTCGAATATGTAAAGTTGAGTTTACATGAGCTTCCACAAAAATGAATAGCTTCACAACTTTCAGGTCTTCCAACAACTTGATCCTCTTTAGGCTAGTTTGTAGATAAGCAAACTGGTGGGCGGCTATATAGTAGATTCCTGAAACACCCATCCATCTTCGTTCCATGTACAAGGGTTATGGATTATAGATTTGCTCCAGGATGTTCATCATCTCAACCCTTTTTCTATAATGCGGAGAATGCATTGCAGTCATAAACATGACTCGAAATACCAAGAACTTGTTCCACGCTTCGTAATTCTGCAAGACAGCATTGAAGGTAAGGAAATGATTGGAACATCAACATTTGCTTTACTTCTTCTTATTAAGATTTCATAAAACAATTCCATTGTTGGTTTGCTCTGATACCAACTGTAACATGTCCACTTGTATTTTCAGGACACGTCTTAACAGTCCATCGGAAAGGATGTCTAGAAAGCTGGAGTCGGCACTCCCATGGAATGTTAGGGGGTTTGCGATATAGGGCTTTCTGCGTCTGCCACGTAGCGGAAGTATTCCGGCCATTCCCACTTAGGATCGACCTGAATTAGGGTTTTCCTGATTGGTCATTTCCTAACAGCAACTAGCGTCGGACCCAAGTGAACTACTTTATGCAGAAACGCCAGGTCCGAAGCAGATTCACACTGCACTTGGTTCAAGGAGAATGGAAAACGAGAGGGATGCAAAGCTCAACCTCTCTGCCATAAGGCATAATCCCATTCCGTTCCCCTAAAACAACGTAAATCGGGTTCAATCATAACTCTAGGTCAATGCTTTTGTTGTTCATGTTCTTTGACGATCTTCTTGTTGTCCATCGTGATTTGAGAAAAGTCCCAGCCAATCAGGACCACCCATCCATAGGATGGACCTATGGCCCATCCTCTGCACTTTCCTTGAGTTGTTTTAGTTATTTAATTACCTAACACATTAGTTGGACATGTAACAATCAACTTCTTTAGTTAGCCCATTAGGCACTGGTTCTTTCATGTAATCATATCACTTGACATAGAGAAACAATTATATCAGGCAAGTTCCTTATTAACAGGTTCTCATATTTATCTTTGAAATACAAAAAGTCCAACTTGTAGGCTTATCCACAATCCGCCCGAGGGCTATCAGCAATCCATAGGGATTACCAATCCAAGTTTCTGCTCGTAGACTAGTATGCGGGCCTCGAGATCCAATCCTGAGTCACGTTAGCTTCTTGTGCAGCGCCCGGAAGGTGAGGGATTTAAGGCTAGAGCCCCCCTGGCACCCAAGTGTCCTCTTTCTCCAAGTAGTGCTAATTGGAGAGACCTCTCGTAGCGGGTTCAGTCCACTTTCTCGGCGCGGTTAACAACCCCCTTGGTTAGGGTCAGGTAGGCAGTCGGGGGTAACTGAAGCTGCCTCTCCCTTCAGGACTTCAACCTAAAGTATAGATATCCATTTATCTTTTAATTCATTGATCAAACAAAGCCAAGAAGTACTCTAAAATCTGTAGCAGGCACAAACATTTCCATTGACCATTTTTGTTGGCAAACTGCTAAGGAATGAATCCTTCCTTTCCAATGCGTCCAGTACTCGATCGGGGATGACTTGTAACTTGGCAAGGTTCCCTGTATCGTGGGTTAAGGTGTACCCTATTAACCTGACTTGGTCAAACCTTAAGTTCATTGGTTATTTCAGTTTATCGGCTGGTCTTTAGTTTCCAATCAATCTTCTTTACTCAAGAAAGATACTAAATTAGGATGATTATTCATCCTTTTGCAAGATAACTTGCGTAAGGACCTGCCAACCTCATTGCGAGAATTTGGCCATTCCCTTGTGATCCAATCACAGGATCATATGACTCTGTACTTACTACGCAAGTGTCGCATCAAACCATGAGACTTATTCTACTCATTCAGAGTCATGAAATAATCTATTCCTGATTATGTTAGGCTGACGTTGTCAGTCCTAGAGTTCCAAGTTCCATCTCGTAAGATTCTTAAGGACAAACCCTAGTTCACTTTCCAATTACATTTTCACTGTCGACCCTACATTCAGTTAATGTTGGCAAGTATTTAAGGTATAGGAATGCCAGTTTTAACAATACGTACGATTAGGTCACCTAGTGAATTTCTTGGAATTCAACTATTTCTAAATGAGTACTCCGCGGTTTAGGTGTTTTTAGGCTTATGCCAATTTGGTTAACTCTAGAAAATAATTACGTGACCTTTTCCACATGACTCGATGTCTATGCGTGAATTGATTTTTCAACCCTAACTTATTGATTTGAGGTCAGGCAAGGTTAAATCCAACCAATCTTCCTATACTTTGCAAACAAAATTCATGCTAAACAAGCCCTTTTACTTGATAATTTATGCAGTTGACAAATGATAATTTCCTAGAGTTTATGCATCATAAGAATCATTTCATGCTTTGCACTTTTCATGATGATTCATTGCAAAGAGGATATGGATTAATAGTGCGAGATGCAGTTTATACTTCTAGGCTTAAATGAAGTATACTATTTTAATGGACATTAATCCAATTCTTAATTCATTTCAATACATAAAGCTATTTGCTCGAAATGCATTTATGCTTCCTTTATTTTTTTGAATGTTTTATTGAAGTATTAATGACTAAGTTCCTTCGTTGTGATCATTTAGGACAAAAGATATATTGTATTTCTAACAATTAACCTTGCGTGATTGAATTACAACAATACCAAATAAAAATGAGGAAGGAAAACCTGGGCTTGGGGTGAGATGTCCATGTGGATGTTGGGAGACGACCCTCCCGCAGCTGCGCCTTGGACCTTCTTAGGAGGCATTTCTGCCATGGAAGCAGCTTTACAACTCCTTTTTGATATTCCATCGTGGCTCTCTTTTGCAATAACTTGCACAATCCGTCGAAAGCAGTTTTTAGAAGGCTTCCTCCTTGGAGTCGGGAATTTGAAAGGGGTGTTTCAGAATCTTTCATGACTAAGACCCATTAAGCCATGGGGAAGGCTTAATGGCCTTTGTGAGGACTCACACAAACGGGAAATAACAAGGTGTGGAATCCCTTACGAGGCTTTTGAGTGGAAAGGGAAGGTGTTAACTAATCCTCAACATTCTTCTTTCTTTTATGTGTGGGAAAAGAAACAAGGTGCGGGAGAGTTCCAAGGGTTATTTTTGCATGCGCAAGGAAAGGGCTAAGGTAAAATTTTCTTGGGGGAAAATGGGCCCTATAGAATCTTAAGGGAGAACTTCCAAGGGGAAAAAGTAGCCTTTAAAGGCTATACCTTTCGGAAGGAGGGAAAAGACCTAAGGGCCTTTAAAAACAAACTCGAAGGGAGGAGGGGGTAATCCAAAATCCCATAGGAAGGGGGCTAAGGGAAATTAAACATGGGGGGGGAAGGGGGGGGGGGGGGTTTCCAAAGCCCAAGGAAAAGGGGCTTAAGGGTTTAGACACGAGGGGTTCCAAAATGGCACAAGGGAAGGGGGCTAAAAGAAATTTTTAAAACAGGGGGGGGGGGGGGGGTTCCAACAACCATGGGAAAGGGGACTTAAGGGGGTTGAAACACGTGGGGGGGGGGGGGTGGTTCCAACAACCATGGGAAAGGGGACTTAAGGGGGTTGAAACACGAGGGGGGGGGGGTAATAAGACCGTTAAGGTCTTAGTTCTTTTGGGGGGGGGGAAAGGGGGCTTATGAAGCTCCTTTTTAGAAGCTTCTAGGAGCTTCTACGTGTGGTAGGAGGGAAAAAGACAGTGGAAATTTGGATGGCATGCTGACAAAGTGATTGCGGGCTGTGATGGTGGAGGTCAATGATAGCCTAGCGATACTCGGTGTCTCCACCTCTCCCCTCTTGCAACAATAGCGGCAGCCTCTCCATCTCCCTCACGATCCCCTCACAGCAACAACAGGTGTATCCTTTTTTTTTTCCTTCGTATTCCATCTCCTCACGGCAGCAGCCCCCCTCTATTTAAATAGGGAAGGGGAGGGGGATCCTCCCTCTCCTAACATTTTGACGGGCATGGGCGTAAGTGTGAGCAAGCTCCAACAAGGAGCTTGCTCGACATTCTATTTCCCTCTCCCCCTCCAGCACGACATCGGCTGGGGGGGGGGGGGGAAGATAAGGAAAAAAATTTTCCATCATCCTTAATAAATTTTCAAAATGCTACATCATTATCCCATTACCTAAAAGGGGTTCACGCGTGATTTGCAGTGTTTGATATATTACAATATTCAGCTAGCTATTGACAGGTTGAAGGTTGCTAGACTTAAAAATAAGGACAGGTTTGGCAGCAAGCATTACTTGCGGCCTAGAGCAATAGAAGAGGGAGACTGGGTATTAGTCTTTGATAACAGCCTTGAAAATCAACATACTGCACTTCGGAAGATGGTGAAAAGATGGTTTGGGCCATACATAGTAAGACATGTCTTTGACAATGCAACATATGAGCTGACAAAATTGGATGGGACAGTGCTTAGAGTGCCCATTGCAAGAAAAAGAATCAAGATTTTCAAGAAAAGAGATGATGAGGATTATGCATTGGAAGAATTTGCAAGAGAAGAGCAACGAGAAGAAACTCCAGTCTAAGAGACAGATGATATGATAGATAACCTTGCGGATATACTGGAAATACACAATGAAGAGATTGATCTATTCATAGATCTTGACAATAATGATCATGGGTAGTTGGCCCATCCGAAGGATGTGCAGGATCAGAGGGGATGGATGTCATGCTGCTGTGTGTTCGAGGTGTGGAATCCACCAAAAAGTTTGTGTGTGTGACATTTGTTACTTTGTGCATACTTAGTCATTGTGTTTGCATTTTTTTTTGTGTGGGCTAGGAGAATTGGAATTTATAAGAACAAGGAGCGCATAGAGTTGATTGCCAAACTTTCATTATAATGTTTCCCTGGAGGTTATAGTTGTAACTCCTTGTATGAGTTGTGTGAAATGTTACGACTTCTGTTAAAGAAGAAGCAAGTGGTTGACAAATCGGAGCATGAGCTGCTGTAAAAGCAGTCACAGCAAAGGCTACTGGGTTTTGTGAAGTCCTCCTTGGACATAGTTGTGGATGTCGGCCTTCTTCAGTTAGCTCCCAAGAAAGTCACCCCACGAGTGACTGGAGCATTTGGTGTAGTCTCATCTTTGATATCAAGCTTTCAGTTACTGCCTTCCTCATCATTGAAGTCCAAGACAAAGTAAACAAAACTACTCACAAAGGAGGCGCTTCAAGCTTTGGAACCGTTTTGTAACTGTGCCCAAACTATGGATGATTACCACCCTGTCAAGCTTATTTTTCCTTTTGTACTATATGGCTTTTCAGATCCTGTATAAAGTTTACTGTTCATATTCAACGAAGCAGTCTGAAGCACCAAAATATGTTTAGGTGTGGGCATTAACTACGATAAGGAGCTGTATCTCTTGGATTTCAGTACCAAGTGTATGCCTAACGCTGCAAGACTAGCTTGCTATTGAGTTTAGCTTTACTGCGTAAATACAACAGTTCTGGCTACCAATATAATCTTGGCACTAGTACCATATTATGGACTAGTTAGAAGGCTTACGTGAAAGGAAAGACAATATTTTTTGTCGTTGTTTTTGACGTAAGATCAAAAGAAAAAAGCTGCGTGTTCTATAAAAAAAAGAAGAGCAGACCAGAAACACAGCGCAGAAAGAAAAAGCTCCTGCAATTACAAGCTGTAAGGCTTTACCGGTCACGAGAGAATAGCTCTGACATATGCTGAGGCTGGTGGACAATGGTTCAGGGCTAGCAAGGGTGCAGCAGAGCACATACTTGATCTAGCTCATAACAAAGCAGAGATTGAAGGGAGAGTACATGCAGTGATTAACAAATTCACTGAGCGGGGCTTGCGATAACTTGTTGTTGCCTTACAGGAAGTGCCTGAAAGGAATAAAGAGAGTCCTACTGGCCCGTGGCAGTTTTGTGGTCTATTATCCCTTTTTGATCCTCCACGACATGACAGTGCTGAGACCATTCAGCGAGGTTTGAACTTAGGTGTCAATGTGAAGATGATAACGGGTGATCAATTGGCCATAGCAAAAGAGACAGGGAGCAAGGGCATCAAGAACAGAGAACCAAGATGCTATTGATACTGCCATAGTAAATATACTGGCACATCCAAAAGAGGCCCGAGCAAACATCAAAGAAGTGCATTTTCTACCTTTCAATCCAATGGATAGGAGAAGCAGCTCTGCCAGCTCTACCGGCCTCTGCTGGGCCAAAGATGGACATAGTTCTTGAATAAGATGGTCAAAGGACTGGATTTCTTGCAGGATCTGTTGATCAGTATGCAGATGCAATGATCAGAGTGTTGCGAATGTTAGAAGAAGAACGGTTACAAATTGTTGCATCTGCAAGGCAATGGACAATCTTACACTTATCTGGAATAAGTATGGGTGGGATCAGGTGTCAAACATAATATTTGTTGACGAGCCGATTGGGACTGGTTTTAGTTACAACAGTGATATTCGAGACATTCCGCATGATGAGAATGGTGTCAGTGAAGATATGTAAAGTTTTTTGCAGGCCTTCTATGAAGCACATCCTGAGCTTTTAGGAAATGAGTTCTATGTTACCGGAGAATCATATGCTAGACACTACGTTCCTGCTGTTACTAGTTGCATTCACATGGGCAACAAAGCGAAAGAGGGTTTACCAATCAACTTGAAGGGATGTGCTATTGGCAATGGCCTCACACATCCAGAGATACAGTACAAAGCATATGCAGATTATGCTTTTGAGATGGGCTTTATCGGTGATAAGGATCACACCAGATTGAGTAAGTTGTATCGTGCATGTGACATGTCAATCAAGCTTTGTGGGACAAGTGGTACAGTCACATGCGTAGCTTCATATTTGGTCTGCAATTCGATATTCAACTCTATCATGTCCATTATTGGGAGTGTAAATGATGTTCTACATGTACTTTGAATCACGTGGCAAAAAGGCTAAAGATCCAGTGGTGCTATGGATGTCCTGGCAGGCCATTTGAAGAAGCTTTAGTAATCATAGAGTAGATTACAAATGCACTTTCAAGTTCCTCAATGGTAGATTTACAAGAGGTATGTATTGCACTAGGCAAGGCTTTGTGGATGGCCTATTTGGATGTGTATTGACTTGATTCTCATGGATCAGTGTTCGATGCTACTTTTTTTGAGTCAGTTGCAGCTCTTGTGCACATTTTAAAATACCATATGTTTCTGTGACTGATAATAGCAAGGTACTCCCAGCTAGCAGGACATCAGTAAAATTTCAGAATGGTAGATCAGATGAAAACCAGTGAGACTGAAAAGTGTAAATGGCAAAAGATTGAAACTTGGGTGAATTCCAATGGCACTGACTTTAGTACTACACTTAAGCCACATACTAGCTGACCCATCAGCTAAAGAAGAGTCTATTTTGAAGACATTTTCTTGAAGACTCGATGACATATTTGATGCTCTTGTATTCTGATTTATAACTTGATGTGGTTTTCTTGAGAAATTTGATTCTCTTGATTGATTCATCTTGCCGCTTGTACTTGAACCAAAAATTGTAATACACTTAAACCATGGAATCATATTTGTCTTGATTATTTGCTTCGCTTGATCTTTCGTCTTGGAATTTCTCAAGGACCTCTGTGGTCACGACTTTACTTTCGAAAACCCTTCGACAACAGGACTTGTCCACTCAAAATCAGATAACCTAGGACTTGAATGCATGAAATTCAAACACACAAAAATCAGACCTCTAGAATCAAACACCTATCAAATCGGACGTTTGATTTCTAGAATCGGACTCCCACAATCAGATGCATGAAAATCAAATACAAAAAAATCAAAACTTTCCATAACCAAACCACCCAAATCGGACCAGACCAGTCGAACTCAGGCCCTGTCAGATTTGCCAATTAGACCAAACAAAAATCAAACGTTTGATTCTAATAATTGGACTCCTAATAATTGGACCTCTAAGAATCAGACATAAAACTATTAAAATTGGATAGCTGGATAGAATACAAATTTGACACATCTAACCGTTGAAATCGATCGAGACATTGTATACAACCGAAAGCACATCATAGATTTATCGATGGGCTGAAATCTAGAGCAAATAGTTCAAAACTTGGCTATGAAAAATCCTTCAAACCATGCATGGTATTTAGCGTAATAACCCTGCGGGCCAGGGGGAGTGACCCCTCAAACCCTCGTAGGGGGCTCTACCCCCTCCGCATCTCCCCAAGTAGGCTGGAGAGAAAATGCGTGCCATGACAGGTCCTCCAAATTAGATCCTAGTATAGTAATGGCTCTGTAGAAGCATAGATTCTCACTTGCAAAATAGCAACCAAAAGCCCATACCCTAAACAGTGACCCTAAAACCTCAATGGGCCAATCTAGCCAATAAGGAAAAAAATTCCCACCACAAAAACATATATATTTTTCATTCGGACTACATCTATTCAAAGCAAAATGCAATAATATCAAGCTACAAATGTGAGGATGACTAGACCTGACCGTCCCAATGATAAATGCACCTTGAACGGCACTACACAAACAACCCAAGACATCATTAGAGAATCCATGCCTCGTTGTGTAGTTGGAGACTCAAATGCATGTATCAAAAGGCTTAAACTTATAAGCCAAGACCCGAAAGATGAAGATATGGTACTGCCTGCTTATCTAGGGTCAAACTCATCGCCGCAGAAAGAGAGAACACTCTCGATTCTCTCATCGATGAAGGAGCAGATTTTAATATCTTGGCCTATGAAGCATGGACCCTACTAGGCCAACCAGAGCTCACACTGACTAATGCAACTCTTAATCCTTACAAGGGACACCCACCACAAGCACTTATAGGAAAGTGCAGAATCCTTGTAACTATTGAAACAAAAAGCTTGCGTATCCTATTCCATGTTCCTTCAAATAGTGTAAATTGTGGAAAGGAAACCCTCCTAGAAAGACCCTTCAAAAGGGCGATGAAGTGTGAGACTGATTATGTAGCATAGAGGATATGCTTGACACTACCTGGTGTGAGGATGATCACAACCTTTAGCAAGGGTGAACTCATCAAACATTGAGGGAAAGACAAGGAATATTCTAACATACTAGGCAAGCCCAATAAATGGGAACGAGGCTAGGCTTGAAACAAGGTCAGGAGAAAATACTAAGGATAGGCTTTGGACTTACAAATATCATAGAAGACCTCCAAAGAAGTCCAAGACTTATAGACAAAGGTATCAATGGAGAGCCAGCAAAACGCCATGATGGATATCCAAAATATTGCTACATGCTCAAGGGTATTACATAAGTAATCGATGAATTTAGGTGCCAAAATCCCATACTAAACTACCTGTGTTGTCCAGAGAAAGGATAGATCCTATTAAAAGAAAATAAGCATAGGAGGAAATCTAAACAAAAATCCAAGTCTTGAGTCAAAAACATTGGAGTGATTGAACCCCTCACGATTGAAATCATGTAACTAAACATGACTATTCGAAATGTAGATCCTCAGTCTAGTGTGCTTAACTAGCAGATACTATATGTAATCGTCAAGTGTGCACAAAGAGCACTAGTGCCTAAGGAGCCTTTGAATTTCCAAGAGGACAAATGAGAACCATAGGCACAACACTGCTCATAATAAGGCCGATTTCTCAACAAAGAAAATGGCAGAATTTTCTAACAACCGCGAGCAAATCTCCCAACTAGTACCAAGTCAACCTAGGAGTCCCAAATCTCCTACACCCTCTTTTCCTAAACGGATATAGAAAGCACAATAGCAGTCGTCAAGTGCAACTACTCAATCCGAATCTCTATCTCCATTTGAGCTTCCAAATGTCCAAGATGTGGGATGACATGACACTATCCCTAATTCTCAGCCTAAGGATATGCTTGTGCAATCCATCATGACTAGCTCAATGATGCCTAATATGCACAAGTGAACACACAAAGGGAGACAAAAGACATGACCACTTCCAAACTCCCTAAGGACTTGACACTGTAGTCTATGGATAGTAGCGAGTCCACTGAACTAGCTGCTACTACTTCCAATCAAGAATCATAGTAGTCACAACCTTTGGTCGTGTGATGACACCCCTTGTAGTGTGTGTCCTTAGCAACTCACATGCGGAAGAGATGTCACAACCAACATCCTTGACATCTCTAGCACTTTTGAAGCACTAAAGCTTGGGCTTGAGGAGAAATCTCTCAAATATTTGGCCAAAGAGATAGTGCATCTGACCAATGAACCAAAGATGAAGTGCATGATGAAGCTTGATCACAAAAGCTGACAACCATCACATGTGCGTATGTTCATGTGGACATTGGAAGGCCAATGCCAGAACACACAAAGCTCATAGCCAAACCCCTGACTTGGGACGAGCAACAACATGTTTGCTCCTGCTATGTAGCTTCACTAAAGAAGTCATAAAGGACATCCCAAAAGCCTCAACTAGGAAATTGTGCTTGATACCCTCACTCTATATTGCTCAATGTGAGACAAACAAGGAAAATCTTGAAGCAATCAAATGAAAAGGGAAAGGACAAGGTAAATTTGTGCAGAAATCGTACTCCAACCAAAGTTTGGTAGTCAAAATTGACTACTAACTAATGACACTCTCGTTGAGCAAAGGAAACCCCTTTGGACATCAATACATGATCCCACGTACATTGCATTGACCTCATTAAGAGTGTTGGCAATGGTCCATGAGGTCTAGCTTTCTGCCACTATCCAAAAACATCCCTTGTACAATAAACTACTTCTAGAAAAAGATTTGTATGTGGCTAGCAAGCTAGGAGTAAGGAGCATGGTACTTGATGTTAGCGCATATGTCTTCTGCCTCACTCAAGTCCCTGCAATCCTAGATCTCTATGCTTCCCATCAATACAAACCTAGCTTCTTCAGCTAGTTTTGTCCAATCCTACATGACATGAACTCTAAACCGTCTCTTGGTTCTATACTAGAGTCACTCAATCCGCCAGAGGAAGAGAGAAACAACTCTAATCACAACACCTACTCTGAAAAGAAGCAAAGGAGGCATGTTCCAATGGGTAAGAACAAAAGTCTAGAGCAAATGATCAACCATGAGCAACTGCTAATGCAATTGGATGAAGAGCTAGTAGCTGAAGAGCTAGACTCTCCAAAAAGAGAGGCAACCAAGCACATCTGAGCTGGATGTTAAACTCAAATTATTCGCACATGCCGACGTCCTTGCAAACATGGGCACATTCCCTAGGGAGCAACTTGAGGAATATTTTTCATATCCACTATCCTAGGAAGAGCAAGAATACCTTAATGAGCACTATGACAAGCTCCTACATGAATGCATGCAACTCATCTCTTACGAGGAAGTCAATGGCGATTTACGCTTAACCGACAGTGACATTCAACAAAGTGCTTTACCAACCAAATCTCTTAGAGATAGAGCAGCTAAAGCAATAATAAGAGGGTGGAAGTCAATTTGAAAAATGTTGGTTTGAAAACTGCGCTACAATGACCAAACTTGGAACCCAGATTATGATAGTCTCAAAGGAGTGACTGGCCCAATAGCGTTCTAAAAAAGACTTGACCTATGTAGTCCCAACTTTCTTTCGAGTACTCACTACCATTCGGGGTAGCGAGAACTAGCCAAGAAAACTCTCTAATTGATAAAATTCTCACTAAGGAGGAGCTACATGTTGCTAGTAGACTTGGACAAGGTGCCATGATTATTGGATATGTATTGCACACTTTAGTACAATCCTGAGTTCTACAATTTGTTTTTATCCTCACAAAGTGACATGGATTCATAAAAGTGTACATAAATAAATAATTTATTTTGTGAATATATATAAATAATACCAAAAGAAGCAAAGACAACACACACACAAGCAATGATAAATCAAAAACATGTGATATGCATAGAAGTTAATGATATGGGATTCAGATAAGTGATGTCTTCTTGAGTTGCACCTATTCATTCTGGTTGAAGCATATGACTTGCATGTACTCTCATAATTTGCCAAGTGAATGTAGTATGACATGGATCTCTGTACGAAAACGTTTAATTTCCAAGTCACCACAAGACCACCAACCCCACAAAGAACCATTATGGAGAAAGCAACAGAAATACCAAGAACAAAGAGCCATGACAGAAGTCCCACTTGAAGAGAAAATCAACCTTGTAGAAAGCACACAGTGCATTTGAGCATGGCCCAAAGCATAATCATTAGCTACTCTTTCTTCCTTGGCCAAACTCTACATCTCCATAGGAGCCATGCTCTCAACAACGACCAGCATTTCTTCATCAACCAGGATTCAATTCCCAAATTCTCTGTCCCTTGTCCATGCACATCTCACTTCAATTGCTACCTAAATTGGTTTGATGTCTCACATGTTACATGTAATATTTCCGCGTACGGCGTACGGTAAATATTAACTCTCCGCACGTCATATGAATCTCGTGCAAGGATTATCACTGGTGCCAGCAATTGATCTATAGCTACACGCGGGGAATAGAGACACTCCATCGTACGAGAATAGGGCCGGGGGATTCAAACCGCATAACCGCGTGAAAACAGCCTCTTGGGAAGAGGTCAAGAGGATAAAGGTAAGATTATTGCAAATTTTTTAAATTTCCCCAGCCGATGTGTGGCTTGGGGAAAGGAGATGGGTTAGCATGGGAAGGAAGGATGGTGAGAGGGTTGTCGTATGCCGTGAAGAGGAGGGACTGTGGTGAGATGCGCCGGCCGTGGTCGTTACTGCTGCGGACCGTGTGAAGGGCGTGAGAGGGAGGAGGGTAAGAGGAACTGAAGGAGGTACTATGAGTGAGGAGACGGCTGTGGGCTGAAGGTGGGTGCTGTCGGGGCGTGAGAAGGAGGGCCGTGATGAAGGAAAGGCCCGTGGACAGAAGGGAAGCCGTACTAGAGAGAAAGGAAGCCGTGCTGCGATAAGGAGGAGGCTGTGAGAGGAGAGGGAGGAGAGGCCGTGAAGAAGGAGCTGGAGGAGACTAGGCCGCCGCCCAAATTCGCCAGTCCGCCAGGCCGCCTTGCTGACGCCATCCACGCTGCCGCCAGTTGCCGAGTCCGCTGCCACACGACTCCCTCCACGTTGCACGTCGCAGTCAGAAGCTCCTAGAAGCTTCTCTAAAGAAGCTTCTAAGGGGGGGCTTCTTAAGCCCCCTTCCCACTCACTCTTCTCCGTTAGTCTATCCACATCCCCCGGGAATTCAGAAGAGAAGGAGGTGACACGGGGAGGCCTCGTTAAGCCCATTATTTTTCCCGGATTTGAAGAATAGGAGGTGACAAAAGTCCTTCCCACTACGTTGCCCATCGGCCTATCCGCACACACCCCGGAACTTGAAGAAAGAGGAGGCGACGAACCTTCTCAACGATTTCCCATAAGCCTCTTGGCCAAAATCTTGTAGAGAAGAAGAGGGATTCGTAAACACCCTTCCCAATATCTTTTAACCCTCGGGACTTTGAGGAGATGAAGGGGTAGTTTACGAACCTTCCCCACCAATTCCACCCCAAGGCCGGTCCTTGGACTTTTGGAAGAAGAAGAAGAATTCTAAAGCCCACTCTTGCAAGGCCCATTCGCAAGAGCCTTTTTCCGCGGACATCATCAATCCTTCCTTAATCCGGAATTTCAAGGAGGACTAAAGCTCTCAAATCGCCACTGTCAAAGGGATCTCATAAGAACCCTAAGGCCCGCCAAGGCAAATTCCGCAAATCGGAACTTCGGTCAAGGAAGCCATATAACAAAGAGAGTTGCGCATACAAAGGAGGCGAGCCAAGGTCATAAGATTGCAAGCCAAGGCAAAAAGTTGAAGTCCACAAAGGCTAGCTGGAGATCGAATTCGCGATGGTCTCTAGGAAGATCACAAGGTGCGATGCGGAAGGCTCAACCCGAGCATACGTGGATATTTTCCGGAGTCCGCAAGTCCAGGTTTGATCTATTTGGATTCCACACAAAAGTATTGAATTATTCACGATAACTTCATGGACTAGGAGGCACTCATGCATGTCAAATGCAACTAGTCAAGTAAATGCAATTGGAAAATGAATTGGCTAAATGAACATTATTAGAAATAGCTTAAGATATGGGAATTGATCATGGAGTTAATGAAAGAGCATAAGGTGTCTATGCATTTTGCAGACCTTATTAGTAAGTTTTCTTTTGTGCATTCTAAAGTGACGAGCCGAGGACAACTGTTGCATCATTACAAGGTTGAACTTATTAAGGTACACCTTTATACTAGGCATGGAAAGATTATTGGCATGTCCCATTTTTAGATAGATCTTCCGTGTAATGATTCATGAGGGAAGTTAACACCATAAGATGTTATTCGAAGAGGAATAGAAGGGCACAAAGATGATCTAAGACTTGCAAGTGGCATGATAATTTGGGGTAAGTCTTAGTGGGACCTAGGAAAGTTAGTGTCCAGATTATCAGGCATCTTTACTTTGCCAAGAAAGGATAGGGTTATTGTGAACCATGTGATGCGTAGAACAGTGGATCGCATGTATTGGTGTAGTTGTAACTATTGATCTAGTTTATTACCTTTGGGAAAGGCTCATCCTTGTCGTAAGACAAATATATTGTGTTGTCTACATCACATAAACCACAAGGGAGTCTAGAACCATGGGCCAACCTAATTAGGATTGATTTGGAAGATACCCAATAAAACCCTGTTACTCGATGGAGGTAAACTCCGTGATCGAGAAATGCTAAGCAATGGGTAGAATGATCCCGTGGAATAGATGCAAAACATGAGCAAAAAGCTGCAACATTGTATAGACTTGAGATTTGTCCACAAGAGAGCTTTATCGTCTCTCGAAATGAGGTTGGCAAGTTATTGAAAGAATTTAACTTACAAGAGGATGGCTAATCATCCTGTTACTCACTTTTCTTGGGGAAAAATTGCCAAGGAAAAGGAAAGTTAAGTATTTGCCTTGAAGCAAATGACCAGACTATAAACTAAAGCGACATGGTCGCTGGATCCTGCCACAACAAACCTAATGTATTGGAAGGGTATGACCCTAACCCAAGAATGATAGGAATCTTGCCAAGTTGCAATTGATTCCGGATCGAATGCGGGTTGCATTCAGAGAAAAGGAGCCACTCCTTAACAGTTTGCCAGCTAAAAGACCACTGAAATTGATTGTGCTTGTAACAGTTTAGAAAGGACTGTTTGCATTGGTTGCTCAATGAACTAAAGGATGAAAATATATCTAAAGCTTCAGGTTGGTGCCTGAGAGGCAGCTTCAGTTACCCCCGACTGCCTGCCTAACCCTAACCAAGGGGGTTGTGAACCGCGCCGGGAACGTGGACCGAACCCGCCGTGAGAGGTCTCTCCGTTGAGTTCTGCTTGGAGCAGGAGGACGCTTGGGTGCCAGGGGGGGCTCTGGCTGTAAATCCCTCGCCTTCCGGGCCCTGCACAAGAGACTAACGTGACTCGGGATTGGATCTCGAGGCCCGCATACTAGTCTACGGGCGGAAACTTGGGATAGTAATCACAGGAAGGATTACTGGATAGCCTTCGGGCGGATTATGAAAGCGCCTACGGGCGGGAACTCCTTGTATTTCAAAGATAAAAGGATATAATGATAATAAAGGAGTTGTTTGGCATTGTTTTCTTTATGTCCTGTGATAAGATTACGTGAAGGAACCAGTGCATAACAGGGTTAATCAAGGAAGCTGTTTGTATATGTCAAACTAATGTGGTAGGTAATTACATAACTAAAACAAACCGAGGAAAGTGCGGAGGATGGACCATGGGTCTGTCCTATGGAAGGGTGGTCCCGGTTAGCCGGGAACTTTTCTCAAAGTCTTCGGCGAACAGAGGATGATTGTCATCTCCGAAACAAGTAATGAGAACGATGACTTGGAATTACCGATTACCCGATTCACGCTGTTTTAGGGGAATGGACTGGGACTATGCCTTATGGCAGAGAGGTCGAGCCTTGCATCCCTCTCGTTTCCCATTCTCCTTGAACCAAGTGCAGCGCGAACCCGCTTCGGTCCAGGCGCTTCTGCGTAAAGTAGTTCGCCCGGGTTCGACGCTAGTTGTTGCTAGCTAATGACCAAACAGGGAAACCCAAATTCAGGTCGATCCTAAGTGGGAACGGCCAAGATACTTCCGCTACGTGGCAGACTCGGAAAGACCTAGATTGCAAAACCCGTAACATTCCATGGGAGTGTTGGGTGGAGTTTTCTAGACATCCTTTCCGATGGACTGCTAAGACGTGTCCTGAATGGTTGTAGCGGACACGTTACAGTTGGTATCAGAGCGAACCAACAAAGGACTTGTTTTTAGGAAATTTTAATAAGAAGAAGTAAAGCAAATGTTGTATTCCAAACATTTCCTTACTTGATTGCTGTCTTCCAGAATTATGAAGCATGGAACAAGTTCTTAGTGTTCCAAGTCATGTTTATGACCGCGATGCATTCCACGGATTATCGACAGAGGATTGAGATGATGAACATCCTAGACCGCATTTACAATCCATCGCCGGTGTGCATGGAACACAGATGGATGGGTGTTTCAGGAATCTATTACATAACTGCCTATCGACCTGCGTACCTTCAAATTAACTTGAAGAGGATCAAGTGGATGGAGGACTTGAAGATCGTGAAGCTGTTCATCTTTGTTGAAGCTCACGCAAACGCAACCCTACAGGTCGGAGGTCAAAGGGTTAACCAGAATAAGTATGTGTACGGGGAAGTGATTCAAAGAATCCCTGCCGACCGAATCAAGGTTTTGGGGCGTCGTGAGAAGAATGGATATCGAAGGAAGAGATACCCTAATCTTCCAATGAACTATCGATTCCTGAAAATCGATGACCCTAATCCGTACTACTACTCAGTTCCTGTAGCTGAATGCAATAATATCTTATTCTCCTCGAATTAATGTATTAACTTGTTCCATCGGCCCAAGAAAATAATTGTACCACAAAAGGCTATGCTGATATGAATGGAATAAAACTTTTTCCCGATTGTCCTGACTGCGAATATTGTTAAAAGAAGTAAAGTGATTTGGTCACTGGACTGAAGGAATACGTGGACGTAGTTTCTGAAGAGTTAACAAAATGCCCACTTCAAAGAGAAGTTGATCATGAAATAGGGCTAATACCCGGGACTGCGCCAATTGCAAAGAGACCTTATAGAATGTCCATTCCAGAGGCTATTGAGTTGAAGGAGCAACTCAAGAAACTGTTAGACCAAGGCTACATCAGACCTAGCAGTTCCCCATGGAGAGCTCCAGTCCTATTCCAGAAAAAAAGAAGATGGAACACTTCGACTATGTATTGATTACCGTGGGTTGAATTAATCAACAGTCAAGAACAAATATCATGTTCCTAGAATAGATGAGCTTTTTGATCGCCTTCAAGATGCAAAGATCTTTTCCAAAATTGATCTCAGGTCAGGATACTATCAAGTCAGGATCAAGAATGAGGATATTCCCAAAAACGGCCTTCAATACAAGATATGGGCACTGTGAATTCTTGGTTATGTCATTCGGGCTTACAAATGCACCTGCCACCTTCAATAGGTTAATGCAGGATATCTATAGGCCATATCTTGATGATTTCATGCTTGTCTTCTTCGACGACACTTAGTCTATTCTAAACAGGAAGAAGATCATGAACCCCAACTACGGATTGTGTTGGAGACAATGAGGTCTCATAAGTTGTATGCGAAAATGAAGAAGTGCGCATTCTTCAAACGTTAGATTGAAGATCTAAGATTCATCGTATCATCTGAAGGAATATCAGTAGATCCGGCCAAAGTCAGAGATGTGCTTGAATGGCCAATACCAGTATCTGTCAAAGAGATACGCAGTTTTCTTGGCTTGACAGGATGGTATAGGGTCTTTATCAAAAACTATGCTTTGATTGCAGCACCTCTTACCGACTTACTAAAGAAGCAGACTTCTATTACATGGTCAACTCCCGAGCAAAATAGCTTCGACCAATTGAAGCAATGTTTGGTATCAGCACCTATTCTGAGACTTCCTGATCTCAATAAGGAGTTCGAGGTAGTAACTGATGCTAGCATTCTTGCATTGGGGTGTGTTCTTATGCAGGAAGGTCATCCAGTAGCGTATTCTTCAAGGAAATTGAAGAGTCACAAAAAGAATTATGCTACTCATGATCTGGAGTTATTAGCTGTCGTCCATGCTCTAAAGCTTTGGAGACACTACCTGTTGGGAAACAAGTTCACTCTAGTAACCAATCATAAGAGTCTCAAATGGATTTTTACCCAGAACGAGCTCAACATGAGGCAACGTAAATGGATTGAAGTATTGGAGGAATATGATTTTTAAGATCAAGTATTGACCTGGAAAGGAGAATGTAGTTATTGATGCACTCAATCGCAAGGCATTCCTTAATTCACTAATCTTGCAAAATCTATCAATAGCTAGATCTCTAGCTACAGAGGTGTCCATGCCAAATGATCTAATACTTGAGCTAGCTAGAGAGGAAGGATGCCATGATCTAGCCTATCAAAGGATGCTAAGGGAAGTCTCTACCAAGGATCAGAATTTGAAGTTACAGGCCAAGTATCATGAATTTTCTGTTGACAATGGACTTATTTACTATAGAACAAGGGTATGTATACGAGCAAGCCAGCTATTTAAGATATTGTGCGAAGCTTATGATTTCACTCTATCGGGACATCAAAGCTGCGAAGGATAGAAAGAAGGCATACACGAAAGTGAAGTGTCAAGATAGAATATTTGAGGAAGGAGACATGGTCTTCATTCATGTATGCCCAAAGAAGAGTTCTCTATCCTTAAGAGATTGCAGGAAGCTAAGTCCAAAGTATTGTGGACCATACAAGATCCTTAAGTGCTTAAGACCTAATGTTTATAGACTACAACTCCCTGAAAACCTAAAGGTTCATAATGTATTCCATAACAGTCTATTGAAGAATGAAGTATGTACCTAGCACTAATCATGTACTTGATGACCAACAGATTGTAATGCCTAGTCAAGGAGTCTTTGAACTAAGGCCGGACAAGATTTTTGATGCTAGGGAGAGACAACTGAGATCCAGAACCTTGAGAGAATGCCTCGTCCAGTGGAAAGATCATCCTAAGGAGGATGCTGCCTGGATGGATGAAAGCTCTCTCAATCTTCGATATCCCCAGTTTACCTCGAGATGAGGACATCTCGATTCTTCTAAGGGGGAGAGAATGTAATATTTCCGCGTACGGCGTACGGTAAATATTAACTCTCCGCACGTCATATGAATCTCGTGCAAGGATTATCACTGGTGCCAGCAGTTGATCTATAGCTACACGCGGGGAATAGAGACACTTCATCGTACGAGAATAGGGCCGGGGGATTCAAACCGCATAACCGCGTGAAAACAGCCTCTTGGGAAGAGGTCAAGAGGATAAAGGTAAGATTATTGCAAATTTTTTAAATTTCCCCAGCCGATGTGTGGCTTGGGGAAAGGAGATGGGTTAGCATGGGAAGAAAGGATGGTGAGAGGGTTGTCGTATGCCGTGAAGAGGAGGGACTGTGGTGAGATGCGCCGGCCGTGGTCGTTACTGCTGCGGACCGTGTGAAGGGCGTGAGAGGGAGGAGGGTAAGAGGAACTGAAGGAGGTACTATGAGTGAGGAGACGGCCGTGGGCTGAAGGTGGGTGCTGTCGGGGCGTGAGAAGGAGGGCCGTGATGAAGGAAAGGCCCGTGGACAGAAGGGAAGCCGTACTAGAGAGAAGGGAAGCCGTGCTGCGATAAGGAGGAGGCTGTGAGAGGAGAGGGAGGAGAGGCCGTGAAGAAGGAGCTGGAGGAGACTAGGCCGCCGCCCAGATTCGCCAGTCCGCCAGGCCGCCTTGCTGACGCCATCCACGCTACCGCCAGTCGCCCAGTCCGTTGCCACACGACTCCCTCCACGTTGCACGTCGCAGTCAGAAGCTCCTAGAAGCTTCTCTAAAGAAGCTTCTAAGGGGGGGCTTCTTAAGCCCCCTTCCCACTCACTCTTCTCCGTTAGTCTATCCACATCCCCCGGGAATTCAGAAGAGAAGGAGGTGACACGGGGAGGCCTCGTTAAGCCCATTATTTTTCCCGGATTTGAAGAATAGGAGGTGACAAAAGTCCTTCCCACTACGTTGCCCATCGGCCTATCCGCACACACCCCGGAACTTGAAGAAAGAGGAGGTGACGAACCTTCTCAACAATTTCCCATAAGCCTCTTAGCCAAAATCTTGTAGAGAAGAAGAGGGATTCGTAAACACCCTTCCCAATATCTTTTAACCCTCGGGACTTTGAGGAGATGAAGGGGTAGTTTACGAACCTTCCCCACCAATTCCACCCCAAGGCTGGTCCTTGGAATTTTGGAAGAAGAAGAAGAATTCTAAAGCCCACTCTTGCAAGGCCCATTCGCAAGAGCCTTTTTCTGCGGACATCATCAATCCTTCCTTAATCCGGAATTTCAAGGAGGACTAAAGCTCTCAAATCGCCACTGTCAAAGGGATCTCATAAGAACCCTAAGGCCCGCCAAGGCAAATTCCGCAAATCGGAACTTCGGTCAAGGAAGCCATATAACAAAGAGAGTTGCGCATACAAAGGAGGCGAGCCAAGGTCATAAGATTGCAAGCCAAGGCAAAAAGTTGAAGTCCACAAAGGCTAGCTGGAGATCGAATTCGCGATGGTCTCTAGGAAGATCACAAGGTGCGATGCGGAAGGCTCAACCCGAGCATACGTGGATATTTTCCGGAGTCCGCAAGTCCAGGTTTGATCTATTTGGATTCCACACAAAAGTATTGAATTATTCACGATAACTTCATGGACTAGGAGGCACTCATGCATGTCAAATGCAACTAGTCAAGTAAATGCAATTGGAAAATGAATTGGCTAAATGAACATTATTAGAAATAGCTTAAGATATGGGAATTGATCATGGAGTTAATGAAAGAGCATAAGGTGTCTATGCATTTTGCAGACCTTATTAGTAAGTTTTCTTTTGTGCATTCTAAAGTGACGAGCCGAGGACAACTGTTGCATCATTACAAGGTTGAACTTATTAAGGTACACCTTTATACTAGGCATGGAAAGATTATTGGCATGTCCCATTTTTAGATAGATCTTCCGTGTAATGATTCATGAGGGAAGTTAACACCATAAGATGTTATTCGAAGAGGAATAGAAGGGCACAAAGATGATCTAAGACTTGCAAGTGGCATGATAATTTGGGGTAAGTCTTAGTGGGACCTAGGAAAGTTAGTGTCCAGATTATCAGGCATCTTTACTTTGCCAAGAAAGGATAGGGTTATTGTGAACCATGTGATGCGTAGAACAGTGGATCGCATGTATTGGTGTAGTTGTAACTATTGATCTAGTTTATTACCTTTGGGAAAGGCTCATCCTTGTCGTAAGACAAATATATTGTGTTGTCTACATCACATAAACCACAAGGGAGTCTAGAACCATGGGCCAACCTAATTAGGATTGATTTGGAAGATACCCAATAAAACCCTGTTACTCGATGGAGGTAAACTCCGTGATCGAGAAACGCTAAGCAATGGGTAGAATGATCCCGTGGAATAGATGCAAAACATGAGCAAAAAGCTGCAACATTGTATAGACTTGAGATTTGTCCACAAGAGAGCTTTATCGTCTCTCGAAATGAGGTTGGCAAGTTATTGAAAGAATTTAACTTACAAGAGGATGGCTAATCATCCTGTTACTCACTTTTCTTGGGGAAAAATTGCCAAGGAAAAGGAAAGTTAAGTATTTGCCTTGAAGCAAATGACCAGACTATAAACTAAAGCGACATGGTCGCTGGATCCTGCCACAACAAACCTAATGTATTGGAAGGGTATGACCCTAACCCAAGAATGATAGGAATCTTGCCAAGTTGCAATTGATTCCGGATCAAATGCGGGTTGCATTCAGAGAAAAGGAGCCACTCCTTAACAGTTTGCCAGCTAAAAGACCACTGAAATTGATTGTGCTTGTAACAGTTTAGAAAGGACTGTTTGCATTGGTTGCTCAATGAACTAAAGGATGAAAATATATCTAAAGCTTCAGGTTGGTGCCTGAGAGGCAGCTTCAGTTACCCCCGACTGCCTGCCTAACCCTAACCAAGGGGGTTGTGAACCGCGCCGGGAACGTGGACCGAACCCGCCGTGAGAGGTCTCTCCGTTGAGTTCTGCTTGGAGCAGGAGGACGCTTGGGTGCCAGGGGGGGCTCTGGCTGTAAATCCCTCGCCTTCCGGGCCCTGGACAAGAGACTAATGTGACTCGGGATTGGATCTCGAGGCCCGCATACTAGTCTACGGGCGGAAACTTGGGATAGTAATCACAGGAAGGATTACTGGATAGCCTTCGGGCGGATTATGAAAGCGCCTACGGGCCGGAACTCCTTGTATTTCAAAGATAAAAGGATATAATGATAATAAAGGAGTTGTTTGGCATTGTTTTCTTTATGTCCTGTGATAAGATTACGTGAAGGAACCAGTGCATAACAGGGTTAATCAAGGAAGCTGTTTGTATATGTCAAACTAATGTGGTAGGTAATTACATAACTAAAACAAACCGAGGAAAGTGCGGAGGATGGACCATGGGTCTGTCCTATGGAAGGGTGGTCCCGGTTAGCCGGGAACTTTTCTCAAAGTCTTCGGCGAACAGAGGATGATCGTCATCTCCGAAACAAGTAATGAGAACGATGACTTGGAATTACCGATTACCCGATTCACGCTGTTTTAGGGGAACGGACTGGGACTATGCCTTATGGCAGAGAGGTCGAGCCTTGCATCCCTCTCGTTTCCCATTCTCCTTGAACCAAGTGCAGCGCGAACCCGCTTCGGTCCAGGCGCTTCTGCGTAAAGTAGTTCGCCCGGGTTCGACGCTAGTTGTTGCTAGCTAATGACCAAACAGGGAAACCCAAATTCAGGTCGATCCTAAGTGGGAACGGCCAGGATACTTCCGCTACGTGGCAGACTCGGAAAGACCTAGATTGCAAAACCCGTAACATTCCATGGGAGTGCCGGGTGGAGTTTTCTAGACATCCTTTCCGATGGACCCTTAAGACGTGTCCTGAATGGTTCTAGCGGACACGTTACATTACAAAAGGGGTTTGCAAAATCTCAAGTGTGTCTCTTCATCTCAACAATTGTTCCTCTAGCATTGAGGCTAGTAACACAATCATCTTTGTAATATCCATTTTTCACAGCCTTTGGATCTCGACATTTTCCAATCCAAATGAAAGGCTAATAGCCTCAATATATTGCATTGATTATATTAATTTTATCCAAAAAAAGAGAAATAAAAAGAGAGAGACACAGAGAGAAAGAAATAGAAAAAACAAAAAGAAAACTTAGAAAAGAAAAGAAAAAAAGTACCCACAATCATAGCAAAGCACCTAGGGGTCCTCAAATTAGGTACATCCAGTGACCTTGGTAGACTAGCTCTGTCCCTAGTCCCCTAGCCCCCTAGCCCCCTAAACCATTTGCATGATTATTTTTTCACACTCCACCTTAGTACCATCATAATCAATCATGGTGAGCAAGGCACAAAAGACACTGGAAAGTACACCATACTCTTCAAACAATACAAGTAGCCACTAGCTACCAAAAGCTAAGGCATCAATGAGCTCAATTATGCTACATCGTGTTGTCAAAATCACAAATGATGTCTCAAGAACTCCATTGAGCCCTTGCTTCATCCACGCATTGCCACGAGGAACCTCGCGGAAGTTACTATATGTATACCCTCCACATCACATGCGTTCAATGCCTATTTATAAATATCCTTAACTGTGAATTTTTCCTAAATAAAACATCACCGTTTTCTATTCAATTTATAAATAAATCCTTTATATTACACCCTTTTGTATGCAAAAAAGTGTAAAAATGGTATTTTAAAAATACATTATTTTGAACCCACGTGATGTACACATATATTCATGAGTAACTTACCCGAGCGAGGAACTAGACCAATAGTCTTCTAACTACGTAATATCCTTGTAGTATCTAAGTATGCATGTGCACTCACATAATATTTGCACCACAATCTTTACACAGTTTGGGTCCTCAAGTGCATGACAATACTCTCGACTTGCTTTATCATCATGCAAGCCCACCAACTAATCATGTCTTCCAAACTAATCAAAACTCAACTCAAAATCAAATGCATACTCAACACTTGATCAACACTCAAATCTGAACTCTTGATCAACACTCAACTCTGAACTCTAGTCCTTTATTATCATGCAAGCCCAGCAAAGAATTGTCACACACAGAATCCCCAAAAACCAACACATGTGCCAGTGCCATGAGTGCAACTTCCAACAAAGAATAGCCCTAACACCAACTACAATAATCCTATCACCAGCCAATTAGGGCAACAAAGTACCACCAATGACCTTCATCTGCACCACCACCAAAACTCCTCCACGGCAAACCACAACAGTCTCTTCCACCCATGTCTTTGGTGCATGGCAAAGCCTGCTACCTACAAGCAACGGAGAGTGCCATGGTACTAGCACTCATTTAGGAGAGGGGTAATGTTAACCCTTAGACAAACAAGGTCGAAAATCTAGAAAATCTAAGAAGCAACGGAGAGTGCCATGGTACTAGCACTCATTTAGGAGAGGGGTAATGTTAACCCTTAGACAAAAAAGGTGGAAAATCTAGAAAATCTAAGAAGAAGACAAGGCCAATGCAAAAGTGAAATGGAAGACGAAGGCACATCAAGAAAAATCTAGAAACAAATAAGTGTAAAAAGTCCTAAATCAAGGAGAGAGGTGCACAACAAAAAGCGCAAGTCAATACTTTTGTAAAAGAGTGCAAGGCACACCATGATTTCTTTTGTAAAGGAGTGCCAGACTCTCACCTTTGCAAATTGTAAATGATTAGAGGCATGGGTTGAGGCCATGTCAATAGGGAAGAGGAGGAAAAGGGTTGGAGGAACGGGACCAAAAAGGGGATGACCGCCAAAATGGAAAAAGGATTAGGGTTTTGTATATAAAGTTGAAAAGTGAATGAGGAGCTCATTCTTGTGTGTGGCCAAAAGGAGCTCTCTTCTTCTTCTTCTTCTTCTTGCTTGCTTGCTTGCTTGCTTGAGCTTGTGCTTGAGAGAGGGAGTGTGAGAGTGTGAGGGAGTGAGTATGTGAGGGTGAGGGACTGTGGTAGAGAACCTCTCCATCTTCTCCTCTCTTCTTCTCTTCTCTTCTCTTATCTTCTCTTCTCTTCTCTTCTCTTCTCTTCTCTTCTCTTCTCTTCTCTTGCTCGTGGCAATGGATCTTGGATCGTGGAGCTTGAGGATCAAACTCGCTTGAAGCTTGCATTTGGATCCTAGAGCTACCAAAGTGCTAGGGAGAGGAGGCAACTCAATCCGGCATGGAGGTAACCTCACGACACTCGTAGAGAGAGATAGCGGGTTGAATATGTGAGAGGTAGCCATTAGTGCTAAGCTTGAAACACTTGAATAATAAGTTGTCCATGGGTCTTTGTGGTTGCCTCCACACACACACACACACACACACACACACATGTATAATATGTAATGCATATATGATTTTATTATGTATACATCATAATAATAAAGACTACTAGTAAAGATAAAGATGTGTGCTTGTATGTATATAGAGAGAGAGAGAATAGGATGAAGACATGTGGCCAACATATGGCACCCACCTCTAGTTTTCTTTTTTTCATCAAGCAACATGGGAACTACCATGTGGCACTCACCCCCAAATCCCCCTTAACTAATAGTAAAGATGAGAAGGAGAGAATGTAGGAAAGGAAGGAATATGAAGAAGGAAAATAGTAGAGAGGAGGTAGGTGAAAGAAAAGAAGAAGAGAGTAGGTAAGGATGATAAGCTAAGAAACATAATAAAGATAAAAAGAAAAAATATATATCTCTCTCCTACTCAATGTACTAGGTAACTGATAAGCTTGACCAAGCTAATAATTGTAATATTCTTGTTAATACATATATATATATATATATTATAAAGGCCAGGTGAAGTCTCGGGGAAGTGAAAGTGTTACATTGGGACGGATTAACCTAATACACTCGCCACCGAGCCCAATCGAGACATAGCTTAGCAAAACCCTGTATTTCTCATGGGAACCTCCTCTTGGGAGGAGGATAAGGGATAAATATTGATTTAATGCAAAAAAAATTATTACCTTCCCCCAGCCGAAGCGTGACTGAGGGAAGGGGATGGTGCTAAAATGGGAGAGTGAATGAGGTGGAGGGGAGAGTCTGCATGCGGCCAAACACGTGGGGGGAAGGGAAGGCCTTATCCCTTCCTATAAATACCCCCTCTAAGGGGTGAGAAGGAAGAGGGTCATGGTGAAAGTCTAGTGGATCGATCACTGGTTGGAGGCATCCACACAGGCAGGGACAAGAAGGGATGCCACGGGCCGTGTCGTGAGTGGAAGGCCGAGAGGAGGACCAAACATTGGCTACCATCGTCACTGTTGCCCAGAGCTACTGCTGGCACGAAGAGCCACCACGTGCTCCATTGAGGTCACGCTCGCTTGGTCACGCTGGCCATCATCATCCCATTCCCTCTCCCTGCCACGACTATAACTGGAAGCTTTAGAAGCTTCTAGTAATTTCTAAGGGCCTCCTCCCAAGCCCCTTTTTCTGTGGCACACTAAACCTTTTCCGCGGTAGATTAAAGCCCTTTTCCCTGGTAGATTAAAGCCTTTCCCATGGTGCATTAAACCCAAGTCCCTTAAAATTCACCTTACTCTAGGAAGAGAAAACCCTTAATCCTCGTGCCTAAAACCATAAGTCCCGTCTTGTGTTTGTTGACCCCGTGTTTTACCTTCATACACACACACACATATATATATATATATATATATATATATATTTGTACACTCCTAAGGCCTTTCTAAACCCCATACAGGCCTTTTTCCCCATACTATAAACCCTTGTGTTATCTTTCAGATTTTCCTTTGGGTTTGAAAAACCCCTAAATCCTTCCACTCCATTGCCAAAGATATCCCAAGGGCTTTCATAGATGTTTGTGAAGCCATACTCACACATAATCTTTTCCGCCGTGATTATATCCTATAGACCCTTTTTCTCTTAAGCTTTATAAACCTTTCCCTCTCCGAAGAAGCTAAGAACCTAAAGGTCTTATTATCCCTTCTCGAGGTCAATCATTTAAATGGCTCCTTGCCTCGAAAGAGAGATGGTGGAAATCCAAAAAGGAGAGTAAAAGCTGCCTTCACATCCAAAGGGTTACAATTGCGATGCCGACTAAGAAAGTCCAAGGAGTAGCTGCGGGAGGGTCGTCTCTCGGTATCCATGTGGATATTTCACCCCAAAACCAGGTTTTTCCTTCTTGGTTTTTATCAATTTTAAGTCAATCATGTAGAGATAAATTGTTAGGGATAGGATATAATTTTTTGAGTTATTTACAATGAAGGAGTTTAGTTTAATTGAACAAATGATAATGTATAGAACATAGTTTTCTTCGAATAGCATCATGCATTATAACGAATTACGAACAAGATTATCTACTTACTATAGTAGTATATTTTAGTTAAATCCAGAAGGTATAAAAACTGCATCTTGCACCATTAACCCTATTCTTTTTTGCAACGAATTATCATGAAATTCATGAAAGCTTTTTACGTTGCACGAATTACTAGGAAGTTATCATTGCTAATTGCATATCTTAGCAAGGAAAAGATTGTTATTTGGCACGAGTTTCGTTTGCAAGAAAAAAGGAAGATTAAATTGAATTTACCTACCTCAAAGCAATAAAGTTTAGGACTGAAAAAAAAATTCAATTGTCACAAGGATAACAAATCATGCCGAGGCGATCTCAATATTACCTTCCAAAAGATAACCAAATCAAGCTAAACTTAGAAATACCATGCTGCAAAATATGCCATGGGAATGATTTAAAGACCAAAGAAACGTTTATACCTTAAGCACTTGACTACCTTCCCTGATTGTAGGGTCAATAAATCCGTAAGGTAAAAAAACTAGGGTTGTCCCTGAGGTTCTTAAAAAGAGACCCTAGGTCCGACATATGTCAGCTTAAAGAATCTAAAATGGATTATTTCATCGCAGGACTTGCATAGCAAGTACGAAGTCATATAGTCTTGCGATTGATTCACAAGAAGGAAGAGGTAAATACCCTCAACAAGGATGGCAGATCCTTACGCAAGTTATCTTGCAAAAGGATGTATTTTTGGATATCCTTCTAAATAAGGAAAGTTATAAACCAGAAACTAAAGTATCCAATGAACTTTAGGGTTGACCAAGTTGGGTTAATAAGGTACGCCCTAACCCGGAATATAAAGGATCTTGCCAAGTTGCAAGACACCTTGGAATGAGTGCTGAAACATCGAAAGGAAAGAATAATTCCTTAGCAGTTTTCCAAATAACACGGTCGATTAATGGAAATGTTTGTGCTTGCTAGAGATTTTAGAGCACTGTTTGATTTATGAATTACAAATTAAATGAATACCTATACTTCAGGTTGAAAGCTTGAAGGGAGAGGCAGTTTTAGTTACCCCCGACTGCCTGCCTGACCCTAACCAAGGGGGTTATTGACCGCATCGGGAATGTGGACCAAACCCGCCGCGTGAGGTCTCTCCATTGAGCTCTACTTGGAGCAGGAGGACGCTTGGGTGCCACGGGGGGCTCTAGCTATAAAACCCTCGCCTTTCGGGTCCTGCATAAGAGGCTAACGTGACTCGAGATTGGATCTCGAGGCCCGCATACTAGTCTACGGGTGGAAGCTTGGAATAGTGATCCCTGTGGATTACTGGATAGCCTTCGGGAAAATTATGGACAAGCCTACAGGCGAAACTCCTTGTATTTCAAAGATAAAATGATTAAATGTTAATAAAAAACTTGTTTGATATTGTTTTTTCTATGTCACGTGATAAGATTACATAAGGAACCAGTGCTTAACAGATTAATTAAAGAAGATGATTGATAATTACATAACTAAAACAAACCGAGGAAAGTGCGGAGGATGGGCCATGGGTCTGTCCTACGGTTGGGTGGTCTCGGTTAGCCGGGAACTTTTCTCAGAATCTCGAAGAACAGCGGGATGATTGTCAAAGAAAACGAATAACGAAAGTGATGACCTAGAGTTATGTCTTAACCGATTTACGTTGTTTTAGGGGAACGGAATGGGACTATACCTTATGGCAGAGAGGTTGAGCTTTGCAACCCTCTCATTTCCCATTCTCCTTGAACCAAGTGCAGTGTGAATCCACTTCGGACCTGGCATTTCTGCGTAAAGTAAGTTCACTTGGGTCTGACACTAGTTGCTGTTAGGTAATGACCAATCAAGAAAACCCTAATTCCGATCGATCCTAGGTGGGAACAACCAGGATACTTCCGCTACGTGGCAGATGGGGAAAGACCTAGATCGCAAGTCCCGTATCATTCCGTGGGAGTTCCGAGCGGAGCTTTCTAGACATCCTTTCCGATGGACTGCTAAGACGTGTCCTGGATGATACTAGTGGGCACGTTACAGTTGGTATCAGAGCTAACCAATAACGGAATTGCTTTTATAAAATCTCAATAAAATGAAGTAAAGAAATTGTTGCTGTGAAAATATTTCCTTAGCTTCAATGCTGTCTTGCAGAATTACGAAGGTGGAATAAGTTTTTGGTATTTCGAGTCGTGTTTATGACTGCAATGCATTCTCCGCTTTATAGACAAAGAATTGGGATGATGAACATCCTGGAGCAAATTTATAATCCATCACCTTTATACATGGAACGAAGATGGACGGGGTCTTCAGGAATCTACTATATAGCCGCCCACCGGTTTGCTTATCTATAGACCAACCTAAAGAGGATCAAGTGGTTGGAAGACTTGAAAGTCGTGAAGCTGTTCGTTTTTGTGGAAGCTCACGTAAATTTGACTTTACATATTCAAGGTCAGAGGGTTGAAATGAACTCATATTTATATGAGGAAGTAACCCGTGTAGTCCCCGTCGAGAGGATTAAAGTGTTGGGCCACCATGAGAAGTATGGATTCCAACGGAAAGGGTATCCTGAACTTCCAATGACTTATCGATTCCTAAAGATCCATGACCCAAAACCCTACTATTATACAGTTCCTGTAGACAAATGCAATACAACGTTGTTCTCCCCAAACTGAATGTGATGATTGGATTATCATCACATGAAACGTTGTATTCGAAAGGGCTATGCCCATGTAAATACAAATAAAAACTTCTTTTTATCAATATCTGGCTGTGTATAAGAGTTGTTAAAAAAAAGAGATAAGTAGCTACATTGTTTACGAGATAGCTGAACTAAAAATGAAAGATAAGCTAACGTCAATTATCGTATAATAATATTAAGAAAACCTTTATTTAGGCACAACCCCAGGTATAGGTTCCAAATTCACCTCCTACATCAAGTACTGCTGTGATCCAGGAGAAGAAGTTCCTCCTCAAGCAGATAAAGCCACCCGAGTTTGATGGGAGAGGCAGATTCGTCCAGGATGATGCTGAAATTTGGATTGAATCCATGGAGGATTACTTCGAAGCAGCCGGTACTGCACCTACCAATCAGGCTATGCTCGCCAAGTTAAAGCTCACCAGCGAAGCCAGACTTTGGTGGAAGCAATGGTGCAAGGATCAACGGATTGCAGAGGGATTCGTTACCTGGGAGAAGCTGAAGAAAGCCATGCAGGGAAGATACTTACCACCTACATATTGCACGCAGAAAATGAACGAGTTCTATGAGCTAAAACAACTAGCGCTCACTCTTGACGCATACTACTCTAAATTCGTTTCACTTTTAAAGTATGTGCCACAGATGGACATGACACAATAGGTGTCCAAATTTTGTGCGGGCTTAAATCCACTAGTAATTACCCGTCTTGAATCTATGCATCCATCAGATATTCAAGATGCACTCATTCGAGCGGCGCCTATAATTCAAGAGGTGCAAGCTAGACCAAGGGGTAACAAACCTTAGTCTTATAATGAACCGAACAGAGGAGCATTCAGACCTCAAATGAAGAGAGTTCAAGGTCATAATCAGGGAAAAAGAAAGAAATCAAGGATAAATAATGTCAACAACTTTGTTCCTACTCAAAGTAATGGCCAAAACCTCAGTTGTTTCCACTGCAATGAACCCGGTCACTTCAAGAGGCAATGTCCCAAGCTCAGCGGAGGACATCGCCAAACGCCTTTCCAAGGAGCAAGCTATGGTCAAGGAGCCGCTACCCGTGGAAGAGGAAGAACCGCCTGCATTGCCAATAGGCAAAGATGCAAAGAAGAAGAAGAGGAAGATCCGACCATGGAAGCAAAATTCGAAAGAGCGATAGTCCATTCCGCTTTACACAAGAAGGGGCTGAATCGCCAGTCTCGGTGATTCAAGCACCGTCAGACTATTAAGGTAAAGGTTTCAAAACCTTGATTGATTGTGGAAGTACACATTTCTTTATCTCACTAGCATGTGCAAAAAGATTAGGAATAGCCACAGTAGAAGCACCTACCCTACTTGTGGAATTGGCAAATGGTCGTGAGGTAACTTGTACCAGGCAAACTGCTAAGGTGGAATTCTTTCTGGGAGGAAAGAAGACTTTAGTCAAATTCAGAGTCATGAATTTAGGTATCCATGAGTGTTTACTCAGAATGGATTGGCTTAAGCCCAACGATGCTCACATTCACTGTGGAAAGGGCCAAGTTTCCTTTTGAAACACTGAAAGGGAATTTGTCACAACTCAAGGTGAGGCAGGAGTGCCAATAATCCAATTGACCAAAGTATCTTGGATCATAAAAGGAGTCAGAAAAGGATTACCCGTTTACTTGATCAAACTCAACAAGTTAGATCAAAAGCAAGAGCCTCATGAAGGGCCTTCTTGGCTAAAGGAATACGCTGACGTATTCCCTGAAGAATTGACCGAACTTCCGCCTCAAAGAGAAGTAGATCATGAGATTAGGTTAGTGCCTGGAGCTGCACCAATTGCAAAGAGACCTTATAGAATGTCCATACCAAAAGAAATTGAGTTGAAGGAACAACTCAAACAACTGTTAGATCAGGGCTACATCTGGCCTAGCAATTCACCGTGGGGAGGTCCAGTATTATTTCAAAAAAAGAAAGATGGGACACTTCGACTATGTATTGATTACCGAGGGTTGAACCAATCAACGGTCAATAACAAGTATCCCATTCCTAGAATAAATGAGCTTCTTGATCGTCTGCAGGGTGCAAAGATATTTTCCAAGATTGATCTCATGTGAGGTTACTATCAGATAAGGATCAAGGAGGAAGATATCCCAAAGACGGCCTTCAATACAAGATATGGGCACTTTGAGTTCCTGGTTATGTCATTCGGGCTTACGAATGCACCTGCCACCTTCAATAGATAAATGCAGGATATCTTTAGACCATATCTTGATGATTTCGTGCTTGTCTTCTTCGATGACACTTTAGTCTATTGTAAACAGGAAGAAGATCATGAACCTCAACTTTGGATTGTCCTTGAGACAATGAGGTCACATAAGCTGTATGTAAAAATGAATAAGTGTGTATTCTTTAAGCGTCAGATTGAATATCTGGGATTCACAGTATCATCAAAAGGAATATCAGTAGACCCAGCCAAGGTCAGAGATGTGCTTGAATGGCCAATACCAGTATCCATCAAAGAGATACGTAGCTTCCTTGGATTGACAGGATGGTATAGGGTCTTCATCAAAAACTATGCTTTGATTGCAGCACCTCTTACAGACTTACTAAAGAAGCAGACTTCCATTACATGGTCAACTTTCAAACAAAATAGCTTCAACAGATTGAGGCAAAGTTTGGTATCAGCACCTATTCTAAAACTTCCTGACCTCAATAAGGAGTTCGAGATAGTAATTGATGCTAGCATTCTTGCCTTGGGGTGTGTACTTATGTAGGAAGTGTTGAGATGGCAAGCTCAACACATGTGGACATGGATGATGGACTGCCTGGTTAGATGGGTCCACACGTCTACACTTAGCATGTCGGTGGTCATTATGCATCTCACATGGCCACTGACTCATTACTTATTATATTCAGGTTGTTACACCTATTTATAGTTGGCATAGTTATAGCGCCAGTCGACTAGTGTAGTCGGTTATGCATTGTTTGACTTAGTAGGTCACTTTCCTTTTATGTTGTATCTTATCTATACTTTGTGTACATTGAAAAGTGTGTGGAAGAAGAAGAAGAAACCATCAAGAAAACGTTTTGGCCTCCATCTCTCTTCTTGTCTCTTGAGTGAGCTTCTCCTTGTGCATTCTGTGTGTGTTCGGCGCAGCATCTTGAGCAACCCCCTCCACCACGCGATTCTTGACATGGTATCAGAGCAGCGCCATTGAGAGAGGCTGATTTCGAAGGTTGAAGCAAAGGAGAAGAAGCAAGGTTCGAGCAAGCAAGCCACGGGTAAGAAGCTCTCCCATCCTTCAACTCTTTCTCTTGGATAGTGCATGTGGAGGCACTGAAAGTAGGGCAGAGCAAAAATCTCAGATTGCAGTGAGATTTGGTGTGCGCGAAGAGCACTGTGTGTTCTGCAAGAAAGGCCTTGAGGGCTTACCCGCAATTATTTTGGGCATCTGAGGCCGTTTTAGGGCCCGTTTTAGAGCCGCAAGGTTGCGGACAGCAGTTTCAGGGTACGCTGTGACTTCGATTGTATTGACCGAAAGTGGGTGCACAGGTTACAGATTTCAGATTTGTAAGTTCAAAGGTGTTTACCAGTGAGTAAACACAAGGTTTATTTGCAAAAAGGTTGCAGATTGCATGTATTGTTGAGCAGACAGTTAAAAAGGCTGTCTGGTGTATTGCTGTGCACTACAGGTCCAGGGTTGCAGAAGATTTACTTGCTGTTGGTATTAATTTTGTGATAATGGCAAAGAACAGTGGAAGCCCCATCATTGAGAAGCTCGACAAGAACAACTACCCTTCATGGAAGTTCCGTGTCACGAACTTCCTTATTGGAAAAGGCCTCTACGAGTTTGTTTCAGGTGAAGAAAAGGAACCGGAGATGAGTGATTCTCCAACTACAGAAGAGACAAAGGCACGGAAGGAATGGAATGCAAAGGATAAAAAGGTCATGTATTGGTTGTCTGCAGTAATTGACAATAATATGCTGGGACACATTAGAAATGCAGAGAATTCATATGCAGCTTGGACCATACTTGAAAGTATGTTTTCTGTAAATACAAAGGCACGAAAGATTCAACTCAAGCAAGAGTTGAATACATTGAAGAAAGGGAAGATGTCTATCAATGAGTATGCATTGAAGGTAAGGAGCATTGCAGATGCATTGGCAGCGATTGATGCAATGCCCGATGATGATGATTTGGTGTCGTTTACCTTGGGTGGACTTAACAATGAAAAGGCTTGGAAGTCTTTTGTAACTTCCGTATATGTCAGAAAGCCATTTCCAGATTTCGATGAGTTGGTCTCTCTAATGATCACTAAAGAAATCAACATGCAGAGTGAGACATCTGAAAGAAGTGGTGAACAGGTCCAAGCTTTCTACTCCAGTTCAGGAAGGGGATGTGGTAGGTTCTCTTCAAGAGGTCGTGGTACAGGAGGTGGTAGTGATAACCAGCAAAATAGATTGAATCAGCAATTTGGCGATATGCAGGTTTCAGGAGGTCGTGGTAACTTTAGAGGTAGGAGGAGCTTTAGAGGAAGAGGTGGATGGCAGAACAGAGATTCTAACAACTCTGGTATTTTGTGCCACTACTGTGGCAAAACAGGTCATATTGCAGCCCAATGTTATGCTAAGAGAGATGATATCCGCAGTGGTAAGTTGCAGCAAGGAAACTATGCATCGTCTTCACGACAGAATGAAGACAAAAATGAACGTTTGTTCGTTATGCAGCATATGTTGAATGCTGTTACAGGAAATGGAACACATGAAGATGTTTGGTATGTTGATTCAGGTGCATCCAATCATATGACCAGCCATGCAGAATGGTTTGGAGAGATGCAGGATTTGCAGAATGCAGGTTATGTGCAGACGGGTGATGACTCATGCCACCCAATTTCACACATTGAAAAAGTTCCCTTGTCCTTGCATGATGGTAAGACAAAGAGTCTTTCAGATGTATTACATGTGCCATCTATTACAAAGAACTTGGTGTCAGTCGGTCAAATGGTAGAGCAAGGGCTGTAAGTCAGATTTAATGCAAAGGGCTGCTTTGTAGAAAACTTCAATGACAAGTGCAGGTTGGTAGCAAAGGGAAGTAGAGTTGGACGTATGTTCACTCTAGATGTTGAAATTCCTACTATGAATGCTGCTATGTATGCCAAAGTAAAATGTGTTGTTGCAAACATTGAAATTTGGCACAAACGCATTGGACATGCAAATGTACAAAGGCTGAAATTAATGCATTCCAAAGGGTTGGTTACAGGTTTGCCTACATTTAAAGTTGTAGAATTTCAGAAGGTATGTGAAGCATGTCAGTTTGGTAAGCAGGCAAGACAACCCTTTTCACATGACAGAGATGTAAGCAGAAATATCCTTGATGTTGTTCATACAGACATTTGGGGGCCTACACAAAATGTATCTCTTGGAGGTAGTTCATACTTCGTCACATTCATTGATGATTGTTCTAGAAAGCTGTGGGTATATTTTATGAAAGAAAAGAGTGAAGCTTTTGAGCACTTTAGAACTTTCAAGGCTGCAGTTGAAAGAGAAACATGCTTGAAAATAAAGTGCTTGAGGTCAGATGGAGGGGGAGAGTACCTCTCCAATGAGTTCAGTGATTTTCTGAGGTCTCATGGGATAAGGAGACAGTTCACATGCAGGTATACCCCACAGCAAAATGGGGTTGCAGAAAGGAAAAATAGGCATATTGCAGAAGTTGCACGTGCCTTGATGGGCTGAAAAGAATATGCCTAAGCATTTTTTGTCTGAGGCAGTTCATACTGTTGTTTATATTATGAACAGAACTCCCACAGCTGCAGTTCATGGTATGACCCCCGAAGAATGTTTTACAGGTAAGAAGCCTGATGTTTCACACTTGAAAGTGTTTGGTTGCATTGCTTATGTTCATGTGCCAAATGAGTTGCGGAAGAAACTGGATCCAAAGGCTGAAAAGTGTGTCTTTATTGGATACTCTTTAGATCAGAAAGGGTATCGCTGTTACAACCCTGTCACATGTAAGTTCAGAGTGAGCAGGGATGTCATCTTTGATGAAATGAGAAGTTGGTATACATCTAGTGGTGATGCATTGGATGATGATGATGATCATGACACTCATGTGCAGGCTGAAAAGCAAGAATCACGAACTCTTAGCGGACCTGAGACATCATCTGGTAGTCCTTGGTCTGGGAGACTAAGGAGTAGCTCTACATCTTCAGGTGCATCTAGTAGCACTACAGGTAAAGACAAAGGAAAGAGTAAAGTGTCAGAAGGCATTGATGCAGTTCTTGATGGAGACTCCAGTGGCTCAGAGAGCTTGGATGATGAGCTTGGCATTCCTTCAGTGAGGACTCCAGGTGTGCAGAGAGCACGCGTTAATGCAAAGACTCCATTGAGTGATCCAGTGGTACGCAGGTCTAGCAGGGTGAGATACCCTGTTAAAAGATTTGGTTTTGAAGGTTATGCAGCTCACCATTATGCTTATATGGTGAAACTAGTTGAGGATGTTGAGCCCACATGTTTTGAGGAGGCTGTTGGTCATGCTCATTGGGATGCAGCAATGGATGAGGAGATGGCTGCATTAGAGGCCAATAAGACTTGGGATCTAGTATCATTGCTGAAGGGAAAGAAAGCTATTGGATGTAAGTGGGTTTATACGATTAAGCACAATGCAGATGGTTCTATTAACAGGTACAAAGCTAGGCTGGTTGCAAAAGGCTATGCCCAGACATATGGCATAGATTATGATGAAACCTTCATTCCAGTTGCTAGGATGGCAACTATCAGATATGTGATTGCTTTGGCAGCAGCCAAAGATTGGAGGTTGCAGCAAATGGATGTAAAGAATGCCTTCTTGCATGGTGATTTGCAGGAAGAAGTGTATATGGATCAGCTAGCAGGTTATGAAGATTTAGAGCATTCCACGTATGTGTGTAGGTTGAAGAAGGCACTCTATGGGCTCAAGCAAGCACCTAGAGCATGGTCTGACAAGATTAGAGAGTATCTTGTCAATATTGGCTTTTATGTTTCTGATGCTGATCACTCACTTTATGTGAGAAAGGAAGATGCAGGTTTGGTCATCATAGTCATCTATGTGGATGACTTGATTATTACAGGTGATAGTGATAGTGGGATTGCTGAAGTCAAGGGCTATTTGAAGATGAAGTTTGAGATGAAGGATTTAGGTGAGCTAAGGTACTTCCTTGGCATTGAGGTGATCAGATGTGATGATGGTATATGGCTGTCCCAAAGACAGTATGGCTTGGATATGTTGTCCAAGTATGGTATGACTGCATGCAAACCACTTTCAGTCCTGTTGGAGTAGAATGTAAAGCTGAGTGCTGATGTTGGGGATGAGATAGAAGACCCTACTATGTTCAGGAGGATAGTGGGGAGTTTGATCTACATGACCATTACAAGGCCAGACTTGAGCTACGCTGTTGGTCTTGTGAGTCAGTTTAAGCAAGTACCTAGAAAGCCACATTTGGATGCAGTCAGACGCATATTGAGATATGTGAAGTCCACATTACATTATGGACTTTTCTATGAGGCAGGTACAGATGTACAGGTATTTGGATACACAGATGCAGATTGGGCTGGTAGTATGTTTAATAGAAGATCTACCAGCGGATACATGTTCTCTCTTGGTAGTGCAGTAGTTGCATGGAGCAGCAAAAAGCAATCTACAGTTGCTTTGTCAAGTACAGAGGTTGAGTATAGAGGTGCTGCTGTTGCAGCATGTGAGATAGTATGGCTGCAAAAGTTATTGGCTGATTTGGATGTCCAGGTGGAAGGTCCAGTTGTCATTTATTGTGACAACATGAGCAGTATACAGTTGGCTAGGAACCTTGTGTTCCATGCCAGGACAAAACATATTGAGGTACACTACCACTTTGTGAGAGAGAATGTACTAGCAGGTGAGATTGACTTGGTATATGTCAGCACACAGGATCAGATAGCTGATATCTTCACGAAGGCATTGGGTACAGAGAAGCTTCAAAAGTTTCGAAGCTTACTTGGAGTTGCAGAGATGCAGTTGAGCTTGAGGGGGAGTGTTGAGATGGCAAGCTCAACACATCTGGACATGGATGATGAACCGCCTGGTTACATGGGTCCACACGTCTACACTTAGCACGTCGGTGGTCATTATGCATCTCACATGGCCACTAACTCATTACTTATTATATTCAAGTTGTTACACCTATTTACAGCTGGCATAGTTATAGCGCCAATCGACTAGTGTAGTCGGTTATGCATTGTTTGACTTAGTAGGCCACTTTCCTTTTATGTTGTATCTTATCTATACTTTGTGTACATTGAAAAGTGTGTGGAAGAAGAAGAAGAAACCAACAAGAAAACGTTTTGGCCTCCATCTCTCTTCTTGTCTCTTGAGTGAGCTTCTCCTTGTGCATTCTGTGTGTGTTTGGCGCAGCATCTTGAGCAACCCCCTCCACCACGCGATTCTTGACAGGAAGGTCATCCAATAGCATACTCTTCAAGGAAATTGAAGAATCATGAAAAGAATTATGCCACGCATGATCTGGAATTACTAGGTGTCATCCATGCTCTAAAGCTTTGGAGACACTACCTTTTGGGTAACAAGTTTACTCTAGTAACCGACCATAAGAGCCTCAAATGGATCTTTACCCAGAACGAGCTCAACATGAGGCAACGTCAGTGGATTGAAGTGTTGGAGGAATATACTTTGAAATCAAGTACCGACCAGGGAAAGAGAATGTTTGCCGATGCACTTAGTCGCAAAGTATTTCTAAATTTCCTAATCTTGCAGAATCCATCAACGACCAGATCTCTAGCTACAAAAGTATCTATGCCAAACAATTCAATACTTGAATTAGCTAGAGAGGATGCATGCCATGATTTGGCCTACCAAGCAATGCTAAATGAGATTTCTACCAAGGAGCAGAATCAAAAGTTGCGAGCTAAATATCAGGAATTTTCCATTGATAATGGGCTTGTCTACTACAGAACAAGGCTATGTATACCAGCAAGCCAGTCACTTAAGCAGAAGATACTATGGGAAGCTCATGATTCTCCTTTCATAGGACATCCTAGCTATGCTAAGACTCTTAATGCAGTTAGGAAGAGCTACCATTGGGAGAGGCTCAAGGGTGACGTTCTCAAATATGTCACTGAGTGTTTGTCTTGCCAACGTATCAAAGCCAAACATGTCATGATGCCAAGGAAACTGCAACCGCTTGACATCCCTCAAATGAAATGGGAATTCATCAGTATGGATTTTGTTGTAGGCTTACCCCAAGTCTAGGGAGGATACAACTCCATCATGGTTATGGTTGACATGCTTACTAAGGTTGCACACCTTATTCGAGTAAAGAAAAACTATAAAGCCTCCAACATTGCAAGATTGTTTATCAAGGAGATATTCAAGCTACATGGTTTACCCATAAGAATCATTAGTGATCAAGATTCTCTCTTCACATCACACTTCTGGAGAGCTATCTTTGAAGCTATTGGGACTCAACTCTGTTTTAGCACCACCTACCATCCCCAAACGGATGGCCAAACAGAGCGAGAAAACCAAGTCATCGAGGATATGCTTAGGGCATACTGCTCTCGAGAACCCAAGAAGTGGATTCAATACTTGCCTTTGGTAGAATTTTCCTACAATGCGTCTTACCAGCAAAGCATTTAGATGACCCCTTTCCAAGCATTATATGGTCATGATTGTCAAGTCCTCTAAACTTTTCCGATCCAACCCTAAGGGTTGAAGTGTCAAGACAGATGTTGGAAGATATGGATGATCAAATAAAGTCAATAAGACAAGACATACAAGCGGCCAAGGATAGACAAAAGGCATACGCAGATTTGAAGCGTCAAGAAAGAGTTTTTGAAGAAGGAGACATGGTCTTCATTCGCGTACGCCCTAAAAAGAGTTCTCTATCCCTAGGAGACTGCAAGAAGCTAAGTCCAACGTATTGTGGGCCGTACAAAGTCCTCAAATGCCTAGGACCCAATGCTTATAGATTGCAACTCCCTGAGAACCTAAAAGTTCACAATGTATTCCATATCAACCTATTGAAAAAATATGTACCTAACCCTAACCATGTACTTGATGACCAACAAATTGTAATGCCTAGTCAAGGAGTCCTTGAAGTAAGGCCGGATGGGATCTTAGATGTTAGGGAGAGAGAGTTGAGATCGAGAACCTTGAGAGAATATCTCCTCCAGTGGAAATATTATCTCGAGGACGATGCCACTTGGGTAGATGAAAGCACTCTCAAACATCAATATCCCCAGTTTATCTCGAGATGAGGACATCTCAATTCCTCTAAGGGGGAGAGAATGTAATATTCTATATATATATATATATTATAAAGGCCAGGTGAAGTCTCGGGGAAGTAACAATGTTACATTGGGATGGGTTAACCTAATACACTTGCCACCGAGCCCAATCCAGACATAGCTTAGCAAAACCCCATATTTCTCATGGGAACCTCCTCTTGGGAGGAGGATAAGGGATAAATATTGATTTAATGCAAATTTTTTTATTACCTTCCCCCAGCCAAAGCATGGTTGAGGGAAGGGGATGGTGCTAAAATGGGAGAGTGAATGAGGTGGAGGGCAGAGTCTGCATGCGGCCAAACACGTGGGGGGAAGGGAAGGCCTTATCCCTTCCTATAAATACCCCCTCTAAGGGGTGAGAAGGAAGAGGGTCATGGGCCTTCCCTTCCCCCTCTAAGGGATAAGGCCTTTCCTTCCCGGCCCGTGAGAAGGAAGAAGGGATGCCACGGGCCGTGTCGTGAGTGGAAGGCCGAGAGGAGGACCAAACGTTGGCTGCCATCGCCACTGTTGCCCAGAGCTGCCACTGGTATGAAGAGCCGCCATGTGCTCCGTTGAGGTCACGCCCGCCTTGTCATGCTGGCCATCGTCATCCTATTCCCTCTCCCTGCCACAACTGTAACTGGAAGCTTTAGAAGCTTCTAGTAATTTCTAAGGGCCTCCTCCCAAGCCCCTTTTTCCATGGCACACTAAACCTTTTCCGCGGTAGATTAAAGCCCTTTTCGGTGGTAGATTAAAGCCTTTCTCGTGGTGCATTAAACCCAAGTCCCTTAAAATTCACCTTACTCTAGGAAGAGAAAACCCTTAATCCTCGTGCCTAAAACCATAAGTCCCGTCTTGTGTTTGTTGACCCCGTGTTTTACCTTCATATACACACACACACATATATATATATATATATATATATATATATTTGTACACTCCTAAGGCCTTTCTAAACCCCATACAGGCCTTTTTTCCCATACTATAAACCCTTGTGTTATCTTTCAGATTTTCCTTTGGGTTTGAAAAACCCCTAAATCCTTCCACTCCATTGCCAAAGATATCCCAAGGGCTTTCATAGATGTTTGTGAAGCCACACTCACACATAATCTTTTCCGCCGTGATTATATCCTATAGACCCTTTTTCTCTTAAGCTTTATAAACCTTTCCCTCTCCGAAGAAGCTAAGAACCTAAAGGTCTTATTATCCCTTCTCGAGGTCAATCATTTAAATGGCTCCTTGCCTCGAAAGAGAGATGGTGGAAATCCAAAAAGGAGAGTAAAAGCTGCCTTCACATCCAAAGGGTTACAATTGCGATGCCGACTAAGAAAGTCCAAGGAGTAGCTGCGGGAGGGTCGTCTCTCGGTATCCATGTGGATATTTCACCCCAAAACCAGGTTTTTCCTTCTTGGTTTTTATCAATTTTAAGTCAATCATGTAGAGATAAATTGTTAGGGATAGGATATAATTTTTCGAGTTATTTACAATGAAGGAGTTTAGTTTAATTGAACAAATGATAATGTATAGAACATAGTTTCATTCGAATAGCATCATGCATTATAACAAATTACGAACAAGATTATCTACTTACTATAGTAGTATATTTTAGTTAAATCCAGAAGGTATAAAAACTGCATCTTGCACCATTAACCCTATTCTTTTTTGCAATGAATTATAATGAAATTCATGAAAGGTTTTTATGTTGCTCGAATTACTAGGAAGTTATCATTGCTAATTGCATATCTTAGCAAGGAATAGATTGTTATTTGGCATGAGTTTTATTTGCAAGGAAAAAGGAAGATTAAATTGAATTTACCTACCTCAAAACAATAAAGTTTAAGACTGAAAAAAAAATCAATTATCACAAGGATAACAAATCATGCCGAGGCGATCTCAATATTACCTTCCAAAAGATAACCAAATCAAGCTAAACTTAGAAATACCATGCTACAAAATATGCATTGGGAATGATTTAAAGACCAAAGAAATGTTTATACCTTAAGCACTTGACTACCTTCCCTGATTGTAGGGTCAATAAATCTGTAAGGTAAAAAAACTAGGGTTGTCCCTGAGGTTCTTAAAAAGAGACCCTAGGTCCAACATACGTCAGCTTAAAGAATCTAAAACGGATTATTTCATCGTAGGACTTGCACAGCAAGTACGAAGTCATATAGTCTTGCGATTGATTCATAAGAAGAAAGGGGTAAATACCCTCAACAAGGATGGCAGATTGTTACGCAAGTTATCTTGCAAAAGGATGTATTCTTGGATATCCTTCTAAATAGGGAAAGTTATAAACCAGAAACTAAAGTATCCAATGAACTTTAGGGTTGACCAAGTTGGGTTAATAAGGTACGCCCTAACCCGAAATATAAAGGATCTTGCCAAGTTGCAAGACACCTTGGAACGAGTTCTGATACATTGAAAGGAAATAATAATTCCTTAGCAGTTTGCCAAACAACACGATCGATTAATAGAAATGTTTGCGTTTGCTAGAGATTTCAGAGCACTGTTTGATTTATGAATTACAAATTAAATGAATACTTATACTTCAGGTTGAAGGCCTGAAGGGAGAGGCAGTTTCAGTTACCCCCGACTGCCTGCCTGACCCTAACCAAGGGGGTTATTGACCGCACCGGGAACGTGGACCGAACCCGCCGCGTGAGGTCTCTCCGTTGAGCTCTACTTGGAGCAAGAGGATGCTTGGGTGCCAGGGGGGCTCTGGCTGTAAATCCCTCGCCTTCCGGGTCCTGCACAAGAGGCTAACATGACTCGGGATTGGATCTCGAGGCCCGCATACTAGTCTACAGGTGGAAGCTTGGAATAGTGATCCCTGTGGATTACTGGATAGCCTTCGGGCAGATTATGGACAAGCCTACGTGCAGAACTCATTGTATTTCAAAGATAAAATGATGAAATGTTAATAAAGAACTTGTTTGATATTGTTTTTTCTATGTCACGTGATAAGATTACGTGAAGGAACCAGTGCTTAACAGATTAATTGAAGAAGCTGATTGTTATATGTCAAATTAATGTGTTAGATAATTACATAACTAAAACAAATCAAGGAAAGTGCAGAGGATGGGCCATGGATCTGTCCTACGGTTTGATGGTCCCGGTTAGCGGGGAACTTTTCTTAGAATCTTGAAGAACAGTGGGATGATCGTCAAAGAAAACGAATAACGAAAGTGATGACCTAGAGTTATGTCTTAACCGATTTACGTTGTTTTAGGGGAACAGAATGGAACTATGACTTATGGCAGAGAGATTGAGCTTTGCAACCCTCTCGTTTCCCATTCTCCTTGAACCAAGTGCAGTGTGAATCCGCTTTGGACCTGGCATTTCTGCGTATAGTAAGTTCGCTTGGGTCTGACGCTAGTTGCTGTTAGGTAATGACCAATCAAGAAAACCCTAATTCCGGTCGATCCTAGGTGGGAACGGCCAGGATACTTCCGCTACGTGGCAGACGCAGAAAGATCTAGATTGCAAGTCCCGTATCATTCCGTGGGAGTGCCGGGCGGAGCTTTCTAGACATCCTTTCCGATGGACTGCTAAGACGTGTCCTGGATGATACTAGTGGGCACGTTACAATAATAAAACTTAGATTTCTAATCACCAAGGATAGGTGCTAAAAGCATGTGTGAGATGGGAATGATTATGTGAGTAGGTTTGACCAATGTGTATAGACCTAAAGTGTGTCTTTTGATACCATGCTGAAATTTCTATGCTTGCACATGATCATGAGATTAATAACATAGCTATGGAGGATGGTACCATAGAGTGCTCCAAGTGTGGGAAAATTTGGTATTAACATATAGAAAGACATCTTGTCTTTGAGCCTAAAGTGTGGCTAAATAGAGTGGAATTCAGTCAAAGACCATCTCACAAAGTTTGAAGAGGGTTTACCTCTCACAAGCTTGGTCAAATTCCTCACTAATTTGAAGATATGAACCTTGGAAAATGTGAAAAAAAAAATTTACCAATACTTTTCAAAGAAAACAAAAACTCATTGTTATGTTACTTTCACCTTTCTTTTATTATTTTTGGGAAGTTTGCATGGTCATGCTCCTCATCAAAATGTATATTTTGAATGCACTATTGGATGCTAGTGCTCCTTATAACCCTACCAAGTACAATTTAAATTTCCTCTTCTCTTAGTAGTCAAAGAGGAGAAATAACTCATCCAATGACTTCATACTAATTTGAGAAGAGAATAAGTTGGAAAGGTTGTTGAGAAGACACCTAAAATTATTGTAGATTGGGGCATGAAGAGATGGTATTTGACATCAATGCTTCTAGTGATAGTGAGCTACCACAATGACCAATTATGCAACAAAAGAAAAGGAAGGAAATGATTTTTGTACAAGATATAGGACAATTTTGTGTAAAGAAAGTAAATCTCAATGAATTTGATGGTAAAAAGAAGACTAGCGAGGATTTGGAGTGAAGAGTTCAAGGATTTCTTTGCACATTGGAAATTTCTAAAGGAATCAAATGCTAAGATTGTGGTTCTATAACTTTGTGGAAAAGAAAAGTGGTGTTGGAAATCCTACATGCAGACAAGGACTGGAAGTAGACCTATTTTATTGGAAGAAATTTTGCATGCATGTTGAGAAAATGTATTGTTCTCCTCATTACAACATGGAGAAAAGGATGGAGTTTTACCATTTTAAATAGTATGAGGAAGATAAATGTGATTTTTCTATTAATAATTATGAATATTTTTTAAAAATTAAGAGTGTCTTAGTATTTTAGATGAAGTGGAAAAAGTTTTATTTCCAATATGGCCAATCTTTCTATAGTAGGAAATTTTTTGCAAGAAATCTCTACTAGTCTGTTAATTATTTAGCTTTTGCAACATATGTTTGTCACTTGGTCAAGTTTTTGGTGTAGTATGGAAACCTTTGGTCATTTATCATTCTAAATATATGGCGTTAACTTGGCCATGGGACCAAACTATTAGGTAATGTTGAAGACTTCAAAATTAAAAACTAGGATTATTCATTGACTTTTAGTAAACTTTAGCTCAAATTTTATTCTCCAAAATCTAGTCAAGGCTAAGGATGGATAATTCTATGGTCAATTATTAGACCTATACTTAGTGGGACCTTAATGTTTATATTTTATCTTTTATGACCCTTTAAATTTCCAATAATTTGTAAAACTTTGTAACCTTGTCTTGGCCATATCCTCACTACCTTACTTATTAAAGTTTAATCATTGAGGATTTTAAGATCATGTATTAAACTAAACTTTGTGAGATTAGATAATTGGCCATATCATCAAGAATTTTGCACATTTAGGTTTAAGAACTTGGAGAATTTTGAGATCATGTATTGAGATTTAATAAGATATACTTCAAATTCTGTTTTTCCAACCTTGTCATGCTAAATAATTGGGATTTTAATGGTTAAGTGGTGAGCCTATTGGAACCCAAAGTTCCTTTTTTCCCCCAAGAAACATATGATTGAGTCCAAAAATTTGAACCTCTTTATGTAACCATGTGTACATAACATACACATATCAACTTCCACATTAAAAAGCATGTCGCAATACAAAGTCATTTATAGCTTAACTATCTTTTCTCCAGATTGATGTGCCTCAATCTTGTCTCCTCTCAATAAAGCACAATGTAACATAATGTTGATATAAGATGTACCTCAATCTTAGCCATCATTTGCTTAAGCACCTTGCAAATGTGTATTCAAGTTTTACAAATCTTTAACCTTCATAAGATCATGCATTGTGCTTTTGTAATATATTATTCAAATTCTATTCTTCCAATCTTGTCACGTAAATGACACACATTAATGGGACCCAAATCTTTTTTTCTTTCCCAAAAACATGAGACAAAAAGTGAATATCTTCATTTAAGCATTTGCACATAAAATACACATATCAACTTCTATTACAAAAATCATGAGGCAATACAAAGTTTGTAGCTTAATTATCTTTCCTCGACATTGCTATAAGATGCACCTTAATGCTATCTACTCTCAACAATATAGGATGCACCTCAATTTTAATATAAGATACACCTCAATGTTTTTTCTTCGAAACACTAAAGGATGCACTCTAAGTTCAATAATGTATGAAGTATTTTGACATCTAAAAAGGCAAGATGAACTTTAAACCCACGATACTAATCAAATACTAAGGACCATTCATCTATCATGAACTTTAGTGAAATGAGTTAATTTAAGTCAAGTACCCTTGCTATACTAAAGTGTACCATGATTATCACTTTGATGTCAAAGTGGTTTGATGCACTACAAGATATAGACCTTATAGTGACGTTTAAAGCGACGAAAATACAAACAACAAAATTTGCCCCCGTCGTCGCAAAAAGCGTCATTATTGACGACGCCATAGAATCGTCGCTATATGCGTCGCTATGTGCATCGCTATATGCGTCGCAAATGCGACGCATATAGCAACGCGTATAGCGACGGTTGCAGAGTATTTGCAACGCTCATAGCGACGCCAATAGCGACGCGTGCAGTAAATTTGCAACACAAATAGTGACGGTAACAGAGAAAAAAAAATTGTGGCAGGGCAGCCCTGCCACATATAGCACTGTGTGCTGTATGAGAGCCATACAAAATAGTTTCTGCACTGCTGCATACAAAGCGTTTGCAAACAAAAAGAATGTATACTGAAATCATAAAACTGATACATGAAATAAATACATGATATCGCATAAAATGCGATTGGTACAATCATGAAACGATATCACTAATACATAGAAAATGTCTACATAGATCGGGCGACTAAAAACTAAAGGAGTGTGAGCTCTAAGGATCCAAGGGCGAGCTACAAATCCTCGTCCCCCGAAAGCTTGTCCCGCTGCAAAGGAGCATCAAACGGATTCTGCAGAAAAAGAAACAACATATCAATCCACCATACAATAATGCATTCAAATATCTCATGGTAACTACGGACAAGAAAGATGAGTGACTTATAATCCTCCCTCAGTCGGCGCCATTCGTCTGCATCTAACCACTCGGGCTTTGGAGCCCCACTCTTGATTGCCTTGCGTGCGTCGGATCGTCTATATGACATGTATGCACGCATGCAATCCATCATCCAGCCCGTAGAGAATCTATCCATTGCGGCTGGAACTGGGAACTCCTCATGCAAGGATGCTACTATGCAGTCCTTGCTACCCTCCGATATGTTCCTCCAATGATCCAGGACGTTGTGCCGAAAAACTTATTGGCACAACTCCCTCATGTGAGCCATCACCCTCCTCCCCTCATCATTCATGATGATGGCTCCTGACCTGCCATCCACTAGGTATCCATAACCCCTAGGAGTATGCCTAAGATGGGCCCTCTCCCATCTCCGTCCACGCTCCTGGGCATATCCAGGAGACCCCTGTACATCCGGTGTACTGACATAAACCGCGGCATCTCCTCCATGCCTTCGGGATATCGAATCGGTCGGTGACGCGTACTACGCCGGAATTCAGCTCGCGCTTCCTCTCGATCTTGTCTTGCAATCTGGTACTTGGCGAGCCACGTCTCCATGGAGGCATGGTGCAACATACAAAAGCGATTCACCTTCTCTTCCATTGAGACATCCATTCTTTTTTCTATCCTATTTCCAACCACCACATCTCCAGTCAGCCTATCATCGTCCTTCAGCGTCCATAGCATTTCATTTTCTGGTTCCACCGTTGGTAGCCATTGTGAGATATGCACTAACGCCTCTGACACCAACCAACCTTCCGCCATGCTACCTTCCGGACAAGCTCATTGTCGCACAAAGCCTTTCAGGGTTTTCATGAAGCACTCCAGGAAGAACATGCATCGCGTATGGACAGGTCCAGCAATCTCCACTTTGTCCACAAAATGCACAAGAATGTGAACTTGTATCGTGAGCATGCTAGTGGGCAGGTATTTCTCAAAGAGACAGACCGTCTCAACTGCTCCCCGCCTTGCGGATTCAATAGAGGATGTCTTAATCTCATTCTGTGAGATTCATTGCATCAAAGTCGACAACTTGTAAATGGCCCCGCGAATTTCTGGAGTAAGGCATCCCGCAATTGCGATCGGTAGGACAAACTGCCACAAATGAGAAAGCATTAAGAATAATGGTCACTTTTCAAATTTCAAAATTTCCATGCTAATTAAAATCCATTCTGTTCACAAACCTGACATATCTTATGCCAATCATGGGATTTTAACCCAGACATTTGGTCATCTTTAGAAAATGCGGACCTGAGAGAATGCATCATACCCGTCGGAGTGCGGATAGACTTGATTACTTGCTTCACAATGCGCTCTTCTTTGGTAGACAAAACCCAGGGAGCGCGAGGAAGATGCACTCACCCTTCAGCACTCGACTGCAGCCAAAGCGCCTCCATCTTACCTACCTCCTTTAAATCCATTCGTGACCCTATAGTGTCTCTCTTTCCTGTGATGTGGTCCCATAGCAAGCTGCCTACATTTTTGAAAATATGCATGGGATCCAACAAGTGGTTGACCTGTAAGTGGGTCCAATATGGCAACTCGTAGAAAACTGAGAACCGTCGCATTCCATTTGGATGTGATTCCGGGTTTACCATTTTCAGCTCATACTAGCTTGCAGCGTTCATACGTGCTGGAGGTCGTCCAAGAAAACCTTCCCTGAGTTCATGATCCTCCAGCAAGAAAGCGGCGTGTCCTTGATATACCATCTTCTTCATGGTTCGTGACCTTCGGGAGTCTAACTATGGCCCACACAATGGACATGCATGATAACCTGAGGTAACGAGACCTGCAAGGCGATCCACGACCTAGTGAATACTTGATTGAATGAAATAAAATATAGATATTACCAGCAAGAACAAAGGTCTGCTCACCTGAGCACTCTCCCAATCCCGGAAAGTCATGCATCGTCCACATGATAATGGCTTGAATGTTGGCTGACCGCCGACCATCGCGCCTGCTCATATCTTGCACCGTGACCCCCTCCTCCCACAAAATCTTAAGCTCATCGACTAATGGAGGAAGATATACGTCCATATTTTTTACTTTGTAGAGGTCCGGGACGAGCAAGCTAAGGATGAGATGTCCTTTCTTCGTAGAAAGCCATGGAGGAATGTTGTAGTTGACAAGCACTATAGGCCACACACTGTAAGAAGTCGAGCACAGACCGAATGGGTTCACACCATCCATGGCGAGACCGAGCCGAAGATTCCTTGGCTCTCGCGCAAAGCCTGGGAAGGTAGAGTCAATGTGGCTTCATGCGCGCGAATCTGCTGATATTCGTTGAACTCCATCCGTGGACCTATTCTGCACATGCCACATTGTCAAGCTTGCCATGGCAGATGTGCGAAACATGTGGTTTATGCGGGGGATGAGCAGAAAGTGTCTGAGAACTTTTTGAGGGATGGTCTGCCCTTGCAAGTCCTGTCGATACCTATGAGCACCACACTTTGGACATGTCTCCATAGTCTCATATTCATCTCGAAACAATATGCAGTCGTTGATACATGCATGGATGTTATTATAGTCCATGCCAAGCTTTCGTAAAACATGACGTGCATCATCACGAGACTCAGGCATGGTGTTTGCAGGTGGCAATATATGATATTTCAATAACCTTAAAAAAAATCATAAAACACCTTGAAAAAACACAAATGTTTGCAATAATATTGTTTTTAAAAAAAACAATGAAGTCTGTGTGCAAGGTATCTGAATAACTCAGTCACACTCATATCGCTCGAACCGTATTTTACTTGCACACTTAAGAGTGCAAGCAATGTCTTCAACCGAGATACTCGGCACCCATCATATAATGGTATGGATGCTTCCTCTCTAAGCGGGTCAGATGTCTCAACATCCATGGGAATCAATGCATCGATCATTGCCTCCATCTCAGGCTCCAAGATTATAGGCAAGTCGGGAAGGTTGTCTGTCTCCTCTGGCATTGACGGTATAGATGGGCCTTGCGAATGGTCGATTGACTCCTGTAATCCATCCATCGCACGTCCATGAACTCTTCTAATTGGCCGCAAAGGGTGCACTCCCCCTTGGGTCGAGACATCACCCCCCTGGATACAAAATTTTCCAACAAGACCCAATCTTATTGTGTATGGTTTTCAATTAGTTTGAGAGTACAATGCATGAAAAATGCTAACTTCAAATTACCGTTTGCTGAAAATCCGCAATCGCCTGATCAATGATCTCAGATTGAAACTCGCCAAATCGTCATACGTGTTCTATAGACAATCGGCGTTTTCGTCTAATTGCCAACTTGCATTGAGAGCAAGGACATGAGACACGCTGATTAAGATACGTCTCGCGGTCTTGAACAATAAGACCTTCTTCGTTTGCCATCTTATCTACATTATAGCAAATGAGGCTTAAATGGATAGCTTTATGGAGATGTACGTCAAGTTGTAAGTTGACCATAAACCTTGCATTGTATATAGTAGTTGAGAGATTTTCCGATGTTATATCTCGGCCTTGTATCATGCTCAACGATTTGTTTGTCCCGGTAGATAATTATTTGTTATATCTCGGCTTTGAGTATAAGTAATCCATTTTAAAATTAATGCGTGCCATCTATGAAATTTTATAACTATAGTAATAAAATTTATTTCAATCAATTCTACTCATAGTCATAAGACCTGAGAGAAATTATCCTATACTCAATTTAAGGGTTTCTTCTTCTATAACAATAATTTTGGGTTCATTTTGATGAAGTACGTGGCCCATGGCAAAGCACATTGCATACCATTATCAATAAGTCTATTATCTTAAATTTCCTTCCCCTCCCTCTTCCTCTCTTTCTCTCCCTCTCCCTCTCTTTCTCTCTTTCTCTCACCCTCTCCCTCTCCCTCTCCCTCTCATTCTCTTTCTCTCCCTCTCGTTCTCTTTCTCTCCCTCTCTCATTTCCTTCCCCTCCCTCTCCCTCTCTTTCTCTCTTTCTCTCACCCTCACCCTCTCCCTCTCGTTCTCTTTCTCTCCCTCTCTCATTTCCTTCCCCTCCCTCTCCCTCTCCCTCTCCCTCTCCCTCTCCCTCTCCCTCTCCCTCTCCTCTCTCATTTCCTTCCCCTCCCTCTCCCTCTCCCTCTCCCTCTCTTTCTCTCTTTCTCTCACCCTCACCCTCTCCCTCTCGTTCTCTTTCTCTCCCTCTCTCATTTCCTTCCCCTCCCTCTCCCTCTCCCTCGCCCTCTCTTTCTTTTTTTCTCCCTCTCCCTCTCTATCTCTCCTTTCCTTCCCCTCCCTCTCCCTCTCCCTCTCCCTCTCTTTCTCTTTTTCTCCCTCTCACTCTCCCTCTCTTTCTCTTTTTCTCCCTCTCCCTCTCTATCTCTCTTTCTCTCTCATTTCCTAAACAAGCAAAAAATAAAGTGATTTAAACATCCTCCAAGCAAAAGGGAGAGGAAGAGATACAATGCACTCTCCCTCTCTTTCTCTTTCTATCCCTCTCTCATTTCCTTCCCCTTCCTCTCCCTCTCGCTCTCTTTCTCTCTCATTTCCTCTCCCAAACAAGCAAAAAATAAAGTGATTCAAACATTAAACAAGCAAAAGGGAGAGGGAGAGAGAGAATGCACTCTCCCCCTCCTTCTCCCTCTCTTTCTCTTTCTCTCCCTCTCTTATTTCCTCCCCCTCCCTCTCCCTCTCCCTCTATTTCTATTTCTCTTTCTCTTTCTCTTTCTCTTTCTTTCCCTCTTTCTCTCTTACTCTCTCGTTTCCTCTCTTCAACAAGAAAAAAAGAAAGTAATTTAAACATTAAACAAGCAAAAGGGAGAGAGAGAGAGAGAATGCACTCTCCCTCTCTTTCTCTCCCTCTCCCTCTCCCTCTCCCTATCTTTCTCCCTCTCTTTCTCTCCCTCTCTCTCCCTCTCCCTCTCCTTCTCTTTCATTTCCTCTCCTAAACAAGCAAAAGAAAGAGAGAGGGAGACTCACCAATGAGATATGGCGAGCGTGGGAAGCTTCTCTTTGCAATGAGGGCTCCTCCTCTCCTTCGCGAACAACGGCGGCGGCGGCGGCGGCAGCAAGTCTCTTCCTCTTCTTCTCTCACAAATCCTTCGCTCTCTCCCTCGCTCTCGCTCTCAAAAGGCGAAGAAAAGAAAATGAAAACGGCGCTCTGGTTTCAGCCGCGCTTTTTTTCCCTGCAGCGTCGCTATTTGCATCGCAAATAGTGACGCAAATAGGGACACCAGTTGTAACGCCAATAGCGACGCCCATAGCGACGCCGATATCTGCCGTCGCTAATCGACGTCGCTAATTGCCCAATTCCTTGTAGTGATGCCATAGCTTAGTTTAAATTGATCTACTTAAAATCCTTTAGTGTGCAAACTGAGTTATTTTTGTTATCATTTTCCACTTTGACATTGATACGAAAATTACTTAAATATTATACTTATATTTCTGTCAAGTTACATACTTAGAAATTAATGTACTTTGACCTAATTCATGTCAAATCCCCTTAGAATAGGGTACACTTTGACACTTTATGATCATTTTGTTTTATCAAATTTTATTTCTATATTGACATGAAAATTACTTTAATGTGTATTAGATTTTTATCAAGTTACAAACTTAGAAATTGGTATGCTTTAACCTTATACATGTGAAGTCCTCATAAAATAGGGTACAATGTGATACCTTTAATCAAACTGAATATACGATATAGATAAGTCATAAAAATTTAAAATGCTTCCCCAATGAAAACTTATCAATTTCTCTTAGAGTAGGATACACTATAGTATATGCACTCAAGTTCAAGAATTTGTACGATAATCAAATCATATTAATGATTTTAAATTGACTATATATTTAGTTCGATATAATACATTTACTAATGATAATAAACATGTAGGAAGCTAGATGCTCAATTATAATCATCAATAATATATGATTTTGGACACCTTTGAGGCCTTGGCGAGTATTTTATGATTGAAGACTCATCTCTTGTAAGACTTCTGTACTACGTGGTCCTCTTTATGCCAACTTAGAGAAATGTTTTATGACTTATTGATCATTGTAGGATATTGTATGGCCTTGTTTTCAAGTCCATTATGATTGAAGACTCTTTCGTAATTCCTAATCAAACTAACAACTTTATAATCCTACTCTTATGTATGTGTTATCTAAACTATGACAATACTATGTACACCATTACTATGTCAAAAAAAATCAATTGAGTATATTTACTTGTGATATATGTCAACTTGAAAATATACGTCAACTCCAATTATTGTAATCTTGAAAATATTTGTCGCCTCCAAAGTCATGACTACAAAGGTAGTGATATTAACGGGTCTATAACTAATAGATTGTTTTGTTGCTCAAGATTTAACTCTGACCTTAAAATCCTTTGCTACATTTTTAGTCCATCAATGCTTCAAACCAAAGTCTAAATGCAATTCACTATACCTTCACCATCAAACAATTAAGATGTATTACATATATGAACATATGGTAAACCTTGGACCCTTGTGGTTTGCGTGCTATGGGTTTTTAGGTTGTTCATGTTGATTGTGAATCTTGGAAATTGTATCATGCTTATTTATATTGATGCAAGTTTGAAGAGGCATTTTCATGATACTTCTACATTGAGAGGATTCTTGTGTTGGGGTAAAAGACCTCTGGTCCTGCCCATGTACACTGTGACCACCCATTCTTTATTCATATATAATATGATAGTGCAATAAGGCTATCAATTCAGTTGGACAACACCTACATTGTGTGTGCTCTTCTCTCCCGCATCTTCCTCTCCTTCTTCTCCACTACTGCATCCCCTTTAACTAGTATTAGAGCGGGTTCTTTTGTGAGCACTTTCAGGTCTCTTCCTAACATCGACACGAGGTATGGTAGTTCTTCTCTCACTCAGTTTTCAGCTCACAGGTTTACAACAGGGTTTGAGCTTGTGGTAGCCATTGGAGAGCTTGGTTTCTTACCTAGCTTTATTTGGAGCCTTCTTTTGCTTCTTGGAAACACCCCCCGACCTTTGGAAACACCTACAATATCCCGAGGACAAGGATCTACATTAGGCGTCATCACATGATGGCCTGCAGGTCTATTTCAGCTTGATCTCAGACTCCATTAGCAGCTCCTCCCCTCTTATCTCACTTGCTTCCAACCATGGCTTGGTTGCGTCTTGTGTAGGCCATCTTTGGCCCTTATTGGTGCCCCCCTAGGGCTCCTTGATGATCAGCCATGTGTTGAATACCCCCAGGTCGGTCTACACTAAATTTGCACCTGTTTTTACAACAACAGTCACAAGTTTTTCTAGCCCCCCCTTTACTCCTTCGGCATCCCTCTTATTCCATAAGCAATGGACTTCAATGTCTCTATTGTGTCCTACGCAGTGGCTCTTGGACTTACCTCCAACATAAGCACTCCCCACATTGAATTATTAACGGTACCTATAGCACACATATTGTCATACAGGGCAGCCCCCTGCTCATCTTGTCTGGAATCAGTAGAGGTGGTCAAATGATGCTCATTTGTGCTTAGTGGCTGCCTATACATATGGGGATATATGCTTCTTGGTTAGACATCAATTTGATCTTAGATTGTGGACCATTTTGCTCAATTTAATAGGTTTTTAACATGCTGGAAACAAGGTAGCACACAGTTCTTGAGTGTGTTATGCTTATGACTCATGGCTATTTGATGCCTACTGGGTGCCTATTGATGCTATATGACTTGGGAATGTATGTCTTTTATTTGGACATGAAGTTGAGCTTGCATTGAGCACTAATTTTCTCAAAATGAATAGTCTTTTACATGTTGGAAATTACTTGGGCTGAAGGTATTTAATGCTTTACCCAACTATGACTATGGTCTATGGGGTGCTCTTGACTATTCAGGGTGATATGGGTTTATGTTTGGTGGATGCTTCTACATGTATGAGCAGTGATTGCTCTACTCTTTAGCAGTTGGTTGATTGAGCTTTGATTGTTTAGTGATTCTTGGATTTGTTGTGGGATACCTAGTTGATTAGTGGACTTTAAACTGCTTGGGATTGGCAAATAGTTATGACTTTCTTGCTCCTCTATTGTCTAGTCACGTGGTGGGGAGACTTGCTCAAGATGTTGCGCCAAACACACACAAAATGCACAAGGAGAAGCTCACTCAAGAGACAAGAAGAGAGATGGAGGCCAAAATGTTTTCTTGCTAGTTTCTTCTTCTTCTTCTACACTTTTTTTGATGTACACAAAGTATAGATAAGATACAACATAAAGAAAAGTGGCCTACTAAGTCAAACAATGCATAACCGACTACACTAGTTGACCGGTGCTATAACTATGCCAGCTGTAAATAGGCGTAACAACCTGAATATAATAAGTAACGAGTCAGTGGCCATGTGAGAGTCATAATAATCACAGAGGTATTAAGTGTAGATGTGTGGACCCATCTAGCCAGGCGGTCCATCATCAATGTCCGCATGTGTTGAGCTTGTCATCTCAACACTCCCCCTCAAGCTCAACTAGATCTCTGCAACTCCAAGTAAGCTTCGAAACTTTTGAAGCTTCTCTGTATCCAATGCCTTTGTGAAGATGTCAGTTATCTGATCCTGTGTGCTGACATACACCAAGTCAATCTCACCTACTAGTACCTTCTCTCTCACAAAGTGGTAGTGTACATCATTATGTTTTGTCCTAGCATGGAACATAGGGTTCCTAGCCAACTGTATACTGCTCATGTTATCACAATAAATGACAACTGGACCTTTCACCTACACATCCAAATCAGCCATTAACTTTTGTAGCCATACTACCTCACATGCTACAACAGCAGTACCTCTATACTCAGCCTCTATACTCGACAAAGCAACTGTAGATTGCTTTTTGCTGCTCCAAGCAATTGTTGCACTACCAAGAGAGAATATGTATCCACTGGTAGATCTTCTATCAGACATGCTACCAGCCCAATCTGCATCTGTGTATCCAAACACCTGTACATCTGTACCTGTCTCATAGAAAAGTCCATAATCTAATGTGGACTTCACATATCTCAATATGCGTCTAACTACATCCAAATGTGGCTTTCTAGGTACTTGCATAAAATGAATCACAAGACCAACAGCGTAGCTCAAGTCTGGCCTTGTAATGGTTGTGTAGATCAAACTCCCCACTATCCTCCTGAACACAGTAGGGTCGTCTATCTCATCCCCAACATCAGCACTCAACTTTACATTCTGCTCCAACGGGACTGAAAGTGGTTTGCATGCTGTCATCCCATACTTCGACAACATATCCAAGCCATACTGTCTTTGGGATAGCCATATACCATCATCACATCTAATCACCTCAATGCCAAGGAAGTACCTTAGCTCACCTAAATCCTTCATCTCAAACTTCTTCTTCAAAAAATCCTTGACTTCAGCAATCCCACTATCACTATCACCTGTAATAATCAAGTCATCCACATAGATGACTATGATGACCAAACCTGCATCTCCCTTTCTCACATAAAGTGAGTGATCAGCATCAGGAACATAAAAGCCAATATTGACAAGATACTCTCTGATCTTGTCGGACCATGCTCTAGGTGCTTGCTTGAGCCCATAGAGCACCTTCTTCAACTTTCACACATATGTGGGATGCTCTAAATCTTCATAACCTACTGGTTGATCCATATACACTTCTTCTTGCAAATCACCATGCAAGAAGGCATTCTTCACATCCATTTGCTCCAACCTCAAACCTTTGGCTACTGCCAAAGCAATCACACATCTGACAGTTGCCATCCTAGCAACTGGACTGAAGGTTTCTTCATAATCTATGCCATATGTATGGGCATAGCCTTTTGCAACCAGCCTAGCTTTGAACCTACTAATAGAACAATCTGCATTGTGCTTAATCTTATAAACCCACTTGCATACAATAGCTTTCTTGCCCTTAGGCAATGATACTAGATCCCAAGTCTTATTAGCCTCTAATGTAGCCATCTCCTCATCCATTGCTGCATCCCAATGAGCATGACCAACAGCCTCCTTAAAACATGTGGTCTCAACATCCTCAACTAGTTTCACCATATAAGCATAATGGTGAGCTACATAACCTTCAAAACCAAATCTTTTAAGAGGGTATCTGACCCTTATACCACCGGATCACTCAATGGAGCCTTTACATTACTATAAGCTCTCTATACACCTGGTGTCGTGACAGAAGGAATAGCAAGCTCATCATCCAAGCTCTCTGAGCCACTGGAGTCTCCATCAAGAACTGCATCAATGCCATCTGACACTTTATTCTTTCCTTTTTCTTTACTTGTAGTGCTACTAGATGCACTTGAAGACGTAGAGGTACTCCTTAGTCTCCCAGACCAAGGACTACTAGATGATATCTCTGGTCCATTAAGAGTTCGTGATTGTTGCTTTTCAGCCTGCACATGAGTGTCATGATCATCATCATCATCCAATGCATCACCACTAGATGCATACCAACTGCTCATTTAATCAAAGATGACATCATTGCTCACTCTGAACTTACATATGACAGGGTTATGACAACGATACCCTTTCTGCTCTAAAGAATATCCAATAAAAACACATTTTTCTGCCTTTGAATCAAGCTTCTTTCGTAGCTCATCTGGCACATGAATGTATGCAACACAACCAAATACCTTCAAGTGCGATACATCAGGCTTCTTGCTAGTAAAGCATTCTTCAGGAGTCACCCCATGAACTGCAGATGTGGGAGTTCTATTCATAATATAAATAGCAGTATGAACAACGTCAGACAAAAAATGCTTAGGCATATTCTTTTCAACCATTAAGGCGAGTGCAACTTCTACAATATGCCTGTTTTTCCTTTCTGCAACCCGATTTTGTTGTGGGGTATATCTGCATGTGAACTGTCTCTTTATCCCATGAGACCTCAGAAAATCACTGAACTCATTCGAGAGGTACTCTCCCCCTCCATCTGACCTCAAGCACTTTACTTTCAAGCTTGTTTCTCTTTCAACTACAGCCTTGAAAGTTCTAAAGTGCTCAAATACTTCACTCTTTACCTTCATAAAATATACCCACATCTTTCTAGAACAATCATCAATGAATGTGACAAAGTATGAACTGCCTCCAAGAGATACATTTTGTGTAGGCCCCCAAATGTTTGTATGCACAACATCAAGGATATTTTTGCTTACATCTCTGTTATGTGAAAAGCGTTGTCTTGCCTACTTACCAAACTGACATGCTTCGCATACCTTATGAAATTCTGCAACTCTAAATGTAGGCAAACCTGTAACCCCAACCCTTTGGACTGCATTAATTTCAGCCTTTATACATTTGCATGTCCAATGCATTTATACCAAATTTCAATATCTGCAACAACACCTTTTCCTTTAGCATACATAGCAACATTCATAAAAGGAATTCCAGCATCCAGAGTAAACATATATCCAACTCTACTTCCCTTTGCTACCAACCTGCACTTGTCATTAACGTCTTCTACAAAGCAGCCCTTTGCATTAAATCTGACTTGCAATCCTTGCTCCACCATTTGACCGATTGACACCAAGTTCTTTGTAATATATGGCACATGTAATACATCTGAAAGACTCTTTGTCTTACCATCATGCAAGGACAAGGGAACTTTTCCAATGTGTGAAATTGGGTGGCATGAATCATCACCCGTCTCCACATAACCTGCATTTTGCAAATCCTGCATATCTCCAAACCATTCTACATGGCTGGTCATATGATTGGATGTACCTGAATCAACATACCCAACCCTGAAACTGTTGTCCGCAACCTTGCGACTCTAAAACGGGGCCTGAAACAGCCTCAGACGCCCAAAATAACTATGGCGATACCCCAAATGGGCTCTTTATAGAATACACATCGCTCTTTGTACACACCAAATCTCACTGCAATCTGAGATTTTTTCTCTGCCCTGCTTCCACAGGCACTATCCAAGAGAAAGAGTGGAAGGATGGGAGAGCTTCTTACTCGTGGCTTGCTTGCTCGAACCTTGCTTCTTCTCCTTCACTTCAACCTTCGAAATTGGCCTCTCTCAGTGGTGCAGCTCTGATACCATGTCAAGAATCGCGTGGTGGGGAGACTTGCTCAAGATGTTGTGCCGAACACACACAGAATGCATAAGGAGAAGCTCACTCAAGAGACAAGAAGAGAGATAGAGGCCAAAACGTTTTCTTGCTAGTTTCTTCTTCTTCTTCTATACTCTTTTCGATGTACACAAAGTATAGATAAGATACAACATAAAGGAAAGTGACCTACTAAGTCAAACAATGCATAACCGACTACACTAGTCGACTGGCGCTATAACTATGACAGCTTTAAATAGGTGTAACAACTTGAATATAATAAGTAATGAGTCAGTGGCCATGTGAGAGTCATAATGACCACCAACGTGCTAAGTGTAGACGTGTGGACCCATCTAACCAGGCGGTCTATCATCAATGTCTGCATGTGTTGAGCTTGTCATCTCAACATATTGTCTAGCTTCTATGCTAGTTGGGCTACTGTTATGCGTCCATGTCAGAGAGCAGATGCTATCTATACTTACCCATCTATGCAAATGGTCTACTATTGTATACCTTACAGAGCCACTTATTTGGATGTTGTTGTATAGATGTTTGGGCTTTACTTGGAGCTTGACTCTTGTAGGATGCTTTGCCACTTGTCGGTCTTTACTTCACTTGGATGTTCCTTGGTGGTGTGATGTACTGTAGAGCTATGCATATGCATATGGTTATGGCATGATTTCATGGTTGAATATCATATGCTCTTATGACATATGTCTTATGCTTTACTGTACTCTAGTTGGTTATGTCATGCAGTTGGCTATGACTCTTCTTCATGTGGGAACTTTTGCATCCTTGATTCATGCCTTTATGTCCTCCCATCCATTGAGGTTTCATGAGCATTTGCAGCATGTTTCTACCACTGATGTACTAGCAGACGATTGTCTTTATGAGTAGGTTCCCTATGTTGGGATAGCCCTCAACTACTTGAGCTCCGTGGATGCTATGGATAGCCCTAATCATGATCACTTGGATTCCTTGTCATCTTCTACAGGTTCTTCTACTTTAGATGTTGTTTTCTTCCATTGTGGGAAGCTTGGGCATGTTCAAAGAAAATGCTTTAGACGGATGAGAGAGTAGCAAAGACATAGACGGACTCAACATGAGTAGAGAGTCAGAGATACAACAGATGTACCAGGTGTTACCACTCTTACTAGTGGTGAGGTACATGTTGTTACCCATGATGATGCAGTTAAGCATGTACTCCTGTCATCTAGTTTTCCTACAACTTTCTTTCTCAGTGATACAGCCTATGCCTCCCATTGGCTATTGGATTCTATGGCATCTTGTCATGTTACTCCACATAGAGCATGGTTCTCTACTTACAGGGAATTTGATGGATGCATTTCTTTGGGCCTTGAGCAGACTTATGCTATTCTTGGTATAGGGGACATACACCTAGCTTTGCCTAATGGGACTTCTCTTATGCTTAGGGATGTTTTACATGTTCCCATGCTCAGTAAGAGCTTGATTTCTGTCAATTAGTTACATAATGCAAGATATACTATTTCTCTTCAAGATAGGTCATGGAAGATCTGTCATGATTGCTTGGTTTTAGCCGGAGGTTCTAGAGTTGGTTCTCATTACCCAGTGCATGTCTCTCATGTGGGAGATTCTATGGTTGCAGTTATCCGGATACCACATGCATTGTTATGGCATTATCGCCTAGGCCATATACACCACAAAGAGATGGACATCTTGTCTTGTTTCGACTCATTGCTGCCTCCTATGTCACTTACAGATCTTGATGCTTGCCCTAATTGTACTCTTGGTCCTTGTAGAGCGCCATTGGATTATGGTGATTGTATGTGTAATAACTCCAAAAATGATGAAAATACCATTCACATAGGAAACCCTCTTAAGGGTAGGATAATTATGGGGATAATTCCTTTAAAAGAAATAATGGAAAAATTTTTAATTATTCCCCTCCCCAGCCGACTATCGTGCTGGAAGGGGAGGGGAATAGAATGAATGACAAAGCTCCTTGGTGGAGCTCGGCTCTTCCAGCCGCCATGCACGACGACACGAAGAGAGGGAGGATTCCCTTCCCTCTCCCTATAAAAACCCCCACTCAAGGGAAGGCCAGGAAAGAGGGATAGGATGACATTGCCAGGACATCACCATGCAGTACCGCTGTCGTGAGAAGGAGGAGAAAGGGAGTACACTGCCTCAATGCCTGAGGGAGGAGCTGAAGTTGAAATAGAAAGAGGGGAAGGCTGCCATTCGGCTGCCACGTTGTGAGTGCCCAGGGAGGAGCCACTGCCATTGTCGACCAGAAAGCCCTTTCACCCCCCCTTCCACATGGAAGCTTTAGAAGCTTCCTTGGGGGGGGGGAAGCTTCTAAGGGCCTTAAGTCCCCCTTTCACCCCCGTGCCCCAAAACTTCCCAAGGCCCCCTTTTTATATGCATTTTGAACCCCCCCCCCCCCCCCCCCCCGTGTCTTATCATCCCCCTTATCCTTTAAACCTTTAGGCTTTAAAGGTCTTATCACCCCTCTTATCCCTTAAGCCAAAAACACCCCTATCTAAAGCATTATTTGCCCTTCTCTCATGAGTGTTGGAACCTGTGTCTAAACCCTTAAGTCCCTATCTGTGACATATTGATTACCCCTGTGTGAAAAATCCCTTATCTCCCTTCCCTTGTGACATATTGAAGACCCCCTCATGTTAAAGCTCATAAGGTTTCTTTTTTCCTTAGCCTTCCCATGTTTCCCGTAGGCTTTAAAAACCGCGTGCTTTATAAAATTCCTTAAGCCTTTCTCTTGGACTTAGGGATTACTCCCCAATTCTCCCATGGTTAAAACCCTTAGCCGTTCCTTACCCTTTCCAAAATACCCTTGGGTCTTTGATTTTTTTTCCTTACTCGAAAAAAGAGAAGAAAAGTATTGAGGTGCAAGGGAGCAATGGTGGAATTCCAAAAAGGAGTGTAAAGATGCTTCCACATCCGAAGGACTACATGATGCCTCCTAAGAAAATCCAAGGCGCAACCGTGGGAGGGTCATCTCCCGGTATCCATGTGGATATCTCACCCCAAACCCATATTTTTCCTTCTTAATTTTATATCATTGTAATTCAATCATGCAAGATTAATTGTTAGAAATAGGATATATTTTGTCCTAGTTGTTCATGACGAAGGAATCTAGTCATTAATACATTTAATGGAACATGCAAAATAAATAAAGCATAAACATATTTTTAACAAATAGCTTTATGCATTGAAATGAATTATGAGCTAGATTGTTACCCATTAAAATAGTATACTTCGGTTAAGTCTAAAGGTATAAAACTGCATCTCGCACTATTAAACCCTATTCTTTTTGCAATGAATCATCATGGAAAGTGCAAATAATGAAATGACTCTTATGATGCATAAAATCTATGAAATTATCATTGTTAATTGCATAAATTAGCAAAGAAAAGGTTACTTATTTAGCATGAATTTTTTTTGCAAAGAAAAGAAAAGATTAGTTGAAATTAAGATTGTCTGACCTCAAACCGATAAGTTAAGGATCGAAAAATCAATTTACACATAGTCAATGAATCATGTGGAAGTAATCTTGAAATTATCTTCTAGAGTAAACCACATTGGCATAAAACCTAAACACCCAAGCCGCAGAATACTTATTCGGAATAAGTTAAATTCCAGGAAACGCTTATACCTTAAATACTTGCCCACATTCACTGAATGTAGGGACAGTGAATTGTAATCGTAAAATGAACTAGGGTTTGTCCCTAGGAATCTTACAAAGATGAAACTTGGAAACCATAGGTCTAACGACATCAGTCTAAAGAACCTGAAACCAATTGTTTCGTGACTCCATTGTCGCATAATAAGATGCGATACTTGCGCCGCAAGTGCATAATCATATAATCTTGTGATTGAATCACAAGAAAAAGGCCAAATTCTCACGACGAGGATGGTGGATCCTTACGCAAGCTATCTTGCAAGAGGATGAATACTTTAGTATCCTTCTTGAGTAAGGAAGATTGTTTAGAAACAAAAGACTAGCCGATAGACAAAAGTAACCAATGAACTCAAGGTTTGACCAAACTGGGTTAATAGGGTACGCCCTAACCCAGGATATAGGGGATCTTGCCAAGTTGCAAGTCATCTCGGATCGAGTGTTGGACGTATTCGAAAGGAAGGATTCATTCCTTAGTAGCTTGCCAACAACAAAAACGATCAATGGAAATGTTTGTGCTTGCTATAGATTTTAGAGCACTGTTTGGCTTTGTTTGATCAATAAATTAAAGGATAAATGGATATCTATACTTCAGGTTGAAGTCCTGAAGGGAGTGGCAGCTTCAGTTACCCTCGACTGCCTGCTTGACCCTAACCAAGGGGGTTGTTGACCACGCCGGGAACGTGGACCGAACCTATCATGAGAGGTCTCTCCATTGAGCGCTACTTGGAGAGCAGGAGGATGCTTGGGTGCTAGGGGGGGACTCTGGCCGTAAATCCCTCGCCTTCCAGGTCTTGCACAAGAGGCTAACGTGACTCGAGATTGGATCTCAAGGCCTGCATACTAGTCCACAGGCAGAAACTTGGAATAGTAATCCTTGTGGATTGCTGGATAGCCTTCGGGCACGGATTGTGGATAAGCCTACGGGCGGAACTCTTTGTATTTCAAAGATAAATATGATGACTTGTTAATAAAGAACTTGTCTGATATTGTTTTTCTATGTCAAGTGATAAGATTACGTGAAGGAACCAGTGCCTAACGGGTTAATTAAAGAAGCTAGTTGTTACATGTCCAACTAATGTGTTAGATAAGTAAATAACTAAAACAACCCGAGGAAAGTACGGAGGATGGGCCATAGGTGCATCCTACGGATGGGTGGTCCCGGTTGGCCATGAACTTTTCTCAAATCACGAGGAACAGTAGGATGATCGTCAAAGGACACGAACAACAAAAGCGTTGACCTAAAGTTATGAATTAACCCGATTTACGCTGTTTTAGGGGAACGGAATGGGACTATGCCTTATGACAAAGAGGTTGAGCTCTGCATCCCTCTCATTTCCCATTCTCCTTGAACCACGTGCAGCGTGAATCCGTTTCCGACTTGGCGTTTCTGCATAAAGTAGTTCGCTTGGGTCCGAGGCTAGTGGCTATTAGGAAATGACCAATCAAGAAAAACCCTAATTTAGGTCAACCTAAGTGGGAACGGCCAGAATACTTCCGCTACATGGTAGACGCGGAAAGCCCTAGATCGCAAACCCCATAACATTCCATGGGAGTGCCGGCGGAGCTTTCTAGACATCCTTTCCGATGGACTGCTAAAGATGTGTCCTGGATGATACTAGTGGACACATTACAGTTGATATCTGAGTCAATCAACAACGGAATTGTTTTTATGAAATCTTAATAAGATGAAGTAAAGCAAATGTTGCTGTCCAAACATTTCCTTACCTTCAATGCTATCTTGCAGAATTACAAAACGTGGAACAAGTTCTTGGTATTTTGAGTCATGTTTATGACTGCAATGCATTCTCCGCTTTATAGACAAAGGATTTCGAGTCATATTTATCACCTTTGTACATGGAACGAAGATGGACGGGTGCTTCAAGAATCTACTATATAGCTGCCCACCGGTTTGCTTATCTACAGACCAACCTAAAGAGGATCAAGTGGTTGGAAGACCTGAAAGTCGTGAAGCTGTTCATTTTTATGGAAGCTCACGTAAAGTCAACTTTATATATTTGAGGTTGGAGGGTTGAGATGAACTCATATGTATATGAGGAAGTAACCCATGTAATCCTCGCCAAGACACGATTAAAGTGTTGGGCCCCCATGAGAAGTATGGATTCCAATGGAAAGGATATCCTGAACTTCCAATGACTTACCGATTCCTGAAGATCCATGACCCGAAACCTTACTATTATACAGTTCCTGTGGATAAATGTAATACAATGTTGTTCTCCCCAAACTAAATGTAACCGTTGACTTATCATCGCATGAAATCTTGTATTCGAAAGGGCTATGGCCATATAAATACAAATAAAGACTTATTTTTATCAATGTCTGATTGTGCATAAGAGTTGATAAAAAGTTAAATAGCTACATTGGTTACATGATCGCGGAATTGAAATGTAATATAAATTAATGACGATTATCATATAATAACGTTAAGAAAACCTTTATTCAGGCACAACCCCAAGTACAAGTTCCTAGTTCACCTCCTACACCAAGAACTGCTGTGATCCAGGAGAAGAAGTTCCTTCTCAAGTAGATTAAGCCACCCGAGTTTGACGGGAGAGGCAGATTCGTCCAAGCTGATGCTGAAATTTGGATTGAATCTATGGAGGATTACTTTGAAGCAGCCAGTATTGCACTTGCCAATTAGGCTATGCTTGCCAAGCTAAAGCTCACTGGCGAAGCAGGCTTTGGTGGAAGCAATGGTGCAGGGATCAAGGGATCACAGAGGGATCCGTTACCTGGGAGAAGCTGAAGAAAGCTGTGCAAGGAAGATATTTACCACCTGCTTATCGCACACAAAAAATGAATGAATTCTACGAACTAAAACAGCTGGGGCTCACACTTGATGCATACTACTCTAAATTTGTCTCACTTCTTAAGTATGCACCGCAGATGGACATGACACAGCATGTGTCTAAATTTTGTGCGGGATTAAATCCACCAGTCAATACCCGTCTTGAAACTATGCTTCCATAAGATCTTCAGGACGCACTCATTCGAGCGGCGTCTATAATTCAGGAGGTGCAAGCTAGACCAAGGGGTAACAAAACTTGGTCTTATAATGACCCAAACAAAGGAGCATTTAGACCTCAAATGAAGAGAGTTCAAGGTCATAATCAGGGACAAAGAAAGAAAGCAAGGACCAATAATGTCAATATTTTTGTTCCTACTGAAAGTAATGGCCAAAACCTCTGTTGTTTCCATTGCAATGAACCTGGTAACTTCAAGAGGCAATGTCCCAAGCTTGGCGAAGGATATCACCAAGCGCCTTTCCAAGGATCAGGCTGTGGTCAAGGAGTCGCTGCCCGAGGAAGAGCGAGAACCGCTTCCATTGCCAATAGGCAAATGTGCCAAGAAGAAGAAGAGAAAGATTCGGCCATGGAAGAAAAATTCAAAAGGGCGACAATCCATGCCGCTTTACATAAGAAAGGGCCAACTCGCCAGTTCTCGGTGATTCAGACACTGTCGGACTATCAAGGTAAAGGTTTCAAGACCTTGATTGATTGTGGCAATACACATTCCTTTATCTCACCAGCATGTGCAAAAAGATTAGGAATAGCCACAGTAGAAGCACCTACCCTACTTGTGGAATTGGCAAATGGTCGTGAGGTAACTTGTACCAGGAAAACTGCTAAGGTGGAATTCTTTCTGGGAGGAAAGAAGACTTTAGTCAAATTCAGAGTCAACAAATTAGACTCAACAAATTAGATCAAAAGCAAGAGTCTCATGAAGGACCTTCTTGGCTAAAGGAATACGCGGACGTATTCCCTGAAGAGTTGACTGAACTTCTGCCTCAAAGAGAATTGGATCATAAAATTAGGTTAGTACCAGGAGTTGCACCAATTGCAAAGAGACCTTATAGAATGTCCATACCAGAAGCAATTGAGTTGAAGGAACAACTCAAGCAACTGCTAGATTAGGGCTACATCCGTCCTAGCAGTTCACCCTAGGGAGCTCCAGTACTATTCCAGAAAAAGAAAGATGGTACACTTCGACTATGTATTGATCATCGAGGGTTGAATCAATCAACAGTCAAGAACAAGTACCCTATTCCTAGAATAGATGAACTTCTTGATCGTCCTCAGGGTGCGAAGATCTTCTCCAAGATTGATCTCAGGTCAGGTTACTATTAGATAAGGATCAAGGAAGAAGATATCCCAAAGATGGCCTTCAATACAAGATATGGGCACTTTGAGTTCCTAGTTATGTCATTCGGGCTTACGAATGCACCTGCCACCTTCAATAGATTAATGTAGGATATCTTTAGGCCATATCTTGATGATTTCGTGCTTGTCTTCTTTGATGACACTTTAGTCTATTCTAAACAGGAAAAAGATCATGAACCTCAACTTCGGATTGTCCTTGAGACAATGAGGTCACATAACTTGATCCTTATCTAATAGTAACCTGACCTGAGATCAATCTTGAAGAAGATATCCCAAAGATGGCCTTCAATACAAGATATGGGCACTTTGAGTTCCTAGTTATGTCATTCGGGCTTACGAATGCACCTGCCACCTTCAATAGATTAATGTAGGATATCTTTAGGCCATATCTTGATGATTTCGTGCTTGTCTTCTTTGATGACACTTTAGTCTATTCTAAACAGGAAAAAGATCATGAACCTCAACTTCGGATTGTCCTTGAGACAATGAGGTCACATAAGCTGTATTCTAAAATGAAGAAGTGTGCATTCTTCAAGCGTCAGATTGAATATCTGGGATTCATAGTATCAGCAAAACCAATCTCAGTGGACCCAGCCAAGGTCACAGATGTGCTTGAGTGGCCAATACTAGTATCCGTCAAAGAGATATGTAGCTTTCTTGGATTGACAGGATGGTATAGGGTCTTCATCAAAAACTATGCTTTGATTGTAGCACCTCTGACGGACTTACTGAAGAAGCAAACTTCCATTGCAAGGTCAACTCCTGAACAAAATAGCTTTGACAGATTGAAGCAAAGTTTGGTATCAACACCTATTCTAAAACTTCCAGAACTCAATAAGGAGTTCGAGGTAGTAATTGATGCTAGCATTCTTGTCTTGGGGTGTGTACTTATGCAGGAAGGTCATCTAGTAGCATACTCTTCAAGGAAATTGAAGATTCATGAAAAGAATTATGCTATGCATGATCTGGAATTGCTAGCTATCATCCATGCTCTAAAGCTTTGGAGACACTACCTATAGGGTAACAAGTTTACTCTAGTAATAACTGACCATAAGAGTCTCAAATGGATCTTTACCTAGAACGAGCTCAACATGAGGCAACATCGATGGATTGAAGTGTTGGAGGAATATGACTTTGAAATCAAGTACCGACCAGGGAAAGATAATGTAGTTGCCAATGCACTTAGTCACAAGGCATTCCTAAATTCCCTAATCTTGCATAATCCATCAATAGCCAAATCTCTAGCTACAAAAGTATATATGCTAAACAACCCTATACTTGAGTTAGCTAGAGAGGATGCATGCCATGATCCAGCCTACCAAACAATGCTAAGGGAGATCTCTATCAAGGATTAGAATAACAAATTTCAGGCTAAGTATCATGAATTTTCTATCAATAGTGGACTTGTCTACTATAGAACAAGGCTATGTATACTAGCAAGCCAGTAACTTAAGCAGAAGATATTGTGGGAAGCTCATGATTCTCCTTTCGCAGGACATCTTGGCTATGGTAAGACTCTTAATGTAGTTAGGAAGAGCTACCATTGGGAGAGGCTCAAAGGTGACATTCTCAAATATGTCACCGAGTGTTTATCTTGCCAACGTATCAAAGCCGAACATGTCATGATGCCAGGGAAACTGCAACCACTTGACATCCCCCAAATAAAATGGGAATTCATCAATATGGATTTTGTTGTAGGCCTACCCCAAGTCCAGGGAGGATACAACTCCATCTTGGTTGTGGTTGACATGCTTACTAAGGTTGCACACCTTATTCCAGTAAAGAAAAACTATAAAGCCTCAGACATTGTAAGATTGTTTATCAAGGAGATATTCAAGCTACATGGTTTACCCACAAGAATCATTAGTGATTGTGATTCTCTCTTCACATCACACTTCTGGAGAGCTATCTTTGAAGCTATTGGGACTCAACTCTGTTTTAGCACCGCCTACCATCCCCAAACGGATGGCCAAATAGAGCGAGTAAATCAAGTCATCAAGGATATGCTTAGGGCATACTGCTGTCGTGAGCGAAAGAGGTGGATTCAATACTTACCTTTGGTTGAATTTGCATACAATGCTTCTTACCAGCAAAGAGTTCAAATGTCCCCTTTCCAAGCATTGTATGGTCATGACTGTTGAAGTCCCCTAAACTTCTCAGATCCAACCTTAAGGGTTGAAGCTTCAAGACAGATGTTGGAAGAGATGGATGACCAAATAAAGTCAATAAGACAAGACATCCAAGCGGCCAAGGATAGACAGAAGGCATACGCAGATTTGAAGCGCCAAGATAGAGTCTTCGAAGAAGGAGACACGGTCTTCATTCACGTACACCCTAAAAAGAGTTCCCTATCCTTAGGAGATTGCAAGAAGCTAAGTCCAAGGTATTGTGGGCCATACAAAATCCTCAAATGCCTAGGACCTAATGCTTATAAATTGCAACTTCCTGAGAACGTAAAGGTTTATTCCACATTAGCCTATTGAAAAAGTATGTACCTAATCCTAACCATGTTCTTGATGATCAACAAATTATAATGCCTAGTCAAGGAGTCCTTGAACTAAGGCCTGATAGGATCCTAGATATTAGCGAGAGACAATTAAGATCCAGAACCCTGAGAGAATGCCTCGTCCAATGGAAGGATTATCCTGAAGAGGATGCCACTTGGACAGATGAAGGCACACTCAGCCACCGCCGTCAATATCCCCAGTTTATCCCGAGATGAGGACATCTCGATTCCTCTAAGGGGGAGAGAATGTAACAACTCCAAAAAGGATGAAAATACCATTCACATAGGAAACCCTCTTAAGGGTAGGATAATTATGGGGATAATTCCTTTAAAAGAAATAATGGAAAAAAAAATTATTATTCCGCTCCCTAGCCAACTATCCTGTTGGAAGGGGAGGGGAATAGAATGAATGACAAAGCTCCTTGGTGGAGCTCGGCGCTTCGAGCCACCATGCATGACGACACGAAGAGAGGGAGGATTCCCTTCCCTCTCCCTATAAAAACCGCCACTCAAGGGAAGGCTAGGGAGGAGGGAGAGGACGACGTTGCCAAGACATCGTCGTGCAGTACCGCTGCCGTGAGAAGGAGGAGGAAGGGAGTATGCTGCCTCGACGCCTGATGGAGGAGCTGAAGTCGAAAGAGAAAGAGGGGAAGGCTGCTGTTCGGCTGCCACGTCCCGAGTGCCCAGGGAGGAGCCGCTACCACCATTGACTAGAAAGCCCTTTCACCCCCCCCTTCCACGTGAAAGGGCTTTCTAATCAACGGTGCCGAGTGCCCAGGGAGGAGCCGCTGCCACCATTTGACTAGAAACTCCCCTTAAGCCCCTTTCTTATGGGCTTGTAACCCTTTCCTTTCAAACCCCCCCTGTGTCTTATCATCCCCCTTATCCTTTAAACCTTTAGGCTTTAAAGGTATTATCACACCCCGGTGTCTAAAGCATTATTTGCCCTTCTCTCATGAGTGTTGGAACCCGTGTCTAAACCCTTAAGCCCCTGTCCATGACATATTGAAAACCCCCATGTGAAAAATCCCTTATCTCCCTTCCCTTGTGACATATTGAAGACCCCCTCATGTTAAAGCTCATAAGGTTTCTTTTTTCCTTAGCCTTCCCATGTTTTTCGTGGGCTTTAAAAACCACGTGCTTTATGAAATTCATTAAGCCTTTCTCTTGGACTTAGGGATTACTCCCCAATTCTCCCATGGTTAAAACCCTTAGCCGTTCCTTACCCTTTCCAAAATACCCTTGGGACTTCGATTTTTTCCCTTACTCGAAAAAAGAGAAGAAAAGTATTGAGGTGCAAGGGAGCAACGGTGGAATTCTGAAAAGGAGTGTAAAGCTGCTTCCACGTCCGAAGGACTACAATTGCGATGCCTCCTAAGAAAATCCAAGGCGCAACGACGGGAGGGTCATCTCCTGCTATCCATGTGGATATCTCACCCCAAACCTAGGTTTTTCCTTTTTAATTTTATATCATTGTAATTCAATCATGCAAGATTAATTGTTAGAGATAGGATATATTTTGTCCTAGTTGTTCACGACGAAGGAATCTAGTCATTAATACATTTAATGGAATATGCAAAATAAATAAAGCATAAACATATATTTAACAAATAGCTTTATGCATTGAAATGAATTATGAGCTAGATTGTTACCCATTAAAGTAGTATACTTTGGTTAAGCCTAAAGGTATAAAACTACATCTCGCACTATTAAACCCTATTCTTTTTGCAATGAATCATCATGGAAAGTGCAAATAATGAAATGACTCTTACGATGCATAAACTCTGTGAAATTATCATTGTTAATTGCATAAATTAGCAAAGAAAAGGTTACTTATTTAGCATGAAATTTTTTTCGCAAAGAAAAGAAAAGATTAGTTGAAATTAACATTGCCTCACCTCAAACTGATAAGTTAAGGATTAAAAAATCAATTTACGCATAGTAAACGAATCATGTGGAAGTAATCTTGAAATTATCTTCTGGAGTTAACCAAATTGGCATAAAACCTAAACACCCAAGCCGCAGAACGGAATAAGTTAAATTCCAGGAAATGATTATACCTTAAATACTTTCCCACATTCACTGAATGTAGGGACAATGATTTTTAATCATAAAATGAACTAGGATTTGTCCCTAGGAATCTTACAAAGATGAAACTTGGAAACCCTAGGTCTAACGACGTCAGTCTAAAGAACCTGAAACCAATTGTTTCGTGACTCCATTGTCGCATAATAAGATGCGATACTTGTGCCGCAAGTGCGGAATCATATAGTCTTGTGATTGGATCACAAGAAAAATGCCAAATTCTCGCGACGAGGATGGCGGATCCTTACGCAAGCTATCTTGCAAGAGGATGAATACTTTAGTATCCTTCTTGAGTAAGAAGATTGTTTAGAAACTAAAGACGAGCTGATAAACGGAAGTAACCAATGAACTCAAGGTTTCAACGAACTAGGTTAATAGGGTACGCCCTAACCCAGGATATAGGGGATCTTGCCAAGTTGCAAGTCATCCCTGATTGAGTGCTGGTCCCATTCAAATGGAAGGATTCATTCCTTAGTAGTTTGCCAACAACAAAAAAGATCAATGGAAGTGTTTGTGCTTGCTATAGATTTTAGAGCACTGTTTGGCTTTGTTTGATCAATAAATTAAAGGATAAATGGATATCTATACCTCAAGCTGAAGTCTTAAAGGGAGTGGCAGCTTCAGTTACCCCCGACTGCCTGCCTGACCCTAACCAAGGGGGTTGTTGACCACGCCATGAACGTGGACCAAACTTGCCGTGAGAGGTCTCTCTGTTGAGCACTACTTGGAGCACGAGGACGCTTGGGTGCAAAGGGGGGCTCTGGCCGTAAATCCCTCGCCTTGCGGGTCCTACACAAGAGGCTAACATGACTCGGGATCTGATCTTGAGGCCCACATACTAGTCTATGGGCGAAAACTTGGAATAGTGATCCCTGTGGATTGTTGGATAGCCTTCGGGCGGATTGTGGATAAGCCTACGGGCGGAACTCTTTGTATTTCAAAGATAAATATGATGACCTGTTAATAAAGAACTTGTCTGATATTGTTTTTCTATGTCAAGTGATAAGATTAGTGAAGGAACCAGTGCCTAACGGGTTAATTAAAGAAGCTGGTTGTTACATGTCCAACTAATGTGTTAGATAAGTAAATAACTAAAACAACCCGAGGAAAGTGCGGAGGATGGGCCATAGGTCCGTCCTACGGATGGGTGGTCCCGGTTGGCTGGGAACTTTTCTCAAATCATGAGGAACAGTAGGATGATCATCAAAGGTTACAAACAACAAAAGCGTTGACCTAGAGTTATGACTTAACCTGATTTACGCTGTTTTAGGGAAACGAAATGGGACTATGCCTTATGGTAGAGAGGTTGAGCTTTACATCCCTCTCGTTTCCCATTCTCCTTGAACCAAGTGCAGCATGAATCCACTTCGGACCTGGCATTTTTTAGTAAAGTAGTTTGCTTGGGTCCGACGCTAGTGGCTGTTAGAAAATGACCAATCAGGAAAAACCCTAATTCAAGTTGATCCTAAGTGGGAATGGTGGGAATACGTCCGCTACTTGGCAGACACGGAAAGCCCTAGATCGCAAACCCTGTAACATTCCATGGGAGTGCCGGCAAAGCTTTCTAGACATCCTTTCCGATGGACTACTAAAGACGTGTCCTGGATGATACTAGTAGACACGTTACAGTATGTTGTCAGTACTATGGCATTGATTTCTTGTGCCCATGATATCATGGGATTACTCATGACATGTGCCTGACCTTACAGGCAAAGGTTGCTTCTATGCTTATCACAGATGGGTTGTCTTATGGCTTTTGGGCTGAGGCCCTTATGACGGCAGTCTATTTGGTTAATAGGATGCCGTGCTTGACCTTGGATGGTATTACACCCCATGAGGCATGGAGTGGCATGCAACCCTCCTATGATTACTTGAGGATGTTTGGTTGCCAGGCATCTGTATGTATGCCACATGAGCCTATGTCACGTAGATGTATCCTCCTTGGTTATGGAGATGGTGACTTTAAGGCCTATAGAGTATGGGATTTGGATGCCCAGCAAGTCATACGCAGTCATCATGCTATCTTCTATAAGACACAGAAACCTCTCAAGCTTCTTGATGAGCGTTCAGTACGCTTTATGACTGATTTTACAGCAGTCAGATTGCCATTACAACAAGCTCTTTATACTAAAAATGAGGCACTTATTGGCCTAGATGACATAGCTATGCATAGCAATCAGGGTCAAGATGTTGGTGGTCACTTTCTAGACACCTTGTAGGCTCATGAGAGCCACTTTCTAGTAGTTTTCCAGGCTGGAAAGCCAGCCATATGTCAGTATTCCACTTCGTTGAGGCCACATGTAGTCTTGAGACCCCGTTGGATGACTATCTAGGATGTTGGCTCTCTTTCACTGATTGTCTTTGGAGAGTTTTACCGCTCTCCACTATCTTGTATATGCCATGTTGATGCTATGCGCGACTCTGATGCTTTACAGCCATGCATTGATTAGTTGTGCTTGCTTCATGAGAAGCATTCTTGGATTGCTCCATTGTATGGAGCTGGGGGATTGCTTATCTCCTGGATATCATGGACTTGGGGATGCTTGACTCTTCTTTTGCAGAGGTTCCCAACACTTTTTGCACATCTCACTTTCGGATTGGGCGTTGGATGAGATGTCATGATTCCTCACCTTGTCTTTTCTTTTCTTTCCTTTGTTTTCACTCCCCAATCACATTGTCCTTTTAGTGGGAGGTTGTTGGGTAAAAGGCCTCTGGGCCTGCCCTTGTACACTGTGACCACCCATTCTTTATTCATATATAATATGATAGTGCAATAAGGCTTCCAGTTCATTTGAATAACAGCTACATTGTGTGTGCTCTTCTCTCCCACATCTTCCTCTTCTCCTTCTCCACTGCCATTGCATCCCCTTCATCTTGTTGTCTCTTGCTTGACATCAACTACTTGTCTTCATCCATTTTGCTTTGTCTCTTAATAATCTCTAGACTGTAGCTTATGACTAAACCCCTCACCATTTCTAGGGTAATCCCAATGTGAAAAGCCACATAAAAATTTATGGGATGGGACATTCTTGGGGATCTATAGGCATGCCTAAGTCTACATATGATATGAGGGAACTTTTGCATGCCTTTCACATGTAGATACAACAACAGAAGCAACAACATTAGTAGGAATTGCAATAGTTGCTATTATTGCATCAATAGAAAATAATGCTATAGATGTGATTGCAGGGTAGTGCATAATATGAGAATGAAGCAGTTAAAGATACGAAAGTTGTGGTTAATGAAATAAATTTGCTTGATTGGTAATAATATCTGTAGGTACTTGAAATTGTATGAGGAAAAGATGGACTTATTTGGGGTCTCTACATAGTTGATAAGTCTTGTGACTTCTTCATTTAAAATGTTTATAAATAAGCTCTATGGATAGGGTACTATGTGGAATGTATTCAAGAAATCATTGAAAGAGGAGTCCTTCTTGAAGGACCTAGGGTTCGATACCCAAAGGACATTAAAGAAGTGGGTTCACAAGCCTAAGAAAGGGTTAGTTGCATCAAAGTTGCTATATCTTTTGAAGAGAAATTTAGTCATTCAGATGTTCTACAGTGGACATCTTTGTAATCTAAAGAATTGATTTTTTTTTTCAAGCCGTTTATTGACAATTGCAAGTGGAATTAGGGAAACTTTTGGACAATAGAACTAAGAAAATGGGGCCTTAAATGGATTGGCATGATGCTAAGAATGCAATCTCTACATTGATTAAGAGGTAGATGTGGAAAACTAGATTGCAAAATGGATCTATTTCTCCTATGACTCCCCTTGCTTCTACTTCTATTGCTACTCATTTATGGCTTGAGCTCTTGCCTAGGCCATAGTTGTTGGTATTCGCACTTGTTTTAGGAAAGTATAATATTATTGAAACTTTTGTAAAGGGTATACGGGATATGTGGATTAAAATGGCTTGATGCAAAGATTATGGGCAAGTTAGCCCTTCACAAGCTCTGACTAGAAATACTTTTGTGAGAAGATGCATCTAATGTGATAGTTCTGAACATAAGCGCAAAGATTGTGAATCATTCACGGATGTTGTGGGAAAGAAGTTTGTTTTTTGGCAAGATGAGAAGACTTGTGCATCCATGAAAAGGGAGTCTATTGCTACTAATGATGGTTAGGGAGGAATGAGAAAGAGTTTTGAGGATATGTCTTTTGGGACATCCATTAGGAGAAATACAAACTCTCTTTTTTGCCCCTTAAGGAATGAATAAACAAAAAAAAACCTAACCAATGAGAGAGCTCAGATTCAAAATTCTTGTAGCATGAATATTTTAGCCATACCTTGGTGCAAATCTTTCCTCAACAATAAAATAAGTGAAAATGTGGGGATTGCAAGGCTATCACTTCCTAAAAGTTAGTGATTCAAATTTTCATTTCCTCAGTTTTTTATATTTGACTTTTCATATCTAGTAATTTCCCCCTCTTTCTTAGGCTGAACTCAAATTTATCATTTCTCTTTCCTCATTTTTTCTTTCTTGATGAAATTTTATAGCCTCATTATTGCTTGGCGTATCCATAGCCCTATGAAATTTCATTGCCTCTATACAAACACAAAGTGTATTTCTCATGTTTAATGAGAGTGGAGCTTATTCTACAAAAGTGCTGAGATTTTCTTAACAAAAATTTACAAGTATATTGTTCTCTTTCATGGGTGTTCTATGGTAAAGTTTTATCTTGTTTGTGAATAAACCTTGTGTAAGTTATGTGCATGATCTAACATGAACTTTCTTTTGTTTTGGTACTCTAGGAGTCTCTCATAATCAAGAATAATGATATTTTAAATACTCAACTTATTATTCAACATCTTTGGGTTTCTCTGTAAACAAAGTTACAAGTATGTTGTCTTATTTTCTTGTTGCTATATAGTTAAATTTCGTCTTGTTTGGACAAAATCTATGCAAGTTATATGCAAATTAAGCTTTCCTTTGTGAAGAACAATGGTTTTCTAAAAACTCAACATCTTCAATATCCTGTAAAGAGAGCCACATGTTTATTGTCATTAATTTTTGTTGCTTCATGGTAAAATTTCAACTCATTTGGATAAAGACTATGTAACTTATATGCATGCTTTAACCTACAATTTCTTTTGTTTTTGTACTCCAAGAATCTCACAGTGAAGGAATAATGGTCTTGTAATAACTCAACTTCTTGTTCAACATCTCTAAGCTTCTTTGTGAAAATAATTAAATGTACAATGTCATTTTTAAAAAAATACTTCATGGTTAAATATCATTGCATTTCGAGAAAACATTTGCAAATTATGCATATTCTAAGTTAACTTTTGCTATTGTATCCTATGCCTCCAACTCAGTGAGATACACCTAATGTCTAGAAAAAACAACTTTTTTTAAAACAGCCTTAGAATTGAGGACTACAAAGTCTTTGAAGGGTGTTGCTCTCTACAGTGATTAAATGTAAAATTTTGTTTCAACTGTAAGTATTTTTTATGAGTTAATGATGTTGACATCTGGTCAGGATCAATGGGAAGAAATAACTAGTATAGATTTGAACATTAAGTTCGCAATGTTAATAAATTTATATTTGTAAGTCCACAATTAAAATGCTATAAATAAGAAAAGATTTTGTTAGTTTTTTATCTTGTTAGGATAATTTTATTTAGATTCTAAAACCATGGAATAGTATGACATAGCATTAGTGTTACATAATATTAGATTATATATATGTGAAATGATAAAGGGATGCTTGTGCATAAAAATATTATAGTAATGATTCTATATATGGATAAATTCACTTATATGTAATAATAAAAGCACATAAATTTTTTTGATAGGTATCTTTTGTATTTGGTTAATATAGATATCTTCACGATTCAAGAAAAACATCAGTAACATACTTGCAATGGAGGTCTTCAATAGGAAAGATAGTAGCAGTAATTGGATTTGTGATAAATACTATATGTTAGATTGGATTTTCATGCATTCAAGTAGCAGTAACATACTTGCAATGGAGGTCTTCAATAGGAAAGATCGTAGCAGTAATTGGATTTGTGATAAATACTATACGTTAGATTGGATTTTCGTGCATTCAAGTACTTGAGGAAATTTCAAGGTCAAGCGTAAGGATGTTGCATACCCCAACAAACATTGGAAATGTATAATTTTAGAGTTCATAAAAGTGTTTAATGGGATAATTACAATAATAGAAGTGCTAATCCAACATGTTTACATGCAAATATGTGTGCACAATAAGAACTAAATTGCAAAATATAAATAAAACAATAAGTTTCTAAATTTTATCATTGTTTATTTTTTACATCAGAGTTGTTTTTTATCATCTTTGCGGTATTCTATCTCAAACATGTTTTATTGAGAGCTCTATATCCATGGACTCTGCATGAATGGTAGAATGTGGAATGTTTGAGCAACAAGATACATGCTTAGCATGAAGACATAGGTAGGTTCTTTGATCTATGATAATAACCCTGCATGTCAACTTGCAACTCAAAATATCTTTTTTTATAATTCATTGTATGTAGTAGAAAAATAGAGATTGTAGCATGTCCCATTGCCATCATTATCTAGTTGTGAATGGTTGATTGCTAGCTTGGAGTTGTCATCAAGAGCATGTATATCAAAGGTAAAACATGACATCAATAGTGCTATGAAACCTACCACATGCTCCAAAGATGTGCATCTTAGTTGTTTTATTCCATTTTCATTGTTTGCACATTTGTTTGGTTCATGTGAAGTTCTGAATAAAATGAAGACTACTTATCAATGCAAGTGTCCGTCCGAGGAATGGATAAGTGAACTTTTGGGCGAGTAATGGCAGGTCAAAATAACACATTTTGATGAGACAATCAAGTGTAGGATCAACCAATCAGATCTTACATTCAAGTTTTTAAAAAAATTCTGAATTGTATGCCTTGATTTAATTAGTATAGGTATTGTTATATGAATTATTTTGTTAGTCGTTTTTACATACCATTTTTTTGTTTTAATTACAAGTATTTCATTGCTAGATAAAATGTGTGCATTCGCTTTTGATATAGAAGATGGTGACTTTTGCGAGGAGAGTGGATTAACTTGGATCAAGATACCTGAGATGAGACACATGCATCACTCATAGATGTCGTTATCTTGTGGAATGGTCATAATCCTTTTGTAGTCAGCATAGAGAGTCATTGGCCCATTTCTTTTCTGAGACAAAAAATCCCATAAATGTCCAATGAGCCCTTCATGCAGCTTCTATTTCAAGCTAGATAATAAAAAGGTTAGGACTCATAATGAACAATCCATGATATGTAAGCAATGTGCTTCTCCACATACCCTTGAGATAGTAGAATCCTTGTAAAAATTCTTATACAGAGCAAATACAAATGTTTTTAAAACTTTTGTGTACTTTTAATTTTGATAATTTTGGTTTACTGTGATCCAAGCATGTGATTATATATGTAGTAATTACTCAATCACGCTGATTAAAATCAAGATTAAATTACAAGCTGAAGTTTTGTCGCCTATTGAAAGTATTTAGATTTCTAGTTATTGTGTTTGAAGGGCTTTTAGATTTTTTTCTTTAAAAAATCCAATATTTTCTCTAGTTAAACTTGAATATTTTCAGCAATCCACATATTTGAGGATATAATGAAGTGTTTGTCTATTTGAGTAATTTTGATGGTGGCTTTCAATTATTGAAATAAAGTGTCTATGGTTAGGGTTTTAATTTAAAATGTTAAGGTTAAAATTTTTAAAAGAACCTTTATTTAAAACCCTTGATACATAAAAATTAGATCTCCAAACTCATTTTTACTTTCATTCTCTACTTCTCTATACCTGTGCTCTCCTTTGTTATTGTTGTTGTTGTTGTTGCATGTGTGTGTGTGTGTGTGTGTGTGTGTGTGTGTGTGTGTGTGTGTGTGTGCGCGCGCGCGCGCGCACGTGCACACACACACACGCATGCACGCATGTGTGCCATGGCTACTACTCATGCCCTCGCTGCATGGATTAGCTCCACACGCTATGCACCTATAGGAGACCAGATTTACTTGAGGTTCTGCATGACCTTGAATGAAGAGAGCTCCCTTTCCATGGTAGATCCTAGCTCTAGCATATTGGTATCATTTTTTTATGAGGCGAATCATCTCACTTGTCTCTACTCTTAGGTGGATTCTGATAGATTTTTTGTATAGTCTACTTGTCGAATCAAGCCTTGCAAAGGTAATAAACCGAGTTGTGCTACATGTGGGGCAACAACTCCGTGCTACAGCTATACTTACCTCATCCGAGGATGACATTAGCATGGATCTCATCGAGCATGATGTATATTTTTCCATCTATGTTTTGTGCACTAACGTGCAAGAGGACAGTGAGGAAGATAAAGATATACCCTCTCAGCCACTGCAGCTATAATATTTTGAGAGGGAGCTTGAGAAAATGAGTGTCAATCCAAGTGAGGAGGTAGCACAAAGCTTAGCTATTATATGCCTACATCCCTGCCCTTGTGGCGGCTGAGATCTTGAGCAATGAGCCACCCCTTGCTTTTCTCCATGCTGTCACCATCAAGGAGTTGAATACTTATTCATGCAAGATGTTTCGGAGATTTTGGAAATAAGAGAAGAAGAACTATACTGCATCATGGTGCATGATGTACCATATGATTTTATAGATTTTCATGTACAGGATGCCCCACCATATGTGAATGAGGTAGCTTGATATGATGGCATGAGCGTCGATGACATATTTACCATCATGAGCATCCAAAAGCAAATTAAGGATGCAACACCAGAGTATGATATCAAATGAGTGTCAATCCAAGTGAGGAGGTAGCACAAAGCTTAGCTATTATACACCTACATCCATACCCTTGTGGCGGCTGAGATCTTGAGCAATGAGTCACCCCTTGCTTCTCTCCATGCTGTCACCATCAAGGGGGTTGAATACTTATTCATGCAAGATGTGTCGGAGATTTTGGAGATAAGAGAAGAAGAACTATACTGCATCATGGTGCATGATGCACCATATGATTTTATAGATCTTCATGTACAGGATGCCCCACCATATGTGAATGAGGTAGCTCGATATGATGGCATGAGTATCGATGACATATTTACCATCATGAGCATCCAAAAGCCAATTAAGGATGCAACACCAAAGTATGATATCTCCAACCACAATTTTGAGTGCTTGTGAGAAAGCCTTTTTGGTCCTCGACCTAACTACATGATATCTTCCCAAGAGAGAGATGAAGGCAGCCCAATTGAAGGAGTAGACATGGATGCTCTCCATTATAGCGGTAGATAGATGATGAGGATAAGGTAATGTTTTTGGTTTTGTCTTTAACTTCACCCATAGGGCCTCGCGGGTGGCATAAGGACCCATATCATGAAATTTGGTTGGGATCGGCCCTTGAACGGCCCCTGAAAGAGCCATGTTTGCACGGGGCCTAAATCTAAAGTTGCACGTGAAATAAAATTATATATATTTAATACTCCATGAATAGTGAATCTGATACTAAATGTATGTGTCTCATGGCATTATCTATATAGATGAGTTTTCATCTAGGCAAGGTTGCCGATCTAGTGTCCAAGGGTACATGACTCTGTATTAAAGAGTACATTGGCCAACTTGATAGGGACATAATAGTATTTCATAAGACATGTTATTTTGCTTTCGATGAGAACTTCGTAAAGTTGAGGGCACTAACAAAGGTTGACCCCTTCAAGACCATCCTAACCAACTCCACCTTGGAGAAAGTAGTGTTGCTTCAACATTCAAAGTCGCTCTACTTGTTCACAAGTACTAGGTCTGGCCCACTTTTCTCCATGGTGGCCCATGGTATGGTTGCTGGAGTTGAAGACCCCACTGTCATTAGGCATGAACTTCTGGGGAAAAATGTATTGTGTCCTATGAGGATAAAGAGCAACTCTGAACATGGCAAGCCTAGCTCCAAGAAGCCTACGATAGATTAGATATTCTTACTACCTAATGGTATCTCTTTTGCAATATAACACAGTTTGTAATATCCTCTTGTATTAAAAAAAATCAATGTTGGATTTGCATGCAATGTAATTTGTGATACATGTCATTTATTATTTTTTGTATTTGAATGTAATGCTTATTTGTCAGATTTATATGCAACATGATTTGTTATTTAAATTTATATACATAGCGCTTCATTGAATTCGTGCATAACATTTATTTATCCAAATGAACATAATGATAACTTAAATAAATAAATAAATAAAATAAAAATCCACTAAACAAAAATAATACACCTAAAAAAAATTGTATTCATATTCATAACAATTTACAGATAATCCAATACAAGGAAGGTTTTACAAAATCATTTCAAAAGCTAGATTCCATATATGTTTCACTAGTAGACCCCTATTGTTGCTACTCTCCAATGCCAGGACTCTGTTGAGATGAAGAGAGAGAAGATATGTAGAGACGTCATAGGGAGAGAAGAGGCATGCCATATACACTCTCAAAGACTATATCATATTGATCACAATCTACATATATATAGGTGAGATGTAGTCTAGATAGGGTGAGCTATATATAGCTCCAACACCCCCAGTCAAACAAAGGTCTCTAGCTGCGGATGAAAAAACCCTTTGAGAGCACAAGGGAAAAACCTGAGCTCCTATATACAAATGTACAAACATGACCAAAAAGGATTATTGTGTGCATGTAAAGTGAATCTGTGTATGTGAAGTAAACCTAAATATATATGTACAAAGATGATCAAGAGGTCTGAGATGTATGTGCATATGTGAAGTGTATGGTGCCTACAAGGAGTATGTACAATGGCACTACAACGTCATAATATATTAATTCCCAAAGGTTGAAGTTAAGACAACTCTAAGTTTCGAGTGCAGCCTTAGTGTAGTAGAGTAAAGCATGCTTCATTGAGCCCTTTCGTAAATATACTTGCAGTCATTTGATCACTTGGATAATGTTCAATCATGATCGTGCTTTTCTTTACTTAATATGGAACATAATAATAATGCAATGCAATATTTTTAGACTAGTTATGTTGAACATAGTCTTTAGCAAGACTAATAGCACTTTGGTTATCACATCAAAGTGGTGTTGTGGAGAGAGGAGGGTGGCCAATATCTAATAGAACTTGTCAAAGCAATACTAACTCTCGAGCCACTAAAGATGCAACTACATATTCAACTTCTATAGTGGAAACAACAACACAACATTGTTTCTTGCTAGTCCAGGAAATAAGACAACCATTGATAAAGAAACAATTTCCACTTGTAGAACACATAGATAAGTGAGAGCTTGCCCAATCTACATCTCTATAACCGAAAATTTGAAGTGAATGTAGAGAATGAAAGTTTTGTTGGTGTCTCGATAAACCAACCCAAAATCTTTAGTGCCTTTCAAATACTTCAAAACTCGTATGGTTGTAGTTCAATGTTTAAGACATGGAGAACTAAGATGTTGTCCAAGAAAATTTGCAACAAAAAGAATGTCATGGCAAGAACTTAAGCCAAAATTTTGAAGACATCCAACAAGATTATCATAACGTTGATGTAATGCTAATTATCCATCATTCTATATAAAGTGAGAGTTTTTGGTAGAGCTCACAAGACAAGGAGTACTAGTAGCAGGATGTGTAGAACCCAAACCAAACTTTTGAATAATATCTTCAATGAACTTTGTTTGACATAGTAATAAAAAACCCTTTTCTCAATAGTGTTGAATCTGAATACCAAGACATGAGTGTATGTCTCCAAGATCGACCATGTTGAACGCAGAAGATAAATCTTTTTTACTTGTTGAAGGAAGTTGAGATTGCTAGAAATAAGTATGGTATCATCCACATATAGATCAAGAATAACAAAACTATGACTGCAACACTTGACATGTAAGTTAGGATCTAAAGAACAAGAGATAAAATCTTGTTTTGTAAGGAAGAGATCAATATTTTGATACCAAGCTCGTGAAGATTATTTGAGGCCTTAGAGTACCCCATGAAGTTTGCAAGCAAGATTTTCCTTATGTTTGACTACAAATCCCTCTAGTTGCTCCATGTATATCTCTTCCTTTAAATCACCATTAAGAAAAGTAGTTCTCACATCCATTTGGTGAACCTCCAACTAAAACTTAACAGTAAAAATTAACAAGACCCGAATACTGATATACGAACAACAAGTGAGAAAGTTTCTTGATAATATTGATAATACGAACAACAAGTGAGAAAGTTTCTTGATAATCAACTCCTGCAATTTTTGAGAATCCTTTGGTAACTAGCCTTGCTTTGAATTTGTTAAATGTTCCATCTACTTTTGTTTTAGTCTTATAAACCCACTTGCATTAAATAGCAGTACATTTAGGTGGTAACTTAGTTAGAACCCATGAACCTTTAGAGGGAAGAGATTCATACTTAGCTTCCATGGCCTCTTGCCATTGTTTCTTTTGTAGGGATGACATGGCATCACTATAAGAGACATGGTCTTCACAAATATTGAGAGCATTTTCAAGAATATCAGCATCATAAACATAACAAGTACCATACTCATTATCAATTGGAAGATCAACATAAAGATCAATGACAAGGTCATCATCAATAATAATAGGTGCAGGTTGTGAATCCTGATTTGAAGAGTCAATATTATCCCCTGAATGAAGTTCATCATCATATAGAAAAAGAAAAGAAGCGAGTAATGACTTTGCATCATCAACTTGCTTTAGTGACCACATCCTCCCAACATCCTCTTGAGACCATGTACTACCCATAAGTTGCTCATTGAAAATAGCATCATGATTTACGATTACCTTCTTAGAAGATGGACCATAAAACTTGTATCCCTTAGAAAAAGTTGAATATCCAATGAAAATAACTTTCAAACCAAGAGGATCAAGTTTTCTGCGAGTCTCTTTGGGTACATGAATATAAGCAATACATCTAAAAGTTTGAAAATATAAAACAGAAGGAGTTTCACCGTTCCAAGTAGTAATCAGTATTTTACCAAAAGGAGTAGTTTTAACAGCATGATTTTGCACAAATATTGCTGTTAAGATTGCTTCAGCCCCAGAAACATCAAGATAAGCTAGAATAAATGAGCATACATTGCATGGCATTGAGAATAGTCATGCTTTTACCTTCAGCGGCAATACCATTTTGTTGATGAGAGTAGGGAACCATATATTCATGCTGATTATTACAATAATCATAAAAATCACTTGAAATTTATTCTCTACCATTATCACTGTGAAGTTTCTTGATGCGAGGACAAGTATGAAGTTCTATAGCTTTTTGATATTTCTTAAAAGATAATAAAGTTTTTAATTTGTGTCGCAAGAGACAAACAATGGTGTATCTTGAGAAGTCATCAATAAAAGTCATGAAATATTGATATTGAGATTTTGATGGAGGAAAAGATCCACAAATATCAGTGTGAATAAGATCAAGCAAATCTCTAGAATGAGTTGTGGTGAAAATAGAAAAGGGTTTGCGAAATTTCTTTCCAAGTGCACAATATTCACAAATACCCATATGAGGATGAACTTTAAATTTCATACCTTGAACAAGGTCATGCCGATAAAGATCGACAAGATTTGAAAAATTAGAGTGAACAAAGCAATGATGTCATATTTTGTTGTTAAGATCACCAAGAGCTATAACAACATTTGAACATCTTCATTTAAAGATAACTAAAAAATATTACCATTTCGAGGAGCAACAACTATGGTTTGGCTATCTTTTTCAATGCAACACTTGGTATGATCAAAATCGACAAAGAGACCAAAATCCACAAGTCTTGCAATTGAAAGAAGATTTCTTGGTAGATCTAGGACATGTAAAACTCCACAGAGAATTCTTGTTGAAGAAAGAGTACTGGGATATAAATCACCTATATCTTTGACTTGGCAGGTTGTGTCATCAACAAGCTAAACCAATTTCTTGACAAGAATAGAATGATAATTATGTAACCATTGGGACTGATATGTCATGTTTGTCATAGCACTAGAATCAATAATAAAAGAGATTGATCATGAACATGAAGTATCCTTTCTGGAGAGATAGAATAACTCACCACAATTTGCTTCTTTAGTAGTGTGGTCATGTGTAGTAGCATACGCTCTATCATGATTTGAATCAAAATGCCAGTTGAAACATACATGGGTTGGATGATCAGTCTTTTTATAGTAGTCACAAGGAGAATAACCTTTGGATAAATGGGATTGTTTATTTATAATACCATGTTCTTCATCATAATATTTTTCCCAGCAATCATCTATAGTGTGACCATTTCTATTGCAATAAGAACAATGTCTATTAGCAAACTGGAGACAAGAGAAGTTACCACCATGATGACTCCTACATGTAGAGCATGGAAAGGGATGCCTTCAAGCAAGTAAAGCTTGGTTGATTTGTTTTGATTGTGTCCTCTTGTGAAATCATAATTGTTTCTTGATTTGTGTGATATTATTCACGTCGTTGTGAATATTCAATCAAAGATATAAAAGCTTTATCAAAATTTATCCCATCCTTGTTAGATAATATGGTAAAAATATTATCATAAGAAGGATTCTTTACAGTATCAAGAAGTTGTGTGACCAATTACTTTTGTGGAATAGCATCACGAGAAGTAGCAAGCTAATTGATAATGTTCTTGAATTATTCGATATGTGTTGTCATAGAAATTCTGATGTTGTATTATAACTCATTGATCTGACTATGAAGATAAAGTATTTCTATAATAGATTTTCTCTCAAAATTTACTATCAAATACTCCCATATAGCTTGTGAGGTTGAAAGATTATATACATAAAAAATAAGAGATTCTTGAAGAGAAGAAAGAATATACCAATGAGCTACTTTGTCGTGTTTGACCCACTCATTATAAAGAGTTTGCCAATATTCAAAGATAGGTCCTTCAGCTACAAGGGTATTATCATGAGCCTAATCCATTGGCTAAGGTGGACATTCATAATTACGAAGAATAATATCATGCGAGTCATCACCTTCAAGAATTAGCAACATCTTTACTTTCCACCAAAGTAATCCTTGTCCTTGAAAGTGAGGAATTGAATGTTTTCTAGAAGGAAATCCATTGATGATTATAGAATTTGACATAGATGGCTAAGAGAATACATACAATATGAGATCACATAATTTGCACACCATGTACGAAATGGTAAGACAAAAGTGCAGCACAACAAATCATACACAAAAGCCATGCTGTAAGGAAAGATATTTAGTTTAAAAAACATACTCCAAAACAAAGAGACCCAAGATAAACAAAATGCGGGAAAGAATAAATCAACCCAAGATAGAGAAAATGTGTGAGAGAAGAAATCAGTCAAACATAAAGGAGAAATATGAACAACACTCAAAATTTTATCGCTTTACTTTTTGGCCAAGAATAGATGATGATCTGGCTAGTTTTGGCAAAACATAGAAATGCAAGAGTGAGTATTTGTGACAAAACTTGTGTCATAGAAATCTGTACAAAAAGCTATTTTCCTGTTTGTTTTCTTGTTTCAAGTCTAGTTTACTTGAACTGACAATTTTTGACACATAGAACTCCAAATTGAGCACGAATTTGATAGGAAGAAAGCTTGTGGATCCTAGCACATGATGAAAAAATAGTGTTTTCTTGCATTTCCTTAAGAGTTTCCCAAATAGAAACTTGTAGGATGTCCAAGCAAGGTATATCTATAATTCAACATATTTGCAATCTAGATGATGATTGATGATTCATAACATAAGATGCTCATAACATATAGAATACATCAAATTTAAGCATGAAAAGAACATGAATCAATAATTGAAGAGATACTACAAAGATATACTTCATGATCATCTTCTTCAAGGAATCAATTGTAGTCGATTGTGATAGCTCTGATATCATGCTGAGATGTAGAGAGAGAAGATATATATAGATGCAATAAAGAGAAGAAGATACACACCATATACACTTCCAAATACTACATCATATTGATCACAATCTACATATATATAGTGAGAACTAGTCTAGATAGGGTGAGCTATATATAGCTCCGATAAGCTCTCATGCCAGGAGGCATATTCCACAGTGGATTCCGTGAGGTTTTGCGATGGATTCCATAAAATTATATTTATTTTTCGAGGGCGTACACAAGGTGGATTCTTTGTGCAAAAAGTTTCGAGATGCCTGTCCTTTTCGAGCGCCACATTACTTTAGTGTGCAAGTGGGTGATTTCATAGCAGGTGATTCCGCAAAATACATATTTAAATTAATGGACATTTATGATTTTAGAGTGCACACTCGTATTAAATTAAGGTTCGGATATAGTTCCAACGTATTTATTTATTTTGTAGCTGAAGGCTGCTAGGTATTCACTTTTTTAGTTTAATTTTATTATTTTCTAACAATTGTAAATGCTTCAGTTGATGTGTAGAGTAGGCGGCGGTGGCATTGGGAAGCACTGGACTATAGTGTGTATTCAAGTTATTTAGAAAAATTTATCATTTTTTATGGGCGTGCGTCTTAGACATGGCACTAATATTGATTTAAGCACGCTTATTTATTGAAGCACTTGACATATATTTATTATTTTGTATATGCATGGGTGCATGATTTAAATATTCATTATTGGACATTGTATTTGGGCACTGCCCAACTCTTGGGCCACCCAACCACTTTATTCTTTATTTGGACAAAACCAAACACAAAAGCTAAAGCATGGTAATTGTAAAATTGGGCTATTTTTGAGCTTGGAGATGAATAAATTATTAAAAACATGCTTTGTGGAGCACTCACACAAGGCATGGGGAAGATTGTACCCAGTTGGTCTTTTTGCCTTATGTTGTGCAAGTATATTCTCTTAAATTTTGAGCTTAAAGTAGAGTTCTTTATTCTTGGGGACCTTCCAATGCTCTCTACGTACGCATACAACATCTAATTTGCGCACCAATGGTATTAGAGCGAAGTTGAGATCAAGGGCTTCCAATTGCTTACCATCTTGCGTGGAGGCGAAGCTCCTGGAAGGAATGGGCTCTGTAGTCAGTCTCGTGATAATCCATCAATACCAGCATGTTCTTGGTAGTGAAGAACCCCCTGTTGTGATGTTGGATCGCGAAGGACTAGTCTCTAATGGTGGAGGACTACTTTCCAAGCTTCTTCATCAAGTCGGATTTTTCTTAGAGAAGAAGATAAGTCAATTTTCATTAGTTGGAGTTTACAAAGATTAGTACACTTATTAAAAAGCTCAATCCTATTCAATTCAAGAAATTGTGGTGGCAGCACGTCCTTCACGGCATAAAAAATGGCGAGTACATCCTCTCGACCTACGCGCAGTGAAACGATTAGTTGAAGCTTTTTAGTTAAAAAGCTTAAGTCAAAGACTAAGCTTTAATAAGCTTAAAAACCTTACCTCACTAAATCTCTTCCTCAGCAATCGTTCCTATTGCCATGCTCCCAAATTGATTTTACCCTTCTCTGTAAGCCTCTCTTCACACCTGTGCTGTGACAGAGATAATTTCTAGCGAGTAGATTGTTATACACAGTAGTCTTCATGGGCAAAGAACTCGTCGAAGAAGGATTTCAAAAACTTTGGTATCCTCAAAGAACAAAGATCGCTAAAAGCCATTTTATAAAAAAAAAAGAGCAAGCCTTCTAAACTCGAATTTGAGCTACACTCATCCCACTAACAAGATTTTGAGTGTGTGTGGTTGTTTGAAATTTCGCAAGATGACTGATCAAAATATGAAAGATTTTATGGCCAAAAGTGATTTACTGGAACCAACAATGGAGCAAAAATTGGATCTAATTATGATGCAGCTTCAAGAGGAACGAAGAGCACATCAAACTTTGCAAGCTCAATTGGCCACTCTTCAATAATCTAGTGCCGATCAAGATGGACCGCAACCTGAAGATGTTATATGACGCATAATTGATACAACACTTGAAGGACAATCTATTTTGAAAGAAGCCAAGATAAGTAAACGAAATTTCGAATTCCATACTTTTAATGGGTTACGTGATGGAAAGGATGTTCCCACTTTTATCAATCAATTTGATGATTATTTCCATGAAGAATAGTATGTGGAAGAAGACAAACTCAAGTGTGTCACTAATCATTTAGTGGATAGAGCATCGCTATGGTGGACTGTTGTCCACAAAAGCATTGACTGTCCTACTACTTGGGAGACTTTTTAAAAGAAATTTTTGCATAATTTTCTTCCACCTCAATTCCACAAAAAAGTAATCAAACAGTAGGATCTTCTACAAAAAAGAGATCGCGAGCCTATTTCACAATATACCGAGCGTTTCTGGAATGCTTTATTGCAACTTCAAATGCTCAAAGATGTACCTGAGGCGACCCACAAGCATAAGTTTATGTTTGGTTTGCTTGGTCACTTCTATTGTAATATATCAAATATTAAACAAAATCATGGGATTTTTTTTTAAAATTCTTCTTTCAGCGATGGTTTGTGCTGGAGGGGGAGAGGGATTTAGAAAGGCTAGCAAGCTCCTCGCTGGAGCTTGCCTAACCTCAATGGTCGTGCCTCATGACACAAAGGAGAGGGAGGATCCCCCTCCCTCCCCTATTTAATAGAGGGGCTGCTACCGTGGAGAGGGATGAACGGGAGACGCCGTCGTGTTGCTGAAAGGAGGGAGTGAGACCCCTATTTAATTTGTGGGGAAGTGAGAGGAATGAAGGCTACCAATTCCCTGTACTACTACCATGAGAAAGAAGGAGGACGTGAGGGCCGCCGGTGCAGTCAACGAGAGTGTGAGAGAAGGGGAGAAGGGATTCTGCGCTGGCTGCTTAGGCTGAGGTGACGCAATGTCGTCGAAGGAGGGAGGTGCCACCTCCATTACGCCGTCGGACAATCTTAAATACCCCCAATATTCTGGAAGCTTGGAAGCTTCCAAATGGGGGGCCTCCTTAACCCCCCTTATTGTGCCTTCAAACCTTTTATTACCCCCCCCCCCCTCCCCCCCCTCCCCCATATTTTAAGCCCCCACTCCGATGAGGTGTTGGAACCACAAGCCTTTCTTTTGGGTCTATTACCCTGTGTCCTAAAAACCCCAAGGCCCCCTTCTTATGTTTTTTGGAACCTCACTCCCCCCCCCCGGCGGGTTTTAAAATCCCTTAAGCCCCCTTTCACCCTCGTGCTAAAACCCCTTTCCCTTCATGTTGGAGTCATTCCCCACCAAGAGCACGAAGTCCTTAAGGGTCTTATTACTTTTTTTTTCCCCTGTGTATAATCCCTTAAAGCCCTATCCCTTGGCTTCAGGATCACTCCCCCTCTGCCCCCCTGTTTTATCAAGTGGGAACGGCTGGAATACTTCCGCTACATGGCTGATGCGGAAAGCCCTAGATCACAAACCTCGTAACATTCCATGGGAGTGCCGGGCGGATCTTTCTAGACACCCTTTTCGATGTACTGCTAAGACGTGTCTTGGAGATACAAGTGGACACGTTACAGTTCGAAAATTGTTTTTTTCTTAATAAGATGAAGTAAAGCAAATGTTGATGTTCCAATCATTTCCTTACCTTCAATGCTGTCTTGCAGAATTACGAAGCGTGAAACAAGTTCTTAGTATTTTGAATCATGTTTATGACTACAATGCATTCTCTACATTATTGACAAAGGGTTGAGATGATGAACATCCTAGAGCGGATCTATAATCCATCACCCTTGAACATGGAACGAAGATGGACGGGTGCTTCAGGAATCTACTATATAGCCGCCCACCGGTTTGCTTACCTACAAACCAACTTAAAAAGGATCAAGTGGTTGGAAGATTTGAAAGTCATGAAGCTGTTCATTTTTTTGGAAGCTCATGTAAACTTAACTTTACATATTCAAGGTCGGAGGGTTGAGATGAACTCATGTGTATATGAGGAAGTAACCTGTGTAATTCCCGCCAACAGGATTAAAGTGTTGGGCCGCCATGAGAAGTATGGATTCCAACGGAAAGGATATCTTGAACTTCCAATGACTTACTGATTCCTAAAGATCCATGACCCAAAACCATACTACTATTTAGTTCCTATAGATAAATGTAATACAATGTTGTTCTCCCCAAACTAAATGTAACAGTTGGCTTATCATCGCAAGAAATGTTGTATTTCGAAAGGGCTATGCCCATATAAATACAAATAAGACTTCTTTTTATCAATATATGATTGTGCAAGTAGCTACATTGCTTACATAATAGCAAAATTGAAGATGTAATATAAATCAATAACGATTATCGTATAATAACGTTAAGAAACCTTTATCCAAGCACAACCCCAGGTGTACAAGTTCCTAGTTTTCCTCCTACATCAAGTACTGCTGTAATCCAGGAGAAGAAGTTCATTCTCAAGCAGATCAAGCCACTCGAGTTTGACAGGAGAGGCAAGTCTGTCCAAGCGGATGCTGAAATTTGGATTGAATCCATGGAGGATTACTTCAAGCGGCCTGTATTGCACCTACCAATTAGGCTATGCTCGCCAAGCTAAAGCTCACCGGCGAAGCCAGGATTTGGTGGAAGCAATGGTGCAAGGATCAAGGGATCGTGGAGGGATCTGCTACCTGGGAGAAGCTGAAGAAAGCCATGCAGGAAAGATATTTACCACCTGCTTATCGCACGCAGAGAATGAATGAGTTCTATGAGCTAAAACAGCTGGGGCTCATGCTTGATGCATACTATTCTAAATTTGTCTCCCTTCTTAAGTATGCACCGCAGATGGACATGACAAAGGAGGTATCCAAATTTTGTGCGGGTTTAAATCCTCCAGTCAATACCCGTCTCAAATCTATGCGTCCATCAGATCTTCAAGACACACTCATTTGACCGGCACCTATAATTCAAGAGGTGTAGGCTAGACCAAGGGGTAACAAAACTTGGTATTATAATGACCCAAACAGAGGAGCATTCAAACCTCAAATGAAGAGAGTTCAAGGTCATAATCAGGGGCAAACAAAGAAAGAAAGGACTAACAATGTCAAAAACTTTGTTCCTACTCAAAGCAATGGCCGAAATCTTCATTGTTTCCACTGCAACAAGCCTGGTCACTTCAAAAGGCAATGTCCCAAGCTTGGTGGAGGACATTGCCAAGCGCCTTTCCAAGGAACAGGCCGTGGTCAAGGAGCTGCTACCCGAGGAAGAGCAAGAACCGCCTACATTGCCAATAGGCAAATGTGCGAAGAAGAAGATCTAACCATGCAAGCAGAATTTGAAAGGGAGATAGTCCATGTCGCTCTACACAAGAAAGGACCGAATCGCTAGTTCTCAATGATTCAGACACTGTCGGACTATCAAGGTAAAAGTTTCAAGACCTTGATTGATTGTGGCAGTACACATTCCTTTATCACACCAGCATGTGCAAAAAGATTAGCAATAGCCACAGTAGAAGCACCTATCCTGCTTGTAGAATTGTCAAATGGTTGCAAGATTACTTGTACCAAGCAAACTGCTAAGGTGGAATTCTTTCTGGGAGGAAAGAAGACTTAGATCAAATTCAGAGTCATGAATTTAGGTATCCATGAGTGTCTACTCGGAATGGATCTAATGACGCCCACATTCATTGTGGGAAGGGTCAAGTTTCCTTTTGAAACTCTGAAAGGGAATTAGTCACAACTCAAGGTGAGGCTGGAGTGCCAAGAATCCAATTGGCCAAAGTATCTCGGATCATAAAAGGAGTTAGAAAAGGATTACATGTTTACTTGATGAAACTCAACAAGTTAGATCAGAAACAAGAGTCTAATGAAGGACCTTCTTGGCTAAAGGAATATGCGGATGTATTCCCTGAAGAGTTGATGGAACTCCTGCCTCAAAGAGAAGTGGATCATGAGATTAAGTTAGTACTAGGAGCTGCACCAATTGCAAAGAGACCTTATAGAATGTCCATACCAGAAGCAATTGAGCTGAAAGAACAACTCAAGGAACTGCTAGATCAGGGCTACATCCATCCTAGCAATTCACTGTCGGGAGATCCAGTACTATTTCAGAAAAAGAAAGATAGGACACTTTGACTATGTATTCATTATTGAGGATTGAATCAATCAACGGTCAAGAACAAGTACCCTATTCCTAGAATAGATGAGCTTCTTGATCATCTTCAGGGTGCAAAGATCTTCTCCAAGATTGATCTCAGGTCAGGATACTATCAGATAAGGATCAAGGAAGAAGATATCCTCAAGACGGCCTTCAATACAAGATATGGGCACTTTGAGTTCCTAGTTATGTCATTCAGACTTATGAATGCACCTGCCACCTTCGACAGGTTAATGCAGGATATCTTTAGGCTATATCGTGATGATTTCGTGCTTGTCTTCTTTGACGACACTTTAGTCTATTCTAAACAGGAAGAAGATCATGAATCCTAACTTTAGATTGTCCTTGAGACAATGAGGTCGCATAAGCTATATTCTACGATGAAGAAATGTGCATTCTTCAAGCGTCAGATTGAATACCTGGGATTCATAGTATCAGTGGAAGGAATCTCAGTGGACCCAGCCAAGGTTAGAGATGTGCTTGAATGGCCAATACCAACATCTGTCAAAGAGATATGCAGCTTTCTTGGATTGATAGGATGGTATAGGGTCTTCATAAAAAACTATGCCTTGATTGCAGCACTCCTGATGACTTATTGAAGAAGCAAACTTCCATTGCATGGTCAACTCCCGAACAAAATAGCTTCGACAGATTGAAGCAAAGTTTGGTATCAGCACCTATTCTAAAACTTCCGAATCTCAATAAGGAGTTTGAGGTAGTAAGTAATGCTAGCATACTTGCCTTGGGATATGTACTTATGCAAGAAGGTCATCCAGTAGCATGCTCTTCAAGGAAATTGAAGAGTCATGAAAAGAATTATGCTACGCATGATCTGGAATTGCTAGCTGTCATGCACGCTCTAAAGCTTTGGAGACACTACCTATTGGGTAACAAGTTTACTCTAGTAATTGATCATAAGAGTCTCAAATGGATCTTTACCCAGAATGAGGTCAACATGAGGCAACGTCGGTGGATTGAAGTGTTGGAGGAATATAACTTTGAAATTAAGTACCGACGAGGAAAAGAGAATGTAGTTGCCGATGCACTTAGTCGCAAGGCATTCCTTAATTCCCTAATCTTGTAGAACCGATCAACAGCTAGATCTCTAGCTACAGAAGTATCTATGCCAAACAATCCAATACTTGAGTTAGTTAGAGAGGATGCATGCCATGATCCGGCCTACCAAACAATGCTAAGGGAGATCTCTATCAAAGATGAGAATCAAAATTTGCAAGCTAAGTGTCATGAATTTTCTATCAATAATGGACTTTTCTACTATAGAACAAGGCTATGTATACCAGCAAGCTAGTCACTTAAGCAGAAGATATTGTGGGAAGCTCATGATTCCCCTTTTGCAGGACATCCTGGCTATGCTAAGACTCTTAATGTAGTTAGGAAGAGCTACCATGGGGAGAGGCTCAAAGGTGACATTCTCAAATATGTCACTGAGTGTTTGTCTTGTCAACGTATCAAAGCTGAACATGTCAAGATGCCAAGGAAACTGCAACCGCATGATATTCCCCAAATGAAATGGGAATTCATCAGTATGGATTTTGTTGTAGGCCTACCCCAAGTCCAAGGAGGATACAACTGCATCATGGTTGTGGTTGACATGCTTAGTAAGGCTGCACACCTTATTCCAGTAAAGACAAACTATAAGGCCTCAGACATTGCAAGATTTTTTATCAAGGAGATATTCAAGCTACATGGTTTACCCAGAAGAATCATTAGTGATCATGATTATCTCTTCACGTCACACTTCTGGAGAGCTATCTTTGAAGCTATTGGGACTCAACTCTGTTTTAGCACCGCTTACCATCCCCAAACCGATGGCAAAATAGAACGAGTAAATCAAGTCATCGAGGATATGCTTAGGGCATATTGCTGTCGTGAGCCAAAAAGGTGGATTCAATACTTGCCTTTGGTTGAATTCGCCTACAATGCTTCTTACCAACAAAGCATTCAGATGACCCCTTTTCAAGCATTATGTGGTCATAACTATCGAAGTCCCCTAAATTTTTCAGATCCAACCTTAAGGGTTGAAGCTTCAAGGTAGATGTTGGAAGAGATGGATTACCAAATAAAGTCAATAAGACAGGACATCCAAGCGGCCAAGGATAGACAGAAGGCATACGCAGATTTGAAGCGTCAAGATAGAGTCTTTGAAGAAGGAGACATGGTCTTCATTTGTGTACACCCAAAGAAGAGTTCCCTATCCCTTAGGAGATTACAAGAAGCTAAGTCCAAGGTATTGCAAACCGTACAAGATCCTCAAATGCCTAGGACCTAATGCTTACAGATTGCAGCTCCTTGAGAACCTAAAAGTTTACAATGTATTCCATATCAGCCTATTGAAGAAATATGTACCTAATCCTAACCATGTACTTGATGAACAACAAGTTGTAATGCCTAGTCAAGCAGTCCTTGAACTAAGGCCTGATAGGATCTTAGATGTTAGGGAGAGATAATTAAGATCCAGAACCCTGAGAGAATGCCTCATCCAGTGGAAAGATTATTGCCAAGAGGATGCCACTTGGATAGACGAAGGCACACTCAACCATCAATATCCCCAGTTTATCTCGAGATAAGGACATCTCGATTCCTCTAAGGGGGAGAGAATGCAATATATCAAATATTAAACAAAATCATGGGAAAGTTTTTTTTATTATTCTTCTGTCTCACCGATGGTTTGTGCTGGAGGGGGAGAGGAATTTAGAAAGGCTAGTGAGCTCCTCGCTAGAGCTTGCCTAACCTCAATGGCCATGCCTCATGACACGAAGGAGAGGGAGGATCCCCCTCCCTCCCCTATTTAACAGAGGGGCTGCTGCCGTGGAGAGGGAGGAACGAGAGACGTCATCGTGTTGCTGAAAGGAGGGAGTAAGACCCCTATTTAATTTGTGGGGAAGAGAGAGGAATGAAGGGCTGCCAATTCCCTGTGTTGCTGCCGTGAGGAAGAATGAGGACATGAGGGCCGCCGGTGCAGTCAATGAGAGTGTGAGAGAAGGGGAGGAGGGATTCTATGCTGGCCGCCTGGGCTGAGGTGATGCAACGCCATCGAAGAAGGGATGTGTCGTCTCCATTGCGCCGTCGGATGGTCTTGAATACCCCCCAAGCTTCTGGAAGGCTTGGAAGCTTCCAAAGGGGGGGCCTCCTTAACCCCCCTTCTTGTGCCTTCAAACCTTTTATTATCCCCCCCGTATTTTAAGCCCCCACTCCCATGAGGTGTTTGAACCACAAGCCTTTCTTTTGGGTCTATTACCCCGTGTCCTAAAAACCCCAAGGCCCCCCTTCTTATGTTTTTTGGAACCTCACCCCCCCCCCCCTCCCCCCCGTAGGTTTTAAAATCCCTTAAGCCCCCTTTCATCCTCGTGCTAAAACCCCTTTCCCTTCACGTTGGAGTCGCTCCCCCCCAAGAGCATGAAGGCCTTAAGGGTCTTATTACTTTTTTTTTTCCCTGTGTATAATCCCTAAAAGCCCTATCCCTTGGCTTTGGGATCACCCCCTCCCCCCCCCCTTGTTTTATCCCTTGAAACCCATTTCACCCTCGTATCGTAAAACCCTCCAAGGGCCCTACTTGTGCCTATTATTACCCCCCCCCCCCCTCGTGTTTAAAGGTCTACAATCCCTTTTTCCCCAATAAAGAGTGGGCTTAGAGGTCCTATTATTACTCCCCCCTCGTGCTTTTAATCTCTCTTAAGCCTTTTCCTTGGGCTTTGAAGGCCGTGCAAAAATACCCCTTGGAACTCTCCCGCGCCTTGTATTTTTTTCACACCTTTCTATTCCTGTTCGTGAAAAGTTTACAAAGTCCATTAAGTTGTCCCCATGGTTTAATGGGTCTAAGTCGTGAAAGATTCTGAAACATCCTTTCGAATTCCTGACTTCAAGGAAGGAGCCTTCCAAAAACTACTTTCAACAGACGGTGCAAGGGAGAGACGGTGGAATTCCAAGGAGGATTTGTAAAGCTACTTCCACGTCCAAAAAACTACAATTGTGATGCCTCCTAAGAAAGTCCAAGGTGCAACCACAGGAGGGTCATCTCCCGGTATCCATGTGGATATTTAACCCCAAACCCAGGTTTTTCCTTCTTAATTTTTATTTGATATTGTTGTAATTCAAACATGCAAGGTTAATTATTTGAAATAGGATATATTTTCATCCTAGTTGTTCACAACAAAGAAACTTAGACATCAATACTTTTAAATGAAACATGCAAATTAAGAAAGTATAAATGCATTTTTAGCGAATAGCTTATGCATCCAAATGAATTATAAGCTAGATTATTATCCATTAAAATAGTATACTTCGATTAAGCCTAAAAGTATAAAGTGCATCTCGCACTATTAACCCATATCGCAATGAATCATCATGGAAAATGCAGAGCATGAAACGACTTTTATGATGCATAGACTTTATGAAATTATCGTTGCCAAGTGCATAAATTAGCAAGAAAAAGGTTGCTTATTTAGCATGAATTTTGTTCACAAAGAAAAGAAAAGATTAGTTGAGACCTCAAACCGACATGTTAGGGTTGAAAAATCAATTTACGCATAGTCAACAAATCATGTGGAAGTAATCTCGAAATTATCTTCTAGAGTTAACCAAATTGATATAAACTTAAAACACCTATGCTACGAAATACTCGTTGGGAATGAGTTAAATTCTAAGAAACATCTACACCTTAAATACTTGCCCACATTCACTGAATGTAGGGACAGTGAATTGTAATCGTAAAAGGAACTAGGGTTTGTCCCTAAGAATCTTACAAAAATGAAGCTAGGAAACCCTAGGTCTAACGACGTTAGTCTAAAGAACCTGAAACAGATTGTTTCGTGACTTCATAGTCACATAGTTTGATGCAGCACTTACGCAACAAGTGCGGAGTTATATGATCTTGTGATTGGATCACAAGGGAATGGCCAAGTTCTTGCAATGAAGTTGGCATGTCCTTACGCAAGGTATCTTGCGAGAGGATGAATAATCATCCTAATTTAGTATCCTTCTTGAGTAAGGAAGATTGTTTGGAAAGTAATGACCAACCAATTAACTTAAGGTTTGACCAAGTCAGGTTAATAGGGTACGCCCTAACCCAGGATATAGGGGATTTTGCCAAGTTGCAAGTTATCTCGGATCGAGTGCTAGACGCATTCGAAAGGAAGGATTCATTCCTTAGTAGTTTGCCAACAACAAAAATGATCAATTGAAATGTTTGTGCTTGCTATAGATTTTAGAGCACTGTTTGGCTTTGTTTGATCAATGAGTTAAAATATAAAATGGATAACTATACTTCAGGTTGAAGTCCTGAAGGGAGAGGCAACTTCACTTACCCTCGACTGCCTACCAGACCCTAACCAAGGGGGTTGTTGACCGCACCGGGAACGTGGACCGAACCCGCCGCAAGAGGTCTCTCCGTTGAGTGCTACTTGGAGCAGGAGGACACTTGGGTGCCAGGGGGGCTTTGGCCGTAAATCCCTCACCTTTCGGGTCCTGCACAAGAGGCTAACGTGACTCGAGATTGGATCTCGAGGCCCGCATACTAGTCTACGAGTGGAAACTTGGATTAGTGATCCTTGTGGATTGCTAGATAGCCTTCGAGTGGATTGTGGATAAGCCTACGGGTTGGAATCTTTGTATTTCGAAGATAAATAAGAAAAACTTGTTAATAAGGAACTTGTCTGATATTGTTTTTCTATGTCAAGTGATAAGATTACGTGAAGGAACCAGTGCCTAACGGGTTAATTAAAGAAGCTGATTGTTTACCTGTCCAACTAATGTGTTAGGTAATTAAATAACTAAAACAACCCAAGGAAAGTGTGGAGGATGGGCCATAGGTCCGTCCTACGAATGGGTGGTCCCGGTTGGCTGGGAACTTTTCTCAAATCATGATGGACAGCAGGCAGATCGTCAAAGGACAGGAACAACAAAAGCGTTGACCTAGAGTTATGATTAAACCCGATTTACTCTGTTTTAGGGGAATGGAATGGGACTATGCCTTATGGCAGAGAGGTTGAGCTTTGCATCCCTCTTGTTTCCCATTCTCCTTGAACCAAGTGTAGCATGAATCAGCTTCGGGCCTGGCATTTTTGTGTAAAGTAGTTCACTTGGGTCTAACACCGGTTGCTGCTAGGAATGACCAATAAGGAAAACCCTAATTCAGGTTGATTCTAAGTGGGAACGGCCGGAATACTTCCGCTACATGGCAGACACAGAAAGCCCTAGATCGCAAACCCTGTAACATTCCATGGGAGTGCCGGACGGATCTTTCTAGACACCCTTTTCGATGGACTGCTAAGACGTGTCTTGGAGATACAAGTGGGCACGTTACATCTATGCGGAAGTGAACATGTTCAAGCCAATGAATCTTGAGGATGTGATTTCCTTGGCCCATGATGCTGAAGGAAAAATTTGAGGACGAGAGAAGCAACCACAACAATTCTCAAATAGCAGTAACTTCAAAACAAAGCAGTTCAATTCGAACTTTCGAAGATTCAATCAAAACCGCGTTGTTCCATCTTCATTCTGTAAATCTTGGACACAACCCCTTGCTTTACCAACAAACACAAATCAAAATCCTAAGCTAACTTTCCAACCAAATCCCAACATTCCTAAACTTCTCGCTATTACTAATAATGTTTCTAAAGCCAAATCCATAGTCTACTATAAGTATCATCAACCTAGACATCTAGCGGTGAATTGTCAATCCAAAAAGCCAACTGTTCACATCAACTACTTGGGAGCAACTAAAGATCAAGACCATGAAGAAATTCCAAATTTCACAAAAGACGATGACGATATGGGTATTACTTCAGATACTTTACTAGGTATGTCAAATCCCCATTCTTTATTAATGATGAAATTTCTTGTGTATGGTAGAGAAAAGATTGTTTTACGTGATTATAGGAGCACACATGATTTTATTTATGCAAAATTGGTCAAAGACTTGAATTTACATATTGTTTCGACTCATTATCGCATCAAGGCTGCATTTTTTAGTCACTAGACACAATGGAACACAAGAAGTGCATGACTAAGAAATTAAAATTGGTAATTATGTCGAGCGTAGAAATTTCTTAGTTGTGCCTTTGTAATGTAGTGACATTATCTTAGGAATGCCTTGGCGTCATCAATATTTTCCCAATATAGATTATTCCACGCATTAAATGAAGATTAACTTTAATGAAAAACAAATCACATTGCATGGTATGCACACTTTTGATAATTTTCAATTGCTTAGTTATACACGGGCTAAACGTGCATTAAGAAAAGGTAGCAAATATTACTTAATATAGGTGAATGAAATTGAAGTTAAAGAAAATCAGATGCATCCTAAGCACACACAACTTCTTTCACAATTTAAATATTTTTTTGATGTTGACTTACCACCTGGCTTACCACCTACATGTCCTGAAGATCATAAAATAGACTTAATTCTAGGTTCGTAACCACCATGTAAAACACCTTATCGACATAATCAAACTAAACAGAAAGAAATTCAAAACCAAGTTGAAGAATTGTTAACCTGAGGACTCATTAGGCCCAGTAATTCTCCTTTTGGTGCAGTTGTCCTATTAGTTAAAAAGAAAAATAACACCTCTAGGACATGCATTGATTATCGTGTCCTAAATAAGATCACTGTCAAGAATAGATATTCGATCCCTAGGGTAGACAACCTCATGGATAAACTACAAGGGGCTGCAATATTTAGCAAAATAGATCTTAAATCTCTATACCATCAAGTATGACTGGACACATCTGATATTTTCAAAACTGCATTTAGGACTCAATTTGGATATTACGAATTCCTTGTTATGCATTTTGGTTTAACTAATGCACCAACCACATTCAGTCGTATGATGAATTACATATTTTTGAAGCATCAGCATTGTGTCATTGTTTTATTTGATAACATATTGGTTTTTAGTAAAAATGAGAATGAGCATTATGAACATTTATCCTTGGTTTTCAAATTATTAAAAGAGAATCAATTATATGCTAACCCTGAAAAGAGTGAATTTTTCCAAACCCACATTGAATACTTAGGACACATTGTTTCATCTGAAGGTATTAAAGTTGATCCTAAAAAGATAGAAGCAATTTTGAATTGGCTAATACCTAAAAATGTGCATGAATTACATTCTTTCTTAGGTCTTGCTAGCTTTTACAAAAAAATTGTAAGAAATTTTTCATTGCTTGCATTACCTTTGACAAAATTATTAAAGAAAGGTATTGTGTATCATTGGTCTGAAAATCAGCAAAAGTCTTTTGATTTAATAAAATATGCCTTAACACATGCTCGTGTATTGCAACTCTCTGACTTTAGTAGACCTTTCTTCTTAGTAGTCACTAATTGTAATATATCAAATATTCTTCTTCTTTCTCGGCGGCGGGTCGTGCTGGAGGGGAGTGAGGATTTAGTAAGGACAGCAAGCTCCTTGTTGGAGCTTGCGTATCCACAATGTCCATGCAGGGCGGCACGAGGGGAGGGAGGAATTCATTCCCTCTCCCTATAAAACCCCCCAACCAAGGGGGAGTGAGGGAGGCAGGAGAAAGAAGGACGACGCTGCCCAGAGGCGGACGAGGAGGAAACCTGTGCTGAGACTGCCGCCGCATACGGCCATCGACCCGGTTTGCAACACTGCTTGCCGTTGCCATCACGGCTTAAAACGCCCCCCCTACCACGTGAAGCATAGAAGCTTCTTAGAAGAAGCTGCTTAAGGGGGGGCTAATTAAGCCCCCTTTCACCCCCTTATGTTGCCCTTCAATTTTCCCCCTCCCGGTTTAAATCCTTTTTAAGGGCCTCCTTAGCCTCCTTTTCCCTTGGTTCAAATCCACCTTAAACCCCCCTTGTATTTAACCTATAAACCCTTGTGTTACCTTCATATTTCCCCTGTGCTATAAGCCCCCTTTCACCCCCCTAGATTCCCTTTTAATATTTTTCCCCCAGGGTTTCTAAATCCCCCTAAGCCCTCTTCATCCCCCTTATGTTCCCTTCGCCCATTGTGTTGCCCTTCGTCTTGTTTTCCCCCAGGTTTTAAAACCCCTAAAGTCCTTTTCACTCCCGTATCCAAAGTTTTCTCAAGGCCTTTTCTTACGCCTTCTGGAACCACACACATACACCCTTTTTCCCGTGTATATATCCTATAGGGCCTTTTTTTAAAGGCTTTATAAACTTTTCCCCCAAAAGAAACTAAGATCTTAAAGGTCTTATTAACCCTCCTTGTGGCTAGACCCTTAGCTATTCCTTGCCTTTCCAAAATACCCTTCGGACTTGATTTTTCCCCTACTCGAAAAAGAGAAGAAGAGTATTGACGTGCAAGGGAGCGATGGTGGAATTCCGAAAAGGAGTGTAAAGCTGCTTCCACATTCAAAGGACTACAATTGTGATGCCACCTAAGAAAGTCCAAGGAGTAGCTATGGGAGGGTCATCTCCCGGTATCCATGTGGATATCTCACCCCAAAACCAGGTTTTTCCTTCTTAATTTTATATTGGTTTTAATTCAATCGGGCAAGATGAATTGTTAGAGATAAGATATATTTTGTCCTAGTTATTTATGACGAAGGAATTTAGTTTAATTGAGCATGCAAAATAAATAAAATATAAACATAGTTTTCCTTCAAATAGCTTTATGCATTGAAACAAATCATGAGCAAGATTATTTACCCACTAAAGTAGTATACTTCAGTTAAGTCTGGAAGATATAAAACTGCATCTTGCACTATTAACCCCTATTCTTTTTATAACAAGTCATCATGGAAGGTGCGAATCATGAAAGGTTTCTTACGTTGCTTAAACTCTAGGAAGTTATCATTGCTAACTGCATAACTTATCAAGGAATAGATTGCTTATTTGGCATGAGTTTTGTTCGCAAGGAAAAAGGAAGATTAATTGAATTTAGCTAACCTCAAATCAATAAAGTTTAGGATTGAAAAATCAATTGACACATAGATAACAAATCGTGCGGAGGTGATCTCGATATTACCTTCTAAAAGTTAACCAAATTAATATAAACTTAGAAATACCTATGCTGTGAAATATTCATTGGGAATGATTTCAAATCCAAGAAACATTTATACCTTAAATACTTGCCCACATTCCCTGATTGTAGGGTCAGTAAATCGTGAACGTAAAAGAACTAGGGTTTGTCCCTGAGTTTATTAAAGGAATTAATAAAAGCTAGAAAACCCTAGGTCTGACAAACGTCAGTTTAAAGAAACTGAAACGAATTCTTTCATCTGATAATACGATGCAGGACTTGTGTAGCAAGTATGAATTCATATGGTCTTGTGATTGATTCACAGGAAGAAAGGTTAAATACCCTCAACAAGGATGGCGGATCCTTACGCAAGTTATCTTGCAAAAGGATGTATTCTTTGATATCCTTTTAAGTAAGGAAGGTTAAAAACCGGAAACTAAAGTATCCAATGAACTTTAGGGTTGACCAAGTTGGGTTAATAGGGTATGCCCTAACCTAGAATATAAAGGATCTTGCCAAGTTGCAAGACACCCCGGATCGAGTGCTAGATGCATTCAAAAGGAAAGATTCCTTCCTTGGCAATTTGCCAACAACAAGATTGATCAATGGAAATGTTTGTGCTTGCTAGAGATTTTAGAGCACTGTTTGATTTATTAATTACAAATTAAATGAATATCTATACTTCAGGTTGAAGACCTGAAGGGAGAGGCAGCTTCAGTTACCCCTGACTGTCTGCTTGACCCTAACCAAGGGGGTTGTTGACTGCGCCAGGAATGTGGACTGAACCCACCATGAGAGGTCTCTCCGTTGAGCGCTACTTGGAGCAGGAGGACGCTTGGGTGCCAGGGGGGGCTCTGGCCGTAAGTCCCTCACCTTCTGGGTCCTACACAAGAGGCTAACGTGACTCAGGATTGGATCTCGACGCTCGTATACTAGTCTATGGGCGGAAACTTTGAATAGTGATCCCTGTGGATTGCTGGATAGCCTTCGGGCAGATTATGGACAAGCCTACGGGTGGAACTCCTTGTATTTCAAAGATAAATATGATGATATGTTAATAAAGAACTTGCCTGATATTGTTTTTCTATATCACGTGATAAGATTACGTGAAGGAACCAGTGCTTAATGGATTAATTAAAGAAGCTGGTTGTTACATGTCCAACTAATGTGTTAGATAATTGCATAACTAAAACAAACCGAGGAAAATGCGGAGGATAGGCCATGGGTCCGTCCTACGATTGGGTGGTCCCAGTTGGTCGGGAACTTTTCTCAAATCTCGAAGAATAGTGGGATGACCGTCAAAGGACACGAACAACGAAAGTGTTGACCTAGAGTTATGTCTTACCCGATTTACGTTGTTTTAGGGGAACGGAATGGGACTATGCCTTATGGCAGAGAGGTTGAGCTTTGCATCCCTCTCGTTTCCCATTCTCCTTGAACCAAGTGCAGCATGAATCCGCTTCAGACGTGGCGTTTCTGCGTAAAGTAGTTCGCTTGGGTTCGACGCTAGTTGCTATTAGGAAATAACCAATCAGGAAAACCCTAATTCCGATCGATCCTAAATGGGAACGGCCATAATACTTCCGCTACGTGGCAGACGTGGAAAGCCCTAGATCGTAAATCCCGTAACATTCCATGGGAGTGCCCGACGAAGCTTTCTAGACATCCTTTCCGATGGACTGCTGAGACGTGTCCTGGATGATACTAGTGGACACGTTACACTGACGCTAGTGGATCTGGAATAGGAGTTGTCCTTATGCAAGATTCACATTCCATAGCCTACTCTAGCTGTAAACTTAAACCCTATGAACTTAAGTATTCTACCTATGATAAAGAATTGCTAGCTATAGTACAAGATTTACAACAATGGAAACATTATTTAATGGGATCTAAATTTATGATCAAAACTTACCAATAAAGTATCAAACATCTCCGTAGTCAGCCACAAATCTTCGACCGTCATATTAAATGGGATACTTTTATTCAAAGTTTTCATCCACTTATCCAATATCAACCCTGAAAAGAAAATGTTGTTGCGAATGCCTTGAGTAGAAGACCAAATATTCATAATATCTCTCTGATATCTTTTGATTCCCTTATTCCTATGAAAGATACATATGATCAAGACCCTAGTTTTCAAGCTGATTGGAATAAATTAATTGCATATAATTTGATTCCAATTGATTCATTGTATTATGCTAATGGATTTATGTTTTATGAGAAAAGGTTATGTGTAACTATTCCATTTAGATCATTTGTGTTGCACGAAATTCATTGCCCCCCATATCAAGGCCATAGAGGTATTATTTTCACTTTACTTACATTGATTGAAGATTTTTACTGGCCATAGATGGAATCTGATGTTAGCCATAGATTTTTACTTACATTGATGCTCGCCAAACTGAAGTTACCAACGAAGCAAGATTTTGGTGGAAGCAATGGTGCAGAGACCAAGGGATCTTGGATGGGTCAGTTACTTGGGAGAAGCTCAAAAGGGCTATGCAAGGGAGATATCTACCACCTGCCTATCGCACACAGAAGATGAACGAGTTCTATGAATTGAAGTAGCTTGGTCGATCTCTTGATGCTTACTATTCAAAATTCATTTCTCTCCTAAAGTACGCACCACAAATGGATACGACACAATAAGTGTCAAAGTTTTGTGCTGGATTAAACCCACCCATAAACACCTGCCTCGAATCAATGTGCCCAATAGACCTTCAGGACGCACTCATTCGAGATGCACTGATAATAGAGGAGGTGCAATCCAATCCAAGAAATAATAGGACTTGGTCTTACAAGGATCAAAACAAGGGAGTGCATAGGTCACAGACTAAGAGAGCGTAGGGCCAAAATCAGGCACAAAGGAAGAAAGCTAGGGTGAACCCTGCTAACAACTTTGTTCCTACCTAAGGAAATGGCCACAATCTCCATTGTTTCCATTGCAACGATCCCGGTCACTTTAAAAGGCAGTGCCCCAAGCTTAGCAGAGGACAACATCAAGGGCCATTCCAAGGAGCCGCCCATGGACAAGGAACCACCGTCAGGGTCAGAGGAAGAACCTCCAATATTTCCAGCAAGGATTTGTGTGATAAAGAAGACCCAACCATGGAAGCTGACTTTGAGAGGGCAATAGTTCATGCCGCTCTTCAGAAGAAAGGCCCGAATCACCAATTCTTGGTGATTCAAACTCCATTAGATTATCAAGGTAAAAGCTTCAAGACCTTGATTGATTGTGGCAGTACACATTCCTTCATTTCACTAGTCTGTGCAAGAAGATTAGGAATAGCCACAATAGATGCACCTACCTTACTTGTGGAATTAGCAAATGGTCGCGAGGTCAGTTGTACCAGGAAAACTCCTAAGGTGAAATTACTACTAGGTGGAAAGTCGACTTCGGTTAGATTCAAGGTTATGAACCTAGGTATTCACGAATGTTTACTCGGAATGGATTGGCTAATACCCAATGATGCCCACATTCAGTGTGGAAAGAGCCAAGTCTCATTCTGAAATTCTGAAGGGGAGCTGGTCACAACTCAAGGAGAGGCTGGTATGACAAAAATTCAACTAGCCAAAGCATCTCGGATAATAAATGGAGTTAGAAAGGGGCTACCTATCTATTTGATAAAGCTAAATAAGCTAGATCAGAATCAGGAGTCTAGCGAAGAACCTTCCTGGTTAAAGGAATACGTAGATGTATTTTCTGAAGAGTTGACAGAGCTTCCTCCTCAAAGGGAAGTCGATCATGAGATCAAGCTAGCGCTAGGAGATGCTCCAATCGCAAAGAGACCATATAGGATGTCTATCCTAGAAGCGATTGAGCTAAAGGAGCAACTCAAGCAACTGTTAGACCAAGGATGCATCCGTCCTAGTAGCTCACCATGGGGAGCTCCAGTGTTGTTCCATAAGAAGAAAGATGGAACGCTTCGGTTATGCATTGACTATAGAGGGTTGAATCAATCAATCATTAAGAACAAATATCCCATTCCAAGAATAGATGAACTTCTTGACAGTCTTCAAGGTGTGAAGATATTCTCCAAGATTGATCTCAGGTCTGGATATTATCAGATAAGAATTAAGGAAGAAGATATCCCAAAGACGACCTTCAGCACAAGGTATGAACACTTTGAATTCCTAGTCATGTCATTCGGGCTAACAAATGCTCCTGCTACCTTCAATAGGCTAATGTAGGATATCTTTAGGCCCTATCTTGATGACTTTGTACTCATCTTCTTTGATGATACCCTAGTCTACTCCAAATAGGAACAAGATCATGAACTTGAGCTTTGAATTGTTCTTGAGACAATGAGGGCACATAAGCTTTATGCCAGGAAGAAGTGTGCATTTTTCAAGCGATAGATTGAATATCTGGGATTCATTGTATTAGTGAAAGGAATTTCAGTAGATCCAGCCAATGTCAAAGACGTTCTAGAGTGGCCAACACCAACTTCTGTCAAAGAAATACATAGTTTTCTTGGATTGATAGGATGGTATAGGGTTTTTATCGAAAACTATGCTTTGATTGCAGTGCCTCTGATGACTGATGTACTAAAGAAGCAAGTATCTATTGTATGGTCACCTGCTGAATAGTCGAGCTTTGACAAACTAAAGCAAAGCTTGGCATCAACACCCATCCTAAAACTTCTGGATCTTAGTAAGAGGTTTGAAGTGACAACTGATGCTAGCACACTTGCCTTAGGATGTATGCTTATGCAAGAAGGTCATCCTGTAGCATACTCTTCGAGGAAACTGAAGAGCCATGAAAGGAACTATGCTACCCACGATCTGGAGTTGTTAGCTGTCATCCATGCTCTCATACTTTGAAAACACTACTTGCTGGGTAATAAATTTACCTTAGTGATGGACCATAAAAGTTTTAAATGAAATTTTACCCAGAATGAGCTCAATATGAGGCAATGTTGATGGATTGAAGTGTTGGAGGAATAAGATTTTGAAATCAAATACCGGCTTGGAAAGGAGAATGTAGTTGCCGATGCACTCAGTCGCGCAAGGCATTTCTGAATTCTCTGATTTTGCAAGATCCATGAATTGCAAGATCTCTAGCCACAAAGGTATCCATGCCAAACAACCCAATTCTTCAGCTAGCTAGAGAAGAAGTATGACATAACCCAACCTATTAGAAATTGCTAAGGGAGATCCCCATCAAGGATAAAGACCCGAAGCAACAAAAAAAGTATCAAGAATTCTCTATCAATAGTGGACTTGTCTACTTTAGGACAAGACTATGTATTCTAGCAAGCCAATCACTTAAGCAGAAGATACTTTGGGAAGCCCATGACTCCCCTTTCTCAGGACATCCTGGCTATGCCAAGACCCTTAACGCAGTCAGGAAGAGCTATCATTGGGAGAGGCTCAAAGGTGACGTTCTCAAATATGTCACTGAATGTTTGTCTTGTCAACGCATTAAGGTTGAACATGTCAAGATTCCATGGAAATCGCAACCACTTGACATTCCCCAAATGAAATGGGAATTCATTAGTATGGACTTCGTTATTGGCCTGCCCCAAGTTCAGGGAGGGTACAACTCCATTATGGTTGTGGTGGATATGCTCACCAAGGTTGCATATCTTATTCATGTTAAGACAAACAATAAAGCCTCTGACATCGCAAGGTTATTTATCAAGGATATTTTCAAACTACACAGGTTACCCAGAATAATCATTAGTGATCGTGACTCTCTCTTCACATGACACTTCTAGAGGGCTATCTTCGAGGCCATTGGGACTCAACTCTGTTTCAGTACAGCTTATCATCCCCAAACTTATGGTCAAATAGAATAAGTCAATCAAGTCAATTGAAGATATGCTTAGGGCACACTGTTGTCGCGAACCCAAAAAGTGGATTCGATATTTGCCACTGGTTGAGTTTTCCTACAATGCTTCTTACCGACAAAGCATTCAGATGACCCCTTTTCAAGCATTGTATGGGCACGATTGTCGTAGTCCTTTAAACTTCTTGGATCCAACCTTGAGGGTTGAATCTTCAAAGTAGATGCTGGAGGACATGGATGACCAAATCAAGTCAATAAGATAGGACATCCAAGATACCAAAGACAAACAAAAGGCTTACGCAGACATGAAACGAAAAGATAGATCCTTCGTTTAAGGTGGTATGGTCTTCATTCGTGTACGTCCAAAGAAGAGTTCCCTATCCTTGGGTGATTGCAAAAAGCTAAGTCCAAGGTATTGTGGACCCTATAAGATTCTCAAGTTCCTAGGGCCTAATGCTTATAGACTGCAACTCCCTAAAAAGTTCATAATGTATTCCATATCAGCCTACTGAAAAGTATGTGCCTAATCCTAGTCACGTGCTTGATGATCAAAAAGTTGTAATGCCTAGCCAAGGAGTCCTTGAGATATGACCTGACACGATCTAAGATGTTAGGGAGAGGCATTTGAGATCTAGGACCTTGAGAGAATACCTCGTCCAGTGGAAAGATTATCCCGAAGAGGAAGCCGCTTGGATGGATGAGAGTACTCTCAACCAACAATACCCCCAGATCTTCTCAAGATGAGGACATCGCGATTCCTCTAAGGGGGAGAGAATGTAATATTTCCACAATAAATTATAATGATTTTAGACCCCGTACTCCCCTTGCAAAATGCAACCCAAAGTAATCACCCACAACGTTAAATGTTCATGGCTAAGTGCTCCCTCTGCGTGCACTAGCACACTCCAGCCTGCATTGTGCATAAGAGGCTGAGGGTCAAAACCTGTAACCCACACGGGAAAACCTCTTCAAGGGAGAAAAGAAGGGTATAATGGGATACATTTTGGAAAAAAAAAATTATAATAAGGGAGTGTGGGAAGAGCATGAGTTATGTGGAGAAGAGAGGAGCATGGGGAGGGGAACATGCCACTAGCCACGTTTGTCACTATCTCCCCCCCCCCTTCCACATTATATGACACCCCCCTCCCCAAGCTTGGAAGGAGGGAAGGGAGAAGAGGTCGTGCTGCCCTGCCACGTTGCCACACCGCCACGCTGCCTTGCTTCCACCTCCATCATCATCATTATCATCCTTGTTGTCATCTTCCTCCTCTCCAATCATTCTTCCCTCCCCCCCACATCATTCTGTCCTGGATAGAAGCTTAGAAGCTTCTAATTAGAAGCTTCTAAATAAGGCTTCCATAAGTCTTATTCATCCACATGTCTCGGGTTTTTCAAAAGCCGTGACTGTAAGGCCCATTTCTACGTAGAAGAAGAGAACCCCAGGCAGAAAGAGACTTGGGAATGCGTACGAAGCCAGGGGAAAGTTCGCTGAGCCAAAAGCTACTGTGTCAATGGCTTCGAAGCTAAAGGTGAGAGGAGCACACGTGGGATCTTCCACTCTGAGCACGCATGTGGACAATGCTCTGAATCTTAATGCCCAGTTTCCGATTATATTCTCGCATGAAAATAATGCATTAAGCATGTCATTAATTCTCGTAGATAAGTTTGAACACATTGGAAAATTCATATACTCGCATCAAATTACCAAGTTAAGATGCATGACAAACACTTGCATGGTCAAGAATAGCTGCAAATTTCAAATGCATGATGCATAAGTTATATTACGAAACTGTGCGAAGCCATCCTTGTGGCACCTCGCAAGGGATAGGACATATAACTCGTAACGCATTTATGTAATTAATTCTGGTTGTGACTTGTGATTAAGGTAATCATAGATAGACATTAAATGATGTTCGAATAGTTGCAATGCATGGAAAGGATTTATGTATCTTGCAAATTGCATGTGATGATAGTTCATTTTGGGGGCTAAGTGCTAAGTGAAGGATTAAGTCAATGATGGACTCATAGCATTCACTCATGCATAGAGTTCCTTTATCAGAGTTTGAATGCATCTAATTAATAGTATTAAAGCTTTGATTTCATTGCATCAACGTAAGGTTTATAAGAGTTACCTCTTAATTGTCAATCATTATACTTTAGGGCAAGGAAAAGTAACGATCATTGTAGATCTTATAGCTAAAGCAAAAAGTCTATGGTTTGAAGTTGCATACTCGCATGGAATGATGCATCTCACCTAGTTACCTACATCTTTTAGGGGAAAGTACTCGCAAGTTTGGAATGAAGTATTTGCATCTTTAAAAGTAAAAATCATCTTAAATCTTGGTTGGTTGAATCTACTAAGTAATTCATGTATAGTTGAATAGCTTACATGAGAATCATAAAGGTATGATTAGTTAGTGTATGACGATCACCTCTAAGTGCTAGGTACGGTTAAGTTATGCTAAGATTCTGCCTAGTATCGCACTTGGTTTGCCGAACTAATATCTCCAACTCCAAAGATCCTACCCACATTCACGGAATGTTAGGGTTAGCTAAACGCTCATGCAAGATTGATCTAGGGTTCTTACCCTAATGATTGGATGACCAAATGCTAGATTTCTGTATGAAATGATGAACTCTAGGGCCAAAGCGTTATCGGCCTAGTAGGGTTAGGGTTGGATTGGGTCAAGAGGACTCCAAAACCCTAGGGCCAAAGCGTTATCGGCCTAGTAGGGTTAAGGTTGGATTGGGTCAAGAGGACTCCCAAACCCTACAACTTGACCAAAGGTATTCTTGACCAAGGAATACCGTGCGATGGGAGTAATAATCCCATGAGTTAGGTGTGACACTTATCTCGTGCAACAAGTTGCAACGTCACATGACTTTGTGCCTAAATCAAAATAGTATTGCCACTCCTTAGAACAAGGTTGGCAAGTCCTAAGTACAACTCAAATTATCTAGAGGAGGATGAGCAATCATCCTACTACATCACCTTTCCTTGGGGCTAATTTGCCAAGTTAGGGTAATTATGAATTGCCTAGTAAGAAATTGATCAATCAAGTGAGGACAACGGGGTCGTCCAGGATTTATTGGCCATAATACATGGAAACCTAAAGTATTAATAATTTGGGTTAGCAGGGTATAAACCCTAACACAAGGAAAGAGGGTAAGCAAGCAACGTAGCTTACGAAACCCTTGAGATCTTGCCAAGTCGCGATTGATCCCAAATCGAATGCTGGATGTATTCAGAGAGAAGTATTTACACCTTAGCAATTGGCTATATAAACAACCACTAGAGTGCTTGTGTTTGTACACTTAGGATCACTGTTTATTCTTCTTTGCTCAACGAACTAATGCTAGAAAATAACAAATGCTTCAAGTTGAAAGCCTGGAGGGAGAGGTAGAATCAGCTACCCCTAACTATCTGCCTGACAAAGGGGTTGTTAGCCGCGCCGGGTACGTGGCCCAAACCCACCGCAAGAGGTCTCTCCGTGGGTGCTACTTTGCTGTTAGGAAATGACCAATCACGAAAACCCAAATTTCAGTCGATCCTAAGTGGGAACGGCCAGAATACTTATGCTATGTGGTAGACGTAGAAAGCCCTAGATTGCAAACCCGGTAACATTCCATGGGAGTGCCGGGCAGAGCTTTCTAGACATCCTTTCCGATGGACTACTAAGACGTGTCCTAGATTATACTAGTGGACACGTTACAGTTGGTATCAGAGCGGACCAACAATGGAATTGTTTTTATGAGATCTCAATGAAATGAAGTAATGAAATTGTTGCTCTCCAAAAATTTCCTTACCTTCAATGCTGTCTTACAGAACTACGAAGCGTGGAACAAGTTTCTGGTATTAAGAGTCATGTTTATGACTGCAATGCATTCTCCGCTTTATTGACAAAGTGTTGAGATGATGAACATCCTAGAGCAGATTTTTAATCCATCACCTTTGTACATGGAACGAAGATGGAAGGGTGCTTCACGAATCTACTATATAGCCACCCACCAGTTTGCTTATATACACACCAACCTAAAAAGGATCAAGTGGTTGGAAGACCTGAAAGTCGTGAAGCTGTTCGTTTTTGTGGAAGCTCATGTAAATTCGACTTTACATATTCGAGGCCAGAGGGTTGAAATGAACTCATCTTGAAAGGTGAGAAGGATCGAAGCTTGCACATGAGCTATGGAGGGAGAGCAAGAGCAAGAAAGAGAGAGATAAGAAATGGAAACTCCAACCGTCACAATGTGTGACCGGGCCTTCCTTTATTTACTAGTCACTGAAAAATGAATGCAAAGAATAAAGTGACGTGACGGACGCCCACCACCTGCAGTGTGCAGTGGCAGGTACTATCAGTGTAGTAATACACGGGGCGGCACGGCGGAGGCGCCTTTACCCCAAGGATCGAAGCTTGCACATGAGCTATGGCGGGAGAGCAAGAGAAAGAAAGAGAGAGACAAGAAATGGGAACTCCAACCGTCACAATGTGTGACCGGGCCTTCCTTTATTTACTAGTCACTAAAAAATGAATGTAAATAATAAAGTGATGTGACGGGCACCCGCCACCTGCAGTGTGTAGTGGCGGGTATTGTCAGTGTAGTAATACACGGGGCGGCACGGCGGAGGCGCCTTTACCCCAACAACCTTCCACTTAAAGGCGAATCTGCCCCAGTGAGAGAGAAAGAAAAGAAAAAGACAGTACAACTGTACATAGGTACAAGGGATGAGGAAAGGCAACATCTCATCCAACGCCCATCAATCTCCTGAGGAAGGCAAAGCGCTCAGTACTGAGGCTTTTTGTGAGCAGATCTGCAGGATTCTCGTCAGTAGAGATCTTGACAAGGTCAATAGACTTGTCCTCCACGACACCACGTATGAAGTGATACCTCATCTCAATGTGTTTTGTCTTCACATGGAAGACCGGATTCTTAGCCAACTGAATGGCACTCATAGAATCCAAATGCAGTGTAGGTATAGCATCAATCCCAAGGTCACCAACTAGACGGCCTAGCCATATGGCCTCCTTGCAAGCCTGAGTGGTGGCTGGCTGCAACATACTCAGCCTCAGTGGTAGACAAAGCCGTACACTTCTGAACCCTGGACATCCAAGAGACAGCACCTCCAGCATAGGTGAATACATAGCCAGAAGTGGACTTCCTACTATCTGCATGTCCTGCATAATCAGAGTCAGTGTACCCCACGATCCCTATATCCTGGCTGCCATAGCAAATACACATATCTGTTGTGCCCTTCAGGTACCTCATGATACCCTTCACGGCATCCCAATGTTTCCTACCAGGTGTAGCCATATAGCATGCCACAACACCAACTGCAAAGGCAATATCTGGATGAGTGGCTATCATGGCATACATCAAACTGCCCACGGCTGAAGCATAAGGGATCTGGGCCATCTCGGCCCTCTGCTCATCTGTCTGCGGACAATTGGCCTGTGATACCTTCACATAAGAAGGCAATGGACAGCCAATAGGCTTTATGTCCTGCATGCAGAAGCGCTCAAGGACTTTATGAATATACTCCCTCTGTGACAAGTAGAGGAGTCCCTGATGCATGTCGCGTCTAATGCGCATACCAAGTATGTGAGAGGCATGTCCCAAATCCTTCATCTCAAAGCTCTTCTTCAGCTGAGATTTAAGAGCATCTAGCTCATCATGAGCTTTCCCTACTATCAGCATATCATCCACATAGAGTACCAAAATAAGCAATGAACCATCACGAGCTTTCTTCGTGTAAAGACACGGATCCATAGCACTCCTGTTGTAGCCCTGTGACTGCATAAAGGCATCAAACTTATGATACCATTCCCTAGGTGCCTGCTTCAAGCCATAAAGACTTTTCTTCAACTTGCACACTAGGTGCTCCCTGCCAGGTTCTGCAAAGCCCTTAGGCTGCTCCATATAGATCTCATCATGCAAGTCTCCATGTAAGAAAGCCGTCTTGACATGCATCTGATATAGATCTAAGTCAAGCTGAGCAACTAAAGCCAAGACCAAGCGCAGGGTGGTCATCTTAACCACAGGAGAAAAGACCTCATCAAAGTCTACGCCATGCTCCTGCTTAAAACCCTTTGCTACCAATCTAGCCTTGTATGCCAGCTTGGGGTGTCCAGGGGTACTTTTCAGTTTGTACACCCACTTGCATGGCAAAGCCTTCTTGCCCTTAGGCAAGGCAACCAAATCCCAAGTCTCATTCTTATGCAAGGAGTCGATCTCAGACTGCATAGCCCTCTCCCAGGAGTGACTATCACCCCTGCGCATAGCCTCATCATAAGTGAAAGGCTCTCCTGCATCTGTAACCAAAATATAATGCATAGAGGGCTGAAATCTATTAGGTGGACGTCTGTCTCTAGCAGACCGTCTCACTGCAGGCTCTCCTGCCTGCCCAGCTGCCTGTCCAACACCCTGACCATGAGCATCTGCTGCAGCTGTAGGCTATCCAACTGGCTGTGCAGGAGCTCTAGGATCCTCCTGAAAGATCACTCTGCGGATCTCAACCACTTTCTCAGGCTGCCTGTGCATCTTGTCTTCATGGAAGACTACATCATGGCAGCGTTGTCGTATTGCTGCGCATTCGAGGTGTGTAAACCACCCAAAAGTTATGCATGGGATTTGGTACTTTGTACATATTTAGTTGTTGTGATTACATTTATTCTCAGCGTATGAGTATTGATGCTCACATGAAGGGCTTCACTTCAGAAGTTTTTGTTAATAGCGCACTTATTAGTATCTATGGTAAATGTGGCGCTTGTAGCCCCTTGGTGGGCAACTCTCTTGTGGATATGTATGGGAAATTTGGCTCCCGTGCGGAAGCACATCATGTTTTCAACAACTTACCCATTCGTGATGCAGTCTCTTGCCTCAACTTTATGTTGGAAACAAATTGGTAGACATGTATGGCAAAAGTGGCTTACTTGCTGAAGCACACCGTGTCTTTGACATGCTGCCAGTTCATGATGTAATCTCATGGAATGCATACATTTCAGGATACGCTGAACTTGGAGCTTGGGGGATTTCTTGAAATCTTTGTAGGATCACTGTCTGCAGGACTCATTGTTGGTGATATTGCAAATATATCAAATACTGAAGAAAGTTTCAAACGATGGTTTAATTTTCTTTCTTTTCAAACTTTGGTGCGATCATCACCTTTGCTATTTTGGGAACATTCAATGGTCACAGGAATTCTGGTGCACCTTGGGGCCTTTTATTTCTGATGTACAGGACAGTGGTGAAGGTTCGACATCATCCAGCTGCCAAGCACAGTCTTATTGCAGGATTCAGAGGGTCTAAAAAAGGAAAAAGCAAAGCCACGGATGGCTATTTTAAAAGGAGGCTTTGCCACAGATGGCTATTTTTGAAAAAGGAGGCTTTTTGGGGAGAAAGAAATTTTGGGAACGTTGGAACAGAGGAGGGAGGCCTGTGGCGAACCTTGTAGAGCATACAAATCAGACGCGGATGTTTGGGAAAACAGTTGCTGGGTCAGAAGAGCTCGAAGGATGCGGACGTAGATGCGACATAGAAGACAAAGGAGGAGGATATTATTTGCTGGAAAAAAAACAGAGGACGAATCAGCTGTGATAGGGGAGGCTACAACGAAACATCGACGTCAAAGGAGGAAGCATCGGAGGAGTTCTATGAAGACAGAAGGTCAACACTACTACGATACAAGGTGATCAGAAAACTGCCACCAAAGAAGGTGCTGCTAAATACGACGGCATTAGTGGCGAAGAAGAAAGGACGAGAGACGTAGAATCGCAAACGATGTGATGAAGGACATTGCTTGAATCGTTTTTAACTCTCCTCTTCTTGCTCCTACTATTGCGCTTGGCGGAAGAAAACTTTGCAACCTTCAGAGACGTATTGACTGACCCTTCATCCTTGGTTACCTTCCATTAGCGAGTGACGACCACTCCTGTTGGATTCTCAATAGCATGGAATGGAGAAGACATCACCGCAGAAAGTGATGCTGCAGTAGCTTCAGACGAAGCCGTGAGACCAAAAAGGTGACGTTCAGTCTGTTCGCCAATCAATACATCAGGAGGTCCTCCAATTTCAACACACAGAGGCTGGAGCACATCTACATCGACCCCACAACTCCGACGCATGCATAAAGCTGCACTACGGCAACCTCACCAACGTATCAGCCCTGCGCAAGTGGGTCAATATGATCTGCCCTGATGAGGTCTACAACCTCGACGCCCAATCCCATGTCGGGGGTCTCCTTTGAGAACCCCGATTACACTGCAGACGTGGTTGCTACCGGTGCCCTGCGCCTGCTTGAAGCGGTTTGGACCCACATTCAGACCACTGGCAGACAGATGCGGTATTATCAAGCTGGCTCATCAGAGATGAATGGTGCCACACCTCCCGGATCGATTCAGTAACAGTAAACAACCTTCGTAGATCATTTTGCAGGTTCTTGAGGGAGCTTGGAATCAAACTGAGAATGCGCAGTGTTGTAATCGTCATATCCACTATATTACGCCATTGATTTTACCTTCATTAATCACATCATAAAAAATGATCTATTTACAATTGCTCAGCATGCATGCAGTTAATGGATGAGTGCTCTGGCATCATCGCAATTACAGAAACGAATCATAGTATTGAGGACTGGCTTCAGAGGACATTGGAGAAGGTTGATCATTTGCTGCTTGAAGTGTGCCATAATTTTGAGGCAGATAAATACAAGATGGTTATTAATGTTTATGCTATGATAGATGATGTGGGCATGGGCGTGTGATTGTGTGAAATTTTTGTCTGGAAATTCAAGATGGATCAGTGGCTCATAAAAGCTGAACATATATAGGTAGAATTGAAGGGAATGCTTCCTCTATGCTCACACAATATGACATTCAAGATGTCCAAGAACACTGTAGACTCTTATAACAGTCTCATAGCAGGAAATTGTCTTCCTCTATGGGAGGTTTTGCCCTTCTCTCAGTTTTCAATGATGCAATGGAAAAGACTTCTTCTCTGCTAAGAAGTTTCTATCAGTTCCAGAGTTTACTGTTAACCTGTTATTATAGAAAATGATAAAGATGTTGGATGGCTTGAATTTCAAGGATTTTGTGACCCTTCTCTCAGTTTTCAGTGTCAAAGCAAACCTTCGAAAATAAAGTGAAGAACATTTTTAAAGTCTATGATGCAGATGGCGATGGGAAAGTGACTCGTGAAGACATTTTGGAAGTTCTCCATGACTTATCAAGCTTTTTCCTTTCAGAAGAACTAGGCCAACAAGTCTGTTTGCCACATTCAAGAGACCAAAGGCTTGAACAAATTGATTATAGGGCCATTTTCTAAAATTGAATTCTCAAATTGAATCTTGATCTTGCTTGATTGATCTTCTATCTTGGATCAATAACCTCTGTGGTTGCGACTTTGCTTTCAAAAACCCTTCGACATCTTTGGTGAACCCAACGTGAAAGCGTCGCAGAAATTTCAGGATGGGAGATTCTTCAGCCTCTATTTCAGCTTCTTCTACAATTCCAGCTGCCTCTACTTCAGCTCCATCTATGACTGCTGCGTCAAGTACTTCAACGGAGGATCTAAAACAGATTTTGCAGAATATGTCCATGTATATGCAGCTCCAAAATCAGCAAACACAAATGTATATGCAGCAGCAACAACAATTGCATCAACAGCAGTCGTCTCAGCAAAGGCAACTCTATTCGGAGCAGGAGAATGCAAACAGCGCGACTAAGGCTATTGAAGCAGTTGAGAGTGAGAAGAAGCTATTTGATGGGCGTAATGTTTCAGCATATTTGAAGACATATGAGATCAAGATGGGGTTTTTTGGAGTTCCTGCTGGACTTATGAGTAAGTACTTCCTTCGTCTTGTCACACCTGCTTTGAGGACAAAAGTGACTGATCTTTTTATTCAAAATACACATTGGCAAGATTTTAAGAAGGCCTTGAAAGAAGAATACTTCCTTGAGGACTTTGGTATGGCTACTCGGCGGTCATTCCGAGAGTGGGTCTACATGCCAAACAAAGGTCTTGCTGCTTCGGAGTTGATTCGAGAATTCGAAGAGAGGTATAGTCAGCTTGATGCCATTGAACAAAGAGCATTGGATGTTGAAAAAGTTGAGCTTTTCTTGCAAGCTGAAGATCCTGCTCTTCAAGAAGAATTGGGTGAGCTTCTTGAAGATCGCACGAAGCCTATGGGTCTTAAAACTGATTGGCAGGATGCTCAGGATGCAGTCTCGACTTTGACCAAGAGGAGGATATGGAAGACTCGCCTACAGAATGGTTCCATGACACCTACACCATCATCTGATCCTATGCCTACTTCTATCCTTGTTATTTCTTCTCCTCCTCAGCCAGTTTCTTGGCCTATGCCAGTGCCTACTGTTTCTACTCCACCTATTCCTCCTGTTCCACGACCGATGCCTACACCTTCTGCTCCAAAACCATCCACTCCATCGGTGCCTACTTCTCTTGATGACATAATCAAAGGTATCACAGATTTGACACTTGAGTTAGTCAAAGCGGAGTTGGTGGGTAAGTTGAAGGAGCAGTTTGCTTCGACTGCGCCTGCTACTTCTTCTAGTACTCCTATTGCACCTAGGAGTGCTCCTAGTGCACCTAGGAGAGATCGGAGATGTATTTGGTGTGATAGTACGGAGCATCAGCATTGCAGGGATTGTGACTCTTTCCAGGATGCAAGGAGGCAGAATTTGGTATATTGGGGGGCAAGATGGTAAGATTTGGTTGACTGAGATAGGAGCTCCACTTGCTACCAACTTTGGTAAATGTGGAATGAAGAAGTTAGTGGAGGACATGGCTGCGCGTACTTCTTATGTGACGGCTAGAGGTGATGCTTCTGCATATGGAGTACAGATTGAGAAGGGATCAGAGACTCAGTCCGCACTATGGACTTATGCTATGGAGACTGCAAACAAGGGGAAAATTCAGCAAACTGTTTTGACTAGTGCAGGCTCTAGCATCAGATCAGAGACAGGTTGGGACTCGCCTGTTGACAGGTATTCTATTTATGCTTATTTGGCTAAATCTCATGGTGTAGATGTATTTGTTGAGGAGAAGCATAAGAGGGATGAAGAAAATCCAAGTGCGGCTAAGAAGACTAGAGGGGGTGAGTTTGTTACTCCACCTACTGCAGGACCATCTTCAAGACCAGGGCCAGATCGACAAATGGAGGATGCTCAAAAGAGAGAAAAGAGGCAAGAGCCTAGAGAGAGAAAGCAGCCAGGATTCAGATTGATGTCCGATATTGAGACATCTACAGACATGAAGAAAATCTTTAATGATAAGATACTTGGCAGTGAGGTGACTTTCACTATTTCCGAGATTTTGGGCATCTCAAAAAGAGAGTTTCCGGATCAGTTTCAGGAGGTCCTGAAGAGGAAAAGACATGCATTGGCTACCACTGATACACAGGGAGTTTTGATTGGAGAGTTGGATGAGGATGATGATGAGGTTATGGTTGATAATGCTTCTGTTTTGCCTCAGGTAGAGAAGAGGGTTCAGCCTATGCATTATGCTGAAATTGATGAGCCTATTTTGATACCGCGTAGTCACTTTTCGCGGAGCCATTGGGCTAGGGCAACTACAGAGACGATGGTAAAGGTTGGAGAGAAACAGGTGCCTTATGTTGCATTGGTTGATCATGGTTCAGAGATTAATCTCATAGTACGTGGGGTTTATGAGAGTAACAGATGGCCTATGGATGTAGAGCATGGGTGGCGTATGAGAGCCACCAATAACACTGCAGGTGATTTATATGCTGCTTGCCCTAGTGTCAGGGTTTCTATTGGTGATGTAGAGGAGGATTTTCATTTCTTTGTGCAGGATTCATGCTCTTATCCCATAATTCTTGGTCAGCCATTCATTACAGAGATGCGCATGGAGACAAAGGTCATGGATGATGGATCTGCTTATGCACGGATTCGCAGTAAAGATGGTATGAGAGCAGTTCAGTTTATGACTGTATTTGTGAACCATGTTAGAAACAGGGATACTCTTAGAGATGCACCCTTGCCCACTGTGAGGGATTCGGGTTTTCATTAGGTACCGCCGTTTCGCGAGACGACGGTGGTACAGAGCAGAGGAGATTGGAGTTCTCGCCTCCTGGCAGCGATGTTTTCTCCTCCGGTTATGTTGGGATTTCAGCAAACAGTTCAATGAGTTATCAGAAGACTTCTAGGTTGCCTAGAGCTGCCAGGCAGTATATATGCAGGAAGGAGAAAAATTTGAAAAATGCAGGAATTTTGGAGGATGATGAGCACATAGATGGTATGTATGACAGTGTGATTTGTGCAGATACGATGACAGAGATGGGAGATATGCTGAAAACTGATATGCTGAATTGTCATGGTAATGTATTAGTGCAATCCCTGGACATGTTTAATGAAATTGCAGATTTTGTGTCACAGATTGAGTCAGAGGCTGAGGAAACTCAGCAAAGAGTGTTAAGTGCTGAAGAAATTCAGCAAACAGAGTTTCCAGCTGGTTATGATCAGCTTTCAGAGAGACAGAGGGCTGAAAATTTTCAGCCAACAGAGTTTACTGCTGAAATATTTCAGCATTCAGAGTTTGGGGTTGTTTCTATGCAGTCCATAGAGCAGAGGGCTGAGAATATTCAGCCATTGGAGTGTAGAATTGCTGATTTACAGCAAGGTTTATGTAATGCAGAAGAGCATCATGAAGCCAGGGTTGACACGAAATACAAAACTGTGGATAAGAAGGTGAAGCCGGTTGCTTTACCGCTTCCACCTGACAGTGATCAGCAGATAGAGAGGGCTGCTAAACAGCAAATTTTGAGGAATCCGGAGCATATTAGTCATAAATTTTCAGCAGAGACACTTGCTGAATTGAAAATAGGAAATGGTGATTTCTTGTTACCCATGGAGAAGCAATGCTTTCAGGAGATGCCTGAGTGTCATGGAAGGGGATTTGCTTTTGTCCCACGTGAGATTGGATGTGTGAATCCTGATATTGTTGCTCCTATGGTCATTTTTACTATTCCTCATATTCCATGGAATCTCCGACCTATTCCAGTGCCTAAAGCACACTTGCCAAAGCTGATTGATTTATTGAATGAGAAAATCAGGATGGGAATCCTTGAGCCTTCATCTGCACCATACTCAAACAGGTGGTTTACAGTTCCAAAGAAGAATGGTACTCTTCGATTTATTCAGGACATGCAGCCAGTGAACAGAGTTACTATCAGGAATGTTGGTATAGGTCCAGTTGTGGATGAGTTTGCAGAGGCATTTGCTGGACGTGCCATCTATTCTTTAGGTGATTTGTATTCAGGATATGATCAGTTTCAGCTGGCTTTGGAAAGCAGGGACATAACCACCATGAGAACTCCTATTGGGCTTGTGAGGATGTGTACCTTGCCTCAAGGTGCCACTAATTCTGTTGCGCATATGATGAATGCCATGCATAAGGTCCTTCGTGATTACATACCTCAGCTTACTATGCCTTTCTTGGATGATGTGCCCATTAAAGGGTGTGCAGAAGAAGAGAAGAATGAGAGCCTAAATGAGCAGGGATGCAGATACTTTGTGGCTAATCATATTTCAGCATGTGAGAAGATTTTGGCCAGGTTAGAAGAAGTGAACTTGACACTTTCAGGGCAAAAATCTGTTTTTGGAGTGAATGAGGTTGTCATTGTTGGGCATATGTGTGGATATTATGGCAGGAAACCCTCACCTGATAAGGTGAATGCTATAGGCAAGATTGCAGAGTATTGTTCTACCACTTCTGAGGTACGGAGATTCATTGGTGCTTGCGTGTTTTATATGATTTGGATACCTCATTTTGCACACATTGCAGATTGTTTGTATCAGTTGCTTCGAAAGGGGCAGAAATTCTATTGGGATGAGAGTCACACTAGAGCCATGCGGAAATTGAAGAAGTTATTGCAGAATGCTCCTACTCTTAGGAAAGCGGATTATAATTGTAATAGGCCTATTGTATTGACAGTTGACACTAGTCCAATTGGCATAGGTTGGGCTGTGGGTCAAGATGATGCAGATGGAAATAGGTATGCTATTCGGTTTGGGGCGAAAGTCCTAAACGAGAGACAGAGGAGATATCCGCAAATCAAGAGGGAGTTATTGGGGATTGTCACGGCTCTCAAATGTGACAAGGAGTACTTTATTGGAGCTTCAGTTGTGGTAGAGACAGATTGCTTGCCATTGATTGGTATGATCACGAGTTGCTCTACTCCGGATATAGCTATGTTGAGATGGATTGCATACATCAAGTCATTAAATCCGGAATTTAAACACATAGCAGGGAAGGATAATCCAGTGGCAGATATGTTGTCTAGAGCTAGATATGATGATGAGGAGACTCTACTTGCAGAAGAGGATGATGCAGAAATTTCAGCCACTATGGTTGATCATGTTTGTCATGTCTTTGATATTATGGCTTTTACAAAAGAACTTTATGTTGGAGATTGGTTGCAGATTGGCAGGTACCTTAGTACACTAAGCAAAAGAGATGAATGGACAGATGAAGAGTTTAAGAAGATTAGAAGGAAAGCCTATGGTTATTTTCTCAAGCAGCGTACTATTTTCCACACCTGCGGATCCCGTAGGTGATAGCCCATCTCTCCTGAATCACCATAACCAAGAAAGATGCATTTAATGCTCTTTGGATCCAACTTACTCCTCTTGTCCTTGGGCACATGCCAGAATGCCTCACATCCAAAGACACGGAGATGCACATAAGAGGGTGGCTTACCAACCCAAACTTCCTCTACAACCTGGAAATCCAATCCACTAGAAGGCGATTGGTTTATGACATGCACTGTCGTACTAACTGCCTCAGCCCAAAAGCTCTGTGGTAGGCCTGCATGGCTAAGCATAGAGCGGACACGCTCCTGAATAGTCCTGTTCATGCGCTCAACCAAACCATTATGGGCGGGGGTGTAAGGGACGGTCAACTGATGCTTAATACCCCTGTCATCACAAAACTACTCAAAAGCATGTGAGACATATTCTCCCCCATTGTCAGTCCTAAGGCATGGGGGAGATTGTACCCAATTGGTTCTTTGTTCTTGGTGACCTTCCAGCGCTCGCTACGTATGCATACAGCATCCGATTTGCGCACCATGCTACATGGCTATACTTCCTGATTGTCTTCTTCAAGGAATTTGTTATAGTGATCAATTGTGATAGCTTTGATACCATGTTGAAATGTAGAGAGAGAAGATATATAAAGACGCGATAGCGAGAGAAGAGACACACCATATACACTCCCATTGATCACAATCTACATATATATAGGTGAGACCTAGTTTAGATAGGGTGAGCTATATATAGCTCCAACAAGATGCGGGTAAGAAGAGAAGAGAAGGAGGAGAATAGAAGAGGTCGTGAAGAGAAGAAGAAAAGAAGGAGAATATAATAAGTGGAGAAGAAGAGAAGAGGAGAAGGAGAAGAGGAAGAGGAAAAGAAAAGGGGCGGTGAAGACGAGAAGAGGAGGAGGAGAGGAGAGGAGAGGAGAAGAAGAAGAGAAGAGGAGGGGAAGAGGGAAAGAAGAGAAGAGAACAAGTGTAAGAGAGGAGGAGAAAAGGAAGATAAGAATATGAGAATAAGGGAGGAGTAGAGAAGAAGAAAGGAAGGAGTAGATGAAGAGAAGAGGAGGATAGACAAGAGAGTGAAGAAACAAAAGGAGTAAGACAGAGGAGAATAAGAGGAGATCACCTTCAAGCACAAAGGGGAGCACCACTCTAGCTTGCAAATGTCTCATCTACCTGTTGTGCCTTTCGTACCCATGACACAAGTCCTTCCCCTCCCTACAAAGTCTCAATCTCACAAGAAGCCACCAAACCATTTAGAGTTCAAGACTATCAAAGCTCAAAGCTAGCACCGTGGTGGACGCCTTTTTGTGATTTGGCCCAAAGAGACAATATTTGAGAGCCAAGAACATGAGAGCTATCAATATCGTGCAAACGCGTTCAACACACTGTCATTCGCAACACAAGGATAGGTTCCTTTGTAAATAAGTGTTCATTTAATACATGGTTGGGAATATACATTAAAAGGCTTTAATATTTGGTAAAAAATATATACAGCTTCATAAAAATTCGATAGAAAAAAAATCCTAGAATAAGTAAATGTTATTAAATTAGAGTGTTAAAAAGGGTATGATAAATTGCATAACATCAAAACTCATTGCATAAATTCCTTCTAACTACAAATGAAATAATAATATTTTTTCTAAATATAAAAAGATAAATCTACATTAGAAATATTCTTTTAACATTTATAAATTATATTAATGTAGAAAAATATGAAAATTGTATCAATGATATTTTCTTCTATATTTACAATTTACATAAATATCAATAATATTTTTAAATATTTGTAAATCATATAAACATAAAATAAAATTTGTTGGTATTTATAATTTATATAAAGTGGACTAAGATAGTTAAAGTAGACAATATTTTTTTAAAAATAAAGAGTACTTTATTAAAGAAAAAATTTACTATTATTAATTAAATTAAAATTATGGTGTACATAGTTCATCGAGAATTATTAAATTGAATATATAGTTATTCTTAAACCTAGGGATATTCGTACCAATTCACTTTATCAACATGAAAAAGATAAATAAAATTCCTAGATTACGAGATAATAAAAAAAGGATGATATAATTGTCCTTGAGAATAATAAAAGTCTTAGAATTCCTAAGAAAATACTCGCCTTGTTGACTTGCGTAGTCTCCACAGAAAATTTGTAATACCAAGATCTCATTAATTTCCAAATATTAGTATAAATTTCAGATTCATAATGCAATCAAGCAACCAACCTTTGACAAGGGTTATGAGTAAAAATTGTGAACAACGACTAGCAATAACCAAGAAAAGACCCAATGAAGAAAGGTTGAATTGAACTTTAGATCTCAAAGAGGACTTTGAAAAAGATAGATCTAAATAGAAGCTAGGAAAACTCCAAGAAGTTAGCAGAGGATCAAGGTGGAAAGAATTGTTTCTAAGTTAAGATCTTGCTCAATTGTCTCTCTGTTTATTAGGAATATTGCTTGAAGAAGAAATATTTGTGCTTATAACGATGTATACAAGTTAAACTTGATGCACTTAAGAAGTTGATTAATTTGAATTAATAATCCAGATATACTAAGTCTACAATGGGATTGAAAAATAAGCATATTAGACCTCCCCTATAAATAAGACTAGTTGCAATTCCCTTTTTCCAAGGGAAATGAGCTGCCACCTCCAAGCATTTCGAACAAACCTGAATGGTTGACAGGTTGCTCTATAGGGGGATCCTTAGGTAGGAGGAATTGAGGGTGCCAGGGGGGCTATAGTCGGTAAACTCTTAGACTCCTAGAATTGTCCAAGCTCCTATGTGACTTAAGATGGAGTTCTTGAGGCCTCAGTGTTAAGGCTAGAAATCTTGCAAAAATAAAGGCCTTCGTGTTGTTCTTCTATATGGAAAAAATTTGGACACTTGTATAAGATTTTTTATTGAATAAAAATATTTTTTTCCAAAGGGATTGATTTTATTTTTTGTGTATTATTATTTAAATTACTAAATGAGCACCATGATTAAAAGAATTTAATGAAGAAAGTTGATTTTATGTGTACAACTTAAATGTGTTAGATAAGTATACAACTAAAAATACCAACTAAGGGAAGTGCGAGGGTGTGATTGCTGACAAATCCAGCCTAAGGCAGTGTGGTCTTGATATATGAATAGTTTCTCACAAGTTGAATGCATTAGTGTATAGGAAAAATTGACTCCTAGAAACAATAAGAACATTGACTCTGTATTGTTTTAGGGAAATAGAATGAGACTTTGTCTTGCGTAGAGGGGTTGATGTAGTCATACTTTCGCTTATTTCTCTCTCTCCTTGAACCAAGTGCAATATGAGACGGCTTTGATTCAAGAAATCTAGCACAAGTAGTTGTAAACCCAAATAGAAGATCTTAGCTTACTAATTTGTGCCGCTAAGGATGTCTCAAGCAGGTACTATCAATATCTCTTAACTATCATTCTCACAATATCAAATGTTATGTTTTTCTTTCTTGCACACTGTAAACTAGACCTCCAAATGTTATGTTTTTCTTTCTTGCACATTGTAAACTAGACCCCCACAAGTTGGTTTTACCTCCCACTATCATCTTTCTTTCTTGCACATTGTAAACTAGACCACCACAAGTTGGTTTTACCTCCCACTATCATCTTTCTTAAAGTTAATAATGGCATGTTGCACCCAATTAGAATGTCACATCCAATCATTGAGAGGCTTTCTTAACAAAAGACCTTGCAATACTAGGGATAATGAAAAATCAAGGTTCTCACTATTATAAGGCATGTGCAACCACTATTATAAAATATAACTATCATATGAATTTCAATCTGTATATACAAATGTTTAGTTCATATTTACTTCTACTCCATTGTTCCCTATTTGGAATAATGTTCCTTAAGAACTTACATTTGTGTGGCTTATAATATTTTGGAATGTAATGTTAGTTATATGATAGTGTGAATCTTTAAAATGTTAGTGTTAAATATTATAGGTTGAAAGGGATCCTTGTTAAGGTATTCATGAGGAATACCACAAAGCTTTTCTCCCCAATGGTAAAGTGACATTTCACTCTCCATAAATGTGTGCCTCCTTAAGCAATAAAGGTTTTAGTGATTATTACTTTCATTTTTCTTTCTTTAATAATGGATGTTTGTTTGTAATGTAATAATTTGTACTTGGTTCTTGATGGCAAGCTAGAAAAAAAATCTTTTACCATTGACCGTAAGAAAACTTGTGTGACTTTTTCATCTATGATTATATGCAAATATTTTCCTCTATAAATATACTTTTGTGTTACTGTGTTGTAGATGGTAAGGTTCATCCACTATAAGGGACTACTTGAAGAGGAAATTCAATATTGCAAAAGAATATGTGTATAAAACCCTTTTTTAAATGGATACACACACACACACACACACATATGTGTGTGTGTGTGTGTGTGTGTGTGTGTGTGTAAACTTATTATACTATGAAACAAATAGAAATACATAGAAAAGAGTATAGTTAGGACCCATCTAGTAAGTCACGAGCTGTGATGAGTAAAATGGATCCACAAAAGGTTAAATAATTATTTTTGGAAACAATACTTACGGTGAGCATAAAGGCAAGGAACCATGGACAATGAGTTCTAAGTAGTAGCTTGCTTAACAAAAGGCCTTGCAATATGAATGGTAATGAAATATCAATCTTTCCATTTGGAGCTTTCCTATTGTACAAAATGAAATTCCAAGTTGTTCTACATGTCTTAATACATGGAGATGTGTCCATGGCTTGGCACTAGAGGACTAACTTATGCTACATTGAGCATAATGTCTTGATTTTAGTTCTTTGTGGCATGGGACTAAGAGGATACCATGATCAATATGATCATGTGTTGGACTTAGGTTGTTTATAGCTTGTAGCTTCAAATATATTTTATGCAAAGATTTATGTCTATGTTCAAAGGCTCATTTGACACAAGGCTTTCCTTGTGCACCTACATGAATCATGTGTCTGGGTGCCACATCCTCATAGCTTAGCATTAAAGGGACACCATGGATCAATGCAATCATGCATCTAACTTAAGTGGTTTATAGCTTGTATTTTCCACTTTGTGTCACTATCCCAAGCCTTCCTTGGCACATAGAGATACAAGGATTTCCTTATGTTTGCATTAAGCATGGTGTTTGGGTCCCACATTCTCATGGCTTGGCACTCAAGGAACACCATGGATTAATGTAGTCATATTTCTAACACTAAAGTTATATATAGCTTGTACTTTTTCACTTTGTGTTAGTGTCCGAGGCTTACTTGGCATAGAAAGGTACAAGGTTTTCCTTATGCTTGTACTAAGCATGGTATCTAGGTCTCATATCATCGTGGTTGGGCACTAAAGGGACACCATGATTAGTATAGTAATGTGTTTGACTTAAGTGGTATATATCTTGTGCTTTTTACTTTCTGTTGATCTCCTAGGCTCACTTGGCACACAAAGATACAAGGCTTTCCTTATATCTACACTAAGCATGGTGTATGGGCCCCATGTCCTCATGGCTTTGAGCATTGAAAAGACACATTGTAGTCATGTATTTTCCTTCAATGGTTTGTAGCTTTTTCTTTCCACTTTGTGTCAGTGTCTGAGGCTTGCTTGGCACACAAAGAAAAAAGGCTTTACTGATGCTTGCAAGTATGAGTTCTCATTTCCACATCCTCATTGTTGGAAACCAGAGTTGTATCATTGGAATGTGTGCACAAGAGGGAGAAGAGAGCTCAAAGTACAAGAACAAAATCTTGCTTACTAAGTTGCTTAGAATACAACTTGGGTACACTCTCCCACACTTGATAGTGACCCATAGGCTGTATATATAGCCTCTGCCAAGCTAGGGTTAGGTTTTTCCCTGCCCCTAGGGCTATTCACACTCGTCTACCCTTATACTCCCTTGCTTATTGTGGGTTCCTATGCCTGTCTTCTAACACCCCCCCCCCCCCAATGCCAGGGTGGTATCGGATTACAAAGCATGTAAGAGTTTCCCCCCCTTCTTGGAATGCCTTTATAAATTAGGCTTACAAGATTGTTTTAGGTAGATGATTTAAAGAATTAGAACAGTCAATCTTCAGATGGATTGGAGGCATAGTTGGCCGCCAATTCTTTGGGTATATCAGGATTTTTGGGGCATTTACTAGTGATATGCCCTGTCTTCTTGCATTTGTTACATTTCATCTTCTCGGGATATTTCTTCCAGCAGTTGTTTACAAGATGTCCTTTTTTCTTACAGAAAGAACATCTAGTGAGAGCTATATGTACGAATACTTGATCATGAGAATTTGAAGTTGCCTGACCATTGCTACTTTCTTTGTGGTTCCTCTTTTCTTCATCTAAACAGGATTGAATGGTACTTGCCAATCTAGGATCTAGAATGTTGGTGAGAGTGGTTACAAGAGTAGGAAACACCTGTTTTACAACTTTTAAGAGTATAGCAATAGCATCTTCTTCATGTATTGGAGCTTGTACAGAGGCAAGCTATGCCATAAGTCCCTTCATGTGAGAGATGAATTTTCCCAAATCTTCTCTTGATCAATATTCCAAGATAAAGAATTCAATTTTAAGGAAGATTTTATAATTTTTACTAGTGGCTCCATAGAGCTTTTCAAGCTCATCCCTTTTTTCTTTAGCAATGTTTAGTTGATCAAGATAATGAATCAGGGATTCATCTAAGTGTAACATTATGATTTCTTGAGGACGTTGGTCATCCTCTATATCAACCAGATTTGTAGAATTTACAGCTGTACTACTTTGAATGAGAGGCCAATACCTTCTCTCCATCATTTTTTATTTTATAAGTACTTTCCATGGGTGGAAATCTTTGCCATCAAACTTTCAAATTTGAGGACGGACATCAGCATATGTTGTGGTCATTGAGAAAGTCTTACCACTTGTTAGGACAAGGGGAGTGTCTAGTCCCTTACAAATTTTCCACTGAATGCGGAAGCAAATCAGACAGTTTGAAATCAAAGTTGCAATGAAGATAAAGGCTGAAAATCATATAAATGTAATATTTCAAAGTATGACTGTGGCGGTCCTTTCTTATGTGCAAACTTCTTCCGAGGTTTAATAGTTTTTTTAGGTTTTAATGAAGTAAACCTAGACTAGACTTTAGGCTCCTCCTTGTGGTATGGCTTAGTGGATGAAGCTTGTGTTGGACAAGGTTGGTCTATGATCTCAATGCTTGCTGATGATTTCGAGGATAGTACAATGACACTCATCCTTTTGATTTCATTGACCAGTGTACTTGAAACAAATTCACTCACGGTATGCAATCCACTTCTAGTGTATGATGGTCTATGTGTTTATAATTGTACACATAACCTTACAACAATATACGAAGAGAAATAAAAAACTCACTAGATTTTAGTGAATGCCCAGCAAGCAAATGATTAAATGATTCTTCATGATTGGTGTTTAGAAACACTATTGTCAAGCTTAGTGAAGTGCTTGAATGGAACCCAGTTGGAAGTCAGCTTCCCAATGCACTTAGTGATGTCCATTGAGAATGCCCAAGAGCTTTTGAATCTGGAATAAGCTTCAGAGATTATGCTTCGGTGATTAGAATCACTGTTAATGAAGCTCAGAGTGAAAAAATGACAAAATGTCAAGCTTCGAGCTTATTGGCTATGGCTGCCATAAAATACACAGTTAGGGTTTGGCAAATATCTCTCTCTGTGGGAGGAATTTCCAGCAACCCTCTTGCGGGAGGATGGCCCACTAGGGGAGCTATAGAAGCCCTATGGTGGTGGCTGAGATTGCACCGCCTGTTGCCCACGCCATATCTGAAGACGCCACACTATCAAAAACTGTGCCGTTTCTGGGAACCACGCAATGCTGGGCTCATTCATGGACAATGTTGGGGGTATACTTGACAAGGAGTTGCATCTTGATGTGGAAAAGAGATCTCCAGAAGAAAGCATGAGCTAATATGGCCTCCTTTGTCCTCCCCAGGTCCTCCAATGGAGATAGGTTGCAGGAACCTATGGAGGAAAGAAGGATAAGATGAAGGAAATAATAGCTCATGTGCACTTAGTGGTAGCTGAGAGTATAGGAAGCTCAGGGGATCAGAGGAGGCTATGATACCATGTTGGGAACCAAGGTTGCAACATTGGAATGTGTGCACAAAAGGGAGAAGAGAGCTCAAAGTACAAGAACAAAATCTTGCTTACTAAGTTGCTTAGAGTACAACTTGGGTACACTCTCTCACGCTTGATAGTGATCCATAGGCTGTATAAATAGCCTCTACCAAGCTAGGGTTAGGGTTTCCCCTGCCCCTAGGGCTATTCACACTCGTCTGCCCTTATGCTCCCTTGCTTATTGTGGGTTTCTATGCATGTCTTCTAACACTCATGGCTTGGGATTGAAGTGATAGCATGATTAGTGATGGGACCTGAAACGGGCCAGCACTGGCTCATGCACTAGCCGGACCTCTATCATATGCTCAACAACCCCACGGCGTTGCGGCCAGGAGCGTGGATGACACATACATCATCTTCCTAAACATCTTGCACTTGTATCACATCTCGTAGTCGAACTCTAACCAAATTAACACTCCTCAGAGGGAGTCCCTAGCACATTGCCAAATGGCACGAAGCACAAACATAGGAGGTCCTCCCACGGCTAACTGCCGCTACCTCACTGTGACTCTCCTACACCTTGGGGATTGGCCCCTCGATGCGTCACTAAACATATACAACATACAAACACAAACTTCTCTTTTTTATGATTCGCATATTTCTAGGAGATGTACCATGCTTCCTCAATTTTCTTTCCCTTAGATACAACGCCTAGCCTACACCTTGGACAACCTTACTCACTCAATGTTGGTCATATTCCTCTAGAAAGCAAATGGCATGCATCCAGGAGATATTGTCAGATATCTTTGAAACTTCTTTATGATTTATGCAACTTGTGAATGTCCACGTACTCAAGCAATCAAGAAAATAAGCATTTGTGCACATGTGGAAAACATTTCTTTCAATGAATTTGACTATTGCTCGTATGCGGCGTTGCATGAACCTAGCACCGAGAAACCCTCGTGCTGCTAGGTCCTTAATTTTCAACTATCGACCAACCTAAATGGTATGCATAAAACCAGCAAGCTTTTCATCATTTCATTCAGCATTTTAACACCTTTCATACACTCTACCCCCTCACCGGTTTAGGTTGTGCATGGTGCATAGGTTTAATGTTCATTTTCCATGTTTTCATTGTATAAAAAGCCATAAAAACTCACTAAAATATAAAGGTAGGGCTGACTTGAGGCTAAAACTCATACTTCAGACCCTCCATACATCCACAAACATGGTTCTTATTTTTTCTTTATTTTCGGCACTCAAAATCTTTTTTTCCCCTATTTTTAGTGGTTTTTCCCTAATTTCTTTGTATTTTTCTCATTTTTCTACATTTTTTAATTACTGAAAATTCAAAACATGTCATGGGCTACGGCCCTTAGTTCATTTGTAGCAAAAAGCGCAAGTTTAGTTGGTGTGTCTTGCTATATTTTCCATTTATATCTCAAAAACACCCAAATTTTCCATATTTTATGTGTTTTACGGGTTTTACCCTATTAATTTCATCCAAAACACTTATGATTTTCTGATTTTCTGATTTCAAACAGTTGGAAGACATTGCAAACAACATTATAATGCATAATCATCCCATGGGAACAAATACTCATTAGGCAAATTGCATAAAACATCAATTTCCTTTGTAAAAATGAGATTATTATTCTTTGCGGGTTGCGCGTTTTTATTTGCCATATCTCGGGACTGATTTCCAGCCACCATTAATGCTCATGATAGTCCACAACCAGCAATCTTCCTTCCTTTTATACCACGGAGCAATCCGGTCTTCATTTGACAAGCATCCCTCATCCATTCTTCTTCCTCTTCTTCACCACATGAATCTTCCTTCCTTTTATACCACGGAGCAATCCTGTCTTCACTGGACAAGCATCCCTCATCCATTCTTCTTCCTTTTCTTCACCACATGAATCTGCCTTTAAGAAAGGGAGAGGGAGGAGAGAGAAAGAATGAAATCAGAATTCTTCACAAAGACCACTATTTCTCGGGCAAGAGGTGGCGATAGAGTCAGCATCCAGGGGGGATTGAAGCCCCATGATCATTGATGTGGGTTGTATTGAGGCTGAAGATTGCCTCCTCCTCTCCATAGCGCATTTTTCGGCACCTGTTGTTGATGGCACCTTCTTCTCCTTCATCTCACGTTTTTTTTCCATGCCCTCTTGTCAAATGGCATAAAATGTTGGGCTCCCAAGAGGCACTTGCCCATTTGGCCACTCTAATGTCCACCTCTTCGCATCTTGACCGGTTTCTTGGCCATTTCCTCGTCTGGACTCGGAATTGAGCTTTGAAAAATCCTGGGCATCCGACTTGGCATCCCGCATTGGCTAGTAGCTCTTGTCTACCCGTACGACTGTCTGAAAAATTATGAAAAATCAACAAGTGTCGCTCGGGGGGCGCCTTTAAAGCACTTTGGCGCTTAAAATCATCCTAGATCGAGCTGTCGCCTTCGACGTTGAATATTTTTCCCTCGATATTCATAATTTTTAGCTATTTTTAAGCACTTCTCGGCACCAAAATTCCGCTCTCATTGGCGCCACGGGATAGGGCGACTCAGCCCATCGAATCCCACGAACATATCTGCACATAAACAACCAAAGGAAGCATCAAGCTGATACAAAATAGATATAGATTAAACATAGCACAATGCTCACCCTATCTCCTGACAGAACCAAGGCATGACATCCACAAGGAGTAGGCCTAGCATCATCTGATAGAAGGTCCGAAGCTAGTCACTAACCAACTGCTCCAACACAGCCAAACTAAAAAGAGCTATCAAAGAGGTTGCCCTAAGTGGTGGTCTGAACTACCTACCTACCTAAGGACAACACAACCAGGAGCTCCGACTAGGCGAGGACTCCTATAGCCTAATCAAGAAATATTGACTGTAAGCACATTTCTGCTTTTAGGGTGTTTACTTTATTGACTTATTTGGGCATGTAAAAAGGAGGGAGCTGAGCGTAGTGCCCCAATGAGAACAGGGCATCGGTCTCGGGACCTGTCTCGGTACCCAAGAACCTACCAAGCCCTCACAAGGCGACACTTAATCCTTTTCTAATGCTCACTTTTATTTTCGCTCCAACCTTCCTTCATTTTTTTTTCTTTTTCCAGCATGAGGCCACCCCTAGGAAGACAAGGCATCGGCCCCGGGTCTGACTCATTCCCAGGAACCTACCAGGCCTTCACAAGGCAATGATCAACTGCATAGACATTTTCATTTCTTTTCTCTTAAATTTTTATAGGGGTTAGAACCCCTTTTTACACACCTTCGTATTTATATTTATTATCTTGTCAGATATTCAGGGTTTTTTCCCTTTATCATCTTTATTTTTCTGTTGGCAGGCTTCTCTAACTGCCTCACAACTAATAGGAACTCCTAGAATGTCCGCCTAGCAGGCTAGCAGAACAGGGTCACTAGGATTTCCTTCTAAAACAGGTCTTTCAATGCTTGGCAATGTCGTTGTAGAAGGCAACGACTACTCAGACCTCCCTCAAACATACTAAACCAAAACCTGGGACTTCATGCCTTGGACGCCGGTCCCCAACAAGAAAGGACAAACCCCCTTAACAAGTACATAAACACATACATCATAACAACCACAATACTCATAAAGGAAAGATATCACCTAGATAGGGCCACAAGAAGCTTCCACACAACAAAAGGTTCCTTCCAAGCTCTTCTTCTGAACCTGTCTAGCACAAAACTCAAACAAGAAACCATTAACTGTACCTGCACTAAACAGGCAATTGGCCCTCTTGGCCTAATGAAATAAAGCATTCAAAACCTCGCAACACTAGCCCTCTTGTCCTAACGAGATCAAACAAAATAGCCTCTACACAGCCTTCCTTGGAAGAATCCAGATATACAATAATAAGCTCACTTCTAAGGAGGAAAAACAGGCTCGTAGCCCTAAACTAAATGCATGAGGTTATGACCCATCCTTCCTGCATAAATAGCAAGAGGTGTACGCATAAAATGTTGTCTAATCAACCTATGGTTCCTGGATAATAATGGTAGATTGGTCTCGGCCACTCTTTGCATCACCCATATCAACCATCGTCTGCCATATATTGCATGTTCTGATAACATACCCCACAAGCGACCGAGTCCTGTTCCATCATTGATCACAATATCCAAACTAGGACCACAATTAAAGAAGAGGTCTTCCGCATAAGCAAGATTTGCCAATGAATCCGCATACTGATTCCAGTAACGTGGGATCAGCTGAAAAGACACTTTCTCAAACTCCTCAAGTAGGGTCATAGCAGTTTGACGATATATATAGAGAATGGGATTCCACACTGTGTTTATCCCATCTAGCTGATTCAGGATCAACTGGGAATCCCCTTTTACTAACAATCGAGGAATACCACATTGTTTGGCAATATACTGTCCCATAATCAAGGCTTTATACTCTGCCATATTGTTAGTGAATCCTACCCCGAGATAAGCAGCTAACTTCATCGTCACTCTACATCGGGGATCTTGGATTACTACTCCAACACTTCCTTTTCTATTAGGGCCCCTGGACGCTCCATCAAAATATAGTGTATATGTCCACAATGGGTTTACATAGCTGGCCATCATGAACTCCTCTATTTGTAATTATGGTAATCAAAGTTTAGCATGTTGAGAGGATGAACAGACGGCTCCATCCCACCTTCTTCATTAAACTCAACAAGGATACTCATCAACAGTCGCAAGCAGTGATGGCAGAAGACTTTAATCTCCCACACAAAGGTTTCGTCTTCTTGCTCAATCACCTTATATCCTTTGCTCCACCAGATGAGTTTCCCCTGATGGTATCTTTGCTCTAGATATGGGTGCTCCAAATAAGGGATTAACCGACCCATCCACCAGCTTTTAACCTATTTTCCGCAGGTCTCAAGTCATTCCCATCATGGACCTGCAATGCATTTCTTTTGTATTAGCATACTTGGAAGTAATAAGGTTTAATCTTAATAAGATTAACCTTATTCTTAAACTCTACTCCCTGTAGATCAGCCAATAGGGCTGTAGACCTATTCTTCCCTAACCTAACAATCTTGTAGGGGCCATCCCATTTAGGTTCCAATTTCCTTGGGAACAGCTCCTTATGCGCATCATAATACAAAACCAGTTGCCCCTTCTTAAAGTTATACTTCTTCGCTTTCAGGTCATGCAACTGTTTCATGCGACGTTTAGCCACCTCTTGATGTAATAGACTTTGTAACTTAATTTCATCTAGGTGTGCTAAAGTCGTAAATTGCTCTAATAGGGCGTCCTCATTACCCAAAGAATGGTTTATTGCAAATCTAATGGTCGGAAACTCAATTTCTAAGGGTGAAACGCACTCTTCACCATAAACTAGTTTGAACGGCGTGTGGCCAGTGGCTCGCTTGAACGTGGTATTATATGCCCATACTGCCACATATAGCTTCATATCCCAGTCGCGTTTCTTTTCAGATACGACTTTCGATAGGATACCCACAAGCTGCTTGTTGGTACTTTCAACCTGCCCATTTTCCTGCGGATTATAAGGAGTCGTTTTATTGTGCTTGATTTGCCAAGCCTCAGTCAAGCTTTTGATCACCTTATTCAAGAAATGGGTTCCACGGTCCAACACTAATTCTTTTGGGGGACCAAAACGGCATATTATCTGCTCTAAAAGGAAACTAGCAGTTTCTTTAGCATCATCTTTCCTTGTTGCACGTGCTTCTGACCACTTTGTGAAGTAGTCAGTTGCTACAATACTATACCTCTTTTGCGTAGTCGACGATGGAGTAATAGGACCCACAAAGTCTATTCCCCACTTCTCAAATGGAAGTATCGCCATAATAGGGGTGAGTGGTCTTTTCCTATTCTCTCGACTATCATGTCGTTGACAAATATTGCATCTCTTAACATATGCAAACACATCCTGGAAGATGGCAGGCCACCAATAACCTGCTCGTAAAGCCTTTTGTGCTGTAAGGCGTCCGACAAAATGACATCCGCAAGCGAAATCATGGCACTCTTCCAAAATGAATGGCACCTCGTCAGGCATCACACATCGGCGATAGATGTCATCAACCCCTTGCTGATATAGTGTACCTGTGATCAAGGCAAACTTTAATGCTTGCTACTTAGTTTTCCTTCTCTCAGCTTTAGATAGTTCAGATCTAGCCTCTCCTGTCGATAAATAATACGTTATTGTAGTGTACCAGGAGGGAATAGACGTCGTATCTATTTTAAATAACAACTCCATGTCACTACCTTCAACCACAAATTCTTTTGGCTCCCCAAATTCCACAAGACATTCCACAATCCCCTGTAACCTTGGTGGCTTACTCTTGATCTCATAATCAAACTCTTGCAAAGTGATTAACCACTTCGCTAGACGATCAGGCGGCTGCAGCTTATTCATCAATAATCGAAGCCCCTCCGCCTTCGTATAAAGCACAACTTTCTCATAGAGAATATTATAATGCCTGAATTTCTTGGTCCCAAAGACCATCACAAGACACAACTTCTCCATGTAGGTATAATTGATCTCTAAAATGCCCAATTTTCGACTAGCAAAGGCTATCAGATGATACCACTTTTCCTCCCAGATTTGGGCTAAACAATAGTTGATACTATGCATAGTGGCTGTTGAAAATATATAGAACACCTTGCCTCTTTTAGGTGCTTTTAAAATGGGAGCTTTGACTAGCTCATACTTCACATCCTCGAAAGCTACCTTACAAGGGTCGCTCCATACAAACAAATAGCTAAAGGACAATAGATTTGTAAGCGGCAACGTTCTTTCTGCCAAGGCATTTATGAATCTACGGTAATAACCAACTAAAGACAGAAAGCTATGAACTTCTTTCGGAGTGCATGGTGGACCCATGTCAACTATGACTTTGACCTTCTCGGGATCTGTAGCAATTCCTACTGAACTGACCACATGGCCCAGCAAGAGCCCATAAGTTACGCCAAAAACGCACTTCCGTGGGTTAAGAGAGATACAAAATTACCTACACCGCTCAAAACATTTTCACAAAATAATCAACTGCCTTTCTCTCACGGTGGCGGCCCCTAAGCCATCAATAAACACCTTCAACTCTTCAGGGGATATGTCACCGAATGTCTTATCTACTTTTCGCTGCCACGAACCAGGCGCATTGCATAAACCAAAGGCCATCACATGGTATGCAAAAGTACCAAAGATAGTAATAAAAGTTGTTTTCAACTTGTCATCCTCTGCAATTGCCATCTAGTTATATCCTGCAAGGCAATCCATAAACGAATATATCTCCCTACCCGCTAATTGATCCAACATTTGGTCAATGAATGGCAACGGGTAGTAATCCTTAACCGTCTGCTTATTCAGCTCTCTAAAATCTACACATAATCGGATTTGATTATTTTTGTTCTTTCTGATCACAACTGGTGAACACCATTCCGTGTGTTGCACATGAAAAATCAAACCCGCTCTCCGAAGCTTTTGTAACTCCTCAAACAGCCCGTCCCTCAGTTCAAAAGGCATACGCCTTACTTTTTGATGCACAGGATGACTGCCCTCTTTTATAGGAATAGTATGAACAGCCAAGCTAGGAGGAATGCCTCTCAGCTCATCATAACTCCAAGCAAAGATGTCGCGGAATTCTTGAATCAAGGACACATAGTTCTCCCTTTCTCCTAAGCTGAGCATAGAACCTAATTCAATTGGCCGCGAATCATTCGGCATACCAAGGTCTAGCTCAATAACATCTGCGTCTCTTATACGATCTTGAGCCTCTATCGGCTCGTTCAGAGTGATCTGATAGATGTCTTCCGTGGTGGATCCCTCTTTGGACTCATCACTTGATGATGTCTCACTGGCGAATACATCTTCTAATTTCTCCAATTCTGTAGAAGATAGAGGAGCTCTCTCACTCTACGGGGACTCACGATAGGCATCAATCACCATACGCTAAGCATCTCTGCGGAATATCAGACCAGCGGGTATATCCACTTGACAGTCCGCTTGCAAGATCCAAGGTCGTCCAAGTAATACTTGGTAACTTGGACGCCCTACAAAACGAATCACCCTAAAGTCCAACAGGCATTCTACATTTGCAATAGTGACATGGACCTTAGTAATGCAGCCTTCTGGATGTCTCAAACTATCATCCGCCATTCTGAGAATTGTGGAGGTATCTTTCTAGATCGCAAGACCCAACCCAATTTAGAACTCATAATGTTAACAAATGATCTCATGTCGACAATGGCATAATCTACTAATATCCCATCGACATAGGCTGCAACCCTTGGGGAATGCTTCTCAGCATGCTCGAACCAGTCATCACCAACTCGTGCAATACCCAAAGGTTCTACAATATACCCGGTACGCAGGATCTTTCTAAATTCCTTGGTGCTCCTGGAGAAAGCTTAATAAGCTGTAAAAGGTTCACATCTGGCTTGACTTCGCAAAGAGAGCTCGCCAAATCGAATTCATAATAGTTCGGTAGAGTTCGCTTTTCACGCCAAACCATCCGCTCTTTAGGTCACTGAACCGGCTTTATTGCCTCTTTTTTAACTTTCACCTTCTTCCTCGGTGGTTCCTTATCCTTCTTAGCATTGGCTTTACTCTCCATGGGCTTCAGAGGTTCCCCTTCCATGGCAGGATCCAGAACTTGCGTTCCTTTATCGCCTTGTTTAGGGTTTCCGTCGACAGGCTTATCCTTGTCGACCTCTCTACCCTTTTGACCTCTTGTAAGGACCGCTTGTAGATTAGAGGTTTCAGCATCATTAACACGCACAGCCTCAATCAAACTAACCCCACTACCACTAGGCAGCTCCTCCTCTGTAGTCTTTGGTCGTTGAAGTATTTGTTTAGGTCCGTCTTCTCGCTGGGAATCATTTCCTTGCGCAAGATGATTAACAGGCCCTGGTTGCCGACTACCTCGCTAGAGGGAACTAATCTTACTCCAGCAAGTGGCTGGTAAATGGCCAGATTTTCCACAAATATCGCACTTGACATTTGGGCAATTCTGTGGATAATGTTGCCCACCACACCATTTGCAGCTAAACCTCGAAGGTGCACCCTCATCTAGGTATCTACTTCCTATCAAATTTTGTTATTTTTTAAGAAAGTTGACATCAACAGCTATTTGTCGATATTGTTTCGTAATCATGCCGGTATAATGCTTCATCACGTCCTTAACCTCGCCAATAATATTGGAAGCACTCGACTCGTAGCCTTTATCATTACCATGCCGTTCCATCGGCCTAACAATTTGATTAGGCACTGGTTGTTGAACCACATGCATGGTATTAGGATTAAGTGCCTGGCTTCCACCATTTGGAGCCATTTGACTCCCCATAGGCATCAACATGCTAGGGGGAGTTGGTAATAAAGGCACATTCTGCATCATATTCCCTCTCCCATTAGGATTAGCCATCCCTATCCCTTGGCTACTACTACCATTGGCCGTCGCCATATTATTTCCCAATGCTAGACCCATATTCGAACTGCCTCGAGAGGCATAGGTTGCTTGTAGTCGGGATTCCACTTCTTGTGCTCGTGTAAATGCAGTATCTATATCTCCCAAAGGGACACTACTCAACTGCAACTGGATATTAAAGTCCAAACCATGCAGAAAATATTGCAATTGAGCCGCTACGGGGATAGAAATAGAGGTGTCCAACTTACGGAAAACCTCTTTTAGTTTCTTTGCATAAGCATGAATATCCTCGTGTGGTTCTTGACGGGTTACGTTAAGTACACGCAACCAATATTTCCCACCCCTTTCAGGGGAAAACTCCCTTCGAAAAGCTCCATAAAATGAATCAATATTCAATATGGTTCCGGCTTCTAAACCATGATACCATATTGCAACTCTTCCTTTGAGAGTCATGTTGAAGAACATCATTAAATGTCCTTCTTCATGGATACGACAATTAAACATCAGCTTTTGAAACTCCCTTATGTGGAGTTTCACATCTTCCTCAACTAGCCCATTAAAAATGGGTAGCAGGTAACCTAAAGCCGAAAAATCCATCGTTCCTGTAGGAATTGCAATAGGCTGCGCCATGACGAGAATTGGATTTGCACTAGGAATAGGGGACGGTGCGGTTACACCTCCCGCACTTGATGTAGACTAGCTTATGGGAGAAAGGGAAGCACTAGAGCTTCCACCTTCTCCTAACTTACTGCTTGTGGCACCAAGACCACTAGATCCACTCCCTCGTAAGGGTTCAGCACCGCTACGCTTAGGGGAATACCTCCTAAAAATTTCAGCACGTCGCCTAGCTCTTTCGTCTCTCTCTTGCTTTTGGATTTTGGCTAGGCGATGCTTATCAAGAAATAATGGGTCAATCTCAGTATCCTTTGGCATAAACTGCTAACTGGTCCATAGACAACCAGGATTCAAGGACCGCCACTTCTATGCGGCTCCCGGTAGACGCACCACTGATGGGACCTGAAACGGGCTGACATTGGATACATCATCTTCCTAAACATCTCGCGCTTGTATCACGTATCGTAGTCCAATTCTAACCCAATTAACACTCTTCAGAGGGATCCCTAGCACATTGCCAAATGGCACAAAGCACAAACATAGGAGGTCCTCCCACAGCTAACTACCGCTACCTCACTGTGACTCTCCTACACCTTGGGGATTGGCCCCTCGATGCGTCGCTAAACATATATAACGTACAAACACAAACTTCTCTTTTTTATGAATAGCATATTTCCAGGAGATGTACCATGCTTCCTCAATTTTCTTTCCCTTAGACCCAATGCCTAGCCTACAGCTTGGACAACCTTACTCACTCAACGTTGGTCATATTCCTCTAGAAAGCAATTGCCATGCATCCAGGAGATATTGTCTGATACCTTTTAAACTTCTTTATGATTTATGCAACTTGTGAATGTCCACGTGCTCAAGCAATTAAGAAAATCAGCATTTGTGCACATGTGAAAAACATTTCTTTCAATGAATTTGACTATTGCTCGTATGCGGCGTTGCATGAACCTAGCACCGAGAAAGCCTCATGCTACTAGGTCCTTAATTTTCAACTATCGACCAACCTAAATGGTATGCATAAAAACAACAAGCTTTTCATCATTTCATTTAGCATTTTAACACCTTTCATACACTCTACCCCCTCACCCGTTTAGGTTGTGCATGGTGCATAGGTTTAAGGTTCATTTTCCATGTTTTCATTGTATAAAGAGCCATAAAAACTCACTAAAACATAAAGGTAGGGCTGAACCGAGGCTAAAACTCATAATTCAGACCCCCCATACATCCACAAATATGGTTCTTATTTTTCCTTAATTTTCGGCACTCAAAATCCAGTTTTCCCCTATTTTTAGTGGTTTTTTCCTATTTTTTTTGTATTTTTTCCATTTTTCTACATTTTTTAATTACTAAAAATTCATTAAAGGTTATGGGCTATGGACCTTAGTTCATTTGCAGCAAAAAGCACAAGTTTAGTTGGTGTGTCTTACTATATTTTCCATTTATATCTCAAAAACAACCAATTTTCCCATTTTTTACGTGTTTTACGGGTTTTACCCTATTAATTTCATCCAAAACACTTATGATTTTCTGATTTTCTGATTTCAAACAGTTGGAAGACATTGCAAAAAACATTCTAATGTATAATCATCCCATGGGAACAAATACTCATGAAGCAAATTGCATAAAACATCAATTTCCTTTGTAAAAATGAGATTACTGTTCTTTGCGGGTTGCGGGTTTTTATTTGCCATATTTCGGGACTAATTTCTAGCCACCATTAATGCTCATGATAGTCCACAATCAACAATCTTCCTTTCTTTTATACCACGGAGCAATCCTGTCTTCATTTGACAAGCATCCCTCATCCATTCTTCTTCCTTTTCTTCACCACATGAATCTGCCTTTAAGGGAGGGAGAGGGAGGAGAGAGAAAGAATGAAATCAGAATTCTTCACAGAGACCACTATTTCTTGGGCAAGAGGTGGCGATAGAGTCAGCATCCAGGGGGGATTGAAGCCCCATGATCATTGATGTGGATTGTATTGAGGCTGAAGATTGCCTCCTCCTCTCCATAGCGCATTTTTCGGCACCTGTTGTTGATGGCGCCTTCTTCTCCTTCATCTCACGTTTTTTTTCCATGCCCTCTTGTCAAATGGCATAAAATGTTGGGCTCCCAAGAGGCACTTGCCCATTTGGCCACTCTAATGTCCACCTCTTCGCATCTTGACCGGTTTCTTGGCCATTTCCTCGTCTGGACTCGAAATTGAGCTCTGAAAAATCCTGGGCGTCCGACTTGGCATCCCGCATTGGCTAGTAGCTCTTGTCAACCCGTACAACTGTCTGAAAAATTATGAAAAATCAACAAGTGTCGCTCGGGCGCCTTTAAAGCACTTTGGCGCTTAAAATCATCCTAGATCGAGCTGCTGCCTTCGACGTTGAATATTTTTCCCTTGATATTCATAATTTTTAGCTATTTTTAAGCACTTCTCGGCACCAAAATTCCGCTCTCAATTAGTATAGACATGAAATTGACTTAGGTGGTTTGCAACTTCTAATGTTTGCCTCGTGAAAGCAAAAATAAATCTAGATAAGTTGAGTCAATTATTTATATACATATATACTTGTATGTGAAATTGAATACAAGTTCATACATCTAAGAAAGCGGGTATGTAATGATTTTTTTAAAATATATCGTATAAGTGTAAAAAGGGGGATCATATGACTCTTTCACAAGCCATAGATAGGGTTTTTTTTTTTACAATTCTTTACTTGTAGATAACATGTCTCATTTACTAAGAGTAAACACCCTAGACTACTCCATCTATACATCATTTTCCAAATCATCATGCAAGAAGACATTCTTCAAAGTCATTTTCTGTAAACTCCACCCTTTGGCTATTGTTGAAGTAATCAATCACGCATTTGAAATTTTCCACCCTAGCAAGTAGATTAAATATCTCTTTATAACTTATACAGCATGTCTATGCATAGCCTTTTGCAACTAGCCTAGCCTTGTACTTGCTAATAGCACCATCTACATTATGCTTTATTTTATAAACTCACTTATAACCAATAAGTTTTTATCCTTTGGGCAATGATACTAGATCTGAAGTCTTGGTGGCCTCTAATACATCCATATCCTTATCTACTATTGTATCCTAATGAACATAGTTAACAAGCTCTCAAAACAAATGGGCTCAACATCTCAACTAATGTTATCGTATAAGGATAATGGCGAGTTTCATAACACTCAAACCAAATTTTCTAATAGGGTATCCCATCCTGCTAAACCTACGTACCACTGGATCACTCAATGGAGCCTCCACATTATCATGTGCTCTTTATACACCTGGTGACATGACTAAAGAAATACCAATTTCATCATTCAAAATCTTTGAATCACTAGAGTCTCCATCAATAACCACATGACTAGTAGATACACTATTACAATTTGAAACTTTATTCTTCCCTTTTTCATTATCTACCACAATAATAGATCCATCTAAAGATATTGGACTACTTCTTAGTCTCCTAGTTTAAGTCTAAGGACTAGCTCTAGATTTACTACTAGATGTTGTCTTTGCTCCACTAAAATTCCAAGACTCTTGATTTTTTTAAATGAACATGACTATCATGATCATCAATATAATCTATTGCATCTCGATTGGATGCATATCAACTACTCATCTTATCAAAGATAGCATCCCTACTCACTTGAAACTCACCGCCAACATGGTTATAATAATGATACCCTTTTTTCTCACTAGATTATCCAATGAAAATATATTTTTCACCCTTTGGTTCCAATTTGTTCCTTGACCCATTAGGCACATACGCATATGTAATACAACCAAACACTTTCAAGTGTGATACACCAAGTTTCTTTCTTATAAAATATTCTTCAACAATCATATCATAAACTATAATTATGGGAAACTTGTTCATAATGTTGATAGTAGTATGAATAGCCCTTATACCAAAAATTCTTAGATATATTCTTTCTAGCCATCACTATCCATGTAAATTTTGTAATATATCTATTTTTCATTTTGGAACTCTATTTTGTTGTGGGATATACCTGCATGTAAACAATCACTTTATCCTTTGAATCCTCGAAAAATCATTGAACTCAATAGAGAGATATTCTTACCCTCCATTTGCACTCAAGCACTTAACTTTTAGGCATGTTTCTACTTCAACAACCTTCAATGTTTTGAATTATTTAAATACTTCACTCTTTTTCTTCATAAAATATACCAGAGTTCCCTAGAGAAACCATTAATGAATGTAATAAGATCTGCCACCAAGAGATGCATTTTACCCCAAACATCTATATGCAAAACATCAAGTATATTCTTGCTTCAACTCTGTTATATGCAAAAACAGTTGCCTTGCATGCCTTCCAAAGTGACATGCATTACAAAGTTTTTTTAATTCTGTAACTATAAATGTAGGCATAACCCTTTCAAGTGCATTAATTTCAACATTCGTAGATCTATATGCCAAATGCATTTCTTCCCTTCTTCAATGTCTACAACTACATCTTTCCCTTTTGCATACATATCAACATCCATAGCAATAATTCAAATATCCAAAGTAAACAATTGACCAACTCTTCTTTCTTTTGCAACTAACTTGTACTTATTATTGAAGTCTTCAATAAATTAGACCTTTGCATTAAATGTAACTTGTAGCCCTTGCTCTATCATTTAATCATGAGATACCAAATTCTTTGTAATGGATAGCACATGTCACACACTTGGCAAACACTTTGTCTGACCATCATGTAAGGACAAATTAACTTTTCTAATATGTGAAATTAGATGGTACAAATCATCACATCCCTCTACACAACCTAGACTTTGTAAATCATGCATCTCTTAAAATTGTTTAGGATGCCTAGTCATGTGATTAGATGTACCTAAATCAATATATTATTCATCATCTAATGCCCACTTTCTTATAATAGCATTCATAATATGTTGCATGATAAATAAATGAACATTTTTGTCATCATTCTGTCTTGAAGATTATGTGTAATATCCTTGATATAACTTGTTATTGTGAATTTCATTCCTTTCATCAAAATAATGAGCTACAATATGACTTGTTCTTCCACATAATGGTTGAGAATACCAAATTTGCTAGAACCTCTATTCTACCATCCACCTCTTTCTCTAGAGCTCCAATTTCCTCTAGAATTACCATGGCCTCCTAAAAATTTCATGTCACTAAACTATTAATTTAATCTATCTCATTGGTTACCACTAATACATCCCATACCCTGATCTCTTGAAGAGGATTTGTCACCTCTCCTTTCTGAACTTGAGTAAACTACTTGGACTTGTTTACCACTTCTTTTAGATAATTCACCTTGCATGTTGATCCCTTTAGTAATCATAAGAGAGATCTACTCATCAAAATCTGGAAATGAATTCCATATATATACAAAAATAACCAAAGATTTCCAAGCCTTCTCATTATTAATGCCACCCAAAGTAGATGAAAGCAAATTGTCATCATCAAGCATTGCATCAATAGTTGCAAGGGTATCTAAAATGCTTCTCACCTTCAAAACATACTCATTTATATACATCTTTCCTTTCTTCAAGGTATTTAACTCTTCCTTTAGTTAAATTGTTCATACCTTTATATTGGCTTAAAACATATTCTCCAAGGTTGTCTAAGTTGCACGTGAAGCTTTTGTAATTTTGATATACCCCACTATAGTGCTATCAGTGACTAAAACCCTAAATCAATATATTATATTTTTATCTTTTTCATACCTTTAATTATTCTGCAGTCATGGGATTATGAGAGCTGAACTTTAGAGCTAATTTTAAAGCACAAAAGTGGCTTGAGATCCATAAAAAAAGCAATTTTGGTGAAAAATGAAATGATCATGGATCAAGGAGTTGGAGTTTTCCTAAATGTATTTCGATGTTGGGAATCCAATGTAAGTTTCCCTTGATCGATCGGAGTTTGTTTGAGCTCCCATTGGGAATCCAATGTAAGTGTCTCTTGATTGATCAGAGTCCGTTTGAGCTCCCATTTAATGGCTGCAATGTTTAGCATTATGAAGCAGCTACGTGATTTGAAAGGTGAAAAGCAAGTGATAGAGGCCAAGGTTATAGATTTCAATGCTAAAAATTTGTCTGTCTAGTCGGATCATGAATCTGAGGTCAGTTGTCCCTTTGTCCAACCTAAAACCACTTGCGAGATAGTGTGAACATAAGAAAGATCAACTAGTTTTTCTAAAATCTTATGACTAATTATGATTTTAAAAAGTATATAAATCCAAAAAAGCTATTGAGATGGGGGAGGGGGGGGGGGAGGTGTAAATTCTTTTGCGCTCCATTTCTCCCCCAAATTGGGAAGATCACAATTCTCTACATCATCCTCTCTCCTCCTAGGATTGAGATGATGCAATTCTTTACTCCTAATTGCTTCAAACCACGCGAGATTTGACACATTGAATGAAAAGTTCAAAATTCAATCTTTTTCTCTCCTCTTACTCTCTTACCATAAATGTGGTTCATATGGGCTGAGAGGATGAGGGGGGAAAAGTGTCAATTGATGAGACGAGATGCTACAAATGGGACAAGGAAGCACAAAGGAAGAATTAGTATTATCTATAAAAGGATATCAAGTGCTTTTCAATTTCAAAATATGATATGTGTGTATGTAGATTATAGTGTAAACATCTTTTCATGAATTTTTATGAGGAATCTTTCATTCTTGCAATGAAAAATGATTGAACATGTTTAAATATTTTTCAAAATTTAAATTAATGAGTAATAATTAATAATTCACATAATTAGAATTAATATTGTAAAATTATAATGTAAAATTTAATAGAAAAATGATAATTTCATGGATTTTTATGATTCAAATGGTTTTTCTATGGAGTTATATTGAATGTAATGCTAAATCATAATCCATATGTACTTCATAAATCTTAAAATAAAAAAATAGTAATTAATATTAAAATAAAATTTAAATTAATTGAAAAATATTTTTGACAAAACATTTAGTTTAAGAGTGAAAATTTTTACTAAAAATTAGAAGAAAATTAGTGAGTGTATAATGGCTATAGACCATGAGCTTGGACTCAATCTATATCCATTTGTGAGTTAAAGTGGTCATTTAGAGGGTGTTTGTATGGAAAAAATAATATGATATATGGGAATTACCCTACATAATAAATGAAAACATAAAGAAGATAAAATGCCAATAATTTTATATAGAAATATAAGTGTTTGTGCATTGAAATGAAGCATATAAGACTCACTTTATTTAAGTTTAAAGGGACAATAGCACATGTTAGTCGGATGTTGTTTCTAAGTAGTGAAGCAATAAGATAAGGAAAAAAAGCTTTGAAAGAACATTTTTCACACAGCATGTTGGCTAATTTGTGATAAATTTGTTTGAGCACTATATATCATTACACCTTTTATTTGCATTCTTATATATGGTATCAAGAAAAAAAACGTCTCATGGATGCATTGTAGTTCATTGTTGAAACTATTGACTAATGATGAAAGCATTTGAGGATCCTTGAGCTGTAAGATAGTACACTTTTCTTTGGGGGCTCTTCTATGAGGAAAGAAAAATATCTCTCAGAGTGCTCTATCGAAAGAGTAGACAATTGTAACGTGTCCACTAGTATCATCCAGGACACGTCTTAGCAGTCGATTGGAAAGGATGTCTAGAAAGCTCGGCCTGGCACTCCCATGGAATGTTACGGGGTTTGTGATCTAGGGCTTTCCGCGTCTGCCACGTAGATGAAGTATTCTGGCCATTCCCACTTAGGATTGACTAGAATTTGGGTTTTCTTGATTGGTCATTTCCTAACAGCAACTAGCGTCGGATCCAAGCGAATTGAACTACTTTACACAGAAACGCCAGGTCCGAAGCGGATTCACGCTGCACTTGGTTCAAAGATAATGGAAAACGAGAGAGATGCAAAGCTCAACCTCTCTGCCATAAGGCATAGTCCCATTCCATTCCTCTAAAACAATGTAAATCGGTTAAGACATAACTCTAGGTCAACGCTTTTGTTGTTCTTGTCCTTTGACGATCATCCCGCTTTTCTTCGAGAATTGAGAAAAGTTACCGGCCAACCGGGACCACCCAACCGTAGGACAGACCCATGGCCCATCCTCCACACTTTCCTCGGTTTGTTTTAGTTATGTAATTATCTAACACATTAATTAGACATGTAACAATCAGCTTCTTTAATTAATATGTTAAGCACTGGTTCCTTCACGTAATCTTATCACGTGACATAGAAAGCAATATCAAACAAGTTCTTTATTAACATATCATCATATTTATCTTTGAAACACAAGGAGTTCCACCCATAGGCTTTTCCATAATCCGCCCGAAGGCTATCCAGTAATCCACAGGGATCACTTATTCCAAGATTCCGCCCGTAGACTAGTATGCGGGCCTCGAGATCCAATCCTGAGTCACGTTTGCCTCTTGTGCAGGACCCGAAAGGCAAGGGATTTACGGCCAGAGCCCCCTTGGCACCCAAGCGTCCTCCTGCTCCAAGTAGAGCTCAATGAAGAGACCTCTCGCGGTGGGTTCAGTCCACGTTCCCGGCGCGGTCAACAACCCCCTTGGTTAGGGTTAGGCAGGCAGTCGGGGGTAATTGCAGCTGCCTCTCCCTTCAGGCCTTCAACCTGAAGTATAGATGTTCATTTAATTTGTAATTCAAACAGTGCTCTAAAATCTCTAGCAAGCACAAACATTTCCATTAATCGATCTTGTTGTTGGCAAACTGCTAAGGAAGGAATCTTTCCTTTTGAATGCATCTAGCACTCGATCCAGGGTACCTTGCAACTTGGCAAGATCCTTTATATTTTGGGTTAGGGCGTACCCTATTAACCCAACTTGGTCAACCCTAAAGTTCATTGGATACTTTAGTTTCTGGTTTTTAACATTCCTTACTTAGAAGGATATCAAATAATACATCCTTTTGCAAGATAACTTGCGTAAGGATCCGCCATCCTTGTTGAGGGTATTTAACCTTTCTTCTTGTGAATCAATCACAAGACCATATGACTTCGTACTTGCTGCGCAAGTCCTGCATCGTATATGCGATGAAATATCCGTTTCAGTTTCTTTAAGCTGACGTTTGTCAGACCTAGGTTCTTCTTTTATTATTTTCTTTAAGAACCTCAGGGACAAACCCTAGTTCTTTTACGTTAACGATTTATTGACCCTACAATCAAGGAAGGTGGGCAAGTATTTAAGGTATAAAAGTTTCTTGGATTTCAAATCATTCCCAATGCATATTTCGCAGCATAGGTATTTCTAAGTTTATATTAATTCGGTTAACTTTTAGAAGGTAATATCGAGATCACTTCTGCTCGATTGCTATCTATGTGTCAATTGATTTTTCAATCCTAAACTTTATCAATTTGAGGTTAGGTAAATTCAATTAATCTTCTTTTTCTCCTTGCAAACAAAACTCATGCCAAATAAACAATATTTTCCTTGCTAAGATATGCAGTTAGCAATGATAACTTCCTAATGTTTAAGCAACGTAAGAAACCTTTCATGAATTTCACCTTCTATGATGATTCGTTGTAAAAAGAATAGGGGTTAATGGTGCAAGATGTAGTTTTTATTCCTTCAAGATTTAACTGGAATATACTACTTCAGTGGGTAAATAATCTTGCTCATAATTCGTTTTAGTGCATAAGGCTATTTGAAGGAAAACTATGTTTTATACTTTATCCATTTTGCATGTTCAACTAATTAAACTAAATTCCTTCATCGTAAATAACTAGGACAAAATATATCTTATCCCTAACAATTCATCTTGCATGATTGAATTAAAACCGATATAAAACCAAGAAGGAAAAACCTGGTTTTGGGGTGAGATATCCACATGGATACCGGGAGATGACCCTCCCGCAGCTACTCCTTGGACTTTCTTAGGCGGCATTGCAATTGTAATCCTTCAAACGTGAAAGTAGCTTTACACTCCTTTTTCGGAATTCACTGTCACTTCAATATTCCTCTTCTCTCTTTCGAGTCAAGGAATCGTTAAGGGATTGACCACGAGAAAGGGGTAACAAGACCTTTAAGGTCTTAGCTTCTTCAGAGAGGGAAAGGTTTATAAAGCCTAAAAGAAAAAGGCCCTATAGGGATTTATACACGGTGAAAATGGTGTGTGTGAGTGTGGTTTCAAAAAACATATAAAGGCCTTGGGAGATCTTTGGGCTTGGGGTAAAAGGTATAGGAAGGGGGATTTTTTGAGATGTTTTAGGACACGGAGTAGTAAAGGCTTAGGGATTTAAACTCGCGGTGAAAGGGAAAAGGTGAAGGGTGAAGGGCTTATAGCACAGGGGGGGAAAGGGTAATAAGGCTTTTCAAGCCTTAGTTCTTTTTTTTGGGGATTCCATCCATGGGAAGGGTTTTGTGGGGGCTCCACGGGAAGGCTTAAGGATTCCAAGACAAGGGGTTAAGGCCTCCACGGGAAGGTGCTTTAAGGGAGAAAAGGGCTTAAGGGTTTAAAGGGGGGGGGAAGGGTGAGTAAAAGGGATATAAGTGGGGTGAAAGGATTCTAAGGGAATAAAATCTTGAAGCTTCTGTGGGGGCCAAGAGCCGCGTGGAGGGGGGGTGAAAGTCTATAGGCGGCGGCTTCACAGCATTAGGCGATCATTCTCCTCCCTTCACAACTACCATACGTCCCTCCTTCAACGAGCAGCAAGCGTAGTATGTCGTTGTCCTCAGCTCTACCTCTCTCATGGTTTGTGGCAATTGCAGCGTGATCCCTCTTTCTCACACAGCGAAACCCGATTATCACAGCCTCCCCTCCTCTTCCCAGTCCCCATAGCCTTGGTTTTATAGGGAGAGGGAGAGGTACCTCCTCTCCCCCACGCGGCGTGAATGCATGGCCATGAAGCCAAGCAAGCTCTAGTGAGGAGCTTGCTGGCTCCTCTATCCCCTTCCCTCCTTCCAGCACAACGCGCCACTGAGAAAGGGACAAAAAAAAAATCTGAAATATTACATTCTCTCCCCCTTAGAGAAATCGAGATGTCCTCATCTCGAGATAAACTGGGGATATTGATGGTTGAGAGTGTCTTCTTCTATCCAAGTGGCATCCTCTTCGGGATAATCTTTCCACTGGACGAGGCATTCTCTCAAGGTTCTAGATCTTAATTGTCTCTCCCTAACATCTAAGATTCTATCAGACCTTAGCTCAAGGACTCCTTGGCTAGGCATTGCAATTTCTTGGTCATCAAGTACATGGTTAGGTTGGGTACATATTTTTTCAAGAGGCTGATATGGAATACATTGTGAACCTTTAGGTTCTTAGGGAGTTGCAATCTATAAGCATTGGGTCCTAAGCATTTGAGGATTTTCTACGGCCCACAATACCTTGGAATTAGCTTCTTGCAATCTCCTAGGGATAAAGAACTCTTTTTAGGACATACGCGAATGAAGATCATGTCTCCTTCTTCGAAGACTCTTTCTTGACGCTTCAAATATGTGTATGCCTTCTGTCTATCCTTGGCCGCTTGTATGTCTTGTCTTATTGTCTTTATTTGATCATCCATGTCTTCCAACATCTGTCTTGAAGCTTCAACCCTTAAGGTTGGATCAGAAAATTTTAGGGGACTTCGATAGTCATGACCATACAATGCTTGGAAAGGAGTCATCTGAATGCTCTGCTGATAAGAAGCATTGCATGCAAGTTCTACCAAAGGTAAGTATGGAATCCACCTCTTTGGTTCTCGAGAGCAGTATGCCCTAAGCATATCCTCGATAACTTGATTTACTCAATCTGTTTGGCCATCCGTTTGGGAATGGTAGGCGGTGCTAAAATAGAGTTGAGTCCCAATAGCTTCAAAGATAGCTCTCCAGAAGTGTGATGTGAAGAGAGAATCTCGGTCACTAATGATTCTTCTAGGTAACCCATGTAGCTTGAATATCTCCTTGATAAAAAATCTTGCAATGTCGGAGGCTTTATAGTTTGTTTTTACTGGAATAAGGTGTGCAACCTTGGTAAGCATGTCAACCACAACCATGATGGAATTGTATCCTCCCTCGATTTGGGGTAGGCCTACAACAAAATCCATACTGATTAATTCCCATTTCATTTGGGGGATGTCAAGCGGTTGCAGTTTCCTTGGCATCATGACATGTTTGACTTTGATACGTTGGCAAGACAAACACTTAGTGACATATTTGAGAATGTCATCTTTGAGCCTCTCCCAATGGTAGCTCTTCCTAACTGCATTAAGAGACTTAGCATAGCCAAGATGTCCTGTGAAAGGGGAATCATGAGCTTCCCACATTATCTTCTGCTTAAGTGATTGGCTTGCTGGTATACACAACCTTACTCTGTAGTAGATAAGTCCATTATCAATGGAAAATTCTTGATACTTAGCTTGCAACTTTTGATTCTGCTCCTTGGTAGAGATCTCCTTTAGCATTGTTTGGTAGGCCAAATCATGGCATGCTTCCTCTCTAGCTAACTCAAGTATAGGGTTGTTTGGCATAGATACTTTTGTAGCTAGAGATCTGGCTGTTGATGGATTCTGCAAGATTAGGGAATTTAGGAATGCCTTGCGACTAAGTGCATCGGCAACTACATTCTCTTTCCCTGGTTGGTACTTGATTTCAAAGTCATATTCCTCCAATACTTCAACCCACCGACGTTGCCTCATGTTGAGCTCGCTTTGGGTAAAGATCCATTTGAGGCTCTTATGGTCGGTTACTAGAGTAAACTTGTTACCCAACAGGTAGTGTCTCCAAAGCTTTAGAGTATGGATGAGAGCTAGTAATTCCAGATCATGCGTAGCATAATTCTTTTCATGACTCTTCAATTTCCTTGAAGAGTATGCTACTGGATGACCTTCCTGCATAAGTACACACACCAAGGCAAGAATGCTAGCATCAGTTACTACCTCGAACTCCTTATTGAGGTCAGGAAGTTTTAGAATAGGTGCCGATACCAAAATTTGCTTCAATCTATCGAAGCTATTTTGTTCGGGAGTTGACCATGTAATGGAAGTCTGCTTCTTTAGTAAATCCGCCAGAGGTGCTGCAATCAAAGCATAGTTTTTGATGAAGACCCTATACCATCCTGTCAATCCAAGAAAGCTACATATTTCTTTGACAGATACTTGTGTTGTCCATTCAAGCACATCTCTGACCTTGGCTGGGTCCACTGATATTCCTTTTGATGAAACTATGAATCCTAGATATTCAATCTGACGCTTAAAGAATGCAAACTTCTTCATTTTTGCATATAGCTTATGTGACATTATTGTCTCAAGGACAATCCAAAGTTGAGGTTCATGATCTTTTTCCTGTTTAGAATAGACTAAAGTGTCATCGAAGAAGACAAGCATGAAATCATCAAGATATGGCTTAAAGATATCCTCCATTAATCTATTGAAGGTGGCAGGTGCATTCGTAAGCCCGAATGACATAACCAGGAACTCAAAGTGCCCATATATTGTATTGAAGGCCGTCTTTGGGATATCTTCTTCCTTGATCCTTATTTGATAGTAGCCTGACCTGAGATCAATCTTGGAGAAGATCTTTGCACCTTGAAGACGATCAAGAAGCTCATCTATTCTAGGAATAGGATACTTTTTCTTGACTGTTGATTGATTCAATCCTCGGTAATCAATACATAGTCGAAGTGTCCCATCTTTCTTTTTCTGGAATAGTATTGGAGCTCCCCACGGTGAATTGCTAGGCCGGATGTAGCCCTAATCTAACAGTTGCTTGAGTTGTTCCTTCAGCTCAATTGCTTCTGGTATGGACATTCTATAAGGTCTCTTGGCAATTGGCACAGCTCCAGGTACTAACCTAATCTCATGATCTACTTCTCTTTGAGGCAGAAGTTCGGTCAACTCTTCAGGAAATACGTCCATGTATTCCTTTAGCCAAGAAGGTCCTTCATGAGACTCTTGCTTTTGATCTAACTTGTTGAGTTTGATCAAGTAAATGGATAATCCTTTTCAGGCTCCTTTTATGATCTGAGATAATTTGGCCAATTGGATTCTTGGCACTCCTGCCTCACCTTGAGTTGTGACTAATTCCCTTTCAGAGTTTTGAAAGGAAACTTGACCCTTTCCACAGTGAGTGTGGGCGTCGTTGGGCTTAAGCCAATCCATTCCGAGTAGACACTCATGGATACCTAAATTCATGACTCTGAATTTGACCAAAGTCTTCTTTCCTCCTAGAAAGATTTTCACCTTAGCAGTTTGCCTGGTACAAGTAACCTCATGACCATTTGCCAATTCCACAAGCAGGGTAGGTGCTTCTACTGTGGCTATTCCTAATCTTTTTGCACATGCTGGTGAGATAAAGGAATGTGTACTGCCACAATCAATCAAGGTTTTGAAACCTTTACCTTGATAGTCCGACGGTGTCTGAATCACCGAGAACTGGCGATTCGGCCCTTTCTTGTGTAAAGCGGCATGGACTGTCGCTCTTTCGAACTTTGCTTCCATGGTCGGATCTTCCTCTTCTTCTTCTTTGCAACTTTGCCTATTGGCAATGCAGGTGGTTCTTCCTCTTCCTCGGGTAGCGGATCCTTGACCACGGCCTGTTCCTTGGAAAAGTGCTTGGTGATGTCCTCCTCCGAGGTTGGGACATTGCCTCTTGAAGTGACCGCGTTCTTTGCAGTGAAAACAACGGAGGTTTCGGCCATTGCTTTGAGTAGGAGAAAAGTTGTTGACGTTATTCAACCTTGCTTTCTTTCTTTGTCCCTGATTATGACCTTGAACTCTCTTCATTTGAGGTCTGAATGCTCCTCTGTTCGGGTCATTATAGGACCAAGTTTTATTACTCCTTGGTCTAGACTGCGCCTCCTGAATTATAGGCGCCGCTTGAATGAGTGCATCCTGAAGATTTGATGGATGCATAGATTCGAGACGGGTATTTAGTGGTGGATTTAAACCCGCACAAAATTTGGACACATGCTGTGTCATGTCCATCTGTGGCGCATACTTTAAAAGTGAGACGAATTTAGAGTAGTATGTGTCAAGTGTGAGCCCTAGTTGTTTTAGCTCAAAGAACTCATTCATTTTCTGCGTGCGATATGCAGGTGGTAAGTATCTACCCTACACGGCTTTCTTTAGCTTCTCCCAGGTAACGGATCCCTCTGCGATCCCTTGATCCTTGCACCATTGCTTCCACCAAAGTCTGTCTTCGCCAGTGAGCTTTAACTTGGCGAGCATAGCCTGATTGGCAGGTGCAGTACCAGCTACTTCGAAGTAATCCTCCATGGATTCAATCCAAATTTCAGCATCAACCTGGACGAATCTGCCTCTCCTGTCAAACTCAGGTGGCTTAATCTGCTTGAGAAGGAACTTCTTCTCCTGGATCACAGCAGTACTTGATGTAGGAGGCGAATTAGGAACCTGTACCTAGGGTTGTGCCTGAATAAAGGTTTTCTTAACATTATTATATGATAATCGACATTAGCTTATATTACATCTTTAATTCAGCTATCTCGTAAACAATGTAGCTACTTAACTTTTTATCAACTCATATGCACAACCAGACATTGATAAAAAGATGTCTTTATTTGTATTTATATGGGCATAGCCCTTTCGAATACAAAGTTCCATGTGATGATAAGCCAATTGTTACATTTAGTTTGGGGAGAACATCGTTGTATTGCATTTATCTACAGGAATTGTGTAATAGTAAGGTTTTGGGTCATGGATCTTCAGGAATCGATAAGTCATTGGAAGTTCAGGATATCCTTTCCATTGGAATCTATATTTCTCATGGCGACCCAACACTTTAATCCTGTCGGCAGGGATTACACGAGTTACTTCCTCATATACAGATGTGTTGGGGTAAAGGCACCTCCACCGTGTTGCCCCGTGTATTACTACACTGACAGTACCCGCCACTGCACACTGCAGGCAGCGGGCACCCGTCACGTCACTTTATTATTTACATTCATTTTTTAGTGACTAGTAAATAAAGGAAGGCCCAGTCACACATTGTGATGCTTGGAGTTCCCATTTCTTGTCTCTCTCTTTCTTGCTCTTGCTCTTCCGCCATAGCTCGTGTGCAAGCTTCGATCCTTCTCACCTTTCAACTGGTATTAGAGCTTGGCTTCCTCTTGCTCAAGCTCGACTCGGTGCTTCTCTACCTTCGCATTGACTCCCTTCACGCATCGGATCTCCATCCCAGCAGCCATATCCGATCTCCCCGAGCTCCCGTCACTCCCCGGCTTCCCGAGCACCTTCCCGGCCTATTGAGGCACCTTCAAGGCATTGATACTGAGGTATTTGATCATTCTTTTAGGGTTTTATTTCAATCTACATGTTGCAAATAGCAAGGGCAGCCATGGCTTCAAACCCTTGAAGCTTATTCTCCTCATATTGTGCCCTACACCTATCAAGGCTCAAAGAGGCTTGTCATAGGCCTTTGATAGGCCCTTCTTGAGCCCCCCATTACCCCCTTTTTAGCCCATGTGGAGCAGCAACAAGTTCAGCACCAACAGGATAGATTGCACCATTTTTTTCCAGGCTGTTAGCACTCGTCTACTTCAGCTCCACACTTGGCCATTGCTTCTTGCTCTCTACCTTGATCAAGAGGGCTATAGACTTCATGTTTGATGTCATTCAAGCTTTGGGCATTGGTCTTGATCATTCGGGGCTGATTTCTTCAGATTTGGGACTGTCATAAACTATCATAACATGCTGAAAACAAGGCAGCACCATTGGCATTAGCATTTGTTGCTCATACTCCATTCTGGTTGTGCTATTTGATGCCTGTATGTGGTCTACATGATGTCTAATGTCTTGGGAATGTATGCACATGATTATGCCATGATTTTGGCCTGAAATATTGGCTGATTTGGGACTATTATTTACTGTTATAGAGTGCTGGAAACAGGGCAACCACACTTGGCATTGGCATTTGATGCTTATACTCTACTCCGGTTACCTTGTTTGATGCCCGTATGCGGTCTACATGATGCCTAACGTCTTGGGAATGTATGCATTCGATTTGCCCATGATTTGGCATTGTTTTTGGGCTAGAAATTAACATTTTTGGACTATTTAGAGCTGTTGTACATGAGCGGGCTGAAGCTCATTTGTCACATGTATTGCTTCTCTATCGATACCAGATGTATGCTATGGGTTATGTCATGATGTATTACACTTTGGGGATTGACTTCGAACTCATGATCGTGATTCCAGAATGCTTTTGAGCATCGCATTTGATCCGTTGTTATTGGTTTGTCATTGGTAGTTTGGTCGACTTGACTGACATTTGGGCCGCTTATGCCTATTGTCTGTACTTGACGGATAAGCTCTATGCATTACATGCTTTGGTCCATGGTTGATGCCTCTTAGTTCATCCATGCTTGACAGATATTTTGAAGCTCTGATTTGGATGTTTTGAGCACTTTCGACTCATAGGGATATTGACTTTGGCTTGCTACTGGATGTATTGACTTGACAGAGATCTTGCCATTGGGATTATGTCTTGCTTAGTGGTTGCTACATTAGTTGCTTCATGTATGTCATGCTCTTGGGAAGAGTATGCCGCATTGATTTGGTCACTTGTCACTGGTACTTTGTCTTGGGTTGCTTGAGCCCTTAACTCGATTGTACGCCTTTTGTGCTAGTGGGAGCATCTTGCATGCTTACTTGACCTTGAGCAGGGATTACATGCTATTGGAGCAGTCTATGTCATTAAGCAGTTATGGATGTATTGAGACTTTGGGATTATACTCCGACAATTGGATGTTGCATTGAGTATATGTCTTAGTTCACAGGATGCTTATGAGCTGAGTCTCAATTTTGGATCCACTTTCTTTTGAGCATACACCTATTTGTGTCAGGTTTTGGCAGTTGGTTCTATATTTTGCCTAGATTGTCTAGGGTGTGCCTCTTACTAGCAGATGCTATTTGACATCTCTCGGTGTTATGCTCATGTATTTTCACTATCATTTGGCTTTGCTTTGTCCTCTTTATGCCGGCTTTGGACCTAGCATTGTAACTACTTGACATTAGATCCAGTTTTGGGACAGTTTGCTCTCATTATTGCAATTCTGAAATTTATTACAGCAAGCATTTATTGGTGGACTGAGCAGTATTTTTTATGCTGAAATATCTTGATTTGGTGTACCGCACCTAGTACTAAGTGGGCAGTATCTTTTGGCACACTCTTCTCGCCATTTGGAGCTCATTTCAGTGAATTTTGGGCATTTTCTACAGTAAAACAGCGAGCAGTTTTACATTGTCTGTGCATTTCCAGCCTACATTATGGCATCCTCTTTGACTGATAATGCCATATTTAACATCACAAAGTTGGATGGTACCAACTATCTTATTGGAAGAGTCAAATTTGGCAGGTCTTGGTGTAGAAATCTCAGATTAAGCCACTTCGGTTGAGTGGGGAGCAGCCTGAAACTATGGACAATGACGAGTGGCTTGAACTTGATGAGCTATGTAGGTCCACGATTGTATTGTCTCTCACTGAACATGTACATTATAATGTATTTGAGGAAGCACAGAGTGCATGGGATCTATGGAATAAGATCAAGAATCTTTATGATAAGAAAAGTCTGACGAGTCAGATGTACTGGTTGAAGCAGCTTATGGATCTGCGCATGAAGGATAATGCGACTATGTCTGCTCACTTGAGCCAGTTCCATGCTATACTGAAGTACCCGACTTCGCAGGATATCACCTTTGGAGAGGAAGTAACTCCTCTTTTCTTGCTTGGGACTCTGACTGAGTTATGGGATGTATTCCGCACTGCCCTATGTGCCTCTAGTGCTACTCTGAAACTGAATGATGTTGAGAGTGCTCTTCTGCAAGAAGAGGTTAATCGCAAAAACTTGGATGCCTCTCGTGTTTCACATGCTTTGACAGTTAGAGGCAGGAATGACAAGAATGATCGTGGTAATAACTGTGGCCGTGACTTGCAGAAGGGTCGGTCTAAATCTCGTGGAAAGTCACGTGGGCGCAACGCTAATGTCACTTGGTCATCATTGTGGAAAAAAGGGACATATCAGACCACAGTGTCATGAGTTGCGCAATGAGAAGTACAAGGATAAGGGCAAAGAGAAAGTGCAGGAGAAGTCCTCTGATCGCAGCATAGTACCTGCGAAGTCCAGCATCAAGATTGAAGAAATTAATGTCATGCAGACCGAGGATTCCGATGGTAGTGATGAGTTCATACTTGCAGCTAGTTCTTTTGATGCTTCACACTTGACTGAGACACCTAATATGTATGCACAGTGCTGGTTATTGGATTCAGGTGCGTCCTTCCATGTGACGCCTTACCGTGAGTGGTTTCACTCTTATCGTACTGTATTTGGATCAGTCAGACTTGAAGATGACAGGTCTCTTGATATTGTGGGCTATGGAGATATTCAGTTGTAGTTTTCCACTGGCAGTTCCTTTTTGCTCACGGATGTACGTCATGTACCTGTGCTTACGCGCAGTCTTATGTCTACAGGACAGTTGGATGATGCAGGGTTTCATGTCTGTTTTGGGGATTCTGCCTGGAAGATTACCAAAGGCAGACTTGTCATTGCTAGAGGCGCCAAGGGTGGCAGCTTCTATCCTCTTGTTGTATCTGGGTCTTCTGTAGACCATGTTTTGGCAGTGGGCTCTATCCCACATGTATCACTTTGGCATGCCCATTTGGGGCATATGTCTTTGAAGGGAATGAAAATATTATCTGGTTTGCAGTATCTTCCGCCTTTGGACTATGCACGTTTTGACTCGTGTGATCATTGTCTTTATGGTAAGCAGAATAGGTCTACGCATAAGAAATCGGGTAGGCCATGCATGAGTGAGCCCTTGGCTTTGGTGCATTCAGATGTTTGTGGGCCCATGCCGTGTATGTCTATGGGTGGCGCGAAGTACTTTGTTACCTTCATTGATGATTTTTCTAGGAAAGTGTGGGCTTATCCCATAAAGCAAAAGTCCGATGTCTTGGCAGTCTTTCAGCGTTGGCTTGCTCTTGTTGAGAACCAGACTAGGCCTTGTGTGAGCGCTCCACAAAGCATATATTTATTAATTTATTCATCTCAAAGCTAAAAAATAGTCCAATTTTACAATTAGCATGCTTTAGATTTTGTGTTTACTTTTTTCCAAATAAAGAATAAAGTGGTTGGGTGGCTCAACAGTAAAGCAGTGCCCAAATACAATGTCCAATAATAAATATTTAGACAGTGCACCCATGTGCATAAAAAATAATAGATATATGTCAAATGCTTCAATAAATAAGCGCACCTAAATAAATGTTAGCACCACATCTTTAATGATAAGATGCATGCCCATAACTTAAATACACGCTATCACCAAGTGCTTCCCAACACCACTGCCACCTGCTCTACACATCAACTGAATCATTCACAATTGTTAGAAAATAATAAAATTAAATCGGCAAAAGTGAATACCTAGCAGTCTTCAGCTACAAAATAAATAAATAGGTTGGAACTCTGTCCTAACCTTAATTTAATACGAATGCGCACTCTAAACTCATAAACGCCCATTAATTTAAATATGTATTTTGCAGAATCACCCACTTGCACATCAAATTAGCGCGACGCCCGAAAAGGATAGGCGCCCCCGTCAACTTTTCGCACAAAGAATCCACTTTGTGTACGAGCCCCGATAAATAAATATAGTTTTACAGAATCCACTGCAAAACCTTACGAAATCCACCGTGGAATATGCCTCCTGGCATCATAAAAACTCTTCTATTCTTGGTGACGTGTCTGTCTATCTATTTGTGGAACACGCCTTTAGTAGTCCATCGAGAGATAATCCTAGAAGATGCTGCCTGGCACTCCTAAGGAATGACATAGGGTTTGTTAGCTAGAGTCTCCCGAATCTGCTTTGCAACGAAACGTATCTGGTCGTCCCCACTAGGACCTAAAGTCAGGGTTCCTAGTAGTCGGGTCTCCTAACAGATGTCTAGCGTCAAATTTCAGATGCCCTACTTCGCGCAAAAATACCTTAACCGAAGTAGATCCATGCCGCACTTGGTTCAAGGAGAATGGGAAATGAGAGGAATGTGTCGCTCAACCTCTCTGCCCATAAGGCATAGTCCCACTATGGTTAACTAAAACACCATGAATTAGGTTTTGACTTACAAGTTTTAAGGTCCTTTCCTATCTAACGTTTGCCTCGATAAAATCCATCGAGGAAAGCTCTCGGCTAACCGAGACCACCCTTCCGTAGGATGGACTCGACGGTCACATCCACTGCACTTTCCCCGGGGTTTACTAGGAAAAACATCCTTTTCCAAATCAGCAAATAACCACTATGCTTAGCATTCTCTCTTTTCCATCTTCAATAAGATCAATCCTCATTAAGAACATCAATGATAAACCATTTCAACCCGTTTCTTAGACAAGCATTGCATTCTTTCCAAAGATACAACTTAGCTTATCCTTAATCAAGTCGTATTCAGCTATGATAGACTACCTTTCTAGAGTTTACTCTCCCCCTTAGGGTTTCACATGGTCAACTTGATGGTTATCTCCTAGATCCCTTGAAGTACCTATGTACCTTTATCTCTGATCTTAATTGATCAAGATTGTCTATCCCCTTGACCATGGTTGGTCAAGATGGTTTGCTTTAGAATGGTTCCTACTCCATCTTAAGTATAATCTTCTTAAGCCCTCTTAATAATGCTCACATGCACTAAGCTTTTACCTATCCCTCTTGAAGCCACCAAGGACTTTGACATGGGACTCATGGATCTCAGTCCCATTTGGTAACTTACAAACAACGCATTTTAAGTAGCTCTTATTTCAAGTGTAAGGTTTATCATGTCTGAGGAAGATTTTTTAAAGATTTTATTGGGTCCCAGTCCTTTAACATGAAAGAAATTAGGGATGTTGTTTACAAAGGATATCCTGGTCCGATGCAAGTAGCATTCTCCTCAGGATAGTCTTTTCATTGGATAATCTTTTCTTTTTAAGATTTTATTGGATCCTAGTCCTTTATCATCAAATAAATTGGTGATGTTGTTTACAAAGGATATCCTTGTCCCATCCAAGTGGCATTCTCCTCAAGATAGTCTTTTCATTAGATAAGATATTCCCTAATAGTCCGAACTCTAAGGATGCATTCCTTTACATTAATTATACTATTTGGATGAAGTTCAAGGACTCCTTAACTTGGCATTACAACTTTTTGATCATCGACAACATGTTCAGGGTTGGGTGCATAACCTTTTAGAAGGCTAGCATAAAATACATTGTGAACTTGTAACTATTTACAAAATTGTAGCTTATAAGCATTGAGTCCTAAACACTTTAGAGTCTTATATGGCCCATAATATCTAGGGTATATAGCTTATTTTATTACCCTAAGGATAAATAGAACCTCTTACAATGAACACGAATAAAAAACATGTTTCCTTCCTTGAAGATTCATTCTTGTCTTCTTAGATCAACATATACTTTCTATTGATCCTTGGAAGCTTGGACATCTTGTTTGATAGCCTTAACTTGCTCACCCATTTCTTCCATATTCCTCTTGGAAGCTTCTACTTTTTATGGTAGGGTCCAAAAAGTTTAGTGGGGTTAGGTACTCTTATCCATACAAAGATTGAAATGGGGACATCTAGATGAAGGATGAACTATAAGCAACCTCCACCAAAGGTAGGTATTGTATCTACCTCTTAGGTGTCTTGGAGCAATAATTTCTAAGTATTTCTTCAATGACTTCGTTTACTCATTTATTTTTTCCCATTAGTTTGTGGATGATAGGTGGTGCTAAAACAAATTAGGGTATCAATGCCTTCAAATAAACTCTTTCAAAAATGAGAAGTGAAGAAAGAATTCTGATCGTTGCTCATCCTTTTAGGCAATCCATACAGCCTAAAGATCCCCTTCACAAAGATCCTTGCAATATTTGAAGCCTTGTAGTTGGTTTCAACTAGCATAAGGTGAGAAACCTTAGTTAACATATCCACAATAATTAAGATTGAATTGCACCCCCCATGGTGGAGACAATATAATATGACTACAAAATTCATATTGATAAATTCCCATTTCATTTGTGAGAAATCAAGTGGTTGAAGCTTTCTTGGCATCTTGATGCACTCCACCTTGGCTTGTTGGCATTTAGGCATTTAGTGACATATTTAAGCACATCTCCTTTGAGCTTTTCCCAATGAAAGCTTCTTCTTACAATGTTGAGAGTCTTTACATAGCCCATATGTCATGAGAAAGGAGAATCATGGGCTTTCCAAATTATCTTCTTTTTGAGGTTGTGACTTCTTGGGATGATGCAGAGTCTCATTTTGAAGTAGAAAAATTCTCCTTCTATAGAAAATTTCAATACTTAAAATTGAACTTGGAGTCTACCTCTTTGGATAGGACTTCTTTTATCATCCATTGATATATTGGGTCCTTATGTGCTTCCTTCTTAGTCATCTCTATGATTGGATTACTAGGCATTGATACCATTGTTGTTTGAGACCTTGCCTTGGAAGGTTCTTTTGAGATAAGGGTGTTGAGAAATGCTTTATAGCTTAGGGCATACACAATAGTATTCTCCTTACTTGGCTTATACTTAATCTCGAATTCACACTCTTGCAAGACTTCAATCCATCATCATTGCCTCATGTTTAGATCTAGTTGAGTCAAGATTCACTTGAAACCACTTGAGACTCTTATGGTTGGTGACTAAGGTAAACTTGCCGATTGCATTATTGTAAGGCATTCGCTTTTCTTCATCTTTGTCTTATGTTGCACCATCACTATCACTAGCTTCTCTCCATTCACCTTTTGAACTAGATGATGTATCTTCCTCTCTACTATCAACAATAAGAGCTTTCCTTTCATCTAAATGTAGACCTTTATTTTTCAAGTTCTTGACTCTGCTTCTGGTACATCTTTTTTCCCTAGGCTCATCGAGCATCATCATCATCATCATTATCGTTTCTAATCAAAGAACTTTCTCTTTAAAAATTGCAATGGTTGACCTCCTAAAATGTCTAGTTGTTGTAAGGAAAAACACATATACCAATATATCCACCTCATCAATTTTTAATGTGCTTGTAAATCAACTTGACTTTGTGTGCTTTCTTTTTGTTGTATGATTTCTTGTAGAGTTCATGGCGAGTGTGTATACGTTTGGCACATTTGATCTCTTGTCCCTTCTTTCTTGTATACATTTGACATTTGCTCTTGTATAAATTTGGCTAACAAACTTATTTGCATTCTAAATATAGCTTTCTTATAGAGGAAATATACTTAATTTCTAGTAAAGTTATCTATAAGACACAACCTCCCAATTATTGCCATAACTTTATAATGAATCTTAAAGTACATTTCCATCCAAGAAGCTACAACCTTTCTTAGAGGACCAATGGTAACATTCGGCTTAAGTCTGAAGTAAGAAAACATATATTTACTTGAGTTGTTCATGTTTTATTGCATGGTTTCTTTAAAATATAATCTTTTTGTTAAACAATGTAACAACAACTTTGAAAAGCTTATACAACTTCCCATATCAAGCTCCTCGTCTTTATTTTCAATATCCATTAGTAATAAGACATTTTAAAATGATAAAATCAATTATTAAAAATATAGACATATAATCAATCAATTCTAACATAAACATCAAAACTTGATTAGTTGTATAATCTTGAAATTCCTGAATATTGGAGCTATATATAACTCACCCTATCTAGAATAGATCTGACCTATATATATGTAGATTGTGATCAATATGATATAGTCTTTGGGGGTAAATATGGTGTGTCTCTTCTCTCTCTATATCACATATTTACATATCTTCTCTCTCTACATTACAACATGGTATTAGAGCTGTCACAATTGACTATAACAAATTCCTTGAAGAAGACAATCAAGAAGTATACCTATGTAGTATCTATTCTATTCTTGATTCATGTTCTTTTTATGCTTAATTTTGATGTATTGTATATGTTATGAGCATCCTATGTTATGAATTTTAAGCATAGAAAAAGTTCACTTGATTATCATCGATCATCATTTAGATTGTAGTTATGTTGAATTGTAGATATGCCTTGCTTAGACACCTAAAAAGTTTCTATTTGAAAAACTCTTAAGAAAACGTATTTCTCAAGAAAATAAAATTTTATGGTGTGTCAGGACCCCAAGTAATTCACTATATGTATCCCCTCTATATCATATGCGTTCAAGGCCAATTTATAAATATCCTTATCTATGAAGTTTCTCTTAATAAAACATAACCTTTTTCTATTTAATCTATAAGTAGCCCCTTTATATGGGACCTTTCTATATGTAAAGAAATATGTATTTTAAAAATTCCTTATATTGAATCCACATGATATTACATATATTTAGAATCGATTTCCCCGGGGGTTAGGACTCACAAGCTTTCTTCCTATCAAATCCATGCTCAATTAGGAGTTTTGTGTCAAAAGTTATGACAGTTCAGGTAAACTAAACTTGAAACAAAAAACTCTTGTAATTCTGTGTTTTTACCAAAATTAGCCAGATCATCATCTATTCTTGACAAACGTGATAATGTTTTGAGCATTATTCATACTTCTCGTCTATATTGCACCAATTTCTTCTATCACATGTTTTGTCTATTCTGGGTCACTTTATTCTTGCCCACATTTCGTCTACCTAGGGTCTCTTTCTTTTGGAGTGTCCTTTTCAAACTAAATGTATTTTCTTATAGCATAGCTTCTCTATACGATTTGTAGTGTTGCACTTTCATCTCGTCATTTTGTATATGGTGTGCAGATTCTGTGATCTCATATTGTACATATTCTCTCAGCCAGCTATGTCAAATTCTATAATCGTCAACAAATTTCCTTCTAGAAAACATTCGATTCCTCACTTTCAAGGACAAGGATTCCTTGGGTGGAAAGTAAAGATGCTACTAATTCTTGAAGGTGATGACTTGCATGATATTGCTCTTGGTAATTATGAATGTCTGCCTCGACATGTTGATCAGGCTCATGATAATACCCTTATAACTGAAGGACCAATCTTTGAAGAATGGCAAACTATTTATAATGAGTGGGTCAAACGTGACAAAGCAACTCATTGGTATATTATTTCTGCTCTTCAAGAATCTCTTATGCTTGATGTATGTAATCTTTCAATCTCACAAGCTATATGGGAGTATTTGATAGCAAATTTTGAGAAGAAATCTACTACATAGATATTTTATCTTCATAGTCAGCTCACTAAGTTACAATACAACATAGGAACTTCTAAGACAACGCATATCGGATCATTAAAGAATATTATCAATCAGCTTGCTGTTGTTGCTCTAGTGATACTATTCCTCCATGAAAGAATTTGGTAACTTAGCTTCTTGACACTATAAAGGATCTTGCTCATGATAATATTATTACCATATTATCTAATAAAGATGGGATCAATATTGATCAAGCTTGTATATTTTTGATTGAATATTTACAACAACATGAACAATGATACACAAATCAAGAAATAGTTATGATCTCACAAGAGAACACACAATAGGAACAAATCAACCAAGCTTTATTTTCTCAAAGGTGTCCCTTTCCATGCTCTACATGTAGGAGTCGTTGGTGGTAACTTCTCTTGTCTCAAGTTTGCTAACAAACATTGTTCTTATTGTAATAGAAATGGTTACACTAAATATGATTGTTGAGCAAAAAATATGATGATGAACATGGTATCACAAATAAACAATCATGTTTATCCAGAGATTATTCTCCTTGTGACTAGTGCAAAAAGAGTGATTATCCAACCCATCTATTTTTCAAGAGGCGTTTTGATTCAGATCGTAATAGACCATATGCTACTACACATGAAAGCACTACTACAGAAGCAATGAGTTATTCTATCTCTTTGGAAAGGATACTTCATATTCATGATGGATCTCTTTTATTATTGATTTTGGTGCTACAAGAAACATGACATATCAGTCCCAATGGTTATATAATTATTATTCTATTATTATCAAGAAATTTGTTTATCTTACTGATGACACAACTTGTCAAGTCAAAGATATAGGTGATTTATATCTCGGTAATCTTTCTTCAACAAGAATTCTGTGTGGATTTTTACGTGTCCCAGATCTACAAAGGAATCTTCTTTTAGTTGCAAGACTTGTGGATCTTGGTCTCTTTGTGGGTTTTGACCATACCAAGTGTTATCTTTAAATGAAGATGTTGCAAATGTTGTTACAACTCATGGCAATCTTAACAACAAAATATGGCATCATCACTTTGTTTTCTCTAATTTTTCTAAGCTTGCCAATCTTACTGGCATGACCTTGTTCAAGATATGGAATTCAAAGCTCATTCTAATATGGGTATTTGTGAATATTGTGAACTTGGAAAGCATTTTCACAAACCCTTGTGCATTTCCACTACAACTCATTCTAGAGATTTTCTTGATCTTATTCACACTAATATTTGTGGACATTTTCATCCATCAAAATCTCAATATCGGTATTTCATGACTTTTATTAATGACTTCTCAAGATACACCACTATTTCTCTCTTGCGACATAAATCAAAATCTTTATTATCTTTTAAGAAATATCAAAAAGTTGTAGAACTTCATATTAGTCGTGACATCAAGAAACTTCGCAGTGATAATGGTGGAGAATAATTTTCAAATGATTTGGGCAATTATTGTAACAATGAGGATATTCATAATTGATATATGGTTCCCTACTCTCCTCATCAAAATGGTATTGTTGAATGTAAAAAGAGGAATATTTTCAATGCCATGCGATGTATGCTCATTCATTTTGGCTTATCTTGATGTTTGTGGGGGCTGAACTAGTCTTAAGAGAAATATTTGTGCAAAATCATCTTCTTACAAGTGCTAACATTCTTGAGAACACTCTCAATATTTGTGAGGACCCTATCTATTATAGTGATGCCATGTCATCCCCATCGCAAAAGGACCAATGGTAGGACGCCATGGAAGTTGAGTACGAATCTCTTCTCTTTAAAGGTATACGGGTTCTAATTGAGTTACCACCTAAATGTACTATTATTTAATGCAAGTGGGTTTATAAGAATAAAACAAAAGCAGATGGAACCTTTGATAAATTCAAAGTAGGGCTAGTCGCCAAACGTTTCTCACAAATTGCAGGAGTTGATTATCGAGAAACTTTCTTATATGTTGTCCATGTTACCAATATTCAGCTCTTGTTAGTTTTTTATGTTGAGTTTGATTTGGAGATTCACCAAATGAATGTGAGCTTTTCTTTTCTTAATGGTGATTTTGTAAAATTGTAATATATTAAATATATATACAAAAAATTCACCTTCGTGGCGGCACATCGGGCTGGATCTTTGTGGGGGGGATAGAGGGGGCCAGCAAGCTCCTCGTTGGAGCTTGCTCAGGCCCCTCGCCATGCAAGCGGACAGGCAAGGGGGGGAGGATTCCCTCCCCTCCCCTATATAAAGAGGGAGGGCCGCAGATACAAGGAGATGATGGAGGAGGCGGGGAAATTAAGGCTCTTGCTGCTACCGTCGACGTCTGCTGTGAGAAGGAGGGTCCGCCATAACGCCACCGCCGCTGAGGAGGAATCGCCCTGCATCCAATCACTAGTCCGCTACCGCTGACTCCATCAACATTCAACGTCGTAAAGAAACTCCCTCTCCCCACATGGCTTCAGAGATTCCAGAGAAGCTTCAAGAAGCTTCTTGAAGCTTCTAAGGGGGACCACCTCAAGCCCCCCTTCTTGTGCTCTTTCATCCCCCCCTCCCCCGGGTTTTTAAAACCCTCAAGTTCCCCTTCCTATGCCCTTCCTTACCCTTTTATCCCCTCCCGTTTCTAACCTTTAGAAACCCTTTTCACCCCGCAATGGTCTTAAAGGCCTTAAACCTTTCCCGAGGGCCGTTAAACCCCCACAACCCTTGGTCTCATAAACCCTTTTCCCTTTCCCATGCCTAAATCCATAAGTCCCATCTTGTGTTTGAAACCCCATGTTTTACCCCTCATATTTCTTTTTTTTATATATCCCTAAGCCCTTTTCTAAACCTCGTGTCTCATTTTTACTTACACGCCTTTTCCCCCATACTATAAACCCTTGTGTTATCTTTCAAATTTTCCTTTGGGTTTGAAAAACCCCTAAGTCCTTTCACTCCAGTGCCAAAGATCTCCCAAGGGCTTTCATAGATGTTGTGAAGCCACATTCACACATAACTTTTTTCACCGTGATTATATCCTATAGACCCTTTTTCTCTTAAGCTTATAAACCTTTCCGTCTCTGAAGAAGCTAAGAACCTAAAGGTCTTATTATCCCTTCTCGAGGTCAATCATTTAAACGGCTCCTTGCCTTGAAAGAGAGACGGTGGAAATTTGAAAAGGAGAGTAAAAGCTGCCTTCACATCTGAAGGGTTACAATTGCGATGCCGCCTAAGAAAGTCCAAGGAGTAGCTGCGGGAGGGTCATCTCCTGGTATCCATGTGGATATCTCACCCCAAAACCAAGTTTTTCCTTCTTGGTTTTTTATCAATTTTAAGTCAATCATGCAAAGATGAATTGTTAGGGATAGGATATATTTTTTCGAGTTATTTATAATGAAGGAGTTTAGTTTAATTGAACAAATGATAATGTATAGAACATAGTTTCCTTTGAATAGCATCATGCATTATAACGAATTATGAACAAGATTATCTACTTACTATAGTAGTATATTTCAGTTAAATCCTGAAGGTATAAAAACTGCATCTTGCACCATTAACCATATTCTTTTTTGCAACGAATTATCATGAAATTCATGAAAGGTTTTTTTTTTCGTTGCTCGAATTACTAGGAAGTTATCATTGCTAATTGCATATCTTAGCAAGGAAAAGATTATTATTTGGCATGAGTTTCGTTACAAGGAAAAATGAAGATTAAATTGGATTTACCTACCTCAAAGCAATAAATTTTAGGACTGAAAAATCAATTGTCACAAGGATAACAAATCGTGCCGAGGTGATCTCAATATTACCTTCCAAAAGATAACCAAATCAATCTAAACTTAAAAATAACATGCTCCAAAATATGCCTTGGGAATGATTTAAAGACCAAAGAAACGTTTATACCTTAAGCACTTGACTACCTTCCCTGATTGTAGGGTCAATAAATTCGCAAGGTAAAACAACTAGGGTTGTCCCTGAGGTTCTTAAAAAGAGACCCTAGGTCCGACATACGTCAGCTTAAAGAATCTAAAACGGATTATTTCATCGCAGGACTTGCACAGCAAGTACGAAGTCATATAGTCCTGTGATTGATTCACAAGAAGAAAGTGGTAAATACCCTCAACAAGGATGGCAGATCCTTACGCAAGTTATCTTGCAAAAGGATGTATTCTTGGATATCCTTCTAAATAAGGAAATTTATAAACCGTAAACTAAAGTATCCAATGAACTTTAGGGTTGACCAAGTTGGGTTAATAAGGTACGCCCTAACTCGGAATATAAAAGATCTTGCCAAGTTGCAAGACACCTTGGAACGAGTGCTAATACATTGAAAGGAAAGAATAATTCCTTAGCAGTTTGCAAACAACAAGGTCGATTAATGGAAATGTTTGTGCTTGCTAGAGATTTTAGAGCACTGTTTGATTTATGAATTACAAATTAAATGAATACCTATACTTTAGGTTGAAGGCCTGAAGGGAGAGGCAGTTTCAGTTACCCTCGACTACCTGCCTGACCCTAACCAAGGGGGTTGTTGACCACGCCGAGAACGTGAACCAAACCTACCATGAGAGGTCTCTCCGTTGAGCTCTACTTGGAGCAGGAGGATGCTTGGGTGCCAGGGGGGCTCTGTCCATAAATCCATCGCCTTCCGGGTCCTGCACAAGAGGCTAATGTGACTCGGGATTGGATCTCCAGGCCCGCATACTAGTCTAGGGCGGAAGCTTGGAATAGTGATCCCTATGGATTATTGGATAGCCTTTGGGTGGATTATGGACAAGCCTACGGGCGGAACTCCTTGTATTTCAAAGATAAAACTGATGATATGTTAATAAAGAACTTGTTCCGTACTGTTTGTCTATGTCACGTGATAAGATTACGTGAAGGAACTAGTGCTTAATGGATTAATTAAAGAAGCTGATTGTTATATGTCAAATTAATGTGTCAGATAATTACGTAACTAAAACAAACCAAGGAAAGTACGGAGGATGGGCCATGGGTCTTGGGTGGTCCCAGTTAGCCGGGAACTTTTCTCAAAATCTCGAAGATCAGCGGAATGATCGTCAAAGAAAAAAGAATAACAAAGGCAATGACCTGGAGTTATGTCTTAACCGATTTACGTTGTTTTAGGGGAACAAAATGGGACTATGCCTTATGGCAGAGAGGTTGAGCTTTGCATCCCTCTCGTTTCCCATTCTCCTTGAACCAAGTGCAGTGTGAATTTGCTTCGGACCTAGCGTTTCTGCGTAAAGTAGTTCGCTTGGGTTCGACGCTAGTTACTGATAGATAATGACCAATCAAGAAAACCCTAATTCCGATCGATCCTAAGTGGGAACGGCTAGGATACTTCCGCTACGTGGCAGACGCGGAAGACCTAGATCACAAATCCCGTAACATTCCATGGGAGTGCCAAGCGGAGCTTTCTAGACATTCTTTCTGATGGACTGCTAAGAAGTGTCCTGGATGATACTAGTGGACACGTTACAAAAATATAACAAATGAATCGGCGTATTAACATTATATTTCTAATTATTGCATGCTGAAAAGTTCAATTTTTGCGTTCTCATGTAAACATAAGATCTTGCTTGTAGACTTCATTGGGCACCATTAGTTAATAGGGCCTTTGGGTGCCTAATGAAGTTGGCACTTTTGTTAATTGTGGACTAAATAAAGGGCCAAAGAGATTTCGCCACATGGAAAAAAATATGATATTCTTGTCTCCTCTTCTTTGAGATAGTAGATTCCATTTTGTGATTTTTCTCTCCTATTTAGTCAAATTATTCAAATCTTAACAAGTTTTGGTTGTCCCAAAGGCCCTATTAACTAATAAAAGCTTATAAAACATCTAACAAAGACATGAGAGAGTAAGTTAATTGAGATTGTTTGAAAATCAAGAGAATTTTTGAAGTTCTTATTGGTGCTCCTAGTATTTTTAATTTGCCTCCTTGAGGTTCATCCTTAGATCCTTGACCTCTCTCTTTAGATTTCTTTCTCTACACATTGTCTACATGCTCGTTGTCTTTTACATGGTGTCCACGAGGCATCCTTCTCATTCCATAAACTCTTGCACCATTAATAGCAAAAGCGCAAATGGAGAATGAAAGCCCAAAATATTTACTATAAATGATTGGGTTACAATGCTACCATATTGCAGGGCTCTCATGAGGATAAAAGAATAAAATGGGAGGATATCAAATATCACTAGAATGGACATATCATTATTTTCAAAACTATGCGTCAAGACTGGCTTACTTTTGTGCAACATGTTTACATGGCTAGAGATATGTACTTGGCTCCACGGGAATGTTTTTCTCAACAAGCACACTGTAAGTTTGAGTTTCAAAATATATGTGAATATATTATTTTGTGATGGTACCTAAAATGGGTGGGCACTGGCTATAGCGCTAGCCAAGGACCTCATGCACACAACACACAACCCCACCACATGGCCTCATGGGCCAGGAGCATCTATAATACACTGATGTACACTAGATAGACTTAATTATCCATTTGTAGCTAATATATAGTCCAACGGCCCTTTTTCCAAACTCCAACAAAGGGATTATCCCTTACATATCGATAATAAATACCACGAAGAACATACATAGGAGGCACCCCATCGGCTGATTGTCGTGGCCCTACTACGACTCTCCTACACCTCAGGGATTGGCCCTAAGATGCGTCGCTCGAACATAAATTACACACAATACCAACTCCACTCTTTCATTTTGAATGTATTCCAAGAGATACCATGTGTCATTACCAAACAATTCCTTAAGAAAATGATCAACTACCCTACACCTTAGGTCGTCTCATACAGTCAAGCATAGGTCATCATAATGGAAAACAAGTGCTATGCATCTAGTTCTTTATATTCTAATACCATAGTTGATATGCACATGCAAAAGTGGATGATTCTAATATGCTCAAACATAATTTTCAATCAGAAACGTATCGTGCACAATCATGCTTTCCAATGCTCATTTACTAACTCATTGCGAGGATTTAAGGATAGCACCAAGACAATGCTCATGCTACTATCCTCTTAATTGAAATACAATGAACACAATATCATGATATGCATTAGCAATATCAGCAATAAATAACACCCAAATCGCATAATTCAAACACTCCATCCCCTACTTTTAGATATTGCTTCCATTGCATAGGTGTAGAGGTTCATTTTGTCATGTTTTGATGTGTGAAAAGTGATAAATCATGAACTTTGACAAAGAGATAGGGCAAACTCAGGCTAAACCTCATGCTTCACCACTACCATACATTCATAAACACATTATATTTTTCCTTATTTCTATAAAGCATATTTCTATTTTTTTATTTTTTTAGCATTTATTGATCAATAATCACTACTATTTTCTTTTTTTTTTCATATCAATCATTTTAGCATATTGAAATTCAATTTTATTTTTCATTTTTTCCATAGAAACACATTTCATCCACCCGAAACGACAAAACTAACATTTTACCCTTACAAATCGCATTTCGGGTTTTGCGGGATTTAAATATTGCATGTAAATTATTAAGAAATCATAATTTTCTCATAAACAACAATTGAACATGATGCAACCAGCCCTCAAACAAATTTTCATCGAATAAGAAAATCATTTCTATCATAAAATGTTGAAAAATCTTCATTTCCTTCATAAAAAATAGTCATATCGTGTTTCTATGAAACTCGAGATGCCTTGAATGACCGCATGACCAATGGACAGAGCCTTCATCACTCTCACTTCCATGCTGCACATCAATCTTCAGCATCTCCATTAATCTCCATCATCATTTTCTTCAATCTCCTTGCCGATTCCTCCTTCAAGGTAGTGCGAATGAACAACTCATAGAGAGGAGAGAGAGGGAGGAGAGAGAAATATTAGAACACCAACTCAGCATTCGGTTGGACGAGTGGAGAATGGCGATGGAGAGCGAAGACATCAAGTATCAGGCTGGTATGATTTGTTTGATGGGTTACATTGAGGCAGCAAATGGCCTATAGCCCTTCTCCCCTAAAAAAAATCGTCATGTGTAGCAAGTGCCTCCATTTTTCTTCACACCCACTGAAAAAACACCGCCCTCCCCCTCCACAAAATCAAATTTTTGGGGCCACCCCATTTCACTTCTCATTTTGGGCCCCCTTCGCAGCAAGTTTGGCCATTTGCTCGTCGTAGTCTTTGGCCGTCTGGCGTCTGATTCGCACTCCGAAAAATCTTGCGCATCCGTCTCAAAGTCTGCCACTTCCGAGCATCTCCTGAAGTCTCATATGATATCCTAAGAAATTATGAAAATTTTCCAATCATTGCTCGGTGGGTCTTTAAAGCACTTTTGGAACCCATCGACTACTTGCTGTTTAAAATCGACTCGATTGCCTATGCCTCCTTCAACGAAGTTTATTTTTCCATTGAAATTTGTATTTTTTGGTAAATTTTAAGTACTTCACAAAGTCAAAAATCGCCGCTCATTGGCGACCACGGGATAGGGCGACTCAACTCATTGAACCCCACCAATAGATTTGCACATCAACACAACCACAAAGAGCATCAAGGTGATACAGAAAATACTCAACAAAACATATCACAACTCTCACCCTACCCCTTATCAAAACCAAGGCATGAAATCCACAAGGATTAGGCCTAGTATAACATGCCAAAAAGCCTAATGTGAGTTACTAAGCAACTACTCCAACATAGCCAAAGCCAACAAGAGCTATCAAAGAGGTCATCCTAAGTGGTGGTCTGAACTACCTTCCTAACGGAGGACAACTCAACTATGAGCTCCTCCTAGGTGAGGACTCCTATAGCCTAATCAAGAAATATTTTCTTTTAGCACTTTTTCCTTTTAGGATTTTATTTACCATATGCGAGCATGTAAAAAGGAGGGAGCTGAGCGTAGTGACCCAAGGAGAACAGGGCATCAGCCTCAGGTCCTATCTCGGTACCCAAGAACTTACCAAGCCCTCGCAAGGCAACACTTAATCCTTTTCTGATGCTAACTTTTATTTTCACTTCAACCTTCCTTTCTTTTCTTTGCTTTTCAACTAGATGCCACCCCTAGGAAGACAAGGCATCAGTCCTGAGTCTAACTCAGCCCTAGGAACCTACCAGACCTTCGCAAGGCGATAAACAAATGCTCAAGGATTTTTCTTTCTTTCCTTTCCTATTTTTATAGAGGGGTTAGAACCGCTTTTTACACACCTCTGTATATTTATTGTTAGCTAGATTCAAAACTTTTTCTTCTCTTGATATTTAAGTGCAAGCTCCTCTAACTGCTTCACAGCTAACAAAAACTCCTAGATTGGCCGCCTAGGAGGTCAGCAGAACAAGATCACTAGGACTTCCTTCAAAAACATGTCTTTCAGTGCTTGAAAATGCCTCTGTAGGAGGCAATGACTACTTAGACATCCCACAAACATACATAACCTAAACCTGAGACTTTATGCCTTATTGCCAATCCCCCACAAACAAAAAGAAAGTACCCCTTACATACACATATATCATTAATTGCTTAAGGAAAAAGACTCGGGAAGGGGAAGAAACCACCTAGAATGGCCACAAGAAGCTCCTCCGTAGCAAAGGTGTCCTCTAGTGACTTTGGCAACGTGTATGATGCAATCACTAAAACAAAAAACCATTAGATGTACCTACACCAAATAGACATAGGGTCCTCTTGGCCTTTAAAAAATAGCACATTTTACTACAATCGAATTGGCCCTCTTGGCCTGAAGAAATCAAGCAAACTAGCTCATATGTATCTCCCCTTGGAAAAAGGCAGAGATACAAAAATATACTCCATTCCAAGGGGGAAAATAGGGCTCTCATCCCTAAACTAATTGCATCAAGTTATGACCCATTCCTTCTGCATATATAGCAAGAGGTGTACACATAACATGTCATCTAATCAACCTATGGGTCCAAGATAATAGTGGTAGATGGGTCTTAGCCACTCTTCCCATTATCCATATCAACCATTGCCTGCCATATAATGCGTGGTTTGAAAAAATTTCCCACAAAGGACTAGGTCATGTCTCATTATCAAAAGCAACATCCGGACTAGGACCACAGTTGAAGAAGAGATCCTCTTCATAAGCAAAGTAAGCCAAGGAATTTGCAAACTGATTCCAAGAACATGAAATGAGCTGAAGAGATATGCTCTCAAATTCATCAAGTAGAGCCATAGCAATTCGATGATACATGTGAAGGATAAGATTCCAGAATGTGTATGTCTCATTTAGTTGATTTAAGATCAGCTGGGAATCCTCCTTTACTAACAACCACCGAATACCATATTTCTTGGCAATATTCAATCCTATAATCAGGGATTTATACTCCACCATGTTGTTAGTGAATCCTACCTTGAGATAAACATCTAATTTCATTGTAACTCTACATCGGGGGTCTCGAATAACTACTCCAATGCTCCCTTTTTTATTAGGGCCTCTGGATGCTCCATCAAAGTATAACATGTATGTCCACAATGGGTTTACACAGCCAGCCTTCAGGAACTTTCCTATTTGTACTTATGATAGTCAAAATTCAATATATTTAGAGGATGAACTATTCATACTTATCAGCTAGTAAAGCCGTGGATTTATTTTTATCTATCCTAACTACCTTGTAAGGGCCATCCCATCTAGGTTTGAGCTTCATTGGAAATAACTCCCTACATGCATCATAATACAAAACTAACTTCCCATTTTTAAAGGTATATTTCTTTGCTTTCAGATCATGCAACCACTTCATCTGACGTTTAGCTACTTCATGGTGTAATAGACTCTGCAATTTGAGCTCATCCAAGTGGGCTGTAGTCGTAAAACGCTCGAATAGGGCATCTTCATCACAAAAAAATGATTGATTGTGAATCTTATGGTCATTAACTCAATTTCTAAGGTCAAGATATACTCCTCCCCATAAACTAATTTAAATGGGGTGTGGCCAGTGGCTCGTTTAAATGCCGTGTTATATTTCCCAAAGTGCCATATACAATTTGGTATCTAGTCACGCTTCTTTTCAGAGACTATCTTGGATAGAATACCCAAAAGCTACTTATTGGTACTTTCAACTTTCCCATTTTCTGTGGATTATAAGGGGTTGTCTTATTATGCTTGATTTTCCAAGCTTCAGTCTAACTTTTAATCACTTTTTTTAAAAAGTGAGTTCTGGATTCAATACTATTTCCTTTGGCAGACCAAAACAGAAAATGATCTGCTCAAGTACGAAATTGGTAGTCTTTTTTGCATTGTCTTACCTGATCTCTTGTTCTTCTTACCACTTTGTAAAGTAATTAGTAGCTACTATAATGTATCTCTTCTGAGTAGTAGACGATGGGGTAATAGGACCCACAAAGTTGATGCCCCACTTCTCAAACGGAAGGGTAGCCATAATTGGAGTAAGTGAGAATTTCCTATTCTCTCTACTGTCATGTCTTTGACATGTGTCACATCTCTTAACATACTCAAATGAATCATGGAAGGTGGATGGCCATCAATATCCAACTCTTAAATCCTTTTGTGCCCAACCGCCAAGCAAAGTGCCCCCCTTAAGTAGATTCATGGCACTCCTCCAGGATGAATGGGACCTCATCAGGCATCACACATCGGTGATACATGTCATCAACCCCCTATTGATATAGTGTTCTTGTGATCAAGGAAAATTTCAATGCTTGCTATTTGATTTTTCTCTTCTTGGATTTTGATAAAGTAGCTCCAATCTCTCCCGTAGATAGATAGTGCATTATAGCAGCATACCAGGAGGGAATAGATGCTGTATCAATCTTAAACAATGTTTTCGTGCCACTTCCTTCATCCAAGACCTCTTTTGGCTTTTTGAAATCCACAAGACATTCTACAATGCCTTGTAGCTTCGGTGGCTTGCTCTTAATCTTGCAATCAAACTCCTGCAAAGTGATTAACCACTTTGCTAAATGATTAGGCAGCTGTAACTTGTTCAGCAACAATTGAAGCCCTTCTGTCTTCGTATAAAAAACCACATAATCATAGAGAATGTAATGCCTAAAATTTTTGGTCTCAAATACTATCGCAAGGCATAACTTCTCCATATAGGTGTAGTTAATTTCCGATATGCCCAACTTCCGACTAGCAAAACAATCAGATGGTACCATTTTTACTCCCAAATTTGGAATAAGCAATACCTAATACTATAAATTGTTGTTGCTGAAAATATAAAGAACATTTTGCCCCTTTTAGGTTCTTTTAAAACAAGTGCTTTGGCAAGCTCCTGCTTCACATCATTAAAAGATATCTTGTAAGCATCACTCCATGAAAATTGATAGTTAAATGATAATAGGTTTGTGAGTGGCAACGTTTTTTCTGCCAAGGCATTGATAAACCTTAGATAATACCCTACTGATGATAGAAAGCTATGCACTTCCTCTGGAGTATGCAGTGGACTCATGGGGACTATGACCTTGATCTTTTCAGGGTCGGTCATGATCCCTACTGATCTAACCACATGACCTAACAATAGCCCATAAGGCACTCCAAAGATGCACTTCCACCGGTTAAGAGCTATGCAAAATTGTTTGCAATGCTCAAAACACTTTTGCAAAATAATCAATTGCCTTTCTCTTTTGGTGGCTGCCCCTAGATCATCAATGACTACTTTCAACTCCTCTGGGGAGATGTCACCAAAGGTCTTGTCGACTGTTCTTTGCCACAAACCAGGTGCATTACATAAACCAAATGCCATCACATGGTATGAAAAGGTACCAAAGACAGTAATAAATGTCATTTTTAGATTTTCTTGCTTAGCAATCGCCATTTGGTTATACCCTGAAAAGCAATCCATGAACGAATATATTTCCCTACCCGCTAATTGATCCAAAATTTGGTTAATAAATGGCAATAGGTAGTAGTCTTTAATAATCTTTTTATTCAGCTCTCAAAATTCTATGCAAAGCTAGATCTGATAATTCTTCTTCTTTCTGATCACAATTGGTGAACACCATTCAATATGCTGAATAAGGACGATCAAACCCGCTTTCCACAACTTCTATAGCTCCTCAAACAGCATGTCCCTTAGTTCAAAAGGCATGCGCCTTACTTTGTGACGTACATGTCAATTTCCTTCCTTTAGAGGAATGGTATGCACAGCCAGATTGGGAGGAATGCCTTTAAAATCATTATAGCTCCAATCAAAGATGTCGTAGAACTCTTGAATTAAGGACACAGTCTTCTCTCTCTTCTGAAATGATCATGAAATCTAATTTGATTGGTCATGAATCCTTTGGCATACCAAGATTCAGCTCAATAACATCTGTGTCTCTTATCCTTTTTTGAGGCTCTATTGGCTCATTCAATGTTATCTGATAGATGTCTTCTATAGTGAACCCTTCTTTAGATCCATCACTTGATGATGTTTCACTACCAAATGTATCATCTACTATTTCTAGTTCAGTGGAGGATAAAGGAGCTCTCTCACTCTAAGAAGACTCATGGTAAGCATCTACTAGTATACGATTGGCACCTCTAACTAGAATCACTATAAGAAGACTTAGGGTAAGCATCTACTATTACACGATTGGCACCTCTAACTAGAATCACTCGACCAATGGGTATATTGACTTGACAGTCTGTTAGTAAAATCCATGGCCTACCTAGCAAAACTTGATAGCTAGGACATCCTGAGAACCTTATGACCCTAAAGTCCATATAGCATTCCATGCTTACAATGGTAACGTGGACTTTAGTGATGCAACCTTCTGGTTGCCTTAGACTATCATCAGCCATCCTAAGAAGTGTGGAGCTATCTTTTTGGATTTCTAGACCTAGCCTCTCCATCAATTTTGAACTCATGATATTGACACAGGGTCCAGTGTCCATGATAGCATGCTCCACTAATATTCCATCCACGTATGCTAGAATCCTCGGACAATGCTTTTCAGCATGATCAAACCAATCTTCTCTCACTCGTGCTATGCCCAAAGGTTCTACAATATATCCAATACGCAATATTTTCTTGAATTCCTTGCGTACTCCTAGAGATAGTTTAATCAATTGCAAGAGATTCACATCTGGTTTAACTTCACAAAGAGAACTTGCTAAATAAAAGTCGTGGTAGTTAGCCAAAGTTCTCTTCTCTTACCAAACCAGTCTCTCCTTTGGTCTTTGCACCAGCTTTGGTACCTCTTTTTTAACTTTTTCCTTCTTTCTTGGTAATTATTTATCTTTCTTTGGATCAACTTTACTATCAACAAGCCTTAGGGTTCCACCTTCCATACCAGGATTTAGGACTTGCTTTCCCCTAGCATCTTGCTTAGGGTTTCCCTCGACAGGTTTTACAATTCTTTTGTCACCCTCTCTAGTCTTTTGGCCTCTTGTTACTGCTCGTAGATTAGAAGTTTCAGTGTCATTGACACCACGTATGGCCTCAATAAGTCTGGCTCCATTGCCATGAGGCAACTCCTTTACATTAGCCTTTCCTCTTTGCAGTATTTGTCTTGGTCCATCATCTTGATGGGGATTATTTCCTTGTGCACAATGGTTAACTAGACCTGGTTGTTTACTTCCTTATTGGAGAGAACTGATCTTACTCTAACAAGTAGCAACTAAGTGACCAGACTTTCTTCAAATATCACAATTGACATTCGGACAATTTATAGGAAAATGCTGGATACCACACCACTTACAACTAAATATTGAGGGGGCACCCTCTTTAGGGCATCAACTCTTTATTGAATTATCTTGCTTCTTAAGGAAATTGACATCCACAGCTATTTGTCTATACTGTTCGGTAATCATGTCAGTGTAGTGCTTCATCATATCCTTAACTTCACCAAGGATATTTGAGGCACTTGACTCATAGCCATGATTGTTTGTCTATCATCCCATCGGCCTAACCACTTGATTGGGAATTAGCCCCGCTGACCTACTAGGACAACATTCAGGTTTGTTGTTTGGTCTCCACCATTTAGTGGGCCCACTTGATTAGCCATAGGCATAATCAAACTAGGAGGAGCTAGTAACATAGGCATATCTGGCATGATACTCCCTCTTCCATTCGCATTTGACAAGGGGTCCCCTTGACTCCCATTGGTCAGTGTCAAATTATTACCATTACAATTTATTCTTGCTGCATAAGCCGCTTGCAAGCGTGCCTCTATTCCTTGTACTTGGGTAATAACAGTATCAATGTCAGCCAAAGATACACCACTCGGCTGCACCTGGATGTTGAAATCTAATCCATGTAGGAAATATAGCAACTGTGTAGCTAGTGAAATGGGGATAATATAAGTATTAAGTTTGTGAAGAACTTGGTTTACTTTCTTGGCATAGGCCTAGACATTCTCATTTGGCTCTTGGTGTGTTACATTCAATATATGCAACCAATACTATCCATCCCTCTCAAGGGCAAACTCTCTACGAAAGGCCATGAAGAATTAGTCAATTCTAGTTATGGTTCTGGCCTCTAGACCGTGATACCATATTGTTGCCCTTCCTTTTAATGTCATATTGAAGAATATCATTAAGTGTCCTTCATATTGGATTCAATAGTTGAACATGAGTTTAATATGGAGTCCATCATCTTCTTCTGCTAACCCATGGAAGATGGGAAACGGTGCTCCTAATGTCGGTAAATCCGATGTCCCTGTTGTTGGAATTGTGATGGGTTGTGCCATGGCTACAACCAAATTGACAACAAGAGTTTGTGTAGGTAAAACTACACCCCCACTTGAAGTGGCTTGATTGACTGGAAGAGGGAGAGTACTAGTACTTTCTCTTGCACTCAAAGGGCTCCTTGTGACACTTAGGTTATTAGAACCACTACCACTTAGGCATAGCAGTCTTCTCTTTTGAGGAGAATAATGCCTTAGAATCTCTAACTGTTGTCTAGCCCTCTTAGCACATTCCTCTTTTTGTATTTCGGCTTGATAGTTCTTGTCAGAGGACATAAACCAACTATTTGGTCCCTAGAAACCCTAGATTTGGAACCACCACTTATTGGTGGCTTCTAGCAAATGAACCACTAGTGGGACCTAAAATGAGCTGGCATTGGCTATAGCACTAGCTGGACCTCATGTACCCAATAGACAACCCCACCACATGGCCTCGCGGGCAAGAAGTGTCTATAATACAATGATGTATACTAGATAGACTTAATTATATATTTGTAGCTAATATATAGTCCAACGGCCCTTTCCCCAAACTCCAACAAAGGGAGTATCCCTTACATATCAATAATAGATACCACAAAGAACATATATAGGAGGCACCCCATTGGCTGATTGCCGTGGCCCCACTGCGACTCTCCTATACCTTGGGGATTGACACCAAGATGCGTCGCTCTAACATAAAGTACACACGATAACAACTCCACTATTTCATTTTGAACATATTCCAAGAGATACCATGTGTCATTACCAAAAAATTCCTCAAGAAAACGATCGACTACCCTATCGCTTAGGTCGTCTCACACAGTCAAGCATAGGTCATCATAATGAAAAACATGTGCTATGCATCTAGTTCTTTATATTCTGATACCATGGTTGATATGCACATACAAAAGTGGATTATTCCAATGTGCTCAAACATAATTTTCAATTAGAAACATGACGTGCACAATCATGCTTTCCAATGCTCATTTACTAACTCATTGCGAGGATTTAAGAATAGCATCGAGACATTACTCATGCTACTATTTTTTAAATTGAAATACAATGAAACCAATATCATGATATGCATTAGCAATATCAATAATAAATAACACCCAAATCACATCATTCAGACACCCCACCCCCTACTTTTAGGTATTGCTTCTGTTGCATAGGTGTAAGGGTTCATTTTGTCAAATTTTGATGTGTGAAAAGTGATAAATCATGAACTTTGACAAAGAGATAGGCAATTTGAGGCTAAACCTCATGTTTCACCACTACCATACATTCATAAATGCTCAATATATTTTTTCTTATTTTTATGAAGCGTATTTCTATTTTAATTTTCTTTTTTTTCTTTTTTTAATAGCATTTATTTATCCATAATCACTATTATTTTATGATTTTTTTCATACCAATCATTTCAACATACTAAAATTCTATTTTATTTTCCATTTTTTCCCATAGAAACACATTTTATCCACCCGAAATGACAAAACTATCATTTTGCCCTTAAAAATCGCATTTCGAGTTTTGCGGGATTTAAATAGTGCATGTAAATCGTTAAGAAATCAAAATTATTTGATAAAAAGAAATTAAACATGATGCAACCAACACTCAAATAAATTTTCATCGAATAAGAACATTTCTATCATAAAATGTCAAAAAATCTTCATTTCCTTCATAAAAAATAGTCGTACTGTGTTTCTATGAAATCTGAGACGCCTTGAATGACCCCGTGACCAACAGACAGAGCCTCCCTCACTCTCACTTCCATGCTGCACATCAATCTTCAGCATCTCCATTAGTCTCCATCATCATTTTCTTCAATCTCCTTGCCGATTCTCCCTTCAAGGTAGTGCGCATGAACAACCCATAGAGAGGAGAGAGAGGGAGGAAAGAGAAAGAATAGAATAGGAACTCAGCAACCGGGTAGCCATTGGACGAGTGGAGAATGGAGATGGAGAACGAAGACATCAAGTATCATGCTGGTATGGTTAGTTTGGTGGGTTACATTGAGACAGCAAATGGCCTATAGCCCTTCTTCTCTAGAAAAAAACATCGTGTGTATCAAGTGCCTCCATTTTTCTTCATGCCCGTTGAAAAAGTGCCCCCCTCCCCCCTCCACAAAATCAATTTTTTGGTTTGGGACCACCCCCTTTCACATCTCATTTTAGGCCCCCTTCACATCAAGTTTGGCCATTTGCCCATCATCTGGAATCTGATTCGCACTTCGAAAAATCCTGCGCATCCATCTCAAAGTCCCCCACTTCTGGGCATCTCTTGAAGTCTCATTTGACATCCTAAGAAATTATGAGAGTTTTCCAACCATCACTGGGTGGGTCTTTAAAGCACTTTTGGAACCCATCGGTTGCTTCTTTCTTAAAATCGACTCGATTGCCTACGCCGCCTTCGATAGAGTTTATTTTTCCCTTAAAATAGAGATTTTTTGGCAAATTTTAAGCACTTCATGTTGAGATGGCAAGCTCAACATGTGCAGACATTGATGATGGACCACTTGATTAGATGGGTCCATACATCTACACTTAGCACATTGGTTGTTATTATGACACTCACATGGCCACTAACTTATCACTTATTATATTTAAGTTGTTACACCTACCTATAGCTAGCAAAGGTATAGCGCTAGTCGATTATTTGCAACAAACCTACACTTATCGTTAAAGTCTTCTACAAAATAACATTTTGCATTGAATCGGACCTGCAACCCTTGCTCTACCATTTGGCCAACATACACTAGATTCTTTGTGATTGATGACACATGTAATACGTCTGTCAAACTCTTTGTCTGCCCATCATACAAGGACAAGAGAATCTTTCCAATGTGTGAAATTGGGTGGCATGAATCATCACCCATCTGCACAAAACCTAGATTTTGTAAGTCTTGCATCTCTCCAAACCATTCAACATGACTGATCATATGATTAGATGCACCTGAATCGACAAACCATACATCATTAGGTATCCCCTTTCTTGTAATTGCATTCATCATATGCTACATAACAAACATACGCTCATTTTTGTCTTCATTCTATCGTAAAGACGATGTATAGTTTCCTTGTTGCAATTTACCACTGTGAATATTATCCTTCTTAGCATAATAATTGACTACAATATGACTTGTTTTTCCACAATAATGGCAAACAATAGTAGAATTTTCAGAATCTCTATTCTGCCATCCATCTCTTCCTCTAGAGCCCCCCTTGCTTCTAAAGATTCCTCAACCTCCTAAAACCTGCATTTCACCAAATTGCTGATTGAACCTATTTTGCTCGTTATCGCCAGCGTATCCCATACCATGGCCTCTTGAAGAGGATCTACCACGTCCACTTCTTGATTTTGAGTAAAATGCTTGAACTTGCTCACCATTTTTTTCAGATGAGTCACCTTGCATATTGATCTCTTCGGTAATGATGAGAGAGATCATCTCATCAAAATCTGGAAATGGCTTCTGTATGTATATTGAAGTAACAAATGATTTCCATGCCTTCTCATTATTAAGGCCACTCAAAGTGGATGAAACCAAATCATCATCATCTGGCATTGCATCAATCGCTGCTAAAGCATATGCAATGCTCCTCAAACCAAATCATCATCATCAGGCATTGCATCAATCGCTGCTAAAGCATCTACAATGCTCCTCACCTTCAACACATACTCATTGACAAACATTTTTCCTTTCTTCAAGTCGTTCTACTCTTGCTTGAGTTGAATCTTTCGTGCCTTTATATTTACTGAAAACATATTCTCAAAAATTGTCCAAGTTGCATGTGAAGTTTCTCCATTCCTGATATGTCCCAACATCGTATTATCAATGAGTGCAGATAACCAGTACATCACCTTTTTGTCTTTTGCATTCCATTCTTTCCATGCTTTTAATTTATCTGCATTCGAAGGGATACCCAGCTCTGGCTCCTTTTCTTCACTTGAAACAAACTCATAAACGCCATTTCCAATGAGGAAGTTCGTCACAAGGAACTTCCATGAAGGATAGTTGTTCTTGTCGAGCTTCTCAATAAGGGGATTTCCACTGTTCTCTCCCATTATCACAAACAAAGATACAACATAGCAAGCTAGTCTTCTACAACCTTTCACAGCATGTGCACAATAATACACCAAGCAACCTTTTTCATTGATTAGGAAGTAGAGTTGGCCGCTTGTTCACTTTAGATACTGGAATTCTTGCAATGGATACTGCTATGTATGCTAAAGGAAAAGGAGTAGTTGCAGATATTGAAATATGGCATAAACTATTGGACATGAAAATGTGCAAAGACTGAAATTAACGCAGTCCAGAGGATTGGTTACAAGGTTGTCTTCATTTAGAGTTGCGAAATTGCATAAAGTCTATGAAGCATGCCAGTTTGGTAAGTAGGCAAGACAACCTTTCTCGCATGATAGAGAAGTGAGTAGAAAAATACTTGATGTAGTGTATGCAGATGTTTGGGAGCCTACACAAAATGCATCTCTTGGTGGCAGCAAATACTTTGTCATATTTATTGATGACTGTTCAAGGAAGTTATGGGTATACTTCATGAAGGAAAAGAGTGATGTGTTTGAGCACTTCAAATCTTTTAAGGTAGTTGTTGAAACAGAAATATGCTTAAAAGTGAAGTGCTTGAGATCATATGGAGGGGGAGAGTACGTCTCTAATGAGTTTAGTGACTTCTTGAGGACTCATGGGATAAATAGGCAATTTACTTGTAGGTATATCCCACAACAAAACGGAGTTACAGAAAGAAAAAATAGGCATGCTGCAGACGTTGCACGGGCATTAATGGCTGAAAAGAATATGCCCAAACATTTTTGGTCTGAGGCTATCCATATTGCTCTATATATGATGAACAGAACCCCCATAGTTGTAGTTCATGGGACGACTCATGAAGAATGATTTACTAGCAAGAAGCCCGATGTATCACACTTGAAGGTATTTGGATGTGTTGCATCTGTTCATGTGCCGGATGAGCTACTGAAGAAGCTTGATCCAAAGGCAGAAAAATGTATTTTTATTGGAAACTCTTTAGAGCAGAAAGGGTATCACTGATGTAACCCTATCTCAGGTGAGTGCAAAGTGAGCACAGATGTTATCTTTGATGAGATAGGCATCTGGTATGCACTTGATGGTGATGTATTTGATGATGATAATGATTAGGGCAACTATGTGCAGAAATAAAACAAGAATCACGGAGTCTTAGTGGACCAGAAACATCATCTAGTACTATATCTACAAGGAGCCCTTGGTCTGGGAGACTAAGGAGTAGCCCCACATCTTCAAGTGGATCTATAAGTGTTGCAGGGAAAGATGAAATTGCTCGATGGTAATGATGCATCTACCAATCATTTGGGATTTGATGGAGATTCTAGTGGTTTAGAGAGTTTGGATGATAAGCTTGGTATTGTAATGGGCCATAGGAACCCTCCCAAGAATTTTAAAATGAAAATTGTTATTATTTTAGCTCATTTTTTTAAAATGATTTCCCCTCTCTCCCCGTCGACAACAGTTGGGGGAGGGGGAGAGAGAGTGGGAGTGGTGGATGTTGGAGGGGAGGCATGCACCCTCCACGTAGAGGGTGGTCATACGAACTATCTCCTTCCCTTTCCTATAAAAGGGGAGGGCTCTCCCCTCCCTAGGATAGAGGCTATGCCATCTCACGCCAACTCACCATCCTACTGCACAAATCCCCCCTTTGTATAGAATATCCCTGGACGCATAACTGTGCCGTAGCCAGTTGCTCCCGACTGAGTGGAGACTCCCACTCACCATGTGGTCGTAGCCGCAGTAAGAATATATCATCCTTTTTCTCTTTGCATTGGGAGGACAACTCTTTCGGCCCCGCATTTCTGCAGCAAGCCTCAATCTCATAGAAGCTGGACTAGGGGACTTTCAAGCTCAGGCGCCGGCCTGACAAGGCCGCAACGGTTGCCCGAAGCGTCCCATCGTTCTTTACCCTTTGATTTCCCAACGACCATTCTCTTGTGGCGGTGCTATTGGTGCACAGATCGGATGTTGTATGCTCGCGTAGTGAATGCTAGAAGGTCCCCAAGCACAAAAGAACTCTACTTTTTGCACAAAACTCAACGTAGAAAGTATGCACGACATGAACAAGAGACCAATTGGGTGCAATCTCCCCCCATGCCTTGTGTGAGTGCTCCACAAAGCATGTATTTTATGTATTAATCATCTTCAAGCTCAAATAATAGCCCAATTTACCAAATAGCACGCTTTGGCTTTTGAGTTTGCTTTAGTGCAAAATAGAAATAAAGCTAATGGACGGGCACCCAAAGAGTCAAGCATACCCAATACAATGTCCAAATACAAATATCATAATCGTGCACGGCATACAAAATAATAAATAAATATCCAACGCCTTAATAAATAGGCGTGACAAAATATAGATGCCATGCCTAAGCTATGCGCCCATCAAAATATAAGTGATAACTCAAATACACGCTATCCTCTAATGCTTTCCGCCACCACTGCTACTATCTCTACACATCAATTGAAGCATTCACAATCGTTAGTAAAATAATACAATTAAACTAACAAAAGTGAATACCTAGCAGTCTTTAGCTACATAAATAAATCAACTGGTTAGAAATCAATCCTAACCTTAATTTATCACGAGTGGGCACTGTAAACTCATAAATGTTTATTAATTTAATATGTATTTTGCGAAATCACCCGCTATGGAATCACCCATGTACACACTAAATTAATGAAACGCCCGAAAAGGATAGGCATCCCCATCAACTTCTCGCACAAAGAATCCACTTTATGTATGAGCCCCAGTCAACAAAGTTTACGGAATCCACCGTAAAACCTCATGCAATCCACCGTGGCACGGAATTCACCGTGAAATATGCCTCCTAGCATCAGCTACGGCCCTCTCAAACATGTCACCGCTGGTCGACGTGCATCGCGGGTCCCTCCCTTGGGCCCTCCAAATAAATGACCACCTGGACCCTCAAAAAAGTTAAACGGCCTCCTTATTTGGGCCATGAAGGGAAGAAGGTAGAGGGAGAGGATAAGAATAAGAGGGTGGGAGAAGAGAAAGAAGGTGAGAGAGAGAGAAGAGGAGGATTGGGAGAGAGAAGGGAAGGGAGGAGGAGAGAGAGAGAAGGAGAAGGAGAGGATAAGAAGAGGGTGGGAGAAGAGAAAGAAGGTGAGAGAGAGAGAAGAGGAGGATTGGGAGAGAGAAGGGAAGGGAGGAGGAGAGAGAGAGAAGGAGAAGGAGAGGATAATAAGAAGTGGGGAGAGGAAGAAGAGAAAGAATGAGAGAGAGAGAGAAGAGGAGGAAGAGAGAGAAGAAGGAGGAGGTGGAAAGAAGGAGAAGAGAAAGAAGGTGAGAGAGAGAGAGGAGGAGAAAAGAAGAAGGATTAAAAGAAGGGAGGAGAGAGAGAGAAGAAGAAGGAGAGGATAAGAAGAAGAGGGTGGGAGAAGAAAAACAAGGTGAGAGAGTGAGAGAGAAGAGGAGGAAGAGGATAAAGAGAAGAAGGTGAGAGGAAGGAGTGGAAGAAAGAGTGAGAAAAGAAGGAGGAGGTGGAAGAGCAAGAAGGAGGGAGAGGAAGAAGAGAAGGAGAAGGAGTGAAGGAGAAGAAGTAAAGAGAGAGAAGAGGGAGGAGAGGGTAAGAAGTAGAGGAAGGAAAGGATGAGAGGTAGAAGGAGGAGAGAAGTAGAAGGAGGGAAGAAAAAGAAAAGGAAAGAAGAAGTGGGTAGAGAAGGAAAAGGAGGTAGAAGAGCGAGAAGGAGGAGAGGAGAAGAAGAAGGGAAAGGAGAGAGGAAGAGGAACAAGGAGGGGTAGAGAAACAAGAAAAAGAGGTAGAGGAAGGAGCAGAACGAGCCACCGCAACCACTCTCTCGACAGCGAACCCCATTCAGTGGGTTTTTCCCCAACCAAACATATCTACCCAAAACCCATCAAGGACTGCCCAATCTCCGCGAGGTGAATGGCTCCCAAGAAGAAAGTCCTGGGTGTTGAGAATCAGCAATCACACTCAAACAGCCTCTTTGTATGGAGTCTCAGGGTCAAGGACATGCAGGCTAACTTATCCCATATGCACAATGGTGCCTACTGCAGTTTCCTACTTTCCTATAAAGCATTGTACTTGCTTCCTTTCTTAATGCAATGATAGTACTCTTTTCATTTCAGTAAAGTGTCAATGTCATTGTCCACATACACAAGATTGTGTTTATGAGTCCAAGTCTCAATCTTGGAACCTAATTCACTTGTGTAACAAACAGTGTCCATTCCATCATGAGTCTACACTTCTCCTTCCATCCTCCATAGCTTCCTGTTACGTCATGCTCTAGATCCCGCATTTCTAACATGGTATCAGAGCCCAGTTGGGCATGGCATTGCTTCTCCAGCCTCTCTTGATTCTTCTGAACCTCCATCCAGCTCAGTGTCAGTGTATGACTTCTTTTCTCAACTCTACTCTCACTGAAGCTTCCATGGCAGCCATAGCCAGCAGCACCCTGTCAGATTGAACTGCTTATATCTCACTCCACAGGTCAAATCTCTTGGAGCTTCCTTCTGGAAAAGTATTCCCCAACTCATAAAGCTTCCCTGTATCACATCAATCCAGGATATTGGACCATCTGGAGCTCAGCATTGTGAAAATCCCCAATCTCTGTTCTGTGTCTGCCATAGCCAGACAGGACCTACCTTGCTTGGAGCTTTCATAACTCTTCAACCAGGCCGAATTTCAACACGATTTCTTCTGGAGAAATGTTCCTTGGCTCAGGGCGCAGCTTCCTGTCACTTTAAACACCAACATTGATGATCTACAGCTCCAGCATTGCTCAAATTCGACCTCGCTGTCCAGATCTGTGCCGATTCTGTTCGCGGCACCTGCGCGCTGCATACTGACCACGATGTTGACAATCTCCATGGGGCTTTGGTAGCCCATGACATAAGCTTCCTAGATATGTAAAAAATTTTGAAAATGATGCACTGTAGCTCCTGCAATCAGCAAAAAACCAGGCCCCTGTCTCAGAAACCCTAATTCCACCATAGCCAAAAGCTTCAAAATCTTGACATTTTTCACTGTTTCTCTCACTGAAGTTATCAACAGTGATTTTAATCACTGAGCAATACTCTCTGAAGTTTGTTAAAGTACTGTCACTCAGATCTGAAGGCATCAGCATCAAATCAAGAAGGGGAAGATCACTTGGAGTAAAAGACTTTTGCAGATTTGGTATTCATTGACACTCAGTTAGTGCTTTTTAGCACTTGTGTCTCTCAATCAATTCTTCTGTTGCTCAAATCTAATAAACTCTGAAGTTGATTTGCTACTGTTCCCGTAAATCTAACATGGGCAAAGACTCTCCAAATGCTCGATTCAAAGGAGTCGGATTCCACACTTGGCAAACCCGCATCAAGCTCATCCTGATGAAGAAGGGTCTCTGGGCCATCACAAATGGCAAAGAGAAGAAACCTCGGGACGCGGACCTTGCAACTACTTGGCAAAAGAATGATGACAGAGCCCAGGCCATTATCAAATTGGAGCTAGACGACAGTTATATCCATCACGTGGATAACTGTGAGACCTCACAGGATACATGGAAAAGACTTGACACCCTGTTCGGTGCACAATCTAAATCATCAAAGTATGGTCTCCTAATTGAATTCTTCAGGCTTGAAATGAAGTCCAGCACATCACTTGCCACACATCTTAATTACATGGAAGGACTCCTAACCCAACTTGTAGGAATCAACATTAAAATGGATGAAGATGTTTGCATCGGTGTTCTACTTAAGAGCTTGCCTCCTGAATATAATAATGTATCAACAACTCTAATCAACATGCCAAATCCTGAACTTATTGATATCCAGGCATCACTGTTAGAAGAAGAAAAGAAGCTAAAAACTAAAGAAGAACCAAGTACCTCTAGAGATGAGCATGCATTATATGTTGGCAACAGGTACAAAGGCAAGAAAGATCAGCTCTTTTGTGACTTCTGCAAAAGGACCGGACACACCGAGAAGTTCTGCCACGCAAGAAAGAGATCCCAAAAGGCCTATCTAGTCGCAGTCAAAGAAGAAGAAGAAAATGAAGCAAAGGAAGAAGAAGATGAAGATCACCAGGATCGGAAGGACAAGACTCATCAGTCCTTGTACTCTCATAATTCTGATAGACTGTTTTAAATAGCCTTGTATTTTTTCTTGCCCTAATGCTTCGTGCCATAAGCTATGAAAACTCCTTATGTAACTTGGCATTACAGTCCCTGTACACTTTGTGAGGCCCCTGTTACAGCCTCTGGATGTCCACCATGTTTATGGTACCCACACTTAGCTTTTTCTGCGACAGCCTCTGGTGTTTTGCCATGTCTGTGGTATGCCCACACTTTGCAGGTGGTTCTCATTACAGCCTCTACACACTTTGTGCCTTTCCTAGTTGTGATTGAGGAGGGGTGTTGAGAATCAGCAATCACACTCAAACAGCCTCTTTGTATGGAGTCTCAGGGTCAAGGACATGCAGGCTAACTTATCCCATATGCACAATGGTGCCTACTGCAGTTTCCTACTTTCCTATAAAGCATTGTACTTGCTTCCTTTCTTAATGCAATGATAGTACTCTTTTAATTTCAGTAAAGTGTCAATGTCATTGTCCACATACACAAGATTGTGTTTATGAGTCCAAGTCTCAATCTTGGAACCTAATTCACTTGTGTAACAAACAGTGTCCATTCCATCATGAGTCTACACTTCTCCTTCCATCCTCCATAGCTTCCTGTTACGTCATGCTCTAGATCCCGCATTTCTAACACTGGGAAGCATAGGCGTCCAAGCCACCGGAAATGCTGGAGGGACGAGCGAAAGGACCAACGCAGCGCACACGAATCAAGCCTAGGTTTCAAGCATTAAAAAAAGCTATTTTAGGACTTAGTTCTCATGGAAGGATTAATGTCGTGCATGAGGTTTTATTTATACTAAGAACAAAGTTGCATGTAATAGTAGGGTTGAACTCGCATAAGTTTTTACTCGCCTAAAATAATAAGGATCACCTTACCTCACATGAAATGATATCTTCTACACACATAAAATGATAGGTTTATTGCCTTATTTCACATGAAATGATAGCTTTTTAACCAATTCAGTGTATGAATAGTCATTTAGAATTCACGTTGCGCAATTATGGTTAAAAGAAAACACATGAAATATTAAATTCTGTTCATAAGCTACATTTGCTTCATTAGGAACAAAACCCTAGGACTTTCATACACGCAAGTCACATGTGATTCGGTGCATTAGAAATAATTACTCATTTCTAGGATTAAAGGGAGATAAAAGTTGTTTAAGGGACAACTATACTAAACGCACAATGTGCATGATGGTTGGGAGCTCCTCCATAGAATTGCACTAGGAGAATTTGAAGGATCGCATGCATTTAAATTGCATCTTGAAAGTAAATGAGGAATCGGGTGTTGCCATGTGTGTTAACTAAGCTTGGCTAGAATTAGAGAGTATAAGACCCTTGGTTGGGTTGCGAATAAGGGATATCCATCACCTTGACTGACCAGTTAGTGCTTGAGTTAGGGACTAGGATACCCTAAGAAAGTATAAGTCAACTTACCAAGACCATTTGCTCTTGTTGGAATTATGGGGATTTTGCCAATTTGTAGAAAGACCCAAGATTGGGTATTGGGCATCCGGGAAAAAGGAGTTACACCTTAGTAGTCGGTCGCACAAACTACCTCCGAAATGTTCGTGCTTGTACTTAGATACATTATTTGATTTCTTCACACAAGGAACTAATTCAAGGAAAACACTTAATGCTTCAGGTTGAAAGCGTCAAGGGAGAGGCAGAAATAGTTACCTCCGATTGTCTGCCTAGCCCTATCCAAGGGGGTTGTTAGTCGTGCTAGGTATATGGACCTAACCTGCCATGAGAGGTCTTTCCATGGGTACTGCTTGGAGCGGGAGGACGCTTGGGTGCCAAGGGAGGCTCTGGCTGTAAATCCCTAGCCTTCGGGTCCTGTACAAGAGGCCGACGTGACTCGATATGGGATCTCGAGACCCAGGTACTAGTCTACAGGTGGAACTTGGAAGAGTGATCTTGTAGATTGCTGGAATGGCCTTCGGGCATGATGTTGGATGTAATCCGAAACTATGATAAATAAAAAACACATGCTTGAGAAAAATGAACTTACTTGACATTGTTTTTGTGCCAATGCCTAAGTTACCTGAAGGAACCCATGATTAAATTGTTTAATTAAGGGAGCTGATTTTGCATGTGAAAACGTAATGTGTTAGTTAATAAGATAACTAAAGCAAACTGAGGAAAGTGTAGTGGACGTGACTCAGGTCCATCCTACGGAAGGGTGGGGTTAGCTGGGAACTTTTCTCAAATCATGAAATGATAAGATAATGACCTATAGACTTGCCGGTAGGAAAGGAACCGTGACCTCAGGTCAATCCCAAGTGGGAACAACTAGACTCTTCCACTCTAGGGAGACTCAGGAAGACCTAGATCGCAAACCCTGTGTCATTCCCTTCGAGTGGCAGGCGGAGCCTTCTAGACCCTCCTCGGGATGGGCTGCTAAGACGTGTTTGGAAAAACACACGTTACAATTGGTAAAGAGCGAACCAACGGAATCTAATATTCACAAAGGAAGTTAATGGAGGAAGGAAAATAGAGCAATGTTTGCTGTTGAGAACATTTCCTTACTTACTTATGGATGCTAGGCCGTAGAGTCACGAAGCATGGAACAAATTCTTGGTGTTCTAGGTTATGTTTATGATTGCAATGTGTGCTTCGGATTATCGACAAAGGCTAGGCATGATGACTATTCTAGACCACATCTACAATCCTTCACCCCTGTATGTGGAATAGAGATGGATGGGAGAATTAGAAATATATTACATAGCAGCCCACCGACTTGCGTACCCTGCATGTTGGCGGTCGGCAAGTCAAGTAGAACAAATATGTGTATGAAGAAGTGACTCGGGTGATCCCTACTGATAGAATCAAAGTGCTGGGGCATTATGAGAAGAATGGGTATCAAAGTTAGGGATACCCCAATGTAACGTGTCCATTAGAATCATCCAGGACACGTCTTAGCAGTCCATCGGAAAGGATGTCTAGAAAGCTTCGCCCGACATTCCCATGGAATGTTACGGGATTTGCGATCTAGGTCTTCCCGCGTCTGCCACGTAGCGGAAGTATCCTGGCCGTTCCCACTTAGGATTGACCTGAATTAGGGTTTTCCTGATTTGGTCATTAGCTAACAGCAACTAGCGTCAGACCCGAGCGAACTACTTTACGAAGAAACGCCAGGTCCGAAGCGGATTCACGCTGCACTTGGTTCAAGGAGAATGGGAAACGAGAGGGATGCAAGGCTCAACCTCTCTGCCATAAGGCATAGTCCCATTCCGTTCCCCTAAAACAGCGTAAATCGGGTAAGACGTAACTCTAGGTCATTGCTCTCGTTATTCGTTTTGATAATGATGATCATCCCGCTGTTCCTCGAGATTTTTGAGAAAAGTTCCCGGCTAACCGGGACCACCCAACCATAGGACGGACCCATGGTCCATCCTCCGCACTTTCCTCGATTTTTTTTAGTTGTGTAATTATCTAACACATTAATTTGACATATAACAATAAGCTTCTTTAATTAATCTTGTTAAGCACTGGTTCCTTCACATAATCTTATCACGTGACATAGAAAAACAATATCAAGCAAGTTCTTTTTTTAACATTTCATCATTTTATCTTTGAAATACAAGGAGTTCCACCCGTAGGCCTATCCATAATCTGCCCAAAGGCTATCCAGTAATCTGCCAGGGATCACTATTCCAAGCTTCCGCCCATAAACTAGTATGCGGGCCTCGAGATCCAATCCCGAGTCACGTTAGCCTCTTGTGCAGGACCCGGAAGGCGAGGGATTTACGGCCAGAGCCCCCCCTGGCACCCAAGCGTCCTCCTGCTCCAAGTAGAGCTCAACGGAAAGACCTCTCGCAGCGGGTTCGGTCCACATTGCCGGGGCAATCAACAACCCCCTTGGTTAGGGTCAGGCAGGCAGTCGGGGGTAACTGAAGCTGCCTCTCCCTTCAGGCCTTCAACCTAAAGCTTTAGATATCTTTTCATCCTTTAGTTCCTTGAGCAAACAATGCAAACAGTGCTTTCTAAACTATTACAAGCACAATCAATTCCAGTGGTCGTTTATTTGGCCAATTTCTAAAGAGTGAATCCTTCTCTCTGAATGCATCCAACATTCGATCCGGGATCAATTGCGACTTGGCAAGATCCCCAAGGTTTTGTTTGTTCACCCTATTGTCCTTGGGTTAGGGGCATACCCTATTAACCCAACTTAACCAATACCTTAGGTTTTATTAACAGTAAATCCTGGCAACCATGTCCCTCCAATTTATTGATTGATCATTTGCTTCCAAGCAAATATCTAACTTCCCTTTACTTGGCAATTTTTCCCAAGAAAGGTGATATAACAGGATGACTACTCATCCTCTTGCAAGAACTTGCCAACCTCATTCCAAGAAATTGCAAAACTCTCTTGTGAACAAACCACAAGTCTATGCGACGTTGCAACTTATTGCACAAGTGTTGCATCTATTCCATGGGATCATTTCACCCATTGAATGGCGTTTTCTGGTCACGGAATTATCTCTAGTAGGGTTTAGGGTGTCTTCTTACCCAACCCATTCCTAATTATCTCCAACAGGGTTTAGGGTGTCTTCTTACCCAACCCATTCCTAATTACACTAGGCCAACAATGCTCGGTCCTAGGAATTCCAACTCAATCCGAGTTTCATCATTTGAACGAGTGATCCTTAGGGTAGAAACCTTAGATCGTTTTATGCATGAGCATCCAATTGTGCCCTACATTCCGTGAATGTGGATAGGACCTTTGGTTTAAAGGTTCATCTTGGTAACAGGTGCGTGAAACTAGGTCAAGTCCTTAATGTGCTAAACCCTAGCTAGCACTTGGAGTATATTGTATCGATTTAACCATCCTAAATGAGTCGTTTGCGGTTTAGGTGTTTTGGGTAAACCCATTTACTTGTCTTACGACAAGGACGAACCATTCCTAAAGATATTGTCTTGATCTAAGAGGGGAAAAACTAGTTGCGTTACGTCATAACTCACGTAAGCACGCGATTCATTTCCTCTAGATTCGCAATCCCTAACTACTTTTGTTAAGACCAAGCACTTGCTAAAATTCACATAACTTCCATTGATCCTACTAGGACCTGGATTCACGATTCATGATACTAAGCTTTTAGGGTTTTATGTTAAAATGAACCCTGCAACCTTTCCCTAACTACATTTCTGAAAGAAATATTCGTACACTGAATGAATGAAATTCTTACGTGCGATGAGTGTGCAACATGCAATCCTTTCCTAACTACACGTAGTTAAATGAGATTTATGCCAATTGAAGCTAGAGTTAACCTATTTAATGCATCCCTTAGAATTATTCCCATGCTTTGCTATTTCCTATGGGTGATAACGACTTCCTTAATGAATCATTACTAAGAAGATTTATCTAAAAATGTGACATGCCATTAATCTTTCCATGCCTAGTAAAAAAGGTGTACCTCAATAATTTCAACCTTGTAATGAGGCAACAGTTGACCTAGGCTCGTCACTTTTGAATGCACAAAAGGAAACTTACTAGTAAGGTCCTAAAAATGCATAGACACCTTATGTTCTTTTCATTCATTCCATTGAACGTACCAATGACCAATTTTCATATCTTGAGCTAATTCTAGTAAATGTTCAAATAGCCAATTCATTTTTCAATTGCATTTAACTTGACTAGTTGAATTTGAATATGCATGAGTGCTTCCTAATCCATGAAGTTATCGTGACTAATTCAATACTTTTGTGTGGAATCCAAATAGATAAAACCTGGACTTGTGGACTCTGGGAAATACCCACGTAAATACTAGGAGAAGATCCTTCCGCAGGCGCGCCTTGTGACTTTTTAGGGCCATCGTAGGCATGATTTCAGCTTGTGGTTTGCCTTCGCGGTCTACCAATTTTACTCATCTTGGTATGCAGCCTTATGATCTTTGCCTTTCTCCATCGTACATAGGATATCCCTTCGCGGGACTTTAGATGAACGGTGCTTGCGGAAAAGGGGCTTTATGAGCTTCTTAGGAAGAAACCGGGGTGGTGGCTAGGAATGGGTTTACGGATGGCTTGTGGGCTTTGAAGCCTATTTGCGGAAAGGCTCTTACGATGGGTCTTGCGGGAAGGGAGCTTTATAAGCTTCTTCTTCTTCTCTTCAAAATGTCGGCTAGGGATGGGCTTATTGGGGGATCAAGTGAGAAGGGGGTTTAAGGAAGCCCCTCTTCTTCTCTTAAAGAACCGGGCCTAGGGGCTTGTGGGAGATTTTTGTAGGAAGGGCCTTATAGGCTTTCCCTTCAAAGTCGAGGGGGGGAAAATTGGGCTTTTGGATGATTCTAGTGGACACGTTACACCCAAGCTTCCTATGACTTATCGATTCCTGAAAATCCATGACCTCTATCCATATTATTACTCAGTCCCTATAGTTGAATGTAACACAATCCTATTTTCCCTAAACTGATGTGCCAATCAACTTGTTCTACTTTCCCAAAATAAATGTACTTAAAAGGGCTATGCCCTCATGAATGAATAATATTTTTTTTACTGTCTATCATGGTTGTAAATGTTGGCAAGGGAGTTAAGTGATTAGGTCACTTGGCTAAAGGCTGTACTGGTCATATTAATGTAATGTGAGAAACGTTTGGTAAGTTTTTAACATGAAAAATCTTACTGCCCAAGTGCATATTCCAAGTTCGACCCCTGCACTAAGTACATCTGTGATTCAAGAGAAGAAGTTCATTCTCAAACAAATCAAGCCACCTGAATTTGATGGTAAGGGATCAAACTGACGTCGAGGTTTGGATCGAGTCCATGGAGGACTATTTTGAGGTAGCAAGACCTTCACCTGCTAACCAAGCTATGCTTGCCAAACTTAAGCTCACAGGCGAAGCAAGACTTTGGTAGAAACAGTGGTGGAGAGACCAAGGGATATCGGAAGGGACAATCACTTGGGAGAAGCTTAAGGAAGCTGTGCAAGGAAGGTACCTACCCCCTGCCTACCGCACATAGAAGATGAACAAATTCTATGAATTGAAGCAGCTTGGACTATCCCTGGATGCATATTATTCAAAGTTCTTCTCTCTTTTAAAGTACACGCCTCAAATGGATATGTCACAACAGGTGTCAAAGTTTTGTGTTGGTTTAAATCCATCCATAAACATCCGCTTGGAATCAATGCGCCCAACGGACCTACAAGACACACTCATTCGAGCTACACCAATAATACAGGAGGTGCAGACCAAGCCAAGGAACAACAGGACTTGGCCTTACAGGGAACAGAACAAGGGAATGTATAGCGCCCAGTCTAAGAGAGCGTAAGGGCAAAATCAAGGACAAAGTAGCTAGGACCAACACTGTCAACAACTTTGTTCCTACACAAGGTAATGGCCACAATCTCCATTGCTTCCATTGCAAATCTCTCGGACACTTCAAGAGGCAGTGTCCCAAGCTTAGCAGAGGACAATGCCAAGGGTCATTCCAAGGAGCCGCCTATGGCCAAGGAGACACCGTTATGGCAAGAGGGAGAACCTCCAATGTTTCCACCAAGGAGTTGGGCGATGAAGAAGATCCATCCATGGATGCTGACATTAAGAGGGAAACGGTTCACGCCGCTCTTCACAAGAAGGGTCCGAATTGCCAATTCTCGGTGATCCAAACTCCATCGAATTATGAAGGTAAAAGCTTCAAAACCTTAATCGATTGTGGCGGTACACATTCCTTCATTTCACCGACCTGTGCAAAAAGACTAGGGATAGCCACAATAGATGCACCTACTTTACCTGTGGAATTGGCAAATGGTCGTGAGGTCTCTTGTACCAGGCAAACTGCTAAGGTGAAATTCCTATTGGGTGGCAAGTCAACTTTGGTGAGATTTAGGATAATGAACCTAGGTGTCCACGAATGTTTGCTCAGAATGGATTGACTAATACCCAATGATGCCCACATCCACTGTGGAAAGGGCCAAGTCTCCTTCCAAAATTCTGAAGGGGATCTAGTTACAACTCAAGGAGAGGCTGGTAAGCCAAAAATTCAGCTAGCAAAAGCAACATGGATAATAAAAGGAGTTAGAAAGGGTCTACCTGTCTATCTGATTAAACTAAATAAGCTAGATCAGAATGAGGAATCTGGGGAAGAACCCTCTTGGTTAAAGGAATACACAGATGTATTTCCTGAGGATCTGACAAAACTTCCTCCTCAAAGGGAAGTTGACCACGAAATCAAGCTAGCACCAGGAGCTGCACCAGTCTCGCAAAGAGACCATATAGGATGTCCATCCCGGAACTCAAGGAGCAATTCAAGAAACTATTAGATCAAGGCTACATCCATCCTAGTAGTTCGCCATGGGGAGCTCCAGTGCTGTTCCAGAAGAAGAAAGATGGAACACTTCCGCTATGCATTGACTACATAGGGTTGAATCAATCGACCATTAAAAACAAATACCCCATTCCAAGAATAGATGAGAACTTATTAACCGTCTTCAAGGTGTGAAGATCTTCTCTAAGATAGATCTCAGGTCTGGATATTATCAGATAAGGATCAAGGAAGAAGATATCTCGAAGACTGCATTCAACACAAGGTATGGACACTTTGAATTCCTAGTGATGTCATTTGGACTAACAAATGCTTCTGCTATCTTCAATAGGTTAATGCAGGATATCTTTAGACCCTATCTTGATGATTCGTACTCATCTTCTTTGATGATACCCTAGTCTACTCTAAGTAGGAAAAAGATCATGAACCCCAGCTTCGCATTGTTCTTGAAACAATGAGAGCACACAAGCTTTATGCCAAGAAGGAGTGTGCATTTTTCAAGCGACATATTGAATATTTAGGATTCATTGTATCAACGGAAGGAATTTCAGTGGATTCTGGAATTTGGCCAACACCAACTTTTGTCAAAGAAATACATAGTTTTCTTGGGTTGACGGGATGGTATAGGATCTTTATAAAAAACTATGCTTTGATTGTAGCGCCTCTGACTAATCTACTAAAGAAGCAAGTAGTAATTGTATGGTCACCTACTGAACAGAACAGCTTTGACAAACTAAAGCAAAGCTTGGTATCAACACCCATCCTGAAAATTCATGATCTTAATAAAGAGTTTGAAGTGGTAACTGATGCAAGCGCACTTGCCTTAGGATATGTGCTTATGCAAGAAGGTCATCTTGTAGCATACTCTTGAAGGAAACTGAAGAGCCATGAAAGGAATTATGCTACCCACGATTTGGAGTCGCTGACTGTCATCCATGCTCTCAAACTTTGGAGACACTACTTGCTAGGTAACAAATTAGCCTTAGTGATGGACCACAAGAGTCTTAAATGGATCTTCACCCAGAATGAGCTCAATATAAGGCAATGTCGATGGATTGAAGTGCTGGAATAATATGATTTTGAAATCAATGCCAAACAACCCAATTCTTGAGCTAGCTAGAGAGGAGGCATGCCATGACCCAACCTACGAGAAATTGCTAAGGGAGATCCCCATCAAAGATCAAGACCCAAAGCTAAAGACAAAGTATCAAGAATTCTCTATCAATAGTGGTCTTGTCTGCTTTAAGACAAGAATATGTATCCCCGCAAGCCAATCTCTCAAGCAGAAGATACTTTGGGAAGCCCATGACTCCCCTTTCTTGGGACATCTTGGCTATGCCAAGACCCTTAATGTGGTCAGGAAAAGCTATTATTGGGATAGGCTCAAGGGTGGTGTTCTCAAATAATAGCTCGAAATGTTTGTCTTGTCAATGCATTAAGGCAGAACATGTCAAAATGCCAAGGAAATTTCAACCCCTTGACATTCCACAAATGAAATGGGAATTCATTAGTATGGACTTTGTTGTTGGCCTACCCCAAGTTCAGGGAGGATACAACTCTATTATGGTTGTGGTAGATATGCTCACCAAGGTTGCACATCTTATCCCTGTCAAAACAAACTATAAAACCCTAGACATCGCAAGATTATTCATCAAGGAAATATTCAAACTGCATGGGTTACCCAGAAGAATCATTAGTGATCGTGACTCCCTCTTCACATCACACTTTTGGAGGGCTATCTTTGAGGCCATTGGGACTCAGCTCTGCTTCAATACAGCTTACCATCCCCGAATTGATGGTCAAACAGAACGAGTCAACCAAGTCATTGAAGATATGCTCAGGGCACATTGCTGTCATGAACCCAAAAAGTGGATTCAATGAGTTTTCCTACAATGCTTCTTACCAACAAAGTATTCAGATAACCCCTTTCCAAGAATTGTATGGGCACGATTGTCATACTCCTTTGAGCTTCTTGGATTCAACCTTGAGGGTTGAAGCTTCAAAGCAGATGCTGGAAGACATGGATGACCAAATCAAATCAATAAGACAAGACATCCAAGCCTCCAAGGATAGACAGAAGGCTTATGCAAACTTGAAACGACAAGATAGATCCTTCGTTGAAGGTGATATGGTGTTCATCCGCATACGCCCTAAAAAGAGTTCACTATCCTTGGGTGAGTATAAGAAGCTCAGTCCAAGGTATTGCGAACCTTATAAGATCACTAAGTGCCTAGGACCTAATGCTTAAAAACTACAGTTGCCCGCAACCCTAAAAGTTCATAATGTATTCCATGTTAGCCTATTGAAAAAGTATTCACCTAATCCAAATCATGTACTTGATGACCAGCAAGTTGTAATGCCTAGCCAAGGAGTCCTTGAGCTATGGCCTGATAGAGTCCTAGATGTCATGGAAAGGCATTTGAGGTCAAGGACCTTGAGAGAATACCTCGTCCAGTGGAAAGATTATCCCAAAGAGGATGCCATGTAGATGGACGAAGATACTCTCAACCAACAATACCCCTAGGTGAGATGAGGACATCTCGATTCATCTAAGGGGGAGAAAATGTAATGGGCCATAGGAACCCTCCCAAGAATTTTAAAATAATTTTTTTAATTAGTTTAGTTCAATTTATCATTATTATTCCCCCTCTCTCCCCACCGACAGCAGTTGGGGGAGGGGGAGAGAGAGTGGGAGTGGAGGATGTTGGATGGGAGGCATGCACCCTCTAGGTGGAGGGTGGTCATGCCAGCTATCTGGGGCTTCTCCCCTCCCCAGGACAGAGGCTATGCCACCCCATGCCAGCTCGCCATCTTGCTGCACAAACCCCCCATTGTATAGAATATCCCTGGACGCATAACTATGCCGTAGCTAGCTGCTCCCGATCAAGTGGAGGCTCCCACCCACCATGTGGTCTCAACCGCAGTAAGAATATATCATCATTTTTCTCTCTACATTGAGAGGACAACCCTTTTGGCCCTGCATTTTTGCAGCAAGCCTCAATCTCGCAGAGGCTGGACTTGGGGACTTTCAAACTTAGGTGCCGTCCAGGCAAGGCCGCAACGATTGCCTGAAGCGTCCCATCCTTCCTTACCCCCTGATTTCCCAACGACCATTCTGCCCCTCTCCTCCCAGTGGTTCTGTAGCCCTCCCAAACACGTCACCCCCTGGTCGACATGCATCATGGGTCCCTCCCCTGGGCCCTCCAAATAAACTACCACCTAGGCCCTCAAAAAAGTTACATGGCCTCCTTGTTTGGGCGGTGAAGGGAAAAAGGTAGAGGGAGAGGATAAGAAGAAGAGGGTGGGAGAAGAGAATGAAGGTGAGAGAGAGAGAAGAGGAGGATTGGGAGAGAGAAGGGAAGGGAGGAGGAGAGAGAGAGAAGGAGAAGGAGAGGATAAGAAGAAGAGGCTGGGAGAAGAGAAAGAAGGTGAGAGAGAGAAGAGAAAGAAAGTGAGAGAGAGAGAAGAGGAGGATTGGGAGAGAGAAGGGAAGGGAGGAGGAGAGAGAGAGAAGGAGAAGGAGAGGATAAGAAGGAGGGAGAGGAAGAAGAGAAAAAAGGTGAGAGAGAGAGAAGAGGAGGAAGAAAGAGAAGAAGGAGGAGGTGAAAAGAAGGAGAAGAGAAAGAAGGTGAGAGAGAGAGAAGGAGGAGGAGAAAAGAAGGAGTAAGAGAAGGGAGGAGGGAGAGAGAAGAAGAAGGAGAGGATAAGAAGAAGAGGGTAGGAGAAGAAAAACAAGGTGAGAGAGTGAGAGAGAAGAAGAGGAAGAGGATAAAGAGAAGAAGGTGAGATAAAGGAGTGGAAGAAAGAGTGAGAAAAGAAGGAGGAGGTGGAAGAGCAAGAAGGAGGGAGAGGAAGAAGAGAAGGAGAAGGAGTGAAGGAGTAGGAGTGAAGGAGAAGAAGTAAAGAGAGAGAAGAGGGAGGAGAGGGTAAGAAGTAGAGGAAGGAAAGGATAAGAGGTAGAAGGAGGAGAGAAGTAGAAGGAGGGAAGAAAAAGAAGAGGAAAGAAGAAGTGGGTAGAGAAGGAGAAGGAGGTAGAAGAACAAGAAGGAGGAGAGGAGAAGAAGAAGGGAAAGGAGAGAGGAAGAGAAACAAGAAGGAGGGGTAGAGAAACAAGAAAAAGAGGTAGAGGAAGGAGCATAACGAGCCACTGGAACCACTCTCTTGACAACGAACCCCATTCAGTGGGTTTTTCCCCAACAAAACATATCCACCCGAAACCCTGGACTGCCCAATCTCCGCGAGGCGAATGGCTCCCAAGAAGAAAGTCCTGGGAGGCATAGGCGTCCAAGCCATCAGAAATGCTAGAGGGATGAGCGGAAAGACCAACGCAATGCGCACGAATCAAGCCTAGGTTTCAAGCATTTAAAAAAAGCTAGTTTAGGACTTAGTTCTCATGGAAGGATTAATGTCATGCATGAGGTTTTATTTATACTAAGAACAAAGTTCCATGTAATAGTAGGGTTGAACTCGCATAAGTTTTTAATCACCTAAAATGATAAGGATCACCTTACCTCACATGAAATGATAACTTCTACACACATAAAATGATAGGGTTATCACCTTATTTCACATGAAATGATAGCTTTTTAACCAGTTCAGTGCATGAATAGTCATTTAGAATTCACGTTGTATAATTATGGTTTAAAAAAAACACATGAAATGCTAAATTATGTTCATAAGCTACATTTGCTTCATTAGGAACAAAACCCTAGGACTTTCATATACGCAAGTCACATGTGATCTGGTGCATTAGAAATAATTACTCATTGCCAGGATTAAAGGGGGATAAAAGCTGTTTAGGGGACAACTATACTAAACACACAACGTGCATGATCGTTGGGAGATCCTACATAGAACCGCACTAGGAGAATTGGAAAGATCACATGCATCTAAATTGCATCTTGAAAGTAAATGAGAAATCAGGTGTTGCCATGTATGTTAACTGAGCTTGGATGGAATTAGAGAGTATAAGACCTTTGGTTGGGTTGCGAATAAGGGATATCCATCGCCTTGATTGACGAGCTAGTGCTTGAGTTAAGGACCAGGATACCCTAAGAAAGTATAAGTCAGCTTATCAAGACCATTTGCTCTTGTTGAAATTATGTGGATTTCGCCAAGTCGTGGAAAGACCCAAGATCGGGTGCTAGGAATCTGGGAAAAAGGAGTCACACCTTGGCAGTCGGTTGCACGAACTACCTTCAGAATGTTCGTGCTTGTACTTAGATACATTATTTGATTTCTTCACACAAGGAACTAATTCAAGGAAAACACTTAATGCTTCAAGTTGAAAGCGTGGAGGGAGAGGCAAAAATAGTTACCTTCGACTGTCTGCCTGGCCCTATCCAAGGGGGTTGTTAGCCACGCTGGGTATATGGACCTAACCCACAGCGAGAGGTCTCCCTGTGGGTACTACTTGGAGCGAGAGAACGCTTGGGTGCCAGAGAAGGCTCTGGCTGTATATCCCTAGCCTCTGGATCCTGTAGAAGAGGCCGACATGACTCGAGATGGGATCTCAAGGTCCGGGTACTAGTCTACAGGCGGAACTTGGAACAACGATCTTGTAGATTACTAGGATGGCCTTTAGGCATGATGTTGGATGTAATCTAGAATTATGATAAATAAAGAACAGATGCTTGAGAAAAAGGAACTTGCTTGACATTGTTTTTGTGTCAGTCCCTAAGTTACATGAAGGAACTCGTGATCAAATTGTTTAATTAAGGGAGTTGATTTTGCATGTGAAAACATAATGTGTTAGTTAATTAGATAACTAAAGAAATTTGAGAAAATTGCGGTGGACGTGACTCAGGTCCGTCCTATGGAAGGGTGGTCCCGGTTAGTTGGGAACTTTTCTCAAATGATGAAATGATAAGACAATGAGGACCTAGAGACTTGCCGGTAGGTAAGAAACCCCGATCCCAAGTGGGAACGGTTGGACTCTTCTGCTCAGTGGGAAGACCTAGATTGCAAATCCTATGTCATTCCCTGTGAGTGCTAGACAGAGCCTTTTAGACCCTCCTCCTGATGGGCTGCTAAGACATGTTCGGAGAAATGGGCACGTTACAGGTATTCCTTCAGTCAGGACACCAGGTGCACAAAGAGCTCATAGTAATGTAAAGGATCCATTGAGTGATCCGGTGGTACGCAGATCTAGTAGGGTCAGTTTGGTTTTGAAGGTTATATAGCTCACCATTATGCTTATATGGTAAAACTAGTTGAGGATATTGTGCCCACTATTGAGATATCGAGCTCCACTCGTGATATTCTAGGGTGACCATTGTGCATTTATGTCACCGACTTGTTAGCTGCAGATGCGGTTGGTACACCGCCCATGAATAATAGCTAGATGACAGTTATCCTTATCTACTCTAGTTCGTGGCTCAGTTAGTATGCCACCTTAGTTAGTTGAGTTTGGTTTGAGACCCATATATAGAGTTCTTCTATTTCTCTGTACTTCAGTTCTTTTTGGCTTACACAACTAAGAAGAGGAAAACTATTTTCAGCCTCCATCTTTGTGTGTATTCCCCCATTGTGTAAGTGAGAAAGCTACAAGTGAGACTCATTCCTTCTCTCCCACAATCTTGACATGGTATTAGAGCCTGGTTCGTGGTGAGGAGCTCAAGAAAGCAAACCAAGTTTGCGGTGTTTTGGTAAGAGGAAATGAAGACGCCTTCCTTCTCTCCCACAATCTTGACAATCTTGCAGGAAATGAAGAAGAACCAATTCTTCCTGATGTTCCCAATCAACAGCAAATGCAAGCGTTTAAAGGATGACATGAGAGAGCCAGAAAAGTTATGTACTGGTTGTCTATTAGTATTTCAAACTCTATGATTGTGCATATTTAGGATGCAAGTACGCCAAAGGAGGCATGGGATACGTTGTCAAAAATGTATAGCACAAATATGCAAGCTAAGAAAATGCAGCTCAAGCAAGAGTTGCACAATGTGCAAAGAGAAAGTATGAGCATCAATGATTACCACATGAAGGTGAAGAAGATTGCAGATGCACTTGCTTCCATTGGGTCGCCAGTGGAAGATGATGATTTAGTTTTTGTGACCTTGAATGGTCTAGGAAAGGATTATGCACAGTTTCGAACATCCATTTCTGTCTGTGAAAGATTTCCCGATTTTGAGGAGTTGATTGCTCTTCTAATTTCTGAGGAGCAGAGAAATGGTGGTGCATCTTCTTTAGGAGAAACTTCAAAAGAATCTGTCTTCTACTCAAATGCTAGAAGAGGTAGAGGCAGAGGTAGAGGAGGCCGATTTGGAGGCCGTGGTAGAAATCACAATATGCAGTAAACTCAAGAAAACCAGTCCTATGGAGGAGGATGTGGTAACTCTAGAGGCAAGGGGAGCCAAAGAGGTCGTGGTGGGTGGCAAAGAGGGCAAAATGCAAACAACAATGTTGAATGCTACGACTGTGGTAAAATGGGTCATATGGCTAAAGACTGCTATAAAAAGCAAAATGACATCATGAATGGTAAATTGCAACAAGGGAATTATGCATCTTCTAGTAGACAGGGTGATGACAGAAATGAGCATTTGTTTATGGTGCAGCACATGACCAATTCTATGACAAGTGTAGAAGAAAGCAACGATGTGTGGTATGTTGACTAAGGTGCATCAAACCACATGACAGGTCATGCAGAATGAATGCAGGATGCAAGGAAAATGAAAAAAACCAGGATTTGTGGAGAGTGGTGATGATATTGCACATCCTATTGTGCAGATTGGGAAAATTCCTTTGTCTATGCAGGATGGGAAAAAGAAATACCTATCGGATGTATTTCATGTCTTGAATATCACCAAGAACGTGGTTTATGTTGGTCAAATGGTTGAGCAAGGCTTGCAGGTCAGATTTAATCCTCATGGATGCTTTGTTGAGGATATGAAAAATAAAGGTCGCTTGATAGCAAAATGAAAGAAGAAGGGCAGAATGTTTACGTTGGATGCATACATACCTGAATTGAGTGTAGCAATGTTTGCACATGGGACTAGTGTAGTTGCAGATATTGATATTTGACGTAAACGCATTGGTCATGTTAATGTACAACGACTTAAATCAATGCAAGCCCAAAATATTGTTGCAAGATTGCATAAATTCAAGGTAACAGAAATGCATAAGGTATGTGAAGCCTTTCAATTTGGAAAACAAGCAAGGAAACCATTTCCTAGACATGTTCAAGAGAGTAAGAAGCCATTGGAATTAATCCACTCTGATGTGTGGACTACTAAAGCTACATCTATTGGAGGCTGTCATTATTTTTTCACTTTTATTGATGACTATAGAAGAAAAGTTTGGGTGTATTTTATGAAAAAGAAAAGTGAAGTTTTTGGGAATTTCAAAACTCTTAAAGCTATGGTTGAAAAAGAAATAGGCCTGCAAATAAAATGCCTAAGGTCAGATGGAGGGGGAGAGTACCTCTCAAATGAGTTTGCAAGGTTCTTGGGAGCATGGCATAAAGCAGCAATATTCATGTGGTCATACCCCACAGAAAAATGGAATTGGAGAAAGAAAAAATAGGCATATTGGAGAGATATCTCGTGCCATGCTCAATGAAAAAGACCTGCCAGAATTTTACTGGGCTGAGGCAGTTGCTATAACAGTCTACATAATGAACAGGACTCCTAGTGTAACAATACATGGCATGACTCCAGCGGAGAGGTATATTGGTAGGAAACCAGATATTTCTCATTTGAAAATTTTTGGTTGCATTGCCTATGTTCATGTGCGAGATGAGTTGAGATCCAAGTTGGATCCAAAAGCTGAGAAGTGCATCTTTATTGGTTACACTCTGCAGAGTAGAAAGGGTATAGATGCTATAACCCTTCTACTCATAAGTTTACAGGGAGCAGAGATGTTGTTTTTGATGAGATGAGTAGCTGGTATAAACCAGTAAATGTGATTGATAATGCAGATGCACAAAATGGTAATGCTGCACAGAATTCACAGCAGCAGTCATCACAAGATATTAGTGGACTTGGAGTGTCCTCTAGCAGTGGTTCACATTCTTCGTCATGGACAGGCAGATTGAGATCAGGAGAATCTTCTCAGAGCAATGCAGATAGTGGTATGCAGGTGTCACGAAAAGAAAAAGAGAAGGTAGATCAGCCCATGTTTGATGTGAATGCAGGTCACTCTTATGTGGATGGTGAATCTAGTGGCTCAAAACAGTGGATTATTGGTTGTAGATATCTTTCCATCAACAAGTTTTTAGTGGCAATTTATAGAGAGCCTCAATGGAACATTCCATGCCATTCATAAAGAATTTCCAAACATTATTTATGATGATCAAACCACGTTTATTATGTGCAATATGTGGTTTCCTCAAGAGCAGGTGCATATTGATATCTTCAATACTTTCAATTACCAAGTCTTGTGTCTTTGGATTGGGAGATGCCTGATGAAGCAACAATGCAGAGTTTTAACCTCAAAATTTCTCAAGATTTTCAAAAGGTTATGACTCTTAGAAGGATCTTGAGAAGAGTACGCTTATCGTGGTTTTTATCCTTGCATGTTTTTATAGCTTGGTTCAAAAGAGTATATTTAGAAAGGACAAAGGCTCTATGGCTAAACAAAAACTTTTCAAAGAAAGATTTGGACAAAATTTTAGGTCTATCTTGGAAAGCCAAGGAATCTGACCATAAAGGTGACTTTATAAGGTGAAATGTACGCCCTTAGTCATTGGGTTTATTCTATAATATATCTCGACAACCCCTTGTTATAGGTTTTGATTTTAGAAGGTACAAACTTAGATTGGGTGCCTGGTTTCTGAAGATTCAAAGATTGATTGTAAGACATTGAAACTTACAATGCAAGTTAGTGCACAAGGAGTAAAGGAGGTGAACTTTAATTCAAAGTGGATTCTTAAGGATGTAAGAGACACCTTGGAGTTTCTAGATAATTATTATCCTAGATATAAGTTCAAGGTACATGATGCTATAATTGGAAAAAGAGCTGAGCACCCTTTATCATGTATGAGTTGTTTGCCTCCTAGTGTTGTGACCTTTGGACCATGAATATGCACGTATAAATAATTTCAATTTTTTATTTTGATCATAGATATTGTTGTCAGAAACATGGAATCATACATACTGATAAGTATTATAAAGGAACTCTTGGTATAAACTTTGCAATGATTCTATAAGTAATAAATCATCTTTTGTGGAACAAACTAATTTCATTATATCATGGGTTACAAAATTGTAGTACAATTTTAAAGGAAACTCTTGGCATAAACTCTACAATTCTCTATGATTCTATGAACAAAAAATCATCTTACATGGGTAAGACCAAAAGGAGATCTAATTACTTCATGGGTTCGAATATTTTACTACAAATATACAAGGGGAATTCACTAATGTACAAATAGACAAACACGCTATTCTTTACTTTCTCTATGATCTTTAGCTTCTCCACCCTCAGGCTTTTCTTTGGCTTCTTCTTGGACTACAACTTCTCCACCCTCAGGCTGTGATCTTCAACTTCTCCACCCTCAAGACTTTTCTCCTTCTTCAAAATAGTTGCTTCATCTTTATCACTTTCATTCATCATCACTAGTTTCCTCTTAGTAGGTATTTTCTTTGGTTTCTCAAAGAGCTTGATTTTCTCAAGCACTCTTTTCTCCTAGGGATTTAGAGGAGATGGATTGAATTTCAATGGAGAAAGCTTGGGCATTCCTTCTTTTTGGACCCCTTCCTTTTTTACCTTTAGGACTTCTTCTTTTTGGTAGCTGTCTTTTTCTTGCCTTTGCCCCTCATTGTTGCTTGTTCCTTGGAAGTTTTAGGTGGGAGAGAGGAGTCGACATCCATTGGAGTAATTGCCCTATCCAAAACTAGTTCTATACACCTCTCCCATATCCACCACATGTATGACTCATGGTAGTCTCTGCAGTGCAACAAAGTATATAAGCTATTTGAATTAGGAAGATAATTTCAAAATAAAAACGACAAGACATAAGAGAATCACATTCAGCCCCTCTACATTCAGAACTTTGAATCTATTGTCCTTGAAGCATTTGAAATCACTATCCACCCACAACTATATATGTCATTTTGCAATGGGACCACTTAAAGGAGAAACTTGAAAGGACTTTGAGGATCAACAATATTTTCAAAGTTCATGTTCAAGTGGATAGTAACAAGTTTAGCAACATTGTAAATATTAACTTATTAGTAAATAGTATAAACTTTAACCAATAAAAGACAAAATAAAGAGTCACTACAAGATAAAGGGCTTATATCGATGTTCAAAGCGATGAAATTGTTCATTAAAAAATTTGCCCCCATCATCGCTAAATGTGTCAGTATTAGCATCTCCATGGAATCCTTGCTATCACTATGCCTGTCAACGTTGGTATTTTGGGTAAATACTGATGCAAATATCAATGTTGATAGCGATAGTTTGTGATTCATATTGCTATGTCAATAGCAACACATGTAGTTTTAATTTGTGATGCTGATAGTGATGGTTACAGAGGAAAAAAAAATTGTGGCAAGGCAGTAAGCTGCCTTGCCTCATGTAGCAGTGTTGAATTTTCATTCTACAAATGGATTACATGTTAAGTATCCAATGGTAATCAAAATGAGCACAAAATGTACTAGAACCCACAAGACTAAAACATAGAATAAATACAATATCGCTGATGAAAACTTATGGAATCATGCCAAGATACAAAGAATCATAATAACATAGTATATAGAAGATGTCTGCATAAAACACAAGACCAAAAAGGAAGAGGTTGTGCACTCAATGAATCCAAGCACGAGCTATAGATCCTTACCGTTGGAAAGCTCGTTCCGACGCAAAGGAGCATTGAATATAGTCTGTAAGAAAAAAACAACTACACATCAATCCACTATACATAATGCATTCTAGTAAAAATAGTAACTACGAACAAGAAAGATGAGAGACTTACTGGGCTTCCTCGTGCATACAATCTATTGATCAATGCAGTGAGACTGTGTCTCTCTATATATCAAGTTTCTAGGACAATGGGATCGTGGTTTGTAATGGAGTCTCGAGGAAGTTACTATATGTATATCCTCTACATCATGTGCGTTCAAGGCCTATTTATAAATATCCTTATATGTGAATTTTTCCAAAATAAAACATAAGCCTTTTCTATTCAATTTGTAAATAATCCCTTTATATTACACCCTTCTATATGTAAAAAAGTATAAAAATTGTATTTTAAAAATATATTCTTTTGAACCCGTGATGCACATATATATTCATGAATAACTTACCCGAGAATGGAGTGCTACAAAGAAAACAAAATACAACTATTAGAAACATTATTGTTATTACAAGTGATATTGTAAAAAAAAAGCGAGAAGAACAAAAGAAAAACTTACAAATTCCTCACGATAAGTCTTGTGGCCACCACTCCCAAGATGATGGACCATCCCTGCCTCCAGTCATGCCCTTGCTGCCTTGCGCTGTTGCGTCCAACGTCCTAGAGAATCTATAGCCTCCTCCCTGAGTTTCCACTAGTCATCTAGGTCGAGCCACTTGGACTTTGAGGCACCACTCTTGAGTGCCTTGCGTGCATTCGATCATTTGTGTGTGACATGTATGCACGCATGCACTCCATCATCCAGCCTGTGGAAAACCTCTTTACCATAGTGGGTACCAAAAACTCCTTATGCAAGGATGGTACTATGTAGTCCTTATTCCCCTTGGGTATGTTCTTCCAATGGTCCAAGATGTTGTGCCAAAAAACTTGTTGGCACAACTCTCTCATACAAGCAATCACTCTCCTCCCCTCGTCATTCATGATCACGGCTCCTCCTTTCCTATCATCTAGAAGGTATCCATACCCCTCTAGGATATGTATAAGATGTGTCCTTTCCCACCTACAATCATGCTCCTAGGCATAACCAGGAGACCCTTGTACATCTAGTGTACCCACAGGGGTGGTATCTCTCAGAGTAGCACCCATAGGTATGCCACCTATGGACGGCTGAGCAAAAGCTAGAGTGTCAAGATTGTGGGAGAGAAGGAAGGAGTCTCGCTTGAAGCTTTCTTGCTTGCACAATGGGGGAAGACACACAAGGGTGGAGGCTGAAAACAATTTTCCTCTTCTTAGTTGTGTAAGCCAAAAGAACTCTGATATAAAGAAATAGAAGAACCCTATATATGGGTCTCAAACCAAACTCAACTAACTAAGGTGGCATACTAACTTAGCCACGAACTAGAATAGATAATGATAGCTATCATGTAGCTATTATTCATGGGCGGTGTACCAACCGCATCTACAACTGACACGTCGGTGACATAAATGCACAACGGTCACCCTGGCATATCACGAGTGGAGCTCGATATCTCAACACTCCCCCTCGAGCTCAATCCCAATTCCTGCACACCAAGCAGGTCTCTGAACTTGCGCAGCTTCTCTGCGCCCAATGCTTGTCAGCTACCTGATCCTCTATGCTGACATAAACTAGATCAATAAGACCTAATAAAACCCTCTCTCGCACATAGTGATAATGCACCTCAATGTGCTTTGTTCTAGCATGATAGACTGGGTTATTTGCCAAGTGTATACTACTCATGTTGTCACAATAAATGACAATTGGTCCATCTGTAGACTTATGCATATCATAAAGTAGCTTATGCAACCAAGCTACCTCACATGCAGCCATTGCTGCACCCCTGTACTCAGCCTCTGTGCTCGACAAGGCAACTGTAGGCTGTTTCTTGCTGCTCCAAGTGACTGCAGCACTCCCAAAAGAGAACACATATCCACTGGTAGATCGTCTATCAAAAATACTACCAGCCCAATCAGCATCAGTGTATCCATGCAACTGTATCTGAACCCCAGTCTCATAAAATAGTCCATACTGCAATGTGGACTTCACATACCTGAGTATACGTCTAGCCGCATCCAAATGCGGTTTCCTTGGAGCCTGCATAAACTGACTTACCAATCCAACAACATAGCTCAAATCTGGCCTGGTAATAGTCATATAAATCAAGCTTCCTACTATGCGTCTGTACATAGTATGGTCTTCCAGAAGCTCACCTGCATCTGTGCTCAGCTTCACATTCTGCTCCAAAGGAACTGAAATAGGCTTACAGCCTGTCATCCCATATTTGGACAGCATGTCCAATCCATACTGCCTCTGCAAGAGCTATATCCCACTTGGTGATCTAATCACCTCAATGCCCAAGAAATAACACAGCTCTCCCAAATCCTTCATCTCAAACTTCTGCTTCAATAGCATTTTCACATGAAGGATATCTTCATCACTGTCACCTGTCATAATCAAATCATCAACATAAATGACAAGTAGCATAATACCTTTCTCTATTTTTCTCACATAAAGTGAGAAATCTGCCTTGGAAATCTGAAAGCCAATAGTGACAAGATACTATCTTATCTTGTCAGACCATGCTCTAGGTGCTTGCTTCAAGCCATACAAGGCTTTCTTCAACCTGCAAACAAACTCAGGATGAACAGCATGCACATAACCTGGTGGCTGCTCCATATAGACCTCTTCTTGCAAATCACCATGCAAGAAGGCATTCTTTACATCCATCTGATGTAAAGACAATCCCTTTGATGCAGCCATAGCAATGACTGCTCTTACGGTTGCCATCCTTGCAACCGGACTGAATGTTTCTTCATAGTCAATGCCATAAGTTTGTGCATACCCCTTGACCACTAATCTTGCCTTGTATCTGTTCACAGAACCATCTGCATTGTGCTTCACCTTATAAACCCACTTACAGCCAATTGCATTCTTACCTTTAGGCAAAGGTACCAATTCCCATGTAGCATTTGCTTCCAAGGCATCCATTTCTTCATCCATGGCTTTCTCCCATTTTTCTTTTCCCATGGCTTGCTCAAAAGAAGTGGGTTCTGGTTCTTGTATCACCTTGACCATATATGCATAGTGAATGGCTATAAATCCATCATATTTCAGCCTATCCACAGGATACCTAACTCTGGTAGACCTGCGCAAAGTGGGTTCACTCCCAGGTGCTCTCAAAACATCCCTGGTCTTCCTTACTCCAGGTGTAACAATAGAAGGAATACCGAACTCATCATCAATGCTCTGTTCTGAGCCACTAGATTCACCATCCATATAAGAGTGACCTGCATTCACATCAAACATGGGCTGATCTACCTTCTCTTTTCCTTTTCGTGATACCTGCATACCACTATTTGCGCTGCCTTCAATAGATTCTCCTGATCTCAATCTGCCTGTCCATGGCGAAGAATGTGAACCACTGCTAGAGGACGCTCCAGGTCCACTAATATTTTGTGACTGCTGCTGTGAATCCTGTGCAGCATTACCATTTTGTGCATCTACATCATCAATCACATTTACTTGTTTATACCAGCTACTCATCTCATCAAAAACAACATCTCTACTCACTGTAAACTTACGAGTAGAAGGGTTATAGCATCTATACCCTTTTTGCTGCAGAGAGTAACCAATAAAGATGCACTTCTCAGCTTTTGGATCCAACTTGGATCTCAACTCATCTGGCACATGTACATAGGCAATGCAACCAAAAATTTTCAAATGAGAAATATCTGGTTTCCTACCAGTATACCTCTCCTCTGGAGTCATCCCATGTATTGCTGCAGTGGGAGTCCTGTTCATTATATAGACTGCTGTAGCAACTGCTTCAGCCCAATAAAAATCTGGCAAGTCTTTTTCATTGAGCATGGCACGAGATACCTCTTCAATATGCCTATTTTTCCTTTCTGCAATTCCATTTTGTTGTGGGGTATAACTGCATGAATATTGCTGCTTTATGCCATGCTCCTGTAAGAACTTTACAAACTCATTTGAGAGGTACTCTCCCCCTCCATCTGACCTTAGGCATTTTATTTGCAGACCTGTTTCTTTTTCAGCCATAGCTTTAAGGGTTTTGAAATGCCCAAAAACTTCACTTTTGTTTTTCATAAAATACACCCAAACTTTTCTGCTATAGTCATCAATAAAAGTGACAAAATAATGATAGCCTCCAAGAGATGCAGCTTTAGTAGTCCACACATCAGAGTGGATTAATTCCAATGGCTTCTCACTCTCTTGAACATGTCTAGGAAATGGTTTCCTTGCCTGTTTTTCAAACTGACAGGCTTCACATACCTTATGCATTTCTGCAACCTTGAATTTTGGCAATCCTGTAACAATATTTTGGGCCTGCATTGATTTAAGTCGCTGTACATTAACATGACCAATGCGTTTATGCCAGATATCAATACCTGCAACTACACCGGTCCCATGTGCAAACATTGCTGCACTCAATTCAGACATGTCTGCATCCAACATAAACATTCTGCCCTTCTTCTTTCCTTTTGCTATCAAGCGACCTTTATTTTTCATATCCTCAACAAAGCATCCATGAGGATTAAATCTGACCTGCACCGCGAAGGGCGTCTCAACCTGAGACAATGCACTCCTGCACTTTCCGACTGTGCTACCTACAGAGATCTGCTCCCAAAACAGAAAATGAAAGCAACACTGCTCCTCTTACCAGAACACCGCGAGCTTGGCTTGCTTTCTTAAGCTCCTTACCACGAACAAGGCTCTGATACCATGTCAAGATTGTGGGAGAGAAGGAAGGAGTCTCGCTTGAAGCTTTCTTGCTTGCACAATGGGGGAAGACACACAAGGGTGGAGGCTGAAAACAGTTTTCCTCTTCTTAGTTGTGTAAGCCAAAAGAACTCTGATACAAAGAAATAGAAGAACCCTATATATGGGTCTCAAACCAAACTCAACTAACTAAGGTGGCATACTAACTTAGCCACGAACTAGAATAGATAAGGATAGCTATCATGTAGCTATTATTCATGGGTGGTGTACCAACCGCATCTGCAACTGACACGTCGGTGACATAAATGCACAACGGTCACCCTGGCGTATCACGAGTGGAGCTCGATATCTCAACATAGAGTCACTGAAGTAGACGTCCCCACAAGTGTGACAAATCTTATTGGTGATGCAACTCCATGAAAACGATGAGATAGATACATTGCATTAGTGCCTCCACAACAACTATTTGAGCCACTGTCTCTCAAAACCTACACATGAGCAAGGAGTAGCACCTGTATCTCAAGCTGGCTGCAAGCTCAATGCATCCACATCTCTGCAGCATCCCCTAGAACCACTTCCTCTGTTCGTGGACCTCGTCTACTAGAAATCGAAGCATTAGAGAGTGCCAATGTAGATCTAACGCAATGGCCTGATGGTGTCTGAGACAGTCTGTCATATCTCTGAATTGAGCCATCTAATCTGAAGACATATGTGTGAATATATTGTGCAACTCCTCATTGCTCATCCCTCAACTCATCGTGCTCTCCAAAATATCGTCAAAGGTCATCTACACAGAAAAAAGGTGATATTAGCATAATCAATATAAAGATTCAAGCAAAGCATGGTATTATGACTCTGAGAAAAATAATGTTACTTAAAATGCATATTCTAGAGTACCCTTATAACGGATTCATCAACAAATTGTGTAGGCAAATGCTACAAGTATGATGTAGCCTATAGTCCTATGTCACTATCTTGGCACAACCATGCATACACTGGAAGGTTGATAAAGAGGTCACCACAAAAGGATGAGTCCACCTCGTTCTCAAAGAATTCTTAGTCTCGAGTCTTTCCATTATCATTACCCGATTCTGCCTCCTCTACATGCTCCTAGCCATATTCCACCTTCACCCCTTGCAATATCAACCCCTCCATCTGCATATTGTCCTCATCTATGCTATGAACATTTCTTTCATCATACACTATCGCACGAGCTGAAGGCACAATATGCCACCATCAAGGTTGTCAGGGGTTTGCTTAGAAAATTGCCTGTTCAAAATCACGTACAGAGAGATTCAACATTTGTGACATATACCATGTCGTAATAAAATTTAGAAAAATAGTTAATGTACCTGTGCACAATGGGCTGGCAAGACAAACATGTCACATAGATCTGTCCATCATTTTTTGAAATCTATTTTGAGAAATCCAAATGGACCTCTTTGAACGGTTGCCTGGCTCCTTCTAGTACCACTTTGAACCACTGCACATCGAATATGATCATGGAGAAGCTACGGTAATCAACCATGATAACACTTTGCAAGTTTCCAAAAAATCCATCTCATCTATAATGGTGTTTGGATTTGCAGCTCACCATAAGCTCTCTTGCTCAAACTTTGCCATTTTCCATGACACCACAATCCATTGTGGAGCGCATTTTGTCGATGCACTCAACATAGAAATATCACATGCGTGACCATGACACTCTCTATATTTTGTAATATACATTGAAATGGTTTATTAGTTGTCACATATGAGATCTAGATATGACAACTTATAAAACATGTGGTCACCTTTGGACTACATCCCATCGAGAATTTCCACTCCTCAGTAGAGACCTCTACCCCTTCGGGAGAGGCTACAATCAAAGCTCCATGTAACCATCGCATAAACATAAACTAAGGCATCTCCTCCATGCCTTCAGGATATCGAGTCAATCAATGACGCATACCGCGTTTAAATTTTGATCATGCTTCTTCCCGATCTTTCTTGGCTTGCTCATACCTAGCAAGCCACATCTCCATGGATGCATGGTGTAACATACAAAAACAATTCACTTTCTCCACCTTTGTTGCAACATCCATCCTTTTTTCTACCCCATTTCCAACCACCACTTCTCCAATCATTCTATCATCATCCTTCAACGACCATAGCATACTCTTGTCTAGATCCACTATTAATAGCCACTGTGAAATATGCAATAACGCCTCAGACACCAACCAATCTTTAGCCATGCTATCTTCTGGCCGAGCTCGTTGTCCCACAAAGCCTTTAAGGGTTTTCATGAAGTGCTCCAAGAAGAACATCCATTGCGTATGGACAGGTCCCACAATCTCCACATCATCTACAAGATGCACTAGGAGGTGGATTTGTATTGTGAGCATGCTGGTGGGAAGGTACTTCTCAAAGAGACAAACCATCTCCACGGCTCCCCGCCTTGCGGATTCAATAGAGGATGTCTTGAGTTCCTTCTATAAGATCTGTTGCACTAAATTTGACAACCTGTAAATCGCCCCGCGTATTTTTAGAGTAAGGCATCCTACAATCGCGATCTAGTATAAACTGCCACAAATGAAGAAGCATTAGGAACACTGACTAGACTCTAAGTAGTAAAATATGCAGGCCACTTACAATCCATTCATAGTATAAACCTAATATATCTTATGCCAATCATGGGATTTTAGCCTTGATAGTTGGTCGTCTTTAGGAAAAGTAGATCTGAGAGAATGCATATACTTGTTAGAGTGCCGATAGATCTAATAACTTTCTTCACAGTGCACTCTTCTTTAGTGGACAAAACCCAAGGAGCACAAGGTAGTTGCGAGTGACCATTAGCACTCGACTGTGGTCAAAGAACCTCCATCTTGCCTACCTCCTTCAAATCCATTCATGCCCCTGTAGTGTCTCTCTTTTCTATGATGTGGTCCCATAGTAAGTTACCTCACATTCTTGAAAATATGCATGGGATCCAACAAGTGGTTGATCTGTAAGTGGATCTAATAAGACAACTTGTAGAAAATTGAGAACCATTGCATTCCATTTGTATGCAAGTCCGTGTGGACCATTTTCAACTCATACTAGCTTTGGGCATTCATTCATGCTGGAGGTCGTCCAAGAAAACCTTCCATTAGTTCATGATCATTTGGCAAGAAAGAGGTGTGTCCTTGATATACCATCTTCTTTATGGTTCATGACCCGCACAATGGACATGCATGATAACCTAAGGTAACCAGACATGCTCCAACACCTCTATTTAGTGATCACAAACTTAAAGGAGCTATGATAGATATGACCAACGAGAATATAATCATACTTACCTGAGCACTCCCCAAATCCCAAAAATTCATGCATGGTACACATGAGAATGGCTCCTATATTGTGGACTGTCAACCATCGCGCTTACTCATATCTTCCATGGCGACCCCCTCCTCCCACAAAATCTTAAGCTCGTCAACTAATGGACAGAGATAGACATCCATATTCTTGACTTTGTAGCGGCCACGAATGAGTAAGCTAAGGATTAAGTGTCCTTTCTTTATAGAAAACTATGGTGGGATGTTATAGTTAACAAGGGCTATAGGCCATACATTGTAAGAAGAACGAAGACCGAATGGATTCACCCCATCCATTGTAAGACTAAGCCAAAGATTCCTTAGCTCTCGTGCAAAGCCTAGAAAGGTAGAGTCAATGTGGCTCTATGCATGTGAATTCATTGATATTCGTTGGACTCCATCTATGGATCTATTCTGGGCATGCCACGTTTTCAAGGTCGCCATGCTCAATGTACGAAACATGTGACGTATATGGGGGTTAAGTGGAAAGTGTCTAAGAACTTTCTTAGAGATGGTTTACCCATGCAAGTCCTGTCGATACTTGTGAGCCCCACACTTTGGACGTGTCTCCATAGTCTCATACTCTCCTCAAAACAACGTGCAATCATTGACACATGCATGGATGTTATGGTAGTCCATGCCAAGATTTCGCAAAATATGTCGTGCATCATCACAAGACTCAGGCATGGTATTTCCAAGTGGTAATATATAATACTTTAGCAACCTAAAAATAAATCATAAAGTACCTTGAAAAATCACAATTGTTTTTTATAATGGTGCCAAAAAGAAATCAACAAAGCATACGTTGAAGATACCTGAACAACTTGGTCACACTCGCATCGCTTCACCTGTATTTTGCTTGCACACTTAGGAGTGCAAGCATCGTATTCAAGTGAGATACTCAGCACCCATCATATAATGGTATGGATGCTTCCTCTCTTAGTGGATCAAATGTCTCCGCATCCATGGGTATCGATGCATTGATCATTGCCTCCATCTTAGGCTCCAAGGTTGTAGGAAAGTCTGAAAGGATACCTATCTCCTTCAGTATTGACGGTATAGACTGGGTCATGCCTTCCAAGCGGTGGATTGGCTCAGGAACTCCAAGATTGTAGGAAAGTATGAAAGGCTACCTGTCTCCTCTGGTATTGACGGTATAGAATGGGTCATGCCTTCCAAGCGGTGGATTGGCTCAGGCACTCCATCCATCACATGCCCATGAACTCTTCTAAACTAGCTGCAATAGGCACATTCCTCCTTAGGATGAGACATCACCTCCCTATATAAATTTATAGCCACGTATAACATTTTTGTATATGATATTCAATTAGTTTGAGAATATAAGGCATGATTGATACACATTTTTCTTACCATTTGCTCAAAGTCTGAGATTGCCTGATCAATGATCTCTGATTGAAACTCGTCAAAGCGTCATATGTATTCCATAGACAAGAGACACTTTTGTCAGATTGCTAGCTTGCATTGAGAGCAAGGACATGAGACACGCTGGTTAAGATATGCCTCGTGATCTTGAATATCATGACCATCATCGTTTTCCATTTTGTCTATGTTACGACAAACAATTTGTTTTTGTTTTCATTCTCTTTTTCTTTCTTAATTTATTTAAGAAGGAATTTCTTATCTTGTAACTCAAGAAAATTAACATAAACTAAAGTCTTGGTTTTCTCCCCTTTTCTTTGTTTCTCCCCCTTCCTTTGTACCTTTGTTTGTGCTCTTCATTTTATGTTCTCTCCACCTTCTCTTTCTTTCTTTGTTGCCCCTCTGTTTCTCTCCATCCCCTCGTGCTTTCTCACTTATTTTGCTCTCTCCCTCCCTCCCTCTCTCTCTCTCTCTTTCCCCATTTCTTGGCTATCTTTCATGTTTATTCTCTCTCTTCGCGACAAACCCTCTTTTTGTTTCTCTCCACCCCCTCATGTTTTCTTACTCATTCTCCTCTCTCCCTCCCTCCCTCCCTCTCTCTCTCTCTCTCTCTTTCTTTGTCATCTTTCATGTTTATTATCTCTCTCTCTCTTGTTCTCTTTTCCTTTTCCTTTCTTCTTCTCCCTCTCTCATTTACTCTCTTTCTCCCTCAATGTACCTCATTCTCAAGAAAAAAAGAAGAAAAAAAGAAAAAGAACAAACCAAGAGAAGGATGGTTTGTTTGTCTCCTCTTTGCGACAAAATCTCTCTTTGTTTCTCTCTTACCCCTCATGTTTTCTCACTCATTCTCCTCTCTCTCTCCCTCTATCTCTCTCTCTTTCTCTCTTTCTTTCTCTCTCTCGTTATCTCTTCCTTTTCCTTTCCTCTCACTCTCTCATTTTCTCTCTTTCTCACTCAATGCACCGCATTCTCAACATAAAAAACAAACAAAATAAAAGAAGAAAGAACAAGAACAAACCAAGAGGGAGCAATTTCCTCACTACAAATGCCTGAGGATGGATTCTTGGTCTCCTATTCATGATGGCCCCTCTTCTTCCTTCATGCACTTCCTCCTCTTCTTCGCAAATGACGGTGGTGAGAAGCTCTTCTTCTCCCTCCTTCTCTCTTCCTCTCCCTCTCCCTTCCAAAGGCATGATTTCTTTCGCTCTTTGTAGCAAAATGCCGCACTCGAGTTTCACCCGCTTTTTCTCTGAGTACCGTTGCTATTTGTATTGCTATTTACGATGCAAATAGCGAAGCTGCTAATATGCATCACAATTGCCCATCTCTATGCCCCTATATTCTTGTAGTGAGTGTCCATTGACAATACATTTTTGATAGGCTATGAATTCTTGAAAGAGAATTCATAAAGATGACCTCTCTTGCAAGAATGTCGATATAGATTAGGCTCCAATGCTCTCTAAGAACTAAAACACTAGTGAGGAAAAACCCTAAAGACAAATCATCAAGAGATAGAATGCTGAAGGGATGTACCTTTCAACATATGGAAAAAATACATGATGGTTTGTGACACTATCTGAGTGCTTTAAAGAATTTCTAATATTTGAGCTAGATTTTGAAAATAAATCCACAAAGAAAGTGGATCAACAACAAATATACTCTTAGCAGTATCATTGCTAAGAGAAGTATTATATGACCTGTATACAAAGTAAAGAATGAATAAGAGAATGAATGCAATATAAGGACCCTTGAAAAAATTAAATATAAACAAAGAGAAGAAAAATACCTTACCTCGGACAATATAAAACTACTGAATATGTTAGTTGACAATCATTTTTATTGATGTACTCTTTTTTTCAGGATTAATAGAAACATTTATGATCATTTGGCCATACACTTTGCCCATCCTCTTGTAGTTCAGAGGGCCAAGAGACTTGATCTTTCTTTGCCAGATCACATCTTTGTTCTCTATTATGTCTTTTGTCTTCTCCTCCAAGACAACATCCTGCTCACTTGCAACCCTTGTAGGATACAAGTGAGTAACATCCTCAACCTTGGGTGCTAGTGGCTCCTTTGGCTCTTTCCATTTTCTACACACCTTAGGTAGAATATTGAGGATTTCAAATGCCTTTTGATCAGTAGTTGGAAGAGGCTTCAAAACGTTTTCAAACCTATATCTAAGTCTACTAACCATACTTGATTCCTTATCCATCAATGTAATTCTATGTGCATGAGTATTTGGAATGTATACATCATTCAAAAAATCAATTCAAAAATGATATGTTTTCTCCTGTAAGTAAAGTATAGTAGACAACTGCCATTTCTTGTTCAGTGTCATGAAGAGGAAAGAAGAGAGAGAAGAAGAGGAGAGAGAGAGGGTGTAGAAGAGAGAGAAAGACTGCATGAAGAGAGAGAGAAAGAGAGTGAGGAGGAGAGAGAAAGACTAGAAAAAGAGAGAGAATGACAGAAAGAGAGAGAAAGAAGCCATGAGAGCTTGGAGAAGGAGATGAAGATGAAAGGAGACTTGTATTATAATCTGATGGTAAAAAATCAAGTCCCTAACACCTTATATACCAACCAGTGTAGCTAGTATTTTCCCATTATTAAATCCCCCTCTCTTACATTCCAATGAGGGAGGCAGGAGAGCTTGGAGAAGGAGATGAAGATGAAAGGAGACTTGTATTATAATCTAATGGTCAAAAATCAAGTCCCTAACACCTTATATACCAGCCAGTGTAGCTAGTACTTTCCTATTATTAAATCCCCTTCTCCTACATTCCATCCCCACCTGAAGGTTTTTGCCCTAAAAAACAATTTGGGCACTTATGATAACTAGGCAGGAGTAGATCAAAGTACTACTCTCTTGCATTATCACATGGGTATACAAATGAATGAAGAGTTATTATTGTGTATGATGGGTCATCAGGGTATGTACATTACATGGGCCTTATTGGGGAATTATAAAAATGAATTTTGACCCAAGTATCTTGAGTAAATGTGAGTTCCAGACAGTGGACAACAAGCTGTTTACTACAGGGCCCTGCTACTGTAGTAAATGTGTCATAACTTTCTGTAGGAGACTCCCATCGAGGCATGCTACCCATGAACCACATACTCCAATCCACCTGAATCAAATGGATACAATGAAGTATCCCCATAATCAAGTCCATGATCACATCCATAATCTCCCGGATCATAGGGAAGCACAATGCCATCTTCATATTCATGTATGCCCAAATCATGTATTATATCATCATCAGATATGTGCTAGTTATCACAATCATGATCAAGATACTCATTATCAAATATGTTCAATGGCTGTTGTAAACCTTGATTAAGTGTAAATTGATGCTCAAGAATATCATCATGAGGTTTCTCCAAGAGTTTAAAACCTTCAGCATAACCATCTAAATCTGTGAGTGCCTCATGTGATTCATCAACAAAGATGCCATCAGCTTGTACATCTGGCTCTTCATTGTTCCCTTCTTGTACATCTTCTTGGTCTTCTTGCTCATCTTCTTGTTGATCATGTTGCTCATTATCCCAGTCTTGTTGTTCAGCTTGCTCATTTCTCTCTTCTTCATGATCAGCACTTGGAAAAGAACTCATCATTACATTTGGGTAATCATGAGGTATGAACTGATTGGGATATGGGGTACCATGGTAGTTATGGACTTGCTGTTGATCAAAGCTAGAAGAGTATTGATAAGCATGACCATTATTGTCACGTCCATAAGAACTCGGCTGCTCAATTAAGAAAGGTTCACATGTATAATCAAGATTATGTTGCTGAAAAGGTGCATGCTCATAAGCATAAGCATGTTGCCCATAATAGCCATTCTACTGCCAAGGTTCACTGGAATGATACTCTGCATTATGACATGTTACATCATGTTTATAAGCATTAACATGCTGTCCAGATAAACTTGCACACTGTTCATGTTCATTTGCATGTTTTTGCTATTCATATTCATAAAATGCATGCAGATCATAGTGTGTACCATTAGCATATACAAGTTGGCCCTAAGCATAAGCATCGGGTGCATAATACCCATGATAATTTGCATTAACTGATGGGAAGGTGGTTCTTTCAGCATGTACATGTGACTCCTTTTCTTGCTCTTTTCCCTTCATTTTTAATTCCATCCAATTAGTGAGCTGGGCAGCAAGGGTGTCCATAGTGGTCTTCATTTGACCAATGCCTTCCATCAATTCTCTATGCCTCTCAGCATGCCTTGTCTCTTGCGAACTGAGGGTGTTAGCAAGCGCGTTGAGGCTTCCCACGTCATGAGAGTAATCTTCATCTTCCACCTCAGCGTTAGTTTCAGCCCTCGAAATGCGTGCATCCCTTATTTTTTGCCGGAGGTCATCATTTGCCTTAGTTTTTCCCTTATTGCCTGCCATGGTTAGGTGCAGTCCCATTAGACCACCTCTCACTGTTTTGACTGTAACTTGAGCTAGGAAGCTCCGATTGACCTACTTCTTTGTTAAAATCGGAGCCAAGGATTCCCTCTTCAAACTGAGCATAAGCATACACTCCCAGGTTTTATATAGAAAATTATGTAATAAGAAAAGTACAATTGTACTGTGTAGTCCAACACCCTATCGACACCTGTAGGAGGCTAGTTTTGACCTGTAAGTATCTTGTAGAGTCCAAATAGAGCTTCAAAAGTGATCAAAGCCCTTATTACGACCTCTTGGCACTCTGTGAGACCTGCACCTTAGTTCTTGGTAGTAGGTATACTTCTGTAAATGCAAGTAAATTGCTTACATTACCCTGTGGGGGTCAAGAAAGGGGTTGCAATGGATCAACTTGTCAATACATGATTGAAGGGTCATCCTACATGGCATAATACATTTCCCAATCATACTAATTCATAGTTTGCAGCCTTATTCCAGAATTGAGCATGTCATAAGCATCTCTTAGCACAATGCAAACATGCATACGAATCTCCCATACATTCCAAGCATCGTATTCACTGCCATTGACTGCATATGTATTCTCATGTCTGCAAATACATCCTGAGTACTTATGATGCTTGATGAAGATGGCAATCAAACAATGGTTTAGCCTTTTCCAGTCATCCAGCACCCTAGACCATGATCACTCCTGCAGCCGAGCTTCTATATCTCCCTTGCTCAACCTCGAGGCTTTTGGAGATCTTCTGCAAGTTTTCCAAGCAATGAACAAACTAGAGTCCTCTTCACAGAACCATGACTCTCCAATGGTGGTTAGGGGTAGCACAAACAATATTATGCATGCTTCAAACAATGCTGAGCAATTTGAAGAACATGAACCACTGCCGAAAGTAGTGGAGGAGGAGCAACCTTTATCATCCCTTTACTTTGCAAGAAGCAAAACTATTTCAGGTCATCAGTTTGCAGATTCTTCTACAAGCCCTGCATTTAGAGATTTGAAATTGGATGCAACTATCTCCAAACAATGAGTTTTCTCTTGAAGAACTTTGAAATTGGATTGCAAAACTTGGTGAAGCTGATCCAGTAACTGCTAGATCTAAAATTTATCTCCTCTTCTTAGATGTAGTCCTTGAATATTATGCTGAAGCTTTTGACTATGAGTATTCAAGAGCAATGTATGAGCCTGAGGACCATCACCAAGTTGATAAAAGGAAAATATTGCTACACGAAGTTCTTGTCCACTCGTAGAAGGTTGGCATGCAACTTTAGCGAGCTGTTCTGCAAGTCTGGCTATGTGCTCAGAGAGCAACACTTGGAATGGAGCCACATAGAAATTCTCTACATTCTCTTTCATTCAGCTTGGCTACTTGCAATACAGCTTCATCATTAAGGAGTGAAGCTTGACTCCAAATGAACAAGCAGTAACTCTATTTTATGATTCCCTGTAGCTAAAGTCATTTTCAAAATTTTCTACTGCATTGACCTGCCAAGAAAATGAGCTCACAAAATGATTTTGCATGAGCAACACAATCACTAAAGATTCAATGTATTTGCTCTTGTTACTATGCAGGCTATATCTCCCATGATTAGCCACTTTAGCTAATCATATTGGCCTTTTTATACTGTAGCCTTTTTGTTTGCAGGAAGATAAAATCCTTCGGTTGCAAGCCATATATTCTCAACTGTTCTCTTTTTTGAGACCACATACCTCATGTTGTCCTACTGCTATCCGTGTGTAGACCCTTTCATGACTGTGAAGGAAAACTCCTGTATCAATGTGTTGGAATCTGACCTTTTGGTCCCTCATCCAAACCTTTCCTTTACCTTCAGTTTCCAACATCCATAGATCTCCAGTGTCGCTTTCATCCTCCCCTCCAAAACAACTCATTTCAAAATTTCCTGAAATGGGCAATTGATGCAAATGATTGTGCAACCATTTGTGTGTTCTCACTAAACTCAAGGCCTAATGATGTCGGAGAGGAGCACACTTTACAAAGTGGATGCGCGTTGTGATACACCTACAGTCAGCTCAGTTGGCAGAGACCTTCAACCATAGTGCTAGTGAATGCCAGCTACCTTTTTTTAACACTGGAGAGCCTGATCATTTCTCACTCAGCATGGATTCTTTGGTCAGATCCGACGAATCTCTTACTAGAACAACAACAACAATGGCTTTGCTCTGCAGTTGATTCTTCCACAACAGGAGCTACTGCACCCGATTAGGAGTCCTCACAGTAACAAGAATTCACAGGATGAGGGCGTCAAGGATTGCGAAATCAGTCTATGCCAGATCTCAGATCAAAGCACTTACTCGAGCTTGATTTGCCATTTTGGAAACGACACTTCAGTAGCATTTTCCAAGCTCCATCATCACAATCAGTACTAGAAACACGCTTTGGCTCTCCTATATATACTCCCCCAATAAGGTTCTTCTTGCAACAACAACATCCAAAGAAAGAGTAGCCACAGTAATCTAGCACTGCGGTGCGCCTTCACCAATGGATGCCATTGATGCATGAGAGGCCTCATCAAAGTTGATGGATGATGCCCCCAACAGTTTTTGAACCTCCAGAAAGAGAAGCACAGATAGGAGGAGATGGCCAAGGCAAAGGAGCACACTGCCTCTACTTGTGAAGGATGATCCTTCTTGTCAAATGGAGGTCTATCTGCTGTAGATGGTGGCACACAGAGAGAACGGGCTGATCTCTTCCATGGAAGCTTGAGAGAATTACTAAAAGAAAGAGAAAGAAAGACTATTCCTGAAAAGTAACCAGGACTTTACCATCTTGTACTCCATTTACCACTGTTTTTTAGGAAAATACCTTCAAAATTGGCCAAAAATGACCCACGATGTGCTAAATGTGGTGTTCCAACCTCCAAAATTGGTCCAAGGACTCCATTAATGCGCCTGACTGTTGTCCTCTTGGTCCTTGACTTGTGGCTCTTCAGTGCTTTGAAAAAAGGAGCCTTAGGAATGAGATGGCTAGTGGAATTTTGAGCTTTCCTGATCTCTCCAAAACATCTTTGCATGTAGAACCATCTAGATTTTCTCTTTCTCTTCAAACGGGCTTCCTGGCACACTTAGGAAGAAGGGAACTTGAAGGTTTAACCTCATTAGTTTACTTGGAGTTCTTTGAGGATTCATCTTCATCTCCAACACCAGTAGGGGTAGCAGGGCAACCAATATCTTCATGTGTCTCCTTGACATTTTCCTCTTCAGTTTCCCATGAATGTTTATTTAGGTAAACCTTGTAGTTTGCTTTGTCCTAGCCATCATTTGTGCAAGCTAAGGGCTAGGAGTACCCAGGGTAGATTTGACAATACGACACAATAAGATCAGGCTCCTAATGTAGAACTAACACTATCATGCCATATCAAAAAAATTGCTAATACGACGCGATATAGGGACCCAAAAGAACTCTATTATTTGTATGCAATTGCGTCATATCTTCCTCTATGCAATGCACAAGCCAAGAACTCCAATTTAGCTCACGTATGTTATAGGATGCAATCTAGCCACTAAATCTCAATCTAGCACAGAGTCTCTCCATATCTTTGAAAGGATCTGATACAACACGAGTGGTTGTGTTGGAGGATTTTGCAAGGCTTATATTGCATCGTATCATCAAAAGGTCATATAGAACGCAATGAATGGAACCAAATTCTTTCAACCTCCCATCATTCACATCGTATCAAAATGTGGCTTTAGACGTTTCTTTACGGTGCAATGAAGGGCCTCCGAGGTGGTTTGGGAGAACACCTCATGCTATATAAGCTTTGTCATACAGATGCCAAAAATGGTGAGCATGTTGGATGTGCGACACAAATGACAGATAGAATCGGCAAGAGTTTTAGATGTACAGTAGTAGGGAAGATGAAAAGTGTGAAACGGGCTTTGCGCAAAATGGGAGGCCTACACAATGAATCAAGGTTCTCTAGTTAGAGTTTTCCAATTAGGGTTTCCCAATGGTTCAAGAATGTTCCACATGGCCCATATAATGAATAGAGTCTCACTTTGTACTCTTTTTGAGATTTTCTGATGCTGTTGTCTAACCTCTCGTCTGACCTCTCGTCTGGCCCCATTGCCACATTTTTGCACTCCTCCCTATGGCCTAATCTTCACATGGACGTGTTGTCCACACATCCATCCCCATGGCCCATCTCTCTTAACATGCCATCCTTGTGACCATCCCCTTGTCCCGCCCCTACCAATGTGCTACTCCATTGTAGTTAACGTCCTCATTGGCATTTCCTCCTGCCATTTAGGCCATCTTCATTTTTTGGATTTTTACAAGAGATAATATTGATAATTGGCTAAACTTGTCCAAAAATCTAGTATTTTTAAACCATCCACACTATAAACACTAACGTTTATTACTGATATGGCATTGACTCTCTAGATCAATAAGAAAGCCACACTCTAGAGTTTTTCACATATTGTGTTCGCGTAGCGGCACAACATCCACCCCCTCTTAATCTTCACATCCTCTAGCATGTGCCAAAGTCTTATGGATCTGTAGTGTCAGAAGAAGTATATTCTGCCATGTCAATGTCTTCATCTTCTACCTCTTCTTCTTCCATATTCTCATGTTCATGCTCAACAGACTCTTGAATGGCTTCATACATCTCTAAAGTGTCAACATAGATAACCTCTTTTTTTGCCATGTTTTTAGCATTAATTGATGCAAAAATTTTAGCCACTGTATCAACATCAATCAATCTTGAAAATAGCCCTAAAATACATTCATTTGCAGCCATCAAACCATATGTCTTCAATCCTTTTTCAACCCATCCTACATATTTCTTTTCAGCCTTGCACATGGATGAAATATTCTTAAAACTGTCAAGACTACATGGTGTCCAATCCTGCAATCCAAACACAAACACAGTTTCCCCCTTTCTTGGAGGCATAATTAACTTCCTAGAGACACTACCATAGCATCCACTTCAGTAGGGCTATCTAAAAACCCTTAAAATCTCTTGCATTAGATGGCATGGGATTGTCCCACAGCCTATCCTAATTGCGGGGATGATTCACACAAACAGTAAGAAATTGTACCACCTTTGTATTGTCTTTACTCCAAACCCGAGCATTTGAAGAACCATCATCTAAGGCTTTTGTTTCCATTCTTGATTCCAAAATATAGGGCTACCCCAAAATCACTAGATAACTACATGAATCCTACAGAAAAAAATTATATTCATCCCTAACATCTCCAATAGTCACGGGTACATTCAGACAAGCTGCATAAAGATCCCTTAATGAATTGTTTGTTGCTCACATGCGCCATCCTGGATCTACATCAATTGGCCAACCTCCATTCTCATACAAGTTTCATGTCATAACATTGATTTCAGAACCATGATCCAAGAGAGCTATGCAAGATGTCTCTCTTTTTCCCACTTTCACAATTATCTTTGTTGTAGCACGAGCCCAATGTGTTCGTGAATAATAACTACTTGGAATGAAATGAGCATCTTCTTCTTCATGTGCTTGTTGATGGACATGCTCATTATACATAGCCTTCTCTCTATGCTTTATTTGTGCTTCCCATAATACCATTTTTATTCACAAGCTTGCTATCTATACTCCCATTTAGCCCATTTTCAGCATTAGCCTGTTCTAAAACAACACTACATGCATCATCATATTCCCTCGGAAGATGTTTCTCTATGTCTTTGTCAACCTACATCAATGCTTGCAAAAATTCACCATCAAACTGTCTTTTTTGTTTTAGCATATCAATGATTGCATTGTGAAATTCACGCTTTGCGATTCCAAGAACTTTGCCAAGTGTGAATTTCACTCTACTACTAAGTATGTGATCTTCCAAGACTTTTTTAAGGTTTGTGGCAGTCTCAAGATCCAATTGTAACCTATAACTGGGCTGCTTGCCCATTTTCTTCCCTTCTTGTTTCTTCTCTTGAGATGCATCCTCCATAACATGATCAGGTATGGCTTTTTCAACCTCTTTTTGTTTGCTCCATTTTACTTTGTGTTATGCATTTAGATGGGCCTCAAGAGGAAGGGCCAATAGTGTAATAATCTCTTCTTCTCTTTTCTTCCACAAGAGCTTCTTGATTATGAACCTTAGCCAAATAAGCATAGGCTGAAAATGAATCCACTGGTACACTACATCCTATTCTCCCTCATATACTTTGACTTGCATTAGCCAATTCAGAATTTGTTGTTTTCCCCTTTTCTATGAAATCTAATGCTTGCATCCAAACGCGAGATTTTGCTTCAGCCATGCCTCCTTTACGAGCTTCATCAGTCCTTTCAATTCTCAACCCATATGTGGCTACATCTATGGCAACAAATGTTGTCCTTGTAACCATATCTTCCAACCTCTTATGCATCCCACCATTTCCAAAATTTGGTTCTATTGGAAGACCTATTTGAGTTGCATGTATTTTTCCATCTTTCCAAACCTTTTTCCTTCCGCATCATGGTAGGTTGTACACTCTCACTTTGAAGCTATAAACTATCACACCAAATGCATCTCCTCTTGTATCCTTCTCTATATGGACTTTGGGTTGTTTCCGGAGCTTTCTCTTCTACCTTGACATCCAATTTTTCGACCTTTGCGTAGATTTCTGTCTAATTCAGCCTGAAATCACATATGCCTTTGATTAATTCATTCACAGTGTCACCTTTAAGAGCCAGACCAACATGTATAGCTAGTTGTTCTACCATAGCTACAGTCCCCTTCTGAGTACTGCCAGGTGTGGTATCTATACCCCATCTTAATTTCATCCTCTCTTGCTTTACCAACATAAGCATTGCCTCAGATACATTAGCCCAATCTGATTTCAGCCTCGCTTCAAAAGAGGCATCTTCTAAATGATTATTCACCTTCTCCTGCAATATAGGATTATGTAGCCTTCACAAACAAATCAAAATTTTGATTCTCTAATGATTGCTGCTTATCGGCATCCAACTGTGCATACTGACTTTCAAATTTATGGAGCAAAGCTATAGTAGTCAACCCTTTATTGGGCTTTTCAATCCAATATGTAAATGCCTTTTTAGTTACCAATCATGCATCTTTCAAGAAAAAATATTCTCTCAAAGCTTTCGTAAAAGCTACCCAATCAGCATCTCTTCTATATGTAACTCATCAATCCGATCGTGCAATGCATGTATAGCCAAACAGGAGAAATACCGACTCCATGCATACTACGCTACCCCATGAAACAACATCTTTTCTTCATACAACCGGATGAAGGCCGAAACATTTTGACCTTTAAATTGTTGTGACAAAGCAATCATCTATTGTAAAGCATCATCACTAGAACTTGTAGAATCTCCCATCTTTACACACCCGTTGTCGACTTTCACGTCGGGTTCACCCTGTCGGAGTGTTTGGGGTCAAAAATCTACTGCGTAAGAGACAACAAGGTGAAGGGAGATTCAAGGAGACAAGTAGATGGAAGAGAAGAGGCTTAAAGAAATAGAAGATGTGAAGCCTGTCAATTTATTTCTGCATTATGAGAAGATAAATCTCTTATAGATAAAAACGTGTATAAAACAATACCTTTCTCTATGCTGCTCAGACTACTAATCTGATGCTTCCATGACTCTAAAAGGGGGGTAAAATACCAACACACCTGGTTAGATCATTGCTTCTTCGTCTTCCACTTCAGAGTGTTGTTCAGTGCGTGAAAACTGTGATCGCGCTCGCGTAATTTCACCAATCCTTTTTTTTAAAACATAAAATCCTCCCAAAATGACTGAAAGATACATGCTTTCTTTTGCGTGTCATCCTATTTTAGAAGTTGCCTACAATTTTTGGATTTTTACAAGAGATAATATCAAAAATTGGCTAAACTTGTCCAAAAATCTAGTATGTTTGAACCATCCATACTATGAACACTAACATTAATGACTAATATGGAATTGGCTCTCTAGATCAATAAGAAAGCCGCACTCTAGAGTTTTTCACACTGTGTCTGCATAGCGACATGACAACACGATAAGAATACATTTCAGGTCTTGTCTATCTCCCTTCGTGTTGTATCAGATTGAAGTAAGGGTCAACACGAATAGTGTTTGTGGGCCTCTTGTAGTTCAAAATGTCAAGTGAGAACCCACTCATGTCACCCTCCACAATTTGGAAAGGTAAAGAAAGGCTTAAATCCACATTGTCTAGGGAATCAATTTTTTCAAAAGTTTCAATTGCATCTCATGTGTGCAAGAATTTTTGGATTACAAGAATTGGTGGTAGTTCCCTAAAGCATGTTGCACTTGGGCATTACATATGAAAGATTGATCCCAATATTCTATTGGTTTTTTATAACACTTTCTCTGATGCCTCATGGCTGATTGTTTGGGTCAAAGCACTTACAAGGCTCCTTGGGTAATCAACTTTGCAATACAATGTGCACAAAGTCATGTTCTTAGAAAATATAACTGCCATCTGAATATTTGGTTATGGTCTCGGATTCTCTACCTCTGGGACTGGATACTTCCTAGCATTCTCATCTTATGCTTTAGCAGCAAATAAATTAGATATCAAGTCCATACATGGATACAAGAGAAGTAAGTTTTTACGTTATAGAGGAAAAATGCTTGAGGAGGATGAGGATGTAAAGGCTCTTGAAATCTAGCCATGTATAAAATATTTTGAAATAGTATGGGTATTCTATATTCCATCGCAATTTGTTGTGCTCTTCAGTTTTTGAAAAAACCAATTGAATAAGTCCTCAAGGGCATTGGTTTTAGTTACTCCTCCTTCGTGTCTAGTGCTCCAAAAGAAACATGTACGTGCCTTGGCTATTGTAAGTTGCTAGGGGCCCTTGCTCTTCCAAAAAATAAGGTCCATGAACAAGAAGAATATATGTTGTGACAACCCATAAAAGTAAAAATTAGTTTGAATCATTAAACCTTGTTTTCAAAGCACAAAGACTCAAATTTATGTCTATCTTACCATGTAGAAAGTAATATCCTTTTCTCCTCAAGCTTCCTTGATTGCTTGAACAAGATTTACAATTGAATGTTTGTACTCTTTCCAATAATTGGATGTTATCTTTTGTTTCCTGAGTACTTTTAAAAATATATCAAGATGTCTCTAACCCTCCATTCCTAGGAATGCCACTCTTGGTATACTAGCCACATTTGTTGTGATTGCACACAACTCTCTCCCCAACGCTCCCACAATGCACTCATTTGTTTACATGTATGATTTCCTAGAAATCGTATAGCTTTTGCACCCCCCATAGAGATGTTTGCTAAGACATCTCTTGTTTTCCCTAAGGCTATTAGATCCTTTCTTAGGTGAGCTTGATCTTCATGAAAATACATTTTTGAGAGCAAAGTCTCACATTTATAAATGCAATCATCTGACAAAGATACTAGTTTTATTGAATATGCATAGTCAAGATGCAACCTAAGTAACTTATCAACTATTCTAATCTCTACATGCAATGTACAAATATGAATGTTGCTTAAAAAGATTGAAAGAATAGGATTCCATAAGCCATCCACATTTTTGAACTTGCTCAAATCTATGGAGTTCCTAGTTGGGACTCTTCTTGCTGACCAAAAAGTACTCCATTCTTTGGATGCTTAAATCTCCATGCAATAAATACAATGATATTTTGCATTGGCCCCATTACTTACTCCAAGCATACATTTGATAGTTTTCAAGTCAACACTCATGTCTCGGTATTCAAATTCAGTGCTATCAAGAAAAGGATGTTTTATTACTGTGTCAAACAATGTTAATTGAAGATATTATTCAAAAGTTTGGTTTGGGTTCTGTACATCCTGCTATTAGTACTCCTTATCTTGTGAGCTCTACAAAAAACTCTCACTTTCTACAGAATGATGGAAAATTATCATTATATCAACCTTATGCTAATCTTGTTGGATGTCTTCAATTTCTTGGCTTAAATTCTCACCTTGACAATCTTTTTGCTACAAATTTTCTTGGACAACATCTTAGTTCTCCATGCCTTAAACATTGGATTGGAGCTAAATGAGTTTTTAAGTATTTGAAAGATACTAAAGATTTTAGGTTGGTTGATTAGCACCAACAAAACTTTGACTCTCTATATTCACTTCAACTTTTGGGTTATATCGATGCACATTGGGCTAGTTCTTACTTATCTATGCATTCTACAAGTGGAAATTGTTTCTTTATCAATGGTTGTCTTGTTTCTTGGAGTAGCAAGAAACAAAATTGTTGTAATATTTCCACTTGAAAATATTACCTGACTCCCCGCATGCCACATAAAACCTGTGCAAGCTTATCTTTCGCATTGTAATTTCTGGCAGTTTTAATCGGTAACCTGCACGTGCAAAAATGAGACCTCTGCATTGGCAAATCAAGTGCGGGGGTTCAAGATTGCATAACCACAAGGAAACACCCTTTTTGAAGGGGGCTAAATGGATAATGATAAAATTAATGCAAATTTTTTTACTAATTCCCCCAGCTGATGCGTGGCTGGAGGGAAGGGGATGGGAGAAGGTGGTGATGAGGTGAAGTGGTGTCCAGGGGGGGAGCCATGCATAGTCACATGGTGGTTTCCCTCTTCCCCCCCTAAGGTCTATATAAACCCCCCTTAGTGGGGGATAGGGAGGAGATGACGAATGGCTCGTGCCATCGCCGTGCTGAGAAAAGCATAGGTTGCCATATTGACGATGATGCTATGCTAGGAAGCCGATGTGAGGATGCCGAAACTTGCCACCGCTACTGTCACGAATCGCCGCCAGGCCGCCAATACAGCCGTTGCCACACCCAGCCATCAAACTGCCACCATTACATCACAAACCCCCCCTGTCGACGCTAATTTTCCCTCTCCTCAACCCTTACCTTTAACCACGTGGCTCCTAGGGGAAGCAGAAGCTTCCTAAAGTTTCTTGGAAGCTTCTAAAGACAAGGCTTAAGGCCTTGTGCACACAGACCCGAGGGAAAATGTCCTAGCTTCGTTAAGCCTCGTTTCTGCATGGCCACCTCGGGTTTTAAAATAGGCTTGTAAAGATCCATTCCCGTAGCTTCCTCGTAAAAGCCCCATCCCCACAAGCAAAGCCCCAACCCCACAAGTCATCCCGTAAGCCCAAAGCCCCGGTATTTTCAAGAATGCATTCGGTGAAGGAATCTCTAGCGTATGAGGGAGAAGGCACATCTTGAGGCTTTTCGGAGAACGCGTAGAAGCGAGGGTAATTCCCGGAGCTCGAGTCCTCAACGATGGCTCCCAAGAAGTCGCAAGGTGCGCCTGTGGGAGTTTATTCTTCTAACATTCACGTGGACATCTCCCCGAGCCCACAAGCCTAGGTTTTACAATTTTGATTCCACGCAAAAATAATGCATTAAGCACGATAACTTTCATGGAAATAGGAAGCACCTATGCATGTTCAAATTCACCTAGCTTAGCTAAATGCAATTTGGGGAAAAATTTGACTATTTGAACAATTACTAGAATTAATACATGACATGAAATTGGATTATTGGTATTTTCAATGTGATGAATGCAAATTGTCTATCCATCTTACGACCTTAGTAGCATGTTGCCTTGTCATGCATCTCAAAGTGACGAGCCTAAAATATCTATTGCCTATTATTATAAGGTTGAAATTATTAAGTGCACTTTTGACTAGACATGGACAGAATAAGCGTATGTCACATTTTAGGAAATATCTTCATTGGAATGATTCATGAGGAAAAGTCGTTAACAACCGTAGGATGTTATCCAAAATTAAATAGCAGAGCACGAAAATGATTCTATGGACTTGGATGTGGCATGTGCTTGTAAAGTGGAATAAGTTAACACTAGCTTTAGTTTTGCATGAACTTCATTAACTACGATGTAGTTATGAGAAGGTTGCTTGTTCATATTTGTAAATTTCATTCCATCAAGTTGCATTTGGAAAAGATTTCTTGGCTTGTCAAAGCACGAAACTCTAAAGCTTGAACAAAGGGTTGTAGGCATGATTGTTTGATGAAAAACCTAATAGGCCTTATGTAAAGTTACTCTCCAAATTATTATGCATAGTGACCTTAGTAAGAAAAGTTAGGGTTATTGCAAACCTATTGGGCGTAGATGTAATGATTCACATATTTACATGTATTGTGACGTCTTGCAAACTAGTTTAGCACCTCTAGGAGAGAATCATCCTTGTCGTAAGACAAGTAGGTCAATTTACCCAAATCATTTGTGGTATTATAATCGTTAGGGTTTCATATAGGGATAACTAGCCAATTCGATAAAAACCTCAAGTACTAGCTAGGGCTTGGCACGTTGGAAGTGCTGCCTAATATCGCAATTGGAATGCCAAGTCGTAATCCTCAAACCCAAAGGTCCTAACCAAATTCAAAAAATGTTTGGGTCAATTGGACACTCATGCAAATAACAATCTAGGGTCTCTACCCTAAGGATTGACCGACTTAATGTTAAAACTCGGTTTGAATTGGAATCCCTAGGACCCGAACGTTGTTGGCCTAGTGCAATTAGGATTGGTTGGGTAAGAAGAAACCCTAAACGATGCTTCTTGTCCAAACATAATTCCTTGACCAGGAAACTCCGTTCAATGGGTGAAATGATCGCATGGAATAGATGTGACACTTGTGCAACAAGTTGCAACATCGCATGGCCTTGTGGTTTGATTACAAGAGAGTTTTGCCATTCCTTGGAATGAGATTGGCAGGTTCTTGCACAAGTTTAACTTGCAAGAGGATGAGTAGTCATCCTGTTACATCACCTTTCTTGGGAAAAATTGCCAAGTTAAGGGAAGTTAGGTATTTACTTGGAAGCCAAGGATCAATCAAGTTAGAGCGACATGGTCGTCAAGATTTACTGTTAATTTATGAAACCTAAGATATTGGTTAAGTTGGGTTAACAGGGTATGGCCTAACCCAAGGACAAAAAGGGTGAACAAAAAAAATCTTGGGGGATCTTGCCAAGTCGCAATTGATCTTGAATCGAATGTTGGATGCATTCGGAGATAAGGATTCACTCCTTAGCAGTTGGCCAAAATAAACAACCACTGGATTGATTGTGCTTGTAAAATTTTAGGAGCACTGTTTGTATTGTTTGCTCAAGGAACCAAAAGATAAAAAGTTAATTAATGCTTTAGGTTGAAGGCCTGAAGGAAGAGGCAGCTTCAGTTTCCCCCGACTATCTGCCTGACCCTAACCAACGGGGTTGTTAGCCACATCGGGAACGTGGACCAAACCTACCACTTGAGGTCTCTCCGTTGAGCGCTACTTGGAGCAGGAGGAAACTTGGGTGCCAAGGGAGGTTTTGGTAGTAAATCCCTTGCCTTTCGGGCCCTGCACAAGAGGCCAACATGACTCGGATTGGATCTCGAGGCATGCATACTAGTCTATGGGAAGAATCTTGGATTAGTAATCCTTGTGGATTGCTGGATAGCCTTTAGTGTGGTTATGGATTAGCCTATGGGCTGGACTTTATGGATGCATTCCAAAGATAAATAAGATAACCTATTGAAAAGAAACTTGTTTGACATTGTTTTTTCTATGTCAAGTGCTAAGATTATGTGAAGGAACTAGTGTCTAATGGGTCAATTAAGGAAGCTGGTTGATGCATGTCCAACTAAATGTGGTAGGTAATTAGATGACTAAAGCAACCTTGAGAAAAGTGCGGTGGATGTGGCCATGGGTCCATCCTACGGATGGGTGGTCCCAGTTGGCCGTGAACTTTTCTCAATCTAAATGGACAATAAGGAGCTCTTCTCAAAGGAAATGAATAGCAAGGGCGCTGATCTAGAGTTTAGGTTACTAGAATTCTGAATTTATGCTATTTTAGGGAAACGGAATGGGACTATACCTTATGGGCAGAGAGGTCGAGCCTTGCAACCCTCTCGTTTTCCATTCTCCTTGAACTAAGTGTAGCATGAATCCGCTTTGTCCCTAGCGTTTCTGCGCAAAGTAGTTTGCTTGGAGTTCGACGCTAGCTACCATTTAGGAAAGTGACCATTATGGAAAACGCTGATTCAGGTTGGTCCTAAGTGAGAACGATCGGAATACTTCCTCTACGTGGCAGACTCGGGAAGTCCTAGATTGCAAACCCCGTGACACTCCATGGGAGTGCCGGCGGAGCCTTCTAGACTCTCTTCCGATGGACTACTAAGACGTGTCCTGAAAGGAAACAAGTGGACACATTACAGTTGGTATCAGAGAGAGCCAACGAAGGATCTATCTTTGTAAGAAAACTTAATAAGAAGAAGTAAAGAAAATATTGTTGTTAAGAACATTTCCTTACTTTCGATGCTGTCTTGCAGAATTATGAAGCATGGAACAGATTCTTAGTGTTCTAAGTCATGTTTATGACCGCAATGCATGCCTCGGATTATCGATGAAGGATCGATATGATGAACATCCAAGACCGCATTTATAATCCATCACCTCTGTACGTGGAACGGAGATGGATGGGTGATTGAGGAATCTATTACATAGCTGCCCACCGATTTGCGTACCTTCGAACCAACCTAAAGATCGTAAAGCTGTTCATTTTTGTTGAGGCTCACATAAAGACAACTTTACATGTCGAAGGTCGGAGGGTCGAGCTGAACACATATGTGTACAAGGAAGTGACCCGCATAATCCCCTCCGACAGGATCAAGGTGTTGGGACGCTACGAGAAGAATGGGTACCAAAGAAAAGGATACCCTAATCTTCTCATGACTATTGATTCCTGAAGATCCATGACCCAAATTCATACTATTACCCAGTTCCCGTAGCTAAATGTAACACTGCATTATTCTCCCCAAACTAATGTGCTAGTTGCTCTACCATCCCAAGAAATATTGTACTCCGAAAGTGTTATGCCCATATGAATGAAATAAGACTTCTTTTTTATCAATGATTGTCTTGTCTATGAGTATTGATAAAGAGTTAAGTGGCTAGGTTTCTTGGCTGAAAGCTAAATTGGGTAGGAAATATAATGGTAATGATTAGAGAGTTGTTAACATTAAGAATCCTCTACTCAGGCGCAACCCCAGGTACAAATTCCCAGTTCAACCCCTACACCAAGTACGACTGTGATTCAGGAGAAGAAGTTTCTTCTCAAGCAGATCAAGTCGCCTGAATTTGACAGAAAAGAAAGGACTGTCCAAGTTGATGCTGAGATTTGGATAGAGTCCATGGAAGATTACTTTGAAGTAGTCGGTACTGCACCCGCCAACCAAGCAATGCTCGCGAAGCTAAAGCTCATTGGTGAAGCAAAGCTTTGATGGAAGTAATGGTGTAGAGATCAAGGGATCTTGGAAGGATCCGCTACCTGGGAAAAGCTGAAAAAAGCTATGCAAGGAAGATACTTACCACTTGCATACCGCACACAGAAAATGAATGAGTTCTATGAGCTAAAACAACTGGGTCTTACTCTTGGCACATACTACTCAAAGTTCCTCTCTCTTCTGTTGTATGCTCCACAAATGGATATGACACAACAAGTGTCGATGTTTTGTGCCGGTTTAAACCCACCTGTAAATACTCGCCTCTAATCAATGCACCCAACAGATCTTCAGGACGCACTCATTCAAGCTGCGCCTATAATTCAGGAGGTGCAGGCCAGGCCAAGAAGTAACAAGACTTGGTCTTATAATGATCAGAACAAAGGAGCATATAGGTCCCAGGCAAAGAGAGTTCAAGGTCAAAACCGGGGACAAAGAAAGAAAGTAAGGACCAATAATGTCAACAACTTTGTCCCTACCCAAGGTAATGGCCATAATCTCCATTGTTTCCACTACAACGAGCCCAGTCATTTCAAAATGCAATGTCCCAAACTTGGCAGAGGATAACGTCAAGCACCTTTCCAAGGAACTGCTCGTGGCCAAGGAGCAGCCACCCGGGGCAAAGGAAGAACCGCCTGTGATGCCAACATGGAAATGTGTGAAGAAGAAAACCCAACCATGGAAGCAGAGTTTGAGAGAGCAACAGTCCATGCTGCCCTTCACAAGAAAGGCCCGAATCGCCAGTTTTCAGTGATTCAGACAAACCATCGGATTATCAAGGTAAAGGCTTCAAAACCTTGATTGATTGTGGTAGTACGCACTCCTTTATCTCACCATCTTGTGCAAGAAGATTAGGAATAGCCACAATAGAAGCACCTACCTTGCTTGTGGAATTAGCAAATGGTCGTGAGGTCATTTGTACTATGCAAACTGCTAAGGTAGAATTCTTTCTGGGAGGAAAGTCGATTTCGATCAGATTCAAGGTAATGAACCTAGGTATCCATGAGTGCTCAGAATGGATTGTCTTAAACCTAACGACACCCACATTCACTGTGGAAAGGGTCATGTTTTCTTTCGAAACTCTGAAGTGGAATTGGTCACAACTCAAGGAGAGGTTAGAAAGACGAAAATTCAATTGGCCAAAGCATCTCGGATTATAAAGGGAGTTAGAAAGGGACTACATGTCTACTTGATTAAGCTTAATAAACTAAATCAGAAGCAAGAGTCTAGTGAAGGACCTTCATGGCTAAAGGAGTACGTGGACGTATTTCCTTAAGAGCTGATAGAACTTTCACCTCAAAGGGAAGTTGATCATGAAATCAAGCTAGTGCCAGGAGCTGCGCCAATTGCAAAGAGACCTTATAGAATGTCCATCTCGGAAGCAATTGAACTTAAGGAGCAACTCAAGAAACTGTTAGATCAAGGCTACATCCATCCCAGTAGTTTGCCATGGGGAGCTCTAGTGTTGTTCCAAAAGAAGAAAGATGGAATGCTTCGACTGTGTATTGATTACAGAGGGTTGAATCAATCAACGATTAAAAACAAGTACCCTATTCCTAGAATAGATGAACTTCTTGAGTGTTGTGAACTCCAAGTTGAGATGGCAGAAAAAGGAAGGAAAAAGCAGAAAAAAACATGGAAAAAGAGCAAAGACAAGCAGGCGACCTCCAAAGCTAAGCCGGGGCAAAAAGGGCAATTTTAAATGAAAGGCGCCTCAAAAAGCTTAGAAAACTCTTGTAAAAGAGTGCCAAGCTCCCTCTTGTGCCAATTATAAAATATTAGATGGGTGTAGGCTAGAGGCATAAGGCTAGAAGAGGGAAATGGAAAAAGGACCTTGCCATAATGGTCGGTCATGTAAAAAAGGGATGGGTGCCCATGTGATTTTAGCGTTTGTATATATAAAGTTCAAAAAGTGAATGAAAGCTCATTCTTTGGTGTGTGGCTAACAAGAGCTCTCTTATTCTTCTCTTCTCCTCATCTTCTTGCTTGTGTGTGCTCTTGAGAGAGGGAGTGTGAGAGTGTGAGGGAGTGAGTGTGTGAGAGTGAGGGATCAAGAGGATGAAGCTCTTCACCATCTCCTCTTCTCTTCTTTTCTTCTCTTCTCTTTTCTCGCATGTGCAACTATGGAGGATGGAGCTTGGAGATGGAGGAGGATTCAGGATGCTTGAGCTCCCATCTAGGATCATGGAGCTACCGGTGTGTGCAAGAGAGGAGGCAACTCATATCGGCATCAAGGTAAGCTCACTACAATCATAGGATCGACGGCACGTCGGCTAGGTGTGATAGAGAGAGCCATTAGAACTCACTTGAAATGCTTGAAGCAATAAGTGGTCTATGGGTCTTGGCGATTGAGCGTGAGCTCCCACCACATTTTGGTTCCGTTGCCGGGACCAACGTATTCAAGCTTGAGCACGTGCGTGCCTCATATCGAGCATCAAAGTAAGGGATTCATCCTCGAAACGGAGCTTGAGATAGGTAGTAAGTTTGGGTGTTTTTGATCTTCAAAACAAGTAAGTATTTTGGGATATTTTGTTCTTTTGATGATTGGGAAACATGGAGAAATTATTTTAGTTTTTTGCTTTTGTTTCTTGTTGCATTTAGCGTAGGTTAGGATTAGGAAATCGCATCGGAGAAGGGTAGGGTTTATTGTTGCAAAACATGGCAAAACAGGGCAAAAAAATGGTAAAAACCTCGCTTGTGATGCCTAAGATTGGCAAGTGAGTGATTGAGGGCATCAACACCATACTCGGGAAGGGGCATAAGAGCCAACAGGCCAAGGGAGAGCTCATTTGTGACCATTTCAGTGAGAGAGAGAGAGAGAGCCATCGCAAGATTCAATCCGGTCACACCATCGACAAGCCTACCGCTCTATTCAGGTATATGAATCCCTTCCCCCATCCGCCTAGATAGGATCTGGAGATTTATGCTTGCTATGATTGATTAAATTGCAAGAATCGGGCAAAATCGACTCTCGTTGTTGACGCCGCGCCGCATTCGGCCCATCCAAGCGGTCGCTTCTAGGCCAAGTCCTAGAATCGGCCCTCGGCCCTCTTTTGTTCGGCCCACTTGGCCTGAAACCCTAATTGGCCAGAGCCCAGACCTACTCGGCCCATCCGAGTCAACCATTCGGACCATCGACTAATTCGTCCCTTGGCCCATCCGAGCCATAGGATTCGGCCCTCCGAGTGACCTCATCCGAATTGACCATTCAGCTCGTCCGAGCCAACCTTTCCGATCGACTTTGTCCGAGTCTATGCCTCGGCCTGTCCAAGTCTACTCTATGTGAGTCACGAATTCGGCCCTCGGCCCATCCGAGTGACCCACTTGGACCTTGCAATTTGGACCTAGGCCAAGTGTAAATTTTTATCAAATTCTCAGAAATTTGACCTGGCTTCAGCCCAATTGTCTAAGGTCCTTCTGACTCTTAGAACTTGATTCTGGTACACGGAATAGACGAAATCGTAGGGAGTGACCGCTTAGCAGCTTGAAGTAGGCAGCATCGAGACCTTGAGACCTAGACTCAAAGCGCAGAGCAATTAAAACCTGATTGGCTAAAAACAAAAGAGACAACATATTAGAAAAACCTTGAACCCTGTCAAGGCGGCCAGAAAATTGACCAACAACTCTATCAGACCCGAAACAAAGCAAGAGTGCATAAGACGCTTCGATATTGTTTGCTGCACTCACCTTGAATTTCCGCACTTGAATGCACTTAAGGAAATTGAAAGCTTGATTGAGCACAAGTGCACGAGAAGCAACACGCACACTGAGTGACCATAAATTGAGGATTGTATTCAATAACTGAAGAAACTCACTCAGATAAACCACTCAAGGAACCCACCAGTAGGAGAGGACCCAAGACGTAGACAAACCATCAACGCGCGAAGTAGGACCAAGCAAGTGGCATCAACGATGTGGATTTGACAAATCTACTCAACCTGATCAACAGCTTGGTGGAGCACGACAACACCACTATGGTAGAAGGAGGCTCAGACCATAGGTCTAATGAGGAACTCGACTTGAACGTCTTTCCGGAGGCTATTCAGTAGTAGCTGGTCAGCACAGCTACAATGCACATGCCTGGTCCGAGCACCACGGGAAGACGACATACGCTATCATCGCAAACCTAGAGGAAGAGAGAAAACTAGCCCACAAGGCTTTGCAAAGCATAGTTGAATACAATAGGGACCAGTAGGCTAGGAGCCAAAGGCAAAGCACGGAGTTTTGTGAGGTATAGCGAGTGTTGAACTTAGCAGGTAGAAACCGAACATATCACGAGAGAGGCCTAGAAGGAGACTTGAGCTTCTCATGAAGCGACTACTAGATAACATGGCAGCAGAGCAAAGTGTCACGACACTAGTAACATCGTTGCTCATAGGATTAGGGGTGAAACAAGGCTCAAAGAGCCAGTCTAAAATCCCTATTGTTTCCAAGCAACTCAACAAACACCAACCCCACGACGATCCATACAACTTTGTAGAGCAGTTCGAGCAAGTCTGCGAAGCCAATGGCCTCAACGACCTAACTCAACGCTCTCAAGTATTTGGGCTCTGCTTAGGTGACAAGGGAAGGACTTGGTATACAAGCCTAGATGTCACAGAACGAGCCAACTTCAGTGGCCTCAAGGATCTCTTCATTAAGAGATTTGCCAAGCTTGAATACTCTAATAATCTACTAGTACGCTTGATGAACGTCAAGCAGAAAGAGGAGGAAATTCACGACTACGTAACTCACATGAGGAGTCTCTTCAAGAGAATCCCTATGGGCAAGCGACTAACTAAAAGAGCAGTTTCGAATGTATTCATCAGCAAAATTCGAGGCTAGGAGTTATACAAGGCTTTGGCAGGCAATTCGAGCTTACAGCGAGACACTCTAGCTAGAGTGTATGAGGAAGCCATCAGAGTCAATGATCAGCTGAAAGAGCAGAGCTCCAGGAGTTTGAACCTAGAAGAGACCAACTCGCGAAGCTCAGAGAGAGCGTCAGCCTCTAGTGAGCGATGAGTCCCATTATCCTAAGATAAGGGGAAGGCCATCGAGATGAACCAAGACTTGGCTGATGTAAAGATGGAGTTAGCCAAATTGCAAGACATGTTGAGACGACCAACGTGCCCACACATCCAATACCTGTACTATGGTGGAAACCACTTGCTAGCTAAGTGTCAAGACCCTAGGTCAAGACCTTGTGCTAACTGCGGTAGGTTTGGTCATGACGTTGTGCATTGTAGATCCATACTCGCAACCCTACGGCCAACCTTACCTAGCGAAAAGGCCGCAGCCATCCTTCGAAAGGGGAGCCCCATTAGCCCTTCCTGCACCTAACGACATTAAGCTAATTGTTCCTAGGATGGACATAAACCCTACTGGCATACCCAGACCACTTGATCCTTACATGACCCATCCACCGAGCGATGCTCCAGTCCACTATGTGGAAGATCCGAATGAGGAAGAAACTTACATATGCCCTTACGTCTCGCATGACGATGAGGGCAATGCTATCCTCATGGATTATCGGCCCGTGCTGGTGATGGCATTAGGAAGAGGATGAGGTAGAGGCCTAGGAGGGTAGATGCAAGATCCAATCACCTATTGGACTTGTGGTCACCTAGGTCATGTCTCATCATGCTGCCCTGAAAGGGAGGAGCACAACAGAGACAAGACTGACCAAAGGTGTGCTGAGTGTGGAATCACTCATCTCTTTATCGATTGCCCAAAGCAAAAGCCTTCTTCAAGCTTAGCCAACGTACCATCTGTCCCATTGGGACTGTTTGGTGTCGAGAACCTTGATGGGGAGGCTATACCTATCCCATTGTGGGTCATGACCCGTGCCCAGACAAAGTAGGCCGGCGTATCACTTCCAGGACCTAGCAACCTTGACGCAGCTTCGATAGGGAAGAAAAGTTGCAGGCAGAAGAAGAAGAGGCCGAAAGCTAAGATCGCACTAAAAATGGAGAGTGCTACAACTTTGCTTGTTGGAAAGAAGGTCTTTGATACAAAGGTAGAGACTTCAGCCTCTAAGACGGCCGAAAAGGGAAGTGCTAAGGTAGGGGAATACCCACATCCGAAGCGACAATTACAGGCCATAGAAAAAGTAAAGGAATGGGTGAAGGAGGCTCAAGAGCATCTAAAAGACGCTGAGCCCATCATAGAGGACGAGACCGATGATCTCTCTAGCATAAGCACGCCAATCTCACCTCCTCAACCAAAGTCGGGAGAAGCAACTGCACCACAAGCAGTGCCGGTAAGGCCAAGCCTTGATGCTAGAGGGCCGCAAATCAGACACGGCCCCATTGGTCAAGACGATCCAGGTTAGGAGAAAGACGAGCACCCAACGATATCCTGACCACATTGGTGACTACCCTTGTAATACTTAGCCTGGGGGATCTGCTTATGCAGCATCCCACCCTATGGCAAGATCTTAAGCAATGGGTTGAAGGGTCATGAGAGTAGGTCACGGCAAACCTCACATGATGCAGAGATACAAATACTGAGTTTGACGCTGCACTCTATCCCTAAATCCTGACACATCAATGCCTTCTGGGAAGGTTCCCAGATGCATGCCGCTTAGTGATTCTAGCCCTAAGCGATACAATAAGAAAGGGAATCGTGGAAACGGGAGTTGGGGTTAGTGTACTTAGCCACGCGGTGCTTCAGACTTGGGAAAACCCTCCTGTAGAAACTGCTAGGTTTAATGTCACATTAGCAAACGGTATGAGAGTCAAGCGATTCGGGGTGCTTAAGAATTGGATAGTGAAGATCACAGGTGTCCAATTCTCTGTGGACTTTATAGTCATGAAAGGAATGGACTACAATATCTTATTAGGCCGACCCTGGATGCGCAATGCTAGAGCCATCAAAGATTGGGGTAACGGCTTGATCTTCCTTGGCAATAGAACGCATGCTGTGAGAATAGAGATGGACACTTGGAAGACCTCACCAGTTGACTTAGATGCCATCTCTGCTATACTCAAGGGTAACACCCAATTCAAGAAGTCCAATGGGCCCTTGACCAAGTATATCCCATGCCCAGAGGATGACGGGATTGGATGCACGTCCTTGCTACAATCGACTTGCCGTTCTCAGATCATGAGGTGTATGAGCAAGCCATCAAAACAATCGGCAAGTCTAACGACACACCCTCCGTGCTAGTCTGCATGATGGCAGGAACCCTTCATGGGAAACCTAAGAAACCTAAGCCTGTCAACTTCCAAGCCCCAACCGAAAAAAGGGAACTCCAGGAGATACTGGAATACTTAACGCACAAGCTAGCTGGCAATTCAACTACAAACTTCAAACCACTCCAGGATCTCTTAGATGAATCCAAGTGGCAATGGACCGGAGTGCATGACTTAAACCTCATGTATAACTAGGCCCTAATTCCTGACCAACGATAAGAGATATACCAAGCCCTAGGAGATGATGAGCAGTCTGACGAAGAGGATTCTAACGATAAATACAAAGACTGCCAATCTTTCAATGACAAAAGTGAGGGTGAGGTAGACATTGTGGAATACGACACTGAAGGATAAGAAATAGAGCAAATATGAGCAGACTCCAAGCTGCAGAAAAATAGTATCTTTTGGATAGAGCGAGGAGTCATGTGCATGGAATGTGATTATGCCTAGTTGGAACACGTAGGAGACATAGACCTTGAGCAAGCAGGCCTAGCCTAGCCAGGGACAACATCAGTGCTTAGGACAGAGCCGCCGTCCGAACTGCACCCACCAAGGGAGGCCACCTCTTCTAGCGAGGACGGGGAGTTCGACTTTGAGTCGGAGGTTAGTTTGGATAGTGATCCAAAAATCCCTAGGCCACCTGTCAAGATTGTGGGAGAGAAGGAAGGAGTCTCACTTGTAGCTTTCTTGCTTGCACAATGGGGGAATACACACACAGGTGGAAGCTAAAAACAGTTTTCCTCTTCTTAGTTGTGTAAGCCAAAAGAACTCTCGTACAAAGAAATAGAAGAACCCTATATATGGGTCTCAAACCAAAGACAACTAACTAAGGTGGCATACTAACTGAGCCATGAACTAGAGTAGATAAGGATAGCTTTCATCTAGCTATTATTCATGGGCGGTGTACCAACCGCATCTACAACTGACAAGTCGGTGACATAAATGCACAACGGTCACCCTGGCATATCACGAGTGGAGCTCGATATCTCAACACTCCCCCTCGAGCTCAATCCCAATTCCTGCACACCAAGCAGGTCTCTGAACTTGTGCAGCTTCTCTGCACCCAATGCCTTCGTAAATATGTCAGCTACCTGATCCTCTATGCTGACATAAACTAGATCAATAAGACCTAGTAAAACCCTCTCCCGCACATAGTGATAATGCACCTCAATATGCTTTGTTCTAGCATGATAGACTGGGTTATTTGCCAAGTGTATACTGCTCATGTTGTCACAATAAATGACAACTGGCCCATTTGTAGGCTGATGCATATCATAAAGTAGCTTATGCAACCAAGCTACCTCACATGCAGCCATTGCTGCACCCCTGTACTCGGCCTCTATGCTTGAGAAGGCAACTGTAGGCTGTTTCTTGCTGCTCCAAGTGACTGCAGCACTCCCAAAAGAGAACACATATCCACTGGTAGATCGTCTATCAGAAATACTACCAGCCCAATCAGCATTAGTGTATCCATGCAACTCTATCTGAACCCTAGTCTCATAAAGTAGTCCATACTGCAATGTGGACTTCACATACCTGAGTATGCGTCTAGCCGCATCCAAATGCAGTTTCCTTGGAGCCTGCATAAACTGACTTACCAATCCAACAACATAGCTCAAATCTGGCCTGGTAATAGTCATATAAATCAAGCTTCCTACTATGCATCTGTACATAGTAGGGTCGTCCAAAAGCTCAACTGCATCTGTGCTTAGCTTCACATTCTGCTCCAAAGTAACTGAAATAGACTTAGAGCCTGTCATCCCATATTTGGACAGCATGTCCAATCCATACTGCCTCTGCAAGAGCTGTATCCCACTTGGTGATCTAATCACCTCAATGCCCAAGAAATAATGCAGCTCTCCCAAATCCTTCATCTCAAACTTTTGCTTCAATAGCATTTTCACGTGAAGGATATCTTCATCACTGTCACCTGTCATAATCAAATCATCAACATAAATGATAAGTAGCATAATACCTTTCTCTGTTTTTCCCACATAAAGTGAGAAATCTACCTTGAAAATCTGAAAGCCAATAGTGACAAGATACTGTCCTATCTTGTCAGACCATACTCTAGGTGCTTGCTTCAAGCCATACAAGGCTTTCTTCAACCTGCAAACAAACTCAAGATGAACAGCATGCACATAACCTGGTGGCTGCTCCATATAGACCTCTTCTTGCAAATCACCATGCAAGAAGGCATTCTTTACATCCATCTGATGTAAAGACCATCCCTTTGATGCAGCCATAGCAATGACTGCTCTTACGGTTGCCATCCTTGCAACCGGACTAAATGTTTCTTCATAGTCAATGCCATATGTTTGTGCATACCCCTTGACTACTAATCTTTCCTTGTATCTGTTCACAGAACCATTTGCATTGTGCTTCACCTTATAAACCCACTTACAGCCAATTGCATTCTTACCTTTAGGAACCGAAAATAGAAAAGAAGCAGAAGAGAGATGTGTACGCCATGCTGGGGATGAGAAAGGAGGACGTATTGACAAACGACGGCATCAACATTCAAGATATCCCTGATGCAGAAACCAGATTGCAGGCAAAACTGGAACACACGGTCTTTTCCAGCCAGCGCTACAACGCATTGATGCACCGAATCAGTGTGCCGGTACTGGAGAATGTGGTGGCTCATACCCTGCATGAAGTCGATTGGAATGGATATGTCTGTAAAATCATTGACCAGGCAGCTAAAGCACTGGCTTTGGGAAGTACGCGAGTAGGTGGATAGTCTCTAGCTTCGAAGGCCATAGAAAGGAAGAAGGTCTCATCCAAGGCCTCATTTATCGGCTACGAAAGCATTTTGACTATGCTCATCCAGGAGGCAGTAAAGGAGACATAGAATGTAGAAGAAGGAGAAGGAGAAACGTCGGACAGGTCGCCCCCTCACCATGACAAAGAAGGGTCCACCGACAGAACTGAGACCGAGGAAGAAGGGGAAGAACAGAAAAGCAAGAAGATGACCAAGAAACCCAAGAAGAAAATAGCCCAAAGGAAGAAAAAGGATGATGAAGGCCGCAAGAGAAGGAGAAAGAGGACTTGGAAAAGGCCAAAAAAGAATCCCTTAACGAGGCCAACGAGAGGAAGAAGAAGAAGAAATAGGAAGAAGAAAAGGAAAAGGAGGAATTATAGAAGGCAAAGAAGGAGTCAAAACAGGAGGCTGAGGAGAAAAAAAAAGAAAAAGGAAGAAAAAGACAAAAAGGAGGAAGAACACCGAAAAACAGAAGCGGAAAGGCAAAGAAAAGCAGCGTAGGAAGACAAGGAACTAAGAAGAAAGGAGGAACAAGACCTGGCTGAGGCTACACATTGGTCTATCGAACAACAAATCAAGGCAGATGAATTGGAGAATTTGAGCCCGCAAAGAGAAGAAGGACCTGGTTCTAGCACACAAGCACTGGAAATCGTACTGTCTTCTATCATTGAGGGCAAGGGCAAAGCCCCACTTCACTCGATTCCTCCCCTCATGGTGCCTCCCACCAAACCAACCACCATCACCCCCAGCATCCCGACCAATGCTGATGTTTCAAATTTCGTGGCATGGATGCAATACTTCATCAACAAAGAAATGGCCCAGGAAAGAAGCACCGAAACTACAGCGACAGGGCAAAAGAGGCCAGCCATTGATTGGTGCGCAGATCGGTCCCAGTATGCTCACATAGTGAATCCCGGAAGGTCCCCAAGAACAATGAACTCTACCTTTTTGCACAAAAAAAAATGTAAAAGCATGAACGACAAGAAGCAAGAGACCAATTGGGTTCAATCTCCCCCCATGCCTTGTGTGAGCACTTCACAAAGCATGTATTTTATGTATATTTCCATCTTCATGCTCAATAATAGCCCAATTTACAAAAATATGACAAGATTTTAGCTTTTGAGTTTGCTTTCTATAAAAATAGGAAATAAAGCTAATAGACGGTGCCCATAGAGTCTGGCACGCCCAATCTCAATGTCCAAATAGAAATAACATATCCGTGCGCATAGGCGCATACAAAATAATAATCAATAATCGATGTCTCAATAGACATAACAAAATATAGGCGTGGCGCCTATCAAAATATAATCCAAAGGTCGAATACTCGCTAAACTCCAATGCTTTCCTCCGCCACTGTTGCTATCTCTACACATCAACTGAAGCATTCACAATCATTAGTAAAATAATACAATTAAACCGACAAAAGTGAATACCTAGCAGTCTTCAGCTACATAAATAAATCAACTGGTTAGAAATAAATCCTAACATTAATTTATTATGAGTGCGCACTCTAAACTCATAAACATTTATTAATTTAATATGCATTTTGCGGAATCACCCGCTATGGAATCACCCACGTACACACTAAATTAATGAAACGCCCGAAAAGGACAGGCGTCCCCATCAACTTCTCGCACAAAGAATCCTCTTTGTGTATGAGCCCCAGTCATCTAAGTTTACGGAATCCACCGTAAAACCTCACGGAATCCACCGTGGAATATGTCTCCTAGCATCATACCCCCGGGGTGGGATAGCAATTGACCTCAATTGCTATTAGCTCAATGTGGAGCTAACAGAGTGGGGAAAGCATTTAAGTCTCTAGCGTGCATCCATTGTGCTTCCTCTACAGGATGGTTCTTAAATTTTACTAGATATCTAGAATACCTTCGGCCAGTTCTAGTGGTCATGTAGCCAGTGTCTATGATGGCTTCTGGTTCAAGTATTTCAGTCTCTTCCTCTAATAAAGGTGGGTTTTCATAAACAGGGTGGATAGGTAATTGGCCTCTAAATGGTCTCAATAAACTAATATGGAATGTATTGTGAATTTTCCAATGAGATGGTAATTCTAACTTGAATGCATTATCATTAATCTTATGAATAATTCTAAATGGTCCATAGAATCTAGGAGCTAATTTGACAACTGGATGTCTATCTACACTTTGCAGTCTACGCTTTTCTATTCTAAGCCAAACATAATCATCAACTTTGAAATTCATGGCTCGTCTTTTCTTGTTGGCTTGTTTGGTATATGATTGTTGGGCTTTAGCAATCATATCCTTAACCTCATCAAAAATATTGTTATGCATAGTAGCAATATCATCAGCACTCTGAATTCTATTAGACAAAGATGCAACAGGTGTAGATAATCTATATCCATAAATGACTTCAAAAAGTGCTTTCTTTGTAGATGTGTGTGGTGTATTGTTGTATGTAAACTGTAATAAATGCAAATGAGTGTCCCATGTTTGAGGTTTAGAGATAGTATATGCACGTAAAAGATCTAGAATGGTGCTATTTGTGGCTTCTATTTGTCCATTTGTTTCTGGATGAAATGCAGATGAGAAATCAATTTTTGTGCCTAGATTTGCAAACAGTGTAATCCAAAAATTGTTACAAAATCTAGAATCATGATCTGAAATAATCACTTTTGGCAATCCATGGTTAGTAAAAACAGTTTTCAAAAATAACTGTGCTGCTTGTGATGCTGTTAAAGTTTTCTTACATGCAATGAAATATGCTTGCTTACTAAATCTATCTACAATTGTCCAAATCATGTCATGGTTAGATTTAGTATTTGGTAAACCAGTAATGAAATCCATAGAAATATGTTCCCAAGGTTTAGATGGAATAGACAAAGGCATTAGTAATCCATACTGTTTACCATGATGTCTCTTTATTCTTTGACAAATCAAACATTCAGAAACGAAATTAGATACATCTGCATCCATATACGGCCAATAAAAATATTCAGTTAACATGCGTAATGTAGATATGATACCTCTATGACCTTGATATGGGGGACAATGAATTTCATTCAAAACAAAAGATCGGAATGGAACAGTAACATACAGTCTCTTTTCAAAAAACATAAATCCATCATTATATGACAATGAATCAACAGGAATGAAATTATTTTGAACTAATTTTTGCCAATCAGAATGAAAAGTAATATCCTGGTGATATGTATCTTTCATAGCAATCAAAGAATCAAAAGATATGATAGAAATATTATGTATTGCAGGTCTTCTACTCAATGCATCAGCAACTACATTTTCTTTTCCAGGTTGGTATTGAATGATAGGATGAAAACTTTGAATGAAGGAAGCCCATTTGATATGACGATTAGAAATTTGGGGTTGACTAAGTAGATGTCTAATGCTTTGCTGGTCGGTCTTTATCATGAATTATGAACCCATTAAATAGTGTTTCCACTGTTTTAATGCTTGTACAACTGCTAATAGTTCTTTGTCATAAGTGGAATATTTGAGCTCAGAGGGTTTCAGCTTAGAACTAGAATATGCTATTGGATGATTGTCTTGCATTAGTACGGCTCCTATTCCTGATCCGCTAGCATTGGTCACAACTAGAAAGAATGGTCTATTAAAGTCAGGCAATTGTAGAACAGGGGCATTGGTTAATGCACGTTTTAGTAAGTCAAAGGATTTCTGCTGAGTTTCAGTCCATTGATAAACAATTCCTTTCTTAAGAAGTTTGGTTAATGGTAAAGCAAGTAATGAAAAATTACATACAAACTTCCTATAGAAACTAGCAAGACCAAGGAATGAGCGTAACTCATGCACGTTTTTAGGAACAGGCCAATGCAATATTGCATCAATTTTCTTAGGATCAACTTTAATTCCTTTTTTTGATACAATATGACCTAAATATTCTATTTCTATCTTAAAGAATTCACTCTTTTCAGGATTTGCAAACAATTGATTTTCTTTCAGTAATTGAAAAACTAATGATAAATGCTCATAATGCTCTTTTTCACTTTGACTAAACACCAAAATATCATCAAAGAAAACAATCACACAATACTGATATTTCAGAAAGATACGGTTCATCATTCTACTGAAAGTAGCAGGTGCATTAGTCAATCCGAATGGCATGACTAAGAATTCGTAATGGCCAAACTGTGTTCTGAATGCAGTCTTAAATATGTCAGATTTATCTAGCCTCACCTGATGATATCTAGACTTAAGGTCAATTTTATTAAATATAGAAGATCCTTGCAGTTTGTCCATGAGGTCATCAACTCTAGGTATAGGATACCTATTCTTTACAATGATTTTATTTAATGCTCGGTAGTCAATACACATATGATAAGTATTATTCTTTTTCTTGACTAAGAGTACAGGTGCACCGAATGGAGAACTGCTAGGTCGAATTAAGCCTCTATTTAGTAATTCTTCAACTTGACTCTGGATTTCTTTTTGCTCTATCTGATTGTGCCTATATGGTGCTTTGCAAGGTGGTTGTGTGCTAGGTATTAAATCAATCTTATGGTCTTCTGGACAGGAAGGTGGTTAACCTGGTGGTAGGTCTTCTACAAAACAGTCCTTAAAATATGCAAGAAATTCCTTATGCCTAGGGTGCATATGATTTTCCTTTGAGTGCAATTCATTCACCCAAATGAGATATGATTTAGTACTCTTGCGTAATGCACGTTTTGCTTGAGTATGCGAAAGCAGTGGCAAAATATTAAATGCATGCATACCATATAATATAATAGATTTTCCTTGAAAATTAATATTCATTGTGTGCATGGAATAATCTATATTTGGATTATGCTGGTGTCTCCAAGGCATTCCTAAAATAATGTCGCTTGACTGTAATGGGACAACTAAGAAATTTCTTCTTTCAATATATGAACCAATTTGAATCTCTAAATCTTGTACTTCTTGTGTGCCATTGTACCTAGTGCCTAAAAATGTAGCTTTTATGCGATAATGCGTAGGTACAGTCTGTAATTTCAATTCCTTTACCAATTTTGCTGAAATAAAGTCATGAGTACTACCGTCATCATGCAAGATAGTGAGAGTGGAATTTAGGTGACGGGAAGTGCTTAAAAATAGCAAAAAATTATGAATGTCAAGGGAAAAATATTCAATGTCAAAGGCGGCGGCTCGATCTAGGACGATTTTAAGCGCCAAAGTGCTTTAAAGGTGCCCGAGCGACACTTGTTGATTTTTTCATAATTTTTCAGACAGTCGTGCGGGTTGACACGAGCTATTGGCCAATGCGGGATGCTAAGCCGGACGCCTAGGATTTTTCAGAGCTCAATTCCGAGTCCGGACGGGGGAAGGGCCAAGAAACCGGTCAAGATACGAAGGGGTGGACAAAGTTTGGCCAAAGTGGGCATGACCCTTGGGAGCCCAAATTAAAATGTAGCATGAAACTTTTGAGGGGAGAGATGGGGAAAAATCGTGGAGAGAGAGAGGAGGGCATCACGACTGTAGGCGCCGAAAATTGCGTCCCATTGTTGATCAATGGAGATGGCAGCCTGCAAACAACCCCTGCAACTGATCATGGGGCTTCATTCCCTCCTATCTGTGGATCTTATCGCCGCCCTTCGCTCACGCAATGATGCTCTCTTTGAAGATCTCTGATTTCAGTCTTTCTCTCTCCTCCCTCTCTCTCTTCTAAAGGCAAGTTCATGTGGGGAGAAGAAGGAAGAAGAAAGAATGGTGGAGGCTTGTCCGGCATGGATCGGATTGCTCCACGGGCTGGAGATGGTGATTGGTGATTGTGCTGGACATGAAGTGCTGCTGATTTCCAAATTTGCAGCCATGGACATAAAACCCGAAACACGCAAATAAGCGGTAATTTAAAATTTTCAAAGGAAATTTGAGATTCTATAGCTTTTAATTGATGAAATGTTGTTCATGTGGGATAAAAATTGTTCATGTTGCTGTTTTCTATGAGTTCTTACTGGTCCTAATCAAAAAATCAGAAAAATATGCATCTTCTGGTTCAAAATAATACATTAAAACACGAAAAACATGAAAAATCAAGGAAAAATGATGGGTTTTGGCATAAAAGTGGGGAAGTAAATAGGAACATCAACTAAACTTTCATTTTTTTGCAAGAAGCAACGAAGGGCCACAGCCCATAACCTCTTTTGAATTTTTAGTAATTAAATAGTGCAAGAAAATAAGGGAAAAATACAAGAAAATGGTGAAAAAACCCTAAAAAATAGGAGAAAAATACATTTTGGGTTCCGAAAAATAAGGATAAATAAGAGCAATGTTTGTGAATGTTTGTGGGGACTGAAGCATGAGGATTTGCCTCAGTTCAACCCCACTTTCTTGTGCTAGTGTGGTTTTTTCCCGCTTTTTATACATAAATGGTGTCAAAATACCCTATAAATCTATGCAGCGATGCAATATTTAAACGGGGAAGGGTAGAGAAGTTGAAATATGTCTAAATGCCATGTGAAGTGATAGAAAAGTTGCTGATTTCTATGCATAGCATTTTAGGATGGATGATAATTAAAATTAAGAGCTTAGTAGCACGAGGATCACCTCGGTGCTAGGCCCATGCAACGAGGCATGAACGGTAGTTGGAAACCATTAAGAGAATGTTTTTACACTTGTGCACGATATTGTTTTACTAAATGTTTGAGCACTAGGCATCCACCAAATGCATAGAGCATGAAAAGAACTTAAAAGTATCAGTGATCAGCTCCTGGACGTGCATTGCAATTGGTTTATTAGAACATGACCTACATTGAGAGGCAGTGAGGTACCCATGCTGTAGGTAGATGAAGATCCTAAAGGGGAAATCAAATAAGGACAATGGTACATTCCTGGACACGCTTATTTGGTACCTTGAGCGACTTTTGTGCGATATGTCTGTATGTTGAGCGACGCACTGAGGGGCCAATCCCCAAGGTGTAGGAGAGTCGCAGAGGGTTGACGGCATTCAGCCGTAGGAGGAACCCTATGTGTATGTGATTCGAGCCTTTTGGCTATGTGAAAGGGACTCCCTTTGAGGAGTAATATTGGGTTAAGATCAGTTTGACTACAACGTATTACAAACGCAATGTTTAGGAAGGCAGAGATTTTGATAGACGCTCCTGGCCGCGAGGCCGAGGGGTTGTCTTGTGCGTAGTGACGAGGCCCGGCTAGTGCATGAGCCAGTGCCGGCCCGTTTTTTGGTCCATCAGTGGTGCGTCTGCCGGGAGCCGCTTAAAAGTGGCGGTTCTCGAATCTTGGTTGTTTAGGGACCAACTAGCAGTTTATGCCAAAGGATACTGAGATTGATCCGTTATTTATTGATAAGCATCGTCTAGCAGAAATCCAAAAGTAAGAAAGAGACAAAAGAGCTAGGCGACGTGCTGAAATTTTTAGGAGATATTCTCCTAAGTGTAGTGGCGCTGAACCCTTACGAGGGAGTGGATCTAGTGGTCTTGGTACCACAAGCAGCAAGTTAGGAGAAGGTGGAAGCTCTAGTGCTCCCCTTCCTTCCATAATCCAATCTATATCAAGTGCGGGAGGCGTAACCCTACCGTCCCCTATTCCTAGTGCAAATCCAATCCTCGTCATGGCGCAGCCTATTGCAATTCCAGTAGGAACGACGGATTTGCCGGCTCTAGGTTACCCACTATCCATTTTTAATGGGCTAGTTGAGGAAGATGCGGAACTCCACATTAGGGAGTTTCAAAAGCTGATGTTTAATTGCCGCATCCAAGAAGAAGGACATTTAATGATGTTCTTCAATATGACTCTCAAAGGAAGAGCCGCTATATGGTATCATGGTTTAGAAGCCGGAACCATATTGAACATTGATGCATTTTATGGAGCTTTTCGAAGGGAGTTTGCCCTTGAAAGGGGTGGGCAATATTGGTTGCGTGTACTCAACGTGACCCGCCAAGAACCATACGAGGATATTCGTGCTTATGCGAAGAAGATAAAAGAGGTTTTCCGTAAGTTGGACACCTCTATCCCTATCCCTGCAGCTGCCCAATTGCAATATTTCCTTCATGGTTTGGACTTTAATATCCAATTGCAGTTGAGTAGTGTTTCCTTGGGGGATATAGATACTGCCATTACACGAGCACAAGAGGTGGAATCCCGACTACAAGCAGCCTATGCTTCTCGAGGCAATTCGAACATGGGTTTAGTATTGGGAAATAATGTGGCAATGGCCAATGGCTGTAGTGGTCAAGGGATAGCGATGGCTAACCCTAATGGGAGAGGGAACATGATACAGAATGTCCCTTTATTACCAGCTCCCCCTAGCATGTCGATGCCTACGAGCAGTCAAATGGCTCCAAATGGTGGAGGCCAGGTGGTCAATTCTAACACCATGCCTGTGGCTCAACAACTTGTGCCTAATTGAATTGTTAGGCCAATGGAACGACAGGGTAATGACCAAGGCTATGAGTCGAGTTCTTCCAATGTTCTTGGCGAGGTTAAGGACATGATGAAGCATTATACCGACATGATTACGGAGCAGTATCAACAAATAGCCATTGATGTCAACTTCCTTAAAAAACAACAAAATTTGATAGGAAGTAGATACCCAGAGGAGGGTGCACCTTCGAGGTTTAGTTACAAATGGTGTGGCGGGCAGCACTATCCAAGAAATTGCCCAAATGTTAAGTGCGACATTTGTGGAAAATCTGGCCATTTAGCAGCTACTTGCTGGAGTAAGATCAGTTCCCTCCAACGAGGTAGTCGGCAACCAGGGCCTGTTAATCATCGTGCCCAAGGAAATGATTCCCAGCGAGAAGATGGGCCTAAACAAATACTTCAACGACCAAAGACTACAGTGGAGGAGCTACCAAGTGGTAGTGGGGTTAGTTTGATTAAGGCTGTACGCGTTAATGATGCTGAAACCTCTAATTTGCGAGCTGTACTTACAAGAGGTCAAAAGGGCAGAGAAGCCGACAAGGATAAGCCTGTCGACGAAAACCCTAAACAAGGCGACAAAGGAATGCAAGTTTTGGATCCTTCCATGGAAGGGGGACCTTTGAAGCCCGTAGAGAGTAAAGCTAATAAGGAACCACCAAAGAAGAAGGTGAAAGTTAAGAAAGAGGCAATAAAGCCGGTTCAGTGACCTAAAGAGCGGATGGTTTGGCGTGAAAAGTGACCTCTATCAAACTATCATGAATTCGATTTGGCGAGCTCTCTTTGCGAAGTCAAGCCGGATGTGAATCTTTTACAGCTTATTAAGCTTTCCCCAGGAGTACGCAAGGAATTTAGAAAGATCCTACGTACCGGGTATATCGTAGAACCTTTGGGTATTGCGCGAGTTGGTGATGACTGGTTCGAGCATGCTGAGAAGCATTGCCCAAGGGTTGCAGCCTATGTCGATGGGATATTAGTAGATTATGCCATTGTCGACACGGGATCATCTGTTAACATTATGTGTTCTAAACTGATGGAAAGGTTGGGACTTGCGATCCAGAAAGATACCTCCACAATTCTCAGAATGGTAGATGATAGTTTGAGACAGCCATAAGGCTGCATTACTAAGGTCCATGTCACTGTTGCAAATGTAGAATGCTTGTTGGACTTTAGAGTGATTCGGTTTGCAGGCCGGCCAAGTTACCAAGTATTACTTGGACGACCTTGGATCTTGCAAGCGGACTGCCAAGTGGATATACCCGCCGGTCGACTGATATTCGGCAGAGGTGCCCAGCGTGTGATAGTTGATGCTTATCCTGAGTCCCCGCAGAGTGAGAGAGCTCCTCTATCTTCTACAGAATTGGAGACACTAGAAGATTTATCTGTCAGTGAGACATCATCGAGTGATGAGTCCAAAGAGGGATCCACCAGAGAGGACATCTATCAGATCACTTTGAACGAGCCGATAGAGGGCCAAGATCGTATAAGAAATGCAGATGTTATCGAGCTAGACCTTGGTACGTCTGATGATTCACGGCCAATCAAATTAGGTTCTATACTCAGTTCAGCAAAAAGGGAGGACTATGTGGCCTTGATCCAAGAATTTCGTGATATCTTTGCCTGGAGTTATGATGAGTTGAGAGGCATCCCTCCTAGTCTTGCTGTTCATACAATTCCATTGAAAGAGGGCAGTCGTCCTGTACGACAAAAAGTAAGGTGGATGCCTTTCGAATTGAGGGACGGGCTGTTTGAAGAGTTACAAAAGCTTCGAAAAGCGGGTTTGATTTTTCCTGTGCAACACGCGGAATGGTGTTCGCTAGTTGTGATTAGAAAGAAGAAGAATAATCAAATCCATTTATGTGTGGACTTTAGGGAGCTAAATAAGCAGACAGTTAAGGACTACTACCCGTTGCCATTTATTGACCAGATTTTGGATCAATTAGCGGGTAGGGAGATATATTCGTTTATGGATTGCTTTGCAGGATACAACCAAATGGAAATTGCAGAAGAGGATAAGTTGAAAACAACTTTTGTCACTGTATTTGGTACTTTTGCGTACCATGTGATGGCCTTTGGTTTATGCAATCCACCTGGTTCGTGGCAACGAACGGCAGATAAGACATTCGGTGACATATCCCCTGAAGAGTTGAAGGTGTTTATTGATGACTTAGGGGCCGCCACTGTGAGAGGAAGGCAGTTGATCATTCTAAGAAAATGCTTTGAGCGTTGTAGACAATTTTGCATCGCCCTAAATCCACGGAAGTGTGTTTTTGGAGTACCTTATGGGCTATTCCTGGGTCATGTGGTCAGTTCGGTAGGAATTGCGACAGACCCCGAGAAGGTTAAAGTTATAGTTGCCATGGGTCCACCACGCACTTCGAAAGAGGTTCATAGCTTTCTGTCTTCGGTGGTTACTACCGTAGATTCATCAACGCCTTAGCAGAAAGGACGTTGCCGCTTACAAATTTATTGTCCTTTAGTTGTTCGTTTGTATGGGGTGACCCTTGTAAGGTAGCATTCGAGGATGTGAAACAAGAGCTAGCAAGAGCGCCCGTTTTAAAAGCACCTAAAAGAGGTGAGGTGTTTTATATATTTTCAGCAGCCACGATGTATAGTATCAGTTGCTGTTTAGCCCAAATTTGGGAAGAGAAGTGGTACCACCCGATTGCTTTTGCTAGTCGGAAGCTAGGGGTATCCGAAATCAATTATACTTACATGGAGAAATTGTGTCTAGCGATGGTCTTTGGGACCAAGAAATTTAGGCATTACATTCTCTATGAGAAAGTCGTGCTTTATACGAAGGCGGAGAGGCTTCAACTATTGATGAATAAGCTACAGCTGCCCGATCGTCTAGCAAAGTGGCTGATCACTTTGCAGGAATTTGATTATGAAATCAAGAGTAAGCCACCAAGGTTGCAAGGCATCGTGGAATGTCTTGTGGACTTTGGGGAGCCGAAATAATCTGTGGCTGAAGGTAGTGACATGGAGTTGTTATTTAAAATAGATACGGCATCTATTCCCTCCTGGTATGCTGCAATAACGCATTATTTATCAACAGGAGAGGCGGGATCTGAATTATCCAAGGCTGAGAAAAGGAAAATTAAGCAGCAAGCGTTAAAGTTTGCTTTGATCGCAGGTACATTATATCGGCAAGGGGTTGATGACATCTATCGCCGATGCGTGATGCCTGACGAGGTGCCATTCATTTTGGAAAAGTGCCATGATTCTGCTTGCGGTGGCCATTTTGCTGGACGGCTCACAGCACAAAAGGCTTTAAGAGCAGGTTATTAGCGGCCTGCCATCTTCCAAGATGTGTTTGCGTATGTTAAGCGATGCGATATTTGCCAACGACATGATGGCCGAGAGAATAGGAAACGACCACTCACCCCTATTATGGTGATACTTCCATTTGAGAAGTGGGGAATAGACTTTGTGGGTCCTATTACTCCGTCATCGACTACGCAAAAGAGGTATATCATTGTAGCAACCGACTACTTCACAAAGTGGTCAGAAGCACGTGCAACAAGGAAAGATGATGCTAAAGAAACTGCTAGTTTCCTGTTAGAGCAGATAATATGCCGGTTTGGTCCGCCGAAAGAATTAGTGTCGGACCGCGGAACCCATTTCCTGAATAAGGTGATTAAAGGTTTGACAGAGATGTGGCAAATCAAGCATAACAAGACAACCCCATATAATCTGCAAGCCAATGGGCAAGTTGAAAGCACCAACAAGCAACTTGTGGGCATCCTGTCCAAAATTGTGTCGGAAAAGAAACAGGATTGGGATAAAAAGTTATACGTGGCAGTGTGGGCCTACAATACGACCTTCAAACGGGCCACTAGCCATACCCCGTTCAAGTTAGTATATGGGGAGGAGTGTGTCTTGCCTTTAGAAATTGAGCTGACGACTATTCAGTTTGCCATCAATCATTCTTTGAGCGATGAAGATGCACTTTTTGAACGCTTGATGACATTGGCACATTTAGATGAGCTTAAGTTGCAGAGCTTATTGCACCAAGAAGTGGCGAAGCGCCGAATGAAGCAGCTACACGACCTCAAAGCCAAGAAATACACCTTCAAGAAATGACAGCTTGTTCTGTATTATGATGCACGACGTGAATTATTTCCAGGCAAGCTAGAGCCCAAATGGGATGGGCCCTATAGGATCGTTAGAATAGGAAAGAATAAATCCACAGTCTTGTTAGCTGACCTTGAGGGGGTAGAATTTAAAAATAAGGTTAATCTTAATAAGATTAAACCTTATTATTTTTTATTGCACTAATGCTATGACTGCCTTGCAGGTCTGGGAGAGATCGATCAAACATCTGCAAGGAAATCGTGATAGAGATTGATGGGTCGTCTGATCCCTTATTTAGAACACCCATATTTAGAACAGAGGTATCATCAGGGAAAGCTCATTTGGTGGAGCAAAGGATACAAGGTGATTGAGCAAGGAGGCGGGACATTTATTTGGGAGATCAAGGTCTTCTACCATCACTGCCTACAAATTTTGACGAGCATCCCCGTTGAATTCAATGACGATGGAGGGATGGAGCCTACAGTCCACCCATTGAATATGCTGAATTTTGATTACCATAATTACGAGTAGAGTCAGGGGTGGGGGGATATGTAAACCCTTTATGGACGTACACCTTGTACTTTGATGGGGCGTCCAGGGGTCCATGCAAAAAAGGAAGTATAGGAGTTGTCATCCGAGACCCCCGACGACGCATTGTCATGAAGTTAGCTGCTTATCTCGGGGTGAATTTTACCAATAATATGGCAAAATACAAAGCCCTGATTATGGGTTCGAATATTGCAAAGAAGGGTGGTATTCGCCAGTTATTGGTGAAAGGGGACTCTCAATTGGTTTTAAATCAACTCAATGGGACGTACATGGTACGAAACCCCATCCTTTGCATGTACCATCATACTGCCATAGCCCTGCTAGACGAATTCGATAGAGTGTCTTTTCAGCTGATTCCACGGAATTGGAATCAGTTTGCCAATTCTTCGGCTAATTTTGCGTATGAAGAAGACCTCTTCTTTAATTGTGGCCCTTGTCCCGATATATCTATTGATGCTGAGACAGGACCTGGTCGTTTGTGGGGTATGCTTTCTGAACATGCCCTCTTTGGCAGACGATGGTTGATTTGGGTGATGCAGAGGGTAAGCGAGACTCATCTGCCTTTATTATCTGGGACGTATAGACTGATTAGACGACATGTGATGCGAACACCTCTTGCAATATACGCAGGAGGGATAGGTCATAATTTAATGCACCTAGTTTAGGGCTACGAGCCTTTGTTCCCCTGGGAATGGTATGCTTTGATGTCTATCATGGTTGTTTCCAGGTGGATGTTCTGCATAGTATTGTTTTATTTCATTAGGCCAAGAGGGCCGATTCAGTTTTGTAGCAAAGCCATGTCTGATTTCATTAGGCCAAGAGGGCCATTTTCTTGTCTAGTGCGGGTGCGTTTAATCGGGTTTTTTGTTTTAAGTATTGTGCTGGACAAGTTTCGTGGTTCGTGGAATTTTGTGGAGCCTGGAGGAGCCTTTGCTGCGATGGAAGCTTCTTGCGGCCAATCCAGGTGATATTTCTCCTTTACGAGTACATTTCTTTCCTGTTATATGTGTATTTGTACTTGTCGAGGGAATACATTTTTGTTGGGGACCGGCAACCAAGGCATGAAGTCCCAGGTTTAGACTAAGTATGTTTGAGGGAGGTTGGAGTAGTCATTGCCTCCTGCAAAGACATTGTTGGGCATTGAAAGACCTGTTTTAGAAGGAAGTCCTAGTGGCCCTGTCCTGCTAACCTGCTAGGCAGCCGTGCTAGGAGTTCTTGTTAGTAGTGAGGCAGTTAGAGAAGCCTGCCAGAAGATAATCATAATAATGCCAAGAAACTCTGTACATCCTAAAAGATGAGTATCAATACGAAGGTGTGTAAAAAGGGGTTCTAACCCCTATCAAAGAAAAGAAAAGAAGAGAAAAGCAATGAAAATATATAAGCAGTTGATCATTGCCTTGCGAAGGCCTGGTAGGTTCTTGGGGACGAATCAGACCCGGGGCCGATACCTTGTCTTCCTAGGGGTGGCTTCTTGCTGAAGAAAAAATGATGACAAAACAAGGAAGGTTGGAGCAAAAATAAAAGTGAGCGTTAGAAAAGGATTAAGTGTCGCCTTGCGAGGGCTTGGCAGGTTCTTGGGTGCCGAGATAGGTCCTAAGGCCGATGCCCTGTTCTCCTTGGGTCACTACGCTCAGCTCCCTCCTTTTTACATGCCCAAGTATGTTCATCCAATAAAAACCCTAAAAGAAGAAATGTACTGAAAGAAAATACTCTTTGATCAGGCTATAGGAGTCCTCGCCTTGTAGGAGCTCCTAGTTGTGTTGTCTTTAGTTGGTAAGTAGTGCAGACTACCATTTAGGGCAACCTCTTTGATAGGTTTTTTAGTTTAGCCGTGTTGGAGCAGGTGGTCAGTGACTCACTTCGCATCTTCTATTAGATGATGCTAGGCCTATTCCTTGTGGATGTCATGCCTTGGTTCTGTCCAGGGGTAGGGGGAGCATTGTGCTGAGTTTTATTATATATTTGTTTTGTATCAGTTTGATGCTTCTTTGGTTGTTTATGTGCAGATATGTTCATGGATTCGACGGGCTGAGTCGCCCTATCCCATGGTCGCCAATGAGAGTGGAAAGTAGGTGACGGAAAGTGCTTAAAAATAGCAAAAAATTATGAATGTCAAGGGAAAAATATTCAATGTCAAAGGCGGCGGCTCGATCTAGGACGATTTTAAGCGCCAAAGTGCTTTAAAGGTGCCCGAGCGACACTTGTTGATTTTTCATAATTTTTCAGACAGTCATGCAGGTTGACACGAGCTACTGGCCAATGCGGGATGCTAAGCTGGATGCCCAGGATTTTTCAGAGCTCAATTCCGAGTCCGGACGGGGGAATGGCCAAGAAACCGGTCAAGATACGAAGGGGTGGACAAAGTTTGGCCAAAGTGGGCATGACCCTTGGGAGCCCAAATTAAAATGTAGCATGAAACTTTTGAGGGGAGAGATGAGGAAAAATCGTGGAGAGAGAGAGGAGGGCATCACGACTGTAGGCGCCGAAAATTGCGCCCCATTGTTGATCAATGGAGATGGCAGCCTGCAAACAACCCCTGCAACTGATCATGGGGCTTCATTCCCTCCTGTCTGTGGATCTTATCGCCGCCCTTCGCTCGCGCAATGATGCTCTCTTTGAAGATCTCTGATTTCAGTCTTTCTCTCTCCTCCCTCTCTCTCTTCTAAAGGCAAGTTCATGTGGGGAGAAGAAGGAAGAAGAAAGAATGGTGGAGGCTTGTTCGGCATGGATCGGATTGCTCCACGGGCTGGAGATGGTGATTGGTGATTGTGCTGGACGTGAAGTGCTGCTGATTTCCAAATTTGCAGCCATGGACATAAAACCCGAAACACGCAAATAAGCGGTAATTTAAAATTTTCAAAGGAAATTTGAGATTCTATAGCTTTTAATTGATGAAATGTTGTTCATGTGGGATAAAAATTGTTCATGTTGCTGTTTTCTATGAGTTCTTGCTGGTCCTAATCAAAAAATCAGAAAAATATGCATCTTGTGGTTCAAAATAATACATTAAAACACGAAAAACATGAAAAATCAAGGGAAAATGATGGGTTTTGGCATGAAAATAGGGAAGTAAATAGGAACATCAACTAAACTTTCATTTTTCTGCAAGAAGGAACTAAGGGCCACAGCCCATAACCTGTTTTGAATTTTCAGTAATTAAATAGTGCAGGAAAATAAGGGAAAAATACAAGAAAATGGTGAAAAAATCCTAAAAAATAAGGGAAAAATACATTTTGGGTTCCGAAAAATAAGGATAAATAAGAGAAATGTTTGTGAATGTTTGTGGGGACTGAAGCATGAGGATTTGCCTCAGTTCAACCCCACTTTCTTGTGCTAGTGTGGTTTTTTCCTACTTTTTATACATAAATGGTGTCAAAATACCCTATAAATCTATGCAACGACGCAATATTTAAACGGGGAAGGGTAGAGAAGTTGAAATATGTCTAAATGCCATGTGAAGTGATAGAAAAGTTGCTGATTTCTATGCATAGCATTTTAGGACGGATGATAATTAAAATTAAGAGCTTAGTAGCACGAGGATCACCTCGGTGCTAGGCCCATGCAATGAGGCATGAACGGTAGTTGGAAACCATTAAGAGAATGTTTTTGCACTTGTGCACGATATTGTTTTACTAAATGTTTGAGCACTAGGCATCCACCAAATGCATAGAGCATGAAAAGAACTTAAAAGTATCAGTGATCAGCTCCTGGACGTGCATTGCAATTGGTTTATTAGAACATGACCTACGTTGAGAGGCAGTGAGGTACCCATGCTGTAGGTAGATGAAGATCCTAAAGGGGAAATCAAATAAGGACAATGGTACATTCCTGGACACGCTTATTTGGTACCTTGAGCGACTTTTGTGCGATATGTCTGTATGTTGAGCGACGCACTGAGGGGCCAATCCCCAAGGTGTAGGAGAGTCGCAGAGGGTTGACGGCATTCAGCCGTAGGAGGAACCCTATGTGTATGTGATTCGAGCCTTTTGGCTATGTGAAAGGGACTCCCTTTGAGGAGTAATATTGGGTTAAGATCAGTTTGACTACAACGTATTACAAACGCAATGTTTAGGAAGGCAGAGATTTTGATAGACGCTCCTGGCCGCGAGGCCGAGGGGTTGTCTTGTGCGTAGTGACGAGGCCCGGCTAGTGCATGAGCCAGTGCCGGCCCGTTTTTTGGTCCATCAGATAGTTCTTTCCTTTCCATGCACCAAACATTTCATAGTCAACAATGAATGTGGAGTAGGCATACCTGGTAAAGTGTCGGAAGTAGTAGTAGGATCATCCTCATCTTCAGTGAAATCATGCATATCCTCATGCTCGTCTTCATCCATGGCTCCAAGATAGTTGATATGTGCTGGTGGCTTCTTTGAATGACAATTTGCTGCGAGATGCCCTGGCTGGTGACACTTATAGCATACTATTGGCTTGGCTTTGGTTACATTATTTGCAATGGCTGGAAGTCTGGGTACATTTGGATTTGCTTGTGGAATAGGCTTAGAATTTGGATTGACATTGGAGGGTAATGTAGGTGGTTTAGGCCAATTCTTGCGGAAAGATGGTGATGAGAAACGAGCTGGATTAAACCTTCTAAAATTGGAATTGAATTGTTTAGATCCATAGTTACCATTGGCTTGGAATTGCTGTGGTCGTCTGTCTCTACCGCGTAACTTATCTTCAGTGTCGTGAGCTAGTGAGATGGCATCTTCAAGGGTAGCAGGCTTGAACATGTTCACTTCAGCGTAGTAATGTCCAAGAAGTCTAGACATATACTTCCGCTTATGTGTCGTCTCTGGTACGTCTTCAAGCATGCGTAGCTGTAGGAGTGCATTCCAAAAACCCTCTGTATACTGTGGAATAGGCTCACGATCCCGTTGTTGAAGTAAATCCCATTGCTTGATAGCCTTCTCATGAAATTGTGGTGGAAGGAAATTCTGCATGAATTTCTTCTTGAAATCTTCCCAAGTAGCAGGACATTCTATGCTCTTGCATACTACAGTCCACCAAAGTGATGCTCTATCTATCAGATGATTAGTAACACACTTGATTTTATCTTTTTCTGGATAAGTTTCCTCATGGAAATAGTCATCAAACTGGCTAATGAAAGATAAAACAGTCTTTCCTTCTCGTATGCCATTGAAAGTGCGAAATTTGAAACTTCGTTTACTTATCTTTGAAGCCTTGCGAATGGTTTGTGCTCCAAGAGTGGCGTCGATGGTACGTCAAATCAAATCTTCAGCTTGAGGTTCTTCTTTGTCGATAGACGCTCTTTGTAGTTTTGTCAATTGCACTTGCAATGCTTGCCTAGCCCTTTGCTCTTCTTCCAATTGTAACATGATTAGATCCAGCTTTTGTTCCATGGTAGGCTTAGGTAGGTCGTCTTCAGTCATTGGATCATCCATATGTGGGGTCGTCATCCTGTAAAACTCAATAAACCATTCTCACTCAAAATCAGGTTAGCGGGATGAGCCTAGCTCAAATTCGGGGTTACAAGGCTATGTATTTTTGGGTATTTCTTTCTCAATTTTGAGAAAATCTGCAATATTTCCGTCTCCATTTGCTGAAAATACTTCAGCGGACCTGTATATGGGTAGAACACTTTGCCACGAACAACTTTCCAGTTCAGAGTTTTTGCGTAGGAACAAGCCTTCTAGGAGTTTTGAGCACTTGTCAGTTTTGACTCCAGTTGACTAGTCTGATTTGCAGAGTTGCAGACTTAGCCGACTTGCAGAGTTGCAGACTTGCAGAACTTTGGCCGACTTGAGGAACTTGCAGGACTTGATTCCAATCGACTTGCAGAACTTGACTTCTGATGCGCAGGACCCGGAGTTTGGTGATTTTGTTGCCCTGTGTGACTTGTAGAGCCTAGCTTGACTTAGGAAATTAAGCTTAAGAAGCTTAATGAACAGTCGTCTGATTTTCATGGGGGGGGGCATTTTTCGTGACGGCGCGAAATTTTCGGAAGCTCCTCTTACAGCTCGATGAAGATTTATGGAATTTCCTTAAGCTTTTAAGCTTTATGACTAAGCTTTTGAAGCAATTAGATATGAACTTCTTACTGTATATCCACGACTTGATGAAGGAGATTAATGCGTGGTCCTCCGCCTACACAGCCTGGTCCTTCGCGATCTGACAGTAGGAACAGGGGTTCTTGATCGCCAGAAGTCTGCCTGTATCAACGGTTCGCGACGAGATTGACTGTAGAGCCCGATCGTTCCTGGAGCTCTGCCTTTGCTCGAGATTGGTAGCGATTGGAAGCTCTTGATCTCAGCTCCGCTCTGATACCACTGGTGCGCAGATCGGTCGCAGTATGCTCACGTAGTGAATCCCGGAAGGTCCCCAAGAACAATGAACTCTACCTTTTTGCACAAAAAATAATGTAAAAGCATGAATGACAAGAAGCAAGAGACCAATTGGGTTCAATCTCCCCCCATCCCTTGTGTGAGCGCTTCACAAAGCATGTATTTTATGTATATTTCCATCTTCATGCTCAATAATAGCCCAATTTACAAAAATATGACAAGCTTGTCAAGATTGTGGGAGAGAAGGAAGGAGTCTCGCTTGAAGCTTTCTTGCTTGCACAATGGGGGAATACACACAAGGGTGGAGGCTGAAAACAGTTTTCCTCTTCTTAGTTGTGTAAGCCAAAAGAACTCTAGTACAAAGAAATAGAAGAACCCTATATATGGGTCTCAAACCAAACTCAACTAACTAAGGTGGCATACTAACTGAGCCACGAACTAGAGTAGATAAGGATAGCTATCATGTAGCTATTATTCATGGGCGGTGTACCAACCGCGTCTGCAACTGACAAGTCGGTGACATAAATATACAACGGTCACCCTGGCGTATCACGAGTGGAGCTCGATATCTCAACACTCCCCCTCGAGCTCAATCCCAATTCCTGCACACCAAGCAGGTCTCTGAACTTGCGCAGCTTCTCTGCGCCCAATGCCTTCGTGAATATGTCAGCTACCTGATCCTCTGTGCTGACATAAACTAGATCAATAAGACCTAGTAAAACCCTCTCTCGCACATAGTGATAATGCACCTCAATGTGCTTTGTTCTAGCATGATAGACTGGGTTATTTGCCAAGTGTATACTACTCATGTTGTCACAATAAATGACAACTGGCCCATCTGTAGACTGATGCATATCATAAAGTAGCTTATGCAACCAAGCTACCTCACATGCAGCCATTGCTGCACCCCTGTACTCAGCCTCTGTGCTCGACAAGGCAACTGTAGGCTGTTTCTTGCTGCTCCAAGTGACTGCAGCACTCCCAAAAGAGAATACATATCCACTGGTAGATCGTCTATCAGAAATACTACCAGCCCAATCAGCATCAGTGTATCCATGCAACTGTATCTGAACCCCAGTCTCATAAAATAGTCCATACTGCAATGTGGACTTCACATACCTAAGTATGCGTCTAGCCGCATCCAAATGTGGTTTCCTTGGAGCCTGCATAAACTGACTTACCAATCCAACAGCATAGCTCAAATCTGGCCTGGTAATAGTCATATAAATCAAACTTCCTACTATGCGTCTGTACATAGTAGGGTCTTCTAGAAGCTCACCTGCATCTGTGCTCAGCTTCACATTTTGCTCCAAAGGAACTGAAATAGGCTTACAGCCTGTCATCCCATATTTGGACAGCATGTCCAATCCATACTGCCTCTGCAAGAGCTGTATCCCACTTGGTGATCTAATCACTTCAATGCCCAAGAAATAACGCAGCTCTCCCAAATCCTTCATCTCAAACTTCTGCTTCAATAGCATTTTCACATGAAGGATATCTTCATCACTGTCACCTGTCATAATCAAATCATCAACATAAATGACAAGCAGCATAATACCTTTCTCTGTTTTTCTCACATAAAGTGAGAAATCTGCCTTGGAAATCTGAAAGCCAATAGTGACAAGATACTGTCCTATCTTGTCAGACCATGCTCTAGGTGCTTGCTTCAAGCCATACAAGGCTTTCTTCAACCTGCAAACAAACTCAGGATGAACAACATGCACATAACCTAGTGGCTGCTCCATATAGACCTCTTCTTGCAAATCACCATGCAAGAAGGCATTCTTTACATCCATCTGATGTAAAGACCATCCCTTTGATGCAGCCATAGCAATGACTGCTCTTACGGTTGCCATCCTTGCAACCGGACTAAATGTTTCTTCATAGTCAATGCCATATGTTTGTGCATACCCCTTGACTACTAATCTTGCCTTGTATCTGTTCACAGAACCATCAGCATTGTGCTTCACCTTATAAACCCACTTACAGCCAATTGCATTCTTACCTTTAGGCAAAGGTACTAACTCCCATGTAGCATTTGCTTCCAAGGCATCCATTTCTTCATCCATGGCTTTCTCCCATTTTTCTTTTCCCATGGCTTGCTCAAAAGATGTGGGTTCTGGTTCCTGTATCACTTTGACCATATATGCATAGTGAATGGCTGTAAATCCATCATATTTCAGCCTATCCACAGGATACCTAGCTCTTGTAGACCTGCGCAAAGTAGGTTCACTCCCAGGTGCTCTCAAAACATCCCTGGTCTTCCTTACTCCAGGTGTAACAATAGAAGGAATACCCAACTCATCATCAATGCTGTGTTCTGAGCCACTGGATTCACCATCCACATAAGAGTGACCTGCATTCACATCAAACATGGGCTGATCTACCTTCTCTTTTCCTTTTCGTGATACCTGCATACCACTATCTGCATTGCTTTGAGAAGATTCTCCTGATCTCAATCTGCCTGTCCATGGCGAAGAATGTGAACCACTGCTAGAGGACGCTCCAGGTCCACTAATATTTTGTGACTGCTGCTGTGAATTCTGTGTAGCATTACCATTTTGTGCATCTTCATCATCAATCACATTTACTGGTCTATACCAGCTACTCATCTCATCAAAAACAACATCTCTGCTCACTGTAAACTTACGAGTAGAAGGGTTATAGCATCTATACCCTTTTTGCTGCAGAGAGTAACCAATAAAGATGCACTTCTCAGCTTTTGGATCCAACTTGGATCTCAGCTCATCTGGCACATGTACATAGGCAATGCAACCAAAAATTTTCAAATGAGAAATATCTGGTTTCCTACCAGTATACCTCTCCTCTGGAGTCATTCCATGTATTGCTGCAGTGGGAGTCCTGTTCATTATGTAGACTGCTGTAGCAACTGCTTCAGCCCAATAAAAATCTGGCAAGTCTTTTTCATTGAGCATGGCACGAGATACCTCTCCAATATGCCTGTTTTTCCTTTCTGCAATTCCATTTTGTTGTGGGGTATAACTGCATGAATATTGCTGCTTTATGCCATGCTCCTGCAAGAACTTTGCAAACTCATTTGAGAGGTACTCTCCCCCTCCATCTGACCTTAGGCATTTTATCTGCAAGCCTGTTTCTTTTTCAACCATAGCTTTAAGAGTTTTGAAATGCCCAAAAACTTCACTTTTCTTTTTCATAAAATACACCCAAACTTTTCTGCTATAGTCATCAATAAAACTGACAAAATAATGACAGCCTCCAAGAGATGCAGCTTTAGTTGTCCACACATCAGAGTGAATTAATTCCAATGGCTTCTCACTCTCTTGAACATGTCTAGGAAATGGTTTCCTTGCCTGTTTTCCAAACTGACAGGCTTCACATACCTTATGCATTTCTGCAACCTTGAATTTGGGCAATCCTGCAACAATATTTTGGGCCTGCATTGATTTAAGTCGCTGTACATTAACATGACCAATGCGTTTATGCCAGATATCAATATCTGCAACTACACCGGTCCCATGTGCAAACATTGCTGCACTCAATTCAGACATGTCTGCATCCAATGTAAACATTCTGCCCTTCTTCTTTCCTTTTGCTATCAAGCGACCTTTATTTTTCATATCCTCAACAAAGCATCCATGAGGATTAAATCTGACCTGCAAGCCCTGTTCAACCATTTGACCAACTGAAACCAGATTCTTGGTAATATTCGGGACATGAAATACATCGGACAGGTATTTCTTTTTCCCACCCTGCATAGACAAGGGAATTTTTCCAATCTGCACAATAGGATGTGCAGTATCATCACCAGTCTCCACAAATCCTGGTTTTTCCATTTTCCTTGCATCCTCCATCCATTCTGCATGACCTGTCATGTGGTTTGATGCACCTGAGTCAACATACCATACATCATTGCTTTCTTCTGCACTTGTCATAGAATTGTTCATGTGCTGCACCATGAACAAATGCTCATTTCTGTCATCACCCTGTCTACTAGAAGATGCATAATTCCCTTGTTGCAGTTTTCCATTCATGATGTCATTCTGCTTTTTATAGCAGTCTTTAGCCATATGACCCATTTTACCACAATAGTAGCATTCAACATTACTGTTTGCATTTTGGCCTCTTTGCCATCCACCACGACCTCTTTGGCTCCCCCTGCCTCTAGAGTTACCACGTCCTCCTCCATAGGACTGGTTTTCTTGAGTTTGCTGCATATTCTGATTTCTGCCACGGCCTCCAAATCGGCCTCCTCTACCTCTGCCTCTACCTCTTCCAGCATTTGAGTAGAAGACGGCTTCTTTTGAAGTTCCTCCTGAAGAAGATGCACCACCATTTCTCTGCTCCTCAGAAATTAGAAGAGCAATCAACTCCTCAAAATCAGGAAATCTTTCACGAACTGAAATGGATGTCCGAAACTGTGCATAATCCTTTCCTAGACCATTCAAGGTCACGGAAACTAAATCATCATCTTCCACTGGCGACCCAATGGAAGCAAGTGCATCTGCAATCTTCTTCACCTTCATGTGGTAGTCGTTGATGGTCATATTTTCTCTTTGTACATTGTGCAACTCTTGCTTGAGCTGCATTTTCCTGGCTTGCGTATTTGTGCTATACATTTTTGACAAAGTATCCCATGCCTCCTTTGGCGTACTTGCATCCTGAATATGCACAATCATAGAGTCTGAAATGCTGATAGACAGCCAATACATAACTTTCCTGGCTCTCTCATGCCATGTTTTAAATGCCTGCATTTGTTGTTGATTGGGAACATCAGGAAGAACTGGTTCTTCTTCATTTCCTGCAACAAATTCCCAATATCCTTTTCCCATAAGGAAATTCGTCATTCTAAACTTCCATGCCTGGAAGTTGTTCTTGTCAAGCTTTTCAGTGACAATCTGTGAAAGAGAATCAGACGCCATTACAGAATACTACAAGAAATTCTGTCACTGCAAAAAACACAGCTTCACCCTCACAAGGGCAAATCTGCAAAACTGGCGAAAGTGGTATTTGACCACACAGTCACTTCCTAGTGACGATTTTGCATAAACAGGAACCAAGGATGATTCTGAAACTCCCAATGTCTCTGCGCACAAGCATACGATGCAATTTCTACAGTAACTTTTCACCGACCTGTAGAACAGTGGTCGCACAGCATAAAACTGAGCCTTTTCCTGAGTGCGTGCAGAAAACTTCCGTCTGCAAAACAGGCCCCGAAATGGCCTCAAATCAAAAAAACAAGGTCGCCAAGGGCTAAAGCCCTCTCCCGCAGCATATACTGCCCTCTTGCTTCACCGCGAAGGGCGTCTCAACCTGAGACAATGCACTCCTGCAATTTTCGGCTGTGCTACCTGCAGAGATCTGCTCCCAAAACAGAAAATGAAAGCAACACTGCTCCTCTTACCAGAACACCGCGAGCTTGGCTTGCTTTCTTGAGCTCCTTACCACGAACAAGGCTCTGATACCATGTCAAGATTGTGGGAGAGAAGGAAGGAGTCTCGCTTGAAGCTTTCTTGCTTGCACAATGGGGGAATACACACAAGGGTGGAGGCTGAAAACAGTTTTCCTCTTCTTAGTTGTGTAAGCCAAAAGAACTCTAGTACAAAGAAATAGAAGAACCCTATATATGGGTCTCAAACCAAACTCAACTAACTAAGGTGGCATACTAACTGAGCCACGAACTAGAGTAGATAAGGATAGCTATCATGTAGCTATTATTCATGGGCGGTGTACCAACCGCGTCTGCAACTGACAAGTCGGTGACATAAATATACAACGGTCACCCTGGCGTATCACGAGTGGAGCTCGATATCTCAACAAAGCTTTTAGCTTTTGAGTTTGCTTTCTACAAAAATAGGAAATAAAGCTAATAGACAGTGTGTTGAGATATCGAGCTCCACTCGTGATACGCTAGAGTGACCGTTGTGTATTTATGTCACCGACTTGTCAGTTGCAGACGCGGTTGGTACACCACCCATGAATAATAGCTACATGATAGCTATCCTTATCTACTCTAGTTTGTGGCTCAGTTAGTATGCCACCTTAGTTAGTTGAGTTTGGTTTTGAGACCCATATATAGGGTTCTTCTATTTCTTTGTACTAGAGTTCTTTTGGCTTACACAACTAAGAAGAGGAAAACTGTTTTCAGCCTCCACCCTTGTGTGTATTCCCCCATTGTGCAAGCAAGAAAGCTTCAAGTGAGACCCCTTCCTTCTCTCCCACAATCTTGACATGGTATCAGAGCCTTGTTCGTGGTAAGGAGCTCAAGAAAGTAAGCCAAGCTCGCGGTGTTCTGGTAAGAGGAGCAGTGTTGCTTTCATTTTCTGTTTTGGGAGCAGATCTCTACAGGTAGCACAGTCGGAAAGTGCAGGAGTGCATTGTCTCAGGTTGAGACGCCCTTCGCGGTGAAGCAAGAGGGCACTATATGCTACGGGAAAAGGCTTTAGCCCTTGGCGACCTTGTTTTTTTTATTTGAGGCCATTTCGAGGCCTGTTTTGGAGGCGGAAGTTTTCTACACGCACTTAGGAAAAGGCCCAGTTTTATGCTGTGCAGCCACTGTTCTACAGGTCGGTGAATAGTTACTGTAAAAATTGCATTGTATGCTTGTGCGCAGAGACATTGGGAGTTACAGAATCATCCATGTTGCCTGTTGATGCAAAATCGTCACTAGGAAGTGACTGTGTGGTCAAATACCACTTTTGCCAGTTTTGCAGATTTTCCCTTGTGAGGGTGAAGCTGTGGTTTTTGCAGTGACAGAATTTTTTGCAGTCTTCTGTAATGGCATCTCATTCTCTTTCATAGATTGTCAGTGAAAAGCTTGACAATAACAACTTCCAAGCATGGAAGTTTAGAATGACGAATTTCCTTATGGGAAAAGGATATTGGGAATTTGTTGCAGGAAATGAAGAAGAACCAGTTCTTCCTGATGTTCCCAATCAACAGCAAATGCAGGCATTTAAAGCATGGCATGAGAGAGCCAGGAAAGTTATGTATTGGCTGTCTATCAGCATTTCAGACTCTATGATTGTGCATATTCAGGATGCAAGTACGCCAAAGGAGGCATGGGATACTTTGTCAAAAATGTATAGCACAAATACGCAAGCCAGGAAAATGCAGCTCAAGCAAGAGTTGCACAATGTGCAAAGAGAAAATATGAGCATTAACGACTACCACATGAAGGTGAAGAAGATTGGAGATGCACTTGCTTCCATTGGGTCACCAGTGGAAGATGATGATTTAGTTTCTGTGACCTTGAATGGTCTAGGAAAGGATTATGCATAGTTTCGGACATCCATTTCAGTTCATGAAAGATTTCCTGATTTTGAGGAGTTGATTGCTCTTCTAATTTCTGAGGAACAGAGAAATGGTGGTGCATCTTCTTCAGGAGGAACTTCAAAAGAAGCTGTCTTCTACTTAAATGCGGGAAGAGGTAGAGGCAGAGGTAGAGGAGGCCGATATGGAGGCCGTGGTAGAAATCAGAATATGCAGCAAACTCAAGAAAACCAGTCCTATGGAGGAGGACGTGGTAACTCTAGAGGCAGGGGGAGCCAAAGAGGTCGTGGTGGATGGCAAAGAGGCCAAAATGCAAACAATAATGTTGAATGCTACTACTATGGTAAAATGGGTCATATGGCTAAAGACTGCTATAAAAAGCAGAATGACATCATGAATGGAAAACTATAACAAGGGAATTATGCATCTTCTAGTAGACAGGGTGATGACAGAAATGAGCACTTATTTATGGTGGAGCACATGAACAATTCTGTGACAAGTGCAGAAGAAAGCAATGATGTATGGTATGTTGACTCAGGTGCATCAAACCACATGACAGGTCATGCAGAATGGATGGAGGATGCAAGAAAAATGGAAAAACCAGGATTTGTGGAGACTGGTGATGATACTGCACATCCTATTGTGCAGATTGGAAAAATTCATTTGTCTATGCAGGATGAGAAAAAGAAATACCTCTCCGATGTATTTCATGTCTCGAATATCACCAAGAATCTGGTTTCTGTTGGTCAAATGGTTGAGCAGGGCTTGCAGGTCAAATTTAATCCTCATGGATGCTTTGTTGAGGATATGAAAAATAAAGGTCGCTTGATAGCAAAAGGAAAGAAGAAGGGCAGAATGTTTACATTGGATGCAGACATGTCTGAATTGAGTGCAACAATGTTTGCACATGGGACCGGTGTAGTTGCAGATATTGATATCTGGCATAAACGCATTGGTCATGTTAATGTACAGCGACTTAAATCAATGCAGGCCCAAAATATTGTTGCAGGTTTGCCGAAATTCAAGGTTGCAGAAATGCATAAGGTATGTGAAGCCTGTCAGTTTGGAAAACAGGCAAGGAAACCATTTCCTAGACATGTTCAAGAGAGTAAGAAGCTATTGGAATTAATCCACTCTAATGTGTGGACAACTAAAGCTGCATCTCTTAGAGGCTGTCATTATTTTGTCAGTTTTATTGATGACTATAGCAGAAAAGTTTGGGTGTATTTTATGAAAAAGAAAAGTGAAGTTTTTGGGCATTTCAAAACTCTTAAAGCGATGGTTGAAAAAGAAACAGGCCTGCAGATAAAATGCCTAAGGTCAGATGGAGGGGGAGAGTACCTCTCAAATGAGTTTGGAAGGTTCCTGCAGGAGCATGGCATAAAGCAACAATATTCATGCAGTCATACCCCACAACAAAATGGAATTGCAAAAAGGAAAAACAGGCATATTGGAGAGGTATCTCGTGCCATGCTCAATGAAAAAGACTTGCCAGATTTTTATTGAGCTGAAGCAGTTGCTACAGCAGTCTACATAATGAGCAGGACTCCCACTGCAGCAATACATGGAATGACTCCAGAGGAGAGGTATACTGGTAGGAAACCAGATATTTCTCATTTGAAATTTTTTGGTTGCATTGCCTATGTACATGTGCCAGATGAGTTGAGATTCAAGTTGGATCCAAAAGCTGAGAAGTGCATCTTTATTGGTTACTCTCTGCAGCAAAAAGGGTATAGATGCTATAACCCTTCTACGGTAAGTTTACAGTGAGCAGAGATGTTGTTTTTGATGAGATGAGTAGCTGGTATAAACCAGTAAATGTGATTGATGATGTAGATGCACAAAATGGTAATGCTGCATAGAATTCACAGCAGCAGTCACAAAATATTAGTGGACCTGGAGCGTCCTCTAGCAGTGGTTCACATTCTTCGCTATGGACAGGCAGATTGAGATCAGGAGAATCTTCTCAAAGTAATGCAGATAGTGGTATGTAGGTATCACGAAAAGGAAAAGAGAAGGTTGATCAGCCCATGTTTGATGTGAATGCAGGTCACTCTTATGTTGATGGTGAATCCAGTGGCTCAGAACAAAGCATTGATGATGAGTTGGGTATTCCTTCTATTGTTACACCTGGAGTAAGGAAGACTAGGGATGTTTTGAAATCACTTGGGAGTGAACCTACTTTGCGCAGGTCTACAAGAGCTAGGTATCCTGTGGATAGGCTGAAATATGATGGATTTACAGCCATTCACTATGCATATATGGTCAAAGTGATACAGGAACTAGAACCCACTTCTTTTGAGCAAGCCATGGGAAAAGAAAAATGGGAGAAAGTCATGAATGAAGAAATGGATGCCTTGGAAGCAAATGCTACATGGGAATTTGTACCTTTGCCTAAAGGTAAAAATGCAATTGACTGTAAGTGGGTTTATAAGGTGAAGCAGAATGCAGATGGTTCGGTGAACAGATACAAGGCAAGATTAGTAGTCAAGGGGTATGCACAAACATATGGCATTGATTATGAAGAAACATTCAGTCCGGTTGCAAGGATGGCAACCGTTAGAGCAGTCATTGCTATGGCTGCATCAAAGGGATGGTCTTTACATCAGATGGATGTAAAGAATGCCTTCTTGCATGGTGATTTGCAAGAAGAGGTCTATATGGAGCAGCCACCAGGTTATGTGCATGATGTTCATCCTGAGTTTGTTTGCAGGTTGAAGAAAGCCTTGTATGGCTTAAAGCAAGCACCTAGAGCATGGTCTGACAAGATAGGACAGTATCTTGTCCTATTGGCTTTCAGATTTCCAAGGCAGATTTCTCACTTTATGTGAGAAAAACAGAGAAAGGTATTATGCTACTTGTCATTTATGTTGATGATTTGATTATGATAGGTGACAATGATGAAGATATCCTTCATGTGAAAATGCTATTGAAGCAGAAGTTTGAGATGAAGGATTTGGGAGAGCTGCGTTATTTCTTGGGCATTGAGGTGATTAGATCACCAAGTGGGATACAGCTCTTGCAGAGGCAGTATGGATTGGACATGCTGTCCAAATATGGGATGACAGGCTGTAAGCCTATTTCAGTTCCTTTGGAGCAGAATGTGAAGCTGAGCACAGATGCAGGTGGGCTTCTAGAAGACCCTACTATGTACAGACGCATAGTAGGAAGTTTGATTTATATGACTATTACCAGGCCAGATTTGAGCTATGCTGTTGGATTGGTAAGTCAATTTATGCAGGCTCCAAGGAAACCACATTTGGATGCGGCTAGATGCATACTCAGGTATGTGAAGTCCACATTGCAGTATGGACTATTTTATGAGACTCGGGTTCAGATACAGTTACATGGATACACTGATGCTGATTGGGCTGGTAGTATTTCTGATAGACGATCTACCAGTGGATATGTGTTCTCTTTGGGGAGTGTTGCAGTCACTTGGAGCAGCAAGAAACAGCCTACAGTTGCCTTGTCGAGCACAGAGGCTGAGTACAGGGGTGTAGCAATGGCTGTATGTGAGGTAGCTTGGTTGCATAAGCTACTTTATGATATGCATAAGTCTATAGATGGACTAGTTGTCATTTATTGTGACAACATGAGTAGTATACACTTGGCAAATAACCCAATCTATCATGCTAGAACAAAGCACATTGAGGTGCATTATCACTATGTGCGAGAGAGGGTTTTACTAGGTCTTATTGATCTAGTTTATGTCAGCACAAAGGATCATGTAGCTGACATATTCACAAAGGCATTAGGCGCAGAGAAGCTACGCAAGTTCAGAGACCTGCTTGGTGTGCAGGAATTGGGATTGAGCTCGAGGGGGAGTGTTGAGATATCGAGCTCCACTCGTGATACGCCAGGGTGACCGTTGTGTATTTATGTCACCGACTTGTCAGTTGCAGACGCGGTTGGTACACCGCCCATGAATAATAGCTACATGATAGCTATCCTTATCTACTCTAGTTCGTGGCTTAGTTAGTATGCCACCTAGTTAGTTGAGTTTGGTTTTGAGACCCATATATAGGGTTCTTCTATTTCTTTGTACTAGAGTTCTTTTGGCTTACACAACTAAGAAGAGGAAAACTATTTTCAGCCTCCACCCTTGTGTGTATTCCCCCATTGTGCAAGCAAGAAAGCTTCAAGTGAGACTCCTTCCTTCTCTCCCACAATCTTGACACGGTGCCCATAGAGTCTGGCATGCCCAATCTCAATGTCCAAATAGAAATAACATATCCGTGCGCATAGGCGCATACAAAATAATAATCAATAATCGATGTCTCAATAGACATAACAAAATATAGGCGTGGCGCCTATCAAAATATAATCCAAAGGTCGAATACTCGCTAAACTCCAATGCTTTCCTCCGCCACTGCTGCTATCTCTACACATCAACTGAAGCATTCACAATCGTTAGTAAAATAATACAATTAAACCGACAAAAGTGAATACCTAGCAGTCTTCAGCTACATAAATAAATCAATTGGTTAGAAATAAATCCTAATTTATAAATGGCTTAAGGTGGAAGCCTCAACATCACCAACCCACACAACGATGACACCATCAACTAACTACGATGAGTACGCCGCCGAGCTACTCTCCCAATTGGAAAAACCTAAGGAGGAATGAAAGATAGCTATGGCTGAGTTGGCGGGGCTGAAAAGAAGTCAGTAGTAGTTGCCTTCCAACTCGACAAAACTAGAATGATAGCCATGTAGCAAAGGGAGATCTTGGATCCCAAGCAAGAAGTGAAGGATAAGGACGACAAGGAAGAGCATTGGAGGCAACTACTAGACAATGAAACACATGAACTTGCGAAAATGCAGAGAGAACACAAGCTCCTGATCATGTAGTATGAGGAGCTCATTGCAAAAACTACCAAAATCGAAGCGCTTGTGGTTGAGTTCAATGCCAGGGATGAGGAAAGAAAACAGAACATGGAGCAACAGCAGAATGAGACCGATCAGCTGAACTCCCAAAAAGAAGAACATGAGAAACTGGTCAGAGAACGAGAAGACCAAGAACAAAGGCTCACGACCCTGGCTCTAAGGCAAGGAGAGAGCCTAGAAGAGATGAATAAGAAAGCAGAGGAGTGGGACACACAGAATGAAAGAAGGGTGAAGACACTAGCACGATGCCTTGCTCTGGTGGAAAAAGAGAAGATCATCACAGAGAACAAGGTAGAAGACGTCCAGGTGGCCTTCAATGCCCAACAAAAGGCCTTCCTCAACACAATCATAGACACCACCCGCCCAGAGGAGGGAGAAGCATTGGAGGTGGCACAAAAGAAGCTTAACATTGCACGTAGGGCCTTGAATGCAGGACTGTAGATGCCACCTCAACCTGCGGAGGTTAGATTGAGCCTGGAAGAGCAAAGGAAATACCTACTACTGGCCAGTCTAAGCCCCCAGGAAATAGATGCCATAGGATTTGAAGAGGGAGAACCACAGGGAGACTGGCAGGGGGAGGAAGCAGAACTCGAATTCGACATGGGCAGATTCAGAGAGGATGTGATCCCACAACCCCCCTCACCGTAGTCTCAAGAGCAACAACAGGAGAACCCATATGCAGAGAGACAAGCCGCACTTAAAGAGAGATGCAAGAAGTTATTCTAAGAAGCCAGGAAGCAGTTAAGGGCCAAGCCAGCCGTGCAGCCGTCTGCACCCCTCCCATCTTGCCCTGATGACATCCCAGTTGGATTCTACGCATAGCTAGTGGTTTGGAAGAGACAAGAAAAAGAAAAGGATCCATTCATCTTTAGCTTTCTCCTACCCAAAAGCTTGTGGAGGGTCTTGCCGCTTAAGGTGATGGAGGAGGTGATCGCGATTGGTGGCCGACTAGGGCAAAAGTGGCTAGAAGAGAGAGAGAAGGCCCCCACCTCTTGGGGAATTGAAGAGGCCGACTACTGGCAAAACAAAGTTTTTGAAGTTCCACATATAGTACAGGGCTATAAAAGCCAACCCCTGTGGAGGAGGTGAGTATGCAATATTAGTATGCTCGCCTGGATAGCGTTTTGTAACACACTACCCTTCGAGAGGAACAACCCCACATACATGGCATACCCTCAAAGAGTAGGTGTGGATTTTGATGCCACCCTCCACGGATGTTATGAATTTCCCATTATCTATAACTCCAATGTAGTATCCTTCGAACATGCCCTCCTCTTTAACTTAGAGAGCCTAGATGACTCTATGACGTGCTTCCTCGCAGATTTCTCTTCATGCCCCAACCCATCTTTTGTAACTACATGTAACTACCTTAGATTACTTAAGCTATTACTTAAGCAGGACTTGACTCCACAAGAGCACGGCGTGCCTCCCCTCTTCTTCAACCCTAATGCCATTGATAGTTGTGCCATGGCTCATCTTATGATGAGGGCTAGTCTCCTCCCCTCCTTTTGCCTAGCCCTCCTAAAAGACATGAATAACAGCTAGTTTACTAGATGCAATCACCCTTTCCTGACCACCGCCTCTCTCCATGTCTGCGTGAACCTGAAAGAATACATGCAAAGCTACCAATTTTTTAGCAAATCCATCCAATCCCCTTCCCCTCCTCATTTAGATGAAGAGAATTAGGCCTTGGCTGTCATTCCACTACTGTAACTTTAAAAAAAAAGAAAAAAAGTAAAAGCAAAGAAAAGAACAGCATGAAAGGAAAAGCATGAAAAACACTCTCCACTGATTGGACAACATTGCCTCCTTGTAGAAGCACTTACCACCACATAAAGCACGATCATTGCACCTAGGGGTTCTCAAGTTAGGCGTGCCCGGTGGCTTCGGTCGGCGGGCTCCACTCCTAACCCCCTAGCCCTTTTGCTCCCCCACTTCACGCTTAGGGCACATCAAGGGGGGCAGGACATACCTAGGGAGGTAACACTCGCCTATGGTTAGACCTCTCACCCTAAGCCACTTGCACTGCACCTCCCTTGGCACAAATGGGGTCCTCAAGTGTGGGACATCACCCAGGCTTGCCTGCGGTTAGACCCACCTCCCCATTCCACTAGCACGAGCACAATGCACTAACACAATGAGGTAGGCACTCCCCTTAGGAACAACACCGCACCTTCTCCTTTCGGGCATCACAAAAAGCAACAAATCACCAACTTCAGAGGCCCCTGTCAACCATGCAATACCCATTTGGCTTCTTTGATAAAAATCATTTCACAGCTTCCACAAGCACCTGAGTCTCCAAGTGGCCCTCACCTTTACACCACTTGGTCAATTACCTGCCAACCTACAACAACACAGAAGTGCCTTGGGACTTGCACCCGTCTAGGAGGGGGGTAATGTTAACCCCAAGTCGAGATGGTGGAAAAAGGAAGCAAAAGGCAGGAAAAAACATGGAAAAAGAGTAAAGACACGCAGGCGACCTCCAAAGCTAAGCCGGGGCAAAAAGTGCAATTTTAAATGAAAGGCGCCTCAAAAAACTTGGAAAACTCTTGTAAAAGAGCGCCAGGCTCCCTCCTGTCCCAATTGTAAAATATTAGACGAGTGTAGGCTAGAGGCATTAGGCTAGAAGAGGGAAATGGAAGAAGGGCCTTGCCACAATGGCCGGTCATGTAAAAAAGGGATGGGTGCCCATGGGATTTTAGGGTTTATATATATAAAGTTCAAAAAGTGAATGAGAGCTCATTCTTTGGTGTATGGCTAACAAGAGCTCTCTTCTTCTTCTCTTCTCCTCATCTTCTTGCTTGTGTGTGCTCTTGAGTGAGGGAGTATGAGAGTGTGAGGGAGTGAGTGTGTGAGAGTGAGGGATCAAGAGGGTGAAGCTCTTCACCATCTCCTCTTCTCTTCTTCTCTTCTCTTCTCTTTTCTCGCGTGCACGGAGGATGGAGCTTGGAGATGGAGGAGGCTTGAGGATGCTTGAGCTCGCATCTAGGATCATGGAGCTATCGGGGTAGTGTGCGAGAGAGGAGGAAACTCGTATCGGCATCAATGTAAGCTCACTACACATAAGATCGACAATGCATCGGCTAGGTGAGAGATAGCCATTAGAGCTCACTTGAAGCAATAAGCGGTCCATGGGTCTTGGCGATTGAGCGTGAGCTTCCACCACAATCGTCTTCAAGGTGTGAAGATATTCTCCAAGATTGATCTTAGGTTTGGATACTATTAGATAAGGATCAAGAAAGAAGATATCCCAAAGATAGCATTCAACACAAGTTATGGACACTTTGAGTTCCTAGTCATGTCATTCGGGCTTACGAATGCACCGGCCACCTTCAATAGGCTAATGCAGGACATCTTTAGGCCACATCTTGATGACTTTGTACTCGTCTTCTTCGACAATACCTTAGTCTATTCCAAATAGGAAGAAGATCATGAACCCCAGCTTTGCATAGTCCTTGAGACAATGAGGGCACACAAGCTTTATGCTAAGATGAAGAAGTGTGCATTCTTCAAATGTTAGATTGAATATCTGGGATTCATCGTATCAGTGAAAGGAATCTTTGTGGATTCGGCCAAAGTTAGAGATGTTCTAGAATGGCCAATACCAACAGATGTCAAGGAAATACGCAATTTTCTTGGATTGACAAGATGGTATAGGGTCTTTATCAAAGACTATGCTTTGATTACAGCACCTATGATGGATCTACTGAAGACGCAAACATCCATTGCATGTTCAACTACCGAACAATCTAGCTTTGATAGATTAAAGAAAAGTTTGGTATCAGCACCTATCCTGAAACTTTCGGACCTCAGTTAAGGAGTTCGAAGCAGTAACTAATGCTAGCACGCTTGCCTTAGGATGTGTGATTATGCAAGAAGGTCATCCTATAGCATACTCTTCAAGGAAACTGAAGAGCCATGAGAAGAATTATGCTACCTATGACCTAGAGCTGTTAGCTATCATCCATGCTCTCAAGCTTTGCAGACACTACCTGTTGGGTAACAAGTTTACCCTAGTGATGGATCATAAAATTCTCAAGTGGATCTTTACCCAAAATTAACTCAACATGAGGCAACGTCGGTGGATTGAAGTGCTGGAGGAGTATGATTTTGAAATCAAATACCGACCTGGAAAGGAGAATGTAGTTGTCGATGCACTTAGTCGCAAGGCATTCCTTAATTCTCTAATCTTTCAAAATCCATCAACGGCTAGATCTCTAGCCACAAAGGTATCCATGCCAAACAACCCAATACTTGAGCTAGCTAGAGAAGAAGCATGCCATGGTCCAACCTATCAAAAGATGCTAAGGGAGATCCCTATCAAGGATCACAATCAAAAGCTATAGGCTAAGTATCATGAATTCTCTATCAATAGTGGACTTGTCTACTATAGAACGAGGTTATGTATACCGGCAAGCCAGTCACTCAAGTAGAAGATACTTTGGGAAGCTCATGATTCTCCTTTCTCAGGACATCCTGGCTATACCAAGACCCTCAATGCAATCAAAAAGAGATACTATTGGGAGAGCCTTAAAGGTGACGTTCTCAAATATGTCACTGAGTGTTTGTCTTGTCAATGTATTAAGGCCAAACATGTCAAAATGCGAGGAAAGTTGCAACCACTTAACATTCCCCAAATGAAATGAAAATTCATCAGTATGGACTTTGTTGTTGGCCTACCCCAAGTTCAGGGAGGACAACTCCATTATGGTTGTGGTTGATATGCTTACTAAGGTTACACACCTTATTCCTATTAAGACAAACTATAAAGCCTCAGACATTGCAAGGTTATTCATCAAGGAGATATTCAAGATACATGGATTGCCCAAAAGAATAATTAGTGATCGTGATTCTCTCTTCACATCACACTTCTGGAGAGCTATCTTTGAAGCCGTTGGGACTCAACTCTGTTTTAGTACAGCTTACCATTCCCAAACCAATGGTCAAACAGGGCAAGTCAACCAAGTCATCGAGGTTATGCTAAAGGCACACTACTGTCGTGAACCAAAAAGGTGGATTCAATACTTGACTTTGGTCGAGTTTGCCTACAATGCTTCTTACCAACAAAGCATTTAGATGACCCCTTTTCAAGCCTTGTATGCGCATGACTGTCAAAGTCCTTTAAACTTCTCAGATCCAACCTTGAGGGTTGAAGCTTCAAGGCAGATGCTGGAAGAGATGGATGACCAAATGAAGTCAATAAGACATGACATCCAAGCCGCCAAGGATATACAGAAGGCATACATGGATTTGAAACATCAAGATAGAACCTTCGAGGAAGGAGACATGGTCTTCATTCACGTATGCCCAAAGAAGAGTTCCCTATCCTTAAAATTTTTCAAGAAGCTAAGTTCAAGGTATTGTGGACCATACAAGATCCTTAAGTGCCTAGGATCCAATGCTTATAGGCTGCAACTTCCTGAGAACCTAAAGGTTCATAATGTGTTCCATATCAGCCTACTGAAGAAGTATGAACCTAAAGGTTCATAATGTGTTCCATATCAGCCTAGTGAAGAAGTATGTACCTAATCCTAACCATGTACTTGATGACCATATCAGCCTACTGAAGAAGTATGTACCTAATCCTAACCATGTACTTGATGACCAAAAAGTTGTTATGCCTAGCCAAGGAGTCCTTGAGCTACGGCCTGACAGGATCTTAAATGTTAGGGAGAGACAATTGAGATTCAAAACCTTGAGAGAATGCCTCATCCAGTGGAAAGATTATCTCAAGGAGGATGCCACTTGGATGGATGAAAGCACTCTCAACCAACAATACCCCTAGTTCTTCTTGAGATGAGAACACCTCGATTCCTCCAAGGGGGAGAGAATGTAATATTTCTGCTAAAAAATATTACCTGACTCCCTGCACGCCACGTAAAACCTGTGTAAGGTTATCTTCCGCATTGTCATTGCCGCCGACAGTTTAATCCGTAACCCACACGTGCAAAAACAAGACCTCCACATTGGGAAATCGAGCCCGGGGGTTCAAGATTTCATAACCGCAGGGAAACACCCTTTCTAAAGGGGGCTAAATGGATAATGATCAAATTAATGCAAATTTTTTTACTAATTCCCCCAGTCGATGCGTGGCTAGAGGAAAGGGGATGGGAGAAGGCGATGACGAGGTGAAGTGGTGTCCAGAGGGGGAGCCATGCATAGCCACGTGGTGGTTTCCCTCTTCCCCCCCTTAAGGCCTATATAAACCCCCCTTAGTGGGGGATAGGGAGGAGGTGACGAATGGCTGTTGCCATCGCCGTGCTGACGAGAGCATAGGCTACCATATTGACAACACTGCCATGCTGGGAAGCCACTGTGATGATGCCTAGACTTGCCGCCATTGCTGTCACAAACCGCTGCCAAGCCGGCGATATAGCTAGTGCCACGCCTAGCCGTCAAACGACCACCATTACATCACAAACTCCCCCTGTCGACATTGATTTTCCCTCTCCTCAACTCTTATCTTTAACCACGTGGCTCCTAGGGGAAGCAAAAGCTTCCTAAAGCTTCTTGGAAGCTTCTAAAGGCAAGGCTTAAGGCCTTGTGCACATGGATTGACCCAAGGGGAAAGTCCCAGCTTCCTTAAGCCTTGTTTTCGCGTGGCCACCCCGGGTTTTAAAAGAGGCTCATAAAGCTCCATTCCTGTAGCTTCCTCGTAAAAGCCCCATCCCCACAAGCAAAGCTCCAACCCCACAAGCCCTCGCGTAAGCCCAAATCCCATAAGCCTCAGTATTTTTAAGGATCCGCATTTGTTGAAGAAATCTCCGACGTACGAGGGAGAAGGCACATCTTGAGGCTGTTCGGAGAACGCATAGAAGCAAGCGTAATCCGCGGAGCTCGAGTCCTCAATGATGGCTCCCAAGAAGTCGCAAGGCACGCCTGAGGGAGGTTCTTCTCCTAATATTCACGTGGACATCTCCCCGAGCCTACAAGCCCAGGTTTTAGGATTTTAATTCCATGCAAAAGTAATGCATTTAGCACGATAACTTTCATGGAAATAGGAAGCACCTATGCATGTTCAAATTCATCTAGCTTAGCTAAATGCAATTGGGGAAAAAAATTGACTATTTGAACGATTACTAGAATTAATTCATGACATGAAATTGGGTTATGGGTATTTTCAATGTGATGAATGCAAATTGTCTATCCATCTTATGACCTTAGTAGCATGTTGCCTTGTCGTGCATCTCAAAGTGACGAGCCTAAAATACCTATTGCCTATCATTATAAGGTTGAAATTATTAAGTGCACTTTTGACTAGACATGGACAGAATAAGCGTATGTTGCATTTTAGAAAATATCTTCATTGTAATGATTCATGAGGGAAAGTCATTAACAACCATAGCATGTTATCCGAAATTAAATCGCAGAGCACGAAAATGATTCTATGGACTTGCATGTGGCATGTGGTTGTAAAATGGAATAAGTTAACACTAGCTTTAGTTTTGCATGAACTTCATTAACTACGATGGAGCTATGAGAAGGTTGCTTGTTCATATTCGTAAATTTCATTCCATCAATTTGCATTTGGAAAAGATTGCTTGGCTTGTCAAAGCATGAAATTCTAAAGCTTGAACAAAGGGTTGTAGGCATGATTCTTTGATGAAAAACCTAATAGGTCTTATGTAAAGTTACTTTCCAAATTATTATGCATGGTGACTTTAGTAAGAAAAGTTGTGGTTATTGCAAACCTTTTGGGCGTAGAAGTAATGATTCACATATTTACATATATTGTGACGTCTTGCAAACTAGTTTAGCACCTCTAGGAGAGAATCGTCCCTGTCATAAGACAAGTAGGTCAATTTACCCAAATCATTTGTGGTATTATAACTGTTAGTCTTTCGTATAGGCATAACTAGTTGATTTGATAAAAACCTCAAGTACTAGCTAGGGCTTGGCACGTTGGAAGTGCTGCCTAATATCACACTTGGAATGCCAAGTCGTAATCCTCAAACCCAAAGGTCCTACCCACATTCATTGAATGTTTGGGTCAATTGGACACTCATGCAAATAATGATATAAGGTCTCTATCCTAAGGATCAACCGACTTAATGTTAAAACTCGGTTTGAGTTGGAATCCCTAGAACCGTCGACCTAGTGCAATTGGGATTGGGTTGGGTAAGAAGACACCCTAAACCGTGCTTCTTGTCCAAACATAATCCTTGACGGAGAAATGTCGTTCAATGGGTGAAATGATCCCATGGAATAGATGCGACACTTGTGCAACAAGTTGCAATGTCGCATGGTCTTGTGGTTTGATCACAAGAGAGTTTTGCCATTCCTTGGAATGAGGTTGGCATGTTCTTGCGCAAGTTTAACTTGCAAGAGGATGAGTAGTCATCCTGTTACATCACCTTTGTTGGGAAAAATTGCCAAGATAAGGGAAGTTAGGTATTTTCTTGGAAGCAAAGGATCAATCAAGTTAGAGCGACATGGTCACCAAGATTTACCATTATTTTATGAAACTTAAGGTATTGGTTAAGTTGGGTTAACAGGGTATGGCCTAACCCAAGGACAAAAAGGGTGAACAAAAAAACCCTTGGGGGATCTTTCCAAGTCGCAATTGATCGCAAATCAAATGTTGGATGCATCTGGAGATAAGGATTCACTCCTTAGCAGTTGGCCAAAATAAATGACCACTGGATTGATTGTGCTTGTAATAGTTTAGGAGCACTGTTTGCATTGTTTTCTCAAGGAACCAAAAGATGAAAAGTTAATTAATGCTTTAGGTTGAAGGCTTGAAGGAAGAGGCAGCTTCAGTTATCCCCGACTGTCTGGCTGACCCTAACCAAGGGGGTTGTTAGCCGCGACAGAAATGTGGACCGAACCTGCCGTGTGAGGTCTCTCCGTTGAGCGCTACTTGGAGTAGGAAGACGCTTGGGTGCTAGGGGGACTCTGGCCGTAAATCCCTTGCTTTTCGGGCCTTGCACAAGAGGCCAACGTGACTTGGGATTGGATCTCGAGGCCCGCATACTAGTGTACGGGCAGAATCTTGGATTAGTAATCCAGTGGATTGCTAGATAGCCTTCGGAAAAATTATGGATTAGCCTACGGGCTGGACTTTATGGATGTATTCCAAAGATAAATAAGATAACCTATTGAAAAGGAACTTGTTTGACTTTCTTTTTTCTATGTCAAGTGCTAAGATTATGTGAAGGAACCATTGTCTAATGGGCTAATTAAGGAAGCTACTTGATGCATGTCCAACTAAATGTGGTAGGTAATTAGACAACTAAAGCAACCTTGAGGAAAGTGCGGTGGATGTGTCCATGGGTCCATCCTACGAATTGGTGGTCCTAGTTGGCCGGTATAACTTTTCTCAATCGAAATGGACAGCAAGGAGCTCTTCTCAAAGGAAATGAACAGCAAGGGCACTAACCTAGAGTTTAGGTTACTAGAATTCCGATTTATGTTGTTTTAGGGGAACGGAATGGGACTATGCCTTATGGGCAGAGAGGTCAAGCCTGGCAACCCTCTCGTTTCCCATTCTCCTTGAACCAAGTGCAGCATGAATCCGCTTTGTCCCTGGAGTTTCTGCGCAAACTAGTTCACCTGGGGTTTGACACTAGCTGCCATTTAGGAAAGTGACCATTAGGGAAAACCCTAATTTAGGTTGATCCTAAGTGGGAATGGCCGGAATACTTCGGCTACATGGCAGACTCGGGAAGTCCTAGATTGCAAACCTCATGACACTCCATGGGAGTGCCGGGCAGAGCCTTCTAAACTCTCTTCCCGATGGACTGCTAAGACGTGTCCTGAAAGGGAATTGGTGGACACGTTACAATTGTGTTGTTATTTCCACTACATAAGCTGAATATGTAGCTGCATCTTTAGCAGCTCGAGAGTTAGTATGACTTCGACAAGTTCTATCAGATATTGGCCATCCTCCTCTCTCCAACACACAACTTGTGATAACCAAAGTGCTATTAGTCTCGCTAAAGACTATGTTCAACATAACAAGCTTAAACATATTGTAGTGCATTATCATTATGTTTGATATGATGTAAAGAAAGGCATGATTATGATTGAACATTGTCCAAGTGATTAGATGACTGTAGATATATTTACCAAAGGACTCAATGAAGCACACTTTACCCTACTGCACTCGAAACTTAAGGTTGTCTTAACTTCAACCTTTGGGAATTAATCTACTATGACGTTGTAGTGCTATTGCACATACTTCTTGTAGGCACCATACACTTCACATATGCACATACACCTCAATTTCTTGTTCATCTTTGTACATACATATTCAATTTCACTTCACATGCACGGATTCACTTTACATGCACACAATAATAACTTTTTATCATGTTTGTACATTTGTATATATGAGCTTGGGTTTTTCCCTTGTGCTCCCCAAGGGTTTTTTTCATCCGCAGCTAGAGATCTTTGTTTGAGTGGGGGTGTTGGAGCTATATATAGGTCACCCTATCTAGACTAGGTCTCACCTATATATATGTACATTGTGATCAATATGATATAGTCTTTGGGAGTGTATATGGTGTATCTCTTCTCTCTCTATTGCATCTCTACATATTTTCTCTTTACATTTCAACATTGAAAGATTTTTTCTCCATTGATATACATATTCATCTAGGAAAAATAAGTATTCATATATGAATATTTGTTTTTAAAAAATATTATGTAAGAAAATTATGAAAAATTGAATTGAAATCATTACTTTTGATGGTAAATATATTTTTTAATAATAAAACTAAACATATAAATCATATTCTCTTATTTGTGATGTTATTTTATTAGAAATCACACCTTTGGATATAGGTTCAATGTTATCCAAATTTTCAATTTCAAGAAAGGTTGAGAAGTCTTTCTATATGCTAGAAAATTAATGGATTCACTAACTAAACTTCTTTATCTCAAATATTAGAAAAGTTAAAGAGAAAATAATTAACTAACTTACCTTCTTTTGAAAGCTTTTTCTCTCAAATACTTCCTCTCATCTTGCCTTGTACTTTTTCACTAGTCATCATAAATATCATGCTTTGTACTCACATCTATGAAACTTCAATGGTAAAATTTCATGGTGATTTTGAGAGATTACCAATTAAATATATTATTTTTTACCCTTTTTATTGAGTAGATCATTTCACTTTGAGGAGTCGAACCATCTCATACCTGACCATAATCTTTTACCATAATCACATATTCACTTTTAAAGGATTCGGCCAAGAGTTTTCTCTCGAAAAATCTACCCTTTTCTCTCTTTTCCAAGTTGGGTGATTGAAAGATTTCATCATATGATGGTAGATGGATTATACCTGATGAAATTGAATATATCAAATATCCCTAATTAGATAGTTATTTATGATAACTCATCAATATTTATGAAAAGAAGGTACCTATTTCTAAACTCAAAGAAACATAAAGACAAGTGACCTCCTTATGTTCCTTTCACACATTCTCTCTTGTATCATTTGTAGTAATATTTTATTCTATATTTGCACACAATTAATCAAAGTCTAAACTAATGAGAGATTATACAACTTTGAGAAAAAAAAGAATTAAAAATGTCATCTTAAATCAAACCATCTGTTACTATAATACTTAGACAACTAGAAATGCATTAATCACAAAACATTTGTACCTTTTACCTCATTAAACAAAAAAAAATCCATTTTGGATTCTCTCCTTTCACCTTCCAAATATTTTCTTGCAAGTGGACCTTACTCACCCATCCCACTTTAACTTTCTTTACTTCATAATTAAATGATATTATAATGGCACCTTTCAAATTATTTGGCCCACACAATACTGATAAATCACCCTTCATATAAATGAATTGATTCTCCTCTAGTAAAGAAGGAATGAAATAAATACCACCTATCTTCATTAAGCATGACTTTAGTCTCAAATTTTTTGTCTCATGCGTAGTAATAGAATTTTCATATTGAAGTGGGATAAATTTATATAATAATGATTGTATTGGTCTAATAGTCCCATGAAAATGGCACAAAGCCATTTTGAAAGACATTCATGCATGTAGTGGTATCCACAACCAAAGTTTCATGGCCACTTTCAATCTCATAATACATTTTTCATAGTAATGTGCACCAGAAAAGAGTCTCACTTCGCCATGACATTTGAGTGAGAAAAGTGATGATATGCATGCTTTCCAATGGTTGCAATAGTGGTATTTTCATCACATTTTACAAAACTTTATCTCCCACTTTATAAGTTTCTCCCTTAAGAAATAGTTTTTTATCTTTTATAACTCATTCCACCTCTATGTTGAAAGTTTGATGAATGTATCTCTTTTCATTGCTAGTTGCATTCTTGTATCTCAACTTCTTCTCTCCTACAACTATTCCCTTTGTTATTGTGGTTATTTTGCATGCGTAATCATTAGCTTTCGTAGAAAATCTCCATAACTCTTATGCTCTATCAACACATGATACATGCATGAGACCTAATGCATGCCATTCTAGATATTCATCACATCTGTCAAGATCCATTAAATATCCATTAGGTAAAAAGAAAGATTTGTGAAATCGTCTTTTCATCCTTTAATCTGGCACAAGTTTGTAAATCTAGTATTTTGTTATAATACCAAAACAGAAAATTTGGGAATCTCCTAAGTTTCACTTTCAAATAAGGAGTGAAGATTTAACCAAGTGGCTAAATCTTAATTCCATATTTGAGAGTGGAACTTGGGGGGAACACTTACATAGTATCTAGGGAAAACATTATTTTCAAGTAAGGGGATAAGATTTAACCATGTGTCCAAATAATAATCACATTAGGAATTCCCAAACTTTATGAAATTTTCCAAATTTCTAAATATGTGTTTTTTATTTGAATGATTATCCATGTAAAAAAACTTTTCCTCTAATAATTTGCATAAGAAATCTCATTCTCTTTGTTGTTTATTTTGATATTGATGTATGTTGACACCATTCATTCATATACATAGCACCAAAATCATCATGGCTATGGTTACAAAGAATATCATCCAAGAACTCTCCAAAGCCTATAATAAATTATAAAAAATATATATTCTTTAATTGAAATGTATATTCTACAAATACATAAAAAAAGGAAAGTTGAGAAGAGTTTATACACGTGCAATATGCTCTAATAGAGTTGAATTGGATCCTAGGAGTTCTTCAGACCTTACTCTTTAAGAACCAAGCAATTATTTCAAAGATTCTACATCTTCTATAGACCTACCATGATCACATGTAGTTGTTAAAAACTTGAGCAATGTCTACAAGTATTAATCCCAAGTCATAAAAGACCTTTGGAATACCTTCAACCTCACACAATGCATATGGCAAACACCATTTCATGCCAACCAAACATACATAAGAACGTTATCTCTAGGCTAGGACTTAGTATTCCATCACAACAGGTATCCCTTCTGAGTGTGGTTTAACATCTCCTCGTATGATGTATTATTATGTATTATATTGAGTTCACAATCAATGGTGGAATGCATGAGAGAATATTAAAGGGGCCTTGAATACTTGGTGCATTAACGAGATTGTCTAATTTACACATTGTTTCATTGAGAGAGGGATGGCTTAGTAAGGTTGCACTAGTGTCATATCAAAAGCATTAGGCACATAGAGAGAGAGAGAGAGAGAGAGAGAGAGAGAGAGAGAGAGAGAGAGAGAGAGAGAGAGAGAGAGAGAGAGAGAGAGTGTGTGTGTGTGTGTGTGTGTGTGTGCGTGTGTGCATGTGTGTGTGAAAGAGAAAATTTGAGTACCAAGCTTTAGGTAAATTTTTTAAGTGAGCTCAATGACGTTTGCTACTTCTCTTGATAACTAGAATATACCAATAAGTCCATACTATGTATATATACAAGCATACCCACAACTAAGTAGTACTATGATCAATATGGGATTTCCTATAAATTTTCTTATCTACATAAAAGCATAGCCACAACCAACATGTATATATGAGCTTGAGTTTGATTAACTAGTGGTGGTCAAGCTTATCTCAATGTTCTTGTGTAACTCCACAAATACATTCAAAACACTAGTTTTGATTTATTATGAGGCCTAAAAATGATAATATATTTTTAAGCTTTGAAATGATTTAAATATGCACTTATCTATAAGTTCTTAGAATATTGTCAAAATTATTTAAAAATATGTAACTCTTTTTCTCTGTACAATGAAGCACAACTATGTATTTGTAACCTAACCTAGGAGGGTTCTTAATATGTTGCTTTTATTTAACATATTAATCAAGATAATAATGATTTGACACCTTAATATGTCACATTGGTTTACAAAGGCCTATAAGACACTGCACATTAAGGACCAACTACTTCATGGACTACCAACATAGCAATACTTTACCACACTCAATCAAAGCACAATTAAAAAAACTGGCAATGTGCACAATACTTTGATACAAAATCAAAGTAGGATTTAAGAAACCACCAATGTGCACAAAAAGGGGAGAGAGAGAACAAATATACTATGTGAGTTCAAGCCAAGAGGCAAGTATTATAATGCCACAAAGGGGTAGAGACTCAAGAGAGACATAACAAAAGGTATCACATTAATAAGGGAAGAAACAACCTTCCCTTTCTCCACCTTTTAATGTGGTACCTTTTAATAAGGTACTATTGACCTAGCTAGATTAAAAATTACAAAAAAAAGATTGTACTAAAGTACAATCTACATGACAGAGTGTGCAATGTCTCATCTATTAGTAAGAACAATGTTACTTGGTGGGTAGGTATCTTTAGACATTGATTTGATCCTTCCATGCTAGTAGCTAACACATTGTACATCTAAACATTGAGCCGTCCAAGCTAGTAGCTTGCAAGGTAGTGTGTGATGTCTTATATCCAGCAGCTTGCATGCAAGTGAGAAACTTGATTGGTAAAACATCTGTTGAAATTAATTGGAGTAGATTTTTTAGATTTAGAAAAAGAAAAAGTAACCTAGTAGATGAAGCATACAAACATAGTTTTAGATTAACTCAAAATATTTAGAAAATTTAATTGTAGTGGATGTCGATCTCTAAGATCTTAAGATGAAGCTCAGAAATAGAATAACTTGCACTACTAGATTTAGTAATTTTCTATCAAATAGTAGGTATCTAGTGTGTCTCCTTTCCTTTGGTAATTCCCCATCAAGAAAGTATTTTCTTGATAAGGTCTCTCAAGAATATATGTGTGTATGATTGTAACATGTCCACTTGTAACTTTAGGACACGTCTTAGCAGTCCATCGAAAAGGATGTCTAGAAAGCTCCGCACGGCACTCCCATGGAATTTTTTGTTATCTAGGGCTTTCCGCGTCTGCCACATAACGGAAGTATTCTGGCCGTTCCCACTTAGGATCGACTTGAATTAGGGTTTTCCTTCTTGATCATTTTCTAATGGCAACTAGCGTCAGACCCAAGCGGACTACTTTACGTAGAAACGCCAGGTCCGAAGCGAATTCACGCTGCAGTTGGTTCAAGGAGAATGGGAAACAAGAGGGATGCAAAGCTCAACCTCTCTGCCATAAGGCATAGTCCCATTCCGCTCCCCTAAAACAATGTAGATTGGGTTCAATCATAACTCTAGGTCAATGCTTTTGTTGTTCATGTTTTTTTGACGATCTTCTTGCTGTCCATCGTGATTTGAGAAAAGTTTCCGGCCAACCGGGACCACCCATCCGTAGGGGACCTATGGCCCATCCTCCACACTTTCCTCGGGTTGTTTTAGTTATTTAATTACCTAATACATTAGTTGGACATGTAACAACCATCTTTTTTAATTAACCCATTAGGCACTGGTTCCTTCACGTAATCTTATACCTTGACATAGAAAAACAATATCAAACAAGTTCCTTATTAATAGGTTATCATATTTATCTTTGAAATACAAAGAGTCCAACCCGTAGGCTTATCCACAATCCACTCGAAGGCTATCCATCAATCCACAGGGATTACTAATCCAAGTTTCCGCCCATAGACTAGTATCCGAGCCTCGAGATCCAATCCCGAGTCACGTTAGCCTCTTGTGTAGGGCCCGGAAGTCATGGGATTTATGGCCAAAGCCCCCTTGGCACCCAAGTGTCCTCCTGCTCCAAGTAGCGCTCAACGGAGAGACCTCTTGCGGCGGGTTTGGTCCACTTGCCCGGCGCGGTTAACAACCCCCTTGGTTAGGGTCAGGCACGCAGTCGGGGGTAATTGAAGTTGCCTCTCCCTTCAGGCATTCAACCTAAAGTATATATATCCATTTATCTTTTTAATTCATTGCTCAATCAAGGCCAAACAATGCTCTAAAAATCTGTAGCAAGCACAAACATTTCCATTGATCGTTCTTGTTGGCAAACTGCCCTAAGGAATGAATCCTTCCTTTCAAATGCATCCAGCACTCGATCATGGATGACTTGCAACTTGGCAAGATCCCCTATATCCTGGGTTAGGGAATACCCTAGTAACCCGACTTGGTCAAACCTTAAGTTCATCAGTTATTTCAGTTTATCGGCCGGTCTTTAGTTTCAATCAATTTTCTTTACTCAAGAAAGATACTAAATTAAGATGATTATTCATCCTCTTGCAAGATAACTTGCATAAGGACCTGCCAACCTCATTGTCAGAATTTGGCCATTCCCTTGTGATCCAATCACAATATCATATGACTCTGCACTTTTTGCGCAAGTGTCGCATCGAACTATGAGACAATGGAGTCACGAAACAATCCGTTTCAGGTTACTAGGCTGACGTCGTTAGACCTAGGGTTTCCAAGTTTCATCTTGTAAGATTCTTAGGGACAACCCTAGCTCACTTTCCAATTTCATTTCACAGTCCCTACATTTCGGTGAAAGAGGGCAAGTATTTAGGGTATAGGAGTTCCAATTTTAGCAATACGTAACGATTAGGTTACGTGTTAATTCTTAGTGAGTTTATTGGAATTTAACTCGTTCTAAACAAGTACCCCATGGTTTAGGTGTTTTAGGTTCATACCAATTTGGTTAACTCTAGAAAAAAAATTACGTGATCCTTTCCACATGACTCGTTGTCTATGCGTAAATTAAATTTTCAACCTTAACTTATCGATTTAAGGTCAAGCATAGGTTAGGTTAATTCCAACTAATCTTCCTATACTTTGCGAACAAAATTCATGCTAAATAAGCAACCTTATCTTTGATAATTTATGCAGTTGACAAACGATAATTTCCTAGAGTTTATGCATCGTAAGAATCATTTCATGCTTTGCACTTTCCATGATGATTTATTGCAAAGAGGATATGGGTTAATAGTGCGATACGTAGTTTATACATCTAGGCTTAAACAAAGTATACTATTTAATGGATAATAATCTAGTTTATAATTCATTTCAATGCATAAAGCTATTTGTTAGAAATGCATTTATGCTTTCTTTATTTTGCATGATTCAATAAAAGTATTAATGACTAAGTTCCTTTGTCGTGAACATCTAGGACAAAAATATATCCTATATCCAACAATTAACCTTCCATGATTGAATTACAATAATATCAAATCAAAATTAGGAAGGAAAACCTGGGCTTGGGGTGAGATATCCACGTGGATGCTGGGAGACGACCCTCCTGTGGGCTGCGCCTTGGACTTTATTAGGAGGCATTTCTGCCATGGAAGCAGCTTTACAACTCCTTTTTGATATTCCACCGTGTCTCTCTTTTGCAATAACTTGCACCGTCCGTCAAAAGCCGTTTTAGAAGGCTTCCTCCTTGGAGTAGGGAATTCGAAAGGGGTGTTTTAGAATCTTTCACAACTAAGACCCATTAAGCCATGGGGAAGGCTTAATGGCCTTTGTAAGGACTTGCACAAGTGGGGAATAACAAGGTGCGAAATCCCTTACGAGGTTTTTTTGAGTGGGAAAGGAAGGTGTTAAAAGACCCTCAACACTCTCTTTCCTTTAGCGAGTGGGGGAAAAAATAAAGCCCAAGGGTATTTTGCATAGGCCAAGGAAAGGGCTAAGGGGTTTAAACATGAGGGGGGGTGTGGTTTCAAGATGCCCAAGGGAAGGGCTTAAGGGTTAAAGCACAGGGGAAAAAAAGGGTTTTTAAAGCCTAAGGGAAAGGCTTAGGGGATAAGACACCAGGGGGGGTGATAAGACCTTTAAGGTCTGAACTCTTTTTTTTGGGGGAAAAGGGGCTTATAAAGCTTTAAAACCCAAGGGGGGGGGGGGTTCCAAAGCCCAAGGGAAAGGGGCCTTATAGGGGGTTAAAACCGAGGGGGGGGAAGGTTTCAAAAGGCACAAGAAGGGGGCCCCATGGGAGGTTTTAGGACATAGGGGGGGGTGAAAGGGGGCTTCTCTAGCCCTTTAGAAGCTTCCCCCCCAGGAAGCTTCTAAAGATTCCTCCACGTGGGAGGGGGGAAGCTCAAACGGTGACTTAGGCGGCATCTCGATAGCTTGGGGGGGAGCGTGGACTGGGATGTCAGAGCCTGACTGGCATTGCATCAATCTTCCCTCCTCGTTCCACACAGCCGATCAGAGTGGCGGAACAACTCAGCTTCTCCCTCTCTCACCCTTTCAGTTTTGGCACAACGTCATAGTGGCAGTGTTCCATCTTCATCCCTATCTTTGGCCCATCTGTCCTCTTTCAGCTTGCGGCCCCACCTCAGTTATATAGGGGAGGGGAGGGGAATCCTCCCTCTCCTAACGTGTCGACGGGCATGGCCGTATCACCCTGCAAGCTCCACGGAGGAGCTTCCGCATCCTTTCTATTCCCCTCCCCTTCCAACACAACAGTCGGCTGGGGAGGGGAATAAGAAAAAAAATTGCATTACTCTTAGGAAATTATCAAAATTGCTATATCATTATCCCCATTACTTAAAAGGGGGTTCATGTGGGTAGTGTTTTGTAATGTGTCCACTAGTATGGTCCATGACACGTCTTAGCAGTCCATCAAAAAGGATGTCTAGAAAGCTCCACTCGGCACTTCCATGGAATGTTACGAGATTTGCGATCTAGGACTTTCCACGTCTGCCATGTAGCGGAAGTATTCTGGCTGTTCCCACTTAGGATCGATCGGAATTAGGGTTTTCCTGATTGGTCATTACCTAACAGCAACTAGCGTCGGACCCAAGCGAACTACTTTACGCAGAAACGCCGCGTCCGAAGCGGATTCATGTTGCACTTGGTTCAAGGAGAATGGGAAACGAGAGGGATGAAAATCTCAACCTCTCTGCCATAAGGCATAGTCCCATTTTGTTCCCCTAAAACAACGTAAATCAGGTAAGATACAACTCTAGGTCATCGCTTTCGTTGTTCTGCCCTTTGACGATCATCCTGCTATTCTTCGAGATTTGAGAAAAGTTCCTGGCTAACCGGGACCACCCAATTGTAGGACAGACCCATGGCCCATCCTCTGCACTTTTCTCGGTTTGTTTTAGTTATGTAATTATCTAACACATTAATTTGGACATGTAACAATCAGCTTATTTAAATAATCGTTAAACACTGGTTCCTTCATGTAATCTTATCAAGTGACATAGAAAAACAATATCAAACAAGTTTTTTATTAACATATCATCATATTTATCTTTGAAATACAAGGAGTTCCGGTCATAGGCTTGTCCATAATCCGCCCAAAGGCTATCCAGTAATCCACAGAGATCACTATTCCAAGCTTTCACCCGTAGACTAGTATGCAAGCCTCGAGATCCAATCCCGAGTCACGTTAGCCTCTTATGCAGGACCCGGAAGGCGAGGGATTTACGGCCAGAGCCCCCCCTAGCACCCAAGCGTCCTCCTTCTCCAAGTAGAGCTCAATGGAGAGACCTCTCGCGGTGGGTTTGGTCCACGTTCCTGGTGCGGTCAACAACCCCCTTGGTTAGGGTCAGGCAAGCAGTCGGGGGTAAATGAAACTGACTCTCCCTTTAGGTCTTCAATATGAAGTATAAATATTCATTTAATTTGTAATTGATAAATCAAACAATGCTCTAAAATCTCTAGCAAGCATAAACATTTCCATTAACCGATCTTGTTGTTGGCAAACTGCTAAGGAATGATTCTTTCCTTTCGAAAGCATCAGCACTTGTTCCAAGGTGTCTTGCAACTTGGCAAGATCCCTTATATTCTGGGTTAGGGCGTACCCTATTAACCCAACATGGTCAACCCTAAAGTTCATTGGATACTTTAGTTTCTAGTTTTTAACCTTCCTTACTTAGAAGGATATCAAAGAATACATCCTTTTGCAAGATAACTTGCGTAAGGATTTTCCATCCTTGTTGAGGGTATTTCACTTTTCTTCTTGTGAATTAATCACAAGACCATATGACTTCATACTTGTTGCACAATTCCTGCATCGTAATATATGATGAAACAATCTGTTTTAGTTTCTTTAAGCTGACGTTTGTCAGACCTAGGGTCTCTTTTTAAGAACCTCAGGGACAAACCCTAGTTCTTTTACATTTACGATATATTGACCCTACAATTAGGGAAGGTGAGAAAGTATTTAAGGTATAAACGTTTCTTGGATTTAAATCATTCCCAATGCATATTTTGTAGCATAGGTATTTCTAAGTTTATATTAATTCGGTTAACTTTTAGAAGGTAATATCGAGATCACCTTGACACGATTTGTTATCTATGTGACAATTCATTTTTTCAGTCCTAAACTTTATTGCTTTGAGGTTAGGTAAATTCAATTAAACTTCCTTTTTCCTTGCGAACAAAATTCATGCCAAATAAATAATCTTTTCCTTGCTAAGATATGTAGTTAGCAATGATAACTTCCTAGAGTTTGAGCAACGTAAGAAACCTTTCATGAATTTCACCTTCTATGATGATTCGTTGCAAAAAAAAAGAATAGGGGTTAATGGTGCAAGATGTAGTTTTTATTCCTTCAAAATTTAACTACTTTAGTGGGTAAATAATCTTGCTTATAATTCGTTTCAGTGCATAAGGCTATTTGAAGGAAAACTATGTTTGTACTTTATCCATTTTTCATGTTCAACTAAATTAAATTCCTTCATCGTAAATAACTAGGACAAAATATATCTTATCCCTAACAATTCATCTTGCATGATTAAATTAAAACTGATATAAAACCAAGAAGAAAAAACCTGGTTTTGGGGTGAGATATCCACATGGATACCGGGAGATGACCCTCCTACAGCTACTCCTTGGACTTTCTTAGGCGGCATCACAATTGTGATCATTCGAATGTGAAAGTAGCTTTACACTCCTTTTCAGAATTCACCGTCGCTTCAATATTCCTGTTCTCTCTTCGAGGCAAGAAGCCGTTAAGGGATTGACCACGAGAAAAGGGTAACAAGACCTTTAAGGTCTTAGCTTCTTCGGAGAGGGAAAGATTTATAAAGCCTAAAAGAAAAAGGCCCTATAGGGATTTATACACTGTGAAAATGGTGTGTGTGAGTGTGGTTTCAAAAAAACATATGAAGGGCCTTGGAAGATCTTTGGGCTTGGGGTAAAAGATATAGGAAGGGGGATTTTTGGAGAGGTTTTTGGGACACGGAGTAGTAAAGGCTTTAGGGATTTTAACCCGGGGTGAAGGGTGAAGGCTTATAGCATGGGGAAGGAAAAGGGTGTGTATGGAAAAAGGGGACACGGGGGGATTAAAAAGGGGCTTAGGGGTGTGTGTTAAAAAAATGATTTTGGGGGGGGGGGGGGGTAGCACGGGGTTTCAAACACAAGAAGGGACTTATAGATTTAGGCACGGGGGGGGGGGGGGGGGGGGAATTGTGTTTTATGGGGCCAAGGGGTGTGGGGGTTTAATGTACCCACGGGAAGGGGTTAAGGGTTTAAGACCGGGGGGTGAAAGGATTCTAAGGGGATAAAACCATGAGGGGGGGAGGAAAAGGATTAATGAAGGTATAAGAAGGGGGCCTAAGGGTTTAAAAGCCGCGAGGGGGGGATGAAAGGATAAAAGGGATATGAGGGGGGTTAAAGGGGGCTTAGTTAGGCCCCCCCTTAAGAAGCTTCTACTAGGAAGCTTCTCTAACGTGGCAGGTGGGGGGGGGGGTAACGAGCCGTCCGACAGCTACGAAGGCGGTTGCGGCAGCTCCACAGCTTCTTCCACGGCCTTCGACGGTGATGCGATGCCTCTTTCTCTACCAGTGGTAGCGTTGAGTCTCTCCCTCCCCACTCTTGTCCTCTCCTAGTGGCGTCATGGCTCCTTCTTTTCCCCTCCCCCTTGCTAGCTCTCATGGCGAGGGTTTTATAGGGGGAGGGAGGGAATTCCTCCCTCATGGCGTGTCGCCCTGCATGCCCGTGGAGCCGAGCAAGCTCCAGCGAGGAGCTTGTTCCTCTATCCCCTTCTAGCACGATGCGCCGCTGCGAGGAAAAATAAATAATAAATAATTGATATATATTACATTCTCTCCCCCTTAGAGGAATCGAGATGTCCTCATCTCGAGATAAACTGGGGATATTGATGGTTGAGAGTGCCTTCATCTACCCAAGTGGCATCCTCTTCGGGATAATCTTTCCATTGGACGAGGCATCCTCTCAAGGTTCTGGATCTTAATTGTCTCTCCCTAGCATCTAAGATCCTATCCGGCCTTAGTTCAAGGACTCCTTGACTAGGCATTACAATTTTTTGGTCATCAAGTACATGGTTAGGATTGGGTATATATTTTTTCAATAGGCTGATATGGAATACATTGTGAACCTTTAGGTCCTTAGGGAGTTGCAATCTATGAGCAATGGGTCCTGGGCATTTGAGGATTTTGTACGGCCCACAATACCTTGGACTTAGCTTCTTGCAATCTCCTAGGGATAGAGAACTCTTTTTAGGGCGTACACGAATGAAGACCATGTCTCCTTCTTCGAAGACTCTTTCTTGATGCTTCAAATCCGCGTATGCCTTCTGTCTATCCTTGGCCGCTTGTATGTCTTGACTTATTGACTTTATTTGATCATCCATGTCTTCCAACATATGTCTTGAAGCTTCAACCCTTAAGGTTGGATCGGAAAAATTTAGGGGACTTCGATAGTCATGACCATACAATGCTTGGAAAGGGATCATCTGAATGCTTTGCTAGTAAGAAGCGTTGTAGGAAAATCCAACCAATGGCAAGTATTGAATCCACCTCTTCAGCTCTCAACAGCAGTATGCCCTAAGCATATCCTCGATGACTTGATTTACTCACTCTGTTTGGCCATCCGTTTAGGGATGGTAGGCGGTGCTAAAACAGAGTTGAGTCCCAATAGCTTCAAAGATAGCTCCCCAGAAGTGTGATGTGAAGAGAGAATCTTGGTCACTAATAATTCTTCTGGATAACCCATGTAGCTTGAATATCTATTTGATAAACAGTCTTGCAATGTCGGAGGCTTTATAGTTTGTTTTTACTGGAATAAAGTGTGCAACCTTAGTAAGCATGTCAACCACAACCATGATGGAGTTGTATCCTCCCTGGACTTGGGGTAAGCCTACAATAAAATCCATACTAATGAATTCCCATTTTGTTTGGGGGATGTCAAGTGGTTGCAGTTTCCCTCGCATCATGACATATTTGGCTTTGATATGTTGGCACGACAAACACTCAGTGACATATTTGAGAACATCACCTTTGAGCCTCTCCCAATGGTAGCTCTTCCTAACTGCATTAAGAGTCTTAGCATAGCTAGGATGTCCTATGAAAGGGGAATCATGAGCTTCCCACATTATCTTCTGCTTAAGTGATTGGCTTGCTGGTATACGCAGCCGTGTTCTGTAGTAGACAAGTCCATTATCAATTGAAAATTCTTGATACTTAGCTTGCAACTTTTGATTCTGCTCCTTGGTAGAGATCTCCTTTAGCATTGTTTGCTAGGCCAAATCATGGCATGCTTCCTCTCTAGCTAACTCAAGTAAAGGGTTGTTTGGCATAGATACTTTTGTAACTAGAGATCTGGCCGTTGATGGATTCTGCAAGATTAGGGAATTTAGGAATTCCTTGTGACTAAGTGCATCGGCAACTACATTCTCTTTCCCTGGTCGGTACTTGATTTCAAAATCATATTCCTCCAACACTTCAATCCACTGACATTGCCTCATGTTGAGCTCCTTCTGGGTAAAGATCCATTTGAGACTCTTATGGTCGGTTACTAGAGTAAACTTGTTACCCAACAAGTAGTTTCTCCAAAGCTTTAGAGCATGGATGATAGCTAGTAATTCCAGATCGTGCGTAGCATAATTCTTTTCATGACTCTTCAATTTCCTTGAAGAGTATGCTACTGAATGACCTTCCTGCATAAGTACACATCCCAAGGCAAGAATGCTAGCATCAATTACTACCTTGAACTCCTTATTGAGGTCTGGAAGTTTTAGAATAGGTTCTGATACCAAACTTTTCTTCAATCTGTCGAAGCTATTTTGTTCGCGAGTTGACCATGAAATGGAAGTCTGCTTCTTTAGTAAATCCGTCAGAGGTGTTGCAATCAAAGCACAATTTTTTATGAAGACCTTATAACATCGTGTCAATCCAAGAAAGCTGCATATTTCTTTGACAGATACTGGTGTTGGCCATTCGAGCACATCTCTGACCTTGGCTAGGTCCACTGATATTCCTTCTGATGAAACTATGAATCCGAGATATTCAATCTAACGCTTGAAGAATGCACACTTCTTCATTTTTGCATATAGCTTATGTGACCTCATTGTCTCAAGGACAATCCGAAGTTGAGGTTCATGATCTTCTTCTTGTTTAGAATAGACTAAAGTGTCATCAAAGAAGACAAGAATGAAATCATCAAGATATGGCCTAAAAATATCATGCATTAATCTATTGAGGTGGCAGGTGCATTTGTAAGCCCGAATGACATAACCAGGAACTCAAAATGCCCATATCTTGTATTGAAGGCTGTCTTTGGGATATCTTCTCCCTTGATCCTTATCTAATAGTAACCTAACCTGAGATCAATCTTGGAAAAGATCTTTGCACCCTGAAGACGATCAAGAAGCTCATCTATTCTAGGAATAGGATACTTGTTCTTGACTGTTAATTGATTCAACCGTTGGTAATCAATACATAGTTGAAGTGTCCCATCTTTCTTTTTCTAGAATAGTACTGGAGCTCCCCATGGTGAATTGCTAGGCTAGATGTAGCCCTGATCTAACAGTTTCTTGAGTTGTTCCTTTAGATCAATTGCTTCTGGTATGGACATTCTATAAGGTCTCTTGGCAATTGGTGCATCTCCAGGCACTAACCTAATCTCATGATCCACTTCTCTTTGAGGCGGAAGTTCGGTCAACTCTTTAGGGAATACGCCCGCATATTTCTTTAGCCAAGAAGGTCCTTCATGAGACTCTTGTTTTTGATCTAACTTGTTGAGTTTGATAAAGTAAATGGGTAATCCTTTTCTAACTCCTTTTATGATCCGAGATACTTTGGCCAATTGGATTCTTGGCACTCCCGCCTCACCTTGAGTTGTGACTAATTCCCTTTCAGAGTTTCGAAAGGAAACTTGACCCTTTCCATAGTGAATGTGGGCGTCGTTGGGCTTAAGCCAATCCATTCCGAGTAGACACTCATGGATACCTAAATTCATGACTCTGAATTTAACCGAAGTCTTCTTTCCTCCCAGAAAGAATTCCACCTTAACAGTTTGCCTGGTACAAGTTACCTCACGACCATTTGCCAATTCTAGAAGCAGGATAGGTGCTTCTACTGTGGCTATTCCTAATCTTTTTGCACATGTTGGTGAGATAAAGGAATGTGTACTGCCATAATAAATCAAGGTTTTGAAACCTTTACCTTAATAGTCCGACGGTGTTTGAATTACCGAGAACTGGCGATTTAGCCCTTTCTTGTGTAAAGCGGCGTGGATTGTCGGTCTTTCGAACTCTGCTTCCATGGTCCGATGTTCTTCTTCCCCTCCTTCGCACATTTACCTATTGGCAATGCAGGCGGTTCTTCCTCTTCCTCGGGTAGCGGCTCCTTGACCACGGCCTGTTCCTTGGAAAGGCGCTTGGCGATGTCCTCCACCAAGCTTGGGACATTGCCTCTTGAAGTGACCGGGTTCGTTGCAGTGGAAACAACAAAGGTTTCGGCCATTACTTTGAGTAGGAACAAAGACGTTGTTGACGTTATTCGTCCTTGCTTTCTTTTTTTGTCCCTGATTATGACCTTGAACTCTCTTCATTTGAGGTATGAATGCTCCTATGTTCGGGTCATTATAAGACCAAGTTTTGTTACCCCTTGGTCTAGCTTGCACCTCCTGAAGAATGAGTGCATCCTGAAGATCTAATGGACGCATAGATTCGAGACGGGTATTTACTGGTGCATCCTGAAGATCTAATGAGTCCATCTCCGGCGTATACTTTAAAAGTGAGACGAATTTAGAGTAGTATGCGTCAAGAGTGAGTCCTAGTTGTTTTAGCCCGTAGAACTCATTCATTTTCTGCGTGCGATATGTAGGTGGTGAGTATCTTCCCTGCACGGCTTTCTTCAGCTTCTCCTAGATAACGGATCCCTCTGCAATCCCTTGATCCCTGCACCATTACTTCCACCAAAGTCTGGCTTTGCCGGTGAGTTTTAGTTTGGCGAGCATAACCTAATTGGCGGGTGCAGTGCCGGCTGCTTCAAGTAATTCTCCATGGATTCGATCCAAATTTCAGCATCAGCATGGACGAATTTGCCTCACCCGTCAAACTCGGTTGGCTTAATCTGTTTGAGAATGAACTTCTTCTCTTGGATCACAGCAATACTTCATGTAGGAGGAAAATTTGGAACCTATACCTGGGGTTGTGCCTGAATAAAGGCTTTCTTAACGTTATTATACGATAATCGATGTTAGCTTATATTAGATCCTTAATTCAGCTATCTCGTAAACAATGTAGCTACTTAACTCTTTATCAACTCTTATGCACAGCTAGACATTGATAAAAAAGAAGTCTTTATTTGTATTTACATGGCCATAGCCCTTTCGAATACAACGTTTCATGTGATAATAAGCCAATTGTTACATTTAGTTTGGGGAGAACAATGTTGTATTGCATTTATCTACAGGAACTATGTAATAGTAAGGTTTTGGGTCATGGATCTTCAGGAATCGATAAGTCATTGGAAGTTCAAGATATCCTTTCCGTTGGAATCCGGTCTTCCAACCACTTGATCCTCTTTAGGTTGGTCCGTAGATAAGCAAACCTGTGGGTGGCTATATAGAAGTTCCTGAAGCACCCGTCCACCTTCGATCCATGTACAAAGGTGATGGATTATAGATTTTCTCTAGGATGTTCATCATCCCAATTCTTTGTCTATAAAGCGGAGAATGCATTGCAGTCATAAACATGACTCAAAATACAAAAACTTGTTCCATGCTTCGTAATTCTGCAAGACACCATCGAAGGTAAGGAAATGTTTGGAGAGCAACAATTTCTTTACTTCATTTCATTGAGATTTCATAAAAACAATTCCATTGTTGATCGGCTCCGATTCCAACTGTAACGTGTCCACTAGTATGGTCCAGGACACATCTTAGCAGTCCATCACAAAGGATGTCTAGAAAGCTCCACCTGGCACTCCCATGGAATGTTACGGGATTTGTGATCTAGGACTTTCCTCGTCCGCCACGTAGCGGAAGTATTCTGGCCATTCCCACTTAGGATCGACCAGAATTAGGGTTTTCCTAATTGGTCATTACCTAACAGCAACTAGCGTGGACCCAAGCAAACTACTTTATGCAGAAACGCCACGTCCAAAGCGGATTCACGCTACACTTGGTTCAAGGAGACTGGGAAACGAGAGGGATGCAAAGCTCAACCTCTCTTCCATAAGGCATAGTCCCATTCCGTTCCCCTAAAACAACATAAATTGGGTGACACATAACTCTAGGTCATCGCTTTCGTTGTTCGTATCCTTTGACGATCATCTTGCTATTCTTGAGATTTGAGAAAAGTTCCCGGCTAACTGGGACCACCCAACCGTAGGACGGACCCATGGCTCATCCTCCGGACTTTCCTCAGTTTGTTTTAGTTATGTAATTATCTAACACATTAATTTGGACATGTAACAATCAACTTCTTTAAATAATTTGTTAAGCACTGGTTCCTTCATGTAATTTTATCACGTGACATAGAAAAACAATATCAAACAAGTTCTTTATTAACATATCATCATATTTATCTTTGAAACACAAGGAGTTTCGCCCGTAGGCTTGTCCATAATCCATTCGAAGGCTATCTAGTAATCCACAGGGATCACTATTCCAAGCTTCTGCCTGTAGACTAGTATGCGGGCCTCGAGATCCAATCCCGAGTCACGTTAGCCTCTTGTATAGGACCCGGAAGGTGAGGGATTTACGGCCAGAGCCCCCCCTAGCATCCAAGCATCCTCGTGCTCCAAGTAGAGCTCAACGGAGAGACCTCTTGCGGCGGATTCGGTCCACGTTCCCGGCGCGATCAACAACCCCCTTGGTTAGGGTCAGGCAGGCAGTGGGTAAATGAAACTGCCTCTCCCTTCAGGTCTTCAACCTGAAGTACACATATTCATTTAATTTGTAATTCATAAATTAAACAATTCTCTAAAATCTCTAGCAAGTACAAAAATTTCCATTAACCAATCTTGTTGTTGGCAAACTGCTAAGGAATGATTCTTTCCTTTCGAAAGTATCAGCACTCGTTGCAGGGTGTCTTGCGACTTGGCAAGATCCCTTATATTCTGGGTTAGGGCATACCCTATCAACCCAACTTAGTCAACCCTAAAGTTCATTGGATACTTTAGTTTCCGGTTTTTAACCTTCCTTACTTAGAAGGATATCAAAGAATACATCCTATTGCAAGGTAACTTGTGTAAGGATCCGCCATCCTTGTTGAGGGTATTTCACTTTTCTTCTTGTGAATTAATCACAAGACCATACGAATTCGTACTTGTTGCGCAATTCTTGCATCATAATATACGATGAAACAATCCGTTTTAGTTTCTTTAAGTTGATGTTTGTCAGACCTAGGGTCTCTTTTAAGAACCTCAGGGACAAACCCTAGTTCTTTTACATTTAGGATTTATTGACCCTACAACTAGGGAAGTTGGGAAAGTATTTAAGGTATAAACGTTTCTTGGATTTAAATCATTCCCAATGCATATTTTGTAGCATAGGTATTTCTAAGTTTATATTAATTCGGTTAACTTTTAGAAGGTAATATCGAGATCACCTTGGCACGATTTGTTATCTATGTGACAATTCATTTTTTCAGTCCTAAACTTTATTGCTTTGAGGTTAGGTAAATTCAATTAAAATTCCTTTTTCCTTGTGAATAAAACTCATGCCAAATAAACAATCTTTTCCTTGCTAAGATATGCAGTTAGCAATGATAACTTCCTAGAGTTTGAGCAACGTAAGAAACCTTTCATGAATTTCACCTTCTATGATGATTCGTTGCAAAAAAAAAAGAATAGGGGTTAATGGTGCAAGATGCAATTTTTATTCCTTCAAAATTTAACTACTTTAGTGGGTAAATAATCTTGATCATAATTCGTTTCGGTGCATAAGGCTATTTGAAGGAAAACTATGTTTGTACTTTATCCATTTTGCATGTTCAACTAAATTAAATTCCTTCATCGTAAATAACTAGGACAAAATATATCTTATCCTTAACAATTCATCTTGCATGATTAAATTAAAACTGATATAAAACCAAGAAGAAAAAACCTAGTTTTGGGGTGAGATATCCACATGGATACCGGGAGATGACCCTCCTGCAGCTACTCCTTGGACTTTCTTAGGCGGCATTGTAGTTGTGATCCTTTGAACATGAAAGTAGCTTTACACTCCTTTTCGGAATTCACCGTCGCTTCAATATTACTCTTCTCTCTTCGAGGCAAGAAGCCATTAAGGGATTGACCACGAGAAAAGGGTAACAAGACCTTTAAGGTCTTAGCTTCTTCGAAGAGGGAAAGGTTTATAAAGCCTAAAAGAAAAAGGCCCTATAGGGATTTATACGCGTTGAAAATGGTGTGTGTGAGTGTGGTTTCAAAAAAACATATGAAGGGCCTTGGGAGATCTTTGGTCTTAGGGTAAAAGGTATAGGAAGGGGGATTTTTGGAGAGGTTTTTGGGACATAGAGTAGTAAAGGCTTTAGGGATTTTAACCTGGGGTGAAGGGGAAAGGTGAAGGGTGAAGGATTATAGCAAGGGGAAGGAAAAGGGTGTGCAAGGAAAAAGGGGACACAGGGGGGATTAAAAAGGGGCTTAGGGGTGTGTGTTCAAAAAAAGAATATGGAGGGGGGATGAAACACGGGGTTTCAAACACAAGAAGGGACTTATAGATTTAGGCACGGGGGAGGGGGAGGGGGGATTTGTGGTTTATGGGGCCAAGGGGTGTGGGGGTTTAATGGCCCAACGGGAAAGGGTTAAGGGTTTAAGACTTGGGGGGGGGGGGGTGAAAGGATTTTAAGGGGATAAAACCGGGAGGGGGGGAGGAAAAAGATTAATGAATGTATAAGAAGGGGGCTTAAGGGTTTAAAAGCCCGGGGGTGGGGGGGGGTGAAAGGATAAAAGGGATATGAGGGGGGTGAAAGGGGGCTTAATTAGGCCCCCCGTTAAGAAGCTTCTACTAGGAAGCTTCTCTGACATGGGAGGGGGGGTAACTAGCCATCGGACGGCTATGAAGGCGGCATCGGCGGCTCCACAGCTTCTTCCACGGCCTTCGGTAGTGACGTGATGCCTCCTCCTCTCCCAGCGGCAGCGTTCAGTCTCTCCCTCCCCACTCTCGTCCTCTCCTGGCAACGTCACGGCTCCTTCTTTTCCCCTCCCCCCTGCTAGCTCTCATGGCGAGGGTTTTATAAGGGGAGGGAGGGAATTCCTCCCTCACGTCATGTCACCCTGCATGCCCGTGGAGCCGAGCAAGCTCTAGCGAGGAGCTTACTGGCTCCTCTATCCCCTTCCAGCACGATGCGCCGCTGTGAGGAAAAAGAAATAATAAATATTTGATATATATTACATGTTTTGGTATATATTACATTCTCTCCCCGTTAGAGGAATCGAGATTTCCTCATCTCGAGATAAACTGGGGATAATGATGGTTGAGAATGCCTTCATCTATCCAAGTGGCATCCTCTTCGGGATAATCTTTCGAGTGGATGAGGCATTCTCTCAAGGTTCTGAATCTTAATTGTCTCTCCCTAACATCTAAGATCCTGTTAGGCCTTAGTTCAAGGACTCCTCGACTAGGCATTACAACTGGTTGGTCATCAAGTACATGGTTAGGATTAGGTACATACTTCTTCAATAGGCTGATATGGAATACAATGTGAACCTTTAGGTTCTCAGGGAGTTGTAGTTGATAAGCATTAGGTCCTAAGCACTTGAGGATCTTGTACGGTCCGCAATACCTCGGACTTAGCTTCTTGCAATCTCCTAAAGATAGGGAACTCTTTTTAGGGCTTACGCGAATGAAGACCATGTCTCCTTCTTCGAAGACTCTATCTTGATGTTTCAAATCCGCTATGCCTTCTGTCTATCCTTGGCCGCTTGGATGTCTTGCCTTATTGACTTTATTTGGTCATCCATCTCTTCCAACATCTGCCTTGAAGCTTCAACCCTTAAGGCTGGATTTGAGAAGTTTAGGGGACTTCGACAGTCATGACCATATAATGCTTGGAAAGGGGTCATCTGAATGCTCTGTTGGTAAGAAGCATTGTAGGCAAATTCAACCAAAGGAAAATATTGAATCCACCTCTTCGGCTCCCCACAACAATATGCCCTAAGCATATCCTCGATGACTTGATTTACTCGCTCTGTTTGGCCATCTGTTTGGGGATGGTAAGCTGTGCTAAAATAGAGTTGAGTCCCAATAGCTTCAAAGATAGCTCTCCAGAAGTGTGATGTGAAGAGAGAATCACGATCACTAATCATTCTTCTGGGTAAACTATGTAGCTTGAATATCTCCTTGATAAACAATCTTGCAATATCTGAGGCTTTATAGTTTGTCTTTACCAGAATAAGGTGTACAATCTTAGTAAGCATGTCAATCACAACCATGATGAAGTTGTATCCTCCCTGAAATTGGGGTAGGCCTACAATAAAATCCATACTCATGAATTCCCATTTCATTTGGGGGATGTCAAGTGGTTGCAGTTTCCTTGGCATCCTGACATGTTCGACTTTGATACGTTGACAAGACAAACACTCGGTGACATATTTGAGAACGTCACCTTTAAGCCTCTCCCAATGGTAGCTCTTCCTAACTGCATTGAGAGTCTTGGCATATCCAAGATGTCTTGCGAAAGAGGAATCATGAGCTTTCCACAAAATCTTCTGCTTAAGTGACTAGCTTGCTGGTATACACAACCTTGTTCTATAATAGACAAGTCCACTATTGATAGAAAATTCATGATACTTAGCTTGCAGTTTTTGGTTTTGATTTTTTATAGAGATCTCCCTTAGCATTGTTTGGTAGGCCGAATCATGGCATGCATCCTCTCTAGCTAACTCAAGTATTGGATTGTTTGGCATAGATACTTTTATAGCTAGAGATCTGGCTGTTGATGGGTTCTGCAAGATTAGAGAATTAAGGAATGCCTTGCGACTAAGTGCATCGGCAACTACATTCTCTTTTCCTAGTCGGTACTTGATTTCAAAGTCATACTCCTCCAGTACTTCTATCCACTGATGTTGCCTCATGTTGAGCTCATTTTGGGTAAAGATCCATTTAAGACTCTTATGATCAGTTACTAGGGTAAACTTGTGACCCAACAGGTAGTGTCTCCAAAGCTTTAGAGCGTGGATGACAGCTAGCAATTCTAGATCATGCGTAGCATAATTCCTCTCATGACTCTTCAGTTTCCTTGAAGAGTATGCTACATGATGACCTTCCTGCATGAGCACACATCCCAAGGCAAGTGTGCTAGCATCAGTTACTACCTCAAACTCCTTATTCAGGTCGGGAAGTTTTAGGATAGGTGCTGATACCAAACTTTTCTTCAATCTGTCAAAACTATTTTGTTTGGGAGTTGACAATGCAATGGAAGTTTTCTTCTTCAGTAAGTCTGTCAGAGGTGCTACAATCAAAGCATAGTTTTTTATGAAGACCCTATACCATCCTATCAATCCCAAAAAGCTGCGTATTTCTTTGACAAATGTTGGTATTGGTCATTCTAGCACATTTCTAACCTTGGCTGGGTCCACTGAGATTCCTTCTGCTGATACTATGAATCCCAGATATTCCATCTGACGTTTAAAGAATACACACTTCTTCATCTTAGCATATAGCTTATGTGACCTCATTGTCTCAAGGACAATCGGAAGTTGGGGTTCATGATCTTCTTCCTGTTTGGAATAGACTAAAGTGTCATCGAAGAAGATGAGCATGAAGTCATCAAGATATGGCCTAAAGATATCCTGTATTAATGTGTTGAAGGTGGCAGGTGCATTCGTAAGCCTGAATGACATAACTAGGAACTCAAAGTGTCCATATCTTGTATTGAAGGCCGTCTTTGGGACATCTTCTTCCTTGATCCTTATCTGATAGTAACTTGACCTAAGATCAATCGTGGAGAAGATCTTTACACCCTGAAGATGATCAAGAAGCTCATCTATTCTAGGGATAGGGTACTTGTTCTTGACCGTTGATTGATTCAACCCTCGGTAATCAATACATAGTCGAAGTGTCCCATCTTTCTTTTTCTAGAATAGTACTGGAGCTCCCCACAGTGAACTGCTAGGCCAGATGTATCCCTGATCTAACAGTTGCTTGATTTGTTCCTTCAGCTCAATTGCTTCTGGTATGGACATTCTATAAGGTCTCTTTGCAATTGGCGAAGCTCCTGGTACTAACCTAGTCTCATGATCCACTTCTCTTTGAGGTGGGAGTTTTGTCAACTCTTCAGGGAATACATCCACGTATCCCTTTAGCGAAGAAGTTCCTTCATTAGTCTCTTGTTTCTGATCTAACTTGTTGAGTTTCATCAAGTAGACAGGTAATCCTTTTCTGACTCCTTTTATGATTCGAGATACTTTGGCCAATTGGATTCTTGGCACTCTAGCCTCACCTTGGGTTGTGACTAATTCCCTTTCAGAGTTTCTAAAGGAAACTTGACCCTTTCCACAATGAATGTGGGCATCATTAGGCTTAAGCCAATCTATTCCAAGTAGACACTCATGGATACCTAGATTCATGACTCTAAATTTGACTGAAGTATTCTTTCGTCCCAGAAAGAATTCCACCTTAGCAGTTTGCCTAGTACAAGTAACCTCACGACGATTTGCCAATTCCACAAGCAAGGTAGGTGCTTCTACTGTGGCTATTCCTAATCTTTTTGCACATGCTAGTGAGATAAAGGAATGTGTACTACCACAATCAATCTTGAAACTTTTACCTTGATAGTCCGACGGTGTCTGAATCACTGAGAACTGGTGATTCGGGCCTTTCTTGTGTAGAGCGGCATGGACTATCGCCCTTTCAAACTCTGCTACCATGGTTGGATCTTCTTCTTCTTCTTCTTCGCACATTTGCCTATTGGCAATGCAGATGGTTCTTCCTTTGCCTCGGGTAGCGGCTCCTTGACCACAGCCCGTTCCTTGGAAAGGCGCTTGGCGATGTCTTCCACCAAGCTTGGGACATTTCCTCTTGAAATGACCGAGTTTGTTGTAGTGGAAACAACGAAGGTTTTGGCCATTGCTTTGAGTAGGAACAAAGTTGTTGACATTATTAGTCCTTGCTTTCTTTCTTTGTCCCTGATTATGACCTTGAACTCTCTTCATTTGAGGTCTGAATTCTCCTCTTGTCGGGTGATTATAGGACCAAGCTTTGTTACCCCTTGGTCTAGACTGCACCTCCTGAATTATAGGCGCAGCTCGAATGAGTATTTCCTGAAGATCTGATGGATGCATAGATTCAAGACGAGTATTTATTGGTGGATTTAAATTAGCACAAAATTTGGACACATGTTGTGTCATGTCCATCTGTGGTGCATACTTAAGAAGTGAGACAAATTTAGAGTAGTATGCGTAAAGAAAGAGCCTCAGCTGTTTTAGCTCGTAGAACTTATTCATTTTCTGCGTGTGATATGCAAGTGGCAAGTATCTTCCTGCATGGCTTTCTTCAGCTTCTCCCAGGTAACTGATCCCTCTGTGATCCCTTGATCCGTGCACCATTGCTTCCACCAAAGCTTGGCTTCGCCGGTGAGCTTTAGCTTGGCGAGCAAAGACTAATTGGCGGGTGCAGTAACAGCTGCTTCGAAGTAATCCTCCATAAACTCAATCCAAATTTCAGTATCAGCTTGGATGGACCTACCTCTTCCATCAAACTCGGGCGGCTTAATCTGTTTGAGAAGAAACTTCTTCTCCTGCATTACAGCAATACTTGATGTAGAAGGTGAACTAGGAACTTGTACCTGGGGTTGTGCCTGGATAAAGGTTTCTTAATGTTATTATACGATAAATGTTATTGATTTATATTACATCTTCAATTCTGCTATCACGTAAGCAATGTAGCTACTTAACTTTTTATCAATTCTCAAGCACAATCAGACATTGATAAAAAGAAGTCTTATTTGTATTTATATGGGCATAGCCCTTTCGGAATACAACATTTCTTGCGATGATAAGCCAAATGTTACATTTAGTTTGGGGAGAAAAACGTTGTATTACATTTATCTACAGGAACTGTATAATAGTATGGTTTTGGATCATGGATCTTCAGGAATCGGTAAGTCATTGGAAGTTCAGGGTATCCTTTTCTTTGGAACCCATTCTTTTCATGGTGGCCCAACACTTTAATCCTGTCGGTGGGGATTACACGGGTTACTTTCTCATATACATATGAGTTCATCTCAACCCTCCAACCTTGAATATGTAAAGTTGAGTTTACGTGATCTTCCACAAAAATGAACAGCTTCACGACTTTCAGGTCTTCCAACCACATGATCCTTTTTAAGTTGGTTTGTAGGTAAGCAAACCGGTGGGTGGCTATATAATAGATTCTTGAAGCACCCGTCCATCTTCGTTCCATGTACAAAGGTGATGGATTATAGATTTGCTCTAGGATGTTCATCATCTCAACCCTTTGTCGATAATGCGGAGAATGCATTGCAGTCATAAACATGACTCGAAATACCAAGAACTTGTTCCACGCTTCGTAATTCTGCAAGACAGCATTGAAGGTAAGGAAATGTTTGGGTAGCAACATTTGCTTCAACTTATTAATATTTCATAAAAACAATTTCATTGTTGGTCGGCTCTGATACCAACTGTAACGTGTCCACTTGTATCTTCAGGACACGTCTTAGCAGTCCATCGGAAAGGATGTCTAGAAAGCTCCGCCTAGCACTCCCATGGAATGTTACGAGGTTTGCGATCTAGGGCTTTCTGCGTCTGCCACGTAGCAAAAGTATTCCAGCCATTCCCACTTAGGATCGACCTGATTTAGGGTTTTCCTCGGGTTGTTTTAGTTATTTAATTACCTAATACATTAGTTGGACATGTAACAACTAGCTTCTTTAATTAACCCATTAGGCACTGGTTCCTTCACGTAATCTTATCACTTGACATAGAAAAACAATATCAGACAAGTTCCTTATTAACAAGTTATCATATTTATCTTTGAAATACAAAGATTCCAGCCCATAGGCTTATCCACAATCCACCCGAAGGCTATCCAACAATCCAGAGGGATCACTAATCCAAGTTTTCGCCCGTAGGCTAGTATGAGGGCCTCGAGATCCAATCTCAAGTCAGGTTAGCCTCTTGTACAGGGCCCGGAGGGGAGGGATTTATGGGCCAGAGCCCCCTGGCACCGAAGCGTCCTCCTGCTCCAAGTAGCGCTCAACGGAGAGACCTCTCGCGGCGAGTTCGGTCCACATTCCCGGCGTCGTTAACAACCCCCTTGGTTAGGGTCAGGCACGCAATCGGGGGTAACTGCAGCTGCCTCTCCCTTCAGTCATTCAACCTAAAGTATAGATATCCATTTATCTTTTTAATTCATTGCCCAATCAAGGCCAAACAGTGCTCTAAAAATCTGTAGCAAGCACAAACATTTCCATTGATCGTTCTTGTTGGCAAACTACTAAGGAATGAATCCTTCCTTTCGAATGCATCCAACACTCGATCATGGATGACTTGCAACTTGGCAAGATCCCCTATATCCTGGGTTAGGGCATGCCCTATTAACTCGACTTGGTCAAACCTTAAGTTCATCATTATTTCAGTTTATCAGCTGGTCTTTAGTTTCAATCAATTTTCTTTGCTCAAGAAAGATACTAAATTAGGATGATTATTCATCCTCTTGCAAGATAACTTGCGTAAGGACCTGCCAACCTCATTGCGAGAATTTGGCCATTCCCTTGTGATCCAATCACAAGATCATATGACTCCACACTTTTTGCGCAAGTGTAGCATCAAACTATGAGACAATGGAGTCACAAAACAATCTGTTTCAGGTTACTAGGCTGACGTCGTTAGATCTAGGGTTTCCAAGTTTCATCTTGTAAGATTCTTAGGGACAACCCTCGCTCACTTTCCAATTTCATTTCACTGTCCCTACATTTCGGTGAAAGAGGGCAAGTATTTAGGGTATAGGAGTTCCAATTTTAGCAATATGTAACGATTAGGTTACGTATTAATTCTTAGTGAATTCATTGGAATTTAACTCGTTCTAAACGAGTACTCCATGGTTTAGGTGTTTCAGGTTCATACCAATTTGGTTAACTCTAGAAAAAAAATTACGTGATCCTTTCCACATGACTCGTTGTCTATGCGTAAATTAAATTTTCAACCTTAACTTATCGATTTAAGGTCAGGTTAGGTTGATTCCAACTAATCTTCCTATACATTGAGAACAAAATTCATGCTAAACAAGAAACCTTTTATTTGATAATTTATGCAGTTGACAAACGATAATTTCCTAGATTTTATGCATCGTAAGAATCATTTCATGCTTTGCACTTTCCATGATGATTTATTGCAAAGAGGATATGGGTTAATAGTGAGATACATAGTTTATACATCTAGGCTTAAACAAAGTATACTATTTAATGGAAAATAATCTAGTTTATAATTCATTTCAATGCATAAAGCTATTTGTCATAAATGCATTTCTGCTTTCTTTATTTTGCATGATTCAATAAAAGTATTAATGACTAAGTTCCTTTGTTGTGAACATCTAGGAAAAAAATATATCCTATATCCAACAATTAACCTTCCATGATTGAATTACAATAATATCAAATCAAAATTAGGAAGGAAAACCTGGGCTTGGGGTGAGATATCCACGTGGATGCTGGGAGACGACCCTCCTGCGGCTGCGCCTTGGACTTTCTTAGGAGGCATTTCTGCCGTGGAAGCAACTTTACAACTCCTTTTTGATATTCCACCGTGGCTCTCTTTTGCAATAACTTGCACCGTCCGCCAAAAGCAGTTTTAGAAGGCTTCCTCCTTGGAGTCGGGAATTTGAAAGGGGTGTTTCAGAATCTTTCACGACTAAGATCCATTAAGTCATGGGGAAGGCTTAATGGCCTTTGTAAGGACTTGCATGAAGGGGGAATAAAAGGGTGTGGAATCCCTTACGAGGTTTTTTTGAGTGGGAAAGGGAGGTGTTAAAATACCCTCAACACTCTCTTTCCTTTAGCGAGTGGGGAAAAAAACAAAGCCCAAGGGTATTTTGCATAGGCCAAGGAAAGGGCTAAGGGGTTTAAACATGAGGGGGGGTGTGGTTTCAAGATGCCCAAGGGAAGGGCTTAAGGGTTAAAACAAGGGGGAGGAAAAGGGTTTTTAAAGCCTAAGGGAAAGGCTTAGGGGATAAAATACAAGGGGGGGGGGGGGGGGGGGGATGAAAAGACCTTTAAGGTCTGAACTCTTTTTTTGGAGGGAAAAGGGGCTTATAAAGCTTTAAAACCCAAAGGGGGGGGGGGAGGTCTCAAAAGGCACAAGAAAGGGGGCCTTGGGAGGTTTTAGGACACGGGGGGGTGAAAGGGGGCTGATGTAGCCCTTTAGAAGCTTCCCCCCCAAGAAGCTTCTAAAGCTTCCTCCATGTGGAAGGGGGAAGCTCAAATGGTGACTTAGGCAGCGTCTCGACAGCTCGGGGAGAAGCACGGATTGGAATGTCAAAGCCCGACTCGTGTTGTGTCAATCTTCCCTCCTCCTTCCACACAGGCTATCAGAGTGGCGCAGCAACTCGGCTTCTCCCTCTCAGTTTTGGCACAGTGTCATAGTGGCAGCATTCCATCTTCATCCCCATCTCGGGCCTATCCATCCTCTTTCAGCGTGCGGCCCCACCTCAGTTATATAGGGGAGGGGAGGGGGATCCTCCCTCTCCTAACGTGTCGATGGGCATGGCCGTATCACCCTGCGAGCTCCATCGAGCAGCTTCCGCATCCTTTCTATTCCCCTCCCCTTCCAGCACAATAGTCGGTTGGGGAGTGGAATAAGAAAAAAAATTTGCATTATCCTTAGGAAATTATCAAAATTTCTATATCCTTATCTTCATTACTTAAAAGGGGGTTCATGCGGGTAGTGTTTTGGTATATATTACAATGATGTGGGTTAAAAATAAGGTATCTTTAATATACAATTTCTATTCATTTTTTACATATAGAAGGGTGTAACATAAATGTGTTATTTATATATTGGATAGAAACGGGTTATGTTTTATTTTTAAAAAAACTTAGAGATAATGATACTTATAATTAGGCCTTGAACACACATGATGTAGAGGTTATACATATAGTGAACCCCCTGAGACTACTTTACAAATGCATGATGGATGGAAAGGAATGAAGATAGACATTAAAGAAGATGAAGGATAGTTGAACAATCATCCATCCCCCTTCTTGTTGCCAAGAGGTCAAGAGGTTCCATATCCATGAATTCATGTTTCACGTTTCATATGCATGAATTCACGTTTCACTCAAATAGCTAACTCAAAAATGACAAAATGACGAATTACTACCATAAAAGCTAATGTTAAATTATAAAAATATCTTTTATCTCAATTAATGTCAAATTTAATAGTGAAACGTTTGGGCATCATGATTTCCTAGTGTAAATCGTGATTTTTCAAACTTGCTATGTGTTTGAATGAAATATGTACCATGTATATTGTTAAATGCTCATTTAATGTCACAATGGATTGTTCAGGGGTTTAAAGTTTTAAATCTTGCATCCATAAATAGATCAATGATTTGGAAATTTTTGAAAGGAAAAATTTCACAAGATTATAACATCTTGATAGGGGCCTAGGGGGTGCACTTATAAGAAATTATCTATATAACATGCATTCAAAGGGTATTAAGAGATAATCTTTCTTTCTTTGTTTATATACTATAAGGCCATAAAATGGTCCCTTTTACTTTACTAAACTTATAGTTTTTTTGAAAATTTGTAATTTAAAAATCCCTTTTGTAAATATAATCTTGTAAAATCTACTAGCTAGAATACCCTTTCCTTTGAACTCACATAGTATCTTGCATGTCCTATAAGGGGGACTCCCCGGGGGTAGGGGAACGAAATAAGATGCCAACTAAGGATGACCAATTCCATGCAAATAGTACCATGATTGCATGTGAAAAGGAAAAATTGCATGAGTTCAAGAGGATGTATGATTTGTTAGATGTTTCCCACATGATTATGGATGAAGAGTCCCATGCTTTCCCTTGCAATAACAAGTATAAAGACTAGTCTTCAAAAGCTACAATATTAGACAAGACCTATACTAATCAAGGAAGGTGGTGGGTTGTACCATAATTGCGACTCAAAATATTTGTAAAGTACCTAGACCACCTATCCAATAGATATGGTCAGTTACCCATTGATGAGCTAAAATATTAATGTCTAGTTTATCAATTCTTAGAACTAGTGCGATCTACTTTCTTGATTGAGGTGTCCCTATCACTAGCAAAAACCATTTCAAAGGATAAAATCCATATGGGGTGAGAAAAATAAGAAAAGGCAAATGCTCGGATCTGAATGGTATCTCCCACTTGAGGTGTAGGAGACCATCTAGGATGTCAATTGGTGGAGACTTGTGTGCCTTTGTCAATGCTTATGTAAGAAGAGGTGGGATCCCTATCATTGCTAAAATAAAAGAAGAATTAAGCTACTCCCCAAGTCTTGCATTCAAGATAAACCCAATCTATGAAGGCCCCTGACATTTTAAATGTAATCTACAAAATCGTTGCAAAGGTAATAGCATGAAGAGTGAAGTCCATACTACCAAAGGTTCTACATAAGTCTCAATACAGATTCCTCTATGAAAGGGAAATACATGACACAATCCTCAAATTGAATAATGGTTTCCATTGAATATCCAATATAAATTGAGGAAAACTTGGTGATCATCAACATAGATTTAGACAAGGTCTACAAAAGTGTTTGGTGGGATTTTTTCACTACACTCATGTCTAGACTAGGAATGGGGGGATAACTTTGTTGTATGGTGAATGTACTCTTCAACAATGTAGCCACAACAATTGGACTCAAAATATACATATGTCACCCTTTTTAGTTTAAGGATATTGGGCAAATAAGGATGTTTTCTTGCACCTATCCTCTTCACCATAGTTGATGATCCACAAATTAAGATGGTGGATATCAAAATGCAAAGAGGACTAATCAATGGTGTCCTTCTACTAATAACTCCCAAATGTGCACCCAACTTTTTATTGATGATAACTCAAATCTAAATTTGACTTATGGGGTTAATTTGGGACTAACATTTATGAAAAGTATGTAATTTTGAGGCATACAATTTAGTAATCTTAAGACAGATATTCTCTATCCAGGTTTGGAAGATACATGTGATTTGATTTCTCAATTGGACTATAAGATAATCAAGGCAAGAGAAGTTCTTTGGTATGTAGAGTGCCCTCTAGGGTTAGAAATATGGATTGGATGTGAGGAAAGACGGAAAATAGATTAAACATATTTTTTTCCTTGCCTCTAAGCTTTTGAGGCAACTCAATAGTGGTAGACAAGATACTCTCACCTTCCTTAAAGCTTTTAATACTAGTAATCCCATTCTTGAAGGCATAATGGAAGAGAGATGAAAAATTGCAACAAAGATCTTTGTGGAGCTTCAGACCAAGTAGTAGCACCAACTCACTCTAGAAAGTGATGACCACAATGTGGACCATTAGGGCTAGGGAAATTTGAGGAGAAATCAACTTAGAATCCAAAAGTTTGATCTTCATATTGCTTTATAAGCTTAGTGAGAAAAATCATGGGCTATCATGATTAAACACAAGTCAGAGAAGGCAAATATATATGTGGAAAAATGGACATCACTTGCCCATAAGGCAAAGTTACATGGGAAAAAATGAACAAAACATACATGGGTGAAAATGGACAACACTTACCTAGGAGGATAGTGCTTGCCAATGGGAAAATATAGCTCCCAATATCTATCATGATAGAAATGCTCATTGAAGAATGTAGCTAAGTTATCTCCAAACTTCAATGGAAATTTTAAAATGAGAGTTATATGAGAGGCACAGTGTTGCTACAAAGTGTTTGGATGTCTCCCCAACCTTATGCTATGAACATCCCCCCCATCACCCAAGACCTCAAAATAGAAATAGGGGACTATTGAGATGATTGGATATCTGTAACACTAACATGTAAGGAGTACTTGAGTTGGAGGAAATGGATGCACATGGGTTCCTGAAACATGCATGTGATGCATATTACAAACATACGGATTTAGATGGATGTATGGTACATAGATGTGTTATGTGTGGTCAAATACGCTATCTACATTGGATACACATGTGTGTAGTTAGATGCACATGCATGCACACATGTGCAGTCAAATGTACATGTGGATGCATTGAGATGCAAACTATGAACGCACAAGAATTAAAGGATGCACTATATAGGGTGATGGATGTAGGTGAGAATGTACAAGTGTTGATGAGGGTACTACAATGTAGGCAAATGTATATGTGTGTAGTCCAATGCACATGGATGCACATATTGTCGTGATGCTTCCCGTCCACCACTACAAACCTAAGGGCATAGTTTTTTTGCCAAGAATTTGAACTCATTAGTTAACTTCATTAGGAATTTGTTTTCTGTTGTGTGGCTACTAGTCAATGGCTATGGGAGTTTATTCTCCAGGGTTGCTTGCCAAGCTCATAGGCTAGTCATCCATAAGAACGAACTTGTTGCAATATTAAGGTTTGGTGCGGAAGAGCTTTTCAAGGATGACAAAAATGAGGACGAGTCAAAAAGGAAACTAGAAAACATGGACATTGATGAAATTCTTGCTAGAGGTGAAAAAGTTGAGTCAAAAAATGGTGATGAAGATGGGGAAGGAAATGAATTGCTTAATGCTTTCAAGGTAGCCAACTTTAGCACTACTGAGGATGATGCTTCATTTTGGAGCCATCTAACTCATTACTGAAGCAATTTCACAAGTAGAGGAAGCTCTTGTCTCTAAGGCAACAAGGAATCTCAAAAGCTATGCTGAGGAGGGGCAATATGAAAAGTCCTCCAAGAGGTGGCGTTATCATGCCACTACGCGGGCACAGAGTGAAAACTCTGGAGTGCATCATCATCTGACTTTCTTATTGATGTAGAGAGTCAATGTGATCAGAGTCATTAGTGCTAGTGTCTTGGCATAGATGGTCCAAAAATACTAGATTTTTGGACAATTTTAGCCTATTTTTTATATTATTTATTGTAAATTTTTGAAAAAGTTAGAAAAGCTTCTAGATTAGGATGGCATGCAAAAAGCAAGTTACTTTTTCAGCCAGTTATGGGATTTTTAATAAAAAAGAAAGATGGAAAAAATTGTGTGCATTGCGATCGTTGTTGATAGGCTAAAAACTACACTTTGAAATGGAAGAAGAAGAAGAAAAAGTGATCTTGGAGATCCCTGAGCAGGTATCTGGATGTTTTACCCCCCTTTTGAAGCCAACTGAGCCATCAGATTTGGGTTTCAAGCAGTAGAGAAGGAGCTATTATTTTGATGCACGTTTTTGTTCTACAAAGGAGCTCTAGGAGATCTAATACCTAGAGATTGCTTTTGAGTAGTGCCAGACAAAGGATTTCATGTTCTGTTACGATACATATTGATTCAATTCATTGTGCTTTATCTTTATCATGATTACCTCTTGTCTATTCTTTTTCTTCTCTTCCATCTCCTATCTCTACTTCCTTCTATCTCTCATCCTCGGTGGATATGACCTTTCAACAAAAACCCCTTTGACATTGGTGAACCCAACATGAAAGGTCGTTAGAAGAAGGAAATACAAGATGGGGGAACCTTTGAACACAATCTCCAATGATGTTTTGCAACAGATATTGTAGAATATGAATATGCTTATGCAGGGGTAACAACAACAATAGGTGGTGCAAGCTTCTACTCAAACAGAAAGTGTTGTGATGAATTCTCTGCAAGCAGTTGAGCATGAGATGAAGTTATTCAATGGCAGGAATGTATCTACATATGTATATGCCTATGCTCAAAAGATGCAAATTTTTTGGGGGGTTGGCTCAACTTACATGGTGACGGTATTTTGTTCAGATCACTATACATGAACTGAAAGCGCGAATTACTGAATTATACATGTAGGATGTTGACTGGGTAGCTTTCAAGAAGACACTCAAGGAAAAATTTTACATTGAGGATACCAATTTGATTACGCACAAGACTTTTCAAGAGAGGGTTTTACAACCCAATAAGGGTCTTGTGGCTACAAAATTGTCAACAGAATTTGAAAGTGGATTTGAGCAGTTGGATCTTACAGAACAACAAGCTCTTGCAAGTCAGAAATTTGAATTGTTTCTACAAGGCAACAGATCCTGAGCTTCAAGAGAAGCTTGATGATTTGCTAGAAGATTAGATTACAAAGACAGGTCTAAAAATAGATTGGAGACATGTCAAGGAAGGTATTACTGCACTTGTGAAAAAGGACAGAAGAAGAGAAAGATTGCATGTCTCTAGCTTGCCCATTGTTATGGGAAAAATAGTTGAAGCATCCAGTAAGCCAACCACTTCTGTGGCTAACCCTATGGTTATACCTGCTATTCTTCCCTCTGTTAGGGAAGATGTCTTAGATGAATCGGTCAAAGGCATGCAGGATCTTAAATTGAAGGTGGAAAATTTGGATGAAAAAGGACAAGAGGAAAGGGGATAGATAGTAGTCCCTAAGCCAGGAAAAAGATGTATGTGGTGTGATAGTTTGCAGCATGAGAGAAAGGATTGTGTTGCCTATCAGGAGGTCTTGGCATGATAGCTCATCTTTTGGAAAGATCCATGCACAAGAAATGGGATTGCCTCTTTCTTTGAATTTTGGAAAGGGAGGTATGCAAAAGTTGTTGGAAGACTTGATTGTTCGAAATGCTTATGCAGCAATACATGCTTCTACTTTTGGTCTATAGTTGGATAGAATGCATGGCTAAGTGATGGTCCAAAGGCTAAAATATGGGCACATGATTTACATGCAGCTGAAAAGAGAAAGGTTATTGATAGTGAAATGTCTCATGCAGGGCAAGACATTCGTTACATAACTGGATGGGAATCACCGATAGATGCATATTTAGTGTATGCATATTTAGCAAAAGTACAAAACACCGATGTACTTGACATGGAAGACAAAGGAAAACGAGATTAAGATAATGCAAGGACATCTAAAAGAGTGACAAGAAGAGGTGTGGATCAGCTTAAAGCTACAAATCATCCACTTCCCAAGCATGTTATGGAAGAGGTCAATTAGGAGCAAGAATAGGATAACAAACAAGAGGGCAAAAAGAAGGGCAAGCAGCAAGAATATAAGTTGTAGTCTAACATTGAGATAGCCACATATCTTAAGAATGTTCTTGAAGAACAGATCTTAATTAGTCAGGTGGAATTCACCTTGGAAAAGGTGCTTGGCATTGCCAAGCGACAATTTCATGATGAGATAATTGACATAATTAAGAGGAAGCATCAGTTTCTTGGTGATACCACTAGTGCATTGCTGCAATTTGAAGAGGAAACTGGTTTGTTGGGTATTCGGGCTGAATATGAGCATGAAGTAAGTACTGGGTTATATATGCAGGATGCTACTAATTAGTGGAAAACATGTGGAAAAGAGAAGAAAGTGGCTGAAAATGCATTGTCTTGTAGCAATATGCATGGTGGAGTAAGGCAGATGCAACAATATGGGGAAGAGATTCTAGGATTTATTCCTCAAAGTAATAACACAAGAAATCACTGGGCGAAGGCTACCACTAAAATAGTAGTGAAAATAGGGAAACATGAAACTCCTTGTGTTGCTTTACTTGACCATGGGTCTGAGATAAATGTCATTGAGTGTGGATTGTATGAAAATGGTGCATGGCTTATGGACATTGATCATGGTTGGCATATGAGGGCTGCAAATAATTCTTTGGGAGAGCTTTATGCTGCATATCCTAATGTGAAAGTGACGATTGGTGATGTAAAAGAAGAGCAATACTTCTTTGTGCAAGATCATTCCTCATATGAAGTGATTTTTGGATATCCCTATATTACAGGAGTGCATATGGAAACAAAGGTGCTTGATGATGGTTCTACTTATGCAAGAGTCAGAAGCAAGGATGGGAGGAAAGAAGTCCAATTTCTTATTGTTTGTGTTAATCATCCTAGAAATCATGATACGCTTTGAGAGTCTCCTTTGGCTCCAAATGCAAGGGAATTCAAAGACCTAGATTTTTATTAAGCCCTCTTGTAATGCAGGCTACAGTAGTGCTGTTAAGAGGATGTACTCGCCTCTTGATGTAATGAAGCATGTATTTACCATTGGTTATCCTCAATTTATGGCAAACAGTTCATGTTGGTTTAAGCCTATGGAAGCTATGTGCAAGGCTAAACGCATACCCATGAAACAGGCTACTAAGGAACTAAGAGAATTGGGGCTGTTAGCTAAAAATGAAGACATTTCAAGCATTTTTTATGGGTTGAATATTAATGACACTATGGCTAAAATTTCAACAACTATACATGCAGAAAATGAGGCTGAAAACATAGTGTTGTCAGTATGTTCTTTTTGGACATGTATGATGTTATAGCATTGTTTGCTCAATAGGAAGGAGCACAATGGGCTGAAGCACTTGTGAAGTATAAGATAGTTGAAAAAAAGGTGAAACCAATTTCTTTGCCACTTCCACCAAAAAGTGAGGGTTTGTATGAAAAAGTGTCAAGGTAGCCAAGCTTACAGGATCCTAAAGATATAGGTCATCAATTTACATCTGAAACATTATACGAATTGAAAGTTGGTGCAAAAGGGTTTCTTTTGCCTCCTGAAAGAGATTGTTTTATGCATATATTGGCTAGGCATGGAAAGGCATTTGCGTGTCAGCTAAGTGAAATAGGTTGTGTGGATCCAAATGTTGTCTTTCTTATGGTAATATTTACTGTGCCACATATATCATGGAACTTGAGGCCTATTCCACTGCCTAAATCTTACATGCCAAAGCTAATGGATTTGCTAAATGAAACGATTTACATGAAGATCTTGGAGCCCTCTTTAACCCCGTACTCAAATCATTGGTTTACTATACCCAAAAAGAGTGGGGCTTTGAGATTTATTCAAGACATGCAACCGGTCAATAAAGTGACCATAAGACATGTGGGTGCAAGTGATGGGGTTGATGAATTTTCAGAGGCTTTTGTAGGTAGAGTGGTCTATTCTTTGGGTGTGAGGGTATGACCAATTTTAGCTTGCAATTTAAAGCATGAATATCACAACCATGAAGAATCCCTTGGGGTTAGTACGAATGTGTACTCTCCCACAAGGTGCAACAAACTCAATGGCACACATGACAAATGCTATGAATAGAGTACTCGGGGATTTTATACCACAATTGACAATGCCCTTCTTGGATGATGTTCCAATCAAAGGGTGTGTAGTGGATGAAAAGAATGAAGGGATGGATGCTCATGGGTGTAGACAGTTTATTGCTGACCATATTGTGGATTGTGAGAGGATTTTGACGCATCTAGAAGAGGTGCATTTAACTCTTTCTGGACAAAGGTCTTTCTTTGGAGTTGAAGAGGTTTTGATTAATGGGCATATGTGTGGGTCCTATGGGCAAAGACCATCACTAGCAAAAATAGATGGGATTGATAGAATGCAAGATGTATACACAAATGTATCAGAGGTGCGTAGATTTTTGGGAGCATGTGTATTCTATTTGATATGGATTCCTCACTTTGCACAGGCAAAGATATGCAATACGCTTTGGTGCTCAAGTATTGACTGAATGATAGAGAATATCCACAAGTAAAAGGAGACTTATGGGGAATTGTGACGGCCCTTAAATGTGATAAGGAGTATTTTATGGGTGCTCGTGTAGTCATTGAGATCGATTGTTTGCCAATATTGGGTATGATTACTAGTGCTACCCCGGACATTGCTATGCTCCGATGGATTGCATACATCAAATCTTTGAACCCTGAATTTTAGCATATTGCAAGAAGAGATAACCTAGTGGCAAACATGTTATCTCGGGCACGCTATGAGAATGAAGATGGGATGATGGATAAGAAGGAAGAAGATGAATTTCTTGCAGATGAAAATGATGTTGTAAGAGTGAATTTAGCAATGCAAGGTGTTGTTATAGCATTAACAGAAGCTTGGACAACAAAGAGAAGACACATTAGATGTTTTGTATCTTCTGTAGAAGTATTTCTAGAAGACAAATATGCGGGAGAGTGGCTGAGAATTGGCCAATACCTCAGCTAATTAACAAAGGGAGATGAATGGTCAAATGATAAGTTTAAGAAGATTGAGAGAAAATCCTATGGGTTTTTTTTAAGAGATGGATATTTATGGAAACATGCTAAAAAGAAATAGGGTATGCCATTGAGAGTTTTAGGTGACAGAGCTTCACAAGTAAATGTTATGCATGTTGAGATATCGAGCTCCACTCGTGATACACCAGGGTGACCGTTGTATATTTATGTCACCGACTTGTCAGTTGCAGACGCGGTTGGTACACCGCCCATGAATAATAGCTACATGATAGCTATCCTTATCTACTCTAGTTCGTGGCTCAGTTAGTATGCCACCTTAGTTAGTTGAGTTTGGTTTGAGACCCATATATAGGGTTCTTCTATTTCTTTGTACTAGAGTTCTTTTGGCTTACACAACTAAGAAGAGGAAAACTGTTTTCAGCCTCCACCCTTGTGTGTATTCCCCCATTGTGCAAGCAAGAAAGCTTCAAGCGAGACTCCTTCCTTCTCTCCCACAATCTTGACATGGTATCAGAGCCTTGTTCGTGGTAAGGAGCTCAAGAAAGCAAGCCAAGCTCGCGGTGTTCTGGTAAGAGGAGCAGTGTTGCTTTCATTTTCTGTTTTGGGAGCAGATCTCTGCAGGTAGCACAGCCGGAAATTGCAGGAGTGCATTGTCTCAGGTTGAGACGCCCTTCGCGGTGAAGCAAGAGGGCAGTATATGCTGCGGGTGAGGGCTTTAGCCCTCGGCGACCTTGTTTTTTTGATTTGAGGCCATTTCGGGGCCTGTTTTGCAGAGGGAAGTTTTCTGCACGCACTCAGGAAAAGGCTCAGTTTTATGCTGTGCGACCACTGTTCTACAGGTCGGTGAAAAGTTACTGTAGAAATTGCATCGTATGCTTGTGCGCAGAGACATTGGGAGTTTCAGAATCATCCTTGGTTCCTGTTTATGCAAAATCGTCACTAGGAAGTGACTGTGTGGTCAAATACCACTTTCGCCAGTTTTGCAGATTTGCCCTTGTGAGGGTGAAGCTGTGTTTTTTGCAGTGACAGAATTTCTTGCAGTATTCTGTAATGGCGTCTGATTCTCTTTCACAGATTGTCACTGAAAAGCTTGACAAGAACAACTTCCAGGCATGGAAGTTTAGAATGACGAATTTCCTTATGGGAAAAGGATATTGGGAATTTGTTGCAGGAAATGAAGAAGAACCAGTTCTTCCTGATGTTCCCAATCAACAACAAATGCAGGCATTTAAAACATGGCATGAGAGAGCCAGGAAAGTTATGTATTGGCTGTCTATCAGCATTTCAGACTCTATGATTGTGCATATTCAGGATGCAAGTACGCCAAAGGAGGCATGGGATACTTTGTCAAAAATGTATAGCACAAATACGCAAGCCAGGAAAATGCAGCTCAAGCAAGAGTTGCACAATGTACAAAGAGAAAATATGACCATCAACGACTACCACATGAAGGTGAAGAAGATTGCAGATGCACTTGCTTCCATTGGGTCGCCAGTGGAAGATGATGATTTAGTTTCCGTGACCTTGAATGGTCTAGGAAAGGATTATGCACAGTTTCGGACATCCATTTCAGTTCGTGAAAGATTTCCTGATTTTGAGGAGTTGATTGCTCTTCTAATTTCTGAGGAGCAGAGAAATGGTGGTGCATCTTCTTCAGGAGGAACTTCAAAAGAAGCTGTCTTCTACTCAAATGCTGGAAGAGGTAGAGGCAGAGGTAGAGGAGGCCGATTTGGAGGCCGTGGCAGAAATCAGAATATGCAGCAAACTCAAGAAAACCAGTCCTATGGAGGAGGACGTGGTAACTCTAGAGGCAGGGGGAGCCAAAGAGGTCGTGGTGGATGGCAAAGAGGCCAAAATGCAAACAGTAATGTTGAATGCTACTATTGTGGTAAAATGGGTCATATGGCTAAAGACTGCTATAAAAAGCAGAATGACATCATGAATGGAAAACTGCAACAAGGGAATTATGCATCTTCTAGTAGACAGGGTGATGACAGAAATGAGCATTTGTTCATGGTGCAGCACATGAACAATTCTATGACAAGTGCAGAAGAAAGCAATGATGTATGGTATGTTGACTCAGGTGCATCAAACCACATGACAGGTCATGCAGAATGGATGGAGGATGCAAGGAAAATGGAAAAACCAGGATTTGTGGAGACTGGTGATGATACTGCACATCCTATTGTGCAGATTGGAAAAATTCCCTTGTCTATGCAGGGTGGGAAAAAGAAATACCTGTCCGATGTATTTCATGTCTCGAATATTACCAAGAATCTGGTTTCAGTTGGTCAAATGGTTGAACAGGGCTTGCAGGTCAGATTTAATCCTCATGGATGCTTTGTTGAGGATATGAAAAATAAAGGTCGCTTGATAGCAAAAGGAAAGAAGAAGGGCAAAATGTTTACATTGGATGCAGACATGTCTGAATTGAGTGCAGCAATGTTTGCACATGGGACCGGTGTAGTTGCAGATATTGATATCTGGCATAAACGCATTGGTCATGTTAATGTACAACGACTTAAATCAATGCAGGCCCAAAATATTGTTGCAGGATTGCCCAAATTCAAGGTTGCAGAAATGCATAAGGTATGTGAAGCCTGTCAGTTTGGAAAACAGGCAAGGAAACCATTTCCTAGACATGTTCAAGAGAGTGAGAAGCCATTGGAATTAATTCACTCTGATGTGTGGACAACTAAAGCTGCATCTCTTGGAGGCTGTCATTATTTTGTCAGTTTTATTGATGACTATAGCAGAAAAGTTTGGGTGTATTTTATGAAAAAGAAAAGTGAAGTTTTTGGGCATTTCAAAACTCTTAAAGCTATGGTTGAAAAAGAAACAGGCTTGCAGATAAAATGCCTAAGGTCAGATGGAGGGGGAGAGTACCTCTCAAATGAGTTTGCAAAGTTCTTGCAGGAGCATGGCATAAAGCAGCAATATTCATGCAGTTATACCCCACAACAAAATGGAATTGCAGAAAGGAAAAACAGGCATATTGGAGAGGTATCTCGTGCCATGCTCAATGAAAAAGACTTGCCAGATTTTTATTGGGCTGAAGCAGTTGCTACAGCAGTCTACATAATGAACAGGACTCCCACTGCAGCAATACATGGAATGACTCCAGAGGAGAGGTATACTGGTAGGAAACCAGATATTTCTCATTTGAAAATTTTTGGTTGCATTGCCTATGTACATGTGCCAGATGAGCTGAGATCCAAGTTGGATCCAAAAGTTGAGAAGTGCATCTTTATTGGTTACTCTCTGCAGCAAAAAGGGTATAGATGCTATAACCCTTCTACTCGTAAGTTTACAGTGAGCAGAGATGTTGTTTTTGATGAGATGAGTAGCTGGTATAGACCAGTAAATGTGATTGATGATGAAGATGCACAAAATGGTAATGCTACACAGAATTCACAGCAGCAGTCACAAAATATTAGTGGACCTGGAGCGTCCTCTAGCAGTGGTTCACATTCTTCGCCATGGACAGGCAGATTGAGATCAGGAGAATCTTCTCAAAGCAATGCAGATAGTGGTATGCAGGTATCACGAAAAGGAAAAGAGAAGGTAGATCAGCCCATGTTTGATGTGAATGCAGGTCACTCTTATGTGGATGGTGAATCCAGTGGCTCAGAACACAGCATTGATGATGAGTTGGGTATTCCTTCTATTGTTACACCTGGAGTAAGGAAGACCAGGGATGTTTTGAGAGCACCTGGGAGTGAACCTACTTTGCGCAGGTCTACAAGAGCTAGGTATCCTGTGGATAGGCTGAAATATGATGGATTTACAGCCATTCACTATGCATATATGGTCAAAGTGATACAGGAACCAGAACCCACATCTTTTGAGCAAGCCATGGGAAAAGAAAAATGGGAGAAAGCCATGGATGAAGAAATGGATGCCTTGGAAGCAAATGCTACATGGGAGTTAGTACCTTTGCCTAAAGGTAAGAATGCAATTGGCTGTAAGTGGGTTTATAAGGTGAAGCACAATGCTGATGGTTCTGTGAACAGATACAAGGCAAGATTAGTAGTCAAGGGGTATGCACAAACATATGGCATTGACTATGAAGAAACATTTAGTCCGGTTGCAAGGATGGCAACCGTAAGAGCAGTCATTGCTATGGCTGCATCAAAGGGATGGTCTTTACATCAGATGGATGTAAAGAATGCCTTCTTGCATGGTGATTTGCAAGAAGAGGTCTATATGGAGCAGCCACTAGGTTATGTGCATGTTGTTCATCCTGAGTTTGTTTGCAGGTTGAAGAAAGCCTTGTATGGCTTGAAGCAAGCACCTAGAGCATGGTCTGACAAGATAGGACAGTATCTTGTCACTATTGGCTTTCAGATTTCCAAGGCAGATTTCTCACTTTATGTGAGAAAAACAGAGAAAGGTATTATGCTGCTTGTCATTTATGTTGATGATTTGATTATGACAGGTGACAGTGATGAAGATATCCTTCATGTGAAAATGCTATTGAAGCAGAAGTTTGAGATGAAGGATTTGGGAGAGCTGCGTTATTTCTTGGGCATTGAAGTGATTAGATCACCAAGTGGGATACAGCTCTTGCAGAGGCAGTATGGATTGGACATGCTGTCCAAATATGGGATGACAGGCTGTAAGCCTATTTCAGTTCCTTTGGAGCAAAATGTGAAGCTGAGCACAGATGCAGGTGAGCTTCTAGAAGACCCTACTATGTACAGATGCATAGTAGGAAGTTTGATTTATATGACTATTACCAGGCCAGATTTGAGCTATGCTGTTGGATTGGTAAGTCAGTTTATGCAGGCTCCAAGGAAACCACATTTGGATGCGGCTAGACGCATACTTAGGTATGTGAAGTCCACATTGCAGTATGGACTATTTTATGAGACTGGGGTTCAGATACAGTTGCATGGATACACTGATGCTGATTGGGCTGGTAGTATTTCTGATAGACGATCTACCAGTGGATATGTATTCTCTTTTGGGAGTGCTGCAGTCACTTGGAGCAGCAAGAAACAGCCTACAGTTGCCTTGTCGAGCACAGAGGCTGAGTACAGGGGTGCAGCAATGGCTGCATGTGAGGTAGCTTGGTTGCATAAGCTACTTTATGATATGCATCAGTCTACAGATGGGCCAGTTGTCATTTATTGTGACAACATGAGTAGTATACACTTGGCAAATAACCCAGTCTATCATGCTAGAACAAAGCACATTGAGGTGCATTATCACTATGTGCGAGAGAGGGTTTTACTAGGTCTTATTGATCTAGTTTATGTCAGCACAGAGGATCAGGTAGCTGACATATTCACGAAGGCATTGGGCGCAGAGAAGCTGCGCAAGTTCAGAGACCTGCTTGGTGTGCAGGAATTGGGATTGAGCTCGAGGGGGAGTGTTGAGATATCGAGCTCCACTCGTGATACGCCAGGGTGACCGTTGTATATTTATGTCACCGACTTGTCAGTTGCAGACGCGGTTGGTACACCGCCCATGAATAATAGCTACATGATAGCTATCCTTATCTACTCTAGTTCGTGGCTCAGTTAGTATGCCACCTTAGTTAGTTGAGTTTGGTTTGAGACCCATATATAGGGTTCTTCTATTTCTTTGTACTAGAGTTCTTTTGGCTTACACAACTAAGAAGAGGAAAACTGTTTTCAGCCTCCACCCTTGTGTGTATTCCCCCATTGTGCAAGCAAGAAAGCTTCAAGCGAGACTCCTTCCTTCTCTCCCACAATCTTGACAATGCAAGAATTTCATGAAAGCTTATGGGCTGGCCATAGAGGTGTTTGGGGTACTTTTGCAAAGATCAGAGAAAGATATTGGTGGCAAGGTATGTATAAGGATGTTGCTTACCTTGTGGAAACATGTACGACATGTTAAATGTATTCATCTGTGAGACATCGGGATGGATTCCAACCCACATATCCATTGTCTCTTCATTTTAAGTGGGTGGTGGATTTTGTCACGATGGCTACAAGTCTTTGGAAAATGAGATATCTTGCACTTTCCCGTGAAGACTTGACTAATCAACTAGAAGGGAGAGCTCTACGTACCAAGACAACAAATGTTGTGTGTAATTTTCTCTTAGAAGAGATCTTTTGTAGGTATGGCTGTGTTGGCAAATTTGCAGTAGATAGGGGTGAGTTGGATGCAGATGGAGCTCATGATTTCTTTCAACAGTTGGGGATAAAGCTTGCTTTAACTTCAGCCTATAACCCTGAAGGAAATGGCAAAAGTGAAAGAGGTCATCCAGTTATTGTGAAGGCATTGGCAAAAGCATGTGGAGAGAAGGTAAAAGATTGGCCACCACAATTGCTCCCTTATGCCTTGTGGGCTAACAGAACAACTCATAGTGTTGTTACATGATATATGTCTATAGAATTAATGTATGGACAAAAACCTATCATGCTGATAGAAGAGATGACAGTCACATGGAGTGTCTACCTTGGGAAGAGGAGTTGAATCAAGAGAAGTTGTTGGCCTTGCGCAGAGGTAGCAAATGCAAAGTCAAGGGCAGCAAGGATACAGAATAAGAAATGGTTTGACAAAAGACATTTAAGGCCAATAACCATACAAGATGAGGATTGGGTATCTGTTTATGATAGCAGTTTAGACAACTAGCAATAGTTCCATGCGTAAAGTTTCCAAAAGATGGTTTGGACCCTATGTGGTAAGACATGTGTTTGATAATGCTACTTATGCATTAAATGAGCTTGATGGAACAGCCATAAAACTTCTAGTAGTAGGGAAAAGAATCAAATTATTCAAGAGGCAAGAATCTAATGCCTATGAGTTGCTAGAATTGGAAGAAAATAGTGGCCATGATATAGGGGGAAGCTAGGAAGAATGGAAGATGAGGAAGAAAAGGATATGGTTACAGAGGATGAGGAGGACTTAGAATCTAATGACAACTAGGATTTTGGCACATACCAGAGGATGTGCAGGTTCAGAGGGGTTGGATGTCGTGCCACTATGCGATTACAGTGTGAAAAACTTTGGAGTGTATCATCATCCGACTTTCTTATTGATGTAGAGAGTCAATGTGATCAGAGTCCTTACTGCTAGTGTCCGTGGTGTAGATGGTCCAAAAATACTAGATTTTTGGATAATTTTAGACTTTTTTTTATATTACTTATTGTAAAATTTTGAAAAAGTTGAAAAAGCTTCTAGATTAGGATGGCATGCAAAAAGCAAGTTACGTTTTTAGCCAGTTATGGAATTTTTCATAAAAAGGAAAGATGGGCGAAATCACGTGCATCATGATTGCAGTTGACAGGTTGAAAACTACACTTTGAACTGGAAGAAGAACAAGTGATCTGGGAGATCCCTGAGCAGGTGTCTTGGGTTTTTACCCCCCTTTCAAAGCAACGGAGCCATCAGATTGGGTTTCGAGCAGTAGAGAAGGAGCTGTTATTTTGATGCATGTTTTTGTTCTACGAACGAGCTGTAGGAGATCTAATGCTTGAAGATTGCTTCTGAGTAGTGCTAGACAAAGGATTTAAGGTTCTGTCAATACATATTGATTCAATTCATTGTGCTTTTTCTTTATTGTGTTTACCTCTTGTCTATTCTTTTTCTTCTCTTCCATCTCCTATCTCTACTTCCTTCTATCTCTGATCCTTGGTGGATACGACCTTTCAAAAAAAACCCCTTTGACAACCTGCAGCTGAAGGGAAAGAACACCCCACGAAACGTGTTGCCTATAAATTCAGATATAACTCATGCACTTGCTTTAAAAATAGAGGGTACGACTACCTATGTATTCGAGTGGCAAGGTGGTGATCTTTCAAAGAAAGATGCAAATGCATTTATTCATGTAGTTAAAATGTTTGGATACAAAAGCTGAATTGATATGATTGTTGTAGAATTAGGAGGGGTTTTTGAGAATTCACCTATAGGAGCACAAATACATCTCTGGGAAAATCTTGTAAGAGGTTGTGAAGATGCTATCAAGAATTCCAATTCGAATGGCAAGGGGGATATCTTCGACTTTTTTGGTGTGTTTGTAAAAGCCCAAGAGACTCTTGATAGAATCAAAGAACTGAGTTTGTTAAGGAAGTTTGTAAACAAATATCTAGGTGATGTTTCTAACCTCCACTTGAAAACGCATCCTAAAAACCCTTCATGGTCCAAGTCATGCAACTAGAATCAAGTTGGTGATTAGGGTTGAGGATGATGATGGCGTATGAAATTGTGGCAGCTGTTGGTAAGGACCAGGATGACAATCTAATTGAGGAGATGATGAAGGTGGCCTGTGGTAACACTTGACGAATAAATGCAGCATATTCTGTAGGCAGGATGATGGTGTAATAAATTCGATAGAGATAATTTGAAATGTTGTCAAAAAAGTAGCACAAGGAACTTTAAAAACCTTTCCATGTAGTAAAAAAAGAGAGATTTTCTAGATACTTATCAAAGTATCTTAAAAAAGTCTCAACTAGTAAAAGTGAAACACTACACAAATTAGTGATCTAGTAAAATATTTCTATATAGAAAATCTTTAAAATTCCTAGTTGATGATCTAGTAAAATATTCCTAGATAAGAAAACTAGTTGAAATAGTAAAAATTTCCAATACAAGAAAACTAGTTGAAACAATAATTTCAGCCATTACCACACTAATATATCATGTTAAGCAAACTAATCACAATTTGTTCACAATGTTGTATTGTTAGCAATAGAATTGTGATTGAATCCACTAAAAAAGTTGTCTTGAATACTACATTCTCTCTGCTTCACCATGTTCTACAACACCTAAGGTAGGTCTAGAGTTGTCATCCTCTTCAGATTTTCTCCACCATTAAAAAAATTAAGTCTTGTTGGCTCTTCATAAGCCTCCCTTCCTTTTTTTGAAATGAAAATCCTTGTTGCTTCACTAACAATGTTGTCCCTAGATGCATTTCATGCTAACAATCAGCAAGGATATCAAAAGGCTTAAACCTGTGCATTGTGACAAAAGCTCAAAGCAACAAGAGAAGACCTACCATTTTTAGCAAACTGCCTTCCCTTTGATCCTAAAAGCACTACAACCTCCCATAGCTCCACAACATAGATCTATTCTACTGGTTGTATGCTTCAAACCCTGTAGTCCTATCCACAACAAGACAAATAATGAAATGATATTTAAATTGTTTGCTCATGGAACCATATTGTATCATACTTACTAATGGGGATAAATGTAATGCCCATAAAATCAATGCATACTCTTGTGGGAATATGCAATGCTATCTAGACTCTCAAAAAGTAAGATTGACCAAACACATATGCTAGTGTTGAGTTTTCCCACAAAATAGGAATCCGATAGATTGAAGTATCATACCAAGTTAAATTGATTTAGCTTACCACTACATGCAAATAGAATATCAAAACCCTCAAATTACATTCTTCATTTTCAATGTTCAGCAAGTTGTTTAGATAGGTGGATGAAACATATAGATCCATCAAGCTCAAACTTCAACCAATCTAACCTTTTATTGGGCTTTCTACAACCAAAGTAGCAAGAGGTGCATCTAATGTAAGAGTACTAAAGTAGCAAGAGTTGTACCTTCTATGGATTTCCTTCATAAGGATACATACCTTATGGTGGCAGTCCAAGGTTTGATATGCTTCCCCTCCTCCAAGCACCTTGTTGGCATTGCCAAGCACCAACACAAACCCTCCAAGCTCGCTCCACTAGCCATATCCAAACCATCAGCAAACCTTAGAAGCTGATCCCCACCATCTCTAGCTATAGTTTGAACTCGTGGGTGGCCAGGGAATCCCTGCCAAAGGCCAAAGGCAGCAAGCAGTAGCCCGCAATTTGCGGCACAAATTGTGCTGCTGCCACTGGCTTCTTCCTGCCTCTTGTACTCCTCGTCGCCTTCCCTTTTAGGATTCAGAGACAGAGACAAGAGTCAAAAGCAGAGTGCTCTCTCTTTCTTCCATTATCTAATAGACCACACACATAACATAAGTGTATACAATAGTACTAAGGTCTATAGAACCATTCACACTGGGTCTAAGACCACAGACTTATTTAATGTCCCACACTTGCTGATACAACTAGACACAGCTAATGTCAGTCATATATACTAATAGGAGAATAATAGGAGCTTGATATTCTAACACTCCCCCTCAAGCTCAAATCATTTGATGAACTCCAAGTAGCTGTCTAAAACTAGTAAACTTATCTTTACCCAAAAACTTGGTAAAGATATCTGCAACCTGTTCATCAGTCTTCACATGCAAAAGATCTACTCTCCCTGCAAGAACCATCTCTCTAATAAAATGATAGTGTACCTCTATGTGTTTTGTCCTTGCATGGTATACAGGATTTGTTGCCAGGAGTACACTACTGAGATTGTTGCATAACAAGGTCACTAGAGCATCCACCTGAATATCTAAATCAGCCATAAGCTTGAGCATCCATGAAATCTCGCATGCTGCCAATCCAGCACCCCTATACTCTGCCTCAGTACTAGACAATGCAACCGTTGGTTGCTTCTTGCTGCTCCAGTTGATCATGCCACTTCCAAAGTCAAAAGCATAACCACTCGTAGATCTGCGATCGTATGAGCATCTTGCCCAATCCGCATCTGTGTATCCAACCAGTTTCAAAGTCTTATCTCTCATATAGAACAGCCCATAATCTACAGTGGACTTAACATATCTCATAATCCACCTAACAGCATCCAAATGTGGCTTCCTGGGCTTCTGCATAAACTGACTTATGAGCTCAACTGCATAACTCAAATCTGGCCTAGTGATGGTCAAGTAGATTAGACTTCCAACCATCTACATGTACATAGTCATAGCCTGAATTTTAGCTCCACTGCTAATGTCCAGCTTGACATTCTGATCAAAGGGTGTATCCAATGGTTTGCATTCAACCATGCCATACTTTTTCAGCATTTCCATGGTATAATGTTTCAGCATCAGCCATAAGCCATTTTTAGCCTTGATTACCTCAATACCCAGAAAGTACTTTAATTCACCGAGATCTTTCATGTCAAATTCAAATTTCAGCATCTTCATTACATGATGTATGCCCAAGTCATCATCACCACTGATTATCAAATCATCAACATATATAACTAGCACTACCAAGCCATTATCAGTCTTCTTTGTAAATAGGCTGTGATGCCCTACCAACAGTAAATCTCAACCTCTGCAAGTAGTTACTGATCCTAGCATGCCAAGCTCTCAGAGCCTGCTTCAGCCTCCGTACAGTGCCTTTTTTAGCTTGCATACATAATGCTAAAAATCAAGGTGAACATACCCTTCTTGCTGAACCATATAGACATCCTCTGCTAAGTCACCATTAAGAAAGGCATTCTTCATGTCCATCTGTTGTAATTTCTAGCCTCTAGTAACAACCAAAGCAATCACAATGCATATGGTTGCCATCTTGGCAACAGGGCTGAATGTTTCCTCATAATCAAGTCCATACTTCTGGGCATATCCCTTAGCAACCAGCCTGGCTTTGTACTTTTTCACACTGCCATTTGACTTGCATTTGATTTTGTAGACCCATTTGCAGCAGCCAATGGTCTTTTTTCCTTCAGGCAGCAGTGACACAAGATCCCATGTCTTATTTCCAGCCAAGGCATTCATTTCTTCATCCATAGCTGCACACCAGTTCTCATCTTCCACTACTTCAGCATATGTACCTGGTTCTTTGATCTCCAGCACTTTTATCATGTAAGCATAATCCTTTGCAGTGTAGCCACTATATATCAACCTGTCAACAGGGTAACTGACCCTCTGTGAGCGTCTAGGCTGTGGTGCACTGCTCAATTCCCCTCTCTCATGAGGCGGAATGTACCTGCTCTGCCTTGCACCAAGCATATAGACAATCGGAATATCGAGTTCACTGTCTAAAGTGTCAGTAGACTCATATCCAGAAGTCATTCTACCAGGTGTCATCATATGAGATGCATCCTCAGTAACTTTCTCTTTTCCTTTGTTGTCCAAGACATCGTATCTCCCCCTCACTGACATACTGGTGTTAGTGGACGATGAGCTCCTCAATCTCCCCATCCATGGGGATACTATTTGACTACTAGGGCCTGTCATAGCAGTGCTCTGCTGCAAATCAACTATAGATTCATGAGTGGAAGGCATATTTGATGGCACTGTAGCCGGTGATACATACCAAGAATCCATCTCATCAAAAATAACATCCTTGCTCACCAAAGTCTCCCTGGTAGAGGGATCATAGCATTTGTATGCCTTCTTCTCCTATGAATATCCAATGAAAATACACTTATGCACTTTTGGATCCAGCTTCTTCCTTTTCTCATCTGGAATATGAATATAAGAAAGATAGCCAAAGACTTTCATTTGACTTGCATCTGGCTTATAGCCATACAACTTCTCAAACGATGTCATCTCATGAATACCTGCAGTGAAAGTCCGATTCAAGATATACATGGCTGTCATAACAACCTCATCCCAATAATAGAGCGGCATCTTCTTCTCATTCATCATGGCATGAGGAGCTTTCATCAAGACCCTGTTCTTTCTTTCATCTACCCCATTCTGCTGAGGAGTGTAGCTGTAGGTAAGCTACCTGCATATGCCATTTTCAGCCAAAAAGTTGTCAAACTCATTTGACACATACTCCCCACTGCTATCTGATCTCAAGCAAGAGATATAGTAGTCAAATTCCTTTTCAACCTGCTTTTTAAACTGCTAAAAAAACAGCAAACACATCATCCTGTGTCTTTAGAATGTAAACCCAAGTATAGTGACAGTAATCATTAATGAATGTCGCATAATACTTCGAGCCTCCCATGGATGCATTATGGGCTGGCCCCCAAACATTAGAGTGCACTAACTGCAATGGACATGTACTCTGCCTTACATCCCTGACAAATGGCAACCTTGACTGCTTACCAAACTGGCAATCATTGCATACATGACCAATATCTGAATATTGGAACTTGGGTAAACCTGTAACAAGCTTTTTTTTTTGCATAATTAGCAGCCTTTGCAAATTCACATGCCCCACTCTCTTGTGCCAAATTTCCAAATCTCTGATAGTGCCAGAACCATGGGCAAATATAGTTGAATTTATCTCTGATAAGGTAGCATCAAGAGTAAACATTCTGCCATTCTTGTGACCGCGAGCTATCAACTTGCATCCATTGCCAAACTCTTCAATTAAGTAACCATGCTTGTTGAATCTAACTTGCAAGTTCTGCTCCGACAAACAGTAAGTTCTTCATAATTGAAGGAACATGCAATACATCATGAAAATTTTTCTTTCTGCCATCATGAATCACAAGAGGCACTTTGCCTTTATGCTCAATGCTATGCTGCATGTCATCACCTGTACTGACATAGCTATGTTTTTCAGCCACCATATCAGTGAACCAATCACCATGAGGAGTCATGTGGTTTGATGCCCCTAAATCAATATACCAAACTGCATCATTGGTGTTTTTTTAGCAACTCTGTCTTTTACATACTGCATGGCAAACAATCTATCTCCTGAAGTATCATTTGCCTGACTACACGTAGTAAAATTTCCATGTTGTTTGCCTTTTTCATTGTCGTGCTTCTTCTAGCAGTCCTTGGCAATATGCCCATACTTCCCGCAGTAATGAAAATCCTTATCCTTGTTCGGATTGTCCCATGGATGTTGCTGTTGCCATGAGCCTCTACCTCTAGGGCTAGATCTCCCCCTGCCTCTAAAGTTTCCACCACCTCTTGCATTCGATACCTGCTGGTTTTTATTGCCATAGGATGCATTTTGCTGGCCTCCTTTGCCATATCCATAGTCTCTACCACGGTTTCCATGGCCGCATTGATTGGAATAGAAAACTGCATCCTTGTTTTTAGAACTGCTAGATCCTGTAGCCAAGCCAAGATTAACCTCCTCATGTATCAGCAATGCAACCAGCTCATTAAAAATCAAGCATTTCAGCCCTGTACAGACATAGAAGTGTCAAAAGACTTATACTCAGGCCCCAAGCCATTCAAAGTCAGAGCAACCATGTCTTCATCTTCAACCTATGAACCAACAGATGCCAACTGATCCACAATAGTCTTAACCTCCATGACATAATCCTGTATAGATCTACTCTTTCTCTCCATGATGTTGAACTTCTGCTTCAACTGTATCTTCCTAACACGTGGTTGTGCCATAATACTTGACCAAAATGTCCCATGCATTCTTAGGAGAGCTACAGTTCATTATCTGCATTACCATGGCATCTGAGATACATAAAGAGATCCAGTGCAAGACTTTATGAGCTCTTTCTATCCAAGCTCGGTGTAATCATCTCTGATCAGCCGTAGGTCGATCTAGGAGCTCAGGTTCAGCTTCCGCTCCAGCCACTAACTCCCAATAGCCTTTCCCTATTAAGAAGTTCTCCATGCGGAACTTCCAATGGGCATAATTGTTACTATCAAGCTTTTCCCCCACTATCTGGGTTATGTTGTCAGTCCTCTCTGCATTAGCCATGTTGTACCAGACACTATCTAGTCACTGCCTGACTTCCTACAAGCCAACAAGTATGACTGACCAAGTTCAATCCTCAACTATTTATAACAATTTTTTGCAATTAATTGCAGTAAAAAACTAGAGCATTTCAGCCCAATGACAGCTCAAAAACAGTCCACAAACCAATGGTCTAACTCATAAGTATAACAGTCAATACATATGCTATGGAGTTGCTTTAGCTTAAACTCCTGCAACCCCACTGCCAGGGTAAATACATACAGTCTGAAAATTGTAAACTGTGAGTAACCAGCAGCAATTTCAAGGCCAAAATCAATGTGTATACATGTCATACATGTTCGAAACCCTCCAGAATATCTGCTGGTACATGTGGTAGTCCAATCATAAGCATACGGGTAAAAAATAGTGCATATCCTACAAGTACAAGGGACATAAATCTACTCACAGATTGTATACAGCCAATAAAGTGTCAAACCAAGATATATTTTAGCCCAAGAGAACCTCAAACCACTTCATACATATGCCACTGTCTGTATAGGTCAATACATGACCAAACAAGCATCTGCAGACACTCTATTTGTAAGAGGCAATGTCATATAATGCATTCACTATTTATGACCAACCAATACCTTGTGAATACATTTGTTTCTATATCCAAACTTTAGTTTTTAAGAGCTTTCAATGCTCGTATCAATGCTTATAGAATTCAATAGTCATATCCCGTACCATACAACTCCCTGTAGGTAACAAAAGGCATGTACTTCTTGAAGGCACTGACTATATGATGATGACAGTTTTATGAGAGTTTTTAGCCTATCATTGACTTTCCAAAACTGAGCATTTCAGTCAATAACTTTAGTCCACAACCATGTCAGTAAATGGATATGGTTCCCAGAGCATGTATATGCTTCAACAAGTTCTCCTGAGCATGCTAAGAGCTCGAAGCTCTTGAGTAGAATCAAGTGTATGCTATATACACCCTGATTACAGTAGGTCTTCACTTTTCAGATTTGTGGTCAATTGTCACAGCTCATAGATGAGCTCTACATCAAGGGTTAGCATTTCAAGACAATAAACCATCTTCCACTGATGATTTAGCAAGCATTTAAGTGCTCCATTCCCTTCCAATGTGCTTATCCAGCCAGCATATGCAGATTAGCAAACTAGCGTAGTTTGCGTGGATAGATTTGGGCTTCTCCTTCTTCACGCTGATGATCACTTCTATGTATATCCACTCAAAGATGATCAACCAAGCCTTTACAAGGCTCCAAACAAGTCACATGTCCTCCTTCAAGCAATGACAAGTCACAATGATAATGCCTACCTTGTAGCGTAGGAAAATGATAGTTAGTCCTTTGTTCTCTTCAACCCTGTTAGTTCAATCTTCAAGTCTTCTTCTCATATGCACTCCACAGAGCCCAGTCATGGGTGCTCTGATACCATGTTAGGATTCAGAGACAGAGACAAGAGTCAAGAGCAGAGTGCTCTCTCTTTCTTCCATTATCTAATAGACCACACACATAACATAAGTGTATACAATAGTAGTAAGGTCCATAGGACCATTCACACTGGGTCTAAGACCACCAACTTATTTAATGTCCCACAGTTTTGCTAATACAACTAGACACAGCTGATGTCGGTCATACATACTGATAGGAGAATAATAGGAGCTTGATATTCTAACATTCCCCCTAGCACTCTTGGCCTCCTGGGGCTAGGTCTGAACCCTTTTCAACAAGATTTTACCCCTTCCCCTCCGACATTGAGACCCTAATTGAATCTCCTACTAAACATTGCTTGTGGGCAGCCATTACTATTCAATCCAAGATCTTGATCTAGCCCACAACCTCTGGAGCTCAACCATATAGAGATATCTCAACCCCTTTTTCCCTTCCCTACCTGAGTTGAAGACATGGAGCTCAGCTTGCATGGAAGCCTTGTAGGGGTAGCCACGAAAGCTTCACTTGAAGCTTTCCCTCTCTGAAGCTTAAGCTCAAGAACAAGCATGGGGGCTATCATCATCATCAGGAGCCTTCCAATGTTGAAGTTTTCTCCCATGGGAATGCCGCAACCAACAAGGCTTGATTGATGGAGCAAATGGGCATCATGATGAGCTATGATTCAACGGTCTCCCCAAGCATTGAAGAGGTATGTTAATTTGATCTTAATCTCTCAAATTTAGCCACTTCTAAGATTCATCCCTTGTTGGAGAGATTCAAGATTGCATAGGCTTAGTAGCTCAATTGCCTCTAGATACATGCATCATATCTAATCTTGAAAATTCATTGTATTGACAGACATTAACCCCCCATTTTGTCTTGTGCCCGAGATAAGCCTCAAAGTGAATAATAGCCATTGTAAATTGGGTAAGTAGTAGCCACTGAGTCACTGGACTGCCAAGGTAACCCCTACCCCAACCCTTGTCCATTCCTTGTATCTCATGAAAAGGCCTAATGTGCTCAAGATGCTATTTATGTTGCTGATTAAGACTCTCTAACTATGATCCATTCATATAAGGCTTTTGCAATAAGAGCCAGGTAGTGTTTTTGGTCACAGTCTTGTATGAGAGTCAAGAAGATCCTATTGTAAAAATTTCTATTTTTAATCTGGTAGTGAAATCTATAGCTCACCTTGAAGAGGGCTTTGTCCCCTCCGATTTGAATAAAAAACTTCCCTAGTTGGAGCTACGGTTTGAAAGTTATGCCCATTTTTGTACAATAGGGTCACTATGGACAGGGCCGCTCCAAGATGGGCATAGTAATTCCATCGTAGAAACTTATGATCATTTTCTATCAAAAAGGTTAAGAGCTCATCTCAAAGAGAACTTTGTCCCCTTCGACCTGAGCCAAAAATCTCATCAATTAGAGTTCCCTTCAAAAAGTTACACCCCTTTTACTAATAGTAAGTCCTGTGGATTGCATCCAAATGGCTTGCTAGAAAATCAACATTAATCTTTAAAAATTTTACTAGACTCAAACAAGAGCTAGAGTTGGGGAAATCTCAACCCCTTAAATAGCATAACTGGACAAAATCTTGCTAAATATCAAGAATGTAAACTCATGCAGCCTACCATGCTGTTAGTCCATACTTAGGACCTAGGTAGCTATGGAGCATCACCCCATGGAATTTAAACCACTATCTTGACACAAAAAGGCAAGCATTATAACCTCTGAGGGACTTGATTTTGGGAAAAGTATTCTCTATGCAACATGTACATGTATTTTAAGGAAAGGTCCCCCTTAAGGATGAGTTTGCTAGATTGTTTTGGCTTGCCTATGGATCAAAGTGGTGCTCACATTGTTTTGCTTGCCATTGGATTTCTTTTGGGCCTTGAATTCATCTAAAGAAAAAAGATATTGGGTCTTAGGTTCACTTGTTTGGCTTAAAGTGAGCCTTGCTTACGTGCTTCCATGGCATGTTGATTTTATTCCTGAGGAGATCTTGCAAATTGAATGCCCAATATGGGCTAGTTTTCGTGGACTTCCTACTTTGCTGGATAGAGAAGTTAATGTGCTAGTAGAAGTGCTAGGTAGAGCACCCTATGTTCTTACAATAATATCAACTAGTGGAGCAAGTGGCCTCTCGTACTTTGGGATAAGAGGAAGAAGATCCTCAATGAGATGCTCTATCTTTTTTATCCTAATAGGATTGAGTTTTTGGTTGATTTCAAATTCTCCCTCTTCTTGGATACATGCTTCAAATGCAAAGAAGATGCATGCTTTGCAAAGCAGTTCCCAAAAAGGAATTGATCTAAGAAGAAGCCAAGGAGAAAATAGTGGAGATAAGGAAGAACTTCAAAAGAAGAAAAAAGGAAAAAACATAGGTTGAGAAGGGTAAATTCAAGGAAACAAACAAGCCTCAAAAGGAGGAACCTAGGTAAAGAGGTCGATGTGAAAGGGTGTCCCATTGCCCCATTACTCTTTGCCACCATAATCACCAACCCTTTGCTTAGGAATTTGGATTTGAAGGTGCAACATGGAGTAAGTCAGGGGCTTCCTATACCATTAAGAATACACTTGGTCTCCCGATTCTTTGCCAACAATAACTGACCAATATTGTGCAAGTACAGAAGCAACTAGTAGATGTATTTGATGAAAGTGTATGAAAGTTTTCTAGATCTATCTAGGGTTGTGACTAATGTGAGAAAAAGCAAGCTTATTTACCTAGGATTGAATGAGTTAGAAAAGTTGTTAAGGGACCATGCCTCTAAGTAGCAGAATTGGAGCTATAGTTGCTCGATTTTAAAGAATTTAGGTGATTTCAAGATTTCTAGCATTAGGCCTTGATAACTAAGCATATGATGGAGGAATATTTTATTTGATTATCTTGTACATTATGTATGCTGTGAATCAAGTAACATGCAATATAAAAATACATGCACAGGAAAGGCCTAATTTTTGCATCATGAATCTAGTGAGATTAATGAAGATTGGAGATCCATAGCCTAGATTATCATATAAGACACTAGAAGTGAAGTAGGACTCTTGTTTCCTGCATTGTAACTAGGGTAATGGCCAACAATGAGAGAGGGATGGTCAATGCCAGCTTAAGTTGATCCAGACCACCTATAGGTGGAAACACCTAAATTTGTGTGTTATCTTAAAGATAACAACTAAAAAACTTTAATGATGCCCTTTATGTAGTGATTATGCTTGCAAATCTAAAGCTTAACATGCAATTATCTATATCTTTTTCTATCAAAATAGTTTGAAGAAATCTAGTGAATGAGTAAGTCATGTGTACAATTCTAGATTACTAGGAGGAAACTTATCCCCATTGCATAAATGCATGTAATGCATTGTTCACCACATAGTCCGCTGAACATAGTCCCCTGGCATACTCCTTTGGGCTTGGTTCATGCAAGCTATCTAGTATACTCCTTAGAGAAGCTTGGTACAAGTAGGTTGTGTGGTAATCCTCCTGAGTAGCGTGGTACAAGTAAGTTGTTTTGGGTTTCAATAGGCATCCATCTTAAGCAGCAACTATGCCCTAGAATCTCATGTCAAGAAGCATATTAGACTCAACTTGGGAGTGTATTCCTCATGCATCCCTCATGCATCCATAATGTACTCTACTTGATGGGAAATTAGGAGCACCTTGATATTAAGACTCAAAGAAGATATATTCAAGCAGTATACAACTTGAAAAGGAAATCAAGAGGTACAAAGGATCAAAACAATAAATTCAAAATACCTTATTCTCTATTTTCTTTATTTTGATTGCTAAGGAAAAATCGTCATTAGGAGCATTAGGTAGGCCCAAAAAAAGATGATAGAGAATTCCAAAGCCATGGAGAAGAAGGGTCTGAGAAGATGGTTAGAAATTTTGAGCTCATACGAAGAGGAATTCAAGGAGAAGTCACAACTAAAGGTGAAAAGGTGATTCAAGCTAAGCACATGAAACATTTGGAATTCAAGAAGAATGATGTGTTCCTCAAGCAGTAGTAGATGGAGTGGAGATCCATCTTCCCCAGGGAACATTGGAACATATGGCATAAATGCACTAGAAAAGTGTGGTCTAGTACTCCATCAACAAATTGAATACCATTCTATGTAAGGTGTATATGCAGAAGCTAAATATGAAGGAGAGGCTCAATAAGTTTATAAAAATCCATGCATGGTGTGTCATGTGCCATCGATCTTGAGAGTCAATCCTCCATGTTCTCTAGCTTTGTCTAAAAGAACGTTACAGTGTGGATTACAATTGAAGGCCTTAATGTAGAGGTTATGATGAAGATGGCATTGTTTGGGGACAAAGGTGTATTGGACGATATTAGACCTATGGAATGTCATTAAGGCATTAACATTAGCACCATTTGGGCCAATAATAATGCTCAAATATGATCTATTGTCTAGATAGATTGTAAGAGAAGTGCTTGCAACATGTGGAAAGATGAGGAGGAGAGAGCATGTCTTCAAAGTGGGGGTACAAGCTCCTTAGAATGACAAAATTTTGAAGCCTATGGGAAGGATTTTTGAAGCCCAATAGCATATTTTTCCATGAACCTCAAAATAATTTGTGATCAAACCATCACATTAAAAGAAGGAAAGAGAGAACAGAGTTCTCTTTTGAGTTTTACAATAGCGTGGGTACACATTCAGACTGTGTATAATCGAGGGCTAACAATGGGGTAGGGGCTTTGCTACTACATGCGGCAACACACATGAAGTAGATGAAGTCCATTATCATGTCCATCGACCTTGTGATAGGTCCATCATTCACTAACGTTTGAATACCATGGGAAAGTTTTTTGGCATAAAGAGGGCTCCTGGTAGGCACAAAAGAAGATTGAGAGCTAGAAGATATACAGATTCAACTAATTGTGGATCACACACCTTATTAGGCCATCGGACCTTATTAGCCAAAATATATATAAGTATCTTTTGAGCATGCACAATGGCTTTTGACAGTCTGTATGTTTTGTAACTTTTTAGCTTGAATGCTTCAATACAGAAAAGGGATCATGCACCTTATTAGGCCATCAAATGCCTTAATAATAGCAAACATGGGTGGAACTAAATGGCCAATTTGGGAAGAATAATAGTGGGATGTTGATGATCAGATGCCTTAACAATAGCAAATATGGGTGGAACTAAATGGCCATTTGGGGAAGCATAATAGTGGGATGTTGATGATGAAGAGCATGGCCATATCTTGCCTCACCTTTAATGCATGTGAATTAATATTGAGATCAGAGAGTGATGGCTTATTACATTTACTGTCATGTATTCTAGTCTTTCTATTGTTCAACAATGAAACAACCTAGGTCTTGTTTCCATACCATTTTGTTATATTGTTGTTCTGTCATTTCACTTGTTTTTTTTTCTTATAACATGTGCTTTTGCAGTATTGCCATGTATAGTTGAGTCTAGTGTCATCTGCCATTCAGATTGCTATATGTGGACAAGAATAGGGATGGTAGGGTTGCACTTTTTTGTGATGCCAAAAAACACTACAAAGCACAAAAGATGGATTCCTATCTGTGGATGAGAATAGGTCTTTAGTTTTTAATGATGATATAGCCATTGAAAGCCTTGCAATAGAGTCTGAATTGAAATTTTTTAAAATGCAAGTCCACATGGTAGATGCTATGATGAAAGAAGAGTACATTATTTTCTTCTTATCCCATTCTCCATGAGGAGAGGTAAAAAATGTATTGGTCTTCTATTTCACAAAAGAATAGGTTGGTATGGAGCTGGTGCTAATCACTTTGAACTGCTAGATGTTATGTATCTTGATCCAACAATTTGACTTGAAAAGGTAGAGGTTGCACTATAACCGGAGAAAGTTTCCTTGTATAGTTGTAGTCTTTAATAACTACTATGATAGGAAGATAATGTATTTGTAAGTTGTACAACAAGACTGGATCCTTGGCCAACATGTGTAATAGCTTATCTACAATGGATCCATGATGTAGCATTGCAAGAAGCATTCAATTTTCTACACAATATGTATCCTTGCGCTTTTGCCAATGGTTGAGGTCAATAATGTGTAGTACTTTGATAATGGTCCTTCTAAGCACATTATATCTCATAGTGTATTGTTTATCTCTACAGAGAATGCAATGGAAACATTGGTGTGGGTAGTCTTGGACAAAATAAGAACTGCCAAGGTAATGAAAACATGGCATGAGGCTCCTTGGGATGTGACCAGTTTTGGAGTGATTAAGGCTACCCAAACTTCAGGCAATGGCTCGAGTTGACACTTAACTCAATAGCAAATATCTGAGGACTAAGATGGTTACATCAAAACAATTACAGTAGGTTTTGTAGCAACAATGGTTAATACCTTTAATACCTTCTTAATTCCCTAGATCAATAGACAAGTGCTTGAAATTAAAACATAATATCTAGTAGCAAATTGCATGAGTAGCAACATTGGAGTAAGGAACATTTATTTTAGGGAAATCAATTGATAGGACTAATTAATTATGAATATGAGCAGATATTAGTGCCACTTTCTTTCTACCATTCAACACATCTCTTATATGCTGTGATCAAGAAATATTTTCTAGATCAAACTGAAAGTAGTAGTATTTACTCCCCTTCCTCAATCAACAAGGTCCTCAAAGTGACTTCCTTGCTAGCTAGATAATTTTAAAAGAGATTGTGAATGAGATTTTTTGAATGAGGAGTAGCCACAAAGTATCTAATTTCATCAAAGTTATAGGCATCAAAAGTGGTGGTTTTGCTGATCTACTTCAAAGATGTAAAGAAAGAGATCATCGGCTCCATTTATGAAGGTAAACTACAACAAGTACTTGAAGGAAGAGAGAATACATTCAGCTTGTAGTTGCAAATGAAGAAAACTTGTAACTAGGTTGGGATGTCCAGGTACTTTCCTGCTCAAGGGTAGTCTAATGAAAAATTTTAGTGAGTATGTTTGCTCCAATCATGCATTGAATTGTGTTTGAAAATTTAGAGCATATATTTCCTCTCTCAATACTAGGTGGTAAACTTCATATAGTTTATGAAGTGGTTTGAGAAAGCTTTTATGTTGTGTAGAGTATGGTTTTTTGGCTACATGTTGGTCGGGTCTTTTCTTTTCCCGAGCTTGAGAAGAGCTTGTGGGTTGGGAGCAGCTTCAGGGAGACGCTTGACATCAATAGAGCTTGGCCAGTTGTTCCTTCATATTGGGTTTTTCTAGCTTTTTGGCTTCTCTTTCCCAATCCCCAAATGGCCTTGGGAGGCCTTGTATTCATGATGTGTGATGTTAGCTTTCAACTCCAGCTATGTTGTTGAGCCCTTGGTAGTTCTTTAATGGTCCTGAATAATACAATTAGCCACATTTTATTTTGCTTGTGGTAGTTTCAAGAAACTAAGGGAGTTTTGAATGTGATGCCTTTGTATTGAGAGATTTTGCATATCAATGTGTTTGCATCCTAAAAGCTTGTGGTAGTTTCTAGCAACTAAAGGAGTTCAAGTTGATTGGATTCATCATTTCTCTTCTTATTGAAGATTTCCCAACATGTCCCAGATATAACTTGATTGCTTCATTCAGATTTATAAATCCAAAATCTTGATATGAATTCACAAATTTTTCCATTTTGGCTATATCCATCTACAAGTGTGCATCCTAATCATGGGATAATGTTTTTGCTCTTGTCGTGAAAGGTGCTACAATGGTGAGAAGAGTTGGTACAACATTGATGCTGAATTGTAGGGTAGGCTATATTTGAATTAACAGTAGCTAAGATCATGTGTACAACAATGAATTTATGTATTGCAGTAGGTGTGTAAGCATTTATATGAGCAAAGGCTTTGTATACATCAACCAAAACCCTTGTCGGTAGCAGTATAGGAATCACATGTCTAGATATCTAGTTTGAAGGTCACTAGGTATTGCCACTAGCAATGAGAGGCCAAAATGCCTCTATCTTGAAAGAAAAGGAGCAGCTACAAATATGTAGACAAAATTAATAATGAAGGACTAGACTGCCAGAGTAGAAATTACAAGTTGGGATGCGATAAGGAGTAGCAAAGATCATGCCATGTCTTGGGGTAGATTGAAAGTTCAGTGCGGCAATAATAGTAAAATTGCAAGTCTATATGTAGAGGCAGGTTTATATCATAATAGCAACAATAATGACAATGCTTTACAGAGGAGGGGCTATAGCTGGGAATACACCAGGCATGCAAACTTTTTTACAGAAAAAAGCTCTGATTTGAAACTTTTGAAACCCCATGAGATGTGACAAGTCTCAGACACAAGAATTGGATGCTTTTGGTATTGTTGTTACTATATGGACCTCATCTTGTAAGCAGTACAACTCTTGCATTCAAGTTCAATGTGTCCCGGTTGCCGCATTGGGCACAGGCCAAGGTTGCAAAGACCATTTTGGAAAATGATGAGGGTGAATCAGAAGATTTAAGTTTTTTTTCTTTTGAATCAAGATGGGTGGAGATTTAAGTTTTCCTTCTTTTGAATCAAGATGGGTGCAACTATTCATCCTAGCAAGTTCGAAGCAAGGTGAAGATTCACAATTGAGCCTGGTGGGACATCAGTCAAGGATCATCATACACCACAGAGCTCTCTAGACTCCCAACCTAGTGGAACTTCTTATTCAAGTCCAAAAGCTTCGAAGAGGTATGTTGTTTCATTGGGCCTTTTTGTTTTCCTTTCCATTCAAGTTTAAATATTGTTTAAAAACAAGTTGAGAAGTTTGTTTATTGTCACCCTATTCATTGCCATGAGAACCTGCCTTACAAACTAGGAGCATATCCATCCATTAGCAAAATACAAACAATTCAAATTGTAATAGCCTTTTCATTAAATGAAAGACATAGAACCTCTTGAGTATGTGGAAACTTGAAGAGGGGAGCTCTCAATAGATAGTCATGGCACATGGTCTATTAGCTAGGGTAGTTGTATTAAGTTCATTTAAAAAGAAACATTTCCTACCAACATGTGCAATATACTCCCACTTTCATGCATGCAGCATATTCAAGGGGTGAACAAGGAATAAGAGACGATGGAACACATAGCACAAACATAAAGCAATAGAAGCAAGACAATGGGAATTATTTTTCTTTCAATTACTGCTTGCACAGCCAATTGTTCCCTAGCTCTCTTCTCCAAATTTTGACACCAATAAATCTTGGATTCATTTGGCTATAAAGTACAGGTATGGAACGCCTTCAGAGGGGCAACAACAACAACACATCAATTGCTGACAGTAGTAGGTCCTTGGCTGCAAGAAGCAATACTCAAAAACCTTCAATAGAAGTGTCATGGGCTCAATGTTTTCTTCTTCAAGCTTCTTGATATGCATAAGATGATTGTCACTGCTGCTAGCCATGATTCACAGCCAAATAACTGTATGACAATAAATGACAGCTAATGCCAAGCAATGGAAGCTCCAAAATCCACTCTGTAGTATGTTAGGAATATCCCCAGGTATGTAGGAGCAAGAACATACATCAGTTTGTTGCCCAAAATGCCTCAAAAAGCATTCAATGACGATAATCATACCAATATTCTGACAAAAATAGAGTGCAGTCCTGAAATTCTTGACAATACAGGTGGGTGTCTTATAATTCAGGAGTGTAGCCCTAACATTCATGAAAAATCTGCCGTGAAAATTCAAAATTGAAATAACCTCTCAAACTGACTGAGATTGAGCTCAAAAGATCATGCAAAGCTGCTCAAAACATCACCATAATATTCTTGCATAGAAACATATCAAATTTCTTATCAATGAGGTATGATGTCCTGAATATGCAAGAAACTGTCCTGAATGTACAACAGTAGAACTGTAGGCAAAGTTTATCAAAAAATGAGCTTTAATCACTGTTCAAAAGCATTCTAGAATAAAATCCAAGCATGTAACATCAACCATAAGCATGAATATATGATTTAGAATGCTCGAGACCAAGTCAAAGGAAGACATAATGCATACGCAACCAAAATTATCAAAATGCACAAATGTACCCTATAGCACATGTACATTTTGGATGCATACAAACATATCCATTACAAATGTGTATCGACATTGTCTTATTTAAGATTGACTACATGGCTGATGGTTAGGCCTATCAATTGTGATATGTATTACTTAACATGCCTATGTTAGATGTTATACACAAATTTGTTTTGATTTACTATGCATGCACATTATCCTATGATCCATAGCTTCATGATTTTATCCAATAAACATGGCTATATTAGGTGATATATAGTGATTTGCCTTGCTTTACCATATAGACACTTATTTTACTAGTTATAACTTCACATCTATCTAGTAAAATTAAAAACCTAGTTCCAATTAAAAAAACCCTATTTACTAAGTTCAAAAAATTGTGCATTTACTAGATATAAAGCTATTTACCATCTAGTTTAGTGTCTAAAGTTCCTTCTGCAGGCCAACAATGATCGACGGAAGTTACGGTGGCAGTCCGTTTGATGGCGGACTATCGTTTGGCATTCACAGTTAGTCGGTAAAATCTGGAACGTATTCAATGTGATAGCATCCGATCGCAAATATAATGGTGACGTGTGATAATGTTTATCAAGCAATGTTGCTGCTATAATTTTCTTCTCAGGCAGAGGTGAGTAATGGCTCATTCATGGCCAACACATGTACAAGGTGGCGGCATAGTCTGGAGTACAAGGATGGTATGGCGGCCTGACTGACAACTAAGGTTGATGGTTCGCAGACAAAATGGCTTTTTAAAACAAAATGGAATAATCACAGTCAATAATGGCAGAATCGCAGGGTGGCTACGTTTCCAGAAACGCAAGGAGGCTTGATTAATAGCCTTAAAGGCTATATGCTTTGTTTAAAGCCTGTAAGACTTTTAACTTTAGCCTTAAAAATTTGGCCTTTAACGTGGAAGGAAAAGTAACGTATTGTTAGACCTTAGGCTTTTAGAAAAGCCAAAAGCCAAAAGGAAGACCAAAAGTATGTGCATTGAGAGAAACTATATAAGGAGATGAGAGGAGGTCTTGTTGGATCCTACTCTTTGAAAAACTTATTGTAACTTGATCTTGATATGGGACCCTTACCATACCCTATTCCATGTGAGGCTTCTTGAATCTTAATATGAGTTCCTTATCTTACTCTTCTTCTTGTTAAATTCCTTGTATCTTGAGAGGAGAGTGAAGGGCTTCTTGCATAGCGGCCTTGTGACAAGCGATTTTTGTGAAGAAGGGCTTCCATCTCGCAAAGCCTCCTTGCGACGAGTGACTTTCGCGAACTCTCACCCTCGATGTGAAAGTGTCGCTTCTGATCATCGAGATAGGAGACCCTTTGAATAATCCACCTGCATCATTAACTATTTCTTTCTTTTCAACTGATGACTTTCACGAACTCCCGCCCATATTATGTGCGATATCTGGTGAACCCGATGTGAAAGCATCACTTTTGATCATCGAGATGGGAGACCCTTTGAATAATCCACCTTCATCATAGACTATTTCTTTCTTTTCAATCGATGAGATGAAGACTTTGTTACAAACTCTTTCTTCAGTCATTATGATAAAAAAATCAGTAGATGCAATTGTCTATGCAACAACAATAGCAGTTACATCAGCAGCAGTTGGATCAACAATGATTGTTGCATCAAGAACAGGAGCATACGCATGGTGTGACCAAGGTGATCGAGACTGTAGTTAGCGAGTGAAAATTATTTGATGGCGGGAATGTTTTAGCCTACATTAATGCCTTTGAAAGTCAGATGCGCTTCTTTGGAGTTCCAACTAACTAGAGTAACTATTTCTTACAACTTGTCATGCTTGCTTTACGGGTTAGAGTGATAAATTTATTTGTACAGAACTCTACTTGGGATGCTTTCAAAAAAGCGCTCAAAGAAGAATGTTTTCTGGAGGATTATGGTATTGCTACAGGAAAGACATTCATAGAGTGGGTTTATCAGCCCAACAAAAGACTTGTGGGAGTTTGAAGAGTGATACAACCAGTTGGATGCACTAGAGCAAATAGCTCTAAACTCAGAGAAAGTAGAGTTATTATTATAGGCGGTAGATCGTGCACTTCAGGATGAGTTGGGAGAGTTATTAAAGTACTATATGTAGCCTATGGGATTGGAGATGGATTCAGAGGATGTTGTCAATGCGGTTTCTACATTGATAAAGAGGTGAAGATGGAAGGCTCGCATGCAGAATGGGATGCAAACACTACTAGCAATGTCTTCTCCTACCATGACTTCTCTTGTTGCACCATCCACTACTTCTCCTATTTCTCAGCTTGTGTCTATGCCTATGCATATTCCTACGTCTATTACAAAATCGACTGTCGAAGATATGATGGAGGAGATGCAAGTATCTATGTGCTCCATATGGAGGGAAGCAGAGAAAGCACCTCAAACCAATTTAATTAATGTGGAGATTTCTAAGGATCATGGGACAAATCGAGTGTCAACATATTATTATTTGGAATGTGATTGTTTGCACTACAAGTTAGGTGAACTAGAAGTATTGGCAGTCACACACTCTAAAGCAAAGCTAAAATCATCTTTGGATTGGGAGGAACAGAAAGAAGTTAGAGATGAGGTGGTTGAAGAAGTGGAGAAGTCAGAGGGAGAAGAGACGATATTCGAGCGGAAGACAAAACAATTGAAGGAAGTGGAGAATTCTAAATCGACATCGGGAGCATTGTTTGAAGAATTACTGAATACTCTTATGCATTTTACATTAGATCAGCTGCTCTCATTGGTCTCGATTTTGAAGGATAGGTTTTACTCAATTACAAGGATGTTAACTGTTCCAAAGATTCAGAGTGCATTGAAGGAGAATATTGGAAGGTATAAGATCAGTCCTAATGATGTTGATTTTAACATTCCAACTGTTAAGATTGAGTTTGATGGTCGCACATTTTTAGATGTTTTGTTAGATGGCAGATCCGGAGTAAATATTTTGGCAGAGGCTACATTTTTCCAGGATGACAAATGCGAAGCTTGAACCGGCACCATTTCAAGTACTGATGGCGGACCAATGAAGAGTGCAACCAATAGGGATGTTGAGAGGGCAAACCCTCAAAGTGCATGGGTTGTTATTTCAAGAAAATTTCATTGTTTTGAAAATACAAGATGCACGTAATGCTTATTCAATGCTATTGGGAAGACCTTGGTTCAAATCAACAAAGCTTAATGAGGACTGGGAACGAAATGAAATGGTTTTAAAGAAAGGAAAGAATTTAGTAAGGATTCCAATGACATCTATGAAGAGATTGCCAACATTAGTAAAGCCAATGATGGCTCAGACTACTAATTTAGCTGAGAATGTTGCAGATGAGGAGGAAGCATGTTTTCTGAATGCCAATCCCAGTGTGGTACTATTGTTTGAAGTTGATGTGGAAAGGATTGCACAAAAATATGTTTGTCAGGATGAATCTGGGAAGTTAGCTAAGGAGTCATCTAGTAAATCAGAGGATGTGGATGCAAAGCAGAATTTGACTCATGAGTCAACAATTTCTCATTAGTTAAAGCTGAAGGAGGATTTGGAATGTGCAAAAGGGGAGATTGCACCAAAGGAGGCAATAACCAGAGCTTAATTCTTGTATAACAGGATAATGGAAAAGGTTTCATGAGTCAAAGAGGATGATTTGCAAGATTTGAATTTGGGATTTGAAGTTAGCCCAAAAGTTGTCAAAGCTAGCGTTAATTTGGATAATGGATTTTAGGAGGATCTTAAGTTGTTGCAGGAGTTCATGGATGTATTGGCTTCGGATTATTCGGACGTGAGAGGCATGGATCCAGGAGTGTATAAGCATCAGATCAATCTGAAGGAGGATGTAGTGCGAGTGATTCAGCAATGCTATAGGATGAATTTGAATTATGCAAAGAAGGTGAAGGAGGAGTTAGATAATCTTTTGCAAGTGGGTTTCATTGTCCCAATAGATCAGGCCAAATGGCTGTCATCGATAGTGGTTGTTCCAAAGAAGTCAGGCAAAATTCAAGTGTGCGTGGATTATAAGAAGCTAAATGCAGCAACAATCGCAAATCCATTTTCATTTACATCTGTGGATTCAATTTTGGATGATGTCACAAGGCATGAGATGTACAGCTTTCTTGATGGATTTTCAAGATACAATCAAATCCAGATGGCAAAAGAGGATTTTACCAAGATGACATTTATAATTGAATGGGGAGAATTTGCATACACAATGATGAGCTTTGGATTGAAGAATGGACCACCATCATTTTCTAAAGTAGCTTTCAAAACTTTTGAGCCATACTTGATGAAATTTATACGGATTTTTATGGATGACTTTTTTGTGTTTGGAGCAAAGGCAAAGCATTTGGAGTATCTTAGGAAATGTTTGGAGAGATGCTGACTATTTTGGATGTCTTTGAATCCTTAAAAGTGTGCAATTGTAATGCTGCAGAGAGGGAAATTGTTGGGTCATATCATCTCACAGCAAGGGATGTCAATTGACTCTGACAAGATAAGTGTAATCCAGAAGGTACTAGCACCTGACAACTTGAAGGCAGTGTCAAGATTCATGGGAAAAATAAAGTGGCATAACCGGTATTTGAAATAATTGGTAGATGTTAGTTCACCTTCGACACATCTAAAAAAGAAAGATGTTGAGTTTGTGTGGGGAGATGCTCAAGGGAAGGCATTTGAGATTATGAAAAAGATGCTTATGGTTTCCCTTATCATCCGACCACCACATTGGCATCTACCATTTCATGTGTTTGTGGATGCCTCGGGTATGGAAGTTGGAACCATTTTGATGCACGAAAAGATCCAAAGATGGTTTAGATTGGTGTATTATGCTAGTCAGATGCTGAAACTAGCTACAAAGAATTATACGATCACTGAGAGAGAAGCTTTGGGAATTATTTTTGCATTAGAAAAGTTCAGGCATTACTTGCTAGGGAATAAAGTGATCTTTCATGTGGATCATCAAGCACTCATTTTCTTGGTGAAGAAACCAAAGCTGGAAGGTCGACTTGCTAGATGGATGCTTTTGTTGCAAGAATTTAATTATACAATGCTGCATACACCAGGTAACAAGCATGCAGTGGTGGATTATCTTAGCAAATTGGAGCATGTGCAGGAGGCATCAGGAATGTCAGATCAACTTCTAGATGTGGAATTGTTTCAAATACAAGGGCAAGCTTTTGAAAATTGATATGACCAAATGGTGCAATTTTTGATAGATGGAGTGTTGCATCTTCTAATATATCAACAGAATAGAAGAAGAAGTTTGCCTTGTGGAGTAGGCCATTCTTTATAATTGTTGGAGCATTGTATAGGAAAGGAGTGGATCAGATAATTAGAAGATATGCTCCGGATGAGGAGCAAAAGGCGTTTTTGCAAAAGCACATTACGAAACAGCTAGAGGACATTTTTTAGGTGAAATCATAGGACAAAAGATTATGCAAGCAGGTTTGTGGTGGCTATTGTTGCTTAAGAATGCATATCAGTTTACGAGGGAATGTTTGCAATGTTAGAAGATTGGGCAACCAACTTCAATGGATAGGATGCAAGATCATCCTGTGTTGCCAGTTGAGCCATTCCAGAAGTGGGGATTGGACTTTGTAGGTCCCATAAAGCCAAAAGCTAGTAGGACAGAAGCAAGACATATTCAAGTTGCAACGGACTATGCCACAAAGTGGGTAGAAGCAATACCTTTGAGAGATAACAAAGCAGCAAGTGTGGATAGATTCTTGTACAAGCAAAATATGACCAGATTTGAATGTCGAGTTGAGCTAGTGTTTGATCAAGGTGTGCATTTTCTGAATTCAATTATTGAAGAGTTGACAAGTAAGCATATGATCATACACAAGAAGTCAACCCCATATCATCCGCAAGCGAATGGGCAAGCAAAAAGTACCAATAAAGTGCTGGTGAGGATTCTAAAAAAGATAGTGGCAGAGAATCAGTCTAATTGGGATGACAAGTTGGATTCAACATTGTGGTCATTCCGCACAGCCTACAAAGTTGCAACATGGATGACAACTTTCAAGCTAGTTTATGGGATTGAAGCTATTGTTCCAATGGAGTATGTAGTTCCTAGCTTGAGGCTAGCAGTACAACATAGGATGAGCCCAGAGGATTCAGTTTTGCACAGAGACAAAGGGAGTTTCTGAAGTTGGAGGAAGATCAGATTTAGAGTGCATATGTAGTGGAAATAAGTCAGAATAGAAGGCAAGCATGGATTTCAAGGTAGGTGAAATTTAAGATATTTCAAAAAGCGGACTGGGTGATGCTCTATAACTCAAAGTTAGGACCATATCATCTTGGTAAATTGAAGTTGAGGTATTTTGGGTCTTATCAAATTGTGGAAGAATTGGGGCAAGGCACTTTCAAGATGCAAGATGTGTTTGGGATTCCAATTTTGAAGCCGATAAATGGATTCCACTTGAAAAAGTTTTATGGGAAGGTTCCTGAAATTCCTCATTGGATGGTGAATAAAGCTGAAGAATTCAAATGGGTAGATGTTGTGCTAGAGGTCTTAGTAGACAAGTCCGGGGATGTGACTATTTGTCAAGACAAAAGTGATGGCACATGCTTGCGCAGTTGCTGCAGAATGCAGATCAGATGTGGACCACGAAATGTTGAAGAGTGTTGTTAGTGTTCATATTATGGAGTTTTGGAGAAATTTTGTTAGAGGGGATGTCACCAAATTGGAGTGCAGAGTACAACTATAGAAAGTTTAAATATGCAAGCCACATGTGTGAAGGGACTTCAGTTTAGTACAATTTTCGAGGTTCATCATCATTTATGCAACCTGCCTAACAAGGTGATGTTTTATTATATATTTGCATGGAGACATACGATACCCTCTATGCATGCCATTAGTTCAATTGTGCACGAGCCTTATAGCCTTCAAATCGCCACGTTCTTAGGCAGCATGAAGCAAAAGCAGCATGCTAGCACACAAGAGCTCACTAGTGAGTCTATGATGCACACAAGGTCCATGAAGATGGCGATGGAGGAGCTCTTGTGCCCTAGGTGAGAGAGCCTACACAATGTCAAATAAAGAAAGGAAGTAGCCTCTAGTGGCGATGATGTAGAAGAAATTGAAGTGGATGAAAAGTTTAATGTGCTAGATAGAGAGACGAAGGTTTGGCTACGACGCATCGGGATGTCTGATTATGCATGTTTGCCATGGGAGCTCTAGGAGAAGAATGAGTATGCAAAGAAGCAGCTCAGCTACCTTAGAAATAATGTAGGGTTTATCATAGATGACAAGGAAGTAACACCATAGTTGGTAGCAGAGGTGTTTAGAGAGCCTTATTGCCCAGGGCAGAAGGTGAAGAAGATTAGTGATGTTGTCATGAAGGCGGAGTTAAGAGTTCCAAAAGGCACAAGGTCTTATTATATGTGCAAAACTATGACAAACCTTGCATCATTCACTTGTTTTGGTATTTAGGGAAAGTTTTTTTGTTAGCAAAGATGGCCTACATGTCCATAAAGGCTTTTGCACCTGTGTATTATGTAGATAGAGGGTAGAAGATAGATTGGGCAACCTTTATTTTTGATAGGATGTAGTTGACAAAGTTGAAGGACAAGAGGAGATCCCCTTCTATTGCAAAGTTATCACCTTACTTAGCAGCCTTATTCTTTCATGTGCTGTAGGTCCCATTAGTACCATTGGTATCACCACCCAGTATTGGGGGAAGATCTAGTTAGGGGAATGCCAATGAGTTCAAGAAGAGGAAGTTGATATTGGAGCCAATGTCCTTTGAGAAGTCAAAAAGTGAAGTGGGGCATGGCTTAAGGAATCATGAGAGGGAACACCTCTTAATCAGAAAGAAACAGCAAAGATACCATTGTTTCCTCAACAACCGCCAATGGTACCAAGATCAGAATCCTGGAACAAAACCATCACTTTGTTTTCACGGAAGTTGGGAGAGAGCTCTAAGGAGGAGTAGACTCCAATCACACAAGAAATTAAGAAAAATAAATTCTCACAGGAATCCAATTTGAGGGGGCAATCGAAATATTTTATGTTCAAGATGCACTTTGAAGTTTGTCAAATTTGAATCGGTTTATTTGCAATCAAGATGCTATGATTTTGACTTTGGAGAAACAGAAGGGGGATGAACAGAAGGTCGACATGATGGAAAGAGAGATTAAGAGGTTGCAGGATAACGTGGAGGAGCTGATGGATGAAGGAAAATATTTTCAAGAGGCCTTAGTTCGTGCGAAAGCAAAGAGTCAAAGTCGCTATGTGGAATTTCTTACAACAACACATGATTTTGAAGCTGGGCAGATGGGTTGAAGATGGCAACAAAGAAGCAGTTTCAAGAAGTGGAGGATAAGATTGTTCAACTCATTTCAAATAACCACTTCCTAATGAATCAGTTGATGCCCTTGGTGGAGTTGGAGAAAGCTACCTTGGATGGGCAAGGAGTAACCGGGGTATTGTTGGGGCTGATGCAGATGTTGATTCAATGAGGTCATAGGTGTTTGAATACATCAGGGAGCTTTGGGCCAAGAAACTAGATTGTTTCAAGAGCATCTAGCAACACCTATTGACAAGTTCAAATCCTGGTTTGAGGCTACAGGAGAACATTCACTTCTAGCTTAGAATGTAGAGATGAAGGCAAAGATTGCAGTGCAGTTAGACGTAGCAAGGCAGGACTCTAAGATGAAGATGTCTTTGGAGGCTTTTGATAAACAAATTGTGGATGCTAAAGTGTAGAGGGAAAGGAGGATGCTGAGAACCTAGTAGTGCAGATTGAAGAAAAGAAAGGAGAGGCATATTTAATCGGATGGCAAGCAATGGAAGATAGCATTGAAGATGTAGCAAAGGAGTCCTCAGAGGTTGCGGATAAAGAAAGGGGCGGCACAAATTAAGGGATTGTGGGTCCGAGGTCAGCTATTGTCTCAAGCCACCGAGCTATGCTAGGTGTTTAGGCTAGACCTTAGAAGACCTTAGAAGAAGTCATTTTAGTAATATGTATGGTCTTTTGTCTATTTTGGATGTTTTTCAATTTGATGATTTTTGGAATCTTGAAAATGGAAGGTCGTAGCTTTTCATAGCATGCCTGGGATTCAATTATGTTCACTTGTATGTTCATGCGGATCATTATGTAACTATGGCGGATTTCTAAATAGGAGATGCAGATGTAGTCTATCAACTTGTGTTGTCTTATTTTCACTATTCTTATTCCTTGTGTAGTTTATATCTGAGTGTCATGAGATAAGCAATAATGTAGAAAGTGAAATGCTTGTGATGTGAAGATGAAAGTTTAGTATGAGCTTTGATTTTCCCAATTGCCAGATATAATGTTAGCATGTCATTTGGAATCTTAAAACTTTATAACTGCTACTTGGGTGTGTAACCATAATACAACTTTTTCTAGGCCCTAGCTTTATTCTTTTCCCTTGGTAACCCAATTCTTGCTACAAACAAATAACATCCAACTTTGTTAGTTAAAATAAAACAACCCTCTTCCATATGGACTATATAGAAATAGCCCCACTCTCTATATGCTAACCTAAACAAGCATCAAAATCTTTTGGCTGAAATAACATACTCCCTTGCATTCTTCTTTGCTGAAATACATCAACTCTCTCATCATTTTGTTGAAAACATCAGTCAATGACTCTTTTTGCTAAAACGAATTAACATCTAACCCTTTTTGCTACATGAAACTAGTAATTTGATGATACATACCTAGGGAATTTGCCTACACAAAAGTAGGACCCAATGCACCTTAGTTTTTAGCACATTCTCAATCTTTGTAACAATATTCACATAAGATGGTCCATCATATAACCCATCAATGCAGTTATCGTCCAAAAATAAATTTTCTTTTCTCAATTCCCTCTCTTTTCTACATAAATATTTCCTCACAACTCTAGATAACTCTACAATCTTATGAAAAAAAATAAAACTCTCAATAATAAGACCAATAAATTCGAAAGAAAAAGCATCACTACTAAGGGACGAGAGTTCTTCCCTTGCTACACTACTATCATCCTGCAAGATAGTAGTACCTAGTGAAAATTTGGATCTCTTGTAATGAGAGGGAAGTCCCTACTTGGCTGAAATAAATAATATCTCTCTTTAGTTTATTGAAAACATTAGTCAATGACTCTTTTTGTTGAAAAGAATCAGCATCTAACCCTTTGTGTTGCATAAAACCAGTAATCTCATGATACATAGCTAGAGAATGGACATGTACAAAAGTATAATCACTTTGCACCTCAATTTTCAGCACATCTTCAATCTTTGTAACAATATTCACATAAGATGGTCCATCATATAACCCATCAATACACTCGTCGTCCAACAATAAGTTGGCTTTTCTCAAGTCCCTCTTTTTTCTACATATATATTGCCTCACAACTCTAGAGAACTCTACAATCTTGTGAAAATAAACAAAACTCTCATCAATAAGACTAATAAAACCTAAAGAAAAAGCATCACTACCAAGAGATGAGAGCTCTTCTCTCCCTACACCACTGTCATCCTCTAAGGACAGTGGTACCTAGTAAAAACTTAGATCTCTTTGTAGGGAGAGTGGAGTCCCACAATGTATCTCCAAATCTTGGGTGATTCACACAGAGTGTCATAAATTGCATAGCTCTTTTTCCATCTTTACATCAGAGTTGTGCACATGCAATCTATCATCTATGACCTTCACTTTTATCTTTGCCTAAGTGATTAAGGGCTACACCAAAATAACATCATAAGAGCATGAATCTTACATTTAAAAATGGTAATCATCCTAAACATCCTCTATATTCACCCTCATACTCGGACATGTTGCATAAAGTTCTCCTACATTGTTATTCATCCTTTGCATAGTGCACTAGCATTATATTCTTCACAATATTTATACATTCTAGAGCATCATCATTACTCTCCCAAGCTAGCTCCTCAATTGTGATACCCTACATGATAGCTTTCTATGTAGTTTGAATCACATGTTTCTTCCTCTTGACAATATCTATAATTTCTCGTGAAACTCTCTCTTTGCAATTCTCAAAACCTTTCCTAAAGTGACTTCAACCTTACTATTCAAGAGATTTCTAACACTTTTTGAAGATCTATGGCTAACTCAATATCTAAATCAAGCTCATGGCTTGGCTTTTTTTTGGGTCCAACATTCTTCTTCTTTTGTACATCTTCTTTACTTTGCTTACGCCCTAGTCTAGAAAGCGATGTTGCAAGCTCATCCCCTATAGTCTTCTTGGAAGTGCTAGGAGCACCATCATCCCTTTTCTGTTTCTCCTCAACAATCATCTCTCTAGCCTAAGTCTTTCCTAAATAAGCATAAAATGATTATGTATCAATTCAAGAGTCCCATCAAGTATCTAATTCAATGTGTTTCCCTGCATTAGATAAATCAACTTATTGCACTTTGCCCTTATATTTGTAGTTTGTAAAGCAAATGACTATAACTCTGACTTGATTTTTAGTCTCCTCTTGAACTAAATACCATAAGTTGAAGCATCTTATGGCTATGTAACATTAGGAGAAATGGACTCTCTTTTTTTCCCCTTAAGGGGTTTCTCTCGCCTCTCTCTCTCTAAAAAGAGATTCCAAAATAATGTTATAATAACAGATCTTCTACAATCAAGTAAATCTTGTATTTGTACTTTTAATAGATTTTACCTATAATTTTATCCCCAAACTCTAAGATCAGATCACTTTCTCTCAAATTCCACACAAGTTACAAAATACAATTCTATTTTCTCCAAAAATAGATCCAATCATTGACAAATGACTCTTTAAGACCCTTATCACTTTTCAACATTAAAATATATTAGAACCATTCTCATTCCTGCTTGTTAAAAGGACAAAAGCTAAAAAATGGTATAAGTTGATGTACACATCATATTTTAAGATTATTTTTACCTAAAGACACATTTTTTACTTGAGAGTTTCCTTGTAAATTTTCATCTCCTTTGGACAAGAATATACCCATTTCTATGTATTTTTTCCTTCCCTCTAAAAGCTTTAGTTTATCCCAAATATTGTGTACTCTTCTCTTTTTCTCCAAAATATGGTTTCCTTCATACGGAATCTTATAAAGAAGCATTGAGGAGTGGTTTAGATGCCATTTGCTAAAATCAAATAATCTCCATCTACAACACTCTCTACACTACTACAAGCAATATCCCTCTTCAACACTATACTATGAGCAATCTCCCTCTTCAATAATCTATACTAGAAGCAATCAAGTGATAATGGAGGTATCTTTATTTTTTAATCTATGTGACATTATTATTCTTAAAAATTATTGTTTAATGCTTAAGCAACATTTCATGTAGAGAGAGAGAGAGGAGAGAGAGAGAGAGAGAGAGAGAGAGAGAATTTGATAGTGTGAGATGAACTAAGAAAATAAGTGATAGAGTGACATAGAGTACATTTGGACAGAATATAAGATGATATTATTGTTCTTCACTATCCAAGCTTTTGTATAAATGTGTTTAATAATCCTTGACTGATTCTTATTGAGAGAGAGAGAGAGAGAGAGAGAGAGAGAGAGAGAGAGAGAGAGAGAGAGAGAGGAAGAGAAAGAGAGAGTATATTTTGGATAGAATAGAAGATAAGATTAGATCCTAATAAGAAGTTGATTCTAAGATAATATTAGAGGCTGACTAGGGGTTGATTAGGGTCTATCATGAGTAAAATCAAGTGAAATAGTCAAGATCCCATTGGGTAAAAAATAATATAGATATAGTGAACTAAAGGGGTATAATTATGCGATTTGAAAGTTAACCCAAGTTAAAATTGTCATACATTTTTCTTTACAAAATGGAGGTATAGGACATACTAAGAGAAATAAAGATATTCACTTCCTTGCCCCTCTCTTTGTTTCTCTCTACCCCCTTATGGGCAGGCCTACAACATGTAAAGTCTAATATGCTATGCATGGGGTTGAGGGACTAGCTACCCTACATCAGGAGTGTTCCCCGTCCCGTGGTATTTCACCAAACCTCTATTGAGATATTTGCAATCATACCTATTGTAGCCTCTTTGTATGATGTAGTTCTGGGATTAGAACATGCAAGCACACTAAATCCCATATGCAGAGAAAGGGAAAACTACTACCATCCAACAACTATAAAGCATTGTATTTGACTACCACTTTTCATATGGAATGAATACAATGTCACGATGCTTTGTACTTTTAGTTAAGTGTCTTGTCTTTGTCAGTCCTACACAAGATTGTGTTTATGAGTCCAAGGTGCCATCTTGGAACCTCGGGGGGTCCAATAGGATTTACCGTATGGTACCACATGAGTGTAAGGGAGGGGGGCTATTTAGGGGAAGGAAGGTGCATTTTATAAGGTAAGGCCCCATAAATAGGGATTAGATAAGGAGTATTTTCATATATTTCTTGCATGTAGGTGATGTCTCCTTATTACCACTAGTGAATCCCCCGTGCTTGCAACCTAATTCACTTGTGTAACAGTTTGTCTCTACTTGTCTATGTCATCATGAGTTTGGTCTTCAACTTCCATCCATCATAGCATCTGCCATACTTTAGATCCGCACCTTTCTCATGGTATCAGGGCATGGCATGACTCCCTTCTTTGCTCTCTCAGTCCTTGATGGGACCTGAAATGAGCCAGCACTGGCTATAGCACTAGCCGGACCTCATGCTCATGACACACAAACACCCTCATGGCCTCGCAAACCAGGAGCGTCAATCTAATGCTAAAGGAAAAACTATCCTAAAGCCTAATCTATGCATTTATAGTTTCATCATTTTGTAGTCCAACGTTTCCCTTCCTATAAACTCCACAAAGGGAGAACCCATACATATTAGCAATGCCAAGATCACATACATGGAGGAAACCTCTAGGTAGAAACATCGCGGCCCCACTGCAGCTCTTCTACATCATAGGGATTGGCCCCTTGATGCGCTTCTCAACATATAACACAAACGAGTACACTCCACTTTTCATTTCGAATCTAGGAGATATACCATGTTTCCTTACTTAACAGTCCCTTAGGAAACCGACCCTCTATCCTACAGAAAGGGATAACCTTACACTCTCAATCGTGGGTCGAATTCCTCAGAAAAAAATTGCTATCCAGTCCAGGAGCTTTTCTGTTGATACCATGAACCATGCATAGTGCATAATGTGAACAATTTAGTGCACAAACAGAAGAAAATGAGCATTGTCCATCCTGCAAAACCAATATTTTCATGATTTCCATGCTAACGTTTATGTACTGAAATGAGAAGAGACACCGAGCCTTACGCTCATGCTGCCTTTTCCTTTATTTTCAAACAACGGACTATAGGCATGATGCAACATATAAATCAGGTTTTAATTCATATTTTGACACTCAACCTCCCCTCTCACCCTACCGTTTAATGTTTTGCATTCGTTGATAGGTGAAAATGTCGTTTTATGTATAAAGAAAGCGATAAAAACGGACATAAACATAGAAATGAGGGTAAATCGAGGCCAACCTCGTGCTCTACCTTCATTATACATTGCACAAACACACATGTAATTTTCTAGAATTTTCTTTTACCGTTTCCTAAATTTCTCCCATTTAAAACCCATTTTCACCATTTTTTGGTATTTTTCTTCTATTTTCTTCAATAAAAAATGACTAAAAATTAAGATTGATCATGGCCTATGGCCCTTAGGTTCCTTAGCAGCAGAATTTTAGGTTTTGTAGGCATTATGTCTCATATTTCCCATTTATTTTGCAAAAACCCCATTTTTACCCCTTAAACGTGTGTTTTTTGGGTTTTATAACATTAATTTCAGCCATATCACTTGTGATTTTCTGATTTTTGGGTTATAAACTATTGAAACTCATAGAAAACAACATCATGATGCATAATCAGCCCATGGAAACAATGTTTTATTAATCAAATAGCATAAAACTCATTTTTTCTTCATAAAAATTGAAATACTGCTTAGGTTTCATGTCTCGAGATCTCAGTTTTGCTACGGGACTACGGATCAGCCCACATTCAATGTCTAGCGTCTTCACAATAAGCAATCTTCATGTCTACACTGATCCGAAAGCAATCCGGTCTCAACCGGACAAGCTTTCCTTCACCATTCTTCATTTTCCTCTTGCATACAAGAACAGCCCTTTAGGGGAGAGAGAGGGAGGAGAGAGAAAGACTAGATCTGGTTCTTCACATTTCCACAGCCATTTTACGGGCGAAGACAGGCGATAAGACCGGCAAAGAGGGAGAAGATCAAGGGTATCATCGGTTGGACAGGGTGTTTGTAACCTACCATCACCCCCATCATGAGAGAGGGTGCAAATTTCGGCATGATGTTGGCGCCTCCATCTCCACCTTCTTCATCTTCTCTCTCCACGTTTTTTGCTTCATAAGGTGCATAAAATTTTGAGGGGGGGGGTCCAAACTCAAAAGGCATGCCCAATTTTGGCCTCCCAAGTGTCCACCTTTTTATATCTTGACCATTTTGTGGTCATTTCCCCGTCCTGGCTCCAATTCGAGCTCTAAAAAATCCTGGGCGTCTTTCTTGACATCCCGCACTGCCTAGCAACTCTTGAAAACCCACATGGCAGTCTAAAAATTTTTCAAAAATCAACAAGTGTCACTCGAGTGCCTTTTAAAAGTCGTCTTTCACTTTATGCTTAAAATCGTCCTAGCTGGAGCTCCCGCCTTCGATGTTAAATAATTTTTTCCTAAATTTTGGATTTTTTGGAAACTTTTAGGCACATCCCGGGCTTAAAACTCCGCTCTCATTGGCGACCACGGGATAGGGCGACTCAGCTTGTTGAATCCCACAATAGATCTGCACAAAACAACCAAAGGAAGCATCAAGCTGATACAAAATAGATACATACCAAAACACAGCACAAAGCTCACCCCACTCCCTGACAGAACCAAGGCATGACATCCACAAGGAGTAGGCCTAACATAATCTGATAAAAGGTCCGAAGCTAGTCACTAACCGACTGCTCCAACATGGCCAAACTAAAAAAAACTATCAAAGAGGTCATCCTAAGTGTGGTCTGAACTACCTACCTAACTAAGGACAACACAACTAGGAGCTCCTACTAGGCAAGGACTCCTATAGCCTAATCAATAAGTATTTTCTTTCATCACATTTCTTCTTCTAGGGTTTTATATTTCCATACTCATGTATGTAAAAAGGAGGGAGCTGAGCGTAGTGACCCAAGGAGAACAGGGCATCAGCCTCAGGTCCTATCTCGGTACCCAAGAACCTACCAAGCCCTCGCAAGGCGACACTTAATCCTTTTCTGACGCTCACTTTTATTTTCACTCCAACCTTCCTTAATTTTTTCTTTTCCAGCAAGATGCCACCCTTAGGAAGACAAGGCATCAGCCCCACTCGTCCCTAGGAACCTACTAGGCCTTTGCAAGGCGATGATCTCAACTGCTTATAATTTTTTTTCTTTTTTTTCTTTTCTACTTTGATAGGGGTTAGAACCCCTTTTTACACACCTTTGTATATATTAAGTTCTTTTAAGATATTCAGGGTTTCTTTTCATCATCATTATTTTCTTCTTCCGACAAGCTTCTCTAACTGTCTCACAATTAATAAGAACTCCTAGAACGGCTACCTAGCAAGCTAGCAGAACAAGGTCACTATGACTATATTCTAAAGCATGTCTTTCGATGCCTGGCAATGTCTTTACAGGAGGCAACGACTACTCAGACCTCCCTCAAACATACACAATCTAAACCTTGGACTTCATGCCTTGGGCTCCGGTCCCCAACAAGAAAAGAAAAATCCCCCAACAAGTAGACAGACACATAAAGCATAAAAACCACGGTACTAGTAAAGGAGAGATATCACCTGGATAGGGCCATGTGAAGCTTCCGCGCAACAAAAGACTCCTTCCAAGCTCTTCTTTCGAACCTGTCTAGCACAAAACTAAAACAAGAAACCATTAACCGCACCTGCACTAAACAGACAACTAGCCCTCTTAGCCTAACAAAATAAAGCACTTCACTACAAAACTTGATCGGCCCTCTTGGCCTAATGAAATAAAAAATTCAAAACCTCGCAAAACGGGCCCTCTTGGTCTAATGAGATCAAATAGAATAGCACCTACACATCCCTCCCCAAAAGAGTACAGATATACAATAATAGACTCCTTTCCAAGGAGGAAAAACCAGGGCTCCCAGCCCTAAACTAAGTGCATAAGGTTATGACCCATCCCTCCTGCATATACAGCAAGAGGTGTACACATAACATATTGTCTAATCAACCTATGGGTCCAGGATAATAATGGTAGATTGGTCTCATCTACTCTTTGCATCACCCATATCAACCATCGTCTGCCATATATTGCATTCTCTGATAACATTCCCAACAAGCGACTGGGTCCCGTTTCATCATTGATAACAATATCCAAACTAGGACCACAGTTCAAGAAAAGGTCTTCTTCATAAGCAAGATTTGCCAGTGAATCCGGAAACTGATTCCAGTAACGTGGAATCAGCTGAAAAGACACTCTCTCAAACTCCTCAAGTAGGGTCATCGCAGTTCGATGATATATACAAAGAATGGGATTCCGCACTATGTACGTCCCATTTAGCTGATTCAAGATCAACTGGGAATCCCCTTTTACTAACAACCACCGAATACCACCTTGTTTGGCAATATGCAGTCCCATAATCAAGGCTTTATACTCCGCCATATTGTTAGTGAATCCTACCCCAAGATAAGCAACTAACTTTATCGTAACTCTACGTCAAGGATCTCGGATTACTACTCCAAAACTCCCTTTTTTATTAGGGCCCCTGGATGCTCCGTCAAAATATAGTGTGTACGTCCACAATGGGTTTACACAGCCTGCCATCACGAACTCCTCTATTCGTAATTATGGTAATCAAAGTTTTGCATGTTGAGAGGATGAACTGACGGCTCCATCCCACCTTCTTTATTGAACTCAACAGGGATACTTGTCAACAATCCTAAGAAGTGATGGCAGAAGACTTTGATCTCCCACACAAAGGTTCCGTCTTCTTACTCAATCACTTTGTATCCTTTGCTCCACCAGATAAGTTTCCCCTAATGCTATCTTTGCTCTAGATATGGGTGCTCCAAATAAGAAATTAACCGACCCATCAACCAGCTTTAAGCTCTTTTGCAGGTCTCAAATCAGCCCCAGCATGGACCTGCAATGCATTTTCCCCGTGTTAGCATACTTAGAAATAATAAGGTTTAATCTTATTAAGATTAACCTTATTTTTAAACTCTACTCCCTGCAGATCAGCTAGTAAAGCCGTAGACCTAATTTTCCCTACCCTGACAATCTTATAGGGGCCATCCCATCTAGGTTCCAGCTTTCCTGGAAACAACTCCCTACGCGCATCATAGTACAAGACTAATTGCCATTTTTTAAAGGTATACTTCTTCGCTCTAAGGTCGTGCAACTGCTTCATCCGACGTTTGGCTACCTCCTAGTGTAATAAGCTATGCAACTTCAGTTCATCCAGATGGGCTATGATCGTAAAACGTTCAAAGAGCGAATCCTCATCTCCCAATGAGTGGTTAATTGCAAACCGTATGGTTGGAAACTCAATTTCAAGGGGTAACACACTCTTCCCCATAAACTAATTTAAATGGAGAATGGCCGGTAGCTCGCTTGAACATTGTATTGTACGCCCATACTACCACATACAACTTCCTGTCCCAGTCTCGTTTCTTCTTAGAGACTATTTTAGACAAGATCCCCATAAGCTGCTTATTATTACTTTTGACTTGTCCGTTTGCTTGCGGATTATAGGGGGTTTTTTTTATTATGCTTAATTTGCCAAGCTTCAGTCAAGCTTTTAATCACTTTATTCAAAAAATGGGTTCCACGGTCCGATACTAATTCCTTCGATGGATCGAAACGTTAGATAATCTGCTCTAAAAGAAAGCTTGCAGTCTCTTTTGCATTGTCCTACCTCGTCACCCACACTTCTGACCATTTTGTAAAATAATCAGTTGCTACTATAATATATCTCTTCTGGGTAGTAGACGACGGGGTGATAGGACCCACAAAATCAATGCCCCACTTCTCAAATGGAAGGATAGCCATGATATGCGTAAGTGGGCGTTTCCTATTCTCTCTGCTGTCATGTCTTTGACAGGTATCACATCACTTAACATACTCAAAATAATCTTGGAAGATGGATGGCCACCAATATCCAGCTCGTAAAGCTTTCTGCGCCGTCAACCATCCAGCGAAGTGCCCTCCACATGTAGAGTCATGGCACTCTTCTAAGATGAAAGGAACCTCGTCAGGCATCACACATCGGCGGTAGATATCATCAACACCTTGCCGATATAGTATTCTTGCGATCAAGGAAAACTTCAAAGCTTGTTGTTTGATTTTCGTCTTTTCTTATTTTGACAAACCAACTCCAGTCTCTCCTGTTGATAGATAATGCGTAATAGCAGCATACCAAGATGGGATAAAAGATGTATCAATTTTAAACATTTCTTCAATATCACTTCCTTCAGCCAAAGTCTCTTTCAACTCCCCGAAATCCACAAGGCATTCCACAATTCCCTGCAACCTCGGTGGCTTACTCTTGATCTCATAATCGAACTCACGCAAAGTGATTAACCACTTTGCCAAACGATCAGGCAGCTGTAGCTTGTTCATAAGCAATCTAAGCCCTTCTGCCTTCGTATAGAAAACTACCTTCTCATAGAGGATGTAGTGCCTGAAATTTTTAGTCCCAAAGATCATCGCAAGACGCAACTTCTCCATGTAGGTGTAGTTAATTTCTGATATGCCCAATTTTCAACTAGCAAAAGCTATCGGATGATACCACTTTTCCTCCCAGATTTGGGCTAAATAGCAACTGATACTATGCATGGTGGCTGCTGAAAATATATAAAATACCTCACCTCTTTTTGGTACTTTTAAAACTGGTGCTTTTACTAGCTCCTGTTTCACATCCTCAAAAGCTACCTTACAAGGATTGATCCATTCAAATAGACAGCTAAAGGATAATAAATGCGTTAGTGGCAACGTCCTTTCTGCCAAGGCATTTATAAACCTTCGGTAGTACCCTATCAATGACAGAAAGCTGGGTACCTCTTTCAAAGTGCATGGTGGACTCATAGCAACTATGACCTTGATCTTTTCAGGGTTAGTGGCTATTCCTACTGAACTGAACACATGGCCTAGCAATAGCCCATAAGGTACTCCAAAGACACACTTCCGTGGGTTAAGAGTGATACAAAATTGTCTGCAGCACTCAAAGCACTTTCTTAAGATAATCAACATTCTTTCCCTTACAGTGGCTGCCCCCACGTCATTGATAAATACTTTCAACTCGTTTGGGGAGATGTCACTAAGGGTCTTGTCTACTATTCGTTACCATGATCCAGGTGCATTGCACAAACCAAAGGCCATCACATGGTACGCAAAAGTACCAAAGATAGTAATAAAAGTCGTTTTCAACTTGTCCTCTTTTGCAATTGCCATTTGGTTGTATGTTGCAAAGCAATCCATAAAATAATATATTTCCCTACCCGCTAATTGATCCAAAATCTGGTCAATAAATGGCAACGGTTAGTAATCCTTAACCCTCTACTTATTCAGCTCTCTAAAATCTACACGGAGTCGAATCTGGTTGTTTTTCTTCTTCCTGATGACAACTGGTGAACACCATTCTATGTGTTGTACAGGGAAGATAAAACCAGCTTTTCTTTGCTTCTATAACTCCTCAAACAGCCCGTCCCTCAATTCAAAAGGCATACGTCTTACCTTCTGACACACAGGATGACTGCCTTCTTTTACAAGAATAGTATGAACAGCGAGGCTGGGAGGAATGCCTCTCAGCTCATCATAACTCCAAGCAAAGATGTCGTGGAATTCTTGAATCAAGGACACATAGTCCTCCCTTTCTGCTCAATTGAGCATGGAACCTAATTTAATTGGCCACGAATCATTCGGCGTGCCAAGGCCTAACTCAATCACATCCATGTCTCTTATCCTATCTTGCAGCTCTATCGGCTTATTTAGAGTTATCTAATAAATATCCTCTGTAGTGGACCCCTCTTTAGATTCATCACTGGATCATTTTGCTGTTTCTAATTTAGTAGAGGATAAAGGAGCTCTCTCACTCTGAGGAGACTCAGGGTAAGCCTTGACTATTACTTGATTAGCACCTCTACCTAGAACCACTCGACCAGTGGGTATATCGACTTGACAGTCTGTTCGTAAGATCCAAGGCCTACCTAGCAAGACTCGATAGCTAGGACATCCTGGGAATCTTATCACCCTAAATTCCAAGAAGCATTCTACACTTGCCATTGTAACATGGACCTTAGTAACGCAACCTTCTGGTTGCCTTAGACTATCATCAGCCATTCTAAGAAGGGTGGAGCTATCTTTTTGGATGCCTAGACCCAGCCTCTCCATCAACTCTGAACTCATGATATTGATGGAGGACCTAGTGTCTACAATAGCATGTTCCACTAATATTCCATCTACATATGCTGGAATCCTAGGGCAATTCTTTTCAGCATGATCAAACCAATCTTTCCCTACTCGTGCTATGCCCAAAGGTTCTACAATATACCCAATACACAGGATCCTCTTAAATTCATTGCGTACTCCTGGAGATAATTTGATCAACTGTAGAAGGTTTACGTCTGGTTTGACTTCGCAAAGAGAACTTGCTAAATCAAAATCATGATAGGTAGCCAAAGCTCTCTTTTCTCACCAAACCATTTTTTCTTTTGGTCTCGGGACCGGTTTTGGTGCTTCTTTTTTAGCTCTTGCCTCCTTTCTTGGCACTTCCTCATCCTTCTTAGGATCGACTTTTTTGTCCAACTGTCCTCAGAGGTCCACCTTCCACGCGAGGATTCTGGACTTGCATCCCCTTATCCCCTTGTTTAGGATTTCCCTCAACCGGTTTTTCCTTATCTTTATCACCCTCTTTAGCCTCTTGGCATGTTGTCATGGCTCTTAGGTTAGAAGTTTCAGTGTCATTGACTCGTACAGCCTCAATAAGGCTGATTCCATTGCCTTGTGGCAGCTCCTCTATAGTGGTCTTTCCCCTTTGCAGTATTTGTCTTGGTACATCATTTTACTGCAGGTTATTACCTTGCGCTCTATGATTAACTGAACTTGACTGTTTACTCCCGTGTTGGAGGGAACTAATCTTACTCCAACAGGTAGCAGCTAAATGGCCCGACTTCCCACAAATATCACATTTAACATTTGGGCAATTTCTAGGGAAATGTTGTCCCCCACACCACTTACAACTGAATCTTGAAGGTCCACCCTCTTCAGGGCGTTGACTCCCTATCAGATTTATCTGCTTCTTCAAGAAATTGACATCAACAACTATTTTCCGATATTGTTGAGAAATCATGTCAGTGTATTGCCTCATCATATCCTTAACTTCGCCAAGGACATTAGATGCACTCGAATCATAGCCTCGATCGTCTACCCGTCGTTCCATTGGCCTAACAATTTGATTGAGCATTAGTTGTTGACTCAAAGGAACAACATTAGGGTTTGAAACTTGGCCTCCAACATTTGGTGGAGCCAACTGACTTGCCATAGGCATAGTCACACTGGGAGGAGCTCGCAGCAAAGGTACATTCTGAACCAAGCTTCCTCTCCCATTAGGGTTAGTCATAGGCATCCCTTGACTTCCATTCGTCAATGGTAGATTGCCTCCAGGTACTAAACCCGCATTAACATTTATTCGAGAGGAGTAGACAGTTTGTAATCGTGCTTCTACTCCTTCTACCCGCGCAATGGCGGTGTCTATATCAACCAAAGCCACACTGCTTAATTGTACTTGAATATTGAAATCCAATCCATGCAAGAAGTATTGCAATTGGGCAGCCGACGAAATAGGAATGTAAGTTTTAACTTAGGAAACACTTCCTTAAGCTTCTTAGCATAGGCTTTCACATTCTCATGGGGGTCTTGGCGTGTTACATTCAAGACACGCAACCAATTTTGGCCACCTCTTTCAGGGGCATACTCTCCTTGGAAAGCTGCATAAAATTGATCGATTGTGGTTATGGTTCCAAACTCTATGCTATGATACCATACTATAGCCCTTCCTTTTAATGTCATGTTGAAGAACATCATAAGATGTCCCTCATCTTGGATGTGATAATTAAACATTAGTATTTGGAATTCACAAATGTGAAACTCCGTATCTTCTTTATCTAACCCATTAAAAATGGGCAAAGGAACTCCTAAAGCTGGAAAATCCGGCGTCCCTACAGGAATTGCAATGGGTTGTGCCATGGCGACAATCGGATTAGAAATGGGAGTTTGAACTAACAGAATCACACCCCCACTTGAAGTGGGCAGACTTGGTGGAAGAGAGGAAAAACTTGCACTTCCTCCTGCACCTAACGGACTATTTGTAGCAGTTGGGTCACTAAGACCACTGCCTCTTATGCGTATTGGGCTACTCCTTTGAGGAGAATAACGACTTACGATCTCTAACTATTGTCTAGCCCTGTCAGCACGTTCTGCTTTTTGTATTTCGGCTTGAGGGTCCTTGTTAGAGGACATAAACCAACTTTCTTTTGGTCCCTAGAAATCCTAAATTCGAGAACCACCACTTATTGGTAGCTCCTCGCAGATGCACCACTGATGGGACCTGAAATGGGCTGGCACTATCTATAGCACCAGCCGGACCTCATGCTCATGAGACACAAACACCCTCACGGCCTCACGGACTAGGAGCATCAATCTAATGCTAAAAGACAAATTGCCCTAAAGCCTATTCTATGCGTTTATAGTTTCATCGTTTTGTAGTCCAACATTTCCCTTTCTATAAACTCCATAGAGGGAGAACCCATACATATTGGCAATGCCACGATAACATACACGGAGGCAACCTCTCGGTAGAAACACCGCGGCCCCATTGCAGCTCTCCTACATTGCACGGATTGGCCCCTTGATGTGCTACTCAACATATAACACAAACGAACACACTCCACTCTTCATTTCCGATCCAGGAGATATACCATGTTTCCTTACTTAACAGTCCCTTAGGAAACCGACCCTCTATCCTATAGCAAGGGATAACCTTACACTCTCAATCGTGGGTCGAATTCCTAAGAAAAAAATTGCTATCCAGTCCAAGAGCTTTTCTGTTGATACCATGAACCATGCATAGTGCATAATGTGAATAATTTAGTGCACAAACAGAAGAAAATGAGCATTGTGCATCCTGCAAAACCAATCTTTTCATGATTTCCATGCTAAGGTTTATGTACTGAAACGAGGAGAGACACCGAGCCTTACGCTCATGCTGCCTTTTCCTTTATTTTAAAACAATGGCCTATAGGCATGATGCAACACATAAATTAGGTTTTAATTCATATTTTGACGCTCAAACTCCCCTCTCACCCTACCGTTTAATGTTTTGCATTCGTTGATAGAGTAAAAATGTTATTTTATGTGTATTTCTTTATAAAGAAAGCAATAAACACGGACATAAACATAGAAACGAGGGTAAACCGAGGCCAACCTCGTGCTCTACCTTCATTATACATTGCACAAACACACATGTAATTTTCTGGAATTTTTTTTTTACCGTTTCCTAAAATTTTTCCATTTAAAATCCATTTTTAGTATTTTTCTTCTATTTTCTTCAATAAAAAATGACTAAAAATTAATATTGCTTGTGGGATGTGGCCCTTAGGTTCCTTGACAACAAAATGTCAGGTTTTGTAGGCATTATGTCTCATATTTTCCATTTATTTTGCAAAACTCTATTTTTACCCCTTAAACGTGTGTTTTTCGGGTTGTATAACATTACTTTCAGCCATATCACTTATGATTTTCTGATTTTTGGGTTATAAACTATTGAAATTCATAGAAAACAACATCATAATGCGTAATCAGCCCATGGGAACAATGTTTTATCAATCAAATAGCATAAAACTCATTTTTCCTTCATAAAAATTGAATTACTGCTTAGGTTTCATGTCTCGGGATCTCGTTTTTGCTACGGGACTGTGGGTCAGCCCACATTCAATGTCCAACATCTTCACAATCAGCAATCTTCATGTCTACACTGATCCAGAAGCAATCCGGTCTCAACCGGACAAGCTTTCCTTCACCATTCTTCATTTTCCTCTTGCACACAAGAACATCCCTTTAGGGGAGAGAGAGGGAGAAGAGAGAAAGACTAGATCTGGTTCTTCTCATTCCCACAACCATTTCATGGACGAAGACAGGTGATAAGACCGGCAAAGAGGGAGAAGATTAGGGGTATCATCGGTTGGATAGGGTGTTTGCCATCACCCCCATCATGAGAGAGGGTACAAATTTCGTGATGTTGGCGCCTCCATCTCCACCTTCTTCATCTTCTCTCTCCACGTTTTTTGCTTCATAAGGTGCATAAAATTTTAGGAAGGGGGTCCAAACTCAAAAGGCATGCCCAATTTTGGCCTCCCAAGTGTCCACCTTTTCATATCTTGACCATTTTGTGGCCAGTAACCTGTCCTGGCTCCGATTCGAGCTCTAAAAAATCTTGGGCGTCCAGCTTGACATCCCGCACTTCCTGGAAACTCTTGAAAACCCACACGGTAGTCTGAAAATTTATCAAAAGTCAACAAGTATCTCTTGGGCGCCTTTTAAAATTTGTCTTTCACTTGATGCTTAAAATCGTCCTAGCTGGAGCCACCACCTTTGATGTTAAATATTTTTTCCCTGAATTTTGGATTTTTTGGCAAATTTTAGGCACATCCCAAGCTTAAACTCTACTCTCAGTCCCTCTTAATCTCAAGTCAGCTTAAGTCCATAGCTAATGAACTCATCTCTCAACTCATCTCCACTTACTCCACCTTGGCAACCATAGCCAGCTTGCACATCCCTGCCTTTTAGCTTCCATAACTTTTTGTAGAGGGAATATCTCTCCAAGATCTCTTTTGGGGATTTATTCCTTGACTTCCAAGGCTTCTTTTATCATATAGAACCTTGACATTTCCCTGACTCAAGCTTACCATTGCCTTTTTTCTCAGCTTCTGCCTTGTGTGACTCCATAACCACGTTATACCTAGCTCACTTAGAGCTTCCTGATCTCCTTCTACAAGCCTCATCTCAACACACTTTCTTCTAGGAAGTTATTTCCTAGGTCAATGCGCATCATCTTGACAGATTACAGCTTGATATTGCGTACTCTATGCATCAGCACTGCTGAAATTTGTCGTTGCTGTCTGCCAGAACTACGCCTTCTCGATTATTGTATGCTTCATCATCTCTCTGTACAACATGATCCAACCTGCGATCATAGGGCTATTAAATATCCATATGTAAGCTACTTTCAACTCAGAGGGTTCACGGATTAAATACATGTACATGCTGTGCCAAGCAAAAAACCAATCGACTAGGAAACCCTAGATGGACCCTCCATAGCCATTGCAACTTCAAGCTCTATTTTTCTTTCATTTTCTCTCCCCTGCCACTCAAACAAATCAAGAACACACTAATTTGAGAGTCTCAACAAAGACGACCAGGAAACCCTAGACGGACCCTCCATAGCCATTGCAACTTCAAGCTCTATTTTTCTTTCATTTTCTCTCCCCTGCCACTCAAACAAATCAAGACCACACTAATTTGAGAGTCTCAACAAATATTTGGGATATTTTGAAGATTTGTTTTGAAGTCTTGAAAACCTCAAGCAGTAGCATCAACACCATATCTTCAAGCTTCTTTCTTTACTCCATTCTAAAATCCATTTGGCCAATCCAAATATTGCCAGTAAGATCTGCTATTCAGATTTGTCCATCACATCAGCAAGGAGGGGACTCAAGTTGAAGGGGTCACTTGAAACATCAAGCAACAAACAAGCATCAAGAATCATCATCTTCAAAACATAGTATCTCTTGATACTCTTATGGTGTCTTTTGGCACTACCCTCATTTGTGTTTGACACATTAGGTTTCAACTCTTTTTTCTTTTCAAGTGGGTGCTTCTTATGAAGAGTAACATGTATCTTATGGCCCATTTACACTATATAGAATATGTTACTCTACCTACAAGAAGACATGGAGCTGCATATATCCAAATGCCATCAATGTATCCATTTGAAGACATTGAAGACATGAAAGTGCAAAAGTTTGAAGTCATTTCCATTGCGTCAAAGATTATACATTTTCTTTAGGGGGACATGGACATGAAGACTAATGCATATGCAAGCAAAGTCAATGAAGAAGCAAATCATGAGGACCTAGAAGAAGAGGACTAAAAGAAGCATAAAAATCATGAAGAATCTAAAGCGGAAAGCAAAGTGAAGAAAAAATACATGATCAAAAAGAGCAAGCTAGACTACAACGACATTTACAATGACTTGAATATCTATGTCAAAAGAAATGCTAAAAAAATGCAAGGGCCTGACGGTCCTTGACCCAATGTTTTACTAGAACATTTTTTAAGCCTTGTAATGCCTAGCCCTAATGCTTCTTATCATAAGATTGTAAACTCCTCATGTAGCCATGTTGTACACTTTGTGAGGCCCCTGTTACAACCTTTAGATGACCATCATGTTTGTGGTACCCACACTTAGCCTTTTCTACGACAGCCGACTAGCATTTTGCCATGTTTATGGTGTGCCCACACTTTGCAGGTGTTGCTTTCACTTAAGCCTCTACACACTTTGTACTTTTTGGTCATGATTGAGAAGGAGTGTTGAGATATTTGCAATTACACCAATTGTAGCCTCTTTGTATGAGGCACGGGGGATTCACTCATAGTAAAGAAGACATGCCACCTGCATGCAAGGACTTCTAAAAAAACCCCTATTTATGAACCTTGTAAGACTAATATATCTCCTTATTTAAGCTTATAAGATATATACATGTATGAATTTTTATGTATGCCCTTTCTTAAATGTAAGCCTTTATACAACATATACTAACTTTATTTTTAAAAGTTGAAATTATCCTAAGCAATTAAAAGTATCAAAATGGTCATATCACAAAGTGATTTATGTAGTTGCACTTGGATACCATCGAACTATGTGTCGCAATGTTTTTGAGTGCCTATGCCCTCTTACCACATGAGGAGAGATAGGGGAATCGAACCCCTTTATACTTAAAGTGACTAGACCAAGGAGACACCAAGCTCTCTTTGGGAGAAGGGGAGTTGAATCTCTCTAGCATAACCATGGGAGAGTGCCAACTCCCCCCTCCCATACTATGATTAATTTAATCATCCTACTATGTTAGGGTTTATGGCTTTAACCTTACTTGTCAAGGTCTCTTGTATGCCATGGAGAAACCAATCTATGGAGAGAGGTGATCAAATGCATCCCACCCTTCCCTTTTCCCTCTATCCCGTCCTTAAATTTAAGTTTAATATAGGAAATTAAGAGGGGTCTACCTCTAATGCATACGCTTAAGTGTCCCCTTCCAAAAACCCCCCTCCCTTACACTCATGTGATACCATACAACATCTGTAGTGAGCCCCCAGGGTATGAGGTAGTTCTGAGATTAGGACATGCAGGCACACTAAATCCCATTTGCACAAAAAGGAAAAACTACTACCATCCAACAACTATAAAGCATTGTAATTGACTACCACTTTTCATATGGAATGAATACAATGTCATCATACTTTGTACTTTTAGTTAAGTGTCTTATCTTTGTTAGTCCTACACAAGACTGTGTTTATGAGTCCAAGGAGCCATCTTGGAACCTAATTCACTTATGCAATAGTTTGTCTCTACTTGTCTATGTCATCATGAGTTTGGTCTTCATCTTCCATCCACCATAGCATCTGCCATGCTCTAGATTTGCACCTTTCTCAAACTCGCCACCTTTTTTCTTTTTTGTGTGACTCGATATGCATAGCATAATGCAAAGAATGTCAAGAAAACCATCCATTTAACTCCAAGTCCAATCTCTCTTTCGCTTTATTGGGCCTGAAAACACAGGCCTTCTGCGCCTTCCCAAAGCGTTGAACACACCCAAGGTTTACCTTTAACAAAACCTCTCTCTCTCTCTCTCTCTCTCTCTCTCTCTCTCTCTCTTTGTCTCTGTCTCTCTCTCCTACTACCACTACCACTACCACTACCACTACCACTACCACTACCACTACCACTACCACCACCATCCCACCTTTCATATATTGCTCAACAGTTTCAAAACATGAGAGTATAGTAGATGTAGCAACCATTTCTCTCTTCATCTTCCTTTCTTCTTCTCCATCTTTTATTTCCTTTCTTTCTTTCTCTCTCTCTCTCTTTCTTTGTTGCCCCTCTCTTTGTTTCTCTCCACCCCTTATGTTTTCTCACTCATTCTCCTCTATCCCTCCCTCTCTCTCTCTTTTCCCGTTTCTTTGTTATATTTCATGTTTATTCTCTCTCTTTCCCTCTCATTCTCTCTTTCTTTTCCTTTCTTCTTTTCCTTTCTTCTTTTCCCTCTCTCATTTTCTATTATTCTCCCTCAATGCACCACATTCTCCACCCTCTCTCATTTCTCATCTCATTTCCTCTCTTTCTCCCTCAACGCACATCATTGTTTTTAAAAAAAAATAGGAAAAGAAGAAATTAAAGAATAAGAACAAAACCTCTCTTTGTTTTTCTCTACCCCCTCGTGTTTTCTCATTTATTCTCCTCTCTCCCTTCCTCTCTCTCTCTAATTCTCTTTTTCTTTATTATGTTTCATGTTTATTTCCTTTCTCACTTCCTTTTTCTTTCTTCTTCTCCCTCTCTCATTTCCTCTCTTTCTCCCTCCATGCACATCATTGTAATTTTGAAAAAATAAAAAAAATAAGAAATTAAATAACAATAACAAACCCTCTCTTTGTTTTTCTCTACCCCCTCCTGTTTTCTCATTCATTCTCATTTCTCCTTCCCTCTCTCTCACTATTTCTCTATTTCTTTATTATGTTTCATGTTTATTCCCTCCTCCCTCTCTCTCTCTCATTCTTTCTTCATTTTTTCTTTCTTCTTCTCCCTCTCTCATTTCCTCTCTTTCTCCCTCAATGCATCTCATTCTCAACAAAAACAAACAAAAAAATTAAGAAACAACAAGAATAAACCAAGACGGGGCAATGCACTCACCGCCACAAAGGCCTTGTTGACAAACATGGATCTTGAACACAATTTAGCTATGGAAGCTTGAACTCATAAGCAAGAGACATGAAGATTGATGACTAGACATAAACTTTCACTAAAGTGATTTAGATTCCAAGATAGATTATATTGGACTCATAAACACAATCTTTAGTGGATAGAGTTACAGACTCTAAGTACAAAGTACAATAGAATTTTTTTAAAAAGTGAACCAAGTACATGCTTTTATAGCTTTCCAGCTTCTCCACTATCCTCACTGTGCATATGGGATTTAGGACATCTCTTCGTGGAGCATACATCATTTGTTATTTCTCAACAACCCTCCTCAAATGATAAGTCCCTACACTTGCTCGCTTCCCCCCTCCCCCCCCCCCCCCCCCCAGATGATAACATGGCTTGGGAGACTAGCTCATATGCAGCCTAGTCAAGTTAAAGCTTGAGACTTTACATATTTAGCAAGGGTTTTAACAAAGAAAATGTACTATGGGAGCAAATTCCTTAAAAAAATCTGTCAGAGTTGTTGATGGTAGTGGAAGCATATTCTTCTTCTTCTTCATTCAGGAATTGACTTTGGTGGTGGTCATTCTGGATCTATTGTGTGCTCTTTTCTTGTGAAAACATTCAATGGCAATATGGCCAATCTTACCACAATAATGACATGTCATCTGACTTTTGTTGTCAATATTGAATCCTTGACCGCTTTCTTTGGGTCCAACAACTCCTTTGCTATATAAGAGATTTTCCCTAGATGATGGGATACCATCTTTTGCATTTTTTTTTTTTGTTTGTTCTCTTCATGAAGAAGAGAATGCTCAATATCTTTAAGTGAGAGACTAGGAACATTACTTAGTGTTGAAACAAGCTTCTTGTATGGTTCGTAATTAATACTGGCAAGTAGCACTGTTATTGCCTCATCCTAATCGATGTTCTTTTTAAGAGTTGCTAGTTGAGTTTTAAGGCTTTTGAACTTATTAACACAATATTAGTGAGTTTGGGAATCTCCAATTCTATTTTTTGAATACTAAAAATGTGGCATATGGATAACATGCCCATAAGTTTCTCAAAACCATATGATGTGACCTATCATTGGAAAGCGCTGAAAAATGGAATCTATTGAATTATAGACCACTCAATTTGGAGTTATAGTGTTCAAGTTATAACAAATCTAAAGATTTGACCATGTGTCCCAAATTTATGGAAAATTCCCATATTCCCCAATACAGTGTTTATTGATGTGTGCAATCATACATGAATTGTCCTTTACATCCAACTTATAAAACTACATAAGCAAGTTTACCTTCGAGTTCTTTGCTTGTGTACCAAAGATCTTGTCAAGTTCTTCCCATGCCTTCTTTGCATCCCTGACGCCAGAGATGTGGTGTAATACATCATCTAATAGACCCCAAGCAATAATACCTAGAGCTTTGTTGTTCATCTTCTTCCATGCCTTTTTTTTACGTTGGTCTTCTGTAGCATCTTCCTCTTTAGCATTGTCTCTGCATCATCTTCCTCAAAGAGATCCCAGAAGTCTTTCCTCATGAGATGGTACATCGTTTTCTCCTTCCGAGCATGAAAGTCTTCACCTTTAAACTTTGTTATCTGCTCTAGTTCAGTCATCTTAAAAGGAGGTCTTACCACGAGGACAGTCGGGCAGTGTCTGTCCTTTTACAATGAGATTGAGACTTACAAGGAATTGGAAAATTTTCAAATCATTACAAACTAAGAGTAGGCATTAAAGAAGTTAAAATGAGATCATAAGATGATTCACTCTTGATTAAGTTAAAAAACCCTAAGTGCCAAGAAGCACTTGTTGAGTATCAATAGATACTAGATCTTGATATTGGGCTTGATGTTGCTAGATAAATTTTGAGCTTCCTTGGAAACTTCTGGACTTCAGAGATAATGCTAGAGTGATCAAAATCACTATTGATGATGGCACTAAAAAAGAAACAAGGTTGCCAAGCTTTTCAAGTTTCTAATTATGGCTTCCTCTAGGGTTTCAGACAGTTGACTGTTCTTTCAGCTCGTGCAGCTCAAGGAGTTGACCATTACACAAGATATTGCATGGGGATTAGGCTTGCATAGTGAGCTTCAAAAGCCCTATGCTCATAGGGTAGATTGTACAGCATAGGGGATGAATCTTTGTACAACCTGAAATCGGCGCACTCAAGACGGCAAGGTAAAATTCTCATAATGCCGAGCTCCATAGTGAGCAATGTCGCACTTTGATGTGATAGGGAGTTGAACTAGGAGTAGATGAAGAGTTTCCCAAAAGAAACCTCAAGCTGAAATTTCCTGTATGATGAGATCTAAGCGCTCAACTGAAGGTAGGTGCAGTCTAGCTATGGTGGCCAAGAAGAGGTGTGTGAGAATAAAGTAGGAGATGAACTTAGACACTTGTCTTGAGCTAGAGATAAGCTATGAGAAGTAGGAGAAGTAGGGAGAAGAGCTAAACTAAGCTCACCATGGCTCTGATACCATGTTGAAAAACATGGATCTTGAACACAATTTAGCTATAGAGGCTTGAACTCATAAGCAAGAGACATGAAGGCTGATGACTAGACATAGACCTTCACTCAAGTGAATTAGGTTCCAAGATAGATTAGCTTGGACTCATAAACAAAATCTTGAGTGGATAGAGTTACAGACTCTAAGTAAAAAGTACAATAGCATTTTTTTAAAAAGTGAACCAAGTACATTCTTTTATAGATTTCCAACTTCTCCACTATCCTCATTGTGCATATGGGATTCAAGACATCTCTTCTTGCATCATTTGTTATTTCTCAATAGGCCCAAGGATGGATTCTTCATCTCCTCTTCATGATGGCGGCTCCTCTTTTCCCTTTGTGCACTTCCTCCTCTTCTTCGCAAACGGCGGTGGTGGTGAGAAGCTCTCCTTTGCTCTCTTTCTCTATTTCTCTATTTCTCTCTCTCTCCCTCCCAAATGCATGATCTATTTCGCTCTTTGCAGAAAAATGCCACTCGGGTTTTGGCCCTTTTTTTAAATCTAAGTACTATCACTATTTGCATTGCAATGCAAATAGCGATGCCGTTAATATGCATCGGAACTACCCATTGCAAATAGCAATGCCGTTAATATGCATCTCATCAATGACGTTTCAATCATGATCCACTTAGAGAGAGAGAGAGAGATTCTCGATGAGAACAGAGAGAGGAAAGAGATGTGTGTGATTTTGTTGATTTTCATGGAGTATTAAAAATTCTAACAATTTAGTCTTTATCTATCCTCTCCTCTCTCCTCTTTGTGGCTGTTCATATGCATCAATTCCAGAGAGAAGGGGGAGGGTTGTGATGACAAATCCAGACCAAATGATGATACTATAGCCATGGAGGACATAGATCAGGCTGAGAGAGTGTATCATTGGCAAAGAAGAAGCATCAGTCGCCTCATATCTATGAGATTTGAGCTTAAGAATCGTGGTTTCTATGAGTAAGTGAGCGGTTCTTTTGTTTTATGGAAAATGATTGAAGAAAGTGGTTGATTTTGATTGTTCTTGAATTTCCATGTTTCATTTTCTCTAAAATATGAAAGAATACCGGAAAAATATGATGATATAATAATTTCTTGTAAAACCTACAAGTTGCGGTTTTGATAAAAATAATAGAATTTAGGATTTTTGTTGAGTGTTTTGGGGCCATATGGGACAAAATTTAATATGAAAATAATTTTGAGTGTCCTTGATTAGTAAGAACTCATAATTCTAAAATATCTCATTTTTATGAAGAAATAAATGAGAAAAAGTAGAGAAAATAAGAGAAACTGTAGTTTCTTTGATTAAAAAATTAGAGAAAAATACATTTCATATTTGTGAGCATACAACAAGGCTTGAGCATGAGGATTATGATGCTAGGAGGCATATTCCATGGTGGATTCCGTGAGGTTTTGTGGTGGATTCTGTAAAATTATATTTGTTGCCGGGACTCATACACAAGGTGGATTCCTTGTGCAAAAAGTTGATGGGGACGCCTCTCCTTTTTGGGCATCTTGTTAATTTAATGTGCAAGTGGGTGATTTTGAAAAATATATATTCAAATTAATGGATATTTATGAGTTTAGATTGCGCACTCGTAATAAATTAAGATTAGGATTGAGTTCTAACCAAATTATTTATTTTGTAGCTGAAGGTTGCTAGGTATTCACTTTTGTCAGTTTAATTTTAAGATTTTCTAACAATTGTGAATGCTTCAGTTGATGTGTAGAGTAGGCAACAGTGGCGTTGGGAAGCACTGGACAATAGCATGTATTCAAGTTATTTAGAAAAAATTATCATTTTGATGGGCATGTATTTTAGGCATGGTGTCAATATTTATTTTGATGTGCTTATTTATTGAAGTACTTGGAATTTATTTATTATTTTTTATGCGTATGGAACCATAATTTAAATATTTTTTATTGGACGTTGTATTTGGGCACATCCCGACTCTTTGGACACCCAATAGCTTTAATTATTTAGTTGGACAAAAGTAAACACAAAAGCTAAAGCGTGCTAATTGTAAATTGGGCTAATTTTTTTTAACTTGGAGATGAATAATATATCAAATACATGCTTTGTGGAGTGCTCACACAAGGCACGGGGGGAGATTGTACCCAATTAGTATTTTGCTTCATGTCGTGCAAGTCTTCTCTCTTGTTTTTTGTGCAAAAGTAGAGTTATTTTGTTCTTGGGGACTTTTCGGTCCTCGCTACATACACATACAACATCCAATTTGTGTACCAGTGGTATCAAAGCAAAGCTGAGATCAAGGGCTTCCAATCGCTTACCATCTCACGCGAAGGCGGAGCTCCTGGAACGATCGAGCTCTATAGTCAATCTTGCAACAATCCATCAATACCAGCGTGTTCCTGGAGGTGGAGAACCCCTTGCTACGCTATTGGATCGCGAAGGACCAGCCTCTATAGAGGGAGGACCACCTGGGAAGTTCATTTGTTAACTCTTCTATTTCTTAGAGAAACATGAAATCAATTTTATAAAGATTAAGTGTGACAGATTAGTGAGAAAGCTTAAAAAGCTTTAGCCATCAAATTTCACCATTCGCGGTGGCAGCATGTACTAATTGTCGCCGTCGTCGTTCAGAAGTTGACGTTGTCCTCCAAAAAAATCAACGATTTTAGTTAAAGCTTTATTTACTTAAATCTTAAAGCTTTTCAGCTTTACAAATGGTGTGCAGATCGGTCGCAGATAGCTCACGTGGTGAATCCCGGAAGGTCCCCAAGAACAAAGTACTCTACTTTTTAGCACAAAAACCCATGTAAAAGCAAGCACGACAAGAGGCAAGAGACAAATTGGGTTCAATCTCCCCCATGCCTTGTGTGAGCGCTTCACAAAGCATGTATTTTATGTATATTTCCAATCTTCATGCTCAATAATAGCCCAATTACAAAAATATGACAAGCTTTTAGCTTTTGAGTTTGCTTTCTACCAAAAATAGGAAAATAAAGCTAATGGACGGTGCCCATAGTGTCTGGCACGCCCAATCTCAATGTCCAAATAGAAATAACATATCCAGGCGCATAAGCGCATACAAAATAATAATAAATAATCGATGTCTCAATAGACATAACAAAATATAGACGTGGCGCCTATCAAAATCTAGTCCAAGAGTCGAAAACCCGCTAGACTCCAATGCTTTCCTCCGCCACTGCTGCTTTCTCTACACATCAACTGAAGCATTCACAATCGTTAGTAAAATAACACAATTAAACCGACAAAAGTGAATACCTAGCAGTCTTCAGCTACATAAATAAATCAACTGGTTAGAAATAAATCCTAACCTTAATTTATTACGAGTGCGCACTCTAAACTCATAAACGTTTATTAATTTAATATGCATTTTACGGAATCACCCGCTATGGAATCACCCATGTACACACTAAATTAATGAAACGCCCGAAAAGGACAGGCGTCCCCATCAACTTCTCGCACAAAGAATCCTCTTTGCGTATGAGCCCCGTCATCTAAGTTTACGGAATCCACCGTAAAACCTCACGGAATCCACCGTGGAATATGCCTCCTGGCATCATACTCCCCGGGTTCTATTAGACAAAGATGCAACAGGTGTAGATAATCTATGTCCATAAATAACTTCAAAAGGTGCTTTCTTTGTAGATGTGTGTGGTGTATTGTTATATGCAAACTGTAATAAATGTAAATGAGTATCCCATGTCTGAGGTTTAGAGATAGTGTATGCACGTAAAAGATCTAAAATGGTGCTATTTGTGGCTTCTGTCTGTCCATTTGTTTCTGGATGAAATGCAGATGAGAAATCAATCTTTGTGCCTAAATTTGCAAACAGTGTAATCCAAAAATTATTACAAAATCTAGAATCTCTATCTGAAATAATCACTTTCGGCAATCCATGGTTAGTAAAAACAGTTTTCAAAAATAACTGTGCTGCTTGTGATGCTGTTAAAGTTTTCTTACATGCAATGAAATATGCTTGCTTACTAAATCTATCTACAATTGTCCAAATCATGTCATGGTTAGATTTAGTATTTGGTAAGCCAGTAATGAAATCCATAGATATATGTTCCCAAGGTTTAGATGGAATAGATAAAGGCATTAATAGTCCATACTGTTTACCATGATGTCTCTTTATTCTTTGACAAATCAGACATTCAGAAACAAAATTAGATACATCTGCATCCATATGCGGCCAATAAAAATCTTCAATTAACATGCGTAATGTAGAAATGATACCTATATGACCTTGATATGGGGGACAATGAATTTCATTCAAAACAAAAGATCGGAATGGAATAGTAACACACAGTCTCTTTTCAAAGAACATGAATCCATCATTATATGACAATGAATCAACAGGAATGAAATTATTTTGAACTAATTTTTGCCAATCAGAATGAAAAGTAATATCTTGGTGATATGTGTCTTTCATAGCAATCAAAGAATCAAAAGATATGATAGATATATTATGAATTGCAGGTCTTCTACTCAATGCATCAGCAACTACATTTTCTTTTCCAGGTTGGTATTGAATGATAGGATGGAAACTTTGAATGAATGAAGCCCATTTGATATGACGGTCAGAAATTTGGGGTTGGCTAAGTAGATGTCTAATGCTTTGCTGGTCGGTCTTTATCATGAATTCTGAACCCATTAAATAATGCTTCCATTGTTTTAATGCTTGTACAACTGCTAAGAGTTCCTTGTCATAAGTGGAATATTTAAGCTCAGAGGGTTTCAGCTTAGAACTAGAATATGCTATTGGATGGTTGTCTTGCATTAGCACGGCTCCTATTCCTGATCCGCTAGCATCGGTCACAACTAAAAAGAATGGTCTGTTAAAGTCAGGCAATTGTAGAACAGGGGCATTGGTTAATGCACGTTTGAGTAAGTCAAAGGATTTCTGCTGATTTTCAGTCCATTGGTAAACAATGCCTTTCTTAAGAAGTTTGGTCAATGGTAAAGCAAGTAATGAGAAATTACGTACAAACTTCCTATAGAAACTAGCAAGACCAAGGAATGAGCGTAATTCATGTACATTTTTAGGAACAGGCCAATGCAATATTGCATCAATTTTCTTAGGATCAACTTTTATTCCTTCTTTTGATACAATATGACCTAGATATTCTATTTCTGTCTTAAAGAATTCACTCTTGTCAGGATTTGCAAATAATTGATTTTCTTTCAGTAATTAAAAAACTAATGATAAATGCTCATAATGCTCTTTTTCACTTTGACTGAACACTAAAATATCATCAAAGAAAACAATCACACAATATTGATATTTTAGAAAAATATGGTTCATCATTCTACTGAAAGTAGCAGGTGCATTAGTTAATCCAAATGGCATGACTAAGAATTCGTAATGGCCAAACTGTGTCCTGAATGCAGTCTTAAATATGTCGGATCTATCTAGCCTCACCTGATGATATCCAGATTTAAGGTCAATTTTACTAAATATAGAAGATCCTTGCAGTTTGTCCATAAGGTCATCAACTCTAGGTATAGGATACCTATTCTTTACAGTGATCTTGTTTAATGCTCGGTAGTCAATACACATCCGATAAGTATTATTCTTTTTCTTGACTAAGAGCACAGGTGCGCCGAATGGAGAACTGCTAGGTCGAATTAAGCCTCTATTTAGTAATTCTTCAACTTGACTCTGGATTTCTTTTTGCTCTATTTGATTGTGCCTATATGGGGCTTTGCAAGGTGGTTGTGTGCCAGGTATTAGGTCAATCTTATGGTCTTCTGGACGTGATGGAGGTAAACCTGGTGGTAGGTCTTCTGCAAAACAGTCCTTAAAATATGCGAGAAATTCCTTATGCCTAGGGTGCATATGAGTTTCTTTTGCGTGCAATTCATTCACCCAAATGAGATATGATTTAGTATTCTTGCGTAGTGCACGTTTTGCTTGAGTATGCGAAAGCAGTAGAAAAATATGAGATGCATGCATACCAAATAATGTAATAGATTTTCCTTGAAAATTAATATTCATTGTGTGCGTGGAATAATCTATATTGGGATTATGTTGGTGTCTCCATGGCATTCCTAGAATAATGTCGCTAGACTGTAATGGGACAACTAAGAAATTTCTTCTTTCAATATATGGACCAATTTGAATTTCTAAATCTTGAACTTCTTGTGTGCCATTGTACCTAGTGCCTAAAAATGCAGCTTTTATGCGATAGTGCGTAGGTACAGTATGCAGTTTCAATTCCTTTACCAATTTTTCTGAAATAAAGTCATGGGTACTACCGTCATCATGCAATATAGTTCTTTCTTTTCCATGCACCATACATTTCATAGTCAACAATGAATGTGAAGTAGGCATACCTGGTAAAGTGTCGGAAGTAGTAGTAGGATCATCTTCTTCTTCAGTGAAATCCGGCATATCCTCATGCTCGTCTTCGTCCATAGCTCCAAGGTAGTTGATATGTGCTGATGGCTTCTTTGAATGACAATTTGCTGCGAGATGCCCTGGCTGGTGACACTTGTAGCATACGATGGGCTTGGCTTTGGTCACATTATTTGCAATGGCTGGGAGTCTGGGTATATTTGGATTTGCTTGTGGAATAGGCTTAGAATTTGGATTGACAGTGGATGGTAATGCAGGTGGTTTAGGCCAATTCTTGCGGAAAGATGGTGATGAGAAACGACCTGGATTAAATCTTCAAAAATTGGAATTGAATTGTTTAGATCCATAATTACCGTTTGCTTGGAATGGCTGTGGTCCTCGATCTCTTCCGCGTAACTTATTTTCAGTGTCGTGGGCTAAGGAGATGGCGTCTTCAAGGGTAGCAGGCTTGAACATGTTCACTTCAGCGTAGTAATGTCCAAGAAGTCCAGACATGTACTTCCGCTTATGTGTCGTCTCTGGTACGTCTTCAAGCATGCGTAACTGTAGGAGTGCATTCCAAAAACGCTCTGTATACTGTGGAATAGGCTCACGATCGCGCTGTTGAAGTAAATCCCATTGCTTGATAGCCTTCTCATGAAATTGCGGTGGTAGGAAATTTTGCATGAACTTCTTCTTGAAATCTTCCCATGTAGCAGGACATTCTATGCTCTTGCGGACTACAGTCCACCAAAGTGATGCTCTGTCTATCAGATGATTAGTAACACACTTGATTTTATCTTTCTCGGGATAAGTTTCCTCATGGAAATAGTCATCAAACTGGCTAATGAATGATAAAACAGTCTTTCCTTCTCTTATGCCATTGAAAGTGCGAAACTTGAAACTTCGTTTACTTATCTTGGATTCCTTGCGAATGGTTTGTGCTTCAAGAGTGGCGTTGATGGTACGGCGAATCAAATCTTTAGCTTGGGGTTCTTCTTTGTCAGTGGACGCTCCTTGTAGCTTTGTCAATTGCGCTTGCAAGGCTTGCCTAGCTCTTCGCTCTTCTTCCAATTGCAACATGATAAGATCCAGCTTTTGTTCCATGGTAGGCTCGGGTAGATCGTCTTCAGCCATAGGATCATCCATATGTGGGGTAGTCATCCTGTAAAACTCAACAAACCTTACTCACTCAAAATCAGTTAGCGGGATGAGCGTAGCTCAAATTTGGGGTTACAAGGCTATGTATTCTTGGGTATTTCTTCTTCAATTTTCAGAAATTCTGCAATATTTCTGTCTCCGTTTGCTGAAAGTACTTCAACGAACTTGTAGATAGGTAAAACAGCTTGCTGCGAACAACTTTCCAATTCAGAGTTTTTGCATACGAACAAGTCTTCTATGAGTTTTAAGCGCTAGTCAGTTCTGATTTAGTCTGATTTGCAGAGTTGCAGACTTAGCAGACTTGCAGAGTTGTGGACTTGCTGGACTTAGGCCGACTTGCAGAACTTGCAGTACTTGATTTCTAGTGACTTACTGAACTTGACTTCTGGAGCGCGAGACCCGGAGTATATCGACTTCTCTGCATTGTATAACTTGCAAAGTATTATGTGTCTTAAGCTTAATAGCTTAAGCTATGGTAGGAGGAAGTAATGGGCAGCACGTCGTCAATTTTCGTGGGGGGGGGCCGTTTTTGCCTGCGCAGATTTTTCGGGGGGTCCTCTTGCAAGTCGACTTGAAGATTTTGAAGCTTAATAAGCTTCTTAAGCTTTCTCTAATGCTTATTGAAAGAAATTTTGAGAAAAACAATGAAGCTTATCTCTGTAACTCCACGACTTGATGAAGGAGTTGGATGCGTGGTCCTCCGCCTGCAGAGATTGGTCCTTCGCGATCTGACAGTGGAAACAGGGGTTCTTGATCACCAGAAGTCTGCCTGTATCAACGGTTCGCGATGAGATTGACTGTAGAGGCCGTTTGTTCCCGGAGCTCCGCCTTCGCCCGAGATTGGTAGCGATTGGAAGCTTTTGATCTCTGCTCCGCTCTGATACCAGTGGTGCGCAGATCGGTCGCAGGTAGCTCACGTGGTGAATCCCGGAAGGTCCCCAAGAACAAAGTAATCTACTTTTTAGCACAAAAACCCATGTAAAAGCAAGCACGACAAGAGGCAAGAGACAAATTGGGTTCAATCTCCCCCATGCCTTGTGTGAGCGCTTCACAAAGCATGTATTTTATGTATATTTCCAATCTTCATGCTCAATAATAGCCCAATTACAAAAATATGACAAGCTTTTAGCTTTTGAGTTTGCTTTCTACCAAAAATAGGAAAATAAAGCTAATGGACGGTGCCCATAGTGTCTGGCACGCCCAATCTCAATGTCCAAATAGAAATAACATATCCAGGCGCATAAGCGCATACAGAATAATAATAAATAATCGATGTCTCAATAGGCATAACAAAATATAGACGTGGCGCCTATCAAAATCTAGTCCAAGAGTCGAAAACCCGCTAGACTCTAATGCTTTCCTCCGCCACTGCTGCTATCTCTACACATCAACTGAAGCATTCACAATCGTTAGTAAAATAACACAATTAAACCGACAAAAGTGAATACCTAGCAGTCTTCAGCTACATAAATAAATCAACTGGTTAGAAATAAATCCTAACCTTAATTTATTACGAGTGCGCACTCTAAACTCATAAACGTTTATTAATTTAATATGCATTTTACGGAATCACCCGCTATGGAATCACCCATGTACACACTAAATTAATGAAACGCCCGAAAAGGACAGGCGTCCCCATCAACTTCTCGCACAAAGAATCCTCTTTGCGTATGAGCCCCGTCATCTAAGTTTACGGAATCCACCGTAAAACCTCACGGAATCCACCGTGGAATATGCCTCCTGGCATCAACAAAGGTTCAAAAACTTCAATGTCAAACCTCTCCCATAGTGGTTGTTCATACACAACTAGCCTTGAATGAATTTTCAATTTCCTTGCAAGCCCCTATTCACATCTGGGCACTGACAGAGTTCAATTCCACCAAACAGATTGTTACACACAGACTACATGTATGAATATCCTCTTTGGAAGAAGACCATGATATCAATTTCAGCATCCGCAAAGAAGAAATACTGCAAAAAACCAAAATTTTAATTAAAAAAATCCTTGTAAACCCGACTTTGAGCTATGCTCATCCCGCTAACAAGATTTCGAGTGTGTGAGGTCTTTTGGAATTTTGCAGGATGCCCGATCAAACCATGGAATATTTTATGGTCGAAGGTGGTTTATCGGAACCAAAGATGGAGCAAAAACCGGATCTAATTATGATGCAGCTTCAAGAGGAACGAAGAGCACGTCAAACTTTGCAAGCTCAATTGGCCAATTTGCAACGATCTACCACCAACCAAGATGGACCGCAATCTGAAGATCTTATAGGATGTACGATCGATGTGACACTTGAAGTGCAATCTATTCGGAAAGAAACAAAGATAAATAAAAGAAATTTCAAATTTTGTACTTTCAATGGGTCACACGATGGAAAGACTGTACTTGCTTTTATCAGTCAATTTGATGATTATTTCCATGAAGAACAGTATACTGAGAAAGACAAAATTAAATGTGTCACTAATCATCTAGTGAACAGAGCATCCCTATGGTGGACTTTTGTTTGCAAAAGCATTGATTGTCCTACTACTTGAGAGACTTTCCAAAAGAAAATTTTATAGAATTTCCTTCCACCTCAATTCCATGAAAAAGAAATCAAACAATGGGATCTTCTGCAATAGAGGGATCGTGAGCCTATTTCACAATATACCAAGCGTTTTTGAAATGCTTTATTGCAACTTCGAATGCTTGAAGATGTACTCGAGGCAACCCATAAACACAAGTTTATGTCTGGCTTACTTAGACATTTTTATGTGGAGATGAACATGTTCAAGCCAACGACTCTCGAAGATGCAATTTCCTTAGCCCATGATGCTGAAGATAAAATTCGAGGAGGAGAGAAGCGACCATAACAATTTCAAACTAATGGTAACTTTGGTTCAAAACAATTCAATTCAAATTTTTAAAGATTCAATCAAAACGGTTTCCTTCCATCTTCATTCCGTAAATCTTGGACACAACCCCCTACTTTACCATCAAACACAAATCCAAATTCTACATCATCTTTCTAGCAAAATCCCAACATTCCTAAACTTCCCACTATTACCAATAATGTGTATAAGGCCAAACCCATAGTTTGTTACAAATGTCATCAACTTAAACATCTAGCGGCGAATTGTCAATCCAAAAACCGACTATTCACATCAATTATTTGGGAGTGACAGAAGATGAAGAACATGAAGAAATGCCAGATTTCATGGAAGATGATGATGATATCAGTACTACTTTAGATACTTTACCAGGTATGCTAAATCCCCATTCTTTATTAACGATGAAATGCCTTGTGAATGGTAAAGAAAAGATTTTTTTACATGATTATGGGAGCCCACATGACTTTATTTCTGCCAAATTGGTCAAAGAATTGAATTTACATATTGTTTCTACTCATTATCGCATCAAGGCTGCATTCTTAGGTACTAGATACAATGGAACACAAGAAGTGCATGACTTAGAAATTAAAATTGGTGATTATGTTGAACGTAGAAATTTGTTAGTTGTGCCTTTGCAATCTAGTGACATTATTTTAGGAATGCCTTGGCGTCATCAATATAATCCTGATATAGATTATTTCATGCATTCAATGAAGATTCATTCTAATGGGAAACAAATCACATTGCATGGTATGCACACTTTCGATAATTTTCCATTGCTTAGTCATACACAAGCTAAATGTGCATTATGAAAAGGTAGCAAATCCTATTTAATATGGGTGAATGAAATTGAAGCTAAAGAAAATCAGATGCATCCTAGGCACACACAATTTCTTTCACAATTTCAAGATTATTTTACTATTGACTTACCACCTGGCTTACCACCTATACGTCCTGAAGATCACAAAATAGACTTAATTTCTGGATCACAACTACCATGTAAAGCACCATATAGATATAACCAAATTGAAAGAAAGAAATTCAAGCCCAAGTTGAAGAATTGTTAACTCAAGGACTCATTAGACCCAGTAGTTCTCCATTTGGTGCACCTGTCCTATTAGTGAAGAAGAAAAACAATACCTATAGAACATTATATTGGAGAATATGGGAATTTCCCATAAGCTTGGGACACATGGTCAAATCTTTGGATTTATCATAAATTGAACACTATAACTCCAAATCGAGCGCTCTATAGCTTAATAGATTCCATTTTTCAAGCGCTTTTCAATGATAGGTCACATCATATGGTTTTGAAAATCTTATGGGCATGTTATCCGGGTGCCACCTTTTTAGTATTCAGAAAATGGGAATTGGGGGTTCCCAAATTCACTAATATTGTGTTATAGGATGTGCATTGATTACCGTGTCCTAAATAAGATCACTGTTAAGAATAGATATCCGATTCCTAGGGTAGATGATCTTATGGACAAACTACAAGGGTCTGCAATATTTAGTAAGAATCACATATTTTTGAAGTATCAGCATTGTGTCATTGTTTTCTTTGATGACATATTGGTTTTCACTAAAGAATGAAAATGAGCATTATGAAGATTTATCTTTGGTTTTCAAATTATTGAAAGAGAATCAATTATATGCTAATCCTGAAAGGAGTGAATATTTCCAAACACAAATTGAATACCTAAGATATATTGTTTTATCTGAAGGTATTAAAGTTGACCCTTAAAAGATAGAAGCAATTTTGAATTGGTCGATACCTAAAAATGTGCATGAATTATATTCTTTCTTAGGTCTTGCTAGCTTTTACAAAAAATTTGTGAGAAATTTTTCATTGCTTGCATTACCTTTGATAAAATTATTAAAGAAATGCATTGTGTATCATTGGTCCGACAATCAACAAAAGTCATTTGATTTACTGAAACATGCTTTAACTCATACTCTTGTATTGCAATTACCTGACTTCAATAGAGCATTTTTCCTAGTAGCCACTGACACTAGTGGATCTGGAATAGGAGCAGTCCTTATGTAAGATTCTCATCCCATAGCCTACTCTAGTTGTAAAATTAAACCCTCTGAACTTAAGTATTCTACCTATGATAAGGAATTGCTAGCTGTAGTACAAGCTTTACGTCAATTAAACATCTCCTTAGTCAACCAAAAATATCTGAATGACACATTAAATGGGCTTCTTTTATTCAAAGTTTTCATCCACTCATACAATATCAACCTGGAAAAGAGAATGTTGTTGCTGATGCTTTAAGTAGAAGACCGTCAATTCATAATATCTCTGTCATATCTTTTGACTCTCTTCTCCCTATGAAAGATACCTACGACCAAGACCTTAGCTTTCAAGCTGATTGGAATACATTAGTTGCAAATAACTATATTCCAGTTAATTCATTGTCTTACGCTGATGGATTTATGTTTTATGAAAAAATATTATGTGTAACTGTTCCATTTCGATCATTTGTCTTGCACGAACTTCATTGTCCCCTATACCAAGACCATAGAGGAATTATTTCTACTTTGTGTACACTAATTGAAGATTTTTATTGGCCACACATGGAATCTAATGTATCTAACTTTGTATCTGAATGTTTAATTTGCCAAAGAGTTAAAGGACACCATGGTAAACAATATGCTTTATTAATGCCTTTACCAATTCCAAAACAACCATGGGAACAGATTTCAATGGATTTTATCACTAGTTTGCCTAACTCTAAAGATAATCATGACATGATTTGGACTATTGTTGATAGGTTTAGCAAACAAGCATATTTCATTCCATGCAAGAAAATGTTAATTGCATCTCAAGCTGCTCAATTTTTTTTAAAAAACTGTTTTCACTAATCATGGTTTGTCAAAAGTTATTATTTCTGACTGTGATTCTAGATCTTGCAATAATTTTTGGATTACTTTGTTTGCTAATTTAAGAACAAAGATTGATTTTTCATCTGCATTTCATCTTGAAACAAATGGGCAAACAAAAGCTATTAACAATACCATTTTAGATCTTTTGCATCCATATAGAATTTCAAAACCACAAACATGGGATACACATTTATATTTACTTCAATTTGCATACAATAACACACCACATACAACTATACAAAAAACACCATTTGAAATCATTTATGGATATAGATTACCTACACCTGTTACATCATTGTCAAACAAAGTTCAAACTGCTAATGATATTGCTAACATGCATGCTACTATTTTTGATGAAGTTAAATATATGATTGCGAAAGCCCAGCAATCATACACAAAACAAGCCAACAAGAAAAGAAAAGCTATGAGTTTCAAAGTTGATGATTATGTTTGGTTACGCATTGAAAAGAGAAGATTACAAAGTGTTGACAAACACCCTGTTGTAAAGTTAGCTCCTCGATTTTATGGACCTTTCAAGATCATTCACAAAATCAATGACAATGCATTTAAACTAGAATTACCACAACACTGGAAAATCCACAACACTTTTCATATCAATTTATTACGACCTTTTAGAGGCCAATGACCTGTACATCCTGTCTATGAAAACCCTCCTTTGCTAGAAGAAGAAACTGAAATCCTTGAACTTGAAACTATTCTAGATACTAACTTTATGACCACTAGAACTGACCGTAGATATTCTAGATATTTGGTTAAGTTTAAAAATCATCCTGTTGAAGAGGCCCAATGGATGCACACTCGAGATGTAAGTGCTTACCCCTCACTACTGGCTCCACATTGAGCTAATAGCAATTGAGGACAATTGCTATCCCACCATGGGGGTATGATGCCAGGAGATATATTCCATGGTGGATTCCGTGAGGTTTTGCGATGGATTCTGTAAAATTGTATTTGTTGTCGAGGCTCATACATAAGGTGGATTCCTTGTGCGAAAAGTTGATGGGGACGCCTGTCCTTTTCGAGCATCTTGTTAATTTAATGTGCAAGTGGGTGATTCCATAGCAGATGATTTCGCAAAATGCATATTTAAATTAATGGACATTTATGAGTTTAGAGTACGCACTCGTAATAAATTAAGGTTAGGATTGAGTTCTAACCAATTTATTTCATTTGTAGCTAAAGACTACTAGGTATTCACTTTTTTCCGTTTAATTTTAATATTTTCTAACAATTGTGAATGCTTCAGTTGATGTGTAGAGCAGGCAGCGGTGGCGTTGGAAAGCACTGGGCGATAGTGTGTATTCAAGTTATTTAGAAGAAATTATCATTTTGATGGGTGCGCATTTTAGGTGTGGCGCCCATATTTATTTTGACGCACTTATTTATTGAAGTGCTTGACATTTATTTATTATTTTGTATGTGGATCGGCACACGATTTAAATACTTGTTATTGAACATTGTATTTGGACACATCTGGACTCTTTGGGCACCCAATAGCTTTAATTCTTTAGTTGGAAAAAAGCAAATACAAAAGTTAAAGCATGCTAATTGTAAATTGGGCTTTTTTTTTTTAGCTTGGAGATGAATAATATATCAAATACATGCTTTGTGGAGTCTCACACAAGGCATGGGGAGAGATTGTACTCAATTAGTCTTTTGCTTCATGTCGTACAAGTATTCTCTCTTGTTTTTTGTGTGAAAGTAGAGTTCATTTTTTCTTGGAAACTTTTCGGCGCTTGCTACGTACGCATATATCATTTGATCTGTGCACCAGATTAAGCCTCTGTCAAGCCTTGTTTCTATGTTATAGTGTGTTTTTATCGATTTTTATATGCAAAAATACATAAAAATGAATCTTACACCTACCCAACGAATGTAAAACCTAAACGACAAATGGAAGAGGGTTTGTGAAAGTGGTTAGTTGCTAAAAATGATTCAAATTATGATCTATTTATCTATGCACAATATATAGGATGGATTATTGTTTGAGTTAAGGAGACTAGTAGCACGAAGAAATTCAGTGCTCGTCCATTTCAATGCCACACATACGATTAGTTGAAAAATCATCAAAGGCTTATTTTTGCACTTCACCTAGCTAGTTTCTAATGATAAAATATTTGAGCACAATGGTCGTCCACACTTGCATTGAGCATAATATGATATCAAACCTAGATGCATTGCAATTGTTTTCTAAACATTGACCTACGTGGAGTGTATAAGGAAACCCAAGTTGTAGGGTAGAGAGATGGCTTCTTAGGGAAAGGCTTAGTAAGGAAATATTAAATCTCCTAGATCGTTCAAATTATATAAGAGTGGAGACTGTTCGTATGTTCTTTATGTTAGAGCAGTGCATCGAGGGGCTAATCCTCTTGTTGTAGGAGAGCTACAGTGGGGCCACAACATTCAGCTAGAGGGGTGCCTCCTCTATGTTTTTGTTATTTGGTATATTATATGAAGATGTGCGGGGTCTCCCTATGAGGAGTAGGGAAGTGTGGGCATAGCACGAATAGGAGATGATTGGTGGAAGCATGCTGAAAAACATTGCCCAAGGGTTGCAGCCTATGTTGATGGAATACTAGTGGATCATACTATCATAGATAGAGGATCATCTCTTAACATCATGACTTCAAAATTGATGGAAAGACTAGGTTTAGCAATCCAAAAAGACACCTCCACAATTCTACAAATGGCTGATAACAGTTTGAGACAACATGAAGGTTGTATTGCCAAAGTCCTTGTGACCATTGTTGCGAGTGTGTGTGGATTGCACTATGGACTTTAGGGTCATTAGGTTTGCAACATGACCACCAAGATATCAATTATTATTATGAAGGCCATGGATCTTGCAATCTGACTGCCAAGTTGATATACCCGCTGGTTGATTGATATTTGCTAGAGGTGCCAATTGTGTGGTAGTCGATGCTTATCGTGAGTCTCCTCAAAGTGAGAGAGCTCCTCTATCCTCTACGAAATTAGAAACATTAAAAGATGTATCTACTAGTGAGATATCATCAAGCGATGAATCAAAAGAAGGGTCCACTATAGAGGACATCTAATCAAAAAACTCTGAATGAGCCAATAGAGCCTCAAGATCAAATAAGAGATGTGGATGTAATTGAGTTGGATCTTGATACACCAAATGATCCATGGCCAATTAAATTGGGGTCCATGCTTGGTGTGGAAGAAAGGGAGACCTATGTGTCCCTTATCCAAGAGTTCCATGACATTTTTGCCTAGAGTTATGATGAGCTGAGAGGTATTCATACCATTCCTCTAAAGGAAGGTAGTCGTCTTATGCATCAGAAAGTAAGGCATATGCCTTTCGAACTGAGGGGCATGTTGTTCGAGGAGTTACAAAAATTGCAACACGCTAGTTTGATCTTCCATGTTTAGCATACTAAATGGTGTTCACCTATGGTTATCAGCAGGAAGAATAAAAAAAATCAAATCTGGCTTTGCGTACACCTTAGAGAGTTGAATAAGTAGACAGTTAAGGACTACTATCCGTTGCCCTTTATTGACTAGATTTTGGACTAGTTATAGCAGTAGGTAGGGAAATAAGCAAATAGTTAATGACTACTACCCGTTGCCATTTATTGTGACCAGATTTTGGACCACTAAGCGATGGGTAGAAAAATATATTCTTTTATAGATTGCTTTGTGGGATATAACCAAATGGAAATGGTAGAGGAAGATAAGTTGAAAACAACTCTCATTACAATTCGATACCTTTGCGTACCATGTGATGGCCTTTGGTTTATGCAATGCACCTCGTTCATGGCAACGAACATCAAACAAGACCTTTGGTGACATCTCTCCAAAGGATTTGAAAGTATTTATCGATGACCTCAGGGCACCCACCATAAGAGAAAGGCTTTTGATTATTTTAAGGAAGTGTCTTGAGTACTACAGACAATTTTGCATAGCTCTTAACCCATGGAAGTGCATCTTTGGGGTGTCGTATGGGCTATTACTAGGCTATATGGTTAGCTCAGTAGGGATCACAATTGACCCTAAAAAGATCAAGGCCATAGTCGTCATGAGCCCGCCACAAACTTTGAAAGAAGTACACAGCTTTATGTCATCAGTACGGTATTATCAGAGGTTTATAAATGCCATGGCAAAAAGAACGTTTCCACTAACGAATCTATTATCCTTTAGTTGTCTATTTGAATGGAGGGACCCTTGTAAGGTAGCTTTTGACAATGTGAAATAGGAGCTAGTAAAAGCACCAATTTTAAAAGCACCTAAAAGTGGTGAAGTATTCTACATATTTTCAATAGTCACCATGCATAATTCTAGATACTGTTTATCCCAAATTTTAGAGGAAAAATGGTTTCACAGGATAGCCTTTCCTATCGAAAGTTGAACACATGAGAAATCAACTACACCTAGATGGAGAAGTTGTGCCTTGCAATGGTGTTTGTGACTGAAAAATTCAAGCACTACATTTTCTATGAGAAGGTAGTTTTCTATATGAAGGTAGAGGGGCTTGGATTTCTGATAAACAAGTTATAGCTGCCTAATCGTTTAGCAAAGTGGTTAATCACTTTGCAGGAGTACAATTATGAGATCAGGAGTAAGCCACTGAAGCTCCAAGGTATTGTGGAATGCCTTGTGGATTTCAGGGAGCCAAAATAGACTTTAGTTGAAGGAATTGATATTGAGGAAATGTTTAAAATTGATAGGGATTTGATCCCATCTCGGTATGTTTCTATCATACATCACCTATCAACAAGAGAGACTGGAGCCAGTTTATCAAAATCAAAAAAGAGAAAAATTAGACAGCATGCTTTGATATTTTCCTTGATCACAAGAACACTATATCAGTAGGGGGTTGATGATATCTATCGTTAATGTGTGATGCGTGACAAGGTTCCATTCATTCTAGAAGAGTGCCATGACTCCGCTTGTGGAGGGAGCTATGCTGGGTGGCTAACTACACTAAAAGCTTTAAGAGCTGGATATTGGTGGCTATCCATTTTCCAATATGCATTTAAGTATGTTAAGAGATATGATAGTCGAATGTGACTGACTACTTTACAAAGTGGTCACAAGCATAAGCGATGAGGAAGGATGATGCAAAAGAGACTGTCAATTTCCTACTAGAGTAGAATATCTGTAGATTTGGTACGCCAAAATAATTAGTATCGGACCATGGAACCCATTTCCTAAAGAAAGTGATCAAAAGCCTGACTGAAGTGTGGCAAATTAAGCACAATAAGACAACTCCTTAAAACCCGCAAGAAAATGGGCAAGTTGAAAGTACTAACAAGGAGCTTGTGGGTATTCTATCAAAAATAGTGTTTGAAAAGAAGCACGACTAGGATAAGAAATTATATGTGGTAGTGTGGGTGTATACATTTAAACAAGCCACTAGCCATACCCGGTTCAAGCTAGTCTAGGGGTAGGAGTGTGTTTTTCCCTTAGAGATTGAGTTGCCAACTATAAGATTCACAATCTACCACTCTTTGGGTGATGAGGATATACTCTTTGAGTGCTTTACAAATTCGACCCACTTGGACAAGCTTAAATTGCAGAGTCTATTGCACTAGGAAGTGGCTAAGTGTTGGATGAAGCAACAACATGATTTAAAAGTGAAGAAGTATACCTTTAAGAAGGGACAATTAGTTCTATATTATGATGCATGTAGAGAACTATTTATAGGGAAACTTGAGCCTAAATGGTATGGTCCCTACAAGATCGTTAGGATTGGGAAAAATAAGTCCATTGCATTAATGGCTAATCTTGAAGGAGCGGAGTTTAGAAATAAGGTTAATGTTAATAAGATTAAACCTTATTATCTCTACATGAACTAACAAAATAAATGCCTTGCAGATCAATATTGGGAAGATCAAGAACTTGCAAGAGATGAAAGAGGTTGATGGGGCAACTAATTCCTTATTTGGAATACCCATACTTGGAGCAACGATATCATCAGGGAAAGATAATCTAATGGAATAAAGGATATAAAGTGATTGAGCAAGAGGACGGATCATTTGTCTAGGAAATTAAAGTCTTCTATCATCACTGTGTACGAATTTTAACAAGCATCCCTGTTACATTCAATGAAGAAGGTGGGATGGAGCCTTCAATACATCCTTTGAATATGCTAAATTTTGACTATCATAATTACGAGTAGAGGTGATGATGGCTGGTTATGTGAACTCATTGTGGACATACACATTGTACTTTGATGGAGTGTCTAGGGATCTCAACAAGAAAGGGAGTATAGTAGTCACTATTAGAGATATTCGACGTAGAGTTGTGATGAAATTAGTTGTTTATCTTGGGGTTGGATTTACCAATAATATGGCGGAATACAAAGCTTTAATCATGGGCCTGAATATTGCTAAGAAGGGCAATATCCATCAGTTGTTATAGTAAAGAGGGACTCCCAATTGGTATTGAACCAACTAAATGGGGCTTACACAATATGAAATCCCATTCTTTCTATGTATTATTGCATGACTATGACCATGCTTGATGGGTTTGAGAGAGTGTCTCTTCAGCTCGTTCCACGTTATTGGAACCAGTTTGAAGACTCGTTAGCAAACTTTGCTTATGAAGAAGAATCTTTCTTCAATTGTGGTCCTAGTCTAGATCTCTATGGATGATGAGATAGGAATCAATCAATTATAGGGGCTTTTATCAGAACATGCCCTATATGATAGGTGATGGTTAGTATGGGTGATGCAAATAATGGCCAAGACCCATTTGCCTTTGTTATCTTGGACCCATATATTGGTCAAATGACATTTTATGCATACACCTTTTGCTATTTATGCAGGAGGCATGGGCCACAATCTGATGCATTTATTTTAGGGCAGGAGTCCTATTTCCTCCTTGGGATGGAGCATCTTGTTTTCTACTAGCAAGGATCCACACGGGGGTATCTCTATGAGTTGTTTTGTTTTATTCCATCCAACCAAGAGGGTCAGTTATTTTTAGGGTTTTAATGTTTTATTTCCTTAGGCTAAAAGGGCTTTGTTCTCCTTGGGTCACTCTATGCTCAACTTCCTCCTTTTTACACGCCCAAGTATGAAAACCTTGAACAGAAAATGTGTTATAAGGAAAATATGATGACCAAGCTATAGGAGTCCTCACCTAGTAGGAAGTCCTAGTCCAGTTGTCTTAAGTTAGGTAGGTAGTTCAGACCACCACTAGGATGACCTTTTTGATAGGCTTTTTAGCCAGTCCATGTTCAAGCAATTGGTTAGAGACTCGCTTTATATTTCTATCAGATTATGTTGTGCCTATCCCTTGTGGATTTTCATGCCTTGATTTTGTCAAGGGGTAGGGTGAGAGCTATGTTATGTTTTGTTGTGTATTTTTTAATTAACTTGATGCTCTTTGTGGTTATGCATGTGCAGATCTATTCTTGGGATTTGAAGGGCTGAGTTGCCCTATCCCATGGTTGCCAATGAGAACTTGGTTTTAGGAGCCAATTTTGAGCCATTCTTGAAGCATTTGAGGTCGTTTTTGGAGCAAGAAGTGCTTGGGAAGTGCTAAAGACTAAATTTTCATGAAAAATCAAATGGAATCCAATACAAGTCTTGGTTCATCGATCGGAGGTCGTTTGACCCCTCATTTAATCCTCGCAAGGTTTGGTGTTCTAAAGCAGCTACTAGATCTGTGAGCCGAAAAGTGCACGATGAAGGCCAAGTTGATGGATTTCGATGCCGTGGAGCCACTCATCTAGACTGATCTCGAATCCGAGTTTGTTTGCCCACTCAAAACCAAAATATCCACTTAGGGACAATGTGAACACAAAAAAACCGAGCCGGTTATTTTGAAGTTAATAACCTTAGGCTTAATAAAAGCCTTAAAAAACACTAAAAAACTGACAAATAGGGGGGAGGTGCAAATTTTTTTGTGCCCCTTTCAAATCTCATCAATGATGCTTCAATCATGATCTGTTTGAGAGAGAGAGAGAGAGAGAGAGAGAGAGAGAGAGAGAGAGAGAGAGAGAGAGAGAGAGAGAGAGAGAGAGAGAGAGATACAGAGAGAGAGATTCTCGATTAGAGCAGAGAGAGGAAGGAGACGTATGTGATTTTTTGATTTTCATGGAGTATTAAGAATTCTGATAATTCAATATTTCTCTCCTCTCTCCTCTTTGGGGCTATTCATATGCATCAATTTGAGAGAATGGGGACGGGTTGTGATGACAAACCTTGGACCAAATGATGATGTTAGACCCATGGAGGACATAGATTGAGCTAAGAGAGTGCTTTAGCGGCAAAAAAGAAGCATCAATGGCCTCCCATCTATGAGATACGAGCCTCAGTATCATGGTTTCTTGTAACGTGTCCACTAGTATCATCCAGGACATGTCTTAGCAATCCATCGAAAAGGATGTCTAGAAAGCTCCGCCCGGCATTCCCATGGAATGTTACGGGGTTTGAAATCTAGGGCTTTCCACGTCTACCACGTAGCGGAAGTATTCTGGCCGTTCCCACTTAGGATCGACCTGAATTAGGGTTTTCCTGATTGGTCATTTCTAACAGCAGCTAGCGTCGAACCCAAGTGAACTACTTTACGCAGAAACACCAGGTCCGAAGCGGATTCACGCTACACTTGGTTCAAGGAGAATGGGAAATGAGAGGGATGCGAAGCTCAACCTCTCTGCCATAAGGCATAGTCCCATTCCGTTCCCCTAAAACAACGTAAATCGGGTTAAAACATTACTCTAGGTCAACGCTTTTTTTGGTCGTGTCCTTTGACGATCATCCTGTTGTTCCTCGTGATTTGAGAAAAGTTCCTGGCCAACCGGGACCACCCATCCATAAGACAGACCTATGGCCCAGCCTCCGCACTTTTCTCGGGTTGTTTTAGTTATTTAATTATCTAACACATTAGTTGGACATGTAACAACCAGCTTCTTTAATTAACCCGTTAGGCATTGGTTCCTTCACATAATCTTATCACTTGACATAGAAAAATAATATCAGACAAGTTCTTTATTAAGAGGTCATCATATTTATCTTTGAAATACAAAGAGTCTTGCCCGTGGGCTTATCCACAATCCGCCTGAAGGCTATCCGGCAATCCACAGGGATCACTATTCCAAGTTTTCGCCCGTAGACTAGTATGTGGGCCTTGAGATCCAATCTCGAGTCACGTTAGCCTCTTGTGCAGGACCCGAAAGGTGAGGGATTTACGGCCAGAGTCCCCCCTGGCACCCAAGCGTCCTCCTGCTCCAAGTAGCGCTCAATGGAGAGACTTCTTGCAGCGGGTTCGGTCCACGTTCCCGGCACGGTCAACAATCCCCTTGGTTAGGGTCAGGCAGGCAGTCGAGGGTAACTGAAGCTGCCTCTCCCTTCAGGCCTTCAACTTGAAGTATAGATATTCATTTATCTTTTAATTCATTGGTTAAACAAAGCCAAAAAGTGCTCTAAATCTATAGCAAGCACAAACATTTCCATTGATCATTTTTGTTGTTGGCAAACTACTAAGGAATGAATCCTTCCTTTCGAATGCATCCAGCACTCGATCCGGGATGACTTGAAAATTAGCAAGATCCCCTATATTCTGGGTTAGGGCATACCCTATTAACCCAACTTGGTCAAATCTTAAAGTTTATTGGGTACTTCAGTTTCTAGTCTTTAATCTCCAATTAATCTTCCTTACTCAAGAAGGATATCAAAGTATACATCCTCTTGCAAGATAACTTGCGTAAGGATCCGCCATCCTTGTTGTGAGAATTTGGCATTTCTTCTTGTGATTCAATCACAAGACCATATGACTCCGTACTTGCTACGCAAGTGTCACATCCTACTATGCGATGATGGAGTCATGAAACAATCCGTTTCAGGTTCTTTAAGCTGACGTTTTTAGACCTAGGGTTTCCTAGCTTTATTTTTGTAAGAATCTCAGGGACAAACCCTAGTTCCTTTTACGATTACAATTCACTAACCCTACATTCAGGGAATGTGGGCAAGTATTTAAGGTATAGGCGTTTCTTGGAATTTAACTCATTCCTAGTGGGTATTTCACAGCATAGGTATCTTTAAGTTTATATCAATTTGGTTAACTCTATAAGATAATTTTGAGATTACTTCCACTTGATTCGTTGTCTATGCGTAACCCTAACTTATCGATTTGAGGTTAGAGGCATAGGTTAGGTTAATTTCAACTAATCTTCCCTTTCTTTGCAAACAAAACTCATGATAAATAAGAAACCTTTTTATTGCTAAGCTATACAGTTAACAACGATAATTTCATAGAGTTTATGCATCGTAAGAATCATTTCATGATTTGCGCTTTCCATGATGATTCATTGTAAAACGAATAGGGGTTAATAGTGCGAGATGCAGTTTTATACCTTTAGGCTTAACCAAAGTATACTATTTTAATGGGTAATAGTCTAGCTCATAATTCATTTCAATGCATAAAGCTATTTGCAAAAAAAATATGTTTATACTTTATATATTTTGCATGTTCCATTAGATGTATTAATGACTAAATTCCTTCGTCGTGAACAACTAGGACAAAATATATCCTATTTCTAACAACTAACCTTACATGATTGAATTACAACGATATAAAATAAAAATTAAGAAGGAAAACCTGGTTTTGGGGTGAGATATCCACATGGATATCGGGAGATGACCCTCCCGCGGGGGCTACGCCTTGGACTTTCTTAGGAGGCATCGCAATTGTAGTCCTTCAGGCGTGGAAGCAGCTTTACACTCCTTTTTAGAATTCCACCATTGCTCCCTTGCACCTCAATACTTTTCTTCTCTTTTTCGAGTAGGGGAAAAAATCAAAGTCCCAAGGGTAGTTTGAAAAGGGCAAGAAACGGCTAAGGGGTTTAACCACGAGGAGGGGAATAGTAATATCTTTTCAAAGCCTTAGTACTTTTGGGAGGGGAAAGGGTCTTGTAAAGCCCAAAAAAAGGTTATAGCTGGTTAAAGCACAGGGGGGGAAATGATTCCAAAACCAAACATAAGGGCTAAAGGAAAATTAAGAACACTAGGAGGGGGGTTCCAAAATACCATGGAAAGAGCTTATAGGGGTTAAAAACTGGGGGGGGTAATCATAAGGTTTTTGGAAGGCACCACAAGGGATTGAAAGGGCCTTAAGAGGATTAAAACCTCCGGGGGGGGGGGAGGGGGGAGGGGGGTTTGAAAGGGAAGGGTTACAAGCCTATAAGAAAGGGGCTTAAGGGGAGTTTAAAAAACCCGGGGGTAGGGGGGTGGTTTCAAAATGCATAAAAAAGTGGGCCTTGGGAAATTTTGGGACACGGGGGTGAAAGGGAGCTTAAGGGCCCTTGGAAGCTTCCCCCCCAGGAAGCTTCTAAAGATTCCACGTGGAAGGGGGGGGGTGTTAAGGCTTTTTGGTCAACGGTGGAAGACGATAGCAACTCCACCCTGGGCACTCGGAATGCGGCAGAGCCGAACGGCAGCCACCCCCTCTTTTTTTTTTACTTCAGCTCCTCTGTCAGGCGTCAAGGAAGTGCACTCCCTTCCTCCTCCTTCTCATGGCAGCGGTACTGCACGGTGATGTCCTAGCAATGTCGTCCTCTCCCTTATCTAGCCTTCCCTTGAGTGGGGGTTTTTATAGGGAGAGGGAAGGGAATCCTCCCTCTCTTCCCGTCGTCGTGCATGGCAGCTGGAAGCACCAAGCACCACCAAGGAGCTTTGTCATTCTTTCTATTCCCCTCCCCTTCCAGCACGACAGTCGGCTGGGGAGGGGAATAATTAAAAAAAAATTCCATTATTTCTTTTAAAGGAATTATCCCCATAATTATCCTACCCTTAAGACGGTTTCCTATGTGAATGGTATTTTCATCCTTTTTGGAGTTGTTACATTTCTATGCGTAAGTGAGCGATTCTTTTGTTTTATGGAAATTGATTAAAGAAAGTGCTTGATTTTGATTGTTCTTGATTTTCCATGTTGCATTTTCTTTGAAATATGAAAGAAAACCAGAAAAATATGATGGTATAATAATTTTCTGCAAAACATGCAAAACTCACAAGTTGCAATTTTGATAAAAATAATGGAATTTGGGGTTTTTGTAGTCTCTATCAAAGCCGCATGTACGATTAGTAAAAAAATCATTGCAAGGTTTTTTTTGCACATTAGCTAGCTAGTTTCTAATGATAAAATGCTTGAGCACAATGGTCATCCACACTTGCATTGAGAATAACATGATATCAAACCTGGACGCATTACAATTGTTTTTAAAACATTGACCTACGTGGAGTGTGTAAGGAAACTCGAGCTGTAGAATAGACGAACGGTTTCTTGGGAGAAATCTTGGTAAGGAAATATCAAATCTCCTAGATCGTTCAAAGTATATAAGAGTGGAAACTGTTCGTATGCTCTTTATGTTAGAGCATAGCATGGAGGGGTTACATTTTACTACAAATACAATATCTACATTAGAAGCTAGGGAAGCATGCCCTTGGATGCTCTTGACTGCGAGGCCGTGTGAGGTTGTCTTGTGAGTGTTATAGAGACCCGACTAGTGTTGCCTATAGCTAGTATTGGCCCGTATTTGGTCCCGCTAGCTACAGTGGTATATTTGAGTTATAATCTTAAATTATGAAGTTGGAGAAGGATAACAAAAACTTAAAGAGGAAGCTCGTAAAAACTTTGGATATTGGGTCCACTTTAAAAACCAAAGAGGCATGTCAGCACATCCGATTAGTTAAACCAATTCACCAATAAACCAAAGAAAGTGGACAATATCATAGATGGATATATGCTCAAACTGCTACAATGAGAAATATGTTTCCCCATGCAGAGAATGACACTATTGCTAAAGTCCTTAGCAAGGACATGGTAAAAAATGCATTGAAAAATCGTAAATTTAGGGATATTGTGGATAGTGTTGCAAATGAACATCTTAGGGATGTGAGCAACTTGTTTACTACTATAGATGCTTAGGGATTATGTGACAAGGTGGGATTGAGTTTTGAGTCATATAGTATGCTCTATCAACAATTGGATACAAGTTTTAAGCATGTATTCAAAACTAAGCAAGTAGTGCCTCTGCCAAAACCATTTCATGTGAAGAAGGCTAGAAAACAACTAAATGAAAAAGTTTTAGAATTGATAGGTGAGTCTACACATCTAGAACACACACACATACTGAAGTATGGTTCCAAGAATTTACCTTTGTAATGAATGCATCCAACAACTTTGTATTGGATATATATAGAGTGCAACTAGCTATGGTCAAGTTCTACAACATATCTTTGGAATAATATAGAGCCAAGCTTAAGTTTGTTCTCAAACATGATGAGAGTGATATTATCAAGGGGCAAAAACTTGAACGTATGAGTATAACACTTATGAATGAAGCATTGGATCTTGATATCAATGAAAATCGTCCTTTATACTTGACTGTGCAATCAGAGAATAAAATATGGTGGCTTGCATCATTTGAAGTATCAAAGGAGGATCATGAAGTACTTAAAGTTTTTTTAGACCTCACAAATATACCCAGTTTTGTTCAACAGAAAAATAGTGGAGCAACTTTACATGCTGAAGGATTTGTGGACTATTAGGCTCAATGGCATCTTAAAGGTGATTTAAAAACACTGAAGTGTATGTTTAGTTTATCAAATGCAACAAATGAAAATTTTCCATGCATATATTGTAATATGGAAGCTAGAAAGAAAGGGAAAGACGAAAATAAAGAATGGCTTGCCAATACAGGACAACAGGTGCTCCAACATGTGATCAAAAAGTAATGAGAAATGGAGTGCTAGTCCCAATGGATCCAAACAAGTGCCCTATTTTGGAAATAACATTGACAAGCATTCACATTTGCATATTACATTGTTTGGTTAGAATAGTTAAGAGGTTAGTAAATTAATACATATGCTTCACATATAAGATGTAGCCTATGTCAAAAGCTGATACTACATGTAGGAAGGTAGAACAAGTCCTGTCTAAAGTTGGATTGCAAGGGGGACCAAGTAGAAATAAAAAAGGATGAGAGAAAATTGGGCAAGAGTGGAAACATCCCTTGTAAACCATGCTTTGGCAGACCCAAGGCTAGGAAGTATGTATCTCCACATTGAGATGAGGAAGGTAATATACTTGTGAAACAACCAAGTATGAACCATGGAAAAAGTTGCACCTTGATGTTTCAAATTGTAGCAATGGGGGAAGAATAAGGATTGCAAAGGAAAAAGTGTGGATACACTTATATAGATTAGCAGCTCTCTTACAAAAGTTGAGTTTTAGGGATAGTGATACCAATACATTTAAAGAGAGTTGCTAAATGTCACAACTCTATGGTGGAGGCATGGATTTTGAATAGCATAACAGACTACATGGTTAGTATTGTCACCATTACAAAAATTATATAATCATTGTGAATTAGTTTGTGTTTCTAATCTCTCTTTCTAATATAGCATATACTTGAGACACATGGTCCATACTTTGCAGATTAAGGGAGTTTAGTAGTATAGTCAACTCAAGGCATGGAACGATCTTTGTTGTGCTTTTCAAAAGCCAACTAATCATGGAGGTGGCATCAATGATTCCAATTCTATGAGGCAATTATTTCAATGGTGGCATTGTTGAGAAATAGACAAATGATGTATGCTCCAAGAGGAGCTGTCCTGAATCCCATATGCACAGTGAGGAGAGTGGAACAACTCAAAGCCTATAAAGCATTGTACTTGACTATGAAATGAACACAATATCATGATGCTTTGTACTTTCAGTTAAGTGTCTTTCATTATCGATTCTACACAAGATTGTGTTTATGAGTCCAAGCTAATCTATCTTGGAACCTAATTCACTTGTGTAATAGTTTGTCTCTACTTGTCCATGTCATTATGAACTTGGTTTACATCTTTGATCCACCATAGCTTGTGTCATGTTCTAGATCCACATCATTTAACATGGTATCAGAGCCCAGTTGGGCAGGGCACAGCTCACACTCTAAATCTCTAGTCTCCCTTCATCTTTGGTGATCTCTAACCAGCCCACATTCAGCTCATATCTTCAGTTTCAACTTCAAATCTCAGTTGGACCTTGTGGTAGCCATAGCCAGCAGCACCCTGTCATCTTGAAGCTCCTGTATCTCACTCCACATACCAAATCTCTCTGAGCTTCCTTTTGGAAAGTTGTTCTCCACCTCACAAAGCTTCCCTGTATCACATCAATCCATGAGATTTGTCTATCTCGACCTCAGCATTGTCACTATTGTCAGTTGCTGCCATAACCCCAGTTTGTGGCCTGCAAGACATACCTCACTTTGAGCTCTCATATCTCTCAAACCAGGCAATATTTCAGTGTGCTTTCTTTGGGAGGATTGTTCTTCTACTCAAGGATCTTCTGCCTATCACATCTAAGCCTGACATTGGATACCTACAAGCCTGGCATTGCTAAAATTTGACGTCGTTGCCATATCTGTGCCTGGTTACATTTCGTTGATCTGCACACGGACTGTAGTAGACAATCTTGACGATTATCATGGGGCTCCTGTAGAGCATGGAGTAAGCTACATTTCCATTAAAAAAGTTTCCAAAATGATAAACTCGAGCTCTAGATATCTGGAAAAAACCAGGCCTGGGTCAAAACCCTAATCCAGGAAGCCATAGCCATCAAGGTGCAAGCTCATTTTTCCTTCAATTTCTCATTCCTTCAACTAAGGGCACACACTGCCACTCTTATCTGAGTTTGAACTCAGTTCCTAGCAAGATTAACACTTCAAATCAACAAGCAAGAAGAAGATCAAGCACCGACATTCAATACTAAGCTCAAGAATAGTATCTATTGATACTCAACTAGTGTCAGTTGACACTAACCTCCTTGTGACACTTCACAAATCCCCCTTGCTGGTCTTTTCTCAGTTAATTGGAGCTGCTCAACATGGCAGAACTTGAGCAAATAGCAAAGTTCAATGGAGAAGGCTTCCATGCCTAGAAGGAAAAGACCATGTACCACCTGATGCGAAAGGACTTATGGGACTTGTTTGAAGATGATGCAAATAACAAGAAGGAAGATTATGAAGACGGGTTCGTTAAAGAAGACCAGTTCAAATCCAAAGAATGGAAAAAGATGAATAATAAGGCACTAGGCATCATTGTTTGGGGATTAAGTGATGATGTGTTACATCATATTTCTAGTATTAGAAATGCTAAAACCGCCTAGGAGGAACTTGATAAAATGTTTGGTACTCAAGCAAAGAATTCAAAGGTAAAACTTCTCATGCAGTTTTATAAACTGGATATCAAAGACAATGCTTCTATGACCATACACACTAATAAGTTGAAGAGTTTAAAAACTCAACTTGCATCTCTTAAAAAGAATATTGAGGAAGATGAAGCAATAGCTGTACTGTTTGCAAGTGTAAACAAGGATCCATATGAAAATCTTGTGTCCACTTTGAGTAATGTTCCAAGCCTCACACTTAAAGCTATTAAGCACTCACTACTCGATGAAGAAGGCAAAGTAAAAACCAAGAATGCAAAAGACAATGTCTCATCATGTAGGGAAAATCTTTTGTACACCAAAGGAGCTGATGGACCTAAAGGAAGAGGTTGAGGATTCATCAACAACAATAACATGTCACTATTGTGGTAAGACTGGCCATGTAGCCAGTGAATTTTTCCACAAGAAGAGAGCCCAACAATTGCAAAGTGATCATCATCAGAACCAATACATGGAAGAAAGAGAAGAATAAGAATATGCTTCCACTACCATCAACAACTCTGACAGATTGTTTTGAAGAACTTTCATTGTATCTTTCATATGTTTTTCCCATAGTGGATCTTTCTTAGTGAATTTGATTTGTACAACCCTTGCCAAGATGTAAAGTCTCAAGCTTTAACTTTACTAGGCTGCCTATGAGCTAGTCTTCCGGGCCATGTCATCATGAAGGGGGGGCAAAAGCTAGCAAGTGTAGGGACTCATCATTTAAGGGGGGGTGTTGAGAAATAGACAAATGATGTATGCTCCAAGAGGAGCTGTCCTGAATCCCATATGCACAGTGAGGAGAGTGGAACAACTCAAAGCCTATAAAGCATTGTACTTGACTATGAAATGAACACAATATCATAATGCTTTGTACTTTCAGTTAAGTGTCTGTCATTATCGATTCTACACAAGATTGTGTTTATGAGTCCAAGCTAATCTATCTTGGAACCTAATTCACTTGTGTAATAGTTTGTCTCTACTTGTCCATGTCATTATGAACTTGGTTTACATCTTTGATCCACCATAGCTTGTGTCATGTCCTAGATCCACATCATTTAACAGGCATAGGAGATTAGAGATATGATATGAGGAAAAGAAGAATAAGTTCAAAACCTCTCATGTAGAATCTATAAGTAGGACAATATATGAAGTGAGGAAAGCAAGATATAAAAACAGCATAGCTAGAAAAGACCATGCAAAATAGCATATGAAGTGAGGAAAGCAAGATATAAAAATAGCATAGCTAGAAAACACCATGCAAAATGGTTGGCAACCCAAGAGAGAGATGGCAAGAAATGGAGACCTAGATAAAGTGTATAATTTTGATGCATTTAGAGTTAAAGAGAGAGTACAGGTACTAAGGATATGACTCATCAATACTCCTATCTTAAACATTAGATGTCTTTAACAATTCTATCTTAAGCTTTAGATAGTTTGTCTACTTGAATTTGGCTAAAAGAGCATTTTGTAAATTTTGTTTTAAATTTCAAAGGTTCGAACTATATTTTTCAAATTTTTTATATTGATTTCTCTATCTTTTGGGTCTACGAATATTAAATCACACTTCTTGGAGAAGGGACAATGCAATAATGCCTATCTTAGAGAGTGAAGTTTAAGATTATCCTACTTGAGTCCTTTATTTGACTATATATAAAAGATATTGTTGGAACTTTCCAAAAAGTAAATTTAAATTATGAAAAGTAAATTTTAAAATTCTAAGAAAAAAATTTGAAAGTTCCAACCCTTAGCATTTTCACTAGCCTGGAGAGATAGGGGAATGAGGGGGTGGTCGGAGACAGAGAGAGGGAGGGATGGGGTGGAGAGAGAGAGAGAGAAGCTCATTTATATGATAGTAAGTTTGAAAGTTAATATATACTAAAGTAATTTTAAATCTCATTTATACTATTGTAATTAGTTAAAAGTTTTGTATTTAAGTCAAGTTTCTCCTTTCATTTTTTCCCATTACTCTTCACTCTACCCTCCACTTTTCTATCCTACATCATCAAAACCATGGAATGTTCTAAGCTTCCTATCAAGAAGGCATATGCAAGAGCAAAATCTCAAAACTCTTCTAAATCTAGTGAGCATAGTGTGAGTGATAAAAGCCCCCCTAGGGTCTGACAACAGTGGTCCTACTATAGCTTCTAATAATAGTGGTGCTACTATGGCCAACAATGGTAGCCCTAGTGTGGTCAATAATGATGACTCGTCTATCAAGAATAATGGTCCACCATTGTCCAAAAATGGTGGTCCACATGCTCTAGTTGCTCTAGCTCCCACTACTACTCCAGTTGGTAATACACATCCAATACATAAGAAGCAAAGATGGAGAGTAGGCACAATTGCTCTATGTGAAATAAGAAATTCAAGAAGTCTGCCAACTTAATTATTCCTAAGACACCATTGTCTAAGTTGGTGTGAGAAATACTACAAGATCTTTAGTCAGGGCATCATCACAAGTTCTTTTCAAGGAACCATGCAAGGAATGTGGGACGATGGTCAAAGCCAAGCCTTACTTGCTCTCCAAGAGACAACTGAAAGCTTCTTGATTGATCTCATGATTGAGTGATGGTCAACTTCTAGCCATTCATGACCGATGTATCATTATTAAGCCCATAGATTTGATTCTTGTTTATAGGATTCACAACAACAAGGATGCATTTAACCTTAATGTCAACAATATGCTTTGAGAAGCTACCTTGTAAATGGATCTATGTTTAGCTCATGTCTGGTTGTAGATTTTATAAGCTTAGTTTCTAGTTATCCTTCCAATAGACCTTCAAATATTTAATTTTAGTGGCCTTCAAAACGGATCTAGATTTTGCCTAGCTCTAGTTATACTTGGTGCAATGTACTATTTATCGTCTATTTTGTGGTTTCATAGTGCTATATCTGATATGTGATATTATATTTTTTCCATGACTTCCATTGTGTGGATTTTTAAGTTTTCAATTTTGCAAGTTGTTTCATTAAGGATATTTTTTATGTACAATCATGCATACGTCCATGAATAGTTGTATTTGGGCTGATACACTATATCTTTACTGTATTTTATGGTTTGGCAATACTATATCTAATATATGATATTCCATTTTGCCCATGATTTTTTTTTGGTGAATTTTTGAGTTTCTAATGTTACACATAGTTTGGTTAAGAATATATTTAATATGCAAGTACTCACACTCTGTTGTTCTCAAATGAGATATAATCTAGTTAATGCGTTTCCCAAAAAAAGACTCAATCGTCAATTTTATAAATCAAAATCTGGTGAAACTTTATCCATGTGTACAATAGGGCATCATAAGAACTCATGAAAACTAAAATATGGGCCCCATTAGAAGCCTCTAGGACACCTAGCCAGAGTCTCACGTTGTCAAGTGTTTTTCTAAAAACTAAAAAGCCCTAGTCAAATTGTAGTTAGGTTTGATTTTTGCTAGCTTAGTTGTTTGTGTGACAGTTTGTTTTGTTTTTTTGTAATTTGATTTATTGTGTTTGTCTAGCTTAGGATTTATTTCTGTCTTTTTGTTTGATCTGTTGAGTGTGGAACTTGATAGCCTTGGTTGAGTTTGGTAAAATATTTTTACAGGATAAAGTTGGAGTTTGCTATTAGCTACCGAACATTGAGAAACAAGGTATGTGATTTTGTCGAGACTCTTGCACATCACAGGGATTAAGGGTTCACGAGCACTTCACGTTGCACTTGTTGATACACTGCACTTGGGGATCGTTTCCTATTCTTATCAAATACTTCCATGCCATGGGTTGGAATTATGCACATTTTGCACCATTATTGAGCACTAGCACGGCATGAGGTCTGCTGCTGCAGCTATATGCAGTAAATTTTAGATGCACGGGCATATGAGAGAGCACCTATCATTGAGCACGCACATTTCTTGCACGCACGATATTTGGGATGCTCATCACAAATTTAGGAACCTATGGTTGAGTGTGTAAGGTGGTTGGGTGAGTTTGAGGGTCGTGAAGGACGCCATCAATTGTGGGAAGGGTTGTTCTTATCTGGTCAACATCTTGAGGACCATCATTTTCTAGAGTGATTGTGAGATTTTGGATGGGTGGAGCGGAGTATATCATATCTTTTTATGAGAGTTGAGAGATGAGGATAAGGAATTTTTAATTAATTAAGGAATTATGTTTGCATTTTGCATGATACACAATCACATCTAGATAGGCTAGGCACAACTTCTTCAGTGCATTCATAATTTTTGTGTGTAGCATCGATTGATTGGTTACATATCATGGATCCAACATTATATATTTTCTCAAATCATGAATGATTGGGCATGGAGCTCATTTCAAAAAACCATATTCGTACTAGGACACACTGCATAAAAAACAGGTTCATATCCAGAGAATATTCATTTTGAAGACCTAAGGATCAAAGGAAAAAGGTCATACATTTTATATCGTCAGCGAGTATTTCTTGAAGGAAAAGAGGACACGTGTGCTGGAAATGCGTGCAATTACAAGAACAATAGGCCAAGGAAGGGAATAAGTCGTCTAAGATAAAATATTGGAGAAAAATGATACAATTTACGAATATCAAAATTTTTGATCAATTTTGATGGATTTTTGTAATTCTGCCAATGATGACTTGTCAACTAGATGAGTTCCAATCGTTTTAAGTACCCGAATGTCTATATTCGGAGTTCAAATGAGGAAGTTATGATCCACACAAGTTGTAAACAGGCATAAAGTAGAAAAAACGAAAATAGTGCAAAAGCAGTAGAAAAGCAAAAGCCAAAAGCCAAAAGCAAAAAGCATAATGTATGTGAGTGTGGATAGAAAACTATATAAGGAGATGAGAATGGAGAGTTAAGGGCCTTCCCCCTTGATTTCAATTATATTATGTGAGAGAGGAGAGTGGAGGGTCGCATGCTAGAGTGAGCTCTAGTTATGCCAATTCGGAAGTTGGGGCTTTTGGGTGTCAAAGCACTGAGCATCGGCTCAAGGTTGTTAAGGTATGAAAATATATCTCACTTGTGGTTTGTTTCAAATTTTTGTTATTTTCATTGCGTGGTTGTGTGATGCTCTACCCACATACGGGTTTTAAATTTTTTTGAGCTATAAAAGGCATTGTTTTTAGTCTTGTTTTTTGTATGGCTTGTGGTGTTTTATCGAATATTTGAATTTTTCAAATTGAGTTGTGCATTTAGCAAAGTCAATTACCCCAACCGGCACTCAACGTCTCGTTATCAGATTGTGAGTGAGGCTTGCTCTCGATCACCGCTCACGTAACATCTCTTTTTTGGTGCCCCCGCTGAGGAGTGCCGAAATTGACATTGTTGTTGTTTTGAATGTGAGCTTGTTTTGATTTCTTGTGATTGTTGAAAATGGTTGATAATTTTCCTGAGTTCCATGGTAATCATACTAAAGATCCTGAAAGATTTTTAGAAAAAATAGAGCTGTGTTGTTTAATAGAGAGAGTGACTGACCCTAAGGATAAAGTCCAGATTCTTAGGTAGCAAGGAGAAGCACGAAATTGGTTGCTTGACTTTGAGAGAAACTTGAAATTTAGAAGCCAAAATTTGGACTATGAGACCATTAAAAATGCATTTTTATCTAGGTTTAAAAAAAGAGAAAGTCAAAGTGAGATTTGGGTGAGAATAGAAACTTGTGTTCAAAAAGATGATCAGTGTGTTAAGGACTTTGTTAGGGAGTTTGAAAGATTGTGGAATTGATGGAGTTTAACATTGTTAGAAGGTGAGATAGCCCCAGTAATGTTGAAGATAATGTATTTTGTAAATCGGTTAAGATTAGAAGATTGGAGAGTAAAAGTAGAGGTAAAAAACCCTAAGACTTTTGAGGAAGCCGTGAAGATAGCTGAATATCAAGAGAGGAAGACCAAAAGAAAAAAGAGTTAGGGTTTGATGAACCAAGGGAAAAGTTGAGTTCAAGGAGAGTTGAGAGAAAAGTTTTTAAGGAGCAGGGACTTAGTTATGCTTATCCTGAGAGAGGTATACTATATTCTCTATTTAGGAGAGATGAGTTGACTTGTGAGAAATCAATTGAAGTCTGTGAGGAGAAACTCCCTAGGGTGGTTGAGGAGAAAAATACTTGTTTTACTGATTGGAGTGAAGAGTCTAGGAGTGTGAATTCATACCCATTGACCACGAATACTTGGTGTTGATTAGGTCTACTCAAAACCACATCATCAACAATACTTGGTGATAGTTTTGAGTAGACCCAATCTCTTACTCCTTGATAGTTGTGATGATGATTGTTTGGTTGTTTTAGGCAACAATGTCGAAGAGAAAACTTCATTTGATAGTCTTGTAGTTTCTTTGAATTCTCCAGAAGGTTTTGATGTTGTTTGTGATGATTCTGATTGGGGTTTTGAGGATATTGAGAGTGACATTGATGAGGATGTGAGAGAGAATTTGAGTAAGTCTTTAAAAAGGATTGAGAATTTTAGGGAAGAGCGGTTTAGCATCAAGAAAATAGAGTTGGAAGAGGTTTGTGAGGAGGTAGTAGGGGATTTGGTAGTTAAAGAGTCTTTGGTTGAGGTTTTAGACCTAAAATTGTTGTATTGTGAAGATGTTATTTGTGATGATGTAGAGGTGAAAGTTTCTTCAATTTCTTATGAGGTTTCTTGTAAGGATACTATGGAAGGTATTTACCACTCTTTGTGTGTGAAAGACTGGATGGAGTCTTGTATTGTTGATGAGTTGAGTGATGTCACTGGGTGTCCTAGAGTGACCCCATTTGTGGATATTGTTGGTTTTTGTGGTGTCATGAGTCCAGAGTTGACTCCTTTTGATGTTGTGATTGAGTTGGAAGATCCTTACATAGTATCTTTAGGAGAAGTTGTAGATGAGTCAGTGGATGAATTTGAGATTGGCAACAAAGAAAGGGTCAAAACTTTATTTAGAGACTCTAGAAGTAACATGGTTTTTCCTAGGGAGGATGGGTGGGATATGAACATTTTTCAGTGTGGTTGCGATTTGAGGGATATGAAGATTTTGGATTATGGTTGGGATTTGAAGAATTTGGTGGATGATGTATTTTCCTTAGATGGAGAGGATTATGGTTGGGATTTGAAGAATTTGGAGGATGATATATTTTCCTTAGATGGAGAGGATTGTCTCAAGGATTTTGATGATAATTTCATGGATGAGTTTTGTCTATCTCTGCTGTAAAGGAGTTGTTTGAGAAAAATGTACCATTTGTGTTTGTTGAGAAGATTGTGGATAGATCATTGGATTTGATTTTTGATTGGCTTATAAATGTTGCATCGTTTTATGAAAGCAACTGATGCACATGAATGTTTGCAGACTAGGGGAAGGGCTAAATATGTCAAGTGTTTTTCTGAAAACTGAAAATCCCTAGTCAAATTGTAGTTAGGTTTGATTTTTGCTAGCTCAGTTGTTTGTGTGACAGTTTGTTTTGTTTTTTTGTAATTCGATTTATTGTGTTTGTCTAGCTTAGGATTTATTTCTGTCTTTTTGTTTGATCTGTTGAGTGTGGAACTTGATAGCCTTGGTCGAGTTTGGTATTTTTTTTAACAGGATGAAATTGGAGTTTGCTATTAACTACCGAACATTGAGAAACAAGGTATGTTTTTTTGTCGAGACTATTGCACATCACAGGGATTAAGGGTTCACGAGCACTTCACGTTGCACTTGTTGATGCACTGCACTCGGGGTTCATCTCCTGTTCTTATCAAATACTTCCATGCCATGGGTTGGGATTATGCACATTTTGTACCATCATTGAGCACTAGCACGACATGAGGTCCGCTGCAGCTATATGCAGTAAATTTTAGATGCATGCGCATGTGAGAGAGCACCTATCATTGAGCATGCACATTTCTTGCACGCACGATATTTGGGATGCTCATCACAAATTTAGGAACCTCTGGTTGAGTGTGTAAGGTGGTTGGGTGAGTTTGAGGGTCGTGAAGGACGCCATCAATTGTGAGAAGGGTTGTTCTTATCTGGTCAACATCTTGAGGACCATCATTTTCTAGAGTAATTGTGAGATTTTGGATGGGTGGAGCGGAGCATATCATATTTTTTTATGAGAGTTGAGAGGTGAGGATAATAAATTTTTAATTAATTAAGGAATTTTGTTTGCATTTTGCATGAGACACGATCACATCTAGATAGGCTAGGCATAACCTCTTCAGTGCATTCATAATTTTTGTGTGTAGCATCGATTGATTGGTTACATATCATGGATCCAACATTGTATATTTTCTCAAATCATGAATGATTGGGCACGGAGTTCATTTCAAAAAACCATATTCCTGCTAGGGCACACTGCACAAAAAACAGGTTCATATCGAGACAATATTCATTTTGAAGACCCAAGGACCAAATGAAAAATGTCATACGTTTTATATCATCAGCGAGTATTGGGGGGGGAAGGGTAATAAGGCTTTTCAAGCCTTAGTTCTTTTTTTTGGGGATTCCATCCATGGGAAGGGTTTTATGGGGGCTCCACAGGAAGGCTTAAGGATTCCACGGCAAGGGGTTAAGGCCTCCACGGGAAGGTGCTTTAAGGGAGAAAAGGGCTTAAGGGTTTAAAAACCGGGGGGGGGGGGGGAAGGGTGAGTAAAAGGGATATAAGGTGGGTGAAAGGATACTAAGGGAATAAAACTGGGAGGGGGGGGGGGGGGTGAAAGGATTAATGAAGGTATAGGAAGGGGGGCTTAAGGAGCCCCCCCTTAGAAGCTTCAAGAAGCTTCTGTGGGGGTCAGGAGCCACGTGGGGGGGTGAAAGTCTGCAAGCGGCGGCTTCACAGCATCAGGCAATCATTCTCCTCCCTTCACAACTACCATACGTCCCTCCTTCAACCAGCAACAAGCGTAGTGTGTCGTTGTCCTCAGCTCTACCTCTCTCACGGTCTGTGGCAATTGGAGCGTGATCCCTCTTTCTCATACGGCGAAACCCGATTATCACAGCCTCCCCTCCTCCTTCCCAGTCCCCATAGCCCTGGTTTTATAGGGAGAGGGAGAGGTACCTCCTCTCCCCCACGCGGCGTGAATGCATGGCCGTGAAGCCCAGAAAGCTCCAGCGAGGAGCTTACTGGCTTCTCTATCCCCTTCCCTCCTTCCAGCACGACGTGCCGCTGAGAAAGGGGAAAATAATAATAATAATAATAATAACAATAATAATATCTAAAATATTACAACAATGTTATGATTGTGTTTTATGTTTCGACAGCTTATCCTATAGCTAATACCCGAGGTGTAAGAGAGCTGTAATTGGTTGGAGGGTGCTTTGTATATGTGTACAATGAGGCGTTAATCACCCGTATGTGTGGAATACTCCCTTTTTTAAAGTTGGAAAGAGGCAAAATTGTTGGACTAGGAATCAATACAAATGCACGATTTAGCTAGATTAGTATATAGCCTACATATGCTTCTGGTGGTCACGAGGCCGTGAGGTAGTTTGGTCTATTTTTTATCTTGACAAGTGGTGTGTTTTCTAGGAGCCACTGATAAAAGTGGTGGTTTCTGAATCTTGGTTAATTGAGACTAGTTGCTCAGTATATACCAAAGAGCATTGAAATAGATCCCTTATTTTCTGATAGACAGCATTAAGCCAAGATTCAATGTGAAGAAAGAGATGAAAAGGAATAGCAAGTTGAGATCATTAGGAGGTATTCTCCTAAGCATAATAGTTTGATATTCTTAAGAAAGAGAGGTCTTGTTGAGCTAATTAATATCCCAGTTAGTATGTTAGGGGGAGGAGGAAGCTCTAGCATTCCCCTTTCCTGAAAAAGTCAATCTATTTTGAGTGGGAGTGTGATCCCTCTAGCACAAACTGCAAACTCAGTTATCATTATGGTATAATCCATTGCAATACTTGAGCAAGAAAAATGGATTTTCCAACACTAAGTTTCCCTCTACCCATTTTTAATGGGTCACCAAAGGAGAATGCAAAACTCCATATAAGTGAGTTTCAAAATTTAATGTTTAATTGCTGAATTTAGGATTAAGGGTACCTCATGATGTTTTTGAAAATGACTCTGAAAGGAAGAGTTGCAATGTGGTATCATGGCTTGGAAGCTAAGACCATAACCATGATCGAGTTATTTTTTATGGCTTTCTAAAGAGATTTTTTGCCTGAGAGAGGTCGTTAGTATTGGCTGCGTGTTCTAAATGTGACACCTCAAGAGCCTCATGAGAATGCTTGAGCTTATGCCAAGAAACTGAAAGAGATATTTCACAAATTGCAAACCTCTATTCCTACTCCACCTCTACTACCCAACTACAATACTTTTTGGGTAGATTAGACTTCAATATCTAAATATAGTTGAGTAGTATTACTCTTGCTGATATGAACATTGCTATTACACGAGCAAAAGAGCTAGAGTTGCGCTTACAAAAAGTGGCCTATGCATCTAGGAAAAATCTAAATTTGAGTGTAGTTCCTAGAAATAATTTGGCATTGGTCAGTGGAACTTAAGGTGTGACTAGTACACCTATAACCAATTCAAATGGAAGAGAGAGAATAATGCAGAATATGCCCATGTTGTCAGCTCTCCTTAATGTTGTTATGTTGATGGCGACCCAAATGATCCCATTAAATAATGGAACCCAAATGCCAAACTCTAATGTCATGCAAACTAATCAACGGTCAATCCCTAATCATGTGGTTAGACCAACTGTGCGGCAAGTGGATGATCATAATTATGAGTCTAGCCTATCAAATATTATTGGCAAAGTCGACATGATGGAGCATTATACTAATATGATAATGGAACAATATAGACAAATAATTGTGGATGTTAATTTTCTAAAGAAGTAATGAAATTTGATAGGGAGTCCACATTCTGAAGAGAGTGGTCCCTCAAGATTTAGCTATAAGTGGTGTGGTGGTCAGCACTTTTCAAGAACTTTCCCTAATGTTAAATGCAACATATGTGAAAAGTCCAGCTATGTAGCTAGTACTTGTTGTTGCTGGAATAAGGTCAACTCTCTTCAGCAAAGGGAATAGGTAGCAACGTGTGATTAGTCATCAAGCACAAGGAAGTAACCTTCAATAGGATGAGGAACCAAAGCAAATATTGCTAAGAGGAAAAGCTATCGTAGAATAGTTGCCTAGTGGTAGTGGTGCCAGCCTTATCAAAGTTGTGCGTGTCAACAACATTGAGGCTTCGAATTTACGCGCCACTACAAGAGGATAGAAGGTTAAAGAAAGTGATAGGAATAATGTAAAACCTATTGAGGAAAACCCTAACCATGATGATAAGGGGACGCGAGTCCTAGACCCTAATGTGGAATTTAGTTCTCTAAAGGCTACTAATGAAAAGCTAACAAGGAGCTACCAAAGAATAAGTTAAAAGCTAAAAAAGTGGCACCGAAGCCTATTCAGCATGACCAAGAGAAAGAATGGTCTTGCAATAGAATAGAACCATTGCTAATTATCATGAATTTGACTTAGCCAATTTCCTTTGCAAGGTAAAGGCTAATGTGAACCTCCTATAGCTGATCAAGTCATCTCTAGGAATGTATAAGGAGTTTAAGAAGATACTTTGCACTCCATATATAATCAAACCTTTGGGAATAGTGCATGTGGGAAATGACTGGTTTAAACATTCTGAAAAGCATTGCCCAAGCATGGCATCATATGTTGATGGCATATTAGTGGATCATGCCATTGTGGATATGGGATCCTTCATTAACATTATGAGTTCATAATTGATGAAAAGGTTGGGAGTGGAAATCAAAAGGATGCCTCCACAATTCTCTGAATGGCTGATGATATTTTAAGACAAATGGAATGTTGCATTACCAAAGTCCATGTGACTGTTGCTAATATGGAATGCATTTTGGACTTTGGGGTTATTAGATTTGCAGGGCAACCAAGCTATCAAGTATTATTAGGAAGGTCATGGATCTTGTAATCTAACTGTCAAGTTGATATACCCATTGGTTGTCTAATTTTTGGCAGATGTTCCAAATTCATAGTAGTGGATGCATATCTTGAATCTCCATAAAGTGAGAGAGTACCCTTATCTTTGATAGAATTAGATACATTAGAGGATCCTTTTGGCAATGAGACTTCGTCATAAGTGAGAGACGGATTTTAGATCCTGAAATGTGCCAAAATATTTTACTCCAAGGCGGGAATTGAACCTCCTTGGAAGCAACAGAGAGATGAAATCGCTAATTTTTACAAGCCGCAGAAGATGGGATTTGAAAGCTGTTTCAAAGAGTAGTTGTGGATTTTTCATAATTTTTCTAGGTTCCTGGTCAAACTAGTGCAAGTGGCTAGTAGTGAAAGATGTTGAGCTGGTCAGGTAGAACTTTCCAGAGCACAAAACGGAGATCAGGATGATGGAAATATGAAGGCTGATGTATCAAAGGGACAAAATGGCCCAATCCTAAAAAAATTTGGGCATGCCTTTTGGGCGGGCCAAAAGGCTCCCTTAGAAAAAGACTTTTTCGAGGTGGGGGTGGGGCAGGGGGTGCCATTGAAATGGTGCATCGTGATGCTGCCACCTTCCCCCCAATTTTTGTGATGATTTGGTTGAGGCCATTGCAAACTCACACAAACAAACAACCCATGTAACAAATCTCAGCCATGAGCTTCTCCATTTTCTTACCTCTGATTGCCCATCTCCGTTCGTGAAATGGCTACTAGGATGCAAAGATCAAAACTCAATATTTCTCTCTCCTCCTCCTCTCTCCTCTAAGAGGCTAATCACACACAGAGAGTCAAGAAGAAAGGGGGATGCAAGATGCTTGTTTGCAACAAGATCAAAACAATGCTAAGAGGTGATATTGAGCACTATTGGGGAATTGACGATGGGTTCGTTGGCTACCCCAAAACCATTTTTAATAACACACAACATGCAAATGACCTGTATGCTCAATTTTTACAAAGAAAATTTAATTGTTTGGATGTTTAATGGCTTAAATGATGTGCAAAAGGAAAGAAAAATCATGTGAAATCATGTTTGAAGTATGTTTGAGGATTTCACATAATAAAATATAGAATCCACAGTCACACATGGTCGTAATAAATAATTTAAAACCTGAAATGCATCTTTTAAGAGGAAAAATGAAGGTTTCTTCCATTTCAAGTTGGAGAATAAAACCCCATTCTTCTATCAATATGATCAGGCAAGAAACATAAATAAAAAATATCACATTTTTATGAATAAATAAATGAGAAAAGATACAAAAATACGAAAAAAATAGTTTTTGAGCCTAAAACTTTAGTAAAAAATATATTTTGTGTTTGTGAACATGTAACAAGGATGGAACATGAGGAATAAGGCTCATTTCAGTCTTGTTTCTATGTTAGAGTATGGTTTTTATAGATTTTTACATGGAAAACTACACAAAAATGAATGCTACACCTATCCAATGAATGCAAAACCTAAATGGTAGGAGGAAAGAGGAGTTGTAAAAGTGAGTGGTCACTAAAAATATTTTAAATTCTCATTTATTTGATTATGCATAGAATACAAGCTAATCACCATTTAAATTTAAGAGAGACTAGTAACACAAAGAAGCTCGATGCTAGTCTCTAGCAACACTGTAATTATGAGTAGCTTGGATATCATTAAAGGATTTTTTTTGCACCTCATGTTGCTAGTTATTTTAATCATAAAATGCTTGAGCACAAGGTGTGTCATCCATAATTGCATTGTGTATATCACATGGTAACTCCTAGATGCATAGCATGACCTACACTAAGTTGTGAGGCACCTAAGCTATAGGCTAGATGATTGAATCTTTGGAAAATCATCAAGTGACGAGATTTTATATCCTCAAATTTTTGAAATATATAAGAGCAGAGTGTGTTCGTATGTGCTTTATGTTAGAGTAGTGCATCTTGGGGCTAATCCCCAAGATGTAGGAGAGCTAGAGAGTTGGGCCACGACATCCAGTTAGAGGGGTGTGTCCTTTATGTTTGTATCACATTGGTGTACTATACCAAGATATGTGGGATCTCCCTCTAAGGAGTAAGAAAGGGTAATCATTTAACTATGTTCCACTAAAAACGCAATATCTTCATTAGCAATTAGGGTAGTGTGTTCCTTGGATGCTCCTGACCATAAGGCCGTGTGGGGTTATCTTTGTGAGTGTTAGAGAGGCCCGCAGCTAGTGCTACGTATAGCCAGTGTCAGATCCAATTTTGGTCCTGACAAGTGGTGCGTTTGCGAGGAGCTGCTAATAAGTGGAAGTTTTTGTATCTTGGTCAATTGGGACCTATTCATTAGTGTATGCCAAAAATTAGTGAGCTAGACTCACAAGACCATCGGGCCGAGCTTCAAAAGCAAGAAAGGGCTGAACAAGCTAGACGGTGGGCCAAAATAAATAGAAGATATTCTATGCAAAGGAGTGTCCCAATATCTTTACAAGGGCGGGCGGGATCTTTATAACCCTAGCTCAGCACATAGTCCGTTAGGGGGAGAAAGCTCCAGTACTTCCCCCCTTTCAATCAGTCCATCCACTTCGAGTGGAGCTATAGTTCTGGTTGTTCAAACTCTTGTAGCGAATCTAGTTGTCACCATGGTAGAATCACAATTACAAGCGGCTTATGCCTCTAGGTCAAACTCAAATTTGAGTTTAGGGTTTGGAAACACTTTAGCACTATCAAATGGAGGTCAAGGGATGCCCTTGAGTCCTCCTAATTAGCAGAGGAATCATTATCTCAAATATGCCCATGTTACCAGCTCCTCCTAGTGCGGCCATACCGATGACGAGTCAAATGGCTCAACCAACTGTTGGAAGCCCCAATGATAAATCCTACCATTGTTCCAGGGAATCAATAACTAATCCCTAATCAAGTGATTAGGCCAATGCAATGATAGGTAGATGATCACGGCTATGAGTCAATAGCCTCAAATGTCCTTGGTGAAGTTAAGGATATGATGAAGCACTACATTGATATGATTAGTGAACAATATAGACAAATAGCCGTTGATGTTAATTTCCTTAAGAAGAAATAGAACTTGATAGGGAGTCTACACCATCTAAAGAGGGTGGCCCATCAAGATTCAATTGTAAGTGGTGTGGTGGCCAACATTTCCCTAAGAATTGTCCAAACATCAAATGGGACATATGTGGAAAGTCTGGCCATCTAGCCAATACATGTTGGAGTAAAATTAGCTCTCTCCAGCAAGGAAGTAAACAACCAAGTTCAGTTAATCATCAAGTGCAAGGGAATAATATCCAGCAAGATGAAGGACCAAAGCAAATATTACAAAGAGGGAAAGCTGCAATAGAGGAACTATGAGTTAGCTTGATGGAAGCTGTTTGTGTCAATGGCACTGAAGCTTGTAATTTGCGAGTTGTTACTAGAGGTCAAAAGGGTAAATAAGTCAACAAGGCCAATCGAGGGAAACCCCAAGTAAGATGATAAGGGGATGCAAGTCCTTAATTCCAAATATGGAAGGCAGACATCTCAAGGCCGTAGATGGTAAAGCCGACCCCAAGAAGGATAAGAAGTCACCAAAGAAGAAGTAAAAAGCCAAGAAAGAAGCACCAAAGCCAGTTCAAAGTCCAAAGGAGAGAATGGTCTAGCGAGAAAAGCAAGCTCTTGCTAGCTATCATGAATTTTATTTAGTGAGTTCTCTTTGCAAAGTTAAGCTAGATATAAATCTTCTACAATTGATTAAGTTGTCTCCAAGAGTGCACAAGCAATTTAAGAAGATTATATGCAATCGATATATTGTTGAGCCCTTGGGAATAGCATGAGTAGGAGATGATTGGTTTGAGCATGCTAAAGCATTGTCTCAGGGTAGCAGCATACGTTTATGGAATATTAGTGGACCATGCTATTGTGGATACCAGATCCTCTGTCAACATTATAGTTTGTAATTGATGGAGAGACTAGGATTCAAAATCAAAAAAGATTCCTCTACAATCCTCCAAATGGCTGATGATAGTTTAAGACAACCTGAAGGTTGCATTACTAAAGTCCATGTGATGGTTGCCAATGTAGAATGCATTATGGACTTTAGGATCATTCGGTTTGCAAGCCGACCTAACTATTAAGTATTGCTAGGTAGGCCATGGATCCTACAAGCAGACTGTTAGGTTGATATACCTGTTGGTCGATTGATCTTTGGTCGATGTGCTAGATGTGTAGTAGTAGCTACTTATCCTGAATCTCCTCAAAATGAGAGAGTTCCTTTATCTTTGTCAGAATTTGATACGCTAGATGCTCCATCTGCTAGTGAGACATTAAGTGAGGAATCCAATGAGGGGTCCAGTACAAAGGATATCTATCACGTGACTTTGAATGAGCCAATAGAGGCTCAGGAGAGGATAAGGATGTGGATGTGATTGAGCTTCAACCTTAGTATGATGAATGATTCATAGTTAATTAAATTAGGTTCCATGCTCAATTCGAAAGAAAGGAATGACATGTGTCCTTGATTCAAGAATTCCATGATATTTTTGCTTGGAGTTATGATGAGCTAAGAGGCATTCCTCCCAGTCTCACTGTTCATACAATTCCTTTAAAGCAAGGGTAGCCACCCAGTGCAACAAAGAATAAGGAGTATGCCTTTCAAGTTAAGGGACATGCTATTCTAAGAATCAACAAAACTAGAAAAGGCTAGCCTAATATTTTTGGTTCAACAACACACGGAATGATATTCACCAGTTGTTATCAATAAGAAGAAGAACAATCAAATTTGGCTTTGCATAGATTTCAGAGAGCTCAATAAGCAGACAACTAAGGATTACTACCCACTTCCTTTCATTGACCAGATTTTGGTTAGTGGGTAGGGAAATCTATTTGTTTATGGAATGCTTTGCTAGATATAAGCAGATGGCTATTGTGGAGGAGGACAAATTGAAAACTACATTCATTACTATCTTCGGCACCTTTTTGTATCATGTGATGGCCTTTGGTCTATGCAATGCACCTAGATCTTGGCAATGAACAACTGATAATACCTTTGGTGATATCTCCCTAGAGGAGTTAAAAGTCTTTATTGTTGAACTGGGGGAAGCCATGAAAAGGGAGCAACAATTTATTATTCTAAGAAAATGCTTTGAGTGTTGTAGAAAGTTTTGCATTGCTCTTAATCATAGAAAGTGCATATTTGGAGTGCCCTATGCGTTGCTACTCGGGCATGTGGTTAGTGCAACTGACCCTAAAAAGATAAGGGTTATAGTCTCTATGAGCCCACCACGTACTCCAAACGAGGTGCACAACTCTCTATCATTAGTGGGATATTACCGAACGATTTATCAATGCACTAGCAAAATGAGTGTTGCCATTGACGAAACTTCTATCTTTTAACTATCTATTTAAGTGGAATGAAGTGTGTCAAGTATCCTTTGAGGATGTGAAGTAAGAATTAGCAAAAGCACAAATCTTAAAAGCACCTAGGAGAGGTGAAATTTTCTATGTATTTTTAGCAAGTAACCACAATGCATAGTATCATCTGCCTACTATTTAGCTCGAACTTGGGAGGAGAAATGGTGTCATCCAATTTCCTTCGCTAGTAGAAAATTGGGATATCAGAAGTTAACTATGCATACATGGAGAAATTGTGCTTGGGAATTGTCTTTGCGAGATGAAGAAATTTAGGCATTATGTTCTCTATCTTTACGAATATAGAAGGACTCAGATTGTTGCTAAATAAGTTGCAGCCACATGATCGTTTAGCAAAGTGGTTAATCACTTTGCATGAGTTCGATTATGAGATTAGGAGCAAACCACCAAAGCCATAGGGTATTGTAAAATGTATTGTGGATTTCAGGGAGCCAAGGGAAATTTTGGATGAGCGAAGTGATATTGAGGGTTTATTTACAATCAACACAACCTCCATTCTTTCCTGGTATGCGGCGATAATGCACTATTTATTTACAGGAGGATTTGGGGCTATGTTATCAAAGTCGAAAAGAGAAAAATCAAGCAACAAGCATTAAATTTTTCGATTATAGCGAGTGTCTTGTATCGAAGAAGAGTAGATGATATCTATCGTCATTATGTAGTACCCGATGAGGTACCATTTATTCTTGAGTGCCATGATTGAGAATGTGGGAGACATTTTGTTGGCCAGATTACCACCCAAAAAGCTCTCTATACTGGATATTGGTGGCCATCAATTTTCCAAGATGCTTTTCGTTATGTTAAGTGCTGCGATGTTTATCAAAGACTCTATGCAAGGAAAAATCGTAGGTGACCTCTCAATCCCATTATGGTCATGTTACCCTTTGAAAAATGGGGTATTGATTTTGTGGGACCAATATACCCTTTATCAACTATGCGAAAGCCATATATCATTGTAGGAACTAACTACTTTACAAAGTGGTCTGAAGCTCAAGCAATGGTGAAGGATAATGCTAAGGAGACGGTGAGTTTCATTATGGAGCAAATTGTTTGCCATTTCAGTCCACCAAAGGAGATTGTGTCTAGTCGAGGGACACACATTTTGAACAAGGTTCTAGTGGCCTTGATTGAAGCTTTGAAGATTAAGCACAATAAGACTACCCCGTATAATCCTCAAGTGAATGGTCAAGTTCAAAGTACGAATAAACAAATGGTAGGAATCTTATCTAAGATTGTATCAAAAAGCAAGTGCGATTGGGATAAGAAATTATATGTGGCAGTGTGGGCTTACAACACGACATTTAAGAGAGCCACATGCCACACCCTGTTCAACCTAGTGTATGGGGAGGAGTGCTTTTTGCCATTAGAAATAGAGCTCCCAACTCTGTGTTTTTCCCTCAATCATTCATTGGGAGAGGAAGAAGTGTTATAAGAACAATATACTTCTCTGGCACAACTTGATGAGATTCGATTGCAAGCTTTTTTACATCAAGAAGTAGGCACTACAAGGAAAGAGAGGTATAGTGACGGCAGGTAGTGAGGCAGGAATAGCGGCGTCGCTATTTAGCGACGCCCCACAGGGAAAAAAAACAAGGCCAAAACCCGAGCCCGTTTCATTTCGCGCATTTTCATCAGACATTTTGAGAGGGAGAGTAAGAGAGAGAGAGTGACCGTTTTGCATAGAGGGTGAAAGAGGGAGAGGAAGAAGGCTTGCCGCCACCGCCGTTCACGAAGGAGAGGAGGAACCTTCGTCGCGAAGAGGAGCCGCCAAACCCTCGCCATATCTTTACCATGAGTCCATTCTCTCCTTCTTTTGCTTATTTAGGGTTTAATTCTCTCCTTCTTTTGCTTGTTTAGGAGAGGAAATGAGAGAGAAAGAGAGGGAGAGGGAGAGGGAGGGAGAGAAAGAGAAAGAGAAAGAGAGGGAGAGGGAGGGGGGAGGAAATGAGAGAGGGAGAGAAAGAGAAAGAGAGGGAGAGGGAGAGGGAGAGGGATGGGGATAAAATGAGAGAGGGAGAGGGAGAAGGAGGGAGAGTGCATTCTCTCTCTCTTTTACTTTTTCTTATATGATTTGTGTATATATATTGAGAGAGGGAGAGGAAATGAGAGAGAAAGAGAAGGAGAGGGAGAGGGAAGAAATGGGAGAGGGACGGGGAGGGGGAGGGAGGGAGAGAGAGAGAAAGAGAGGGAAAGAGAGAGGGAGGGCGAGAGAGAGAAAGAGACGGAGAGGGAGAGGGAGGAAATGGAAGAGGGAGGGGGTGAAATGAGAGAATGAGAGGGAGGGAGAGTGTATTCTCTCTCTGTTTTATTTAGTTTTTGTATAATTTGTATACAATGAGAGATGGAGAAGAAATGAGGGAGAGGGAGAGGGAGAGGGAGGAAATGGGAGAGGGAAGGGGAGGAAATGAGAGAGGGAGAGGGAGAGGGAGAGGGGGGGGAGACGAAAACATAATAGGAAAATGAGAGAGGGAGAGGGAGGGAGAAGAAATGAGAGAAGGAGAGGAAGAGAGCAAAAGGAAATGAGAGAGGGAGAGGAGAGAGAAAAAGAGATAAGATGTTAAACACAATAGGCAAAGAGAGAAAGAAAGGGTGTGGGTGAGGGTGAGCGCGAGGGAGGGAGAGGAGAGAGAAAAAGAAATGAGAGAGACAAGAGAGAAAAAGAGAGAAAGATTATTAAACCTAATGGAAAAATAGAGAAAGAGAGAGTAAGGGTGAGGGAGGGAGAGGAAATGAGAGAGGGAGAGAAAGAAAGAAAGGAAAATGAGAGAGGGAGAGGAGAGAGAAAAAGAGAAAAAAATTATTAAATCTAATAGAAAAAGAGAAAAAGAGAGGGTCAGGGTGAGGGAGGGATAGGAAATGAGAGAGGGAGAGAAAGAGAGAAAGGTAAATGAGAGAGGGAGAGGAGAGAGAAAAAAAGAGGGAGGGAGAGAGAGAAGAGAGAAAAAGAGAGAATATGAAGTATCCTAATAGGGAAAGAGAGAAAGAGAGGGTGAGGGCGAGGGAGGGAGAGAAAATGAGAGAGGGAGAGGAAGAGAAAAAAGGAAATGAGAGAGGAAGAGGAGAGAAAAAAAAAATTGAGAGAGAGAGAAGAGAGAAACAGAGAGAAAGATCATTAAACCTAATGGAAAAAGAGAGAAAGAGAGGGTCGGGGTGAGTGAGGGAGAGGAAATGAGAGAGGGAGAGAAAGAAAGAAAGGGAAATGAGAGAGGGAGAAGAGAGAGGAAAAGGAATGAGAGAGAGAAGAGAGAAAAAGAGAGAAAGATAATTAAACCTAATGGGAAAAGAGAGAAAGAGAGGGTCAGGCTGAGGGAGGGAGAGGAAATGAGAGATGGAGAGAAAGAAAGAAAGAGAAATGGGAGAGGGAGAGGAGAGAGAAAAAAAGAGAGAGGGAGAGGAGAGAGAAAAAGAGAAAAAAATCATTAAATCTAATAGAGAAAGAGAAAAAGAGAGAGTTAGGGTGAGGGAGGGACAAGAAATGAGAAAGGGAGAGAAAGAGAGAAAGGGAAATGAGAGAGGGATAGGAGAGAGAAAAAGGAATGAGAGAGAGAAGAGAGAGAAAAAGAGAAAAAATCATTAAACCTAATAGGGAAAGAGAGAAAGAGAGGGTTAGGGTGAGGGAGGGAGAGGAAATGAGAGAGAGCGAGAGAGAGAGAAAGGAAAATGAGAGAGGGAGAGGAGAGAGAAAAAAATGAGAGAGAGAGAGAGGAGAGAGAAAAAGAGAGAAAAATCATTAAATCTAATAGAGAAAGAGAGAAAGAGAGGGTCAGGGTGAGGGAGGATAGGAAATGAGAGAGGGAGAGAAAGAGAGAAAGGGAAATGAGAGAGGGAGAGGAGAGAGGAGAGAGAAAAAGAGAAAAATCATTAAACCTAATAGGGAAAGAGAGAAAGAGAGGGTTAGGGTGAGGGAGGGAGAGGAAATGAGAGAGGGCGAGAGAGAGAGAAAGGGAAATGAGAGAGGGAGAGGAGAGAGAAAAAATGAGAGAGAGAGAGAGAGGAGAGAGAAAAAGAGAGAAAAATCATTAAATCTAATAGAGAAAGAGAGAAAGAGAGGGTCAGGGTGAGGGAGGATAGGAAATGAGAGAGGGAGAGAAAGAGAGAAAGGGAAATGAGAGAGGGAGAGGAGAGAGAAAAGGAAATGAGAGAGAATGAGAGAGGAGAGAGAAAAAGAGAAAAATCATTAAACCTAATAGGGAAAGAGAGAAAGAGAGGGTTAGGGTGAGGGAGGGTGAGGAAATGAGAGAGGGGGAGAAAGAGAGAAAGGGAAATGAGAGAGGGAGAGGAGAGAGAAAAAATGAGATAGGAGAGGAGAGAGAAAAAGAGAAAAAATCATTAAACCTAATAGAGAAAGAGAGAAAGAGAGGGTGAGGGTGAGAGAGGGAGAGGAAATGAGAGAGGGAGAAAGAGAGAAAGGAAAATGAGAGTGAAAAGGAAATGAGATGGAGAGGAGAGACAAAAAGAAATATGAGAGAGAGGAGAGAAAAAAAGAGATAAAAATCATTAAACCTAATAGGGAAAGAGAGAAAGAGAGGGTACCCTAGCACCTGCTGCATAGTATCATAGTACTGGGTACTTGGCACTATGATACTAGAGTACTAGGTGCTAGATACTAAGATGCTATGATATTATGTGCTAGGTACTGAGTACTAGGTACTAAATACTAGTGTTCTATGATACTATATGCTAGGTCATAGAAAAAGAGAGAGATGGAAGGAGAGGATAACAATCTAAGAAAAGAAAAGAATGATAACAAAAATAAATTGTTTGTTGTAACGTAGAAAAAATGGAAAACAAAGAAGGTCTCGTTGTTCAAGATCGCGAGGCGTATCTTAATCAGCATGTCCCATGTCCTTGCTCTCAATGCAAGTTGGCAATTAGACAAAAACGTTGATTGTCTATAGAACACGTACGACGATTTGGCAAGTTTCAATCTGAGATCATTGATCAGGCGATTGCAGATTTTTAGCAAATGGTAATTTGAAGTTAATATCAATCATGCATTGTACTCGCAAGCTAATTGAATACCATATACAATAAGATTGGGTCTTGCTGGCAAATTTTCTATCTAGGGAGGTGATGTCTCATCCCAACGAGGAGTGCACCCTTTGCGGCCAATTAGAAGAGTACGTGGGCGTGCGATGGGGATGGAGTGTAGGAGCCAATCCACCATTTGCAAGGCCAATCTATACCTTCAATGCCAAAGGAGACAGACAACCTCCAGACCTACCTACAATCTTGGAGCCTGAGATGGAGGCAATGATCAATGCATTGATTCCCATGGATGTTGAGACTTCTAATCTGCTTAGAGAGGAAGCATCCATACCATTATATGATGGGTATCGAGTATCTCGGCTAAAGAAACTGCTTGCACTCTTAAGTGTGCAAGCAAAATACGGGTGGAGCGATACGTGTGTTACCGAGTTGTTCAAGTACCTTATACATACGCTTCATTGATTTTTTTTTCGACACTATTATTACAAATATTTGTGCTTTTTCAAGGTGTTTATGATTTTTTTCAAGTTATTGAAATATCACATATTACCACCTGCAAATACCATGCTTGAGTCTCATGATGATGCATGACATGTTTTACGAAAGCTTGGCATGGACTATAATAACATCCATGCACGTATCAACGATTGCATACTGTTTCAAGAAGAATACAAGACTATGGAGACATGTCCAAAGTGTGGTGCTGACAGGTATCGATAGGACTTGCAATGACAAACCATCCCTCAAAATTTTCTCAGACACTTTTTGCTTATCCCCCGCATAAACCACATGTTTCGTACGTCCGACATGGCGAGCTTGACAACGTGGCATGCGCAGAATAGGTCCACAGATGGAGTTCAACGAATATCAGTGGATTCACATGCATGGAGCCACATTGACTCTACCTTCCCAGACTTTGCCCGAGAGCCAAGGAATCTTTCGCTCGGTCTTGCAATGGATGGCGTGAACCCATTCAGTCTGCACTCAACTTCTTACAATGTGTGGCCTATAGTCCTTGTCAACTACAATACCCCTCCATGGCTTTCTACGAAGAAAGGACATCTCATCCTCAGCTTACTCGTCCCCGGCCACTACAAAATCAAAAATATGGATGTATATCTTCATCCATTAGTCGATGAGCTTAAGATTTTGTGGGAGGAGAAGGTCACCATGCAAGATATGAGCAGGCGCAATGGTCGGCGGTCAGCCAATATTCGAGCCATTATCATGTGGACGATGCATGTCTTTCGAGGATTCGGAGAGTGCTCAGGTGAGTAGGCCTCTGTTCTCGTTTGTAGTATCTATATTTTATCTCTTCAAGCAAGTATTCGCTGGGTCGAGGTATTGGAACAGGTTTGGTTACCTCAGGTTATCATGCATGTCCATTGTGCGGGCCACAGTTAGACTCCCGAAGGTCACGAACCATGAAGAAGATGGTATATCAAGGACACGATACTTTCTTGCCAGAGAATCATGAAATCAGGGAAGGTTTCCTTAGACGACCTCCAACACGTATGAACATCGCAAGCTGGTACGAGCTGAAAATGGTCCATGCGGAATCATATCCAAACGGAATGCGACGGTTCGTAGTTTTCTACGAGTTGCCATATTGGACCCACTTACAAGTCAAAACTTATTGGATCCCATGCATATTTTCAAGAATGTGGGCAGCTTGCTATGCGACCACATCACAGGAAAGAGAGACACTATAGGGACATGAATGGATTTGAAGGAGGTAGGTAAGAGGGAGGTGCTTTGGCCGCAGTCGAGTGCTGATGGTCACGTGTAGCTTCCTCGTGCTCCTTGGGTTTTGTCCACTAAAGAAGAGCGCATTGTGAAGCAAGTAATCAAGTCTATCTGCACTCTGATGGGTATGATGCGTTCTCTTAGGTCTGCATTTTCTAAAGACAACCAATTATCACGGCTAAAATCCCATGAATGGCATAAGATATGTCAGCTTTATACTACGAATGGATTGTAATTGGCGTGCGTATTTTGCTATTTGGAGTGTAGCCATTATTCATAATGCTTTCTCATTTGTGGCAGTTTGTACTACCGATCGTGATCACAGGATGACTTACTCCAGAAATACACAGGGCCATTTACAGGTTGTCGACTTTGGTGCAATGGATCTCATAGAAGGAGATTAAGATATTCTCTATTGAATCCGCGAGGCAGCGAGCAGTGGAGATGGTCCGTCTCTTTGAGAAATACCTGCCCACCAGAATGCTCACGATACAAATCCACCTTCATATGTGGAGATTTTTGGAACTGTCCATACGCGATGGATGTTCTTCTTGGAGCGCTTCATGAAAACCCTGAAAGGCTTTGTGCGACAATGAGCTCGGCCAGAAGGTAGCATGGTTGAAGATTGGTTGTTGTTTGAGGCGCTAGTGTATATTTCACAATGGCTACCCCAATGGTGGATCCAAACAATGAAATGCTATGGTCGTCGCTAAAGGATGATGATAGACTGACTGGAAATGTGGTGGTTGGAAATGGGGTAGAAAAAATAATGGATGCCTCAATGGAGGAGAATGTGAATTGCTTTTGTATGTTGCACCATGCCTCTATGGAGACGTGGCTCGTCAAGTACCAAATCGCTAGGCAAGATCGAGAGGAAGCACGAGCTGAATTCGAACGTAGTACGCATCATCGACCGATTCGATATCCTGAAGGCATGGAGGAGATGCCTCGGTTCATGTCAATGCGATAGTTGCATGGAGCTTTGACCGCAGCGTCTCGCGAAGGGACAGAGGTCTCAATGGAGGAGTGGAAATTCTCGAGGGGATGTAGTCCAAAGATGATGAGGGGTTTAGAATGTGTCGTATCTAAATTTTATATGCGACATCTAATTTGAGTGTTTCAATGTACAGTACAAAATATATCGTACAGCGTGGTCGCGTGGACAGCATTTTTGCATGGAGCGTATTAACAAAATGCGCTCCACAATGGACTGTGGTATCATGGCAAGGTTCGAGCAAGAGAGCCGGTGACGAGCAACTGATCCAAACATGGTTGTGGATGAGATGGAGTATTTTGGGAACTTGCAAAGTATTCTTACAGTGGATTACCGTAGCTTCTCCATGATAGTATTCGATGTGCAGTGGTTCAAAGTGGTACTTGGAGGAGCTAGAGCAACAGTTTGACAAGGTCCATCTGGATTTCTCAAAATAGATTCCGAAAAAAAATGGACGGATTTGCAGGACACCTTTGTGTTTCCGGCCCATTGTGAACAGGTGCATGGACTCATTTGTTTGCTAATTGTATTATGACATCGTTTATGTCACAATGGTTTGAACTCTCTTGTACGTGTTTATGAACAGGTAATCTTCTATCCAAACCCCCAACAACCTCGATGGTGGTATATTATACCTTCAACTCCCCAAAGTACGAGAGTATATGATCAAAGCGATGTTTCGAGCATAGATGAAGATAATATGAAAATAGAGGGGTCGATATTGCACGGGTTGGAGGTCGTCGAAAGCTTGGAGCCAGCATCAGCTAACAATGATGGAAATATAGGAGTCCAAGAATTCTTTGAGAATGAGGTGGACTCATTCTTTTGTGGTGACATGTCTATCAACCTTCCAGTGTATGCAGAGTTGTGTCAAGAGATTAACATGGGACCATAGGATACTTCATACTTGGAGCATCCACTTACTCAATTCGTTGACCAATCACTGATAAGGATACATAAGATATGCATTTTAAGTGAGATTTGTTTTAAATGATTTATATTACTATATTTTGTAGGATTTAAATTAATTTTTCTAACATCATTTTTCATCTATGCAGGTGACATTTTCAAGATGAGTCGAGGGATGAGCGATGAGGAGTTACAGGACATCTTTATACGCATGTCTCCAGACCAGATCACGAGATTCAAAGATATGGCAGAACAAGAGCTATCTCGGTCTTCGTCAGGGCGCTCTGCTAGATCTACTTCAGTGCGGTTGGATACTTCGGCTTCAAGTAGACGAGCTCGACGCTCCAAACTTGGGCCAGAGTGAGGTAGTGCTTCGGGGTCAGGGGGATGCTGCAAAGATATAGAGGCAGTGAGCTTGCGGTCAACACAGGATACAAATGCGACTCCTCCCTCTCCTGACCCTTCCAGGGAGTGTAGCTCGAGCTCACGTGGATGCTGTGGAGTCACGGATGCAGTGTGTCCGTCTCATCGTTCAGCTGGAGCTGCATCACCTCAAGGATTTGTCACACCTGTGGGGATGTCTACTCCAATTACTCCCACTTTTGCTTAGCCGTCAGCACAGGTGGCACCCCTATGGGTGCCACTCCAAGAGATATTACCCCGATCGGTACACCGGATGCATAGGGGTCTCCTGGATATGCCCAAGAGCATGGACGCAGATGGGAGAGGACCCATCTTAGGTAGACTCCAGGGAAATATGGATATCTAGTCGATGGTAGGTCAAGAGCCATCATCATGAATGATGAGGGAAGGAGGGTGATGACTCACATGAGAGAGTTGGGCCAACAAGTTTTTCAGCACAACATCTTGGATAATTGAAAGAACATATAGGAGGGGAGCAAGGACTACATAGTAGCATCCCTGCACGAGGAGTTTTCGATGCCAGCCTCAGTAGATAGATTCTCTACGGGCTAGATGATGGATTGTATGCGTGCATACATGTCACCCAAATGATCCAACACACGCAAGGCAATCTAGAGTGGGGCTACAAAGCCTGAGTGGTTAGATGTAGACGAATGGTGTCGACTGAGGGAGGAGGCTATAGATTCTCCAGGACGTTCGAGTCAATAGCACGAGGCAACAAGGGCATGACTCAAGGTTGGAGTGGTCCATCATCTTAGGAGTGGCAGCCACAGGACATATTTGGAGAACTTTGTAAGTTTTTCTTTTGTTTTGCTTGTTTATTTTTTTGCAATATTCTTTGTACTAACAATCATGTTTCTAACAGTTAGCATTTTTTTTCTTTGCAGCACTCCATTACAAATCGCGATCCGACTAGCCTTGAGACTCGATATGCAGAGAGGCATGGTCTCACTTCATTGATCGACCGATTGTATAGATGGGGCGGCCCTATAAGTCACTCATATTTCTTGTCTGTAGTTACCATGTTTAATTGGAATGCATTATTGTATGGTGGATTGATGTATTGTTTCTTTTTCTGCAGAGTCCGTTCGATGCTCCTTTGCGGCGGGATGAGCTTTCGAGGGACGAGGATATGTAGCTCACCCTTGGATCCCTGGAGCTTACATACCTTTATTTTTGAGTCGCGTGATCGATGTAGACATTTTCTATGTATTAGTGATATCTTGTCATGATTGTACCAATCGCTTATGATGCGATCATGTATTTATTTCATGTATTAGTGTTATGATTTTAGTATACATTGTTTTTGTTTACAAGCGCATTGTACATAGTGCATAAACTATTTTGTATGGCTCTAATAAAGCACACAGTGCTATATGTGGCAGGGTAGCTTATTGCCCTACCACAAAAAAAAAAATCCATGTTAGTCGCTATTAGTGTCGCAAATTTTACTACTCGCGTCATTATTTACGTTGCAAACCGTCGCTATCAGTGTTGATATTAGTGTCGGTATCAACGTCGCAAATGCGACGGCCGCTGATACCGACGCTAATAGAGACGGTGATACCGATTGTTTTATGGCATTGCCAATAATGACGCTTTTTGCGACGAAGGGGAAAAAATTTGTTATTTGCATTTTCGTCGCTTTAAACATCAGTATAAGGCCTATATCTTGTAGTGAGGGAAGAGGAGAATGAAATCCTTGCATGATCTTCGAGCTAAGAAGTACAAATTTGCAAAAGGTCAATTAGTGTTGTATTATGATGCTCAAAGGGAGATCTTTCCACGAAAATTAGAACCCAAATGGGATGGACCATACAAGATTGTATGATTAGGAAAGAATATACCTTCCTACTCTATCATGGATGCATAGGATTGTGTATTGTCATATTCGTCGAACATCCCTTGCTATTTATGCAGAGGGGTTAGCTAATAAATTAATGCACTTAGTGTAGGGCCTAAGAGGCCTTATCCTTGGTTGGTGTTGTGCTTTAGTAGAGTAACATTAGGACAAAGGGATTGTTTTAACAGTATGTTGTCTTGAATTGTATTAAAATATTTTATTTCGTAAGGCCAAGAGGGCCATATCTGTTGAGTTCTAATGTTTTATTTCATTAGGCCAAGAGGGCCAGTTTGGTTGGTTGTGCAATGTTATATTTCTTTAGGCCAAGAGAGCCATATGTCTATTTGATGCAGGTACATTTAATGGTTTTTGTTTTAGTGATTGCATCACATAGGTTGAATGAAATGCCTAAAGGGAGCCTTTACTACGAAGGAGCTTCTTTGTGGTCATTCTAGGTAGTATCGTTGCCTTTCCAAGTTTTTTCCTTAAGCTAAAAGTGTTATATATGTATGTGGAGGTTACTTTCCTTTTGTTTGTGGGGACCAACAATCACGGCATGAAGTCCTAGGGTTTGGTTAGGAATATCTGAGGGAGATTTGAGTAGTCATCTACCTCCTGTTAGGACATTGTGAGGCATTAAAGACCTGTGATAGAGGGTATTCCTTGTGACCATGTCCTTCTTGCTTGCTAGGCAGCTATCCTAGGCGTCCCTGATAGTGTGAGGCACTTAGAGCTCACTTTCCTTAGGTCACTGTCCTCCTTGGGTCACTCTACACTTAGCTCCCTCCTTTTTACATACCCGAGTATGGAAACCTTGAGAGGGAAGGTGTTGCAAGAACAATATGATGATCATACTATATGAGTCCTTGCCTAGTAGGAGGTCCTAGTCCATAGTTGTCCTAAGTTAGGTAGGTAGTTCAGACCACTACTAGTATGACTTCTTTGATAGGCTTTTTAGTCAATCTGTGTTAGAGCAGTTGGTTAGCGATTTTCTCTAGATTTTTGTTAGATTATGTTGGGCCTATCCCTTGAGGACTTTCATGCCTTTATTCTATTCAGGGGGTAGGGTGAGAGCTATTCTTATGCTTTGTTGATTATCTTTTTTTGTATCAACTTGATGCTCTTTATGGTTATGGTTGTGTAGATCAATTTATGGGATTCAACAGGTCACCATATCTCGTGGTTGCCGATGAGAGATGGACTTTAGATCCCGAAATGTGACAAAAATGTACCAAAATATTTTACTCCAAGGCAGGAATTAAACCTTATTGGAAGCAGCACAAACATATTTACCAATTTTTACAAGTCGTGGAAGATGGGATTTGAAAGTGGTTTTTAAGAGCAGTTGCAGATTTTTCCTAATTTTTCTAGGCACCTAGTCATACTAGTGCAAGTGGCCAGCAGTGCGGGATGTCGAGTCAATCAGGAAAAAATTTTCAGATCACGGCCCCCTTTAAAAAAACTACTTTTTGAGGGAGGGGGGCGTTGTTTGAAATGGCGCATCATGATGTTGTCGCCCCCCCAATTTTGGTGATGATTTGGCTATGAGGCCCTTACAGGCCTGCAAACAACCCATGCAACAGATCTCAGCCATCAACTTCTTCATTTTCTTACCTCTAATTGCCTGTCTCCATTCATGAAATGGCTATCTAGATGGAAAGATCAAAACTCAATCTTTCTCTCTCCTCCTCTCTCCTCTAAGAGGCTGATCACACACAGAGAACCAAACTAATGAGACTTGGGCACTTTCAACAAAACTAATTCTCCTTCTTGGAACTCTAAGGGCCACCTCTTCTCATCTACATATATCTTCATCGCATCTTGGGATTTCCTAAGATTCATCTTACACTGTTGAAGAAGGTTCTACATTCTTTCCAATTCTTCTTTCCCATGAGGATTGATTTTCACATTGAAAATGACTATGGGTAAGGTCACCTTATATCCATACATAGTCTCAAAGGGTGAAACTTCAATGCTAGCCTGACTACAGTTATTATAGGCAAACTCAACCAAGTGTGCAACCAAGAATCCCATGAATTTTATATATCATGATAGAATTGATGAAGATAAGTTGTTTACTCTTTCTGTTTGTCCATAAATTTGTGGATGATAGGCTCTAGAAGGAGCTAATTTAGTGCTCATTGATGTGAATATTACATGTCAAAAGTTACTCATGAAATTTAAATCTCTATCATGAACAAACACCTATGGTAATCCATGTAATTGAAAAATTTACTGCATAAATTGACTATCCATTTGTGAAGCAATAAAATAGGTCTTGGTTAGAATGAAATGGGCTACCTTCTTGGTGAGTCTATCCACCACCACATATATTATATTCCATTCATTTTTGGTAGTAGGAAAGCTAATAATGAATTCCATGGTAATGTTTGTCCATTTGCTTCATAGAAATAGATAACAATTGCAACAAACCACCTGACTTATGGGTGATGTCCTTATTCTACTGATAACAAGGCATGCACTTCATAATAAAATCTTTAACATCTTTCCACAATCCTTTCCAATAAAATCTTTTGATAAACTTATCATAGGTTTTAAGAACTCCAAGGTGTCTAACTAAAGGTGAAGAAATGCAACTCCTCCATATTTTTTCATATAAAAGGAGAAATAGAGGGAATAATGATCTTGCCTAGATTAGGCCATTTTTAAGCTGATAATGTGAGTTTTCCTCCATGTGGCCTTCCTATAATTTCTGAAAAACATAGCTAATCTCTTTATCCAAAAGATGGGATTCCTATCTATTGGATGGTTGTCATGCATTAATACGGCTCCTATTCCTGATCCGCTAGCATCGGTCACAACTAGAAAGAATGGTCTGTTAAAGTCAGGCAATTGTAGAACAGGGGCATTGGTTAATGCACGTTTTAGTAAATCAAAGGATTTCTGCTAAGTTTCAGTCCATTGATAAACAATTCCTTTCTTAAGAAATTTGGTTAATGGTAAAGCAAGTAATGAGAAATTATGTACAAACTTCCTATAGAAACTAGCAAGACCAAGGAATGAGCGTAGTTCATGTACATTTTTAGGAACAGACCAATGCAATATTGCATCAATTTTCTTAGGATCAACTTTAATTCCTTCTTTTGATACAATATGACCTAAATATTCAATTTCCGTCTTAAAGAATTCACTCTTGTCAGGATTTGCAAACAATTGATTTTCTTTCAGTAATTGAAAAACTAATGATAAATGTTCATAATGCTCTTTTTCACTTTGACTAAACACCAAAATATCATCAAAGAAAACAATCACACAATACTGATATTTTAGGAAGATACGGTTCATCATTCTACTGAAAGTAGCAGGTGCATTAGTTAATCCGAATGGCATGACTAAGAATTCGTAATGGCCAAACTGTGTCCTGAATGCAGTCTTAAATATGTCGGACCTATCTAGCCTCACCTGATGATATCCAGACTTAAGGTCAATTTTACTAAATATAGAAGATCCTTGCAGTTTGTCCATAAGGTCATCAACTCTAGGTATAGGATACCTATTCTTTACAGTGATCTTATTTAATGCTCGGTAGTCAATACACATACGATAGGTATTATTCTTTTTCTTGACTAAGAGTACAGGTGCACCGAATGGAGAACTGCTAGGTCGAATTAAGCCTCTATTTAGTAATTCTTCAACTTGACTCTAGATTTCTTTTTGCTCTATTTGATTGTGCCTATATGATGCTTTGCAAGGCGGTTGTGTGCCATGTATTAGATCAATCTTATGGTCTTCTGGACGTGATGGTGGTAAACCTGGTGGTAGGTCTTCTGCAAAACAGTCCTTAAAATATGCAAGAAATTCCTTATGCCTAGGGTGCATATGATTTTCCTGTGCGTGCAATTCATTCACCCAAACGAGATATGATTTAGTATTCTTGCGTAGTGCACGTTTTGCTTGAGTATGCGAAAGCAGTGGAAAAATATAAGATGCATGCATACCATATAATGTAATAGATTTTCCTTGAAAATTGATATTCATTGTGTGCGTGGAATAATCTATATTTGGATTATGCTGGTGTCTCCATGGCATTCCTAAAATAATGTTGCTTGACTGTAGTGGGACAACTAAGAAATTTCTTCTTTCAATATATGGACCAATTTGAATTTCTAAATCTTGTACTTCTTGTGCGCCATTGTACCTAGTGCCTAAAAATGCAGCTTTTATGTGATAATGCGTAGGTACAGTATGCAATTTCAATTCCTTTACCAATTTTGCTGAAATAAAGTCATGGGTACTACCGTCATCATGCAATATAGTCCTTTCCTTTCCATGCACCATACATTTCATAGTCAACAATGAATGTGGAGTAGGCATACATGGTAAAGTGTCGGAAGTAGTAGTAGGATCATCCTCATCTTCAGTGAAATCCGGCATATCCTCATGCTCGTCTTCATCCATGGCTCCAAGGTAGTTGATATGTGCTGGTGGCTTCTTTGAATGACAATTTGCTGCGAGATGCCCTGGCTGGTGATACTTGTAGCATACTATTGGCTTGGCTTTGGTTACATTATTTGCAATGGCTGGAAGTCTGGGTACATTTGGATTTGCTTGTGGAATAGGCTTTGAAGTTGAATTGACATTGGATGGTAATGCATGTGGTTTAGGCCAATTCTTACGGAAAGATGGTGATGAGAAACGACCTGGATTAAACCTTCTAAAATTGGAATTGAATTGTTTAGATCCATAATTACCGTTGGCTTGGAATTGCTTGGTCGTCTGTCTCTTCCGCGTAACTTATCTTCAGTGTCGTGAGCTAAGGAGATGGCGTCTTCAAGGGTTGCAGGCTTGAACATGTTCACTTCAGCGTAGTAATGTCCAAGAAGTCCAGACATATACTTCCACTTATGTATCGTCTCTGGTACATCTTCAAGCATGCGTAGCTGTAGGAGTGCATTACAAAAACGCTCTGTATACTGTGGAATAGGCTCACGATCCCGTTGTTGAAGTAAATCCCATTACTTGATAGCCTTCTCATGAAATTGTGGTGGAAGGAAATTCTGCATGAACTTCTTCTTGAAATCTTCCCAAGTAGCAGGACATTCTATGCTCTTGCGGACTACAGTCCACCAAAGTGATGCTCTGTCTATCAGATGATTAGTAACACACTTGATTTTATCTTTTTCGGGATAAGTTTCCTCATGGAAATAGTCATCAAACTGGCTAATGAATGATAAAACAGTCTTTCCTTCTCATATACCATTGAAAGTGCGAAACTTGAAACTTCGTTTACTTATCTTGGATTCCTTGCGAATGGTTTGTGCTTCAAGAGTGGCGTCGATGGTACGTCGAATCAAATCTTCAGCTTGAGGTTCTTCTTTTTCGGTGGATGCTCTTTGAAGTTTTGTCAATTGCGCTTGCAATGCTTGCCTAGCCCTTCGCTCTTCTTCCAATTGTAGCATGATTAGATCCAGCTTTTGTTCCATGGTAGGCTCAGGTAAGTCGTCTTCAGTCATAGGATCATCCATATGTGGGGTAGTCATCCTGTAAAACTCAATAAACCTTTCTCACTCAAAATCAGGTTAGCGGGACGAGCGTAGCTCAAATTTGGGGTTACAAGGCTATGTATTTTTGGGTATTTCTTCTTCAATTTTCAGAAATTCTGCAATATTTCTGTCTCCGTTTGCTGAAAGTACTTCAACGAACTTGTAGATAGGTAGAACAGCTTGCTGCGAACAACTTTCCAGTTCAGAGTTTTTGCATACGAACAAGTCTTCTATGAGTTTTAAGCACTAGTCAGTTCTGATTTAGTCTGACTTGCAGAGTTGCAGACTTAGCAGACTTGCAGAATTGTTGACTTGCTGAACTTAGGCCGACTTGCAGAACTTGCAGAACTTGATTTCAATTGACTTGCAGTACTTGATTTTAGAAGTGCGGGACCTGGAGTATATCTACTTGTCTGCCCTGTGTAACTTGCAGTGACTTAAGCTTAAGTGATTAAGCTTAAGCTTAATAAGCTTAATGGTGGACTAGCAGGCGGCGTCTGATTTCATTGGGGGGGGGCCGTTTTTTATCGCGCAGATTTTTCGGGGCCACACTCTGACACGCCGAGGTGAATTTTGAAGCATTAAGCTTCCTTTAAGCTTATAAAGCTTGATAATTAAGCTTTTGATTAAGAAGATTAAGAAATTTTCTCACTGTTTTCAACGACTTGATGAAGGAGATGTATGTGTGGTCCTCCGCCTGGAGAGCCTGGTCCTTCGCGATCTAACAGTGGAAACAGGGGTTCTTGATCGCCAGAAGTCTGCCTGTATCGACGGTTCACGACGAGATTGACTGTAGAGCCCGTTTGTTCCTGGAGCTCCGCCTTCGCCCGAGATTGGTAGCGATTGGAAGCTCTTGATCTCTGCTCCGCTCTGATACCACTGGTGCGCAGATCGGTCGCAGATAGCTCACGTAGTGAATCCCTGAAGGTCCCCAAGAACAATGAACTCTACCTTTTTGCACAAAAAACAATGTAAAAGCATGCACGACAAGAGGCAAGAGACAAATTGGGTTCAATCTCCCCCATGCCTTGTGTGAGCGCTTCACAAAGCATGTATTTTATGTATCTTTCCAATCTTCATGCTCAATAATAGCCCAATTACAAAAATATGACAAGCTTTTAGCTTTTGAGTTTGCTTTCTACAAAAATAGGAAAATAAAGCTAATGGACGGTGCCCATAGAGTCTGGCACGCCCAATCTCAATGTCCAAATAGAAATAACATATCCGGGCGCATAAGCGCATACAAAATAATAATCAATAATCAATGTCTCTATAGACATAACAAAATATAGGCGTGGCGCCTATCAAAATATAGTCCAAATGTCGAATATCCGCTAGACTCCAATGCTTTCCTCCGCCACTGCTGCTATCTCTACACATCAACTGAAGCATTCACAATCGTTAGTCAAATAATACAATTAAACAGACAAAGTGAATACCTAGCAGTCTTCAGCTACATAAATAAATCAACTGGTTAGAAATAAATCCTAACCTTAATTTATTACGAGTGCGCACTCTAAACTCATAAACGTTTATTAATTTAATATGCATTTTGCGGAATCACCCGCTATGGAATCACCCATGTACACACTAAATTAATGAAACGCCCGAAAAGGACAGGCGTCCCCATCAACTTCTCGCACAAAGAATCCTCTTTGTGTATGAGCCCCGGTCATCTAAGTTTACGGAATCCACCGTAAAACCTCACGGAATCCACCGTGGAATATGCCTCCTGGCATCACTATCATTCTTCAATCCAATCACTATGTAGCTCACTTTACATGCCCATATACGATGAGAAAGAGAATCAGCCACTACATTGTCTTTGCTCATCATATGAGTGATGTCAAATTCATAATTTTGCACTATAACTATCCACCTACGCTGCTTAGGAGTAAGATTGGACTGAGTGAGGAAACACTTTAGGACCATGTGATCACTTTGAACTCTAAAGTGACTGCCATACAAATAATGGTGCCATTTCTTTATCACATGTAAGATAGCCTCTTGGCCATAGAAATTCATAGCCATTTCCTTATTTGTAAGCTTGATACTTTCAAAGGAAATCACCCCATGCACCTGTAACAAAATAATCCCTATGCCTCAACTGCCACTGGCATCACACTACATGGTAAACTCCAAAAAATCTAGGCATACTAGAATAGAGGCAGAAGTAAGAAGTTTCTTTAACTCATTAAAGCTACTATCTACAAAAGTGCATCATAGAAGAAATCTTCATTCTTCAATCCATCTGAATAGACCAAGAAACCCTCCAAGTGAAGTAGTGGTAGTAGGTGTTGGACAATCTTTAACACACTACATCTTCTTGGGGTCAGCCTTAATCCCTTTTTCATTGACAATATGTCCCAAGTACTCCACTTTAGTTTGCATGAAAGTGCCTTTTTTCTCCTTAGCAACAACAAAGAGTTTGTGATGCCTCAATATATCAAAAACCTTCCTCATATGTAGTAAATGGTCTTGAAGAGTCTTATTGTGAATCAAAATTTCATCAAAGAAGAACAGGACAAAGTGGAATATGAAAGCCTACAAAATCTTGTTCATTAGACTCTAAAAGGTAGATGGAGCATTAGTAACCCCAAATGGCATCACTAGAAAATTATATAGCCCTTGAGCAATCCTAAAGGCAATCTTGGTTTCATCACCTTCTCGCATATGGATTTAATGATACCCTAACCTCAAGTTAATCTTTGTAAAGAATCTATCCCCCTTGAGCTCATCAAATAAATCATCAATTTTGGGTACTAGGAACCTGTTCTTCATTGTTATCTTGTTTAGATCCTTGTCACCAATATACATCCTAAAATATCCATCTTTCTTTTTCACAAATAAGACCAAAGATGTATAAGGTGAAGAATTAGGTTCAATTAATCCCATTTCAAGAAGCTCATTGTTTTTCTTGGCTACTTATTCATGCTCACACTTAGACAATCTGTAGGGTGTCTTATTAATTGGCTTTGAGTTGGGCTTCAGGATGATCTATTGCTCTCGTAGGAGGTAATGAAGTAGGTACTTCAAATAAATCCTTGTACCCCTCAAGAAGAGCTTCCAAAGTTGGATGATTTGATAAATTTTTGGACTAATCTTTAATCTCTTTATTCAAGTGCAAAACAAAATATTTGAGTGTCTCTTGTACTCCTTAAGTTGTTGAATGGTGATAAGCTGAAAAACTAATTTACTAGAGATTCCTTGTAAATGGATGAGCTATCCATCAAAGATAAGCTCCATATACAATTGTGAGAAGTCCATAGTAATTTTTTCCAATGTCCTCAGTCAATCACACCCGAGTACAATATCTATGGACCCCCATTTTGGAAGTTATCAAGTTTACTTTTGCTTCATAATTTTTAGCTCACTGTAAAGAAGCCTACGGACATATTTGAGTGTTGATTTCTTCTTCAGCATTGGCTATTTTAACTCTTATTGGATGTTGTAAATCAATGGGAAGACAATTTAATTTATCCACAACAATCGACTTATTCACAAAATTGTGTGTACTGCCACTATCTATAAAGATAAACACATCCTTCCCATGAATATTATCATTTATACAAAGTGTATTAGGGCTCTTAGAACCTCTCCAACCATCCATGAAAATGGAACAACTAGTGGCAGCAAGCGACTCATCATGAGTTCCTCCTGGATTAAAAGGAGCACTTCCATGTGGATCAAAAGAAAAAGCATTGGTAGGATCACAAAAATGGTCGTGCCCAACTTCCCCCTCAATATCCTTGTTTTCAATTGTAGTTACAAATACATTGACCTCATCAGTATCATCCTCTAAATCTTGAAAGACTAACATACTATGAACCTTGGCTTTTGCATTTTTGTATACACACTTTATTGCATGATCAACTGTATACTTTTCTCCACATTTGAAACATAAGCCCTTCTCTTTCCTTTCTTTGTAGAGATCCATAGGAATAGACTTTGGATTCATATTGTCTGAAGTAGATCTAAACTTCTTGTCCCCTTATTTAAATTCCACTTTTGGACTGTTTTTTTTCTTGAAATTTCTTTGAGGTCTTGAAGCATTGAATGATGGATAAGTTGGCACTCTTAGGCTCCCACTTGGCACATGATTGCTACCATAAATATTATCAACTTATCCCTATCTTAAAATAGTCATTGGCTATCCATAACTAGGTTAAAATGAAGACCCCCTTCTATACTATCTTCCATAACGTTCTGCAAGCTCAATAGCTTTGAAAAGATTTGTAAGGTTTTGAGCCATAACATTAGCTAATAAAGAAGATTCTAAACCATACATATACTTGTGGAGTTTAGCTTCATCTCACTAATTCTCTATGCATACAATGGTAAGTCTGAGGAATTGGTTTGTATAATTTGGTACACTTAGGCCACTTTTCTCTAATCCATACCATCTCCATGCCAATTTTTCTTTTCCAAGAGTAGAGACAAAGACTTTACTCATAAGTCTCTTGAATGCATCCCAATTATCCACAAGTATGTTCTCTTTCTTGATGTATCTCCACCAACTATGTGCAAATCCTTCCAAATGTAAAGATGAAAAATTAACCTTCAAATCATAGTTCTAGGGAATATATAAAAATAGGGTTCTAATTTTGAAATCCATTCCTCTAGATTGGATGGTACAGATGACTGCCCATTGTACTTTTCCAAAATAATCTTATCCTTCAACTCCCTTTCATGAAAGGGTTACTGTCTCAAATTATACTAGTCATGATTAGTAGGCATTGAACCTCCAAAATAAGATGGTACTCTTCCATAGGTGGGTGAGAACTACTGTGAAACCTTTCGGATGGGGTAGAGGACCTCTAGGAGGTTTGGAATTCAACCATAAGCTTGGAAATTAGTAACATTTAAATTACCCTAATAGTCATCATGCCTTTGTGACATGATTACCAAACAATATAGACAAATAGCTGTGGATGTCAATTTCCTTAAGAAGCAACAAATTTTGATCAAGAGTCGACGCCTTGAAGAGGGTGCCCCGTCAAGATTCAGTTGTAAGTGGTGTGGTGGCCAACATTTCCCTGGAAAGTATCCGAATGTCAAATGTGATATTTGTACAAAGTTTGGTCACTTAGCTGCTACTTGTTGGAGTAAGATCAGTTCTCTCCAACAAGGAAATAAATAGCCAGGTCTAGTTAACCATTGTGCACAAGGAAATAATCCCCATTAAGATGATGGACCAAGACAAATCCTATAAAGAGGAAAGGATAATGTAAAGGAGTTGCCTCATGGCAATGGAGCTAGTCTTATTGAGGCCGTACGTGGTGTCAATGACACTGAAACTTCTAATGTACGAGCAGTAACAAGAGGTCAAAAGACTAGAGAGGGTGACAAAAGAATTGTAAAACGTGTCGAGGGAAGCCCTAAGCAAGATGCTAGGGGACAGCAAGTCCTAAATCCTAATATGGAAGGTGGAACCCTAAGGCTTGTTGAAAGTAAAGTTGATCCAAAGAAGGATAAATAATTGCCAAGAAAGAAGGAAAAAGTTAAAAAAGAGGCACCAAAGTTGGTGCAATGTAAAGTTCTAAATCTCCTTCCTCGTGTGAACTACCCCTTATATGAAAGGGGGATAATGATAAGGCAAATTTCATTAAAAATTTTATGATAAATACCAATTTTTTTCCCTTATTTTCCCCCTAGCCGATAGTCGTGCTGGAGGGGGAGGAATAGAAACCAGGCGGATGCTCCTCGGTGGAGCTTGTAGAGGGATAGGCTCATGCATGAGGACACGAAGGGAGGGAGGAACCCCCTCCCCTCCCCTATTTAAACCAAGGGGGGGCTGCTACCATGGGGATGAAAGGAGAGTAATTGCCGCCATAACGTCATGTCGTGCTGCTGCCGTGAGGGAAGCAGAGATTCAAGACACTGTCGTATTGCTGCGCATTCGAGATGTGAAAACCACCCAAAAGTTGTGTGTGTGATTTGATACTTTGTACATACTTAGTCGTTATGTTTGCTCTTTTATTTTATGTGGGCAATATAGTGAAGAAGGGTTTGAAGCAAGAGGAAGAAATAATTCGTGATGAGTTGACATACATAACTGCCCTTCAAGCTTGTGGTGCACTTACAGATGGAGAAGCTATTGTTTGGAAGGAACAATTGTCTCTACTTGAGTTTCTGGAAATTGGTCAGACATTGCATCATGATGCTTGTATGAGGGGTTATACTTCAGATGTCTTTGTTGGTAATGGCCTTGTGAGTATGTATGGAGCACATGGGACCATACAAGAAGCATAGAGTATGTTTATTGGCTTACTGTTTCGAAATGTCGTATCATGGAGTGCAATGGCTATCTCTTTGGCTCACCTTTATGGACACCATCCCAAGTTAAATGATGGAAATGCATTTCACGGGTTGGCTACAAGCTAGCATATGGGTGTGGGATTAACGATTGGAGTTGAAGTGTATGTACTTGATGTGCCTACCATTATGCCTATATTTGTGCTGGGAAGAGGACAAAGGGGGCGTGAAAAAGCAAAAGTGAAAGAGAACTATTTTTGAAAGAGCTAATTAGGAGGGGAAATCGACTGTGGAGGGGAAAAATGGCGCGAATTCAATGGAAAGAAGGGGAATGTTTTTCTCAGTCGACGAAGGGGGGTTTTGTTCTGAATCCTTGTGAGACAATTGAATTGATCCTTGCCTTCATCGACATATAGCAGAGAAAAAGCATCGCTTTTTCAAGGGAGAAGTGCGCTATTCAGAGCGTCATGCAGTGGATTTTTACATATCGGATTTCCAGTCAGGCTGACAGGTCTTAGCAATAGCGGATTATGGTGCAGCTGTTACATATATGTAGAGGAGGAAATTGATTTAGAAGTCACTACAGAGGAAGAAAAGGAGACATCCAAATTGCTTCTCCTGCATAGCCGGACTAGTAGAAGAAGAAGCAGCAGCATGAGAAGACGGGACATTTGAGATATTGTTTCTGTGTTTCCAAGCCTGCGAGAATATTCCACTCTAGCCATGGCGCTTCCTCCCCAGCAGCGACCGAGAGAAGACACGACAGTATCTTCAACAAAGAACTGGAAGTGGATGTTGTTGCTGAAGGAAAATTGTGACTGTGACTTCAGTAAATGTCTAGAATTGCTGTAGACTGATGAACAGGATCTACTTACTTTAATAAAAAACAATTTGGACTGACTAGAGCGACAAACCCCACCTCAAGCACACACACAGAGAGAGAGAGAGAGAGGAAGAGAAGCATGGTAAATTTCATCCGCAAAGCTTTTCGTGTGTTTTTACTGATATCTGAGTTTTGCATCAAGATGGGTGAATTTCTCTTTTGATTCGGTGCGCCTTCCCTTCCGACTTGATTAGTCTCGTGGCCTTGAACAAACAAACAATCAGTTAGGGGTGTGATGCTTCTCTTTTGCTGGATGGGGATGACAGTGAGAAGTTTGTCTTTCCAAATGTCAAATCTTTGCGAGGATTTGAAGTCATTGATCAAATTAAAAGTGCTGTTGTGTCCCAATGTGGAAACATTGTTCCTTGTGCAGACATCCTAGCATTGGCAGCAAGGGAGTTTGTCAAACTGATTGGGGAACCAACATGGAATGTCAACTTAGGAAGGAAAGACAGTAAAGCAGCATATAAGTTCCTTGTTGCATCCAGGCTTCCATCTGCAAAAGAGTCTTTGGATGCTATTGTGGCCAAATTTGCAACAGTAGGGCTTGATGACATAAAGGATGTGGTGGCCCTGTCTAGTGCACACACATTTGGTAAATCAAGCAGTATGCTTTCTTACAGGTTCTGATCAGAATTCAAACATATAAGATACTATTTCTTTTACATAAGTGACGGAAGACAATCTCAGTGTTTTGGAAAGATAAGGGTATTTTGTACAATCTACAGTTGTGGAAATTTCTCATGATGCATCCATTGTACAAGAGGAACTTTTTGAACCTATTCTGTATGTGTTCAAATTCCAGACTTTGGAAGAGCAATAGCAATGAATAATTTTGCACCACAAGGTTTGAGTAATTCAATCAAATTGTCATGATTTGAAGAGCTATTCTCAGTTTTCATATTGCTCTTGAGAGGGTGGAATAGTTTTGTCAACTATTGTAATCACAAAGACTTGGACTCTAATAAGAGCTTGCATACATGGCATGGGTCAATTGCATAGATCACATGTGGTTTGTTATGATGTTTCTCTATGCTCAGAGATAACTTGGCAGTAATACAATTGTTACTTGGCATCATATTTGTCTTGATTATTTGCTTTGATTGATCTTCTATCTTGGAATTTCTCAAGAACCTCTGTGGTTGTGACTTTGCTTTCGAAAACCCTTTGACATCTTTGGTGAACCCGACGTGAAAGCGTCGCAGAAATTTTAGGATGGGGGATACTTCACTTCAGCCTTTATTTCAGCCTCTTCTACAATTCGAGCTGCGTCTACTTCAGCTCCATCAATTACTGCTGCGTCAAGTACTTCAACAGAGGATCTAAAGCATATTTTGTAGAATATGTCCATGTATATGCAGCTCCAAAATCAGCAGACACAATTGTATATGCAGCAGCAGCAACAATTGCATCAACAACAGTTGTCTCAGCAAAGGCAACTCTATTCGGAGCAGGAGAATGCAAACAGCGCGACTAAGGCTATTGAAGAAGTTGAGAATGAGAAGAAGCTATTTGATGGCCGTAATGTTTCAGCATATTTGAAGACATATGAGATCAAGATGGGGTTTTTTGGAGTTCCAGCTGGACTTATGAGTAAGTACTTCCTTCGTCTTGTCACACCCGCCTTGAGGGTGAAAGTGACTGATCTTTTTATTCAAAATACACATTGGCAAGATTTTAAGAAGGCCTTGAAAGAAGAATATTTCCTTGAGGACTTTGGTATGGCTACTCGGCGGTCATTCCGAGAGTGGGTCTACATGCCAAACAAAGGTCTAGCTGCTTCAGAGTTGATTCGAGAATTTGAGGAGAGGTATAGTCAGCTTGATGCCATTGAACAAAGAGCATTGGATGTTGAAAAAGTTGATCTTTTCTTTCAAGCTGCAGATCCTGCTCTTCAAGAAGAATTGGGTGAGCTTCTTGAGGATCGCACGAAGCCTATGGGTCTTAAAACGGATTGGCAGGATGCTCAGGATGCAGTCTCAACTTTGACCAAGAGGAGGATATGGAAGACTCGCCTACAGAATGGTTCCATGACACCTACACCATCATCTGCTCCTATGCCTGCTTCTATCCCTGTTATTTCTTCTCCTCCTCAGCCAATTTCTTGGCCTATGCCAGTGCCTACTGTTTCCACTCCACCTATTCCTCCTGTTCCACGACCGATGCCTACACCTTCTACTCCAAAACCATCCGCTCCATCGGTGCCTACCTCTCTTGATGACATAATCAAAGGCATAACAGATTTGACACTGGAGTCAGTCAAAGCGGAGTTGGTGGGAAAGTTGAAAGAGTAGTTTGCTTCGACTGCGCCTACTACTTCTTCTAGTGTTCCTACTGCACCTAGGAGTGCTCCTAGTGCACCTAGGAGAGATCGGATATGTATTTGGTGCGATAGTACGGACCATCAGCATTGCAGGGATTGTGAATCTTTTTAGGATGCAAGGAGGAAGAATTTGGTATATTGGGGGCAAGATGGTAAGATTTGGTTGACTGAGACAGGAGCTCCACTTGCTACCAACTTTGGTAAAGGTTGAATGAAGAAGTTAGTGGATGACATGGCTGCGCGTACTTCTTATGTGACAGCTAGAGGTGATGCTTCTGCATATGGAGTCCAGATTGAGAAGGGATCAGAGACTCAGTTAGCACTATGGACTTATGCTATGGAGACTGCAAACAAGGGGAAAATTCAGCAAACTGTTTTGACTAGTGCAGGCTCTAGCATCAGATCAGAGACAGGTTGGGATTCGCCTGTTGACAGGTACTCTATTTATGCTTATTTGGCTAAGTCTCAGGGTGCAGATGTACTTGTTGAGGAGAAGCGTAAGAGGGATGAAGAAAATCCAAGTGCAGCTAAGAAGACTAGAGGGGGTGAGTTTGTTACTCCACCTATTGCAAGACCGTCTTCAAGACCAGGGCCAGATCGACATATGGAAGATGCTCAAAAGAGAGAAAAGAGGCAAGAGCCTAGAGAGAGAAAACAGCTAGGGTTTAGATTGATGTCTGATATTGAGACATCTATGGACATGAAGAAAATCTTTAATAACAAGATACTTGGCAGTGAGGTGACTTTCACTATTTCTGAGGTTTTGGGCAGCTCGAAAAGAGAGTTTCAGGATCAGTTTCAGGAGGTCCTAAAGAGGAAAAGACATGCATTGTCTACCACTGATACACAGGGAGTTTTGATTGGGGAGTTGGATGAGGATGAGGATGAGGTTATGGTTGAGAATGCTTCTGTTTTTCCGCAGGTAGAGAAGAGGGTTCAGCCTATGCATTATGCTGAAATTGATGAGCATGTCTTGATACCGCATAGTCACTTTTCGCGGAGCCATTGGGCTAGGGCAACTACAGAGACGATGGTAAAGATTGGAGAGAAACAGGTGCCTTATGTTGCATTGGTGGATCATGGTTCAGAGATTAATCTCATAGTTCGTGGAGTTTATGAGAGTAACAGATGGCCTATGGATGTAGAGCATGGGTGGCGTATGAGAGCTGCCAATAACACTGCATGTGATTTGTATGCTGCCTGTCCTAGTGTCAGGGTTTCTATTGGTGATGTAGAGAAGGATTTCCATTTCTTTGTGCAAGATTCATGCTCTTATCCTATAATTCTTGGACAGCCATTCATCACAGAGATGCGCATGAAAACAAAGGTCATGGATGATGGATCTGCTTATGCACGGATTAGCAGTAAAGATGGCATGAGAGCAGTTCAGTTTATGACTGTATGTGTGAACCATGTTAGAAACAGGGATACTCTCAGAGATGCACCTTTGCCCACTGTGAGGGATTCGGGTTTTCATTAGCTACTGCCGTTTCGCGAGACGACGGTGGTACAAAGCAGAGGAGATTGGAGTTCTCGCCTTCTGGCAGCAGTGTTTTCTCCTCCGGTTTTGTTGGGATTTCAGCAAACAGTTCAATGAGCTATCAAAAGACTTCTAGGTTGCCTAGAGCTGCCAGTAGTATATATGTAGGAAGGAGAAAAATTTGAAAAATGTAGGAATTTTGGGGGATGATGAGCACATAAATGGGATGTATGACAGTGTGATTTGTGCAGATACGATGTCAGAGATGGGAGATATGCTGAAAACTGATATGCAGAATTGTCACAGTAATGTATTAGTGCAGTCCCTGGACATGTTTCATGAAATTGCAGATTTTGTGTCACAGATTGAGTCAGAGGCTGAGGTAACTCAGCAAACAGTGTTGAGTGCTGAAGAAATTCAGCAAACAAAGTTTCTAGCTGGTTATGATCGGCTTTCAAAGACACAGAGGGCTGAAAACTTTCAGCCAACAGAGTTTACTGCTGAAATATTTCAGCATCCAGAGTTTAGGGCTGTTCCTATGCAGTCCATAGAGCAGAGGGATGAGGATATTCAGCCATTGAAGTGCAGAATTGCTGATTTACAACAAGATTTGAGTAATGCAGAAGAGCATAATGAAGCCAAGGTTGACACGAAATACAAAACTGTGGATAAGAAGTTGAAGCCGGTTGCTGTACCGCTTCCACCTGACAGTGATCAGCAAATAGATAGGGCTGCTAAACAGCCAATTTTGAGGAATCCAGAGCATATTGGTCCTAAATTTTCAGCAGAGACTCTTGCTGAATTGAAAATTGGAAATGGTGAATTTTTGTTACCCATAGAGAAGCAATGCTTTCAGGAGATGCTTGAGCAACATGGAAGGGGATTTACTTTTTTCCCGCATGAGATTGGATGTGTGAATCCTGATATTGTTGCTCCTATGGTCATTTTTACTATTCCTCATATTCCATGGAATCTCCGACCTATTCCAGTGCCTAAGGCACACCTGCCAAAGCTGATTGATTTATTGAATGAGAAAATCAGGATGGGAATTCTTGAGCCTTCATCTGCACCATACTCAAACAGGTGGTTTCCAGTTCCAAAGAAGAATGATACTCTTCGATTTATTCAGGATATGCAGCCAGTGAACAGAGTTACTATCAGGAATGTTGGTATAGGTCCAGTTGTGGTTGAGTTTGCAGAAGCATTTGCTGGACGTGCCATCTATTCTTTAGGTGATTTGTATTCAGGATATGATCCATTTCAGCTGGCTTTGGAAAGCAGGGACATAACCACCATGAGAACTCCTACTGGGCTTGTTAGGATGTGTACCTTGCCTCAAGGTGCCACTAATTCTGTTGCGCATATGATGAATGCCATGCATAAGGTCCTTTGAGATTACATACCTCAGCTTACTATGCCTTTCTTGGATGATGTGCCCATTAAGGGATGTGCAGAAGAAGAGAAGAATGAGAGTCTAAATGATCAGGGATGCAGATACTTTGTGGCTGATCATATTTCAGCATGTGAGAAGATTTTGGCCAGGTTAGAAGAAGTAAACTTGACACTTTCAGGGCAAAAATCTGTTTTTTGGAGTGAATGAGGTTGTCATTGTTGGACATATGTGTGGATATTATGGCAGGAAACCCTCACCTGATAAGGTGAATGCTATAGGCAAGATTGCGGAGTATTGTTCTACCACTTCAGAGGTACGGAGATTCATTGGAGCTTGTGTGTTTTATATGATTTGGATACCTCATTTTGCACACATAGCAGATTGTTTATATCAGCTGCTTCGAAAGGGGCTGAAATTCTATTGGGATGAGAGTCATACTAGAGCTATGCGGAAATTGAAGAAGTTATTGCAGAATGCTCCTACTCTCAGGAAAGCGGATTATAATTGTGGAAAGCCTATTGCATTGACAGTTGACACTAGTCCAATTGGCATAGGTTGGGCTGTGGGTCAAGATGATGCAGATGGAAATAGGTATGCTATTTGGTTTGGGGCGAAAGTCCTAAATGAAAGACAGAGGAGATATCCGCAAATCGAGAGGGAGTTATTGGGGATTGTTACGACTCTCAAATGTGACAAGGAGTACTTTATTGGAGCTTCAGTTGTGGTAGAGACAGATTGCTTGCCATTGATTGGTATGATTACGAGTTGCTCTACTCCGGATATAGCTATGCTGAGATGGATTGCATACATCAAGTCATTAAATCCAGAATTTAAACACATAGCAAGGAAGGATAATCCAGTGGCAGATATGTTGTCTAGAGCCAGATATGATGATGAGGAGACTCTACTTGCAGAAGAGGATGATGCAGAAATTTCAGCCACCATGGTTGATCATGTTTGTCATGTCTATGATATTGTGGCTTTCATAGAAGAACTCTATGTTGGAGATTGGTTGCAGATTGGCAGGTACCTTAGTACACTAAGCAAAAGAGATTAATGGACAGATGAAGAGTTCAAGAAGATCAGAAGGAAAGCCTATGGTTATTTTCTCAAGGATGGATTTCTTTGGAAGCATCCCAAGAAAAGAGGCGGATTACCTTTGCGGGTTGTCTGCGATAGAGAGACACAGTTACAGGTGATGAGGGAGTTTCATGAGAGTCCTTGGGCTGGTCATAGAGGAGTGTGGGCTACTTATGAGAAAATCAAGGAGAAATATTGGTGGAAAGGCATGTATAGAGATGTTTCTCACTTTGTTGAGACTTGCAGAGACAGCCAAATGTATTCGGTAGTGCGTCATCGAGATGAGCTTCATCCGACCTATCCGCTATGCATTCATTATAAGTGGGTAGTTGATTTGGTTACCATGCCTATGGGTCTATGGCAGATGAGATACATTGTTTTGGCTAGAGAGGATCTTACCAATCATGTTGAGGGCAGATCTTTGAGAATGAAGACCACTAGTGTAGTGTGTAAGTTCTTATTGGAAGAAATTTTCTGCAGATATGGTTGTGTGGGTAAGATCACTGCGGATCGTGGTGAATTGGATGCAGATGAAGCTAGGGAGTTTTTCTCTCAGCTAGGAATCAAGTTGGCTCTAACTATAGCATATAATCCAGAGGGAAATGGGAAGAGTGAAAGAGGGCATCCGCCGATAGTGAAAGCATTAGCCAAAGCATGCAGAGGACGGATTGGAGAATTGCCGAGACTTCTACCATTTGCTTTGTGGGCTGATCGTACGACTCACAGTGTTACCACAGGATATATGCCTACAGAGTTGATGTATGGTCAGAAACCTGTTATGCCGACTAAGACTTGTGCTTTGACTTGGTTAGTTTTACCTTGGCAAGAGGATTTGACGAGAGAGGAGCTCTTAGCTCTTCGGATTCGACAGTTGGAGAGAAGACCAGAGGATATTCAGCTAGCTATTGACAGGTTGAAGGTAGCTAGACTAAGAAATAAGGACAGGTTTGACAGCAGGCATCGCTTGCAACCTAGAGCAATAGAAGAGGGAGATTGGGTATTGGTCTTTGATAGCAGCCTTGAAAATCAGCATACTGCACTTCGGAAGATGGTGAAAAGATGGTTTGGGCCATACATAGTCATACATGTTTTTGATAATGCAACATATGAGTTGACAGAATTGGATGGGACAGTGCTTAGAGTGCCTATTGCTAGAAAAAGAATCAAGATTTTCAAGAAAAGAGATGATGAGGATTATGCATTGGAAGAATTTTCAAGAGATGAGCAACGAGAAGAAACTCCAATGGAAGAGACAAATGATATGACAGATAATCTTGTTGATATACCGGAAATGCATAATGAAGAGCTTGATCTGTTTGTGGATCTTGATGATAACGATCATGGATAGTTGGCCCATCCGAAGGATGCGCAGGATTAGAGGGGGTGGATGTCGTATTGCTGCGCATTCGAGGTGTGAAAACCACCCAAAAGTTGTGTGTGTGATTTGATACTTTGTACATACTTAGTCGTTATGTTTGCTCTTTTATTTTATGTGGGTAATATAGTGAAGAAGGGTTTGAAGCAAGAGGAAGAAATAATTCGTGATGAGTTGACATACATAACTGCCCTTCAAGCTTGTGGTGCACTTACAGATGCAGAAGCTATTGTTTGGAAGGAACAATTGTCTCTACTTGAGTTTCTGGAAATTGGTCAGACATTGCATCATGATGCTTGTATGAGGGGTTATACTTCAGATGTCTTTGTTGGTAATGGCCTTGTGAGTATGTATGGAGCACATGGGACCATACAAGAAGCATAGAGTATGTTTATTGGATTACTGTTTTGAAATGTCGTATCATGGAGTGCAATGGCTATCTCTTTGGCTTACCTTTATGGACACCATCCCAAGTTGAATGATGGAAATGCATTTCGCGGGTTGGCTACAAGCTAGCATATGGGTGTGGGATCAACGATTGGAGTTGAAGTGTATGTACTTGATGTGCCTACCATTATGCCTATATTTGTGCTGGGAAGAGGACAAAGGGGGTGTGAAAAAGTAAAAGTGAAAGAGAACTATTTTTGAAAGAGCTAATTAGGAGGGGAAATCGATTGTGGAGGGGAAAAACGACGCGAATTCAACGGAAAGAAGGGGAATGTTTTTCTCAGTCGACGAAGGGGGGTTTTGTTCTGAATCCTTGTGAGACAATTGAATTGATCCTTGCCTTCATCAACATATAGCAGAGAAAAAGCATCGCTTTTTCACGGGAGAAGTGCGCTATTCAGAGCGTCATGCAGTGGATTTTTACATATCGGATTTCCAGTCAGGCTGACAGGTCTTAGCAATAGCGGATTATGGTGCAGCTGTTACGTATATGCAGAGGAGGAAATTGATTTAGAAGTCACTGCAGAGGAAGAAAAGGAGACATCCATATTGCTTCTCCTGCATAGCCGGACTAGTAGAAGAAGAAGCAGCAGCATCAGAAGACGGGACATTTCAGATATTGTTTCTGTGTTTCTAAGCCTGCGAGAATATTCCACTCTAGCCATGGCGCTTCCTCCCCAGCAGCGATCGAGAGAAGACACGACAGTATTTTCAACAAATAACTGGAAGTGGATGCTGTTGTTGAAGGAAAATTGTGACTGTGACTTCAGTAAATGTCTAGAATTGCTGTAGACTGATGAACATGATCTACTTACTTTAAAAAAAAAACAATTCGGACTGACTAGAGCGACAAACCCCACCTCAAGCACACACAGAGAGAGAGAGAGAGAGAGAGGGAGAGAAGCATGGTAAATTTCATCCGCAAAGCTTTTCGTGTGTTTTTACTGATATCTGAGTTCTGCATCGAGATGGGTGAATTTCTCTTTTGATTCGGTGTGCCTTCCCTTCCGACTTGATTAGTCTCGCGGCCTTGAACAAACAAACAATCAGTTAGGGGTGTGATGCTTCTCTTTTGTTGGATGGGGATGACAGTGAGAATTTTGTCTTTCCAAATGTCAAATCTTTGCGAGGATTTGAAGTCATTGATCAAATTAAAAGTGCTGTTGTGGCCCAATGTGGAAACATTGTTCCTTGTGCAGACATCCTAGCATTGGCAGCAAGGGAGTCTGTCAAACTGACTGGGGAACCAACATGGAATGTCAACTTAGGAAGGAAAGACAGTAAAGCAGCATATAAGTTCCTTGTTGCATCCAGGCTTCCATCTGCAAAAGAGTCTTTGGATGCTATTGTGGCCAAATTTGCAACAGTAGGGCTTGATGTTATAAAGGATGTGGTGGCCCTGTCTGGTGCACACACATTTGGTAAATCAAGCAGTATGCTTTCTTACAGGTTCTGATCAGAATTCAAACATATAAGATACTATTCCTTTTACATAAGTGACGGAAGACAATCTCAGTGTTTTGGAAAGATAAGGGTATTTTGTACAACCTACAGTTGTGGAAATTTCTCATGATGCATCCATTGTACAAGAGGAACTTTTTGAATCTATTCTGTATGTGTTCAAATTCCAGACTTTGGAAGAGCAATAGCAATGAATAATTTTTCACCACAAGGTTTGAGTAGTTCAATCAAATTCTCATGATTTGAAGAGCTATTCTCAGTTTTCATATTGCTCTTGAGAGGGTGGAATAGTTTTGTCAACTATTGTAATCACAAAGACTTGGACTCTAATAAGAGCTTGCATACATGGCATGGGTCAATTGCATAGATCACATGTGGTTTGTTATGATGTTTCTCTATGCTCAGAGATAACTTGGCAGTAATACAATTGTTACTTGGCATCATATTTGTCTTGATTATTTGCTTTGATTGATCTTCTATCTTGGAATTTCTCAAGAACCTCTGTGGTTGTGACTTTGCTTTCGAAAACCCTTCGACAACGCCATGCTACCATAAGGCAAGAGGGGGGGGAGGGAGGTCGTCTGACTAAGAGCCGTTGCGGTCTGGTTGCGCCGTCCTATTGTAGAAGGGAAGGAGGGAGGAATCACCTCCATTAAAGCCGCCATGGATTAATGGCCTTACTCACCCCCTCCCCCCCCACGTGGAAAGTCTGAAAGCTCAGAAGCTTCCAAGGGGGGGGCTCCTTAACCCCCCTTCCTATACCTTTTTATTAAACCACCCCCCCTCCCCCCCGCGGTTTTCATCCTTTTAAGGGCCTTTCACTCCCTTCTTGTGCTGTATGGATCTCCCTCCCCCCCCCCCCCCCCCCCCGCCCGCGCACCTTGTTCTTTTCCACACTTTTCTATTGCCCGTTTGTGAGAGTTTTCAAAGGCCATTAAGCCTTCCCCATGGCTTCAATGGGTCTTAGTCGTGAAGGATTCTGAAACACCCCTTTCGAATTCCCTATTTCAAGGAGGGAGCCTTCTAAAATTACTTCGACGGATCGTGCAAGGGAGCGATGGTCGAATTCCAAAGAGGAGTGTAAAGCTGCTTCCACGTCCGAAAAACTACAAATTGCAATGCCTCCTAAGAAAGTCCAAGGCATAGCCGCGGGAGGGTCATCTCCCAGTATCCATGTTGATATCTCACCCCAAACCCATGTTTTCCTTCTTAATTTTTATTTGATATCATTGTAATTCAATCATGCAAGGTTAATTGTTAGAAATAGGATATATTTTTGTCCTAGTTGTTCAAGAAGAAGGAACTTAGTAATTAATACATTTAATGGAACATACAAAATAAATAAAGCATAAACCTATTTCTAGCAAATAGCTTTATGCATTGAAATGAATTATAAGCTAGATTATTATCCATTGAAATAGTATTCTTTGATTAAGCCTAGAAGTATAAACTGCATCTCATACTATTAATCCATATCCTCTTTGCAATGAATCATCATGGAAAATGCAAGCATGAAATGATTCTTACGATGCATAAACTCTAGGAAAATATCGTTTGTCAACAGCATAAATTATCTAGAAAAAGATTTCTTGTTTAGCATGAATTTTGTTCGCAAAGTGTAGGAAGATTATTTGGAATTAACCTATCCTCAGATAGATAAAGTTTAGGGTTGAAAAAATCAATTTTCCCATAGTCAAGGAATCATGTGGAAGTAATCTCGAAATTATCTTCTAGAGTTAACCAAATTGACATGAACTTAAAACACCTAAGCTCCTAAATACTTGTTGGGAATGAGTTAAATTCCAAGAAACGCCTATACCTTAAATACTTGCCCACATTCACTGAATGTAGGGATAGTGAATCTTAATCATAAAAGGAACTAGGGTTTGTCCCTAAGAATCTTACAAAGATGAAGCTTGGAAACTCTAGGTCTAACGATGTCAGCTTAAAGAGCCTGAAATAGATTGTTTCGTGACTCCATAGTCTCATAGTTTGATGCAGCACTTGCACAACAAGTGCAGAGTCATATGATATTGTGATTGGATCACAAGGGAATGGCAAAACTCTCGCAATGAAGTTGGCATGTCTTTACGCAAGTTATCTTGCAAGAGGATGAATAATCATCCTAATTTAGTATCCTTCTTGAGTAGGGAAGATTGTTTGGAAACTAAAGACCCAACCGAAAAACTTAAGGTTTGACCAAGTCGGGGTAATAGGGTACGCCCTAATCTAGGATATAGGGGATTTTGCCAAGTGCAAGTTATCCCGGATCGAGTGCTAGATGCATTCGAAAGGAAGGATTCATTCCTTAGAAGTTTGCCAATGGAAATGTTTGTTCTTGATCTACAGATTTTAGAGCATTATTTGGCTTTGTTTGATCAATGAATTAAAAGATAAATGGATATCTATAATTCAGGTTGAAGTCCTAAAGGGAGAGGCAGCTTCAGTTACCCCCGACTGCCACCTGACCCTAACCAAGGGGGTTGTTGACCACACCGGGAAAGTGGACCGAACTTGCCATGAGAGGTCTCTCTGTTGAGCGCTATTTGGAGCAGGAGGACGCTTGGGTGCCAAGGGGGGCTCTGGCCGTAAATCCCTCGCCTTCGGGCGGATTGTGGATAAGCCTACGGGCTGGACTCTTTGTATTTCAAAGATAAATATGATAACATGTTAATAAGAAACTTGTTTGATATTGTTTTTCTATGTCAAGTGATAAGATTACGTGAAGGAACCAGTGCCTAACGGGTTAATTAAAGAAGCTCATTGTTACATGTCCAACTAATGCGTTAGGTAATTAAATAACTAAAACAACCCAAGGAAAGTGCAGAGGATGGGCCATAGGTCCGTCCTATGGATGGGTGGTCCCGGTTGGCCGGGAACTTTTCTCAAATTCACGATGGACAGCAAGAAGATCGTCAAAGAACATGAAGAACTAAAGCGTTGACCTAGAGTTAAGAGTGAACCCGATTTACACTGTTTTAGGGGCATGGAATGGGACTATGCCCTATGGCAGAGAGGTTGAGATTTGCATCCCTCTCGTTTCCCATTCTCCTTGAACCAAGTGCAACATGAATCTGCTTTGGACGTGGTGTTTCTGCGTAAAGTAGTTTGCTTGGGTCCGACGCTAGTTGCTATTAGGAAATGACCAATCAGGAAAACCCTAAATTAGGTCAATCCTAAGTTGGAACGGCTGCAATACTTCCGCTACGCGGCAGACATGGAAAGCCCTAGATCGCTAACCCCAATTTAGGTCGATCCTAAGTGGGAATGGCCGGAATACTTCCATTACGTGGCAGACACGGAAAACCCTAGATCGCTAACCTCGTAACATTCCATGGGAGTGCCGGACGAAGCTTTCTAGACATCCTTTCAGATGGACTGCTAAGACGTGTCCTGAAAATACAAGTGGACACGTTACAATTGGTATCAGAGCCGACCAACAACGGAATTGTTTTTATGAAATCTTAATAAGATGAAGTAAAGCAAATGTTGTTGTCCAAACATTTCCTTACCTTCAATGCTATCTTGCAGACCTACGAAGTGTGTAACAAGTTCTTAGTATTTCGAATCGTGTTTATGACTGCAATGCATTCTCCACATTGCCGACAAAAGGTTGGGATGATGAACATCCTGGAGCAAATCTATAATCCATCACCTTTGTACATGGAACAAAGATGGACGCGTGCTTCAGGAATGTACTATATAGCCACCCATCGGTTTGCTTATCTACAAACCAACCTAAAGAGGATCAAGTGGTTGGAAGTCCTGAAAATCGTGAAGCTGTTCATTTTTGTGGAAGCTCACGTAAACTCAACTTGACATATTCGAGGTCAAAGGGTTGAGATGAACTCATATGTATATGAGGAAGTAGCCCGTGTAATCCCCGCCGACAGGATTAAAGCGTTGGGCCACCATGAGAAGTATGGATTCCAACAGAAAGGATATCTTGAACTTCCAATGACTTACCAATTCGTGAAGATCCATGACCCGAAACCATACTACTATACAGTTCCTGTAGGTAAATGTAATACAACGTTGTTCTCCCCAAACTAAATGTAACAATTGGCTTATCATCACAATAAATGTTGTATTCCAAAAGGGCTATGCCCATATAAATACAAATAAGACTTATTTTTTATCAATGTCCAATTGTACAAGAGAATTGATAAAAAGTTAAGTAGCTACATTGCTTACGTGATAGCAGAATTGAAGATGTACTATAAATCAATAACGATTATCGTATAATAACATTAAGAAACCTTTATTTAGGCACAACCCCAGGTACAGGTTCCTAATTTGCCTCCTGCATCAAGTACTGCTGTAATCTATGAGAATAAGTTCCTTCTCAAGTAGATTAAGTTGCCCGAGTTTGACGGGAGAGGCAGATTCATCCAAGCTGATGCTAAAATTTGGATTGAATCCATGGAGGATTACTTCGAAGCAGCTAGTACTGCACCCGCCAATCAGGCTATGCTCGCCAAGCTAAAGCTCACCGGGAAAAGCTAGGCTTTTGGTGGAAGCAATGGTGCAGGGATGAAGGAATCGCGGAGGGATCCCTTACCTAAGAGAAGCTGAAGAAAGCCGTGCAAGGAAGATACCTACCACCTGCATATCGCACGTAGAAAATGAATGAGTTCTACGAGCTAAAACAGCTAGGACTCACTCTTGACGGAAACTATTCCAAATTTGTCTCACTTCTTAAGTATGCACGCAGATGGACATGACACAACAGGTGTCCAAATTTTGTACTGGTTTAAATCCACCAGTAAATACCCGTCTCGAATCTATGTGTCCATCGGATCTTCAGGATGCACTCATTTGAGCGACACCTATAATTCAGGAGGTGCAGGCTAGACCAAGGGGTAAAAAAGCTTGGTCTTACAATGACCCGAACAAAAGAGCATTCAGACCTCAAATGAAGAGAGTTCAAGGTCATAATCAGGAACAAAGAAAGAAAGCAAGGACGAATAACGTCAACAACTTTGTTCCTACTCAAAGTAATGGCCGAAATCTCTGGTTATTTCCACTGCAACGAGCCCGATCACTTCAAAAGGCAATGTCCCAAGCTTGGTGGAGGACATCGCCAAGCACCTTTCCAAGGAACAGGCCGTGGTCAAGGAGCCGCTACCCGAGGAAGAGGAAGAACCGCCTGCATTGCCAATAGGCAAATGTGCGAAGAAGAAGAAGAAGAAGAAGATCCGACCATGGAAGCAGAGTTTGAAAGGGCGATAGTCCATGCCGCTCTACACAAGAAAGGGCCAAATCACTAGTTCTCAGTGATTCCGAACTATCAAGGTAAAAGTTTCAAGACCTTGATTGATTGTGGCAGTACACATTCCTTTATCTCACCAGCATGTGCAAAAAGATTAGGAATAGCCACAGTAGAAGCACCTACCCTACTTGTGGAATTGGCAAATGGTCATGAGGTTACTTGTACTAGGCAAACTGCCAAGGTGGAATTCCTTCTAGGAGAAAAGAAGACTTCAGTCAAATTCAGAGTCATGAATTTAGGTATCCATGAGTGTCTACTCGGAATGGATTGGCTTAAGCCTAATGATGCCCACATTCATTGTGAAAAGGGTCAAGTTTCCTTTTGAAACTCTGAAAGGGAATTAGTCACAACCCAAGGTGAGGCTAGAGTGCCAAGAATCCAATTGGCCAAAGTATATTGGATTATAAAAGAAGTCAGAAAAGGATTACATGTCTACTTGATTAAACTCAACAAGTTAGATTAGACACAAGAGTCTAATGAGGAACCTTCTTGGCTAAAGGAATACGCGGACGTATTCCCTGAAAAGTTGACAAAACTCCCACCTCAAAGAGAAGTGGATCATGAGATTAGGTTAGTACCAGGAGCTACGCCAATTGCAAAGAGACCTTATAGAATGTCCATACCAGAAGCAATTGAGCTAAAGGAACAAATCAAGCAACTACTAGATGAGGGCTACATTCGGCCTAGTAGTTCACCGTGGGGAGCTCCAGTACTATTCCAGAAAAAGAAAGATGGGACACTTCGACTGTGTATTGATTACCGAGGGTTGAATCAATCAACTGTCAAGAACAAGTACCCTATTCCTAGAATAGATGAGCTTCTTGATCATCTTCAGGGTGCGAAGATCTTCTCCAAGGTTGATCTAAGGTCAAGTTACTATTAGATAAGGATCAAGGAAGAAGATATCCCAAAGACAGCCTTCAATACAAGGTATGGGCACTTTGAGTTCCTAGTTATGTCATTCGGTCTTACGAATGCACCTGCCACCTTCAACAGGTTAATGCAGGATATCTTTAGGCTATATCTTGATGATTTTGTGCTCGTCTTCTTCGACGACACTCTAGTCTATTCTAAACAGGAAGAAGATCATGAACCCCAACTTCGGATTGTCCTTGAGACAATGAGGTCACATAAGCTGTATACTAAGATGAAGAAGTGTGCATTCTTCAAACGCTAAATTGAATATCTGGGATTCATAGTATCATCGGAAGGAATCTCAGTGGACCCAATCAAGGTCAAAGATGTGCTTGAATGGCCAATACCAATATCTATCAAAGAAATACGCAGTTTTTTGGGATTGATAGGATGGTATAGGGTCTTCATCAAAAACTATGCTTTGATTGCATCACCTCTAACAGACTTACGGAAGAAGCAAACTTCCATTGCATGGTCAACTCCCGAACAAAATAGCTTCGATAGATTGAAGCAAATTTTGGTATCAGCACCTATTCTAAAACTTTCAGACCTCAATAAAGAGTTCGAGGTAGTAACTAATGCTAGCATACTTGCCTTGGGGTGTGTACTTATGCAAGAAGGTCATCCTATAGCATACTCTTCAAGGAAATTGAGGAGTCATGAAAAGAATTATGCTACACATGATCTGGATTTGCTAGTTGTCGTCCATGCTCTAAAGCTTTGGAGACACTACCTGTTGGGTAATAAGTTTACTCTAGTAATTGACCATAAGAGTCTCAAATGGATCTTTACCCAGAATGAGCTCAACATGAGGCAACATCGGTGGATTGAAGTGTTGGAGGAGTGTGACTTTGAAATCAAGTACCGACCACAAAAAGAGAATGTAGTTGCCGATGCACTTAGTCGCAAGGCATTCCTTAATTTCCTAATCTTACAAATCCATCAATAGCCAGATCTCTAGTTACAAAAGTATCTATGCCAAACAACCCTATACTTGAGCTAGCTAGAGAGGATGCATGCCATGATCCGGCCTATCAAACAATGCTAAAGGAGATCTCTATCAAAGATCAGAATCAAAAGTTGCAGGCTAAGTATCATGAATTCTCTATTAATAGTGGACTTGTCTACTATAGAACAAGGCTGTGTATACTAGCAAGCCAGTCACTTAAGCAGAAGATATTATGGGAAGCTCATGATTCCCCTTTCGTAGGACATCCTAGCTATGCCAAGACTCTCAATGCACTTATGAAGAGCTACCATTGGGAAAGGCTTAAAGGTGATGTTCTCAAATATGTCACCGAGTGTTTGTCTTGTCAACGTATCAAAGCCGAACATGTCAAGATGCTAGGGAAGCTGCAACCACTTGACATTCCCCAAATGAAATGGGAATTCATCAGCATGGATTTCGTTGTAGGCCTACCCCAAGTCCAGGGAGGATACAACTCCATCATGGTTGTGGTTGACATGCTTACTAAGGTTGCACACCTTATTCCAATGAAGACAAACTATAAAGCCTCAGACATTGCAAGATTTTTTATCAAGATCTTTGAAGCTATTGGGACTCAACTCTGCTTTAGTACCGCTTACCATCCCCAAACGGATGGCCAAAGAGAGCGGGTAAATCAAGTCATGGAGGATATGCTAAGGGCATACTGCTGTCATGAGCCGAAGAGATGGATTCAATACTTGCCTTTGGTTGAATTCGCCTACAATGCTTCTTACCAACAAAGCATTCAGATGACCCCTTTCCAAGCATTGTATGATCATGATTGTCGAAGTCCCCTAAACTTTTCAGATCCAACATTAAGGGTTGAAGCTTCAAGGCAAATGTTGGAAGAGATGGATGACCAAATAAAGTCAATAAGACAGGACATCCAAGCGGCCAAGGATAGATAGAAGGCATACACAGATTTGAAGCATCAAGATAGAGTCTTCAAAGAAGGAGACATGGTCTTCATTCACGTACACCCTAAAAAGAGTTCCCTTTCCTTAGGAGATTGCAAGAAGCTAAGTCCAAGGTATTATGGGCCGTACAAGATCCTCAAATGCCTAGGACCTAATGCTTATAAATTACAACTTCCTGAGAACCTAAAGGTTCACAATGTATTCCATATTAGCCTATTGAAGAAATATGTACCTAACCCTAACCATGTACTTGACGATCAACAAGTTGTAATGCCTAGTTAAGGAGTCCTTGAACTAAGGCCTGACAGGATCTAAGATGTTTGGGAGAGACAATTAAGATCCAGAACCTTGAGAGAATGCCTCGTCCAGTGGAAAGACTATCCCGAAGATAATGCCTCTTGGGTAGATGAAGGCACTCTCAACCATCAATATCTCCAGTTCATCTCGAGATGAGGACATCTCGATTCCTCTAAGGGGGAGAGAATGTAAAGTTCTAAATCTCCTTCCTCATGTGAACTACCCCTTATAGGAAAGGGGGATAATGATAAGGCAAATTTAATTACATTTTTTACAATAAATATAATTTTTTTTCCTTATTCCCCCCTAGCCGCAACAATCGTGCTGGAGGGGGAGGAATAGAAACCAAGCGGATGCTCCTCGGTGGAGCTCACAAAGGGATAGGCTCATGCGTGAGGACACGAAGGGAGGAGGATCCCCCTCCCCTCCCCTATTTAAACCAAGGGGGGGCTCTTGCCATGGGGACGAAAGGAGAGTAACTGCCGCCATAACGTCGTGTCGTGCTGCTGCCGTGAGGGAAGCAGAGATTCAAGACGCCATGCTATCATAAGGCAAGAGGGGGGGAAGTTGTCTGACTGATGGCCACTGCCGTCTAATTGCGCCGTCCTATTGTTGCAGAAGGGAAGGAGGGAGGAGCCGCCTCCATTAAAGATGCCGTCGACTGACGGCCTTACTCACCCCCCCCTTCCCCCACGTGGAAAGTCTGGAAGCTCAAAAGCTTCCAAGGGGGGGGCCTCCTTAACCCCCCTTCCTATACCTTTTATTACCCCCCCCCTGGTGTTTTAAGCCCCCTCTCCCATGGGTGTTGGAACCCTGTGATTTAAACCCCTTTTTCCCCGTATTTAACCCTTAAGGCCCTTTCTTTTGGGCTTGTTACCCCCCCCCCCCGTGATTTGACCTTTAAGCCCCTTTATTATGGGCTTTGAAACCCTTTTTCCCCCCCGTGTGTAAGCCCCTATAGGCCCTTTTCCTTGGGCTTTGTAAGCCTTTCCTTCCCAAAAGGACTAAGACCTTAAAGGTCTTATTACCCCCCCCCCCTCGTATTTTTATTTCCTCCTTAGGGCCCTTGTTTATTATAACCTTCGGAACTACCCCCCTTATATCTTCTCCTAAGGACTTCTTAGGCCCCCTTTTTTTTCAATAGCCTTTAAGGCTACTTTTTCACTTGGAGATCCTCCCTTAAGATTCTATAGGGCCCATTTTCCCCAATAGAATTTTACATTAGCCCTTTCCTTAGCCATGCAAGAATAACCCCTTGGATCTCCCCCTCCCCCCCGCACTTTGTTCTTTTCCACACCTTTCTATTCCCCATTCGTGAGAGTTTTCAAAGGCCATTAAGCCTTCCCCATGGCTTCAATGGGTATTAGTCGTGAAGGATTGTGAAACACCCCTTTCGAATTCCCTATTTCAAGGAGGGAGCCTTCTAAAATTACTTTGACAGACGGTGCAAGGGAGCGATGGTCGAATTCCAAAGAGGAGTGTAAAGCTTCTTCCACGTCCAAAAAACTACAAATTGCGATGCCTCATAAGAAAGTCCAAGGCGTGGCCGCGGGAGGGTCATCTCCCGGTATCCATGTGGATATCTCACCCCAAACCCATGTTTTCCTTCTTAATTTTTATTTGATATCGTTGTAATTCAATCATGCAAGGTTAATTGTTAGAAATAGGATATATTTTTGTCCTAGTTGTTCACGATGAAGGAACTTAGTCATTAATACATTTAATGGAACATGCAAAATAAATAAAGCATAAACGTATTTCTAGAAAATAGCTTTATGCATTTAAATGAATTATAAGCTAGATTATTATCCATTGAAATAGTATACTTTGATTAAGCCTAGAAGTATAAACTGCATCTCGTACTATTAATCCATATCCTCTTTGCAATGAATCATCATGGAAAGTGCAAGCATGAAATGATTCTTACGATGCATAAACTCTAGGAAAATATCGTTTGTCTCAACAGCATAAATTATCAAGAAAAAGGTTTCTTATTTAGCATGAATTTTGTTTGCAAAGTGTAGGAAGATTATTTGGAATTAACCTATCCTCATATTGATAAAGTTTAGGGTTGAAAAAATCAATTTACGCATAGTCAAGGAATCATGTGGAATTAATCTCGATATTATCTTCTAGAGTTAACCAAATTGGCATAAACTTAAAACACCTAAGCTGCGAAATACTCGTTGGGAATGAGTTAAATTCCAAGAAACGCCTATACCTTAAATACTTGCCCACATTCACTGAATGTAGGGACAGTGAATCGTAATCGTAAAAGGAACTAGGGTTTGTCCCTGAGAATCTTACAAAGATGAAGCTTGGAAACCCTAGGTCTAACGACGTCAGCTTAAAGAGCCTGAAACAGATTGTTTTGTGACTCCATAGTCTCATAATTCAATGCAGCACTTGCGCAACAAGTGCGGAGTCATATGATCTTGTGATTGGATCAGAAGGGAATGGCCAAACTCTCGCAATGGAGTTGGCATGTCTTTACGCAAGTTATCTTGCAAGAGGATGAATAATCATCCTAATTTAGTATCCTTCTTGAGTAGGGAAGATTGTTTGGAAACTAAAGACCCAACCAAAAAACTTAAGGTTTGACCAAGTCGAGGTAATAGGGTACACCCTAACCCAGGATATAGGGGATTTTGCCAAGTGCAAATTATCCCGGATCACGTGCTGGACGCATTCGAAAGGAAGGATTCATTTCTTAGCAGTTTGCCAATGGAAATGTTTGTGCTTGCTCTATAGATTTTAGAGCATTATTTGGCTTTGTTTGATCAATGAATTAAAAGATAAATGGATATCTATACTTCAGGTTGAAGTCCTGAAGGGAGAGGCAGCTTCAGTTACCCCCGACTGCATGCCTTACCCTAACCAAGGGGGTTGTTGACCACGCTGGGAAAGTGGACCAAACCCGCCACGAGAGGTCTCTCCATTGAGCGCTACTTGGAGCAGGAGGATGCTTGGGTGCCAAGGGGGGACTCTGGCCGTAAATCCCTCACCTTCCAGATCCTGCACAAGAGGCTAACGTGACTCAGGATTGGATCTCGAGGTCCGCATACTAGTCTACGGGCGGAAACTTAGATTAGTGATCCCTGTGGATTGCTGGATAGCCTTCGGGCGGATTGTGGATAAGCCTACGGGCTGGACTCTTTTTATTTCAAAGATAAATATGATAGCATGTTAATAAGAAACTTGTCTAATATTGTTTTTCTATGTCAAGTGATAAGATTACGTGAAGGAACCAATGCCTAATGGGTTAATTAAAGAAGCTCGTTGTTACATTTTCAACTAATGTGTTAGGTAATTAAATAACTAAAACAACCCAAGCAAAGTGCAGAGGATGGGCCATAGGTCCATCCTACGGATGGGTGGTCCCGGTTGGCCGGAAACTTTTCTCAAATTCACGATCAAAGAACTCGAACAACTAAAGCGTTGACCTAGAGTTAAGAGTGAACCTGATTTACGTTGTTTCAGGGGAATGGAATGGGACTATGCCTTATGGCAGAGAGGTTGAGATTTGCATCCCTCTCATTTCCCATTCTCCTTGAACCAAGTGCAACGTGAATCTGCTTCAGACGTGGTGTTTCTGCATAAAGTAGTTCGCTTGGGTCCGACTCTAGTTGCTATTAGGAAATGACCAAACATGAAAACCTTAATTCAGGTCGATCCTAAGTGGGAACGGCCAAAATACTTTCGCTACATGGCAGAAACGGAAATCCCTAGATCGCTAACCCTGTAATATTCCATGGGAGTGCCGGGTGAAGCTTTCTAGACATCCTTTCCGATGGACTGCTAAGATGTGTCCTGAAAATACAAATGGACACATTACATGCAAAGACCAAAGGAGAGACTGGTTTGGTGAGAGAAGAGAACTTTGACTAACTACCATGACTTTTATTTAGCAAGTTCTCTTTGTGAAGTTAAACAAGATGTGAATCTCTAGCAATTGATTAAACTGTCTCTAAGAGTACGCAAGGAATTCAAGAAAATCTTGCGTATTGGATATATTGTAGAACCTTTGGGCATAGCACGAGTGAGAGAAGATTGGTTTGATCATGCTGAAAAGCATTATCCTAGGGTTCCAACATACATGGATGGAATATTAGTGGAGCATGCTATCATGGAAACTGGATCCTCTATCAATATCATGAGTTTAGAATTGATGGAGAGGCTAGATCTAGAAATCCAAAAAGACAGCTCCACACTTCTTAGGATGGGTGATGATAGTCTAAGGCAACCAGAAGGTTGCATCACTAAAGTCCACATTACCATTGCAAGCGTGGAATGCTATCTGGACTTTAGGGTGATAAGGTTTTCAGGATGTCCTAGCTATCGAGTTTCGCCAGGTAGGCCATGGATTTTACTAACAGACTGTCAAGTCAATATACTCGTTGGTTGAGTGATTCTAGTTATAGGTGCCAATCATGTAATAGTAGATGCTTACCCTGAGTCTTCTTAGAGTGAGAGAGCTCCTTTATCCTCTACTGAACTAGAAATAGTAGATGATACATCTAGTAGTGAGAGATCATCGAGTGATGGATCTAAAGAAGGGTTCACTATAGAAGACATCTATCAGATAACATTGAGTGAGCCAATAGAGCCTCAAAATAGGATAAGAGACGCAGATTTATTGAGCTGAATCTTGGTATGCCAAAGGATTCATGACTAATCAAATTAGATTTCATGCTCAGTTTGGAAGAGAGAGAGAACTGTGTCCTTAATTCAAGAGTTTTACGACATCTTTGCTTGGAGCTATGATTATCTTAAAGACATTCCTCCCAATCAGGCTGTGCATATCATTCCTCTAAAGAAAGGAAATCGGCATGTATGTCACAAAGTAAGGCGCATGCCTTTTGAACTAAGGGATGGGTTGTTTGAGAAGTTATAGAAGTTGTGGAAAGCAGGTTTGATCTTCCTTGTTCAGCATACTAAATGGTGTTCACCAGTTGTGATCAGAAAGAAAAAGAATTATCAGATCCGGTTTTGCATAGACTTTTGAGAGCTGAATAAGAAGATTATTAAAGACCACTACCTATTGATGTTTATTGACGAAATTTTGGATCAATTAGCGGGTAGGAAAATATATTCGTTCATGGATTTCTTTTCAAGGTATAACCAAATGGCGATTGCTAAGCAAGAAAAGCTAAAAATGACATTTATTACTATCTTCGGTAGCTTTGCATACCATGTGATGGCATTTGGTTTATGTAATGCACCTAGTTTGTGGCAAAGAACAATTGACAAGACCTTTGGTGACATCTTCCCAGATGAGTTGAAAGTAGTCATTGATGATCTGGGGGCAGCCACCATAAGATAAAGGCAGTTGATTATTTTGCAAAAGTGTTTTGAGCGTTGCAAACAATTTTGCATAGCTCTTAACCCACAGAAGTGCATCTTTGGAGTGCCTTATGGGCTATTGTTAGGTCATGTGGTTAGATCAGTAGGGATCGCAACTGACCCTAAAAAGATCGAGGTCATAGTCACCATGAGTCCATTGCATACTCCAGAGGAAGTGCATAGCTTTCTATCATCAATAGGAAATTATTAGAGGTTTATCGATGCCTTGGCAGAAAGAACATTGCCACTCACGAATCTATTATCCTTTAACTATCAGTTTGCATGGAGTGATGCTTACAAAATATATTTTGATGATGTGAAGCAGGAGCTTGCCAAAGCACTAGTTTTAAAAGAACCTAAAAGGGGCAAAATGTTCTATATATTTTCAGCAGTAACAGTTTATAGTATTAGCTACTACTGCTTATTCCAAATTTGGGAGTCAAAATGGTACCATTTGATTGTTTTGTTAGTCGGGAGTTGGGCATATCGGAAATTAACTACACCTATATGGAGAAGTTATGCCTTGCGATAGTATTTGCGACCAAAAAGTTTAGGCATTACATTCTCTATGAGAATGTGGTTTTTTATACAAAGACGGAAGGGCTTCAATTGTTGTTGAACAAGTTACAGCTGCCTAATCATTTAGCAAAGTGGTTAATCACTTTGCAAGAGTTTGATTACAAGATTAAGAGCAAGCCACCAAAGCTACAGGGCATTGTAGAATGTCTTGTGGATTTCGGAGAGCCAAAAGAGATCTTGGCTGAAAAAAGTGGCACGAAAACATTGTTTAAGATTGATACAACATCTATTCCCTCTTGGTATGCTACTATATTGCACTATCTATCTACATGAGAGATTGGAGCTACTTTATCAAAATCCGAGAAGAGGAAAATCAAATAGCAAGCATTGAAATTTTCCTTGATCGCAAGAACACTATATCGATAGGGTGTTGATGATATCTATCACCAATGTGTGATGCCTGATGAGGTCCCATTCAACCTGAAGGAGTGCCATGAATCTACTTGTGGGGGGCACTTTGCTGGGCGGTCGACGGCACAGAAGGCTTTAAGAGTTGGATATTGATGGCCATCCACCTTCCAGGATTCATTTGAGTATGTTAAGAGATATGATACATGTCAAAGACATGACAATAGAGAGAATAGGAAGTGATCACTTACTCCAATTATGGCTACCCTTCCATTTGAGAAGCGGGGCATCGACTTTGTAGGTCCTATTGCCCCATCATCTACTACTCAGAAGAGATGCATTATAGTAGCCACTGATTACTTTACAAAGTGGTAAGAAGCACAAGAGATGAGGTAAGACGATGCAAAAAAGACTACGAGTTTCCTACTTGAGCAGATCATTTGCCGTTTCAGTCTGCGAAAGGAAAAAGTATCGAATTCGGAACTCACTTTTTAAACAAAGTGATTAAAATTCAAACTGAAGCTTGGAAAATCAAGCATAATAAGACAACCCCTTATAATCCACAAGTAAATGGGCAAGTTGAAATTACCAATAAGCAGCTTTTGGGTATCCTATCCAAGATAGTCTCCGAAAAGAAGCGTGACTGGGATACAAAATTGTATATGGCGCTTTGGGCAATATAACACGGCATTTAAACGAGCCACTAGCCACACCCCATTTAAATTAGTTTATGGGGAGGAGTGTGTCTTTTCCTTAGAAATTGAGTTACTGACCATAAGATTCACAATCAATCATTTTTTGGTGATGAAGATGCCCTATTCAAGCGTTTTACGACTATAGCCCACTTGGATGAGCTCAAATTGCAGAGTCTATTACACCATGAGGTAGCTAAACGTCAGATGAAGTGGTTGCATGATCTAAAAGTAAAGAAATATACCATTAAAAATGGGCAGTTAGTTTTGTATTATGGTACATGTAGGGAGCTATTTCCAATGAAGCTCAAACCTAGATGGGATGGCCCTTACAAGGTAGTTAGGATAGGTAAAAATAAATCCACGACTTTACTAGCTAATAAGTACGAATAGTTCATCCTCTAAATATGTTGAATTTTGACTGTCATAAGTACAAATAGGGAAGTTCCCCAAGGCTGGCTGTGTAAACCCATTGTGGACATATATGTTATACTTTGATGGAGCATCCAGAGGCCCTAATAAAAAAGGGAGCATTGGAGTAGTTACCCGAGATCCCCGACGTAGAGTTACAATGAAACTAGTTGTTTATCTTGGGGTAGGATTAACTAACAACATGGAGGAGTATAAAGCCTTGATTATGGGACTGAATATTGCCAAGAAATGTGGTATTCGATGGTTGTTAGTAAAGGGGGATTCCCAGCAAATCTTAAATCAAGTAAATGAGACATACACAGTCTGGAATCTTATCCTTCGCATGTATCATCGAACTGCTATGACCCTACTTGATGAATTTGAGAGCGTATCTCTTCAGCTGGTTCCACTTTCTTGGAATTAGTTTGCGGATTCCTTGGCCAACTTTGCTTATGAAGAGGACCTCTTCTTCAAGTGTGGTCCTAGTCCAGATGTTACTATAGATAATGAGACATGACCTAGTCGTTTGTGGGAAATTTTATCAAACCATGCGTTATATGGCAACTGATGGTTGATATGGGTAGTGTGAAGAGTGGCTAAGACCCATCTACAACTATTATCTTGGACCCATAGGTTGATTAGATGACATGTTATGTGTACACCTCTTGCTATATATGCAAAAGGGATGGGTCATAACTTGATGCAATTAGTTTAGGGCTGAGAGCCCTATTTTTCCCCTTGGAATGGAGTGTATTTTTGTATCTCTGCCTTTTTCCAAGGGGAGATATATATGAGCTAGTTTGCTTGATTTCTTTAGGTCAAGAGGGTCAATTTGGTTGTAGTAAAATGTGCTATTTTTTTAGGCCAAGAGGGCCCTATGTCTATTTGGTGTAGGTACATCTAATGGTCTTTTATTTTAGTAACTGCATCATACAGGTTGTCGAAGTCACTGGAGGATGCCTTTGCTACAGAGGAGCTTCTTGTGGCCATTCTAGGTAGTCTCATCCCCTTCCCAAGTCTTTTTCCTTAAGCAATTAATGATATATTTGTATGTAAGGGGTACTTTCTTTTTGTTTGTGGGGGACCGAAAATAAGGCATGAAGTCCGAGGTTTAGGTTATGTATGTCTCTAGGATGTCTAAGTAGTCATTGCCTCTTGCAAAGGCATTTTCAAGCACTGAAAGACATATTTTTTAAGGAAGTCCTAGTGACCTTGTTCTGCTAACCTACTAGGTGGCCAATCTAGGAGTTTTTGTTAGTTGTGAGGCAGTTAGAGAAGCTTGCACTTAAATATCAAGAGAAGAACAAGTTCTGAATCTAGCTAACAATAAATATACAGAGGTGTGTAAAAAGCAGTTCTAACCCCTCTATAAAAATAGGAAAGGAAAGAAGGAAAAATCCTTGAGCAGTTGTTTATCGCCTTGCAAAGGCCTGGTAGGTTCCTAGGGCTGAGTCAGACCCGGGGCTGATGCCTTATCTTCCTAGGGGTGGCAGCTAGTTGAAAAGCAAAGAAAAGAAATGAAGGTTGGAGCAAAAATAAAAGTGAGCATAAAAAAAGGATTAAGTGTCGCCTTGTGAGGGCTTGGTAGGTTCTTGGGTACCAAGATAGGACTTAAGGCCGATGTCCTCTTCTCCTTGGGTCACTACGCTCAGCTCCCTCCTCTTTATATGCTCACATATAGTAAATAAAATCCTAAAAGGAAAAATGTGCCAAAATAAAATATTTCTTGATCAGGCAATAGGAGTCCTCACCTAGGAGGAGCTCATAGTTGAGTTGTCCTCCGTTAGGAAGGTAGTTCAAACCACCACTTAGGATGACCTCTTTGATACTTCTTATTGGCTTTGGCTATGTTGGAGCAGTTGGGTAGTAACTCAGGTTAGGATTTCTGGTATGTTATACTAGGCCTACTTCTTGTGGACTTCATGCCTTGGTCTTGACAGGGGGTACGGTGAGAGCTATGATGTGCTTTGTTGAGTATTTTCTGTATCAACTTGATGCTCTTTATGATTGTGTTGATGTGCAGATTTGTTGGTGGGGTTCAACGCGTTGAGTTGCCCTATCCCGTGGTCACCAATGAGTGGTTATTTTTGACTTTGTGAAGTACTTAAAATTTTCCAAAAAATATAAATTTCAAGCAAAAAATAAACTTCGTTGAAGGGGGCATAGGCAATCGAGTTGATTTTAAGCAGCAAGTAGTCGATGGGTTCCAAAAGTGCTTTAAAGACCCGCTGAGCAATGGTTGGAAAATTTTCATAATTTATTAGGATATCATATGAGACTTCAGGAGATGCTCGAAAGTGGCAGACTTTGAGACAGATGCGCAGGATTTTTCGAAGTGTGAATCGAACGCCGGACGGCCAAAGACTGCGAGAAAATGGCCAAACTTGCTGTGAAGGGGGCCCAAAATGAGAAGTGAAAGGGGGTGGCCCCAAAAATTTGATTTTTTGGAGGGGGGAGGGTGGCATTTTTTCAATGGGTGTGAAGAAAAATGGAGGCACTTGCTACACGTGACAATTTTTTTTAGGGGAGAAGGGCTATAGGCCATTTGCTGCCTCAATGTAACCCACCAAACAAATTATACCAGCCTGATACTTGATGTCTTCGCTCTCCATCGCCATTCTCCGCTTGTCCAATGGTTGCTCAGATGCTGATTTGGTGTTCTAATATTTCTCTCTCCTCCCTCTCTCTCCTCTCTATGGGTTGTTCATTCGCACTACCTTGAAGAAGGAATCGACAAGGAGATTGAAGAAAATGATGATGGAGATTAATGGAGATGCTGAAGATTGAGGTGCAGCATGGAAGTGAGAGTGATGAAGGCTCCGTCCATTGGTCACGTGGTCATTCAAGGCGTCTCGGGTTTCATAGAAACACGGTATGACTATTTTTTATGAAGGAAATGAAGATTTCTCAACATTTTATGATAGAAATGATGTTCTTATTTGATGAAAATTTGTTTGAGTGCTAGTTGTATCATGTTCAATTGCTGTTTATGAGAAAATTATGATTTCTTAATGATTTACATGTACTATTTAAATCGCGCAAAACTCGAAATGCAATTTTTAAGGGTAAAATGATAGTTTTGTTGTTTCGGGTGGATGAAATGTGTTTCTATGAAAAAAAATCGAAAATAAAATTGAATTTCAATATGCTGAAATGATTGGTATGAAAAAAAATCAAAAAATAGTAGTGATTATTGATCAATAAATGCTTTTAAAAAAATAGAAATATGCTTCATAAAAATAAGGAAAAATATATTGTGTTTATCAATGTATGGTAGTGGTGAAGCATGAGGTTTAGCCTTAGTTTGCCCTATCTCTTTGTCAAAGTTCATGATTTATTACTTTTCACACATCAAAACATGACAAAATGAACCCCTACACCTATGCAATGGAAGCAATATCTAAAAGTAGGGGGTGGGGTGTTTGAATGATGCAATTTGGGTGTTATTTATTGCTGATATTGCTAATGCATATTATGATATTGGGTTCGTTGTATTTCAATTAAGAGAATAGTAGCATGAGCATTGTCTCGATGCTATCCTTAAATCCTCGCAATGAGTTAGTAAATGAGCATTGGAAAGCCTGATCGTGCACGATACGTTTCTGATTGAAAATTATGTTTGAGCACATTAGAATCATCCACTTTTGCATATGCATATCAGAATATAAAGAACTAGATGCGTAGCACCTTTTTTCCATTATGATGACCTATGCTTGAGTGTTTGAGACGACCCAAGCTATAGGGTAGTCGATCATTTTCTTGAGGAATTGTTTGGTAATGACACATGGTATCTCTTGGAATACGTTCAAAATGAAAGAGTGGAGTTGGTATTGTGCGTAATTTATGTTTGAGCGATGCATCTTGGGGCCAATCCTCGAGGTGTAGGAGAGTCATAGTGGGGCCACGACAATCAGCCTGATGGGTTGCCTCCTATGTATGTTCTTCATGGTATTTATTATCGATATGTAAGGGATAATCCCTTTGTTAGAGTTTGGAAAAAGGATCGTTGGACTATATATTAGCTACAAATGGATAATTAAGTCTATCTAGTGTACATCAGTGTATTATAGATGCTCCTGGCCCATGAGGCCGTGTGGTGGGGTTGAGTGTTGTGTGCATGAGGTCCCCGCCTAGTGCTATAGCCAGTGCCGACCCATTTTAGGTGCCATCATAAATTAATATATTTACATATATTTTGCAACTCAAACATCTGTAAACATGTTGCACCAAAGCAAGCCAGTCTTGACGCATAGTTTTAAAAGTAATGATATGTCCATTCTAGTGATATTTTATATCCTCTCATTTCGTTATTTTATCCTCATGAGAGCCCTGCAAGATGGTAGCATTGTAACCCAATCATTTATAGTAAATGTTTTGGGATTCCATTCTCCATTTGCGCTTTTACTATAGATGGTGCAATAGTTTATGGAATGAGAAGGATGCCTTGTGGACACCATGTAAAAGACAACGAGCATGTAGACAATTTGTAGAGAAAGATATCTAAAGAGAGAGGTCAAGGATCTAAGGATGAACCTCAAGGAGGGAAATTAAAAATACTAGAAGTGCCAATAAGAACTTCAAAAATTCTCTTGATTTTCAAAACAATCTAAATTAACTTACTCTCTCATGTCTTTGTTAGATGTTTTATAAGCTTTTATTAGTTAATAGGCCTTTGGGACAACCAAAACTTGTCAAGATTTGAATAATTTGGCTAAATAGGAGAGAAAAATCACAAAAGAGACTCTACTATCTCAAAGAAGAGGAGACAAGAATATCATATTTTTTTCCATGTGGCGAAATCTCTTTGGCCCTTTATTTAGTCCACGATTAACAAAAGTGCCAAATTTAACATTTTTTTGTCCTAATGGTGCCCAATGAAGTCTACAAGCAAGATTTTATGTTTATGTGAGAACGCAATGACTAAACTTTGCAGCATGCAATAATTAGAAATATAATGTTAAGACGCCGATTCATTTGTTATATTTTACAAAATCACCATTAAGAAAAGAAATGCTCACATTCATTTGGTGAATCTCCAAATCAAACTCAACATAAAAAACAAAGAAGAGCTAAATATTGGTAATATGGACAATATATAAGAAAGTTTCTTGATAATCAACTCCTACAATTTGTGAGAAACCTTTGGCGACTAGCCTTGATTTGAATTTATCAAAGGTTCCATCTACTTTTGTTTTAGTCTTAAAAACCCACTTGCATTAAATAATAGTACATTTAGGTGGTAACTCAATTAGAACCCATGTACCTTGAAAGAGAAGAGATTCGTACTCAACTTCCATGGTTTCCTACCATTGCTCCTTTTGCGATGGGGATGACATGGCATCACTATAAGAGATAGGGTCCTCACAAATATTTAGAGTGTTCTCAAGAATGTCAGCACTTGTAAGAAGATGATTTTGCACAAATATTGCTCTTAAGACTAGTTCAGCCCCCACAAACATCAAGATAAGACAAAATGAATGAGCATACATCGCATGGCATTGAAAATATTCCTCTTTTTACATTCAACAATACCATTTTGTTGAGGAGAGTAGGGAACCATATATTGATTATGAATACCTTCATTATTACAATAATCGCCCAAATCATTTGAAAATTATTCTCCACCATTATCACTGCGAAGTTTCTTGATGTCATGACCAATATAAAGTTCTACAACTTTTTGATATTTCTTAAAAGATAATAAAGATTTTGATTTATGTCACAAGAGAAAAATAGTGGTGTATCTTGAGAAGTCATTAATAAAAGTCATGAAATATTGATATTGAGATTTTGATGGATGAAAATGTCCACAAATATTAGTGTGAATAAGATCAAGCAAATCTCTAGAATGATTTGTAGTGGAAATGAAAAAGGGTTTGTGAAAATTCTTTCCAAGTGCACAATATTCACAAATACCCATATTAGAATGAGCTTTGAATTCCATATCTTGAACAAGGTCATGCCAGTAAGATTGGCAAGCTTAGAAAAATTAGAGAAAACAAAGTGATGATGCCATATTTTGTTGTTAATATTTTTATGAGTTGTAACAACAATTGCAACATCTTCATTTAAAGATAACACTTAGTATGGTCAAAACCCACAAAGACACCAAGATCCACAAGTCTTGCAACTAAAAGAAGATTCCTTTGTAGATCTGGGACAAGTAAAAATCCACACAGAATTCTTGTTGAAGAAAGATTACCGAGATATAAATCACCTATATCTTTTACTTGACAAGTTGTGTCATCAGTAAGATAAACAAATTTCTTGATAAGAATAGAATAATAATTAGGTAACCATTTTCACTGATATGTCATGTTTCTTGTAGCACCAGAATTAATAATAAAAGAGATCCATCATGAATATGAAGTATCCTTTCCAAAGAGATAGAATAACTCATTGGTTTTTTAGTAGTGCTTTCATGTGTAGTAGCATATGGTCTATTACGATCTGAATCAAAACGACTCTTGAAAAATAGATGGGTTGGATAATCACTGTTTTTGCACTAGTCACAAGGAGGATAATCTCTAGCTAAACATGGTTGTTTATTTGTGATACCATGTTCATCATCATATTTTTTCGCTCAATAATCATATGTAGTGTAACCATTTCTATTGCAATAAGAACAATGTTTGTTAGCAAACTTGAGACAAGAGAAGTCACCACCAACAACGACTCCTACATGTAGAGCATGGAAAGGGACACCTTCGAGCAAATAAATCTTGGTTGATTTGTTCCTATTGTGTGTTCTCTTGTGAGATCGTAACTATTTCTTGATCTGTGTATCGTTGTTCATGTCGTTGTGAATATTCAATCAAAAATATACAAGCTTGATCAATATTGATCCCATCTTTATTAGATAATATGGTAACAATATTATCATGAGCAAGATCCTTTATAGTGTCAAGAAGCTATGTTACCAAATTCTTTCATGGAATAGCATCACTAGAGAAACAACAGCAAGCTGATTGATAATATTCTTTAATGATTCAATATGCGTTGTCATAGAAGTTCCTATGTTGTATTGTAACTTAGTGAGCTGACTATGAAGATAAAATATCTATGTAGTAGATTTCTTCTCAAAATTTGCTATCAAATACTCCTATGTAGCTTGTGAGATTGAAAGATTACATACATCAAGCATAAGAGATTCTTGTAGAGTAGAAATAATATACCAATGAGTTGCTTTGTCACGTTTGACCCACCCATTATAAATAGTTTACCATTCTTCAAAGATAGGTCCTTCAGTTATAAGGGTATTATCATGAGCTTGATCAACATGTTGAGGCAGACATTCATAATTACCAAGAGCAATATCATGCAAGTCATCACCTTCAAGATTTAGTAGCATCTTTACTTTCCACCCAAGGAATCATTGTCCTTGAAAGTGAGGAATCAAATGTTTTCTAGAGGGAAATCCGTTGACGATAATAGAATTTGACATAGCTATTTGAGAGAATATGTACAATATGAGATCACAGAATATGCACACCATATACAAAATGACGAGATGAAAGTTCAACACTACAAATCGTATAGAGAAGCTATGCTATAAGAAAATACATTTAGTTCGAAAAGCACACTCCAAAAGAAAGAGACCCAAGGTAGACGAAATGTGGGCAATAATAAAGTGACCCAAAATAGACAAAACATGTGAGAGAAGAAATTGGTGCAATATAGACGAGAAGTATGAATAATGCTCAAAAAATTATCACTTTACTTTTTGGTCAAGAAAAGATGATGATCTGGCTAATTTTGGTAAAAACACAGAAACATAAGAGTTTTTTGTTTCAAGTTTAGTTTACCTAAACTGTCATAACTTTTGACACAGAACTCCTAATTAAGCATGGATTTGATAGGAAGAAAGCTTGTGAGTCCTGACCCCCGAGGAAATCAATTCTAAATATATGTAATATCATGTGGGTTCAATATAAGGGATTTTAAAATACATATTTTTTTACATATAGAAAGGTCCCATATAAAGGGGCTACTTATAGATTAAATAGAAAAAGGTTATGTTTTATTAAGAGAAACTTCATAGATAAGGATATTTATAAATAGGCCTTGAATGCACATGATATAGAGGGTATACATATAGTGAATTACTCGGGGTCATGACACATCATAAAAAATATTTTCTTGAGAAAGACGTTTCCTTAAGAGTTATTCAAATAGAAACTTTTCAGGTGTCCAAGCAAGGCATACCTGCAATTCAACATAACTATAATCTAAATGATGATCGATGATAATCAAGTGAACTTATTCTATGCTTAAAATTCATAACATAAGATGCTCATAACATATACATTACATCAAAATTAAGCATAAAAAGAACATGAATCAAGAATAGAATAGATACTACATAGGTATACTTCTTGATTGTCTTCTTCAAGGAATTTGTTATAGTCAATTGTGACAGCTCTAATACTATGTTGTAATGTAAAGAGAGAAGATATGTAAATATGTGATATAGAGAGAGAAGAGACACACCATATTTACCCCCAAAGACTATATCATATTGATCACAATCTACATATATATAGGTCAGATCTATTCTAGATGGGGTGAGCTATATATAGCTCCAATATTCAGGAATTTCAAGATTATACAACTAATCAAGTTTTGATGTTTATGTTAGAATTGAGTTTGCTTATATATCCATATTTTTAATAATTAATTTTATCATTTTAAAATATCTTATTACTAATGGATATTGAAAATAAAGACGAGGAGCATGATATGGGAAGTTGTATAGGCTTTTCAAAGTTGTTGTTACATTGTTTAACAAAAAGATTATATTTTAAAGAAACCATGCAATAAAACATGAACAACTCAAGTAAATATATGTTTTACTACTTCAGACTTGAGCCGAATGTTACCATTGGTCGTCTAAGCAAGGTTGTATCTTCTTGGATGGAAATGTACTTTAAGATTCATTATAAAGTTATGCCAACAATTGGGAGGTTGTGTCCTATAGATAACTTTACTAGAAATTAAGTATATTTCCTCTATAAGAAAGCTATATTTAGAATGCAAACAAGTTTGCTAGCCAAATGTATACAAGAGCAAATGTCAAATGTATACAAGAAAGAAGGGACAAGAGATCAACTGTGCCAAATGTATACACACTAGCCATGAACTCTACAAGAAATCATACAACAAAAAGAAAGCACACAAAGTCAAGTTGATTTACAAGCACATTAAAAATTGATGAGGTGGATATATTGGTATATGTGTTTTTCCTTCCAACAACTGGACATTTTAGGAGGTCAACCATTGCAATTTTTAAAGAGAAAGTTATTTGTTTACAAATGATAATGATGATGATGATGATGATGCTTGATGAGCCTAGGGAAAAAATATATACTAGAAGCAGAGTCAAGAACTTGAAAAATAAAGGTCTACATTTAGATGAAAGCAAAGGTCTTATTGTTGATAGTAGAGAGGAGGATACATCATCTAGTTCAAAAGGTGAATGGAGAGAAGCTAGTGATAGTGATGGTGCAACATAAGACAAAGATGAAGAAAAGCAAATGCCTTACAATAATGCAATCGAAAATTTTACCTTGGTCACCAACCATGAGAGTCTCAAGTGGTTTCACGTGAATCTTGACTCAACTAGATCTAAACATGAGGCAATGATAATGGACTGAAGTCTTGAAATAGTGTGAATTTGAGATTAAGTACAAGCCAAGTAAGGAGAATACTATTGTGTATGCCCTAAGCTATAAATCATTTCTCAACACCCTTATCTCAGAAGCACCTTCCAAGGCAAGGTCTCTAACAACAATGGTATCAATGCCTAGTAATCCAATCATAGAAATGGCTAAGAAGGAAGCATGTAAGGACCCAATATATCAATGGATGATAAAATGAGTCCTATCGAAAGAGGTAGACTCCAAGTTCAAGTTCAAATATTTGAACCTTTCTATAGAATGAAAATTTTCCTACTTCAAAATGAGACTCTGGATCATCCCAAGAAGTCACAACCTCAAAAAGAAGATACTTTGGAAAGCCCATGATTCTCCTTTCTCATGACATCTGGGCTATGTAAAGACTCTCAACATTGTAAGAAGAAGCTTTCATTGGGAAAAGCTCAAAGGAGATGTGCTTAAATATGTCACTAAATGCCTAAATTCCAACAAGCCAAGGTGGAGTGCATCAAGATGCCAGGAAAGCTTCGACCACTTGATTTCTCACAAATGAAATGGGAAATTATCAATATGGATTTTGTAGTCGTATTATATTGTCTCCACCATGGAGGGTGCAATTCAATCTTAATTATTGTGAATATGTTAACTAAGGTTACTCACCTTATGCTAGTTGAAACCAACTACAAGGCTTTAAATATTGCAAGGATCTTTGTGAAGGGGATCTTTAGGCTACATGGATTGCCTAAAAGGATGAGCAATTATCATAATTCTCTCTTCACTTCTCATTTTTGGAAGAGTTTCTTTGAGGACATTGGTACCCAAAAAAATTTAGCACCACTTATCATCCACAAACTAATGGAAAAAACTAAATGAGTAAACCAATTCATTGAAGACATACTTAGAAATTATTGCTCCAAGACACCTAAGAGGCAAATACAATACCTACCTTTGGTGGAGGTTGCTTATAGTGCATCCTTCATCTAGATGTCCCCATTTCAATCTTTGTATGGATAAGAGTACCTAGCCCCACTAAAATTTTTGGACCCTACCGTAAAAAGTAGAAGCTTCCAAGAGGAAGATGGAAGAAATGGGTGAGCAAGTTAAGGCTATCAAACAAGATGTCCAAGCTTCCAAGGATCAATAGAAAGTATATGTTGATCTAAGAATACAAGAATGAATCTTCAAGGAAGAAAACATGTTTTTTATTCGTTTTCATCGTAAGAAGTTCTATTTATCCTTAGGGTAATAAAATAAGCTATACCCTAGATATTATGGGCCATATAAGATTCTGAAGTGTCTAGGACTCAATGATTATAAGCTACAATTTTGTAAATAGTTGCAAGTTCACGATGTATTTTATGTTCGCCTTCTAAAAGGTTATGCACCCAACCCTAAACATGTTGTTGATGATCAAAAAGTTGTAATGCCAAGCTAAGGAGTCATTGAACTTCAACCAAATAGTATAATTAATGTAAAGGAATGCATCCTTAGAGTTAGGACCATTAGGGAATATCTTATCCAATGAAAAGACTATCTTGAGGAGAATGCTACTTGGATGGGACAAGGATATCCTTTCTAAACAACATCCCCAATTTCTTTGATGATAAAGGACTAGGATCCAATAAAATCTTAAAAAGAAAAGATTATCCAATGAAAAGACTATCCTGAGGAGAATGCTACTTGCATGGGACCAAGATATCCTTTGTAAACAACATCCCTAATTTCTTTCATGTTAAAGGACTAGGACCCAATAAAACCTTTAAAAGATCTTCCTCAGACATGATAAACCTTACACTTGAAATAAGAGCTACTTAAAATGCATTGTTTGTAAGTTACCAAATGGGACTGAGATCCATGGGTCCCATGTCAAAGTCCTTGGTGACTCCAAGAGGGATAGGTAAAAACTTAGTGCATGTGAGCATTATTAAGAGGGCTTAAGAAGATTATACTTAAGACAGAGTAGGAACTGTTCTAAAGAGAACCATCTTGACTAACCATGGTCAAGGGGATAGACAGTCTTGATCAATTAAGATCAGAGATAAAGGTACATAGGTACTTCAAGGGATCCAGGAGATAACCATCAAGTTGACCATGTGAAACCCTAAGGGGGAGAGTAAACTCTGGAAAGGTAGTCTATCATAGTTGAATACGACTTGATTAAGGATAAGCTAAGTTGTATCCTTGGAAAGAATGCAATGCTTGTTTAAGAAACGGGTTGAAATGGTTTATCATTGATGTTCTTAATAAGGATTGATCTTGTTAAAGATGGAAAAGAGAGGATGCTAAGCAGAGTGGTTATTTGCTGATTTGGAAAAGGATGTTTTTCCTAGTAAATGTTATTAGGCTGGTTGCTTCAGCTATAGATGATTTCCTAAAGGGATAATTAAGGAAGTATGCTGCTAGCTACCCCCATGAACCACCAAACCCTAACCAAGGGGGTTATAAATCTATGCCGGGAATATGGACCGAACAGGATGCTTAGGTGCCATGGGGGTTCTGGCCGTAAAATCCCAATGCCTCTGAACCCTACACAAGTGTTCTACCTGACTTGAGATGGGATCTCGAGGCCTTGATTCTAGTTACAAAGGGAGAATATTAGTAGGATAAACCTTCAGGTTTTTATTTCCAGGAGACGAAGGGCTATTTTCTGCGGAGGCAGAGAGAGACACTTATTTCTCATGTATGGGCGGGAGACAAACATTAAGATAAGTTAAGAAACTGCTTGATCTTGTTTTATCTTGTCTTCGTGTTTGTGCCCTAATTTATGTGAATGATCTGTGCCCTAAAGGGTTAATTAAGGAAGCTGTTTTTATATGTCAAACATAATATGGTAGGTCATTAGATAACTAAGCAATCCCGAGGAAAGCGCGGTGGATGTGACCGTCGGGTCCATCCTACGAAAGGGTGGTCTCGGGTAGCTGAGAGTTTTCCTCGATGGATTTTATCGAGGCAAACGTTTGATAGAAAAGGACCTTAAAAATTGTAAGTCAAAACCTAATTCATGTTGTTTTAGGCAACCATAATGGGACTATGCCTTATGGGCAGAGAGGTTGAGTGACACATTCCTCTCGTTTTCCGTTCTCCTTGAACCAAGTGCGGCATGGATCTACTTCGGTTCAAGTGTTTCTTCGCGAAGTAGGGCATTTGAAATCTGAAGCTAGACGTCTGTTAGCAGACCCGACTGTTAGGAACCCTAACTTCAGGTCGGTCCTAGTGGGGACGGCCAGATACGTTCCGTTGCAAAGCAGATTCCGGAGACTCTAGCTAACAAACCTTGTGTCATTCCTTGGGAGTGCCAGGCAGCATCTTCTAGGATTATCTCTCGATGGACTGCTAAAGGCGTGTTCCACAAATAGATAGATAGACACGTTACAAAAGATCATGAACCAAGAATAGAAGAGTTGTTATGATGCCAGGAGGCATATTCCACGGTGGATTCCGTGAGGTTTTGCAGTGGATTCTGTAAAACTATATTTATTTGTCGGGGCTCGTACAAAAAGTGGATTCTTTGTGTGAAAAGTTGATGAGGACACCTATCCTTTTCGAGCATCACGTTAATTTAATGTGCAAGTGGGTGATTCCATAGTCGGTGATTCCGCAAAATACATATTTAAATTAATGGACATTGATGAGTTTAGAGTACGCATTCACATTAAATTAAGGTTAGGATAGATTTTCAACCTATTTATTTATTTTGTAGCTGAAGACTGCTAGGTATTCACTTTTGTCGATTTAATTTTATTATTTTTTAACAATTGTGAATGCTTCAGTTGATGTGTAGAGCAGGCGGCAGTGGTGTTGGGAAGTACTAGGCGATAGCATGTATTCAAGTTATTTAGAAGAAATTATCATTTTATATGGGCATGTGTCTTATCATTAAAGGTGTGGCGCTAATATTTATTTAGGCGTGCTTATTTATTGAAGCGTTTGATATATATCTATTATTTTGTATGCACATGGGTGCACTGTCTAAATATTCATTATTGGACATTGTATTTGGACACTTCATGATTGTTGAGCCACCCAACCACTTTATTCTTTATTTGGACAAAAGTAAACACAAAAGCTAAAGCATACTAATTGTAAAATTGGACTATTTTTTAGCTTTGAGATGAATAAATTAATAAATACATGCTTTGTGGAGTCCTCACACAAGGCATGGGGGGAGATTGTACCCAATTGGTCTTGTTTCCTCATGTCGTGCAAGTCTATTCTCTTGATTTTTGAGCTTAAAGTAGAGTTATTTGTTCTTGGTGACCTTCCGGCACTCGCTACGTATGCATACAGCATCCGATTTGTGCACCATGCTACATGGATACACTTCCTGATTGTCTTCTTCAAGGAACTGGTTATAGTGAGCAATTGTGATAGCTCTGATACCATGTTGAAATGTAGAGAGAGAAGATATATAAAGACGCGATAGAGAGAGAAGAGACACACCATATACACTCCCATTGATCACAATCTACATATATATAGGTGAGACCTAGTCTAGATAGGGTGAGCTATATATAGCTCCAACAAGAGGTGGGTAAGAAGAGAAGAGAAGGAGGAGAATAGAAGAGGTCGGGAAGAAGAGAAGAGAAGAAGGAGAATATAATAAGTGGAGAAGAAGAGAAGAGGATAAGGAGAAGAGGAAGAGGAAAAGAAAAGAGGTGGTGAAGACGAGAAGAGGAGGAGGAGAGGAGAGGAGAGGAGAAGAAGACGAGAAGAGGAGGAGGAGAGGAGAGGAGAGGAGAAGAAGAAGAGAAGAGGAGGGGAAGAGGGAAAGAAGAGAAGAGAACAAGTGGAAGAGAGGAGGAGAAAAGGAAGATAAGAATATGAGAATAAGGGAGGAGTAGAGAAGAAGAAAGGAAGGAGTAGATGAAGAGAAGAGGAGGATAGACAAGAGAGTGAAGAAACAAAAGGAGTAAGACGGAGGAGAATAAGAGGAGATCACCTTCAAGCACAAAGGGGAGCACCACTCTAGCTTGCAAATTTCTCATGTACCTTTTGTGCCTTTCGTACCCATGACACAAGTCCTTTCTCTCCCTACAAAGTCTCAATCTCACAAGAAGCCACCAAACCATTTAGAGTTCAAGACTATCAAATCTCAAAGCTAGCTTTGTGGTGGACACATTTTTGTGATTTGGCCCAAAGAGAGTCTTTGAGAGCCAGGAACATGGGAGCTATCAATATCGTGCAAACATGGTCAACACACCATCATTCGCAACAGAAGGCTGGGTTCCTTTGTAAATTAGTGTTCATTTGATACATGGTTGGGAATATACATTAAAAGGCTTTAATATTTGGTAAAAAATATACATAACTTCATAAAAAATCGATAGAAAAAAAATCCTAGAATAAGTAAATGTTATTGAATTAGAGTGTTAAAAAGGGTATGATAAATTGCATAACATAAAAATTCATTGCATAAATTCCTTCCAACTACAAATGAAATAATATTTTTTTTCTAAATATAAAAAGAGAAATTTACATTAGAAATATTCTTTTAACATTTATAAAATATATTAATGTAGAAAAATATGAAAATTATATCAATGATATTTTCTTCTATATTTACAATTTACATAAATATCAATAATATTTTTTAATATTTGTAAATCATATAAATATAAAATAAAATTTCTTGGTATTTATAATTTATAGAAAGTGGAATAAGATAGTTAAAGTAGACAATCAAATTTTTTTCTAATTAAGAGTACTTTATTAATTAAAAATTTTCTATTATTAATTAAGTTAAAATTATGGTGTACATAGTTCATCGAGAATTATTAAATTGAATATATAGTTATTCTTAAACCTAGGGATATTCGTACCAATTCACTTTACCAACATGAAAAAGAATTCCTAGGAAAATACTTGCCTTGTTGACTTGGATAGTCTCCAAAGAAAATTTGTAATACCAAGATCTCACTAATTTCCAAATATTAGTATAAATTTAAGATTCATAATGCAATCAAGCAACCAACCTTTGACAAGGGTTATGAGTAAAAATTGTGAACAACGACTAGCAATAACCAAGAAAAGACCCAATGAAGAAATGTGGAATTGAACTTTAGATTTCAAAGGGGACTTTGAAAAAGATAGATCCAAATAGAAGCTAGGAAAAATCCAAGAAGTTAGCAGAGGATCAACGTGGAAAGAATTATTTCTAAGTTAAGATCTTGCTCAATTGTCTCTTTGTTTATTAGGAATATTGCTTAAAGAAGAAATATTTGTGCTTATAAGGATGCATACAAGTTAAACTTGATGCACTTAAGAAGTTGATTAATTTGAATTAATAATCCTGATATACTAAGTCAACAATGGGATTGAAAAAGAAGCATATTAGACCTCCCCTATAAATACGACTAGTTGCAATTCCCTTTTTCTAAGGGGAATGAGCTGCCACCTCTAAGCGTTTCGAACAAACCCGAATGGTTGAGAGGTTTTTCTATAGGGGGATCCTTAGGTAGGAGGATTTGAGGGTGCCAGGGGGGGCTATAGTCGATAAACTCTTAGACTCCTAGAATCGTCCAAGCTCCTATGTGACTTAAGATGGAGTTCTTGAGGCTTCAGTGTTAAGGCTAGAAATCTTGCAAAAATAAAGGCCTTCGTGTCGTTCTTCTATATGGAAAAAATTTGGACACTTGTATAAGATTTTTTATTGAATAAAAATATTTTTTTCCAAAAGGATTGATTTTTTTGTATTATTATTTAAATTACTGAATGAGCACTATGATTAAAAGAATTTAATGAAGAAAGTTGATTTCATGTGTACAGCTTAAATGTGTTAGATAAGTATACAACTAAAAATACCAACCAAGGGAACTGTGAGGGTGTGATTCCTGACAAATCCACCCTAAGGCAACGTGGTCTTGATAAGTGAATAGTTTCTCACAAATTGAATGCACTATTGTATAGGAAAAATCGACTCCTAGAAACAATAAGAACATTGACTCTGTATCATTTTAGGGAAATAGAATGAGACTTTGTCTTGCGTAGAGGGGTTGATGTAGTCATACTTTCCCTTATTTCTCTCTCTCCTTGAACCAAGTGCAATACGAGACGCCTTTGATTCAAGAAATCTAGCACAAGTAGTTGTAAACCCAAATAGAAGATCTTAGCTTACTAATTTGTGCCACTAAGGATATCTCAAGCAGGTACGTCACATAAGCATCATCCTCCTATCAATATCTCTCAACTATCATTCTCACAACATCAAATGTTATGTTTTTCTTTCTTGCACACTGTAAACTAGACCCCCAAATGTTATGTTTTTATTTCTTGCACACTGTAAACTAGACCCCCACAAGTTGGTTTTACCTCCCACTATCATCTTTCTTCAAGTTAATAATGGCATGTTGCACCCAATTAGAATGTCACATCCAATCATTGAGAGGCTTGCTTAACAAAAGACCTTGCAATACTAGGGATAATGAAAAATCAAGGTTCTCACTATTATAAGGCATGTGCAACCACTATTATAAAATATAACTGTCATATGAATTTCAACCTGTATATACAAATGTTTAGTTCATATTTACTTCTACTCCATTGTTCCCTATTTGGAATAATGTTCCTTAAGAACTTACATTTGTGTGGCTTATAATAATTTGGAATGTAATGTTAGTTATATGATAGTGTGCATCTTTAAAATGTTAGTGTTAAATATTATAGGTTGAAGGGATCCTTGTTAAGGTATTCATGAGGAATACCACAAATCTTTTCTCCCCAATGGTAAAGTGACATTTTACTCTCCATAAATGCGTGCCTCCTTAACCAAACAAGGTTTTAGTGATTATTACTTTCATTTTGCTTTCTTTAATAATGGATGTTTGTTTGTAATGTAATAATTTGTACTTGGTTCTTGATGGCAAGCTAGAAAAAAAATCTTTTACCATTGACCATAAGAAAACTTGTGTGACTTTTTCATCTATGATTATATGCAAATCTTTTTCTCTATAAAGATACTTTTGTGTTACCGTGTTGTAGATGGTAAGGTTCATCCACTACAAGGGACTACTCGAAGAGGAAATTTAGTAGTGCAAAAGAATATGTGTATAAAACTTTTTTAAAAATGGATATGTATATATATATATATATATACGTGTGTGTGTGTGTGTGTGTGTGTAAACTTATTATACTATGAAACAAATAGAAATAAGTAGAAAAGAGTATAGTTAGGACCCATCTAGTAAGTCACGAGCCGTGATGAGTAAAATTGATCCACAAAGGTTAAATAATTATTTATGGAAACAATACTTATGGTGAGCATAAAGGAACCATGGACAATGAGTTCTAAGTAGTAGCTTGCTTAACAAAAGGCTTTGCAATATGAATGGTAATGAAATATCAAGCTTTCCTATTGTACAAAATGAAATTCCAAGTTGTTCTACATGTCTTAATACATGGAGATGTGTCCATGGCTTAGCACTAGAGGACTGACTTATGCTACATTGAGCATAGTGTCTTGATTTTAGTTCTTTGTGGCATGGGACTAAGAGGATACCATGATCAATATGATCATGTGTTGGACTTAGGTTGTTTATAGCTTGTAGCTTCAAATATATTTTATGCAAAGCTTTATGTCTATGTTCAAAGGCTCATTTGATACAAGGCTTTCCTTGTGCGCCTACATGAATGATGTGTCTGGGTGGCACATTCTCATAGCTTAGCATTAAAGGGACACCATGGATCAATGCAATCATGCATCTAACTTAAGTGGTTTATAGCTTGTATTTTCCACTTTGTGTCACTATCCCAAGCCTTCCTTGGCACATAGACATACAAGGATTTCCTTATGTTTGCATTAAGCGTGGTGTTTGGGTCCCACATTATCATGGCTCGGCACTCAAGGAACACCATGGATTAATGTAGTCATGTTTCTAACACTAAAGTTATATATAGCTTGTACTTTTTCACTTTGCGTTAGTGTCTGAGGCTTGCTTGGCATAGAAAGGTGCAAGGTTTTCCTTATCCTTGTACTAAGCATGGTATCTAGGTCTCAGATCATCGTGATTGGGCACTAAAGGGACACCATGATTAGTATAGTCATGTGCTTGACTTAAGTGGTATATAGCTTGTGCTTTTTGCTTTCTGTTGATCTCCTAGGCTCACTTGGCACACAAAGATACAAGGCTTTCCTTATATCTACACTAAGCATGGTGTATGGGCCCCATGTCCTCATGGCTTTTAGCATTGAAAAGACACATTGTAGTCATGTATTTTCCTTCAATGGTTTGTAGCTTTTTCTTTCCACTTTGTGTCAGTGTCTGAGGCTTGCTTGGCACACAAAGAAAAAAGGCTTTATTGATGCTTTCAAGGATGAGTTCTCATTTCCACATCCTCATTGTTGGAAACCAAAGTTGCAGTATTGGAATGTGTGCACAAGAGGGAGAAGAGAGCTCAAAGTACAAGAACAAAATCTTGCTTACTAAGTTGCTAGAGTACAACTTGGGTATACTCTCCCACACTTGATAATGAGCTATAGGCTGTATATATAGCCTCTGCGGGTTTCCCCTGCCCCTAGGGCTATTTACACTCGTCTGCCCTTATACTCCCTTGCTTATTGTGGGTTCCTATGCATGTCTTCTAACACCCCCCCTCAATGCCAAGGTGGCATTGGATTACAAAGCATGTAAGAGTTCCCCCCCCTTCTTGGGATGCCTTTATAAATCAGGCTTACAAGCTTGTTTTAGGTAGATGATTTAAAGAGTCAAAACAGTTGATCTTCAGATGGATTGGAGGCATAGTTGGCCACCAATTATTTGGGTATATCAGGATTGTTGGGGCATTTACTAGTGATATGCCCTGTCTTCTTGCATTTGTTACATTTCATATTCTCGGGATACTTCTTCCAGCAGTTGTTTACAAGATATCCTTTTTTCTTACAGAAAGAACATCTAGTGAGAGTTGTATGTACCAATACTTGATCACGGGAATTTGAAGATGCCTGATCCTTGCTGCTTTCTTTGTGATTCCTCTTTTCTTCATCCAAACAGGATTGAATGGTACTTGCCAATGTAGGATCTGGAATGTTGGTGAGAGTGGTTACAAGGGTAGGAAACACCTGTTTTATAGCTTTTAGGAGTATAGCAATAGCATCTTCTTCATGTATTGGAGCTTGTACAGCGGCAAGCTATGCCATAAGTCCCTTCATATGAGAGATGAATTTTCCCAAATCTTCTCCTAATTGATATTCCAAGCTTAAAATTTCAATTTTAAGGAAGATTTTAGTATTTTTACCAGTGGCTCCATAGAGCTTTTCAAGCTCATCCCATTTTTATTTAGTAGTGTTTAGTTGATCAACATGATGAATCAGGGATTCATCTAAGTGTAACATTATGTTTTCTTGAGGACGTTGTTCATCCTCTATATCAACGAGATTTGTAGAGTTTATAGCTCTACTGCCTTGAATGAGAGGCCAATACCCTCTCTCCATCATTTTGTATTTTATAAGTACCTACCATGGGTGGAAATCTTTGCCATCAAACTTTCGAATTTGAGGATGGACATGAGCATATGTTGTGGTCATTGGGAAGGTCTTACCACTTGTTAGGACAAGGGCAATGTCTAGTCCCTTACAAATTTTCCACTGAATGCGAAAGCAAATCAGACAATTTGAAATCAAAGTTACAATGAAGAGAAAGGCTGAAAATCATATAAATATAATATTTCAAAGTATGACTGTGGTGGTCCTTTCTTATGTGCAAACTTCTTTCGAGGTTTAATAGTCTTTTTAGGTTTTAATGAAGTAAACCTAGACTAGACTTCAGGCTCCTCTTTGTGGTATGGCTTAGTGGATGAAGCTTGTGTTGGACAAGGTTGGTCTATGATCTCAATGCTTATTGTTGATGATTTGGAGGAGAGTACAATGACACTCATCCTTTTGATTTCATTGACCAGTGTACTTGAAACAAAGTCACTTACGGTATGCAATACACTTCTAGTGTATGATGGTCTATGTGTTTATAACTGTATACATAACCTTACAACAATATACAAAGAGGAATAAAAAACTGACTAGATTTTAGTGAATGCTCAGCAAGCAAATGATTAGATGATTCATGATTAGTGTTTAGAAACACTATTGTCAAGCTTAGTGAGGTGCTTGAATGGAACCCATGATGCCAGGAGGCATATTCCACGGTGGATTCCGTAAACTTATATGACCGGGGCTCATACACAAAATGGATTCTTTGTGCGAGAAGTTGATGGGGATGCCTGTCCTTTTCGGGTGTTTCATTAATTTAGTGTGTACATGGGTGATTCCATAGTGGGTGATTCCGCAAAATGCATATTAAATTAATAAACGTTTATGAGTTTAGAGTGCACACTCGTAATAAATTAAGGTTAGGATTTATTTCTAACCAGTTGATTTATTTATGTAGCTGAAGACTGCTAGGTATTCACTTTTGTCGGTTTAATTGTATTATTTTACTAACGATTGTGAATGCTTCAGTTGATGTGTAGAGATAGCAGCAGTGGCGGAGGAAAGCATTGGATTCTAGCGAGTATTCGACTTTTGGATTATATTTTGATAGGCACCACGCCTATATTTTGTTATGTCTATCGAGACATTGATTATTGATTATTATTTTGTATGCGACTATGCGCACGGATATGTTATTTCTATTTGGACATTGTGTTGGGCATGCCAGACTCCATGGGCACCGTTCATTAGCTTTATTTCCTATTTTTGTAGAAAGCAAACTCAAAAGCTAAAAGCTTGTCATATTTTTGTAAATTGGGTTATTATTGAGCATGAAGATGGAAATATACATAAAATACATGCTTTGTGAAGCGCTCACACAAGGCATGGGGGAAGATTGAACCCAATTGGTCTCTTGCTTCTTGTCGTTCATGCTTTTACATTGTTTTTTGTGCAAAAATGTAGAGTTCATTGTTCTTGGGGACCTTCCGAGATTCACTACGTGAGCATATTGCGACTGATCTGTGCACCAGTGGTATCAGAGCGGAGCTGAGATCAAGAGCTTCCAATTGCTACCCATCTCGAGCGAAGGCGGAGCTCCAGGAACGATTGGGCTCTACAATCAATCTCGTCGTGAACCGTCGATACAGACAGACTTCTGGCTATCAAGAACCCCTGTTTCTACTCTCAGATTGTGAAGGACCAGGCTGTAGAAGCGGAGGACCACGCATCCATCTCCTTCATCAAGTCGTCAAAAAACCAGAGATAAGCTTTCTTCATATCCAAGTTAATTGCTTCAACAAGGCTTAAGACTAAGCTTAGAAGCTTCAAAGAAGCTTCAAGCTTCATTTTTTTTTCGCCGTGGTATCTTAGGAGGTTCCGCGTTTTTCGTGCCGTGCTGAAAACGCCCCCCCTCCCCCCCCACGAAATCAGACGACTGAGTTAGATTAAGTTTCTCAAGCTTAATCCCTTAAGTCAAAGCTAAACTACTCAAGTCATACAAGGCAAGCAAGCTCATAAACTTCAGGTCCTGCACCTTAGAAGTCAAGTCCTACAAGTCGATTGAAAGCAAGTCCTGCAAGTTCATCAAGTCGGCCTAAGTTCTGCAAGTCTGCAACTCTACAAGTCGGCTAAGTCTACAACTCTGCAAGTCAGACTAGTCAATTGGAGTCAGAACTGACTAGTGCTTAAAACTCCTAGAAGGGCTGTTCCTGCGCAAAAACTCTGAACTGGAAAGTTGTTCGTGGCAAAGTATTCTACCTATCTACAGGTTTGCTGAAGTATTTTCAGCAAACGAAGAAGGAAATATTGCAGATTTTCTGAAAATTTGAGAAAGAAATACCCAAAAAATACATAGCCTTGTAACCCCGAATTTGAGCTACGCTCATCCCGCTAACCTGATTTTGAGTGAGAAATGTCTATTGAGTTTTACAGGATGACAACCCCACATATGGATGATCCTATGGCTGAAGACGACCTACCTGAGCCTACCATGGAACAAAAGTTGGATCTAATCATGCTGCAATTGGAAGAAGAACGAAGGGCTAGGCAAGCATTGCAAGCGCAATTGACAAAATTACAAAGAGCGTCCACCGACAAAGAAGAACCTCAAGCTAAAGATTTGACTCGATGTACCATCGACGCCACTCTTGAAGCACAAACCATTCGCAAGGAATCAAAGATAAGTAAACAAAGTTTCAAATTTCGCACTTTCAATGGCATACGAGAAGGAAAGACTATTTTATCATTCATTAGCCAGTTTGATGACTATTTCCATGAGGAAACCTATCCAGAAAAAGATAAAATCAAGTGTGTTACTAATCATTTGGTAGACAGAGCATCACTTTGGTGGACTGTAGTACGCAAGAGCATAGAATGTCCTGCTACTTGGGAAGATTTCAAGAAGAAGTTCATGCAGAATTTCCTTCCACCGCAATTTCATGAGAAGGCTATCAAGCAATGGGATTTACTTCAACAACGGGATCGTGAGCCTATTCCACAGTATACAGAGCGTTTTTGGAATGCACTCCTACAGCTATGCATGCTTGAAGACGTACCAGAGACGACACATAAGCGGAAGTATATGTCTGGACTTCTTGGACATTACTACGCTGAAGTGAACATGTTCAAGCCTGCTACCCTTGAAGACGCCATCTCACTAGCTCACAACACTGAAGATAAGTTACGCGGTAGAGACAGATGACCACAGCAATTCCAAGCCAATGGTAATTATGGATCTAAACAATTCAATTCCAATTTTAGAAGGTTTAATCCAGGTCGTTTCTCATCACCAACTTTCCGCAAGAATTGGGCTAAACCACCTGCATTACCATCCAATGTCAATCCAAATTCTAAGCCTATTCCACAAGCAAATCCAAATGTACCCAGACTTCCAGCCATTGCAAATAATGTAACCAAAGCCAAGCCAATAGTATGCTATAAATGTCACCAGCCTGGGCATCTCGCAGCAAATTGTCATTCAAAGAAGCCACCAGCACATATCAACTATCTTGGAGCCATGGACGAAGACGAGCATGAGGATATGCCTGATTTCACTGAAGATTATGACGACACTCCTACTATTTTCGACACTTTACCAAGTATGCCTACTCCACATTCATTATTGACTATGAAATGTTTGGTGCATGGAAAGGAAAAGACTATCTTGCATGATGACGGTAGTACTCATGACTTTATTTCAGCAAAATTGGTAAAGGAATTGAAATTACAGACTGTACCTACGCATTATCGCATAAAAGCTGCATTTTTAGGCACTAGGTACAATGGCACACAAGAAGTACAAGATTTAGAGATTCAAATTGGTTCATACACTGAAAGAAGAAATTTCTTAGTTGCTCCATTATAATCAAGTGACATTATTCTAGGAATGCCTTGGCGACACCAGCATAACCCAAATATAGATTATTCCACACACACAATGAATATTAATTTTCAAGGAAAATCTATTACATTATATGGTATGCATGCATCTAATGTTTTTCCACTGCTTTCGCATACTCAAGCAAAACGTGCATTACGCAAGAGTACTAAATCATATCTCATTTGGGTGAATGAATTACACGCAAAGGAAAATCATATGCACCCTAGGCATAAGGAATTTCTTGCATATTTTAAGGACTGTTTTGCAGAAGACCTACCACCAGGTTTACCATCTTCACGTCCAGAAGACCATAAGATTGATTTAATCCCTGGCACACAGCCACCTTGCAAAGCACCATATAGGCACAATCAAATAGAGCAAAAAGAAATCGAGAGTCAAGTTGAAGAATTACTAAATAGAGGTTTAATTCGACCTAGCAGTTCTCCATTCGGTGCACCTGTACTCTTAGTTAAGAAAAAGAATAATACCTATCGTATGTGTATTGACTACCAAGCTTTAAATAAGATCACTGTAAAGAATAGGTATCCTATACCTAGAATTGATGACCTTATGGACAAACTGCAAGGATCTTTTATATTTAGTAAAATTGACCTTAAGTCTGGATATCACCAGGTGAGGCTAGATAAATCTGACATATTTAAGACTGCATTTAGAACACAGTTTGGCCATTACGAATTTTTAGTCATGCCATTCGGATTGACTAATGCACCTGCCACCTTTAGTAGAATGATGAACCGTATCTTTTTGAAATATCAGTACTGTGTGATTGTTTTCTTTGATGATATTTTGGTGTTTAGTCAAAGTGAAAAAGAGCATTATGAGCATTTATCATTAGTTTTTCAATTATTGAAAGAAAATCAATTGTTTGCAAATCCTGAAAAGAGTGAATTCTTTAAGACGGAAATTGAGTATTTAGGTCATATTGTATCATCTGAAGGAATTAAAGTTGATCCTAAGAAAATTAATGCAATATTGCATTGGCCTGTTCCTAAAAACGTGCATGAGTTACGCTCATTCCTTGGTCTTGCTAGTTTCTATAGGAAGTTTGTACGTAATTTTTCATTACTTGCTTTACCATTAACAAAACTTCTCAAGAAAGGAATTGTTTATCAATGGACTGAAACTCAGCAGAAATCCTTTGACTTACTGAAACGTGCATTAACCAATGCCCCTGTTCTACAGTTGCCTGACTTTAATAGACCATTCTTTCTAGTTGTGACTGATGCTAGCGGATCAGGAATAGGAGCCATACTAATGCAAGACAATCATCCAATAGCATATTCTAGTTCTAAGCTAAAACCCTCTGAGCTGAAATATTCCACTTATGACAAAGAACTATTAGCAGTTGTACAAGCATTAAGACAGTGGAAACACTACTTAATGGGTTCAAAATTCATGATAAAGACTGACCAGCAAAGCATTAGACATTTACTTAGCCAACCCCAAATTTCTGACCGTCATATCAAATGGGCTTCCTTCATTCAAAGTTTTCATCCTATCATTCAATACCAACCTGGAAAAGAAAATGTAGTTGTTGATGCATTGAGTAGAAGACCTGCAATTCATAATATTTCTGTCATATCTTTTGATTCTTTGATTGCTATGAAAGATACATATCACCAGGATATTACTTTTCATTCTAATTGGCAAAAATTAGTTCAAAATAATTTCATTCCTGTTGATTCATTGTCATATAATGATGGATTTATGTTTTATGAAAAGAGACTGTGTGTTACTATTCCATTCCGATCTTTTGTTTTGAATGAAATTCATTTTCCCCCATATCAAGGTCATAGAGGTATCATATCTACATTATGCATGTTAACTGAAGATTTTTATTGGCCGCATATGGATGCAGATGTATCTAATTTTGTTTCTGAATGTTTGATTTGTCAAAGAATAAAGAGACAACATGGTAAACAGTATGGATTACTAATGCCTTTGTCTATTCCATCTAAACCTTGGGAACATATTTCTATGGATTTCATTACTGGTTTACCAATTACTAAATCTAACCATGATATGATTTGGACAATTGTAGATAGATTTAGTAAGCAAGCATATTTCATTCCATGTAAGAAAACTTTAACAGCATCACAAGCAGCACAGTTATTTTTGAAAACTGTTTTTACTAACCATGGATTGCCAAAAGTGATTATTTTAGATCATGATTCTAGATTTTGTAACAATTTTTGGATTACATTGTTTGCAAATCTAGGCACAAAGATTGATTTCTCATCTGCATTTCATCCAGAAACAAATGGACAAACAGAAGCCACAAGTAGCACAATTCTAGATCTTTTACGTGCATATACTATCTCTAAACCTCAGACATGGGACACTCATTTGCATTTATTACAGTTTGCATATAACAATACACCGCACACATCTACAAAGAAAGCACCTTTTGAAGTCATTTATGGATATAGATTGTCTACACCTGTTGCATCTTTGTCTAATAGAATTCAGAGTGCTGATGATATTGCTAGTATGCATAACAGTATTTTTGATGAGGTTAAGGATATGATTGCTAAAGCCCAACAATCATATACCAAACAAGCCAACAAGAAAAGACAAGCCATGAATTTCAAAGTTGATGATTATGTTTGGCTAAGAATAGAAAAACGTAGACTACAAAGTGTAGATAGACATCCAGTTGTCAAATTAGCTCCTAGATTCTATGGACCATTTAGAATCATTCATAAGATTAATGATAATGCATTCAAGTTAGAATTACCATCTCATTGGAAAATTCACAATACATTTCACATTAGTTTATTGAGACCATTTAGAGGCCAATTACCTATCCACCCTGTTTATGAAAACCCACCTTTATTAGAGGAAGAGACTGAAATACTTAAACCAGAATCCATCATAGACACTGACTACATGATCACTAGAACTAGCCGAAGGTATTCTAGATATCTAGTAAAATTTAAGAACCATCCTGTAGAGGAAGCACAATGGATGCATGCTAGAGACTTAAATGCTTTCCCCACTCTGTTAGCTCCACATTGAGCTAATAGCAATTGAGGTCAATTGCTATCCCACCCCGGGGGTATGATGCCAGGAGGCATATTCCACGGTGGATTCCGTGCCACGGTGGATTCCGTGAGGTTTTACGGTGGATTCCGTAAACTTAGATGACCGGGGCTTATACACAAAGTGGATTCTTTGCGCGAGAAGTTGATGGGGACGCCTGTCCTTTTCGGGCGTTTCATTAATTTAGTGTGTACATGGGTGATTCCATAGCGGGTGATTCCGCAAAATGCATATTAAATTAATAAACGTTTATGAGTTTAGAGTGCGCACTCGTAATAAATTAAGGTTAGGATTTATTTCTAACCAGTTGATTTATTTATGTAGCTGAAGACTGCTAGGTATTCACTTTTGTCAGTTTAATTGTATTATTTTACTAACGATTGTGAATGCTTCAGTTGATGTGTAGAGATAGCAGCAGTGGCGGAGGAAAGCATTGGAGTCTAGCGAGTATTCGACTTTTGGATTATATTTTGATAGGCGCCACGCCTATATTTTGTTATGTCTATCGAGACATTGATTATTGATTATTATTTTGTATGGGCCTATGCGCACGGATATGTTATTTCTATTTGGACATTGTGTTGGGTGTGCCAGACTCCATGGGCACCGTCCATTAGCTTTATTTCCTATTTTTGTAGAAAGCAAACTCAAAAGCTAAAAGCTTGTCATATTTTTGTAAATTGGGCTATTATTGAGCATGAAGATGGAAATATACATAAAATACATGCTTTGTGAAGCGCTCACACAAGGCATGGGGGAAGATTGAACCCAATTGGTCTCTTGCTTCTTGTCGTTCATGCTTTTACATTGTTTTTTGTGCAAAAAGGTAGAGTTCATTGTTCTTGGGGACCTTCCGGGATTCACTACGTGAGCATACTGCGACCGATCTGCGCACCAGCCCGGTTGGAAGTCAGCTTCCCAATGCACTTAGTTATGTCCATTGAGCATGCCCAAGAGCTTTTGAATCTGGAATAAGCTTCAGAGACTATGCTTTAGTGATTAGAATCACTGTTAATGAAGCTCAGAGTGAAAAAATGACAAAATGTCAAGCTTAGAGCTTGTTGGTTATGGTTGCCACAAAATACACAGTTAACGTTTGGCAAAGATCTCTCTCTGTGGGAGGAATTTCTAGTAGCCCTCTTGTGGGAGGATGGCCTACTAGGGGGGCTATAGAAGCCCTATGGTGGTGGCTGAGATTGCGCCGCCTATTGCCCACACCATGCCTGAAGACGCCACACTGTCAAAAACTACGCCGTTTTGGGAACCACACAATGCCAAGCTCAGTCGTGGACAATGTTGGGGGTAGACCTGACGAGGAGTTGTGCCTTGATGTGGGGAAGAGATCTCTAGAAGAAAGCACGAGCTGATATGGCCTCCTCTGTCCTCCCCAAGTCCTCCAGTGGAGGTAGGTTGCAGGCAGCTATGGAGGAAAGAAGGATAAGATGAAGGAAATAATAGCTCATGTGCACTTAGTGGTAGCTGAGAGTATAGGAAGCTGAGGGGATCAGAGGAGGCTCTGATACCATGTTGGAAACCAAAGTTGCAGCATTGGAATGTGTGCACAAGAGGGAAAAGAGAGCTCAAAGTACAAGAACAAAATTTTGCTTACTAAGTTGCTTAGAGTACAACTTGGGTACACTCTTCCACACTTGATAGTGATCCATAGGCTGTATATATAGCCTCTGCCAAGCTAGGGTTAGGGTTTCCCCTGCCCCTAGGGCTATTCACACTCGTCTGTCCTTGTACTCCCTTGTTTATTGTGGGTTTCTATGCATGTCTTCTAACACTCATGGCTTGGGATTGAAGTGATAGCATGATTAGTATAGTCATGAATTTGACTTAAGTGGTTTGTAACTTCTATTGTTTACCTCGTGAAAGCAAAAATAAATCTAGATAGGTTGAGTCAATTATTTATATACATATATTCTTGTATGTGAAACTGAATACAAGTTCATACATCTAAGAAAGTGGGTATGCAATGATTTTTTTTAAATATATCGTATAAGTGTAAAAAGGGGGATCATATGACTCTTTCACAAGCTATAGACAAGGTTTTTTTTTACAATTCTTTATTTGTAGATAACATGTCTCATTTACTAAGAGTGAACACCCTAGACTACTCCATCTATACATTGTTTTCCAAATCATCATGCAAGAAGACATTCTTCAAAGTCATTTTTTGTAAACTCCACCCTTTGGCTATTGTTGAAGCAATCAATCACGCATTTGAAATTTTCCACCCTAGCAACTAGATTAAATATCTATTTATAACCTATACCGCATGTCTATGCATAGCCTTTTGCAACTAGCCTAGCCTTGTACTTGCTAATAGCACCATCTACATTATGCTTTATTTTATAAACTCACTTACAACCAATAAGTTTTTATCCTTTGGGCAATGATACTAGATCTGAAGTCTTGGTGGCCTCTAATACATCCATATCCTTATCTACTATTGTATCCTAATGAATATAGTCAACAAGCTCTAAAAACAAATGGGCTCAACATCTCAACTAACGTTATTGTATAAGGATAATGGCGAGTTTTATAACACTCAAACCAAATTTTCTAATAGGGTATCCCACCCTACTAAACCTACATACCACTAGATCACTCAATGGAGCCTCCACATTATCATGTGCTCTTTATACACCTGGTGACATGACTAAAGGAATACCAATCTCATCATTCAAAATCTTTGAATCACTAGAGTCTCCATCAATAACCACATGACTAGTAGATACACTATTACAATTTGAAACTTTATTCTTCCCTTTGTCATTATCTACCACAATAGTAGATCCATCTAAAGATGTTGGACTACTTCTTAGTCTCCTAGTCTAAGGACTAGCTATAGATTTACTACTAGATGTTGTCTTTGCTCCACTAAAATTCCAAGACTCTTGCTTTTTTTAAATAAGCATGCCTATCATGATCATCAATATAATCTATTGCATCTCGATTGGATGCATATCAACTACTCATCTTATCAAAGATAGCATCCCTACTCACTTGAAACTCACCACCAACATGGTTATAATAACGATACCCTTTTTTCTCACTAGATTATCCAATGCAAATACATTTTTCACCCTTTGGTTCCAATTTGTTCCTTGACCCATTAGGCACATACGCATATGTAATACAAACAAACACTTTCAAGTGTGATACACCAATTTTCTTTCTTATAAAATATTTTTTCAACAGTCATATCATAAACTATAGCTATGGGAAACTTGTTCATAATGTTGATAGTAGTATGAATAGCCCTTATACAAAAAATTATTGGATATATTATTTCTAGCCATCACTATCCATGTAAATTTTGTAATATATCTATTTTTCATTTTGCAACTCTATTTTGTTGTGGGATATACCTGCATGTAAACAATCACTTTATCCTTTGAATCCTCGAAAAATCATTGAACTCAATAGAGAGATATACTTACCCTCCATTTGCGCTCAAGCACTTAACTTTTAGGCATGTTTCTAATTCAACAACCTTCAAAGTTTTGAATTACTTAAATACTTCACTCTTTTTCTTCATAAAATATACCAAAGTTACCTAGAGAAATCATCAATGAATGTAATAAGATACTACCACCAAGAGATGCATTTTAGCCCAAACATCTATATGCAAAACATCAAGTATATTCTTGCTTCAACTCTGTTATATGTGAAAATGATTGCTTGCATGCCTTCCAAAGTGACATGCATTACAAAATTTTTGTAATTCTGTAACTATAAATGTAGGCATAACCCTTTCAAGTGCATTAATTTCAGCTTTTGTAGATCTATATGCCAAATGCATTTCTTCCATTCTTCAATGTCTACAACTACATCTTTCCCTTTTGCATACATATCAACATCTATAGCAATAATTCAAATATCCAAAGTAAACAATTGACCAACTCTTCTTTCTTTTGCAACTAACTTGTACTTATTATTGAAGTCTTCAATAAATTAGACCTTTGCATTAAATCTAACTTGTAGCCCTTGCTCTATCATTTAATCATGAGATACCAAATTCTTTGTAATGGATAGCACATGTCACACACTTGGCAAACACTTTGTCTGACCATCATGTAAGGACAAATTAACTTTTCTAATATGTGAAATTAGATGGTACAAATCATCACATCCCTCTACATAACCTAGACTTTGTAAATCATGCATCTCTTCAAATTGTTTAGGATGCCTAGTCATGTGATTAGATGTACCTAAATCAATATATTATTCATAATCTCATGCCCACTTTCTTATAATAGCATTCATAATATGTTGCATGACAAATAAATGATCATTTTTATCATCATTCTTTCTTGAAGATTATGTGTAATATCCTTGATATAACTTGTTATTGTGAATTTCATTCCTTTCATCAAAATAATGGGCTACAATATGACTTGTTCTTCCACATAATGGTTGAGAATACCAAATTTTCTAGAACCTCTATTCTACCATCCACCTCTTTCTCTAGAGCTCCAATTTCCTCTAGAATTACCATGGCCTCCTAAAATTTGCATGTCACTAAATTATTAATTTAATCTATTTCATTGGTTACCACTAATACATCCCATACCCTGATCTCTTGAAGAGGATTTGTCACCTCTCCTTTCTGAACTTCAATAAACTACTTGGACTTGTTCACCACTTCTTTTAGATAATTCACCTTGCATGTTGATCCCTTTAGTAATCATAAGAGAGATCTACTCATCAAAATCTGGAAACGAATTCCATATATATACAAAAATAACCAAAGATTTCCAAGCCTTCTCATTATTAATGCCACCCAAAGTAGATGAAACCAAATCATCATCATCAAGCATTGCATCAATAGTTGCAAGGGTATCTGAAATGCTTCTCACCTTTAAAACATACTCATTTATATACATCTTTCCTTTCTTCAAGGTATTTAACTCTTGCTTTAGTTAAATTGTTCATACCTTTATATTGGCTCAAAACAGATTCTCCAAGGTTGTCTAAGTTGCACGTGAAGCTTTTGTAATTTTGATATACCCCACTATAGTGCCATCAGTGACTAAAACCCTAAATCAATATATTATCTTTTTATCTTTTTCATACCATTTTTTTCATACCTTTAATTATTCTGCAGTCATGGGATTATGAGAGCTAAACTTTAGAGCTAATTTTAAAGCACAAAAGTGGCTTGAGATCCATAAAAGAAGCAATTTTGGTGAAAATTGAAATGACCATGGATCAAGGAGTTGGAGTTTTCCTAAATGTATTTCAACGTTGGGTATCCAATGTAAGTGTCCCTTGATCGATCAGAGTCCATTTGAGCTCCCATTGGGAATCCAATGTAAGTGTCCCTTAATCGATCAAAGTCTATTTGAGCTCCCATTTAATGATTGCAATGTTTAGCATTATGAAGCAGCTACGTGATTTGAAAGGTGAAAAGCAAGTGATAGAGGCCAAGGTCATAGATTTCAATGCCAAAAATTTGTCTGTCTAGTCGGATCATGAATCTGAGGTCAGTTGTCCCTTTGTCCAACCTAAAACCACTTGCGAGATAGTGTGAACATAAGAAAGATAAACTAGTTTTTCTAAAATCTTATGACTAATTATGATTTTAAAAAGTATATAAATCCAAAAAAGCTATTGAGATGGGGGAGGGGGGAGGCATAAATTCTTTTGCACTCCATTTCTCCCCCAAATTGGGAAGATCACAATTCTCTACATCATCCTCTCACCTCCTAGGATTGAGATGTTGCAATTCTTTACTGCTAATTGCTTCAAACCACGCGAGATTTGACACATTGAATGAAAACTTCAAAATTCGGTCTTTTTCTCTCCTCTTTCTCTCCTAACATAAATGTGGTTCATATGGGCTGAGAGGATGAGGGGGACAGAGTGTCAACTCATGAGATGAGATGCTACAAATGGGACAAGGAAGCACAAAGGAAGAATTAGTATTAGCTATAAAAGGGTATTAAGTGCTTTCCATTTTCAAAATATGATATGTGTGTATGCAGATTATAGTGTAAACATCTTTTATTGAATTTTTATGAGGAATCTTTCATTCTTGCAATGAAAAATGATTGAATATGTTTAAATATTTTTGAAATTTTAAAGTAATGAGTAATAATTAATAATTCACATAATTAAAATTAATATTGTAAAATTGTAATGTCAAATTTAATAGAAAAATGATAATTTCATGGCTTTTTATGATTCAAATGGTTTTTCTATGGAGTTATATTGAATGTAATGCTAAATCATAATCCATATGTACTTCATAAATCTTTTAAAAAAAGTAGTAATTAATATTAAAATAAAAATTTAAATTAATTGAAAAATATTTTTTACAAAACATTTAGTTTAAGAGTGAAAATTTTTACTAAAAATTAGAAGAAAATTAGTGAGTGTATAATGGCTATAGACCATGAGCTTGGACTCAATCTATATCCATTTGTGTATTAAAGTGGTCATTTAGAGGGTGTTTTTATGGAAAAAATAATATAATATATCGAAATTACCCTACATAATAAATGAAAACATAAAGAAGATAAAATGTCAATAATTTAATATAGAAATATAAGTGTTTGTGCATTGAAATGAAGCATATAAGACACACTTTATTTAAGTTTAAAGGGACAATAGCACATGTTAGTCGGATGTTGTTTCTAAGTAGTGAAGCAATAAGTTAGGAAAAAAAGCTTTGAAAGAATATTTTTCACACAACATGTTGGATGATTTGTGGTAAATTTGTTTGAGCACTATATATCATTACACCTTTTATTTGCATTCTTATATATGGTATCAAGAAAAAAAATGTCTCATGAATGCATTGCAGTTGGTTGTTGAAACTATTGACTAACGATAAGAGCATTTGAGGATCCTTGAGCTGTAAGATAGTACGCTTTTCTTTGGGGACTCTTCTACGAGGAAAAAAATATATCTCATAGAGTGCTCTATTGAAAGAGTAGACAATGCTATGATTGTGTTTTATGTTTAGACATCTTATCCTAGGGCTAATACCCGAGATGTAAGAGAGCCGTAGGAGCCACAATGATTGGTTGGAGGGTGCTTTGTATATGTGTACAATGAGGCGTTAATCACCCGTATGTGTGAAATACTCCCTTTGTTAAAGTTGGAAAGGGGAAAATTTGTCGGACTAGGAATCAATACAAATGCATGATTTAGCTAGATTAGTATATAGCCTCCATATGCTCCTGGTGGTCACGAGGCCATGAGGTAGTTTGGTGAGCATAGGAGGCTTGGCTAGAGCCCTAGAGCTAGTATTAGGCCTATTTTTTATATTGACAAGTGGTGTGTTTTCCAGGAGCCACTGATAAAAGTGGTGGTTTCTGAATCTTGGTTAATTGAGACTAGTTGCTCAATGTATACCAAAGAGCATTGAAATAGATCCCTTATTTTCTGATAGACAGCATCAAGCCAAGATTCAATGTCAAGAAAGAGATAAAAAGGAATAGCAAGTTGAGATCATTAGGAGGTATTCTCCTAAGCATAATAGTTTGATATTCTTGAGAAAGAGAGGTCTTGTTGACCTAATTAATATCCCAATTAGTATATTAGGGGAAGGAGGAAGCTCTAGCATTCCCCTTTCCTAAAAAAGTCAATCTATTTTGAGTGGGAGTGTGATCCCTCTAGCACAAATTGCAAACTCGGTTATCATTATGGTATAATCCATTGCAATACTTGAGCAAGAAAAATGGATTTTCCAACACTAAGTTTCCCTCTACCCATTTTTAATGGGTCACCAAAGAAGGATGCAAAACTCCATATTAGTGAGTTTCAAAATTTAATGTTTAATTGTTGAATTTAGGATAAAGAGCATCTCATGATGTTTCTGAAAATGACTCTGAAAGAAAGAGTTGCAATGTGGTATCATGGCTTGGAAGCTGAGACCATAACCATGATCGAGTTATTTTTTATGGCTTTCCAAAAAGATTTTTTCCTTGAGAGAGGTGGTCAGTATTGGCTGCGTGTTCTAAATGTGACATCTCAAGAGCCTCATGAGAATGCTTGAGCTTATGCCAAGAAACTGAAAGAGATATTTCACAAATTCCAAACCTCTATTCCTATTCCACCTCTACTACCCAACTACAATACTTTTTGGTAGATTAGACTTCAATATCTATATATAGTTGAGTAGTATTACTCTTGCTGATATAGACATTGCTATTACACGAGCAAAAGAGGTAGAGTTGTGCTTACAAAAAGTGGCCTATGCATCAAGTAAAAATCTAAATTTGAGTGTAGTTCCTAGAAATAATTTGGCATTGGTCAGTGGAACTTAAGGTGTGACTAGTACACCTATAACCAATTCGAATGGAAGAGAGAGCATAATGCAGAATATGTCCATGTTGTCAGCTCTCCTTAATGTTGTTATGTTGATGGCTACCCAAATGATCCCATTAAATAATGGAACCCAAATGCCGAACTCTAATGTCATGCCAACTAATCAATGGTCAATCCCTAATCATGTGGTTAGACCAAGTGTGTGGTAAGTGGATGATCACGATTATGAGTTTAGCATATCAAATATTATTGGCAAAGTTGACATGATGAAGCATTATACTAATATGATAATGGAACAATATAGAAAAATAATTGTGGATGCTAATTTTCTAAAGAAGTAACAAAATTTGATAGGGAGTCCACATTCTGAAGAGGGTGGTTCCTCAAGATTTAGCTATAAGTGGTGTGGTGGTCAACACTTTTCAAGAACTTTCCCTAATGTTAAATGCAACATATGTGAAAAGTCCAGCTACGTAGCTAGTACTTGTTGTTGTTGGAATAAGGTCAACTCTCTTTAGCAAAGGGAGTAGGCAGCAACGTGTGATTAATAATCAAGCACAAGGAAGTAACCTTCAGTAGGATGAGGAACCAAAGCAAATACTGCAAAGAGAAAAAGCTATCGTAGAATAGTTGCCTAGTGGTAGTAGTGCCTGCCTTATCAAAGTTGTATATGTCAACAACATTGAGGCTTCTAATTTACGCGCCATTACAAGAGGATAGAAGGTTAAAGAAGTAATAGGAATAATGTAAAACCTATTGAGGAAAACCCGAACCGGGATGATAAGGGGACGCGAGTCATAGACACCACCCTAATGTGGAATTCAGTTCTCTAAAGGCTACTAATGAAAAGCTAACTCCAATAAGGAGCTACCAAAGAAGAAGTTAAAAGCTAAAAAAGGGGCACCTAAGCCTATTCAGTGTGACGAAGAGAAAGAATGGTCTGGCAACAGAAGAGAACCATTGCTAATTATCATGCATTTGACTTAGCCAATTTCCTTTGCAAGGTAAAGCCTAATGTGAATCTCCTATAGCTGATCAAGCCATCTCTAGGAGTGTATAAGGAGTTTAAGAAGATCCTTTGCACTCCATATATCATCAAACCTTTGGGAATAGTGCATGTGGGAAATAACTAGTTTAAACATGCTGAAAAGCATTGCGCAAGCATGGCATCATATATTGATGGCATATTAGTGGATCATGCCATTGTGGATATGGGATCCTCCATTAACATTATGAGATCATAATTGATGAAAAGGTTGGGAGTGGAAATTCAAAAGGATGCCTCCACAATTCCTTGAATGGCTGATGATATTTTAAGACAAATGGAATGTTGCATTACCAAAGTCCATGTGACTGTTGCTAATATGGAATGCATTTTGGAATTTAGGGTTATTAGATTTGCAGGGCAACCAAGCTATCAAGTATTATTAGGAAGGTCATGGATCTTGTAATCTAACTGTCAAGTTGATATACCCATTGGTTGTCTAATTTTTGGCAGACGTTCCAAACTCATAGTAGTGGATGCATATCTTGAATCTCCTTAAAGCGAGAGAGTACCCTTATCTTTGATAGAATTAGATACATTAGAGGATCCTTTTGGCAATGAGACTTCATCATAAGTGAGAGATGGATTTTAGATCCTGAAACGTGACAAAAATGTGCCAAAATATTTTACTCCAAGGTGGGAATTGAACCTCCTTGGAAGCAGCAGAGAGATGAAATCGCTAATTTTTACAAGCCGTAGAAGATGGGATTTGAAAGTTGTTTCAAAGAGTAGTTGTGCATTTTTCATAATTTTTCTAGGTTCTTGGTCAAACTAGTACAAGTGGCTAGTAGTGCATGATGTTGAACTGGTCAAGTAGAACTTTCCAGAGCGCAAAAAGGAGATTGGGACGGTGGAGATATGAAGCCCGACGTATCAAAGGGACAAAATGACCCAATCCTAAAAAAATTTGGGCATGCCTTTTGGGGGGGCCAAAAGGCTCTCTTAAAAAAAGACTTTTTCGGGGGGGGGGGGGGGGGGGGGGGGTGCCATTTGAAATGGTGCATCGTGATGTTGCCATCCTCCCCCCCAATTTTTGTGATGATTTGGTTGAGGCCATTGCAAACTTGCAACAAACAACCCATGTAACAAATCTCAGCCATGAGCTTCTCTATTATCTTACCTTTGATCGCCCATCTCCGTTAGTGAAATGGCTACTAGGATGCAAAGATCAAAACTCAATCTTTCTCTCTCCTCCTCCTCTCTCCTCTAAGAGGTTGATCACACACAGAGAGTCAAGAAGAAAGGGGGATGCAAGATGCTTGTTTGCAACAAGATCAAAACAATGCTAAGAGGCAATGTTGAGCACTATTAGGGAATTGATGATGGGTTTATTGGCTACCCCAAAACCATTTTTAATAACATGCAACATGCAAATGACCTGTATGCTCAATTTTTACAAACAAAATTTTATTGTTTTGATGTTTAATGGCTTAAATGATGTGCACATGGAAAGAAAATTCATGTGAAATCATGTTTGAAGTATGTTTGAGGATTGCACATGATAAAATATAGAACCCATAGTCACACATGGTCAAAACAATGCAAGATGCTTGTTTGCAACAAGATCAAAACAATGCTAAGAGGCAATGTTGAGCACTATTAGGGAATTGATGATGGGTTTGTTGGCTACCCCAAAACCATTTTTAATAACACGCAACATGCAAATGACCTGTATGCTCAATTTTTACAAACAAAATTTTATTGTTTTGATGTTTAATGGCTTAAATGATGTGCACATGGAAAGAAAATTCATGTGAAATCATGTTTGAAGTATGTTTGAGGATTGCACATGATAAAATACAGAACCCATAGTCACACATGGTCGTAATAAATAATTTAAAACCCGAAATGTGTCTTTTAAGAGGAAAAAAGAAGGTTTCTTCCATTTCAAGTTGGAGAATAAAGTTCATATGGAATAAAAAACTAATAAAATCCCATTTTTCTATCAATATGATTAATCAAGAAACATAAATAAAAAATATCACATTTTTATGAATAAATAAATGAGAAAATATACAAAAATAGAAAAAAATAGTTTTTGAGCCTAAAAATTTAGAAAAAAATATATCTTGTGTTTGTGAACATGTAACAAGGATGGAGCATGAGGAATAAGCCTCATTTCAGTCTTGTTTCTATGTTAGAGTATGGTTTTCATAGATTTTTGCATGGAAAACTGCACAAAAATGAACGCTACACTTATCCAATGAATGCAAAACCTAAATGGTAGGAGGAAAGAGGAGTTGTAAAAGTGAGTGGTCACTAAAAATATTTTAGATTCGGATTTATTTGATTATGCATAGTATACAGGCTAATCACCATTTAAATTTAAGAGAGACTAGTAACACAAGGAAACTCGATGCTCGTCTCTAGCAACGTTGCAATTACGAGTAGCTTGAAAATCATTAAAGGATTGTTTTTGCACCTCATGTTGCTAGTTATTTTAATCATAAAATGCTTGAGCACAAGGTGTGTCATCCATAATTGCATTGTGTATATCACATGGTAACTCCTAGATGCACAGCAATTGATTGCCAAACACATGTCCTACACTAAGTTGTGAGGCACCCAAGCTATAGGCTAGACGATTGAATCTTTGGAAAATCATCAAGTGAGGAGATTTTATATCCTAGAATGTTTAAAATATATAAGAGCAGAGTGTGTTCATATGTGCTTTATGTTAGACCAGTGCATCTTGAGGCTAATCCCCGGGATGTAGGAGAGCTGGAGAGTGGGGCCACGACATCCATTTAGAGGGGTGCATCCTTCATGTTTGTATCACATTGGTGTACTACACAAGATATGTGGGATCTCCCTCTAAGGAGTAAGAAAGAGTAATCATTTAACTATGTTCCACTAAAAACACAATATCTTCATTAGCAATTAGGGTAGTGTGTTCCTTGGATGCTCCTGAACTGCAAGGCTGTGTGGGGTTATCTTTGTGAGTGTTAGAGAGGCCCACGGATAGTGCTATCTATAGCCAGTGTCAGATCCGTTTTTGGTCCCGACAAGTGGTGCGTTTGCGAGGAGCTGCTAATAAGTGGCAGTTTTTGTATCTTGATCAATTGGGACCTATGCATTAGTGTATGCCCAAAATTAGTGAGCTAGACTCACAAGACCATCGAGCCGAGCTTCAAAAGCAAGAAAGGGTTGAACGAGCTAGATGGTGGGCCGAAATAAATAGAAGATATTCTCTGCAAAGGAGTGTCCCAATATCTTTACAAGGGTGGGGTCTTAATAACCCTAGCTCAGCACATAGTCCGTTAGGGGGAGAAAGCTCTAGTACTTCCCCCCTTTCAATCAGTCCATTCACTTCGAGTGGAGCTATAGTTTTGGTTGTTTGAACTCTTGTAGTGAATCCGGTTGTTACCATGGTGGCACAACCTATTGTTATACGTGTTGGAATGGTGGATTTTCCATCTTTAGGGTTTCCTCTATCCATTTTTAATAGGTTAGCACAGGAAGACACATAACTACACATCAATGAATTCCAGTAGTTGATGTTTAACTGTTGAATTCAAGATGAAGGATATTTCATGATGTTCTTGAACATGACTTTGAAAGGACACGTTGTAGTTGGTTTCACATCCTAGAGGCTAGAACCATAACCACAATTGACTTATTCTTTATGTAATTTCAAAGAGAGTTTGCCCCTGAAAGGGGAGGTCAGTATTGGCTACATGTCCGTAATGTTACATGTCAAGAACCCCACAAGAATGTCTATAGGTATGCCAAGAAACTGAAGGAGGTATTTCAGAAATTGTAAACCTATATCCCTATTCCAACTACTCCTACGCAGCTACTGCAATATTTTTTGAAGGGATTAGACTTTGACATTCAATTGTTGTTGAGCAATGTCGCTCAGGCGGACTTTGATACGGCCATTACACAAGCAGAAGAGGTAGAATCACGATTACAAGCGGCTTATGCCTCTAGGTCAAACTTGAATTCGAGTTTAGAGTTTGGAAACGCTTTAGCACTATCAAATGGAGGTCAAGGGATGCCCTTGAGTCCTCCTAATTAGGAGAGGAAGCATTATCCCAAATGTGCCCATGTTACCAGCTCCTCCTAGTGCGGCCATACCGATGACGAGTCAAATGGTTCCACCAACTATTGGAAGCCCCGATGATAAATCCTACCATTGTTCCAGGGAATCAATAACCAATCCCCAATCAAGTGATTAGGCCAATGCAATGACAGGTAGATGATCGCGGCTATGAGTCAAGAGCCTCAAATGTCCTTGGTGAAGTTAAGGATATGATGAAGCACTACACTGATATGATTAGTGAACAATATAGACAAATAGCTGTTGATGTTAATTTCCTTAAGAAGCAATAGAACTTGATACGGATTCTACACCCTCTGAAGAGGGTGGCCCATCAAGATTCAACTGTAAGTGGTGTGGTGGCCAACATTTCCCTAAGAATTGTCCAAACATCAAATGGGACATATGTGGAAAGTTCGGCCATCTAGCCAATACCTATTAGAGTGAAATTAGCTCTCTCCAGCAAGGAAGTAAACAACCAAGTCCAGTTAATCATCGAGTGCAAGGGAATAATCTCCAGCAAGATGAAGGATCGAAGCAAATATTACAAAGAGGGAAAGCTACAGTAGAGGAACTATGAGTTAGCTTGATGGAAACTGTTTGTGTTAATGGCACTGAAGCTTCTAATTTGCGAGTTGTTACTAGAGGTCAAAAGGGTAAATAAGTCAACAAGGCCAATCGAGGGAAACCCCAAGCAAGATGATAAGGGGATGCAAGTCCTTAATTCCAAATATGAAAGGCAGACGTCTCAAGGCCGTAGATGGTAAAGCCAACCCCAAGAAGGATAAGAAGTCACCAAAGAAGAAGACAAAATCAAAGAAAGAAGCACCAAAGCCAATTCAAAGTCCAAAGGAGAGAATGGTCTAGCGAGAAAAGCAAGCTCTTGCTAGCTATCATGAATTTTATTTAGTGAGTTCTCTTTGCAAAGTTAAGCCAGATATAAATCTTGTACAATTGATTAAGCTGTCTCCAAGAGTGCACAAGGAATTTAAGAAGATTATATGCAATGGGTATATTGTTGAGCCCTTGGAATAGCATGAGTAGGAGATGATTGGTTTGAGCATGGTAAAGCATTGTCCTAGGGTAGCAACATATGTTGATGGAATATTAGTGGACCATGATATTGTGGATACCAAATCCTCTGTCAACATTATAGTTCGCAATTGATGGAGAGACTAGGATTCGAAATCAAAAAAGATTCCTCTACAATCCTCCAAATGGCTGATGACAGTTTAAGACAACCCGAAGGTTGCATTACTAAATTCCATGTGATGGTTGCCAATGTAGAATGCATTCTAGACTTTAGGGTCATTAGGTTTGCAGGGCGACCTAGCTATCAAGTATTGCTAGGTAGGCCATGGATCCTACAAGCAGACTGTTAAGTTGATATACCTGTTGGTCGATTGATCTCTGGTCAATGTGCTAGACATATAGTAGTAGCTACTTATCCTGAATCTCCTCCAAGTGAGAGAGTTCATTTATCTTCGTCAGAATTTGATACGCTAGATTCTCCATCTGCTAGTGAGACGTTAAGTGAGGAATCCAATGAGGGGTCCACTACAGAGGATATCTATCACGTGACTTTGAATGAGCCAATAGAGGCTCAGGAGAGGATAAGGGATGTGGATGTGATTGAGCTTCAACCTTAGTATGATGAATGATTCACAGTCAATTAAATTAGGTTCCATGCTCAATTCGAAAGAAAGGATGGACATGTGTCCTTGATTCAAGAATTCCACGATATTTTTGCTTGGAGTTATGATGAGTTGAGAGGCATTCCTCCTAGTCTCACTGTTCATACAATTCCTTTGAAGCAAGGATATCCACCTTGTGTGACAAAAAGTAAGGAGTATGCCTTTCGAGTTAAGAACACCATATTGGGGAATATGGGAATTTCCCATAAGCTTGGGACATGTGGTCAAATCTTTGGATTTGTCATAACTTGAACACTATAACTCCAAATCGAGCGTTGTATAGCTCAATAGATTCCATTTTTCAAGTGCTTTCCAATGATAGGTCACATCATACAGTTTTGAGAAACTTATGGGCATGTTATCCGGGTGCCATTTTTTTAGTATTGAAAAAATGGGAATTGGGAGATTCCCAAACTCACTAATATTGTGTTTAAGGGACATGCTATTCTAAGAATCAACAAAACTACAAAAGACTAGCCTAATATTTTTGATTCAATAACACACCGAATGGTGTTCACCAATTGTTATCAAGAAGAAGAAGAACAATCAAATTTGTCTTTGCATAGATATCAGAGAGCTCAATAAGCAGACAACTAAGGATTACTACCCATTGCCTTTCATTGACCAGATTTTGGTTAGTGGGCAGGGAAATCTATTTGTTTATGGAATGCTTTGCTGGATATAAGTAGATGGCTATTGTGGAGGAGGACAAATTGAAAACGACATTCATTACTATCTTCAGCACCTTTTTGTATCATGTGATGGCCTTTGGTCTATGTAATGCACCTAGATCTTGGCAATGAACAACTGATAAGACCTTTGGTGATATCTCCCTAAAGGAGTTAAAAGTCTTTATTGCTAAACTGGGGGAAGCTATGAAAAGGGAGTGACAATTGATTATTCTAAGGAAATGCTTTGAGTGTTGTAGACAGTTTTGCATTGCTCTTAATCCTAGAAAGTGTGTATTTGGAGTGCCCTATGGGTTGCTACTCAGGCATGTGGTTAGTGCAACTGACCCTAAAAAGATAAGGGTTATAGTCTCTATGAGCCCATCGCGTACTCCAAACGAGATCGTTTGTCAAGTACAAATCTTTTGATAAGTATCCTTTGAGGATGTGAAGCAAGAATTAGCAAAAGCACAAATCTTAAAAGCACCTAGGAGAGGTGAACTTTTCTATGTTTTTTTAGCAGGCAACCACAATGCATAGTATCATCTACCTACTATTTAGCTCGAACTTGGGAGGAGAAATGGTGTCATCCAATTTCCTTCGCTAGTAGAAAATTGGGGATATCAGAAGTTAACTATGCATACATGGAGAAATTGTGCTTGGGAATTTTCTTTGCGAGATGAAGAAATTCAGGCATTATGTTCTCTATCTTTACGAATACAGAAGGACTCAGATTGCTGCTAAGTAAGTTGCAGCCACATGATCGTTTAGCAAAGTGGTTAATCACTTTACACGATGTCGTATTGGTGCACATCTGAGGTGTGAAATCCACCAAAAAGTTGTGTGTGTGACATTTGTTACTTTGTACATATTTAGTTGTTGTGTTTACATTTTTGTTCTGCGTGGGCAGTATAGGGAGAGAAGGCTCTCCATTAGTTTGATATTATGCAACATGAGGGCCCTGTTGCCAAACAAGTTCATATTCACATGTGTTCTAAAAGCTTGTAATAGCATTGGGGCCGTAAGGCATGGTAGAATGATACCTGATCAGATAATCAGGATAGAATCTGATTTTGATGTAGAAGTAGGAAATGCACTCATTGATATGTACTCCAAACATGGAGAACCTGCTGAAGCATATGAAGTGTTCAATGAGCTGGCAAATTCAAATGTAGTATCGTGGAATGCAATCATTGCAGGATATGCAAATCGTGGCCTTAACAAGGAAGTACAGAGGTGTTTTCAACAAATGTAGCTGGAAGGCACATCTCCTGATTCTGTGACTTTTGTTTGCAGCTCAAAAGCATGTGGCACAGCAGGAGCTTTACATACAGGCCATAGTGTGCATGCCGAAATAACAAAAAGGGGATTGGAAACAGAGAATTATGTGGGAAACACTTTGGTTGATATGTATAGCAAATGCAGTTCTGTAGCAGAAATACACAAAGTTTTTGATGGTCTGCAAGTTCAAGACAGAATTTTATGGGCTTCATTGATGGCAGGGTACACTGAACTTGGCCTTGCTGAGGAAGCAAGGAATTATTTCCAGGTGATGCGGCTGAGAGGCATGTGCCCTGATTCTGGCATATATGTTTGCAGTTTGAAGGCTTGTGGTATCTTAGGAGATTCAGAAATGGGCCAAGGCATGCACTCCGAACTAATCAAAAGGGGGCTTGAGAGGGATGCCAATGTAGGCAACACAATCATGGATATGTATATGAAATGTGGGTTTCTAGCAGATGCATGGCAAGTGTTTGTTCAATTGTTAGTTCAAGATGGAGTCACATGGAATGTTTCTCATTTCAGGGTTTTCTGAACTTGATCTTGGCGAGGAGATCCTGAATTTTTATCATCAAATGCAACAGGAAGGTATGTCTGATGTCTGTTAATGCTATCACATTTGCTTGTACTGTGAAAGCTTGTGCTTCCTCTGGTGATATAAAAACAGGCCAGATATTACATATTGAGGTAGTTACTAAGGGGCTGGAGAGAGTCCTTCATGTGGGCAGTATGCTGGTGGATATGTACAGCAAAGCTGGCTTGCTTACAGAAGCTCATAAGGTGTTTGAAGCCCTTCCAGATCGAAACACAGTTTCTTTGAATGCACTAGTAGCAGGCTATGCTGAACATTGGTTTGGAGAGGAAGTGGTGAACAGTGTGAAGAAGATGCAACTAGAAGGAGTTTCTCCAGATGCTGTGGATGAAACAGCTGATTGTTGCTAAAGGTCATCAACCAAATGCTGTAACATACAGTCAGCTGGTAATGGCACTATGTCGAGCCGATAGGGTAGAGCTTGCAAGGAATACATGCATTAAGGCTCACCAACTGCAGTTGTCTCTATCACGGGCATCATATGTCGCTGTGATGGAAGCCTGTAATGTCCATGAAATTCAATATGATTTGGAAGAGATGGGAGCTAGCTTTCTGTCTCACTCACCCATCAACTCTGCATCTGATGTTGTGAAGCCAGATTCTGAGACTGTAGAAGAAGACTTGTCTTCAGTTCAGTCAGAGTTTGACATATCTGAACAGTGACTGTATGTATGCGTACATTGGCTTACTTACCATACTGATGACTATATTGGCTTCGACAATGTCAATGCAGAATTCACAGTTTCAAGATTTCTATAATCCATTATACTGACTGAGCTGAAGGAGCGTGCTTTTGTGTAACGGAATGCGCAAGGAAGGAGGAAATTAGCCAACTATTTCGGGAAAAAGTAGAAAGAAAGGGGACTTTGGAGAGCTTCGAATTAAAAAAAAGACAAGGCAGCAGAAATAGGGGAAAGGAGGAAGCCAATGACATATGCGGAAACGCATATCAGAAAGAAGATCGAATGTTGGGATTGGGGGAGAAAAAGCATCACAGTGGAGGGGAATCGACTAGATGGGAGCTCTAACTACGCGAATTCAGCAGGAATAGATTAATCATTATTCTCAGTATCGGATGTTGCACTCGGAGAAAGGGGGAAATCGTGTAAACTGAATTTTCTGTGCACCTCTGCATAATAAGTGGGGGGAAAGTGGAATTGAGTTAAAAAGGGGAGAGCTTTCCACAAAGAGGATATGGAGCCTTTCGAAAGCGCTTCACAGAGTATCGGCCTGCTGTACATGGCACAAATGTAGCATGCTTGTTCACTGACAGCAATGTAATCAGCCAAAGAGATGTTGTGGATCTGAACATCATCAAAACTCCAGCGGGGTCAAACAACTAAACTTCAGGATTGACAATGGCATCTACCACCGCCACGGTAGAATCTCAAGCGATAGAAGACAACCGCACTGCTCTGCTACTCCAATGGATGGTCGTCAATCTGAAAACCACCTATTTGCAACCCTTAGGAAGACCTTGAGGCTTGCTTCCATCGGATCTGTATCACAGTTAGAGTATAAGGTTTATGATTACTTCTCCAAAACTCCAGCAAGTACCCAAACTCGAGAGAGTCTGCAGCAGTTTTTTTTGTTTTTTGAACAGAGTGAACTATATAAGCTGACAAAAGCAGAGCGTCTGCTGGTTGCCAATCTTGGGCCTTTGCTTTATCACTTTGCCGATGCTGTGATCTTTTCAGGTGAAGAGGGTGATCCTTGAGAGCATTCACATGCTTTTAAGGGATCATGTTGAAAACATTCCTAATGGAGATGCCTGTGGAGCTTAGCTTAGAGGACCACTGTGGATTTAAATTACAGAAAGAGAGAATTATCAAGAAAACTTACACTGCCAATAGAAGGTCAATGATACAGCGATGATACACTATATCCAAATCCAGCAAGCCCTGCAAAGACCAGGAGCTCCCTCATTATACCAGAATGACATTACCTTCTACAACAGGAAAGTCAAACGGTGTGTTCGCAGGTCATTGGAGTCATAACACGTATGCAACCTGTAATTCTGTTACAGAGATCAAATGCTTGCCTTAATCTTTGGCTGTTGATCTGTTTATACAAGGTTCAATTGTACAGCTTAAACTCGAAACTTTAGAGAATGAGAACGTCTTGTGGAGGTTGCCACTGCAAGCTAATCTGGCTGTCTGGTTGTGCTGGTTGGCAAAGGACAACATATTCTTGATTCCTTACCATCACCCACAAGTCCTGATCTTATCAAGGGGGGAGTTGCAAAGACTAGAACAATGATGGAAGATAAAGAGTTAATGGATTTGCTATTTTCTTTCCTGGATTTGGAGAGCTCGATCTGATGTCTTCTTCTTGAACCTTGTATTTGTTATTGGTAGAAATAAAACAGAGAGTTGGCATCATTTTTCTCATCTTGTTTATTCACCTGATTGATCTTCTATCTTGGAATTTCTCAAGGACCTCTGTGGTCGCAACTTTACTTTCGAAAACCCTTCGACAAGAGTTCGATTATGAGATTAGGAACAAACCACCAAAGCCGCAGGGTATTGTAAAATGCATTGTGGATTTTAGGGAGCCAAGGAAAATTTTGGATGAGCGAAGTGATATTGAGGGTTTATTTACAATCAACATAACCTCCATTCTTTCCTGGTATGCAGCGATAACGCATTATTTATTTACAGGAGGATTTGGGGCTATGTTATCAAAGTCGAAAAGAGAAAAATCAAGAAACAAGCATTAACTTTTTTTATTATAGCGGGTGTCTTGTATCGGAGAAGAGTAGATGATATCTATCGTCATTCTCTAGTACCCAATGAGGTACCATTTATTCTTGAGTGCCATGATTGAGAATGTGGGAGACATTTTGTTGATCAGATTACTACCCAAAAAGCTCTCTATGCTGGATATTGGTGGCCATCAATTTTCCAAGATGCTTTTAGTTATGTTAAGCGCTGTGATGTCTGTCAAAGACTCGATGCAAGGAAAAATCATAGGTGACCTCTCAATCCCATTATGGTCATGTTACCCTTTGAAAAATGGGGTATTGATTTTGTGGGACCAATATACCCTTTATCAACTATGTGACAGCCGTATATCATTGTAGCAACTGACTACTTTACAAAGTGGTCTGAGGCTCAAGCAATGGTGAAGGATAATGCTAAGGAGACGGCCATTTTCATTATGGAGCAAATTGTTTGTCATTTCGGTCCACCAAAGGAGATTTTGTCTAATCAAGGGGACACACATTTTGAACAAGGTTCTAGTGGCCTTGACTGAAGCTTTGAAGATTAAGCACAATAAGACTACCCTGTATAATCCTCAAGTGAATGGTCAAGTTCAAGGTACGAATAAACAACTGGTAGGAATCTTATCTAAGATTGTTTCAAAAAGCAAGTGCGATTGGGATAAGAAATTATATGTGGCAGTGTGGGCTTACAACACGACATTTAAGAGAGCCATAGGCCATACCCTGTTCAAGCTAGTGTATGGGGAGGAGTGCTTTTTGCCATTAGAAATAGAGCTCCCCACTGTGTGTTTTTCCCTCAATCATTCATTGGGAGAGGAAGAAGTGTTATAAGAACAGTATACTTCTCTGGCACATCTTGATGAGATTCAATTGCAAGCTTTTTTACATCAAGAAGTAGGGAAGAGGAGAATGAAATCCTTGCATGATCTTCGAGCTAAGAAGTACAAATTTGCAAAAGGTCAATTAGTGTTGTATTATGATGCTCAAAGGGAGATCTTTCCACAAAAATTAGAACCTAAATGGGATGGACCATACAAGATTGTACAATTAGGAAAGAATGGTCCTATGGCCCTTCTAGTAAATTTGTAGGGGGTGGAGTTTAAGACTAAAGTTAACTTTAATAAGTTGAAGTCTTACTATGTGTAAGAGCTGAGATTGGGCTTGGTGCATGTGCATGTCATTCAAGAGTCAATTATAACATGCAGTAAGTACCAAGATGAGCAGATGGGACGCATTATCCCTTATTTGGAGCATCCGTACCTTGAGCAATGTTACCACCAAGATCGAGTGATCTAGTGGAGCAAAGGGTATCAAGTTACTGAGTGTCAAGTCAGATCGTTTACGTGGGAAATTAAGGTCTATTGCCATCATTGTCACAACAAATTCTGACTAGCAAGAACTTGTGCCAATTAGACACCCTCTCTCTCTGGGCTCGATTTTGATTATCATAAGTACGAGTGAGCCAATTATTATGGCGTGGCCTATCAATGAAGCTTGGGTTTATACTTTGTATTTTGATGGAGCTTCTAGAGGGCCAGCTAAACACACGAGCATCGGTGTGGTCATTAAAGATCCCCAACCTCGGGTTATCATAAAGATGGGAGTCTATTTAGGACCCTCTTTTACTAATAATATGACAAAATACAAGGCACTGCTCATGGGGCTAAATGTAGCCCAATGTTGTGGTATTCGCCAATTATTGGTTAAAGGTAACTCATTGTTAGTAATCAATCAGTTAAATGAGACCTATAGTATGTGGGATCCCATATCACAGATGTACTATCGTGCAACCTTGGATATGTTGCATATCTTTGAGATGCTAACTTGTTAGTTAGTTCATGGACAATGGAATCACTTTGCGGATTCCCTAGCTAATTATGCTTCTGTGGAAGATGTCTTTTTTAGTTGTGGTGGTCCACGGGAGCTCTTACAATTGCCTCTTAACGTTAGCCCTAGACTACTTTCGCGTCTTCTTTCTAACATGTCATATTTTGGATGCTGATGGTTAGTTTGGATTATGAGTCAGGTAGCAAGTGAGCACCTTCCTACTCTATCATGGACGTATAGGATTGTGTATCGTCATATTCGTCAAACATCCCTTGCTATTTATGCAGAGGGGTTAGCTAATAACTTAATGCACTTAGTGTAGGGCCTAAGAGGCCTTATCCTTGGTTGGTGTAGTGCTTTAGTAGAGTAACATTAGGACCAAGGGATTGTTTTAATAGTACATTGTCCTGAGTTGTATTAAAATGTTTTATTTCGTAAGGCCAAGAGGGCCATCTCTGTTGAGTTCTAATGTTTTATTTCATTAGGCCAAGAGGGCCAGTTTGGTTGGTCGTGCAATGTTATATTTCTTTAGGCCAAGAGAGCCATATGTCTATTTGATGCAGGTACATTTAATGGTTTTTTGTTTTGGTGATTGCATCACACAGGTTGAATGAAGCGCCTAAAGGGAGCCTTTACTGCGAAGGAGCTTCTTTGTGGTCATTCTACATAGTATCGTTGCCTTTCCAAGTTTTTTCCTTAAGCTAAAAGTGTTATATATGTATGTGGGGGTTACTTTCTTTTTGTTTGTGGGGTCCAACAATCACGGCATGAAGTCCTAGGGTTTGGTTAGGTATATCTAGGGGAGATTGGAGTAGTCATCTACCTCCTATTAGGACATTGTGAGGCATTAAAGACCTGTGATAGAGGGTAATCCTTGTGACTATGTCCTTCCTGCTTGCTAGGTAGCTGTCCTAGGAGTCCCTGATAGTGTGAGGCACTTAGAACTTGCTTTCCTTGGGTCACTCTACACTTAGCTCCCTCCTTTTTACATACCCGAGTATGGAAACCTTGAGAGGGAAGGTGTTGCAAGAACAATATGATGACCAGACTATATGATTCCTTGCCTAGTAGGAGGTCCTAGTCCATAGTTGTCCTAAGTTAGGTAGGTAGTTCAGACCACTACTAGGATTTCTTTGATAGGCTTTTTAGCCAGTCTGTGTTAGAGCAGTTGGTTAGCGATTTGCTCTAGATTTTTGTTTGATTATGCTGGGCCTATCCCTTGTGGATTTTCATGCCTTTATTCTATTCAGGGGGTAGGGTGAGAGCTATTATTATTCTTTGTTGATTATCTTTTTTTGTATCAACTTGATGCTCTTTATGGTTATGGTTGTGTAGATCAATTTATGGGATTCGACGGGTCACCATATATCGTGGTTACCGATGAGAGATGGACTTTAGACCCCGAAATGTGACAAAAATGTACCAAAATATTTTACTCCAAGGCGGGAATTAAACCTCGTTGGAAGAAGTACAAATGGATTTGCCAATTTTTACAAGCCGTGGAAGATGGGATTTGAAAGCGGTTTTGAAGAGCAGTTGTGGATTTTTCCTAATTTTTCTAGGCACCTAGTCATACTAGTGCAAGTGGCCAATAGTGTGGGATGTCGAGTCAATCAGGCAAAAATTTTCAAAGCACGGATCCCTCTTAAAAAACCTACTTTCTGGGGGAGGGGGGCATTGTTTGAAAAGGTGCATCGTGATGTTGTCGCCCTCCCCCCCAATTTTGGTGATGATTTGGCTATGAGGTCCTTACAGGCTTGCAAACAACCCATGCAACAGATCTCAGCCATGAACTTCTTCATTTTCTTGCCTCTAATTGCCCGTCTCCATTCATGAAATGGCTACCTAGATGGAAAGATCAAAACTCAATCTTTCTCTCTCCTCCTCTCTCGTCTAAGAGGCTGATCACACACAGAGAATCAAATTAATGAGACTTGGGCACTTTCAACAAAACTAATTCTCCTTCTCTAAGGGTCACCTCTTCTCATCTACATATATCTTCATCGTATCTTAGGCTTTCCTAAGATTCATCTTACACTGTTGAAGAAGGGTCTACATTCTTTCCAATTCTTCTTTCCCATGAAGATTGATTTTCACATTGAAAATGACTATGGGTAAGGTCACCTTATATCCATACATAGCCTCAAAGGGTGAAACTCCAATGCTAGCCTGACTACAGTTATTGTAGGCAAACTCAACCAAGTGTGCAACCAAGAATCCCATGAATTTTGTATATCATGACAGAAATGGTGAAGATAAGTTGTTTACTCTTTCTGTCTGTCCATCAATCTGTGGATGATAGGCTCTATAAGGAGCTAATTTAGTGCTCATTGATATGAATATTGCATGTCAAAAGTTACTCATGAACTTTAAATCTCTATCATGAACAATCACCTATGGTAATCCATGTAATTGAAAAATTTACTCCATAAATTGACTAGCCACTTGTGAAGCAGTAAACTAGGTCTTGGTTAGAATGAAATGGGCTACCTTCTTGGTGAGTCTATCCACCACCACATATATTATATTTCATCCATTTTTGGTAGTAGGCAAGCTAATAATGAATTCCATGGTAATGTTTGTCCATTTGCTTCGTAGAAATAGATAACAGTTGCAACAAACCACCTAGCTTATGGGTGATGTCATTATTCTACTAATGACAAGGTATGCACTTCATAATAAAATCTTTAACATCTTTCCACAATCCTTTCCAATAAAATCTTTTGATGAACTTATCATAGGTTTTAAGAACTCCAAGATGTCTAAGTAAAGGTGAAGAAATGCAATGCCTCTATATTTTTTCAGATAAAAGGAGAAATAGAGGGAATAACGATCTTGCCTAGATTAGGCCATTTTTAAGCTAATAATGTGAGTTTTCCTCCATGAGTCCTTGCTATAATTTTTGAAAAACATAGCTAAGCTCTTTATCCAAAAGATGGGATTCCTATCATTCTTCAATCCAATCACTACGTAGCTCAGTCCATAGACTGAAACTTTACATGCCCATATACAACAAGAAAGAGAATCAGCCACTACATTGTCTTTGCTCATCATATGAGTGATGTCAAATTCATAATTTTGCATTGTAACTATCCACCTACGCTGCTTAGGAGTAAGATTGGATTGAGTGAGGAAATACTTTAGGACCATGTGATCACTTTGAACTCTAAAGTGACTGTCATATAAATAATGGTGCCATTTTTTTATCGCATGTAAGATAGCCAACATCTCTTGGCCATAGACATTCATAGCCCTTTCCTTATTTGTAAGCTTGATACTTTCAAAGGAAGTCACCCCATGCGCCTGTAACAAAACAATCCCTATGCCTCAACTGCCACTGGCATCACACTATATGGTAAACTCCTTCAAGAAATCCAGACATAGTAGAATGGAGGCAGAAGTAAGAAGTTTCTATAACTCATTGAAGCTACTATCTACAAAAGTGCATCATAGAAGAAAGCTTCCTTCTTCAATCCATCTGTTAAAGGAGTTGCAATAGTTGCATAATGCGTAATGAATTGGCAATAAAAGAAGAATAGACTAAGAAACCCTCTAAGTGAAGTAGTGGTAGTAGGTGTTGACCAATCTTTAGCACACTACATCTTCTTGGGGTCAGCCTTGATCCCTTTTTCATTAACAATATGTCCCAAGTACTCCACTTTAGTTTGCGTGAAAGTGTATTTTTTCTCCTTAGCAACAACAAAGAGTTTGTGATGCCTCAATATATCAAAAACCTTCCTCATATGTAGTAAATGGTCTTGAAGAGTCTTGTTGTGAATCAAAATGTCATCAAAGAAGAACAAGACAAAGTGGAAGAGGAAAGCCTACAAAATCTTGTTCATCAGACTCTGAAAGGTAGATGGAGCATTAGTAACCCCAAATGGCATCACTAGAAAATGGTATAGCCCTTGAGCAATCCTAAAGGCAATCTTGGTTTCATCACCTTCTCGCATATGGTTTTAATGATACCCTGACCTCAAGTTAATCTTTGTAAAGAATCTAGCCCCCTTGAGCTCATCAAACAAATCATCAATTCTGGGTACTAGGAACATGTTCTTCACTGTTATCTTGTTTAGATCCTTGTCATCAATATACATCCTAAAAGATCCATCTTTCTTTTTCACAAATAAGACCAGAGATGTATAAGGTGAAGAATTAGGTTCAATGAATCCCATTTCAAGAAGCTCATTGATTTTCTTGGCTACTTATTCATGCTCACACTTAGACAATCTGTAGGGTGTCTTATTAATTGGCTTTGAGTTGGGCTTCAAATCAATAGGATGATCTATTGCTCTCGTAGGAGGTAATGAAGTAGGTACTTCAAATAAATCCTTGTACCCCTCAAGAAGAGCTTCTAAAGCTGGATGATTTGATAAAATTTTGGACTAATCTTCAATCTCTTTATTCAAGTGCAAAAAAAAATATGTGGTGACTGGCCTCTTGTACTCCTTCTTAAGTTGTTGAATGGTGATAAGCTGAAAATCTAATTTACTAGAGATTCCCTGTAAATGGATGAGCTATCCATCAAAGATAAACTCCATATACAATTGTGAGAAGTCCATAGTAATTTTTTCCAATGTCCTCAATCAATCACACTCGAGTACAATATCTATGGACCCCCATTTTGAAAATTATCAAGTTTACTTTTGCTTCATAATTTTTAGCTCACTATAAAGAAGCCTATAGGCATATTTAAGTGTTGATTTCTTCTTCACCATTGGCTATTTGAACTCTTATGGGATGTTGTAAATCAGTGGGAAGATAATTTAATTTATCCACAACAATCGACTTATTCACAAAATTGTGTGTACTGCCATTATCTTTCAAGATAAACACAACCTTCCCATGAATATTATCCTTTATACAAAGTGTATTAGGGCTCTTAGAACCTCTCCAAGCATCCATGGAAATGAACAACTAGTGGCAGCAAGCGACTCATCATGAGTTCCTCTTGGATTAAAAGGAGCAGTTCCATGTGGATCAAAAGAAAAAGTGTTGGTAGGATCACAAAAATGGTCTTGCCCAACTTCCCCCTCAATATCCTCATTTTCAGTTGTAGTTACAAATGCATTGACCTCATTAGTATCATCCTCTAAATCTTGAAAGACTAACACACTATGAACCTTGGCTTTTGCATTTTTGTATACACACTTTATTGCATGATCAACTGTATACTTTTCTCCACATTTGAAGCATAAGCCATTCTCTTTCCTTTCTTTGTAGAGGTCCATAGGAATAGACTTTGGAATCATATTGTCTGAAGTAGATCTAAACTTCTTGTCCCCTTATTTAAATTCCACTTTTTGACTTTTTTTTTCTTGAAATTTCTTTGAGGACTTGAAGCATTGAATGATGGATAAGTTGGCACTCTTAGGCTCCCACTTGGCACATGATTGCTACCATAAATATTATCAACTTATCCCTATCTTAAAACAGTCCTTGGCTATCCATAACTAGGTTAAAATGAAGAACCCCCCTTCTATACTCTCTTCCATAACGTTCTGCAAGCTCAATAGCTTTGAAAAGATTTGTAAGGTTTTGAGCCATAACATTAGCTAATAATGAAGATTCTAAACCATACATATACTTGTGGAGTTTAGCTTCATCTCACTAATTCTCTCTACATACAATGGTAAGTTTCAGGAATTGGTTTGTATAATTTGGTACACTTAGGCAACTTTGCTGTAATCCATACCATCTCCATGCCAATTTTTCTTTTCCAAGAGGAGAGACAAAGACTTTACTCATAAGTGTCTTGAATGCATCCCAATTCTCTACAAGTATGTTCTCTTTCTTAATGTATCTCCACCAACTATGTGCAAATCCTTCCAAATCTAAAGATGAAAAATTAATCTTTAAATCATAGTTCTAGGGAATATATAAAAATAGGGTTCTAATTTTGAAATCCATTCCTTTAGATTGGATGGTGCAGATGACTGTCCATTGTACTTTGCCAAAATGATCTTATCCTTTAACTCCCTTTCATGAAAGGGTTACTGTCCCAAATTATACTAGTCATGATTAGTAGGCATTGAATCTCCAAAATAAGATGGTACTCTTCCATAGATGGGTGAGAACTAGTGTGAAACCTTTCGTATGGGGTAGAGGACCTCTAGGAGGTTTGGAATTCAACCCATAAGCTTGGAAATTAGTACCATTTAAATTACCCAAATAGTCATCATGCCTTTGTGAAGTCTTACCTACTTCATATATTGACTATTGGGAATGCCCCTTTGTCCAGTGATACCATGACCTTGAATATTTTGATTGGGTGGCTGAAGTGGAATTGAAGGCTCATTGTTTGAATGAGCTTTCTCCTTAGCTTCCTTGGTTTATATTTGCATTTGCATACATTGGGAGAATTGAGGCATTATTTGAGCATTGGATTCTAGTAATTTGTAAATTGAAGCCTTTGTTTGAGTAGGGGAATCCATGAACTTCTCAATGGAATACTTTGTTTGATTAGTAGACAATACCATATGTTCCACTCTAGATAATAGCTCCATATGCCTTTGAGTATATACCTATTCTCATCTTCACACATGGTATTATCAAGCGCACTAATTTTTTCTTGCACTTGAGGCTCTTCAAGGCTCTATTGAGGTCTATTTTCCAATATAGAATCTTTGATTTGCTGAGCATACTCATCCTAGGTCTTACTCTTTCCATTATGATTTGCCATAATAATGCAATCCTACAATACCCCTTGTCAAAAAATTGGCTATAACTTGAGCAAACTCTGATTTACAAATTTTTTTATTCAAATCTGAGCCAATGATGCCCTCTTCAAGATTAGAGCTATAGCACACCATAACAGGTTTAGAACAAAAAAATTTGCAATTCAGCCTCTATTTGAACTGTCCAAGCATGCACATTGTTTTTACTTGTAAGTATCCTATTTTCACATGTGAGAGTAAAATGGTAGTACCTAATGGCTACCAAACCCTATAAAAATGTGGATAGGACCTATGGATAATCTATAGCATGTGCACCTATACTTCAATGATAAAGATGGTACCTGTAATAACCTATATATACCCTACAGTGTCCTGTAAATCCCCTATTTCACCTTGTTTGGATCTTGAAGGTAATTGAGCCTTCAAAAGTGCTTCAATCTTCAATTTTCCACTTGTTGTAACTATGTGAGGGATAAAACAATAGGAGAGGCTCCCTACATGGGCTCCAAATCACCAAGAGAGGTGGGCAAAGTTTTCCTCGGGTTGGTTGGTTGCATCTCTTTGGAATCTTTAATAGTGGGGGAGGGTCACCTCTCTATTGTCCCACTATCTAGTGGCATACTACTCTAATCAATTAGCATGATATGCATTTTTGAAAATTTTCATTCAGATCTTTACATGAAATGCAAGAGAATTGAAATTTGGAAAAATGAATGGGAGCCATGAATGAACAATCATCAGTAAATCAATGGATTAGACTAACCAATCTTATCAATCAATTGGGCTTTAATAAATTGGATCGAGTGTAATGTTGAAACTTCAATCAAGAACTTCTAATTCATTGATTGAATCTAATACGAATCAAGTAAACAATGCATTCCATGAATGGGTTGATTTAAGCAATGGTTGGCTGATAATTGAAATTTTACAATTCTTTAATCTCTCAATCAATTAGATGAAGCTCGGCAATTAGATGAATGAGAGAGATTAAGAATTGAAGAGGAATACATTTTGTTATTTTGATGAAGGCTTGAATGATCCCCAAATGCTTAATGAAGCCTCGAGTTGCCAAAATAATATTCAATCCTTGTGCATTTAATGCTTAGAAACAAATTTGAAGCTTCAAAAGCTTGAGATTGAAGCCTTAAACCTGTTTCCCCCAAAGATACTCTTGAACTTCAATCCTTGGCCATTTGTGCTCAATCCTAGTAAATTCTTCAAGAATCTCTACTGAAATGAATCCCATGGCTGAAATAATAAAGAATATTTAAGAAAATGAAAATAAATTGAAGCTTGAGCTGAAGCTTTCATGGCTATCCATGGATTTCATAGTTAGGATTTCAAAAGAGCTTGAGGATGAAGAACGGAATCCAATCTTGATGATTAGCAGAGGATTTCACTTGCTAACGACTAGTTGAAGCACCATGGCCTAGAGAATGGACAAGGAGAGCAGGGAGTTGGTTGAGATTAGCCCAAAAAATGTGCCCCATTTTTTGATGTTGTCTTGCACACTATGAGGAAGCTTGTGTGGAGATGATGGATAATGAAGATGAAGATCTTGAAGTAAGGAAGCTTGATTGGGTGTTACTTTTTCAAGAAGAGCCAGGGTTTGAGATATAGAAGAAGATCTTGGTTACCAACTCCATTGAACCTATAGGAAAGCTTCAAGAAAGGGAAAAGACAACCCTCTCTTGGAAAAATAACCATAGTTTATTTCCCTTCCAAGTCCGGTTAACTTCTATTTGACTATCTTACCTTCAAACTTACATGAAAATTTAATGACAGCCTACTATGTTATCCTTCTACCATCATGTCTATCCCAAAGATATCTAGATTTATTCTTCTTACAACTATAGATATCCTACAAGCCACTACTAGTCACTGTCCATGTCTTGTACTTGTAGTACTTGTCTGAAATTGGTTTTTATGATGAAAACTAGGAATGAACATGAAGAAAAAGACAAGAAAATTTGAAAGAACAATGCTTTGATACCGCTTATCAAGGAGTGGACCACAGAGAGAAAAAGAAGAGAGAGAAGATGAGGTAGAGAAGAGAGAGAAAGAGAGTGACAAGGAGAGAGAAAGAGTAGAAAAGGAGAGAGAAAGAGAGAAAGAGAGGAGAAGCCATAGAAAGAGAGAAAGAGAGGAGAAGCCATAGAAGTTGTGAGCAAGGTGATAAAGAAAGAGACAATAACATATTAATGTTCCAAAAAGATGTGAAAATTTATATGTCTCTCCCTTTTATACCTATGTTAGTGCGACACAGTAATATTATTATTTCTACACTAAACATTTCTTCCCAGTTTATTACAAGTCTACTGTAAAATATGTCTACCAGGTGACTTTGAATGAGTTGATAGAAGCTCGAGATAGAATCAGAGATACATATGTGATTGAGCTAGATCTCAATATGTTGGATGAGTGATGATCAATTAAATTAGGATCTATGCTTAGTCTAGAGGAGAGGATTCAGGACTATGTACCCTTGATCCAAGAATTTTGTGATATTCTTTCCTAGAGCTATGATGAGCTTAGGTGTATTCCTCCTAGTCTGGTTATGCATAATATTTTCCTAAAGGAGGGTACCCATCCTGTTTGAAAAAAACTGAGATGTATACCTTTTAAGCTAAGGGATGGACTATTTGAGGAGCTACAAAATTTGTGTACGACGACTAGCATGATATTTCCTGTACAACACATAGAGTACTATTCATTGGTAGTTATCAAGAAAAAGAAAAATAATCAAATTGAGATTTGCATAGATTTTAGGAATCTTAATGAATAGATGGTCATAGATTACTATCCATTGTCATTCATTGATCCTATTCTAACTCAACTAGTGGGTAGGGATATCTATTCGTTTATGGACTGCTTCACTGGTTATAACCAAATGGCTATTGCAGAGGAAGATAAGTTTAAAAAATATTTATTACTATATTTGGCACCTTTACGTATCATGTTATGGCTTTTGGATTATGCAGTGCTAGGGTAGCAAGTAAAACTAATAAAACTTTTGGTGATATTTTCCCGAATGACTTGAAAATCTTCATTAATGATCTAGGAGTAGTCGCCACAAGGGAGAGACATCTTATAATTTTGAGAAATGTTTTGAGCATTGTAGGTAGTTTTGCATTGCTCTTAATCCTAGAAAGTGTGTCTTTGGAGTGCCCTACGGATTATTGTTGGGCCATGTGGTTAGCTTGATTAGTATTGTGACCAATTCTGAAAAGATTAAGGTTATCATCACTATGAGTTTGCTGTATACTCCTAAAGAAGTGTATATATGTGTAACGTGACCGCCTATCGGCTGTCCAAGCATGTTTTTGGCAGTCCATCGAGAGACGATTCTAAGCGATGCCGCTTGGCACTCCCATTGAATGTCACGAGGTTTGTCACCTAGGGTTTCTCAAGTCCCCACCTCGCAACAGAATGTTTGCGGCCAAACCCACTAGGATCGACTTGAAACTTGAGTCCCTAGTAGTCAAGGTATCTTGACATCATTCGAGCATCGTGTTTTGGACATCCTACTTTATGCATAGATACCCAAGCAGAAGCAGACCCATGCCGCAGTTGGTTCAAAGAGAATGGAAAATAAGAGGGATGTGGCGCTCAACCTCTCTGCCCATAGGGGATAGTCCCATTCCGATCCCCTAAATTGGTATGATTCAGGGTTTTAACCTTACGATTGCTAAGCGTTGGTTGTCAATAAACTTTGTGAGAAGCCTCCCAGTTCTTTGAGACCACCCTACCGTAGGATAGACCTGTCAGGGGTTCCGCCTTCCTGCTTCCCTCCTTAAGTGTACTTTAGTTATCGAATTAGCCCTATCACTTTTAGGCATGACATGTGAAAGCAACTTCCTTAATTAGCCTCTTAAAGGATAGGGTTTATTCACATCATCGTATGGCACTGACACGAAAACAAATTCAAATAGGTTCCTTGGAAGTAAACTTAATATTAACAATGTATCACAGATATGAGTCTTGTTCAAAAGGAACGATATCCACAATCTGTAAGGATGCACTTTATTTCCACCAAGTTTCCTCCTTGCACTAGTAACAAGGGCCCCTTGAGAATCTATCGCAAGTCACGCTAATCATTTGAGTAGGATCCGGAGGCATGGAATTTATAGCCAGGTCCCCCCTAGCATCCCAACGTCCTCCTACGTTCAAACCAACCCACTAAGAGACCTCTCGTGAGACGGGTTCGGTCTACATTCCCATCATGGCTATTTAGAACTCCCTTGGCTACGGTTGGCGGCTAGCTGGGGGTGGTTTGACATGCTCTTCAAAAGTTCAACCTGATTCATTATTCTCATTTATGAGTTTGGGATTACACAATCTTTTTTTAGAAGCGGTGTTCCTAAAGTTACAAGCATAAACAAAGGTGCATGTGAGTGCTTGAGACATCTACTAAGGTGGCAGAGTCGCAGTGTGTAGGGTTGAAGGTCACCACAGGGGTTTGGCAAGAGAAGAATGTATGGGGGTTCAAGAGCTTAGACTCCAAAGATGGTAGAGATAAGAGAATGGTTAAAGGTTTCAAGCCAAGTTCTTGAAGATAAGTGATAGCAAGATGAAGGTAGATTCAAGGAGAGGAGTAGAAGAAAGAGAAGGAGTTCGAAGAGATTGAAGATGTAGAAGAATACTTCCAAAAAGAATTAGAAATTTTAGAAAAATACTAACAGAGATGAAGCCTATTAGTTTCTTTCAGCATTATGAGAAAATATAACTCTAATTGACAAAAACATGTACAAAATAATACATTCCTCTATGCTACTCAAATCGCCAATTTGATCGTTCCAATGGCTCCAAAAGGGGGGGTTAAATAGTAGGACACCTGACCAGAATCTTGCCAGATCACTCCTTCTTCATCTTCCACTTTCGGAGTGTTATTCATTGTCTAAAAACAGCAATCGTGCATCGCGCGATTTCGCTAATCTCTCTTTTTACATAAAATCCTCTCAAATTAGCTAAAAGCTACATGCTTTCTTTTACATGCCATCCTAATCTAGAAGTTGTCTATAGTTTTGTAGATTTTTTTACAAGAGATAATATCTAGAATATTAAAAATTGACTAAAATCTAATATTTTTGAACCATGGATACTAACATTAATGTCTAAAATGGCATTGGCTCTCTAAATCTAAAAGAAAGCCACACTCTAGATTTTTTTACATGGTATGCACGTAGTGGCACGACAACGGTCCCTATCTTGACGCTTAGCGATTGATCTTCTTGCCTTGGTGGCAATTTCCAATATCCTCTAAGGGTTAGAAAATACCATCTTTCTGACCTCGCTCCTGCGTGATAGGAGCGAGCAATTATGCACTTGGATCTATATCTTATAGTTCTCAAATGGAAGCTATCCTAGCTTGCTAGTCTTTAATCCATGGTTCTTGTCATTGGAAGAAACGACACTCAAACCTCTTGTATTAACGAAAGATTGTGTAATGGTTAAAGGTGATATCTTCAAAGTTGTTTCAGCTTTATTGAGGCCAGATTTGGAATAGAGGCCAGTGAGTGTTTTACTGGTCTCATGCTCCACTTTATGAAGTAACAATAGATTGGCTCAATTTCCTTTAATTCCTAAAGAAGTCGAGTTAAGCCCCATATAGTATTTATCTCATTTAACTACCTGAGCAATTAAGGTTAACGCTTCATATGCATGTCTTATTACTATCTTTAAGATGAATCGCTAGTAGTGTTGTTGAAACCGTCTGTGGTACCTGCGAGTCTTTCCTAGGATGATGATGCCATGTGGAATTCTACTCTTGGGAATTTCTTTTCAATGCACTTATGCAAATTATAAATAAAGCTTGTATATTTCTTTTGTACCAGGAACACGAAGTCATCAGGCCTAATGCATGTGCAACCTACATCTCTTTAAAGGATCATAGGAACCCAAAACCCAGTTTTTTGTTGAAATGACTTAAACATACTTAACCCAATTATTATAGCACTCACGATTCTCATGGTCTTGATTCAAGATTTTACCCCTACCTTTTCAATTTAACCAATTTAAGGATGCAAAAAAAAATACGATTTCCACTTAATGACGAATATGCATAAACGTCCTAACAACCCATTTTTCAATACCTTCAAGCATGCCAATGTTAGTGCATAATCTAAAGCATTACGAGCACAATCAACAAGTTCCTTGATTTTTTTTGCATGCATGAATGCAAAATCTTTCGTGCAATTTATTCTTTCAAAACATGCCAAAGTGCAAATAAACACAATTTCCAACATGATAGAATGATGCAACCTAAATGGTGGTTGAAGCGATACAGAGGCTGGGAATCCCCCTTCCTCAGTTCCCTAGCGAAGACTGCTCTTTTTATCATTTCCTCGCATTAGGGCAATGGAAAACACAGCTGATTATTTGTAGGTCTCAACCCTTCAATAGAATTAATACATTAACGTGAATAGTAAATACATTAGTTATCATAGACTTTTACCAAATACTTCTCCCTTCCCAATGAAGTCGACCTAAGTTCTTAAGGCCTCCCATCAGAGTAGGATTTATGGGATGCACCTAATTACCAAGTGACGTGGTTCCTTGAGTTGCAGTTCCATTAGTTGAAGCAGGATTTACATTCGATTGGACTTTACTTCACTTGGGAGGCATCGTACACTTTTGGTTTTTCCTTTGTGGCTACACGCCTAGGTTACGAGAAAGACGACTCCTCGTGGAGGGAATTTGTCCATGAGAACCTTCTTGAAGGGGGGGAAAAGAAAGAGGCAATCTTGGAAGTCTTCAAAGAGAGAGAAATTCCCTCTCTCTCTCTCCTTCTTTCTCTTTCCTCTCCCTTTCCCTCTCTCTCTCTCTTCTCTCTTACTATCCCTCTTTTCTCTTACTCTCCCTCTCCCTCTCTCTCTCTCTCTCTTTCTTTCTCTTTCTCTTACTCTCTCCCTCACACACACACACACACACACACACACACTCTCTCTCTCTCTCTCTCTCTCTCTCTCTCTCTCTCTCTCTCTCTCTCTCTCTCTCTCTCTCTCTCTCTCTCTATTTCTCTTTCTCTTACTCTCTCCCTCACACACACTCACACTCACTCTCTCTTTCTCTTTCTCTCTCTCTCTCTCTCTCTCTCTCTCTCTCTCTCTCTCTCTCTCTCTCTCTCTCTCTCTCTCTCTCTCTCTCTCTCTCTCTCTCTCTCTCTCTCTCTCTCTCTCTCTCTCTCTCTTTCTCTTACTCTCTCCAGTCATCACTAGTCGGTAGCAATGACCCTCCTCCCCTGCTCTTCACAACACCCCACGGCCCTTTTATAGAGGGGGCAGTTGGGGTAAGGTATGGAGACCCTCCCCCTCCTCCACGGCATGTGGTAGCCCCCTACCTCCTCCAATGACACGCGGCACCCCCCTCCCCAATTGTGATACATGACAGCGCCCCCCCCCCCCCCCCCCGCCGTCCACCGGTTGGTGGTGTGAGCACAGGAGATTTATTCCCCTTTTTTCAATTTAAAAAATCATTTAATTAGGGGGGATCAAATGGCGAAAAGGTTATAATCTTTCTGTCATTAGTCGAATACTATCGACAATTTGTTAATGCAATGGCTGAGAGGACATTGCCATTGACAAATTTATTGTCTTTTAACTCTCTATTTATTTGGAGAGATCCCTATCAAGTATCCTTCAAAGATGTGAATTAGGAATTGGCAAAAGCATTGGTCCTAAAAGCACCTAAAAGGGGTGAGATATTTTATATATTTTTAGTTTCTACGATATATAATATCAACTACTACTTAGCCTAGATGGTACCATCCGATTACATTTACTTGCAAATTGGGGGTGTTCGAGATTAATTGTACCTACATTGAGAAATTTTGCCTTGGGTTGAACTTTGCAAAATCAAATTCAGACACTACATCTTATATAAAAAGGTAGTATTTTATATGAAGGCAGAGGGGTTGAGGCTATTAATGAATAAGTTGCAACCACTTAATTACCTCGCGAAGTGATTGATCACTTTGTAAGGGTTTGACTATGAAATTAGAAGTAAGCTACCAAAGTTATAGGGCATCGTTGAATGTCTTGTAGATTTGAAGGAGCCAAGGAAGTCTTGGTTGAAGGTAGTGACCTTGACAGTTTGTTCAAAATCAATACGGCCTCCATTCCATCCTTGTATAGTGCCATAAAGCACTATCTATTCACAAGAGAGGTTGGACCCACTTTGTCCAAATTTGTAAAGAGTAAAATTAGGAAGAAAGTCCTAAAATTAAGAAGAAAGTCCTAAAATTTGCATTGATTATAGGAACATTACATTAGTAAGGAGTCCATGATGTTTATCGCCAATATGTTATGCTTGATGAGATTCTTCTGATCTTGGAAGAGTGTCATGACTCTAATTGGGGAGGGCACTTTGCTTGACGATTGAGTGTACATAAAGCTTTGAGAGTCTAATATTGGATACATATCAAAGACATGACAAAAGGAAGAATAGGAAGTGCCTACCACTGACTCCTATCATGTCTATACTACCATTTGAGAAGTGGAGCATTGATTTCATTGGACCTATACATCCTTCCTCAACTACATGAAAGCATTATATAATAGTGATAATATTTCATGAACTGGTCAAAAGCCCATGCTATGATGAAGGATAATGCTAAGAAAATAGTTACTTTTATTTTGGAGTAGAGTATTTGACATTTTGGTCCACCTAAGGAGCTTGACTGATAATAAGACCAATTTTGCACTTAGAACTGCTCTATCCTAGATTGGTAATAACAATCAAGTTCATCTAGTAGCTTTGCACTCAAGAAAATTCTCTATTGTAAAAATCCACTTTGAAATTCATGGTAAAGAACTTCTATCTATTGTGGGTCCCTTGGAGACTTGGCAACACCTACTTGAAGGCACCCCTCATAAGATCATTATCTATATGGATCACAAGAATCTAAAATATTTCATAACCTCTTAGGTCTTGAATTGTTAGTAATCAAGATGGAGTGGTTTTCTATCTAGGTTTGACTTTGTCATTACTTATAGGCTTGGCCACTAACAAGGAAAGCTAGACGCTTTATCTTGAAGATAATACCTAGTTGACATATGATTTTTGATGCCGAGAAGTGCTTAAAAATAGCCAAAAATTTTGAATTTTAGGGGAAAAATGACTTCGTTGAAGGAAGCAGCTACAATCAGTATGATTTTAAGCGATCGTGGATGTATGATAGTGGCAAAGCATGAGGTTTGGCCTTAGTTTGCCCTATCTTTTTGTCACAGTGTGTGATTTATTGCTTTTTATACATTAAACCATGACAAAACAACCTCTATACACCTATGCAACGAAGCAAAACTTAAATGGTGAGGGGGAGGAGGATTTTGTGCAACAGTTTGAGGGCTGAAAAAATACAAATTTTGATTGTTTTTCCTATTATTTGGAAATAAGGGATCTACTAGCACAAGGTTCACCTTGGTGCTAGATTCTTGCAATGAAGTATATATGTATTAGTTGGAATTCATGAAAATATTGTTTGCATACTAGCACATAGGCTGATTTCAAAACATAAGTGTTTGTGCACGATGAGATATCCACTATTGCATTGATCATACATATGGTATCAACTCTTGGAAATGCATAGTAATTGTTTGAATTATAGTTGACCCATGCTTGAGAGGATGAGATTCCCCTTGCCATAGGTTAGTCGTTCGTTTCTTGGGGGAAATTATTGGTGAGGAAACATGGTATCTCCTGAATCTCATTGAAAAAAAAGAGGGGAGTCTTGTGCGAAAGTATTTATATATAAAAGCAGTGCATCGAGGGGCCAATCCCCAAGATGTAGGAGAGCTGTAGTGGGACCATGACAATCAGCCAATGGGGTGCCTCCTATGTCTATGATACATGGCATTTATTGCCAATATGTGTGGGATACCCCCTTTGAGGGGTTTTTTGAAAGGTGCCATTGGAATCTTATCCAGCTAAAAATGCAATATTAGATGTAAGTAGTGTGCATTTAGTTATTACAGATGCTCCTGGCCTGCGAGATTGTGTAGTGGTGGAGGTGTCTGTTGTGTGCATGAGGTCTGGCTAGTGCCATAGCCAATGCCGGCCCATTTTTGGTCCCATCAGTGGTGCGTCTACCAGGAGCCATCTCAAAGTGGTGGTTTCTGAATCTAGGGTCTCTTGGGACCTACTTGTTAGTTGATGTCCTCTGAAGAGATCTATCAAGCCAAACTCCAAAAACACGAGAGAACCGAGAGGGCTAGATAGAGAGCCGAAATCAATAGGCGTTATTCTCCTAAAAGGAGTAGTCTTGAACCTATTCAAGGGTGAGGTCTTAGTAACCTTAGCTTGAATCAAAGTCTGTCAGGAGGTGGAAATTCTAGTACTTCCCCCCTCCCAATTAATCTGCCCAGTTCGAGTGGTGTGACAGCTTTGCCTCTCCTAATTCCATTAGCAAATCCAATCATTGCCATGGCACAACCTATTGCAATCCTTACGGGAAGGTAGATTTGAAAGCCTTAGGTTTTCCCCTAACCAGGGTGTGGAGCTTCATATATGGGAGTTCCAAAAGCTAATGTTTAACTGTCATATCTAAGAGGAAGGGCATCTAATGATGTCATTCAACATGACCCTAAAGGGAAGGCCAGCTATATGGTATCACGGCCTTGAGGTCCGAACCATAACCACTGTGGACTTATTTTATGAAGCCTTCTGAAGGGAGTTTGCTCCTAAGAGGGGTGGCCAATATTGGCTACGCGTGTTGAATTTGACACGCCAAGAACCACATGAAGATATACAGGTGTATGCCAAGAATATAAAAGAGGTTTCCCATAAATTGGATGCCTCTATCCCTATCCCACCTACTACCCAGTTACAATACTTCTTGCATGGTCTTGATTTTAACATCCAGGTGCAGCTGAGTAGTGACACCTTGGCGAATATAGACACTGCCATTAGACAAGTGCAAGAAATAAAATCTCAATTGCAAGCAGCCTATGCTTCTCGAACCAATCCCAATATGGGCCTAGCATTGGAAAATAATTCGCAACTGATCAATGGCAGTGGAAGCCAAGGGATAGGGATGGCCAACCCTAAGGGGAGAGGGAACGTGGTGCCAAATGTGCCTTTATTGCCAGCTCTGACTAGTATGACTATGCCTATGGCTAGTCAAATGCCTCCAAATGTGGGAGGCCAAGCAGCGAACTCTAATGTTGTTCATGTGGGTCAGCAACCAATGCAACCAATGCCTAATCAAATTGTGCGATCAAGGGATCAACGGATAGATGATTAGGGCTATGAGTTGAGTTCGTCAAATGTCCTTAGAGAAGTCAAGGACATGATGAAGCACTACACAGATATGATCTCTGAACAATATCGACAAATAACCGTTGACGTTAATTTTTTAAAGAAACAACAGAATCTCTAATAGGGAGTCGACGCCCTGAAGAGGGTGCACCCTCTGGATTTAGTTGCAAATGGTGTGGTGGGCAACATTATCCATGTAATTGCCCAAATGTCAAGTGCGACATTTGTGAGAAATCCGGCCATTTAGCAGCCACTTGTTGGAGCACGATCAGTTCTCTCTAGCAAGGCAGTTGGCAACTAGGGCCTGTTAATCATCATGTGCAAGGAATCAATTTTTAGCATGATGATGGGCCGAAACAAATACTCAAAGGGGTAAGGCTACTGTCGAAGAACTTCCAGGTGGCAGTGGGGCGAGCCTCATTGAGGCTATGCAGGTTAATGGCACTGAAGCTTCTAGCCTACGTGCCGTAACAAGAGGGAAAAAAATAGAGAAGGCGACAAAGATAATGTAAAATCGGTCGATGGAGACCCTAGGCAGGATGATAAAGAAACAAAGTTCTAAATCTTGACAAGGATGGGGGACATCTGAAGCCCATAGAGAGTAAGGCCGATGCCAAGAGAGATAAAGAGGTATCGAGAAAGAAGGTGAGAGTTAAAAAAGGGACAATAAAGCTGGTGCAGCATCCTAAAGAGGATATGCTTTTGTGCGAGAAGCGAGCTTTAGTGAATTATCACGACTTTGATTTAGCTAGCTCCCTTTGCGATGTTAAACTAGATGTGAATCTCTTGCAAGGTGGTTCCATACGTAATGTATGGTACATATAGATATGTTCTATACGTCGTTCTGTATGGATAAATTTTTTATGTACGTAAAAATGTGTACCTTTGTAAAAAAAAATAAACAACAGGATATTTTAGGGTGTTTCCCACTATATATTAAGCATAAAGATATATACATTCCCTGTTGAGATATCAAGCTCCACTCGCAATATGCCAGGGTGACCGTTGTGCATTTATGTCACCGACTTGTTAGCTGCAAATGCGGTTGGTACACTGCCCATGAATAATAGCTAGATGACAGCTATCCTTATCTACTCTAGTTCATGGCTCAGTTAGTATGCCACCTTAGTTAGTTGAGTTTGGTTTGAGACCCATACATAGGGTTCTTTTATTTCTCTATACTAGAGTTGTTTTTGGCTTACACAACTAAAAAGAGGAAAATTGTTTTCAACCTCCACCTTTGTGTGTATTTTCCCATTGTGTAAGTGAGAAAGCTACAAGTGAGACTCCTTCCTTCTCTCCCACAATCTTGACATGGTATCAGAGCCTAGTTCGTGGTAAGGAGCTCAAGAAAGCAAACCAAGTTCGCGATGTTCTGGTAAGAGGACCAATGTTGCTTTCATTTTTCGAGTCTAGGAGCAAGTCTCTACAGGTAGGACAGGCGGAATGTGCAAGAGTGCATTATCTCAGATTGAGACGCCTTTCGCGGTGTAGCAAGAGGGCAATATATGCTGTGAAAAAAGGCTTTAGCCCTTTTGTTGCCCTACTTTTTGATTCGAGGCCATTTCGGGGCCTGTTTTGGAGACGGAAGTTTTCCCCACGCACTCAGGAAAAGGCCCTGTCTTTTGTTGTGCGACCATTATTCTACAGGTCGGTGAAAAGTTACTACAGAAATTGCATCATATACCTGTGTGTAGATGTCAAGATTGTGGGATAGAAGGAAGGAGTCTCACTTGTAGCTTTCTTGCTTGCACAATGGGGGAATACACACAAAGGTGGAGGCTAAAAACAGTTTTCCTCTTCTTAGTTGTGTAAGCCAAAAAGAACTCTCATACAAAGAAATAGAAGAACCCTATACATGGGTCTCAAACCAAACTCAACTAACTAAGGTGGCATACTAACTGAACCACGAACTAGAGTAGATAAGAATAGCTGTCATCTAGCTATTATTCATGGGCAGTGTACCAACCGCATTTGCAACTAACAAGTCGGTGACATAAATGCACAATGGTCACCCTGGCATATCACGAGTGGAGCTCGATATCTCAACACTCCCCCTCGAGCTCAATCCCAATTCCTACACACCAAGCAGGTCTCTGAACTTGCGTAGTTTCTCTGTGCCCAATGCCTTCGTGAATATGTCAGCTACCTGATCCTCTGTGCTAACATAAACTAGATCAATAAGACCTAGTAAAACCCTCTCCCGCACATAGTGATAATGCACCTCAATGTGCTTTGTTCTAGCATGATAGACTGGGTTATTTGCCAAGTGTATACTACTCATGTTGTCACAATAAATGACAACTGGCCCATCTGTAGGCTAATGCATATCATAAAGTAGCTTATGCAACCAAGCTACCTCACATGCAGCCATTGCTGCACCTCTGTACTCAACCTTTGTGCTCGACAAGGCAACTATAGGCTATTTCTTGCTGCTCCAAGTGACTGCAACACTCCCAAAAGAGAACACATATCCACTGGTAGATCGTGTATCAGAGATACTACCAGCCCAATCAGCATCAGTGTATCCATGCAACTGTATCTGAACCCCAGTCTCATAAAATAGTCCATAGTGAAATATGGACTTCACATACCTGAGTATGCGTCTAGTTGCATCCAAATGCTATTTCCTTGGAGCCTACATAAACTGGCTTACCAATCCAACAACATAGCTCAAATCTGGCCTGGTAATAGTCATGTAAATCAGACTTCCTACTGTGCGCCTGTACATAGTAGGGTCTTCCAGAAGCTCACCTGCATCTGCGCTCAACTTCACATTCTGCTCCAAAGGAACTAAAATAGGCTTACAGCCTATCATCCCATATTTGGATAGCATGTCCAATCCATACTGCCTCTGCAAGAGCCATATCCCGCTTGGTGATCTTATCACCTCAATGCCCAAGAAATAACGCAATTCTCCCAAATCCTTCATCTCAAACTTCTGCTTCAATAGCATTTTCACATGAAGAATATCTTCATCACTATCACCTGCCATAATTAAATCATCAACATAAATGACAAGAAGCATAATACATTTCTCTGTTTTTCTCACATAAAGTGAGAAATCTGCCTTGGAAATCTGAAAGCCAATAGTGACAAGATACTGTCCTATCTTGTCAGACCATGCTCTAGGTGCTTATTTCAAGCCATATAAGGCTTTCTTCAACCTACAAACAAACTCAGGATGAACAATATGCACATAACCTGGTGGCTGCTCCATATAGACCTCTTCTTCCAAATCACCATGCAAGAAGGTATTCTTTACATCCATTTGATGTAAAGACCATCCCTTTGATGCAACCATAGCAATGACTGCTCTTACGGTTACCATCCTTGCAATCGGACTGAATGTTTCTTCATAATCAATGCCATATGTTTGTGCATACCCCTTGACTACTATCTTGCCTTGTATCTGTTCACAGAACCATCTGCATTGTGCTTCACCTTATAAACCCACTTACAACCAATTGCATTCTTATCTTTAGGCAAATGTACCAATTCCCATGTAGCATTTGCTTCCAAAGCATCCATTTCTTCATCCATGGCTTTCTCCCATTTTTCTTTTTCCATGGATTTCTCAAAAGAAGTGGGTTCTGGTTCCTGTATCACTTTGACCATATAGACATAGTGAATGGCTGTAAATCCATCATATTTCAGCCTATCCACAGGATACCTAGCTCTGGTATACCTACGCAAAGTAGACTCACTTCTAGGTGCTCTCAAAAAATCCCTGGCCTTTCTTACGCCAGGTGTAACAATAGAAGGAATACCCAACTCATCATCAATGCTCTGTTCTGAGCCACTGGATTCACCATCCACATAAGAGTGACCTGCATTCACATCAAACATGGGCTGATCTACCTTCTCTTTTCCTTTTCGTGATACCTGCATACCACTATCTACATTGCTTTGAGGAGATTCTCCTGATCTCAATCTGCCTGTCCATGGCGAAGAATATGAACCACTGCTAGAGGACACTCCAGGTTCACTAATATCTTGTGACTACTACTGTGAATTCTGTGCAGCATTACCATTTTGTGCATCTACATTATCAATCACATTTACTGGTTTATACCAGCTACTCATCTCATCAAAAACATCTCTACTCACTATAAACTTACAAGTAGAAGGGTTATAGCATCTATACCCTTTCTGCTCTGCAAAGAGTAACCAATAAAGATGCACTTCTCAGCTTTTGGATCCAACTTGGATCTCAACTCATCTGGCACATGAACATAGGCAATGCAACAAAAAAATTTCAAATGATAAATATCTAGTTTCCTACCAATATACCTCTCCTCTGGAGTCATCCCATGTATTGCTACAGTGGGAGTCTTATTCATTATGTAGACTGCTGTAGCAACTGCTTCAACCCAGTAAAAATCTGGCACGTCTTTTTTGTTGAGCATGGCACAAGATACCTCTCCAATATGCTTGTTTTTCCTTTCTGCAATTCCATTTTGTTGTGGGGTATGACTGCATGAATATTGCTGCTTTATGCCATGCTCCTGCAGGAACCTTGCAAACTCGTTTGAGAGGTACTCTCCCCCTCCATCTGACCTTACACATTTTATTTGCAAGCCTGTTTCTTTTTCAACCATAGCTTTAAGAGTTTTGAAATGCCCAAACACTTCACTTTTCTTTTTCATAAAATACACCCAAACTTTTCTGCTATAGTTATCAATAAAAGTGACAAAATAATGATATCCTCTAATAGATGCAGCTCTAATAGTCCACACATTAGAGTGGATTAATTCCAATGGCTTCTTACTCTCTTGAACATGTCTAGGAAATGGTTTCCTTGCCTGTTTTCCAAATTGACAGGCTTCACATACCTTATGCATTTCTGCAACCTTGAATTTAGGCAATCCTGTAACAATATTTTAGGCTTGCATTGATTTAAGTTGCTGTACATTAACATGACCAATGCGTTTATGCCAGATATCAATATCTGTAACTACATCGGTCCCATGTGCAAACATTGTTGCACTCAATTCAGGCATGTCTGCATCCAACGTAAGCATTCTACCCTTCTTATTTCCTTTTGCTATCAAGCGACCTTTATTTTTCATATCCTTAACAAAGCATCCATGAGGATTAAATCTGACTTGCAAGCCCTGCTCAACCATTTGACCAACAGAAACTAGGTTCTTGGTGATATTCAGAACATGAAATACATTCGATAGGTATTTCTTTTTCCCATCCTACATAGACAAAGGAATTTTTCCAACCTGCACAATAGGATGTGCAGTATCATCAGCAGTCCCCACAAATCCGGTTTTTCCATTTTCCTTGCATCCTACATCCATTTTGCATGACTTGTCATGTGGTTTGACACACCTGAGTCAACATACCACACTTCGTTGCCTTCTTCTACACTTGTCATAAAATTTTTCATGTGCTGCACCATAAACAAATGCTCATTTCTGCCATCACCCTGTCTACTAGAAGATGCATAATTCCCTTGTTGCAATTTTCCATTCATGATGTCATTCTGCTTTTTATAGCAATCTTTAGCCATATGATCCATTTTACCACAGTAGTAGCATTCAACATTACTGTTTGCATTTTGGCCTCTTTGCCATCCACCACGACCTCTTTGGCTCCCCCTACCTCTAGAGTTACCACGTCCTGCTCCATAGGATTGGTTTTCTTGAGTTTGCTGCATATTCTGATTTCTACCACGGCCTCCAGATCGGCCTCCTCTACCTCTGCCTCTACCTCTTCCAGCATTTGAGTAGAAGACAGTTTCTTTTGAAGTTCCTCCTGAAGAAGATGCACCACCATTTCTCTGCTCCTCAGAAATTAAAAGAGCAATCAACTCCTGAAAATCAGGAAATCTTTCACGAACGGAAATGGATGTTCGAAACTGTGCATAATCCTTCCCTAGACCATTCAAGGTCACAGAAACTAAATCATTATCTTTCACTGGCGACCCAATGGAAGCAAGTGCATCTGCAATCTTCTTCACCTTCATGTGGTAGTCTTTGATGCTCATACTTTCTCTTTGCACACTGTGCAACTCTTGCTTGAGCTGCATTTTCCTAGCTTGTGTATTTGTGCTATATATTTTTGACAAAGTATCCCATGCCTCCTTTGGAGTACTTGCATCCTGAATATCCACAATTATAGAGTATGAAATACTGATAGATAGCTAGTATATAACTTTTCTGGCTCTTTCATGCCATCCTTTAAATGCCTGCATTTGCTGTTGATTAGGAACATCAGGAAGAATTGGTTCTTCTTTATTTATTGTAACAAATTCCCAATATCCTTTTCCCATAAGGAAATTCTTCATTCTAAACTTCCATGCTTGGAAGTTGTTCTTGTCAAGCTTTTCAATAGCAAACTGTGATAGAGAATGAGACGCCATTACAAAACACTACAAAAAATTCTATCACTGTAAAAAACACAGCTTCAGCCTCACAAGGGCAAATCTGCAAAACTGACGAAAGTGGTATTTGACCACACAATCAGTTCCTAGTGACAATTTTACATCAACAGGCAACAAGGATGATTCTGTAACTCCCAATGTCTCTGCGCACAGGCATACGATGCAATTTCTATGGTAACTTTTCACCAACCTGTAGAATAGTGATCGCACAACATAAAACATGGCATTTTCCTGAGTGCGTGCCCTCTTGCAACACTGCGAAGGGCGTCTCAATCTGAGACAATGCACTCTTGCACTTTTCGGCTATGCTACCTATAGAGACTTGCTCCCAAAATAGAAAAATGAAAGCAACACTGGTCCTGTTACCAGAACACTGCGAACTTGGTTTGCTTTCTTGAGCTCCTTACCACAAACAAGGCTCTGATACCATGTCAAGATTGTGGGAGAGAAGGAAGGAGTCTTACTTGTAGCTTTCTTGCTTGCACAATGGGGGAATACACACAAAGGTGGAGGCTGAAAATAGTTTTCCTCTTCTTAGTTGTGTAAGCCAAAAAGAACTCTCATACAAAGAAATAGAAGTACCCTATATATGGGTCTCAAACCAAACTCAACTAACTAAGGTGGCATACTAACTGAACCATAAACTAGAGTAGATAAGGATAGGTGTCATCTAGCTATTTTTCATGGGCGGTGTACCAACCGCATCTACAACTAACAAGTCAATGACATAAATGCACAATGGTCACCCTGGCATATCACGAGTGGAGCTCATATCTCAACAGTACAGACATTGGGTGTTACAGAATCATCCTTGTTGCCTGTTGATGCAAAATCGTCACTAGGCAGTAACTGTGTGGTCAAATACCACTTTCGTCAGTTGTGCAGATTTGCCCTTGTGAGACTAAAGCTGTGTTTTTTGTAGTGACAGAATATTTTGCAGTGTTCTGTAATGGCGTCTAATTCTCTTTCACAAATTGTCACTGAAAAGCTTGACAAGAACAACTTCCAAGCATGGAAGTTTAGAATGACAAATTTCCTTATGGAAAAAGAATATTGGGAATTCGTTGCAAGAAATGAAGAAGAACCAGTTCTTCCTGATGTTCCCAATCAACAGCAAATGTAGGCATTTAAAGGATAGTATGAGAGAGCCAAAAAAGTTATATACTACCTGTCTATCAGTATTTCAGACTCTATGATTGTGCATATTCAGGATGCAAGTACGCCAAAGGAGGCATGGAATACTTTGTCAAAAATGTACAGCACAAATACGCAAGCCAGGAAAATGTAGCTCAAGCAAGAGTTGCACAATGTGCAAAGAGAAAGTATGAGCATCAATGAATACCACATGAAGGTGAAGAAGATTGCAGATGCACTTGCTTCCATTGGGTCGCCAGTGGAAGATGATGATTTAGTTTCTGTGACCTTGAATGGTCTAGGAAAGGATTATGTACAGTTTCAAACATCGATTTCCGTCCGTGAAAGATTTTCTGATTTTGAGGAGTCGATTGCTCTTCTAATTTCTGAGGAGCAGAGAAATGTTGGTGCATCTTCTTCAAGAGGAACTTCAAAAGAAGTTGTCTTCTACTCAAATGCTGAAAGAGGTAGAGGCAGAGGTAGAGGAGGCCAATCTGGAGGTCATGGTAGAAATCAGAATATGCAGCAAACTCAAGAAAACCAGTCCTATGGAGGAGGATGTGGTAACTCTAGAGGCAGGGGAAGCCAAAGAGGTCGTGGTGGATGGCAAAGAGGCCAAAATGCAAACAGCAATGTTGAATGCTACTACTAGGGTAAAATGAGTCATATGGCTAAAGACTACTATAAAAAGCAGAATGACATCATGAATGGAAATTTGCAACAAGGGAATTATGCATCCTCTAGTAGACAGGGTGATGACAGAAATGAGCATTTGTTTATGGTGCAGCACATGACCAATTCTGTGACAAGTGCAGAAGAAAGCAATGATGTGTGGTATGTTGACTTAGGTGCATCAAACCACATGACAGGTCATGCAGAATGGATGCAGGATGCAAGGAAAATGGAAAAACTAGGATTTGTGGAGACTGGTGATGATACTGCACATCCTATTGTGCAGATTGGAAAATTTCATTTGTCTATGCAAGATGGGAAAAAGAAATACCTATCGAATGTATTTCATGTTCTGAATATCACCAAGAACCTAGTTTCTGTTGGTCAAATGGTTGAGCAGGGCTTGCAGGTCAAATTTAATCCTCATGGATGCTTTGTTGAGGATATGAAAAATAAAGGTCGCTTGATAATAAAAGGAAATAAGAAGGGCAAAATGTTTACGTTGGATGCAGACATGCCTGAATTGAGTGCAGCAATGTTTGCACATGGGACCGGTGTAGTTGCAGATATTAATATCTGGCATAAACGCATTGGTCATGTTAATGTACAACGAATTAAATCAATGCAAGCCTAAAATATTGTTACAGGATTGCCTAAATTCAAGGTTGCAAAAATTCAAGGTTGCCTAAATGCAAGGTTTCCTAAATTCAAGGTTGCCTAAATTCAAGTAAGAAGCCATTGGAATTAATCCACTCTGATGTGTGGACTACTAAAGCTGCATCCATTGGATGCTGTCATTATTTTGTCACTTTTATTGATGACTATAGCAGAAAAGTTTGGGTGTATTTTATGAAAAAGAAAAGTGAAGTGTTTGAGCATTTCAAAACTCTTAAAGCTATGGTTGAAAAAAAAAAGGCCTGCAAATAAAATGCCTAAGGTCAAATGGAGGGGGAGAGTACCTCTCAAATGAGTTTGCAAGGTTCCTGCAGGAGCATGGCATAAAGTACCAATATTCATACAGTCATACCCCACAACAAAATGGAATTACAAAATGGAGAAACAAGCATATTGGAGAGGTATCTCGTGCCATGCTCAACGAAAAAGACTTGCCAGATTTTTACTCAGCTGAAGAAGTTGCTACAGCAGTCTACATAATGAACAGGACTCCCACTGTAGCAATACATGGGATGACTCCAGAGGAGAGGTATACTAGTAGGAAACCATATATTTATCATTTGAAAATTTTTTGTTGCATTGCCTATGTTCATGTGCCAGATGAGTTGAGATCCAAGTTGGATCCAAAAGCTGAGAAGTGCATCTTTATTGGTTACTCTTTGCAGCAGAAAGGGTATAGATGCTATAACCCTTCTACTCGTAAGTTTACATTGAGCAGAGATGTTGTTTTTTATGAGATGAGTAGCTGGTATAAACCAGTAAATGTGATTGATAATGTAGATGCACAAAATGGTAATGCTGCACAGAATTCACAGCAACAGTCACAAGATATTAGTGGACCTAGAGTGTCCTCTAGCAGTGGTTCACATTCTTCGCCATGGACAGGCAGATTGAGATCAGGATAATCTCCTCAAAGCAATGCAGATAGTGCAGGTATCACGAAAAGGAAAAGAGAAGGTAGATCAACCCATGTTTAATGTGAATGCAGGTCACTCTTATGTGGATGGTGAATCCAGTGGCTCAGAACAGAGCATTGATGATGAGTTGGGTATTCCTTCTATTATTACACCTGGAGTAAGGAAGACCAGGGATGTTTTGAGAGTACCTGGGAGTGAACCTACTTTGCATAGGTCTACCAAAGCTAGGTATCCTGTGGATAGGCTAAAATATGATGGATTTACATACATTCACTATGTCTATATGGTCAAAGTGATACAGGAACCAGAACCCACTTCTTTTGAGCAAGCCATGGGAAAAGAAAAATGGGAGAAATCCATGGATGAAGAAATGGATGCCTTGGAAGTAAATGCTACATGGGAATTGGTACCTTTGCCTAAAGATAAGAATGCAATTGGTTGTAAGTGGGTTTATAAGGTAAAGCACAATGCACATGGTTCTGTGAACAGATACAAGGCAAGATTAGTAGTCAAGGGGTATGCACAAACATATGGCATTGATTATGAAGACTAGGGATGTTTTGAGAGCGCCTGAGAGTGAACCTACTTTACACAGGTCTACCAGAGCTAGGTATCCTGTGGATAGGTTGAAATATGATGGATTTATAGCCATTCACTATGCCTATATGGTCAAAGTGATACAGGAACCAGAACCCACTTCTTTTGAGCAAGCCATGGGAAAAGAAAAATGGGAGAAAGCCATGGATAAAGAAATGGATGCCTTGGAATCAAATGCTACATGGGAATTGGTACCTTTGCCTAAAGATAAGAATGCAATTGGTTGTAAGTGGGTTTATAAGGTGAAGCACAATGCAGATGGTTCTGTGAACAGATACAAGGCAAGATTAGTAGTCAAGGGGTATGCACAAACATATGGTATTGATTATGAAGAAACATTCAGTCCGGTTGTAAGGATGGCAACCGTAAGAGTAGTCATTGCTATGGCTACATCAAATGGATGGTCTTTGCATTAGATGGATGTAAAGAATGCCTTCTTGCAGGGTGATTTTCAAGAAGAGGTCTATATGGAGTAGCCACCACGATAAGTGCATGCTATTCATCCTGAGTTTTTTTGCAGGTTGAAGAAAGCCTTGTATGGCTTGAAGCAAGCACCTAGAGCATGGTTTGACAAGATAGGACAATATCTTGTTACTATTGGTTTTTAGATTTCCAAGGCAGATTTCTCACTTTATGTGAGAAAAACAAAGAAATGAATTATGCTACTTGTCATTTATGTTGATGATTTGATTATGACAGGTGATAGTGATGAAGATATCCTTCATGTGAAAATGCTATTGAAGCAGAAGTTTGAGATGAAGGATTTAAGAGAGCTGCGTTATTTCTTGGGCATTGAGGTGATTAGATCACCAAATAGGATACAGCTCTTTCAGAGGTAGTATGGATTGGACATGCTGTCCAAATATAGGATGACAGGCTACAAGCCTATTTCAGTTCCTTTGGAGCAGAATGTGAAGCTGAGCGCAGATGCAGGTGAGCTTCTGGAAGACCCTACTATGTACAGATGCATAGTAGGAAGTTTGATTTATATGACTATTACCAGGCTAGATTTGAGCTATGCTATTGAATTGGTAAGTTAGTTTATGGAGGCTCCAAGAAAACCGCATTTGGATGCGGCTAGACGCATACTCAGGTATGTGAAGTCCACATTGCAGTATGGACTATTTTATGAGACTGGGGTTCATATACAGTTGCATGGATACACTGATGTTGATTGGGTTGGTAGTATTTCTGATAGATGATCTACTAGTGGATATGTGTTCTCTTTTAGGAGTGTTGCAGTCACTTGGATCAGCAAGAAACAGCCTACAGTTGCCTTGTCGAGCACAAAGGCTGAGTATAGGGGTGCATCAATGGCTGCATGTGAGGTAGCTTGGTTGCATAAGCTACTTTATGATATGCATCAGCCTACAGATGGGCCAGTTGTCATTTATTGTGACAACATGAGTAGTATACACATGGCAAATAACCCAGTCTGTCATACTAGAACAAAGCACATTGAGGTCCATTATCACTATGTGTGGGAGAGGGTTTTACTAGGTTTTATTGATCTAGTTTATGTCAGCACAGAGGATCAGGTAACTGAAATATTTATGAAGGCATTGGCCGCCACAGAGAAGCTGCACAAGTTCAGAGACCTACTTGGTGTGCAGGAATTAGGATTGAGCTCGAGGGGGAGTGTTGAGATATCGAGCTCCACTCGTGATATGCCAGGGTGACCGTTGTGCATTTATGTCACTGACTTGTTAGCTGTAGATGTGGTTGGTACACCGCCCATAAATAATAGCTAGATAATAGCTATCCTTATCTACTCTAGTTCGTGGCTCAGTTAGTATGCCACCTTAGTTAGTTGAGTTTGGTTTGAGACCCATATATAGGGTTCTTCTATTTCTCTGTACTAGAGTTCTTTTTGGCTTACACAACTAAGAAGAGGAAAGTTGTTTTCAACCTCCACCTTTATGTGTATTCCCCCATTGTGTAAGTGAGAAAGTTACAAGTGAGACTCCTTTCTTCTCTCCCACAATCTTGGCATTCCCTACTTAGTACTTATGACCATGTCACATCACAATTGAAACCTTTAAGCATTAAAAATTTAACACGCGCATAACACTGAATAGTGAAAACTGAAATTTGAGACTATCAAACTAACATTGAGGAAGTCTACATGATAAAGAGCCAAAACATAACACAGTAAACTGCATCAAACAACGTACAATTGCTGACAAGGAAGTTAGGAACAATCCACCAAGGTGACAAATGTCAAGTCAAGATAGCTCCTAATAGAGCATACATATGTCATAAATAAAAACACCCAACTAAAATATATGAAAATTCAAAATTTTTAGATCTGACTGTAGTCACTAGTGCCCATAGTCCACTGCCTAGGCTCTAGCAAAACTCATGATCAAAAGAGGACGATGATGAGGTTGAAGAGAGCATGTCTCCATCCGCCATGACATTGCCATCGTCGTCAAACTCTGGCTCTACCATTACAGGGCCTGTAGCCTAGACTGCATCACCTAGATCCTCCTCCTCCTCAGTGTGAATGAGACGAACTGCCTCATCCGCACGCCGCCGAGGAGTCCGAATGGGTAGCTTCCCTCTGCGAATGCCTTTTTGTCAAGCACTCTCTAGATTTGCAGCTTGCTCACATAGTGGAATGCTATAAGCACGTGCGCATGACCTCGTCACACGCCTATCCACCTCCTCCATCTCTCTATGAAGCATACACAAAATCTTCTCCTGCTCATCCCTAATATGATGGTCCTCATCTGTTATTGGATGATTCGGATCAACCACCAGCTTTATACGTGAGGGATCAGCCTGTTCAAGATGGCAACATAGCATACATTTGTTAACATTGAACAATAATATAAATTTTAAATACTAATATAGAGATATAATATTTCAAACATGTAAATAGCTACTAGTTCGAACCTACTTGGGTGTCCCGAAGGCATGATAGGCGCACACAAGCCTCATATTGGCCCTGCAACACACTAACTTCTCCAATTGAGAAGTGCTAAGGCGAGTCCAGATCTTTGTATGAATCAAAGAATAAGCACTCAAATGGCCCTCACAAGCACCCGCGCTGAACAATCCTACATTTGCAGGTGTCGTTGACTTGATAATTGCCATTGCTACACTTGAGAGAGTGAAAGAGAGAGAGAGAGAGAGAGAGCACAGAGAGTGAGTTACCTGTGACAAGATATGTAGAGCCAAATAAGTTAGACGTGGAAGACCTTACCGACCATAACCCTGCCACCATGTGAGAGGAAGACTAGTAGCCTCCGAACGCAATGCCACCGCCCATGAAAATGATGGTCCCAAGTTATTCATGAAGCTGCGCATCTGTGCATCTATTTGAAGCTGCTCCCCCTCGTCAAAGATACGTGCGATGAACTTGTCTTTCAGTTGCATGAGATGTTGCTCATGGAACAAGCCTGGGGTCTTGTAGAAAGGATGGAGTAAAGCAGCCATCCCATGAATGGGACGACTCATAAACTTACATTGACTCTCTACAAGAGTCAAGATATCATCTCGACTGCAAAAATCAGCAACATCAAAGTTTAGACACATTGCAAGGCCAATGCATGTGCTGTACTATATATCCTATGCATTAAAATTTAATAATAAGTAAATAGCATATGCAAGCAGCCATAAAGAAGTACAATAACAAAATCTAGTACTTACCGCTGTTGGGACAAGGCTTGGCATGCTGTGATATGGCTCTTCATCTGCATGAAGAGGTGATAAACCAGACCCAATGTGGATCCCTCCATGTCCATGACTCATAGCATCACATACATGGGCTGCAAAGCCACTATCAAATCCTACATCTCTGTCCAAAAAGACTCATCTAGGATACACCTTTGAATGGCTTTGGTCACCTCTTTTTGTGCATGAGACATGTCTCTCCACTTTGGGTCCACAACTGTCTGCAAAAGTGGGTCCCTAAGCTTGAAGAGCCTTTGCAACACCAGAAACATGTATGCAAATCTGGTCTTGGAGGGCCGCACCATATCTAGATTACTGTGGCTATGAAAGATGGCTAAAGCCTGATGCTTCTTTCGAAAGAATGTGGTCATCCTAGTACCATCTGAAACTGTGGGCTGTACCCAAGGTAGTTTGCCTATGTCCTCCATAAGCAAGTCTAGACAATGGGCTGCACATGGAGTCCACACAATGTGTGGGAACTCCGCCTTCACCATTTTTCCCATTACCTTGCAGTCGGATGCATTATCTGTAACAACTTGGACCACATTCTCTTTACCAATCTCCATGATAGCTGTACGAATATGCCCATAGATAAACTCACCTGTGATTTTCTCTCCTGCCTTCCCTGCATCTACAGCGTGCAAGAAGTAAGTACCAAGACAAGAGGAGATAAGTATATTTATGATGTGCTACCTGCGTATATCACTCCATCCATTAGAGATGATGGTGCATCCAAACTGCTGCCAGCCAGCTTTCACTGGGACCAATGCCTTATCTATTAAGGCCTTTTGCTCGTCAAGTGCAGTGGTGCGCATTTTTTTGTAATCCAGCCCACACCATGAATCTGTAGCACTAGCACCCACTTGGGCAATGGCTCTAACCATCCTCTTCCACTGCTCAGTCCTTAAGACATTGAAACTGATGTTGCACTCAATGAGAGTGTGAGCAATCTCCATCTCAGCCATCTTTTGATGCTCTCTCACCCAAGACTGAGAATGCACACGTGAAGGCAAGGTAGTTTGCCTAGGCACATGCACATCATTAGAACCTTCCTCCTCCTCCTCCTCCTCCTCCTCCTCCTGCATGACACGAGCCCTTTTCCTACTAGCAGATGGCTGCTCTGAGGCAACGGGCTGAGACACAAAACTCTCCTCTACCTGTGTAGGAGGATCACCAAACTCCCCAATAAGAGCATCGTGCAAGGCGTCTTGTGTTTTCTGGGATCCTTGGCCTTTTGCTACTGCCCCCATTGCTAGGAAGTACTCAATAATCAACTTCTCTCGGACAGCTTTTGGCACCTTCTTGCACGCGCTATAGTTGTTTGTGCAATTGATGCCCGTCAATGCTTCACCACGCGTGTAATTGTACTGATCAATGTGAAATTGCAGAATTTGCATGACCACCTGCGACTACCTGAACCAGCTTGCCCGGGAGTGTTGACGATATGGAGTATATTGGTATACTCCTTCCAATAGGGATTGACTGGTTTCGGCATGATGGCTCCTAGAGTAAGATAAGAGAGAAAAACATCAGTAAATATGTGCGCGCGCGTGCGCGTGTGCGTGCGCGTGAGAGAGAGAGAGAGAGAGAGAGAGAGAGAGAGAGAGAGAGAGAGAGAGAGAGAGAGAGAGAGAGAGAGGCTTCAACATGCATGAATGTGAGCCCACAGAGACGAGACGTACCTGGTTTGTGCACGCTAGCACCTCCTGTAGCTCACGTAACCTGCAAACACTGAAACAGTGAACACGTTTGGGGCTTTTGTCTCAATTTGCCCAGGAAAATCCACAAGCAACCAAGGATGCAGAAATCATTAGGCACATCACGTTTTGGGCCCCAAATTTTACATGAAAAAAATGATTATGTTTTTTATGTTCCATACGTACACAAAACGTATGATTAGTACGTACCGTACGGTAATGATCCGTACATATGTACTGAACCTACCTTGATCTCTTGCAACTAATCAAGCTATCGTCAATAGTACGCTCATCCCAAATGGAGCTAATTTTTTTTCATAAATTTGATTCTCCATACACACAATATGGGTATGCCTTTGAGCAGATGAGCTATGATACATAACAACTGGCAATAATGCACCTATAATGCCACAATTCCATTGGCCTTTCCGTATCAACTAGTAATGACCTTATTTTGATGCTCTAGGTGTAAAAGTTATAAATAAGGTAGTGTAGAAATTAGCACCACTATTTGGATTTCTTACCAGTTTTTCTACAAAATCTATTATTTTAAACATATGTTGAAAATGAGAGACGGGATCCCCGCTCGAGGAAGACAGATGCGACTCGCGAGTCGCGAGAATTATTTTTAAAATTTTAAAAGAGTTTCTAAGCTAAGGAAAATTACCGTCCGAAGCGAACGCTCTCGCGACATTGTCATGGGAGTCTGGGAAGGGCCAAAAGCCTTTACTGGATGTAATCAGATTCGTGTCAGCGCTGGAAGAGCGGCATGTGAATTTCCTAAGGTCTGGACTCTGGCCTCCTCTCTACTTTTTACAGCTCTGTCGAAATCGTGTTCGTACGCAATGTGTATCCATTGACGTTATTTTACATCACCCATTTCAGCTCATCAACTGATTAACATGAGGCGCAGCGGAGCGGGCTCGCCGCTCAAGGTCTGTGATTCCAGAAACGTTTTCCCAAGGATTTCGCAATCTGCCACGAGGATCCAAGTTCCAACAAGTTATAATAATCTTTCCAAAATAATCTAAATCGAGGTAGCCGTCCTGCCGCCTGCGTGTGGCTGGCAAGCTCCGATTGCTCGAGCCTCGCATGATCACGGCCTCTGTCTCCCAGGTCACTCACGTTGATGGCGGCCGGGTAAATGAGGAAATATAAAAAGACTAAAGCTTTCATGCGGCTGCCACACCGATACTTTAAAGGAATGAGATATGTTCATATCGACTGGTGACGAGCTCCGATGGAAACGGAAGACAATTGGTGGCAGAGGCACGAGACGACTGGGTGCCTCTTGAGGAGCCCGCTGCGGCCCTCGCCACGCTCTCCAGAAGTAGTCTGCGGCCACATACTAGTTTATAGTTGTGTGGAGCTCGCGGACCGCGGTGGAGCATGGGCCACACCTTTCCTTTTGAATGTAATTAAAAAAGGAGTGGACCGTGGACGTTTATAAGAAAAGCATTTCGGAGGAGAGAGATAGAGCTTAGAGGGAGATTTATTATATATGTTGCCACATGATCAAAATTGTGGGAGTCTTTCGGGTCCCACAGATTCAGGACTTGCCAGTACAAGTCAAGTTGCTGAGCCCCGTTCAGTACCTAATACCCAGCCCTCAAATTTGAAGGTTGCAACTCCCTTCAAAGGGGTTTTGACCCTTCTCTAGAAGCCTAACAACTTATGTGACATTTAAAAAAAACGCTTTTCATGAGAATGACCTTCAACAATTGAAGTGTTAAACCTTTTATGAATTTTCAAAAGAAAGTTGAAAAATAAAATCAGCCTTCACATAGAAATGTAAAAAACAATTACACTTTTCAAAAGAATGGTGCATTTCGAAGACACCCTTCAAATAAAATTTTAAAATCTAATAATAAGTTTAAATTTTAATTTTAATTTTGAAAATTGAAAAATTAGATTTGGATTCTGGAATTTGGAAATCTTCTAGACTTCTACAAATTGGGTACACCTATCACCTGTCACCCACCTTCCAAAATAATAATATTTGGTTATTGAAAATTGAAATTTGACCGTGCACCCACTGCCAAAATCCTTAAATTCTTGTGGAGTCGGGACCTAAACTTTAAAGCCTAAACTTTAAATGGCCAAGGCTCAAGCCTCAAGGGCCATTCGCCAGCGGACATCGACCAAGCCTCAAGGGCCATTCTCAAGTCTCTCCTAAGTCCTCTGAGTTCTCCCTCTCGCTCTTTCGTTGTCGTTGGAGCCTGGAATGTCCTTGAGGTAGGCCGAGGCCGCATTGCGCAAGCCTCTTGAGTCTCCCTCTCGCTTGAAGGCTTGAGCCTCAAGCCCTGGGGCCTCGGCCTGTATCATCAGCCCAAGCCCGGGCCCTTGAAGACAGCGCAATTGCTTGAAGCTCTCGAGTCTCGAGTCTCCCTCTCGTAGCTCGCTTGAAGCCCTGGCGCCGTGGCGGTCTGGCCCTTGAAGACGAGAGTGCCCTGGGCAGTGGGCCCTTTTGTCTCTCTTCCCGCGCTCGGGCCCTGGAGGGCCGAGGCTACGGCTGAAGATGGTCGTGCCCTGGAGGTTGGGCTCCCTCTATCTCTCTCCCTTGAAGACGGACTCCCTCTGTCTCTCTTCCCTCGCTCGGGTTCTGTCTCTCTCCCCTGAAGACGGCTGTGCCCTCGCTCCCCTGAAGATAGCTTCTACTCAGCTGGCGGCTGAAGACGGCTGGGAGTTCCTCTGTCTCTCTCCCCTCGCTCGGGCCCTGGAGGCTACGACTGGGAGTCCCTTTGTCTCTCTCCCCTCTCTCGGGCTCTGTCTCTCTTCCCTGAAGACGGCTATGCCTTCGCTCCCCTGAAGACGACTTCTACTCAACTGGCGGGGCTGAAGATGGCTAGGAGTCCCTCTGTCTCTCTCCCCTTGCTCGGGCCCTGAAGGCTACGGCCTGGGCTCCCCCCTGGAGGCTTCTACTCAGCTGGCGGCTGAAGATGGCTGGGAGTCTACGGCCTGGGCTTTGAAGACTGTGGCCTGGGCTCCCCCCCCTCTCTCTCGCTTGGGCCTAGAGGCTGTGGCCCGGGCCCTGGAGGCTGTGTCTTGGGCTCTCGAGTCCCCAAGTCTCTCTCTCATGACTCGACTCGCCACCTGACCTTGGAGACTCAGCTCTACCTCTCCAGTCATCAAACTTCAAAGTTCAATATTGTCGATTTTGATGAGGTAAATCGGGTTACTTTGTGTCATCAATCTGCAGTCATTGTGCTATGTTTATCTTGCTATGCTGAAAATAAAGATGGTGAAATTTGAATTAAGATGGTGAAATTTGAATTGATTTGTCTTGCTATGCAAATCCCATGAAAGAGAACATAATAATGATTTCCTAACCACAAATTCTAGTTGAGTCACATATAAACATGGTAGTAAATGCAAGGTGTTAGCACTGAAGACTCACTAGAAACCACAGTTGCCACTTGAAGAGTTTTCATCACAAATGCAATGGTTTTATTATATCTATGCAAGTAAATAGAGATGCTAATGGCTCCTTGAAGAGTTGTGTGGAGAGACATAGAAATAAGCTCCTTCTCAATGCAAGTCCATGCATTACAAAATACGATTGCTAGTTGGTAGGTATTGCCATGGATAAGATTAGGCATAGATTGAACAATGTAGACTATGTAGCATGCATTGAATATGGTAACTATCTTATTACATTTGCTAGCTATTCTTTGTGGCAATTGTATAAGACATTGAAAAACAAATGTGTGCTTAACACCTCAATTTATTCCATATTCAAGCATGTCTACAATCAGCTTATTTTAGTTTCAAGCTTTATGACTTGCGATTTTTGATTCTACTCAAGTCATTGATCTTCTGACTTGTGTTTAGATACATGTATTATGGATTTAACTTGCTTCAGTTTCAGTTAAATACATTATTTGAATGCGATTATGGGGTGGATGTGCTACATTTTTTTTGATAATTTGAATGCATGTTTAGATGCATATGTTAATTAGTTTCATGTCACTTTTCAGGTTTTGGTGTGATTATTGGGTGTTTGTGCTAATTTTTGTGTATATAAGTAAGCAAATAGGAAAGCTTGCTCTATTTTATGTGATATTAAGTGAGTATGATTTATTATTGATAGCTCTCTATTCTACAACTTCATCCACACTATTAAATTGATCAAAATGTAAAGAAGGGAGTGGATGTATGCATATCAAGTGTTGCATTTGTTTAGGTTATTTATTTATATGTTTTTGATTGCATGCATGTTAGTTTTAAAGTCTTGTTGATATGTTATTTTAGGATGGGAAGGCCTAAAAAGGATAAGCGTCAAAGATTGCTTGAGCAGATTGGGATTACTTTTCCAAATGCAAAATGTTTAGAGAATGAAAGTGCAAATGGTATTCTTAATGGGAAAAAAGAGTATATGTTCGTAGCTATGTATCCTCGTGGAAGCTTCTCTATCCTTGGTCTTATAATTCAATCTTGGATGAAGAGGGGAAGGAGAGAGTGAAGTGCTCAATTTGCACTTCATTGAACGTGCCAAATCCTTTTGGAGGAAAAGGTAGCACTACCATTCAAAAGCAAGCATTGGCTATCCATAATGCCTCCAAGTCGCATAAGTTAGCAGTTCAGCGCAAAAGCTTTATGGTTGGTGAAAACATAAAGCATATTGAAAAGCATGTGGAACTTATGGTAGACAATGAGAAGTGTAGAATTATTAGTGTTATACAAATCATGTATAGGGTTGCCATAAAGGACATGTATTTAGAAGCATTTGAAGATGAATGTAAATTTCTTATGTGTATGAAAACTCCTAGCATGCCTCTTGCTTGCAAGTATTCAGCTTATATCAATCCATCCTCTGGAAAAGATTTTCTCTAAGCCATGCATATGGTATATTGGGAACAACTTAAGGAGGAGATTGGGCACATTCTGTTTTTTTCTATCATTGTAGATGAAAGCACGGATAGAAGGTTTGAGAAGCATCTCATCCTTTATATCACATACTTAAAGGATGGTGGTGTAGGCTCTCCTAAAATTTCCTTTGTCATGAAACTCATTGGTATTGATGATGGAAAGGCTCAATCCATGTATGAAGGCATTATGAAAGTGCTACATCAATTAGATCTTCCACTTTCTAAGATGGTTGCTATGGGCTCGGATGGTGCTACATCTATGGTTGGAAGAAGATCTGGATTATTTGCAAAGCTTTGCAAGGATGTATAACATTTACTTGGGGTACACTGTATTGCCCATAAGGAAGCACTTGTAGTTAAAGATACATGTGAATGCTTTGCAGAGATTAGCTACGTGGATAGCTTTCCTAACAAAGTTCAAGAATGGATACGAAATTCGTGTCTTCCAAGAGCCGAAGTGAGCAAGCACATGCTTGCCTTTTTACCAAGAAATTACGAGATAATGAGAATTCATGGTGTGAGATGGTTGTCGCGTGGAAATGTCATGAAAAGGTATACATTTGTTTAGTTATTAGCTTTAGATTAGATTAATTCTAATTTTATTCTTGTTTTTTTTAAACTTAGTTGTTTTGTCATTGTAGGTTGGTGAAAGTGTTGCCTATAGTATCCAGCAATGTATAAAAAAGCAACAAATTTTCAGTTGCTATTTATTATTCATTTCATGGCAGATGTTCTTAAAGAAACTAATGTATTGAGCCAAAAATTTCAGGAAAATGATTGTGACATTACAATGATTGGAAGAGAGATATATGTGCTTATCAATCTCTTGAAGGGTTGGTATTTGACTGATACTGCAAATGGATCTAAGTACTTAACTAGCTTCATTAAGGCAACAAACAATGAAGTGTTCTCAGTGAAAGACAAAGAAGGTGTTATACATCTACATGTGTTGCAGTTCGCTTCATTAGTGGGCAAAGCACAAGAGATCACTTTTGATGAATGTACATGGTTAGCAAAGGCTTTTTTTCAGAGGTTGATAATCAACTTTGATGAAAGGTTTCAAGATCATCACTTGTTCAATGCAGCAAAGCTATTTTCTCCTAAAAACTATCCCAAAGATCCACTAATTCAAGGCCAATCAGTTCGACAATATCTCTCTCAGCTTTGCGAGAAATTTGGTAAAGGAGAGAGGTCTTTGATTCAGCCCGAGCGATGTGAAGGTGAGTTGCAAAGATTTGTTCTATATCTCTTTGAATCCTATCCCTCAAAGGGACTTCTTGAAGCTTTGAGACAATGTGGTGGGGAAATAGAATGGATGCAAATGTTTCCCGCTTTGTACAAGTTATGGCAGATTGTGGTAGTCCTACCTGCAAGTTCAGCTGCTTGTGAAAGAGGGTTTTCAAAACACAATCGTGTTAAAAGTGATGAGAGATCATGTTTATCTCTCACCACTTTAGATATGCTCATGTTCATGTCTCTTTCTTCTCCAGAAAACTTGGAAGAAGTAGATTGGAATTTTATTTTTGAGGTATGGAAAAATATGAAGGTTAGACGCACTCAAGCTTTAGGGGCATCATAAGAAGTAACAACAATGACTTTTGGATATTATACTATGTCATGGGCATTGTACAAGAACTTTTTGTAATCACTTTAACATTTTGTTGGCAACTTGCCTAAATTTATATGATATGCAATGTACATGCCCTCTTATGAGTACTACGACAATAGGAATTTTTTGTAATGATCTTTAACTTTTTTTTTGGCAGCTTGCCTAAATTTATATGATATCAAATATACATGTTCTCTCTTTTTCATATATTTAAGTCTATTTGTAAGTGCTTTAAAAAGTCTATTTAAGTCTATTTGTAAGTGCATATATAATCTAATCCAACTTTACTTGTGTTATATGTGGATTCGACTATTCTACTCTTATACTACAATATATGAGAGTTGAAGTAAACTTTTTAAAAACATCCTTCAACTTAGAAGTGCTCATTAAAAATGTACTTATCTAATGAAGGTTAACCCTTATTTTTAGCCGTCATTTTTGAAGTGCAGACCCATTTTTGCCCTTCAAAAAGAAAAGACATGGTACCCTTCAAATTTGAGGGCTGCTAATACCTACCAACTTTAGTAGCTTTGTATGGTTATTGGTACTTGTAGGCTGTCACCTGGACGCTCACTATCCGATCAAGGCCTTCGTGCCACACTACCAAGTCTCCTCAGGCCTGTGAGCTTTGTGCACCACCATCTGTAGTGATTATAGATAGGGGCCTTATATTCTGGGATTTGCAACTTCTGTGCAATCAGTCATCATCCCGACGTGGGTTCATTTTTGAAGGTTGCACAGGTGACAGCCCTTCGGGTAGTGTTCGAGAAAAAAATAAAAATTGTGAACCTGACATAAATCCTTCTTGTCTTAGCCTAAAGGCGTTTAGTAAAATTTGAGCCATCCAAAACCATTACGTTCGGTCCAAATCCCTTTATCCTACAAATTGAACCGGTTTAATTTTCTTTTAAATATTTAATGAAAAAATAATCACTTTTTTTCTATTATTTGAAATGATCTTTATTTCAAAGTTTTCCTTTAATTTTTTAATTAATTATCTCTTATACCTTAGAGACAAAAACCCTTATTATCATTAAGAAACTTAATCTACATTACTTATCTAAAATTTCAATAGTCAAAAACAAATGTATAGAGGTGGTTTCTATGTCTCTTAATGGGTTTATGGCCTCATAGAAGTATATACATCATAGCCGCAAAGATAAAAGAAAGTTTAAAACAAAAACCCAAAAGAAAAGAAGTTAAGTCTTAGAAGAAACAAAAAGAAAAAAAAACATGAAAGGGAACATCATGAAATACAAGCAAAATCAAAAACAAAAAAGATTAAAAAAAACAAGCATACTTTATTGAAAGCAACCATGATACCAAAAAGAGAAAACAAAACTGTTACATAAAAGAGAACACAATGAAGTATAACCATAATTGAGCAAACATGTTCTAAAAACAAATATGAAGCTTTTTACTCAAAAGATAAAAGCAACCAATGAAAAATCAAGTTTAACATAGAAAAAGGACTAAACGTAGAGAAAAAAATACAAATTTTACATTTTAAAAAGACAATAAACACATAGGAGAAAAAAAGAAATTGCGCCAATGAAAAAAGGTCAAAAATTTAAGATAACAAAAGCGCAAATAATGCACAGTGACTTCGATATCATCATAGGCCATAAAAAATCAATTGTCCCTTTGAATATGCAAAGTTATTACAAAATCGATGAGCAAATTCCTTATGTTGTGTATAAATATCAATGTGTTTTTTCAACCCATAAGTCCATACTCTCAATGAACTCCATATTAGTGAATTTAGAAGGCCCTTCAATAAAGATTTTCATTAATGCATCTAAACTCTTAATCTCTAAACGATTACGTGGCTTACACTTTATCACAGTTCGAGCACTAAAACCTCTCTCACAAATAGCAATGCTTGAACATTGGACAAGAGGAGCTACTTGACAAAGAGTAAGAACATTACGATAAGCATCCCTCCACATATTGTTGCAAGCAAGTGATGAAGCTATCTCTGGTAATATGAATCTTACCCAATCTCTAGAAGCTTGATGCTTAAAATGTCTAAATTCTTTTTTAAACTCATTGGCTTCTATCATTGCAAGGAATTCCTCTATATTTAACTTTTTGGGAAAACCATAAAATGAAGTTATTTTATCTATTTCTTGAATTTCATAGTTTTTTAAGGCCTTCTCATGTATTGGATGTTGTGTGGGCACAAGTATTTTTAAACAGTTAAGCACGGAATTGTCTTCAAATCGAGAATTCAAGTTACTTTCCACTGACTTGGCAAAAGCAACTTGAAATTCTAAGGCCCTATTAAAGTTTTCTCCATTAATTTCACTTTTAAATCATTCTCAAAAAACTTATTTCCATGCAAAGTACCTCTTAGAGTATATAAATATCCTTTTTTGGGCCCATAGTCTAGAAAGATATATATCCATATACATCGATAGTTAATGCATTCCCATCAAGAGAAGGACAATCAATGTAATATTGTGTTATGGATATAATTTCATTATTCACAAGACTATCTATTGTTGTGACATCTACAAAGTCTTTTTGAAACATTTGGCTTAATGTTATTAAACCTCTTAAAACGTTAGTTAAGAAATGTAAGCAATAAACACACTCAAATTCAGCCAATTCTTTATACATATGCAATGCCTCTTTTTTTGTGATCTCAAGTATGGCATCTAAAGACTTGCATACTCTACTAATAGCTCTATATCTACTTAACCATCTCACATAAAAAGTATGCTCAAGCCGAAGAATGGGACATGCCAAATCTTGTTGCATGGCTTGAAACCCTTCAAATATCTTTGTGCTAACATTAAAATAAGAAGCTATGGTATTAATAAGCTTTTCTAGCTTTTTACAATAAGGCATCTCTTTTGCTATACTTGATATTGCAAGGGCACTACGATGTGCAACACAATGAATTGAAGTTAAAAATGGATTAACATGTTTTTTCAATATTAAGGCTTGAACACCATTATCCTTTCCTACCATTGTGAAACATCCATCGAACCCAAAAGCAACAAATCTAGCTTACATTTCTTTAGCTCACTAATAATAGCTTCAAACAAAGATTTTGCAGTACCATCATGCACATGTATAATGCCATAGAAACTTGTCTTAGGAATGCAATCTCCCTCAAGATATGATAAATAAATAACCATATGTCCATGTGAAGAGTTATCATTGGACTCATCAATTAAAACACCAATTAACCATGGACTAGCATAAACCTTCTTTATTGTGGTTTTCATAAGATGTGATACCATGCAATAGATCATTTCAGCGCATGCCTTATCATCATTATAGAGACTAGTAGTATATGGTGTATGATAATCTTGCAACAAATTTATCATCTCGAGAAAAATTGAAAATGGTAAATTTTGTTTAGCAATTAAATATGCAGTTCTAAATAATGAAAGTGATGCCTCATCTTTTACTTCCCTTATTTTTTTAACACTCTTTTAAATACAATCTTTTCCTTTAAGTAAAATGGCTTCCATACCTCATCTTTTACTTCCCTTATTTTTTTAGCACTCTTTTAAATACAATCTTTTCCTTTAAGCAAAATGGCTTTCATGGCAAACTTATGATAAGTTGTGTGAACATGTGATTTTAAGTTACTAATTTTAAAAATTATCGATCCCCCTTTTAAATATGCACTATGTGAATGAGGATATTTTAAACAATACTTACAATACATTTTTAATTCGTCTCTATCATAAACAAGCCATTTGAATTGGTCGAGCCAATCCTCTTGAAAAAGTAAACATCCTTTTTTCTTTCAAGTTCAGCCTTATCTTCAAGTGAAATATTATTGAGTTATTCATTCAAAGGCAATACATCAATTGAAGATGGCTCCACAATATTATCAGTGTTTTCTTTTACCTTTTTAAAAGGTTGCTTAGCTATTTGTTCAATCTCGACTACCCAAGAGAGAAGATTTCCTTGTCTTTTTTCTTTTGATTTAGGTGCTATTTCTCAAAAATAAAAAGAGTAGTTTCGATCTTACCTTGTTTACAAATAATACTTGAAATTTGCTACCTTTTGTAATGCCTTTGTTTCTTTGGAAACCCAAGCTCCTCGGATCTTTATTCTCTTTTTATCTTCAACCTTCACAAATTTATCAATAAACACATAACAAAAAGAATTTGTTACTAATCTTTCATTTCACCAATGATTAATGAATCTTCCATACAAAGGATGCGGAGAGAGAGGTAGAGATACACACACAAATATTATCTACCTAAAGACTCAAGAGACTTGATGATAGAATTGTTATGCTCAGCAATTGCTAGCAGTACCCACTAGTAAATAGTAAACTTATGTTCAAAGCAAATATATAATGAGTTATTACAATAACCAATCTTAAAAGAAAAGAGATCGCATGCTTTTTCTTTATTGAATGATGTCAATACTTAATTAGAAATTACATTGGTAATAGTAAAACTTAAAAGACTAAAATTTAAAGTTTAAAACTTAATGCAAAATGAAAATTGAACAATAAAGAATCGAGATGGTGCTTACTTGTTTTGCTACTTGCGAATCACGATTTTAGGAAGAACATTGAGCAATGAGGCATGGAAGTTAGAGGGATTATTTAGGCCTTGGTAGTAAGGCACCTTCAACTTTTTAAGATTGTTTTTAAGTTTTAACTCTAGACTCTCTCTCTCTCTCTCTCTCTCTCATGATACATAATGTCACAAAAGCCCTAGCCCCCTAGGCGACAGATGAATCTCTCTCTCTCTCTCTCTCTACTTAGGGCCTAGGTCCTCAACCTTTAGGATCCACACGTGGCACGCCAAGCCACCCAGCGCTAACGATCGTGACTCGGAACAGCCAACGGATTCTGAGATTCTTTCTCAGATCTCTCTCTCTCTCTCTATGCTTGCGGTCTCAGGACTAGTGCCCTTATGCCCCACTCTAAGCCGCTTGGCTCTCTCTTGAGTCTCTCTACTCAAGCCCTTAGAGGCTCAGCGCCAAGCCGCCCATAGGCTAGGTTCCAGAATCCATTGTCCAACAACTTACTTAATGAAGTTAGCCTTTGTGCAAGGCCTTGACCAACGAAGTTACGAATCTCTCTCTCTCTCTCTCTCTCTCTCTCTCTCTCTCTCTCTCTATTCAACAGTTCAATTCTTCATTGCTTGAAGGCTTCAGCAATTGCCAATCAACCCTTAAGGCACTAAGGCTTGAGCCGCAAGAGCTCTCTCTCTCTCTCTCTCTCTCTCTCTCTCTCTCTCTTTCTCTCTCTCTCTCTCTCTATCTCTCTCTCTCTCATCCCCCCCATAGCCCCAAGCTCAATCACAGCACTGAGTAGGAAGGCAAGCAGCTACATGTTTTAGGTAGCCTATAGGCCCAAGGCTCAAGTTTAGGCACAAAAGCTTAGTGGAAGTTTGAAGATTCAAGAAGCAACAATGTTGCATGAGCATGAAAGTGTGAAAATTGAGTGTTCACTGCTGAGCAGTTCACGATTACAAGAGCTCTCTCTCTCTCTCTCTCTCTCTCTCTCTCTCTCTCTCTCTCTCTCTCTCTCTCTTCCATTTGGTTAATTGGTTGCTGGCAGTCGAGTGCAATAAGATTTAATTATAATTAAAGCTATAATTAAATCTAAAATACTCAAACTTCAAGGCTAGACTCCAGCCTTTAAAGTTTAAAACTCAAGTTCAAGCTCTCAAGACTCAAACTCAAAGGCTACTAAACGCTAAAATGGTCAAAGAGTTAAGCCTTAAGCCTTATTTCATATTTAAATTATACATCTTATAAATTTTAAAGTATTATATATACTATATTTATTATTTAACATCCTTTTCCATATCATTCTAAAAGGAAATTTTCATTCTATTTTAATGTTGAGAAGGATATTCTCCTTGGATGATCAATGTGAAATGGTTGAAGTCCTTTTTGCCTATATTTTTTACAGGTAAGTACTTTCTGCCCACATGTAATCAAACAAGTTTTCTCCTAAAATGAATCGAGCTTAGGATGAAGCGAACCTCCTTTTCCCAAACACTGCCTTCAAGCTTATGGGCCATTATTAACCTAATGGAGAATTTCAAAATATTGGAAGCAATGCATTTGAAAGGAAAACTAAAAATGGCAAAAAAAAAGTAGCATTGCGTTCCAAGGGCACTTTTTTTCCTTGAATTTTAGTCTATTGTATTATAAATAAATATATTAATCTAATTGCCCAACGCTTAGTTACCAAGGCAAGCACAATCAATTGTGAAAGGGGATTCTCCAAGATGAACCGTGCCATGTCAAATGACTGCAATCGATTGAGCTCAGAGAATGTTAATAAGCTTACAATGGTACACGAGATCCAAGAGAGGTAGATTGGGATGCGATCTACTCTACTCGGGATAACTTGAAATTCATCCAAGCTTATAGGTGTAGGGCTAGACTTATAGATGTCAAGATTGTGGGAGAGAAGGAAGGAGTCTCACTTGAAGCTTTCTTGCTTGCACAATGGGGGAAGAAACACAAAGGGTGGAGGCTGAAAACAGTTTTCCTCTTCTTAGTTGTGTAAGCCAAAAGAACTCTTATACAAAGAAATAAAAGAACCCTATATATGGGTCTCAAACCAAACTCAACTAACTAAGGTGGCATACTAACTGAGCCACGAACTAGAGTAGATAAGGATAGCTATCATGTAGCTATTATTCATGGGCGGTGTACCAACCGCGTCTGCAACTGACACGTCGGTGACATAAATACACAACGGTCACCCTGGCGTATTACGAGTGGAGCTCGATATCTCAACACTCCCCCTCGAGCTCAATCCCAATTCCTGCACACCAAGCAGGTCTCTGAACTTGCGCAGCTTCTCTGCGCCCAATGCCTTCGTGAATATGTCAGCTACCTGATCCTCTGTGCTGACATAAACTAGATCAATAAGACCTAGTAAAACCCTCTCTCGCACATAGTGATAATGCACCTCAATGTGCTTTGTTCTAGCATGATAGACTGGGTTATTTGCCAAGTGTATACTACTCATGTTGTCACAATAAATGACAACTGGCCCATCTGTAGACTGATGCATATCATAAAGTAGCTTATGCAACCAAGCTACCTCACATGCAGCCATTGCTGCACCCTTGTACTCAGCCTCTGTGCTCGACAAGGCAACTGTAGGCTGTTTCTTGCTGCTCCAAGTGACTGCAGCACTCCCAAAAGAGAACACATATCCACTGGTAGATCGTCTATCAGAAATACTACCAGCCCAATCAGCATCAGTGTATCCATGCAACTGTATCTGAACCCCAGTCTCATAAAATAGTCCATACTGCAATGTGGACTTCACATACCTGAGTATGCGTCTAGCCGCATCCAAATGTGGTTTCCTTGGAGCCTGCATAAAGTGACTTACCAATTCAACAGCATAGCTCAAATCTGGCCTGGTAATAGTCATATAAATCAAACTTCCTACTATGCGTCTGTACATAGTAGGGTCTTCTAGAAGCTCACCTGCATCTGTGCTCAGCTTCACATTCTGCTCCAAAGGAACTGAAATAGGCTTACAGCCTGTCATCCCATATTTGGATAGCATGTCCAATCCATACTGCCTCTGCAAGAGCTGTATCCCACTTGGTGATCTAATCACCTCAATGCCCAAGAAATAACGCAGCTCTCCCAAATCCTTCATCTCAAACTTCTGCTTCAATAGCATTTTCACATGAAGGATATCTTCATCACTGTCACCTGTCATAATCAAATCATCAACATAAATGACAAGTAGCATAATACCTTTCTCTGTTTTTCTCACATAAAGTGAGAAATCTGCTTTGGAAATCTGAAAGCCAATAGTGACAAGATACTATCCTATCTTGTCAGACCATGCTCTAGGTGCTTGCTTCAAGCCATACAAGGCTTTCTTCAACCTGCAAACAAACTCAGGATGAACAGCATGCACATAACCTGGTGGCTGCTCCATATAGACCTCTTCTTGCAAATCACCATGCAAGAAGGCATTCTTTACATCCATCTGATGTAAAGACCATCCCTTTGATGCAACCATAGCAATGACTGCTCTTACAGTTGCCATCCTTGCAACTCGACTGAATGTTTCTTCATAGTCAATGCCATATGTTTGTGCATACCCCTTGACTACTAATCTTGCCTTGTATCTATTCACAGAACCATCTGCATTGTGCTTCACCTTATAAACCCACTTACAACCAATTGCATTTTTACCTTTAGGCAAAGGTACCAATTCCCATGTAGCATTTGCTTCCAAGGCATCCATTTCTTCATCCATGGCTTTCTCCCATTTTTCTTTTCCCATGGCTTCCTCAAAAGAAGTGGGTTCTGGTTCTTGTATCACTTTAACCATATATGCATAGTGAATGGCTGTAAATCCATCATATTTCAGCCTATCCACAGGATACCTAGCTCTCGTAGACCTGCACAAAGTAGGTTCACTCCCAGGTGCTCTCAAAACATCCCTGGTCTTCCTTACTCCAGGTGTAACAATAGAAGGAATACCCAACTCATCATCAATGCTCTGTTCTGAGCCACTGGATTCACCATCCACATAAGAGTGACCTGCATTCACATCAAACATGGGCTGATCAACCTTCTCTTTTCCTTTTCGTGATACCTGCATACCACTATCTGCATTACTTTGAGAAGATTCTCCTGATCTCAATCTGCCTGTCCATGGCGAAGAATGTGAACCACTACTAGAGGACGCTCCAGGTCCACTAATATTTTGTGACTGCTGCTGTGAATTCTGTGCAGCATTACCATTTTGTGCATCTACATCATCAATCACATTTACTGGTTTATACCAGCTACTCATCTCATCAAAAACAACATCTCTGCTCATTGTAAACTTACGAGTAGAAGGGTTATAGCATCTATACCCTTTTTGCTGCAGAGAATAACCAATAAAGATGCACTTCTCAGCTTTTGGATCCAACTTGGATCTCAACTCATCTGGCATATGTACATAGGCAATGCAACCAAAAATTTTCAAATGAGAAATATCTGGTTTCCTACCAGTATACCTCTCCTCTGGAGTCATCCGATGTATTGCTGCCGTGGGAGTCCTGTTCATTATGTAGACTGCTGTAGCAACTGCCTCAGCCCAATAAAAATCTGGCAGGTCTTTTTCATTGTGCATGGCACGAGATACCTCTCTAATATGCCTGTTTTTCTTTCTGCAATTCCATTTTGTTGTGGGGTATAACTGCATGAATATTGCTGCTTTATGCCATGCTCCTGCAAGAACCTTGCAAACTCATTTGAGAGGTACTCTCCCCCTCCATCTGACCTTAGGCATTTTATTTGCAGGTCTGTTTCTTTTTCAACCATAGCTTTAAGAGTTTTGAAATGCCCAAAAACTTCACTTTTCTTTTTCATAAAATACACCCAAACTTTTCTGCTATAGTCATCAATAAAAGTGACAAAATAATGACATCCTCCAAGAGATGCAGCTTTAGTAGTCCACACATCAGAGTGGATTAATTCCAATGGCTTCTCACTCTCTTGAACATGTCTAGGAAATGGTTTCGTTGCCTGTTTTCCAAATTGGAAGGCTTCACATACCTTATGCATTTTTGCAACCTTGAATTTAGGAAATCGTGCAACAATATTTTGGGCTTGCATTGATTTAAGTCGCTCTACATTAACATGACCAATGCGTTTATGCCAGATATCAATATCTGCAACTACACCGGTCCCATGTGCAAACATTGCTGCACTCAATTGAGACATGTCTGCATCCAACGTAAACATTCTGCCCTTCTTCTTTCCTTTTGCTATCAAGCGACCTTTATTTTTCATATCCTCAACAAAGCATCCATGAGGATTAAATCTGACCTGCAAGCCCTGCTCAACCATTTGACCAACAGAAACCAGATTCTTGGTGATATTCGGGACATGAAATACATCGGACATGTATTTCTTTTTCCCATCCTTTGGTTTCTGTTGGTCAAATGGTTGAGCAGGGCTTGCAGGTCAGATTTAATCCTCATGGATGCTTTGTTGAGGATATGAAAAATAAAGGTCGCTTGATAGCAAAAGGAAAGAAGAAGGGCAGAATGTTTACGTTGGATGCAGACATGTCTCAATTGAGTGCAGCAATGTTTGCACATGGGACCGGTGTAGTTGCAGATATTGATATCTGGCATAAACGCATTGGTCATGTTAATGTAGAGCGACTTAAATCAATGCAAGCCCAAAATATTGTTGCACGATTTCCTAAATTCAAGGTTGCAGAAATGCATAAGGTATGTGAAGCCTGCCAATTTGGAAATCAGGCAACGAAACCATTTCCTAGACATGTTCAAGAGAGTGAGAAGCCATTGGAATTAATCCACTCTGATGTGTGGACTACTAAAGCTGCATCTCTTGGAGGATGTCATTATTTTGTCACTTTTATTGATGACTATAGCAGAAAAGTTTGGGTGTATTTTATGAAAAAGAAAAGTGATGTTTTTAGGCATTTCAAAACTCTTAAAGCTATGGTTGAAAAAGAAACAGACCTGCAAATAAAATGCCTAAGGTCAGATGGAGGGGGAGAGTACCTCTCAAATGAGTTTGCAAGGTTCTTGCAGGAGCATGGCATAAAGCAGCAATATTCATGTAGTCATACCCCACAACAAAATGGAATTGCAGAAAGAAAAACAGGCATATTAGAGAGGTATCTCGTGCCATGCACAATGAAAAAGACCTGCCAGATTTTTATTGGGCTGAGGCAGTTGCTACAGCAGTCTACATAATGAACAGGACTCCCACGGCAGCAATACATGGGATGACTCCAGAGGAGAGGTATACTGGTAGGAAACCAGATATTTCTCATTTGAAAATTTTTGGTTGCATTGCCTATGTACATGTGCTAGATGAGTTGAGATCCAAGTTGGATCCAAAAGCTGAGAAGTGCATCTTTATTGGTTACTCTCTGCAGCAAAAAGGGTATAGATGCTATAACCCTTCTACTCGTAAGTTTACAGTGAGCAGAGATGTTGTTTTTTATGAGATGAGTAGCTGGTATAAACCAGTAAATGTGATTGATGATGTAGATGCACAAAATGGTAATGCTGCACAGAATTCACAGCAGCAGTCACAAAATATTAGTGGACCTCGAGCGTCCTCTAGCAGTGGTTCAGATTCTTCGCCATGGATAGGCAGATTGAGATCAGGAGAATCTTCTCAAAGCATTGCAGATAGTGGTATGTAGGTATCACGAAAAGGAAAAGAGAAGGTTGATCAGCCCATGTTTGATGTGAATGCAGGTCACTCTTATGTGGATGGTGAATCCAGTGGCTCAGAACAGAGCATTGATGATGAGTTGGGTATTCCTTCTATTGTTACACCTGAAGTAAGGAAGACCAGGGATGTTTTGAGAGCACCTGGGAGTGAACCTATTTTGCGTAGGTCTACGAGAGCTAAGTATTTTGTGGATAGGCTGAAATATGATGGATTTACAACCATTCACTATGCATATATTGTCAAAGTGATACAGGAACCAGAACCCACTTCTTTTGAGCAAGCCATGGGAAAAGAAAAATGGAAGAAAGCCATGGATGAAGAAATGGATGCCTTGGAAGTAAATTCTACATGGGAGTTAGTATCTTTGCCTAAAGGTAAAAATGCAATTGGCTATAAGTGGGTTTATAAGGTGAAGCACAATGCAAATGGTTCTGTGAACAGATACAAGGCAAGATTAGTAGTCAAGGGGTATGCACAAACATATGGCATTGACTATGAAGAAACATTCAGTCCGGTTGCAAGGATGGCAACCGTAAGAGCAGTCATTGCTGTGGTTGCATCAAAGGGATGGTCTTTACATCAGATGGATGTAAAGAATGCCTTCTTGCATGGTGATTTGCAAGAAGAGGTCTATATGGAGCAGCCACCAGGTTATGTGCATGCTGTTCATCTTGAGTTTGTTTGCAGGTTGAAGAAAGCCTTGTATGGCTTGAAGCAAGCACCTAGAGCATGGTTTGACAATATAGGACAGTATCTTGTCACTATTGGCTTTCAGATTTCCAAGGCAGATTTCTCACTTTATGTGAGAAAAACAGAGAAAGGTATTATGCTACTTGTCATTTATGTTGATGATTTGATTATGACAAGTGACAGTGATGAAGATATCCTTCATGTAAAAATGCTATTGAAGCAAAAGTTTGAGATAAAGGATTTGGGAGAGCTGCGTTATTTCTTGGGCATTGAGGTGATTAGATCTCCAAGTGGGATACAGCTTTTGCAGAGGCAATATGGATTGGACATGCTGTCCAAATATGGGATGACAGGCTGTAAGCCTATTTCAGTTCCTTTGGAGCAGAATGTGAAGCTGAGCTCAGATATGCAGGTGAGCTTCTGGAAGACCCTACTATCTACAAACACATAGTAGGAAGTTTGATTTATATGACTATTACCAGGCCAGATTTGAGCTATGCTGTTGGATTCGTAAGTCAGTTTATGCAGGCTCCAAGGAAACCACATTTGGATGCGGCTAGACGCATACTCAAGTATGTGAAGCCCACATTGCAGTATGGACTATTTTATGAGACTGGGATTCAGATACAGCTGCATGGATACACTGATGCTGATTGGGCTGGTAGGATTTCTGATAGACGATCTACCAGTGGATATGTGTTCTCTTTTGGGAGTGCTGCAGTCACTTGGAGCAGCAAGAAACAGCCTACAGTTGCCTTGTCGAGCACAGAGGCTGAGTACAGGGGTGCAGCAATGGCTGCATGTGAGGTAGCTTGGTTGCATAAGCTACTTTATGATATGCATCAGTCTACAGATGGGCCAGTTGTCATTTATTGTGACAACATGAGTAGTATACACTTGGCAAATAACCCAGTCCATCATGCTAGAACAAAGCACATTGAGGTGCATTATCACTATGTGCGAGAGAGGGTTTTACCAGGTCTTATTGATCTAGTTTATGTCAGCACAGAGGATCAGGTAGTTGACATATTCACGAAGGCATTGGGTACAGAGAAGCTGCGCAAGTTCAGAGACCTACTTGGTGTGCAGGAATTGGGATTGAGCTCGAGGGGGAGTGTTAAGATATCGAGCTCCACTCATGATACGCCAGGGTGACCGTTGTGTATTTATGTCACCGACTTGTCAGTTGTTTGCAGATGCGGTTGGTACACCGCCTATGAATAATAGCTAGATGACAGCTATCCTTATCTACTCTAGTTCGTGGCTCAGTTAGTATGCCACCTTAGTTAGTTGAGTTTGGTTTGAGACCCATATATAGGGTTCTTCTATTTCTTTGTATGAGAGTTCTTTTGGCTTACACAACTAAGAAGAGGAAAACTGTTTTCAGCCTCCACCCTTGTGTGTATTCCCCCATTGTGCAAGCAAGAAAGCTACAAGTGAGACTCCTTCCTTCTCTCCCACAATCTTGACACCTATAAGTCAAGCCTTAAAGGTAATTCAAAGCTCCCAAAAATCTTGGAACAACTCAAGAAAATTCATGAGCACTATCATGTCCCTTCTCTACCCTTAGAAATAATAGACACATGAATTTTTAGCAAGACCATTCATATATACTTGTGAAGATCATATCCCAAGGACTATATTTATGGGCCCAAAAAACATTATTACGAATATTTTAAAATTACTCTATGAAATTATCATTTTGTCTAATTATAACAAATATTTTGAAATTATTCTCTAAAATTATTGTTTTTCATGGAACAATCTGACAAAATTTTTATCATTGTAGTTCAAGCCATTGGCATTTCCATCCCAATATGCCTTACCATCCTATAAGATACCAAAATACTCACTAGTGGGTTGAGATCCCATGATCTTTTAGGAGATAGGTGTTTTTGATTACATGAGTGCTTGAGAAGGCAAAAGGCCAAGTGACCCTATTATATAGGATACCTTTAATGCTGAGGGAAGCTTATCATGGCTCTAAGTTAATAAGTTCCCTACTATGTGTTGTTGACAGAAGTAGTGTAATCACATACAACCCAATCTTATGGGGTTGGAAGCTCATATCCTAGGCTAGACAATTGTTTTCTCTGTAGGGAGATGGATTTTATACTACTTCATGGAATTGTGTTTTTATATATTATCTTTTGTGCAATAGAATGTTGTTTTTCAAAGTATTTGTCATGTGCTAGATGTTGTGTTAATGGACCCTATGTAACATGATAATAAAAGGAAGCTACTTTTTTATGTTATAATAGTATGGTACCTTTGCTAATTAGATAAGTAAAATAAATCCCATCAAGGAACGTGAGAATACCTCAATCCTAATGACCAATCATCTATGGCTAGATGGACCTAATAATTTGGGTAGCTTTTTTAAACATTAGATGGAGTTATTAATACATGATCCTCCAAATTCAGTAGGATATATATGGGGCTCAACTTCATTTTTGGGGGGCTAATGTGAGATGATGCCTTATCGGCAAGGGGATCAACATTTTATTCTCTTCCACTTCTCACTCTCTTTGAACCAAGTGCCAAGGTCATTCACCTTCTTATGTGCAACCAGATGGTGCGAAGCTACAAAGCAAGAAGGATGTAGTTCCTGCTGTATATGTTGATTGCCTCCAGATTGTCGCCTCCAAATTGCTGAGCTTTGCAACCTCATCCAGAGTTTGGAACGTACCATACATCCATAAGCCAGTTGACAATAGATTATTCAAAGGCAGCATAGGTTGGTTGTATCTTTTGAGAAACTCTGCTACAATCTTCATGCTGAAGGTGTGCCAGTGGCCAATATTAAATGAAGATCATTGTAACTTCAGTTATGCTTTTGCATGTCTTAGACATTGTGGATTTATGCAGCTATTGTGACTTGTACATTCATAGTCTATCATTCCTTTGTCAACATGGTGGTCATTTAATTCACTTTCAAAGTTCATGTTTTGGAGGTAGATATATTTTTTGTCTTATGCTATTGAAGAGTTTGTCTTATAGAGTACTTCTTTGAGCACGCTTGATTTTTGAATTTAGGAACTTTGATGTCATCGAGACATGAGATGATCATTCAGCTTCAATCAGTGCAGCAAAATTTGCTTATGGTGGTTTCAATTTGCTGAGTGACATGGAGTAAGCAAGGGGCTTCCTATACCATTAAGAAGACACTTGGTCTCCCAATTCTTTGCCAACAATAACTTACCAATATTGTGCAAGTAGAGAGGCAACTAGTAGATGTATTTGATGAAAGTGTATGAAAGTTTTCTAGAGCTATCTGGGGTTGTGACTAATGTGAGCAAAAGCAAGCTCATTTACCTAAGATTGAATGAGTTAGCAAAGTTGCTAAGGGATCTAGGCTTCCAAGTAGTAAAATTGGAGCTGTAGTTGCTTGATTCTAAAGAATTTGGGTGTTTTCAAGATTTTTAGCATCAGACCTTAATTAATGAGCATATGATGGAGGAATTTATTTGATTATCTTGTACATTATGTATGTTGTCATTCAAGTAACATGTAACAGTGTGACCAAAAATACATGCACAGGAAAGGCCTAATTTTGGCATCATGAATTCAGTGAGATTAATGAAGGTTGAAGATCCATAGCCTAGATTGTCATATAAGACACTAGAAGTGAAGTAGGACTCTTGTTTCACCATGGAATATGCCTCCTGGCATCAATGATCCTAATGTGATTGAGTTGCTAGTCAATGTAGAATTCTCTCTCTTCTTGGTTACATGCTTTATATGCAAAGAACGTGGGTGCTTTGCAAAGGAATGGAGCTAAGAAGCGCCCAAGGAGAAAAGAGTGAAGATAAGGAAGAACTTCATGCAACATAGTCACAAAAGAAGTAAAAAGAAAAAAGCTCATAGATTGAGAAGGGTAAATCCAAGAAAACAAACAACCCTCAAAAGGAGGAACCCAAATCCTCGAGATGTCAAAGTTAAAGCAAGATGGAAACAAAGAAATTACTTTCATAAAACTTTTCATAAAACCCAAATTACTTTCATAAAACTTTTCAAATCATAAGTGAGGTTGGAAAAACTTAAAGCTTGAAATGAATAATAGGGAAAGATTAAAAGATGGAGTGCCATCAATGTTATGCAAAAAATTAAAAGAGATATGTTCAAGATAATAATTAGGAATATTATTTGAGTCCTTGAATATTAATGAGTTAACTACACTTTTATAATAACATACCAACAATGGATCGTTAGGTTACTTTTTGATATTTAAAGGTGCCAATGTCAACAACTTGTGCTTAGGCATGCCCTTTATCAAGAGAGCATGCATGTGTTTGGGTTGGGGGCTTTATATGCTAGTAAGTTTATAACACTCCTTTACGATTGTTCATATCTATCATAGGCCAAGTAACATGCATGTGTTTGGGTTGGGGACTTAATTACTGAGCATATGATGGAGGAATTCATTTGATTATCTTCTACATTATGTATGCTGTGAGCCAAGTGACATGCAATAGTGACCAAAAATACATGCACAGGAAAGGCCTAATTTTGGCATCATGAATCCAATGAGATTAATGAAGATTGAAGATCCATAGCCTATATTATCGTATAAGACACTAGAAGTGAAGTAGGACTCTTGTTTCCCACATTGTAACTAGGGCAATGGCCAACAATTAGAGAGGGATGGTCAATGCCAGCTTGAGTTGATCCAGACCACCTATAGGTGGATACACCTGAATTTGTGTGTTATCTTAAAGATAACAACTAAAAAAATTTAATGACGCCCTTTATGTAGTGATTAATGCTTGCAAATCTAAAGCCTAACATGCAATTATCTATATCTTTTTCTATCAAAATAGCTTGAAGAAATTCTAGTAAATTACTAAAGCATGTGTACAATTCTAGATCACTAGGAGGAGACTTAGCCTCATTGCATAAATTCATGTAATGCATTGTTCACCACATTGTCCTCTGAACATAGTCCCCTGGCATAGTCCTTTGAGCTTGGTTCATGCAGGCTATCTAGTACACTCCTCAACCTATCCTCTTGAGAAGCTTGGTACAAGTAGGTTGTGTGGTAATCCTCTTGAGAAGCTGGGTACAAGTAAGTTGCTTTGGGTTTCAATAAGCATCCATCTTAAGTAGTAGCTATGCCCTAGACTCTCATGTCAAGAAGCATATTAGACTCAACTTGGGAGTGTATTCCTCATGCATCCCTCATGTATCTGTAACATACTTTGCTTGATGGGAAATTAGGAGCACCTTGATATTAAGACTCAAAGAAGATATATTCAAGAAAGATAAGACTTGAAAAGAAAGTCAAATGGTACAAAGGATTAAAACAATAAATTCAAAATACCTTATTCTCCATTTTCTTTATTTTAAATGCTAAGGAAAAATCATCATTAGGAGCATTGGGTAGGCCCAAAAAAAGATGATAGAGAATTCCAAAGCCATGGAGAAGAAAAGTCTGAGAAGATGGTTAGAAATTTTAAACTCATACGAAGAGGAATTCAAGGGGAAGTCATAGCTAGAGGTAAAAAGGTGATTCAAGCTAAGCACAAGAAACATTTGGAATTCTGGAAGAATGATGTGTTCCTCAAGCAGCAGTAGATGGAGTGGAGATCCATCTTCCGTAGGGAACATTGGAAGATATGGCAGAAATGCACTAGAAAAGTGTGGTCTAGTACTCCATAAACAAATTGAACACCCCTCTATGTAAGGTGTATATGCAGAAGCTAAACATGAAGGAGAGGCCCAATAAGTTGATAAAAATCCATGCATGGTGTGTCATGTGCCATCAATATTGGGAGTCAATTCTCCATGTTCTCTGGCATTGCCTTGCAAGCAGGCTTTGTCTAAAAGAATGTGACAGGGTGGATTACAATTGCAGGCCTTAATGTAGAGGTTATGATGAAGATGGCATTGTTTAGGGACAAAAGTGTATTGGATGAAGACATATTAAACCTATGGAATGCCATCAGGGCATTAACATTAGCACCATTTGGGTCAATAAGAATGCTCAAATATGATCTACTATCTAGATAGAATGTAAGAGAAGTGCTTGCAACATGTAGAAAGATGAGGAGGAGAGAGCATGTCTTCAAAGTGGGGGTACAAGCTCCTTAGAAAGACAAATTTTTGAAGCCTATGGGAAGGCTTTTTGGAGCCCAATAGCATATTTTTCCATGAACCTCAAAATACTTTGTGATCAAACCTTCACATTAAAAAAAGGAAAGAGAGTACTCATTCAGACTGTGCATAATCGAGGGCTAACAATGGGGCAGGGGCTCTGCTACTACATGCGTCCAACATCCAACGCTCCGCATCGCAATCCGTCGCATCGAGCATTAATCGCATCGTAATCCGTCGCATCGAGCATTAATTGATCCCATGGAAGCCCAGGACTCATGGCAGCTGGCTCAGGTCTGGCTGCAGTGGAAGGCCAAGGTGTAGGCCCTCCGGTTCGCCCTTGTCTCCAAGAGCCCTGATTCCCATGTCAGGCAGCTTGTGAAGGACTGCATGAGCAACTATTTCACGTCAGGCTTCACACACTTTTTATTTGTTGCATTGCTTGTGGATTGCATTAACTTGTATTGAATTGTTCCGTTGCGAGACTCTTAGGTCCATAAGCCCATACAACAAGAAGAATTCCTTCATTATTCCATTTTTCCCATAAGTCCATATGACAAGAAGCATTCCTTCACAATTCCATTTGTCCCCATGGCCTGCATTTCAGCAAATGAAAACTTAGAAATTTTCTGCAACACATCCTGTGAAAGAGAACAGAATAAACATATAGCGATGGTTGTCCAGGAGAATTGCCTGACACAAATGTACTCTAAGCTAGCATTAAAAAAGCACTAATAATATTCTATTTGAATTAGATACTGCATGACTTACCTTCATTGCATTAGGGAGCCATGTACAGAGTACTTTCAGTACACAGTTGGTAGTCATTCTATCCAAACATGCACAGAATACTAATCTAAACACGCTCAATGGCTTACTTTCATTGCCTCAAGATGGGCTTATTGATTGCTCAAACCATTTAAACACTCTAGCTTGTTTCTCAAAGTTATTCTTAGCACATATTATATCTCTTCTTTCCAAAACTCTCATCAGGAAAATTGTCTTGACTAACAGCCTAGCTTACACATATTGTGTCTAGTAAGTAAAACATTCAAGCTAAAATGATAAATTTCAGAGAATCTGTTGTATATACGTGTGTAGGTGATAGAGTGAGATTTCAATCCACTTTTGGGTGGCCAAGAAGAGAATGCAAGTATTCTTTGGCTTTACTGTGTTTGATTCTTTCTACTTGCCCCCACTAAATAGAGTTTTGTGTTGAGGAATGTTTTCTAGTATTGGTTAAAGTTTTTTCCTGCAGGGCGTCATTCCTCTGCTCTTGAAGCAGCATTTATGTGGATAGGTGCTTGGAGGCCCACATCAGCTATAACACTCGTGTACTCAAAAATGGGTATTGATGTGTAGAAGCTTAATGGTTGCATAAGCCATGATGATGTGACATGCCTGTTGTCAAAGACACAGTTAGCTTCAATGGATGCTTTGCAGCATTACATGCACCAGGCAGAGATGGAGCTTTCAAATCAACTAGCAACCATGCAGGTGAACCTTTGCTTCTTGAGTTTTCTGTTGCAATTTATCCTATTTCTGCCAAGCCATTTTGAAGCTGTCTGCCATGGTCTAGCATGATGCACACAAGAACTTTTCAACGAATTCTCACTATACTTTCCACATTGTGAATTACGACAACATCATGAGCTTCTGCAAGGGAGGGACCACATACCTAGTTCAGTGTGGTTGCTCCCTGCCCCCGACCAGGTATGTGGTCCCTCCCTCACAGAAGCTCATGATGTTGAATACTATAAGGAAAAACAAGGGAAAAGATCCCCTTTTCCTAGTGACACGGGAAAGTGTCTAAAGCTACTTGTGATTCATAATATTCTGGCTTTTCTAGGTTTGCTGAGCCTGACTACTACTTTGGGTTCTTTCAGATGCTTATTGTAGATCAAAGCATCAAAGAAGCCATAGGGATTGGGAGCTCTTCTTTCATCATGTCACACAACATAGTGCAAGGACAACAATTAATGGAGTCAAAGCTTGAAACTTTGAGTTCACTGTTAAAGCAATCAAACTCTCTCACGCTGCATACTCCAAGAGCTACAAAACTGCTGACCCTAGTACAGGCAGCCCATTGCACACTTGCAGCCTTTGAGCTGGTTTTTTCTTTGAAAACATTGGACCTAAAAACCAAAGCAAAGATGGAGGATGATAGAGAGAATCACGAAGTATTGTCTGTGTCTCCTCCCTCTTCTGTAGATGCTGCTTGCAGATCACCTTATTGCCAGGGAAAATATCATGCTGATGGAAGAGAATCACCAGTGGCTTATTGCAAAGAAGCCGCATTACTTAATGGAATCAAACACACATTAGCTGACTATGAAGAAACCATATTACCTAATGACCAAGTATATACTTCAGCTGGTGTAGAAGAAAATGCATGTACCTGTGAAGGTGAAGACAGGAGAGGGACAGAGCATGTAGATTGGTTGAGTTCCATAACTTGCGGTAAGCTTGCATAAGTCCAGATTATAAGCTTGTGCATGGATGAGGTATCATGGGATGCCATGTGTTTCAAAGTGCTCACAGCAATTGCAGTCATGTTTTTCCCACAGCAATTGCAGTTATGTTATTCCCATCAAGCTCTTGCATGAGTTGAGATAGAGTGATTACTAGACAAATCGACATGTTGCTTTTTCACTGATTTCCTGATTTCTTGATTGTGGGCGAGAACCAGCAGGCATTTGACATGCAGGGAGACAATGGCAGCCTAGTACTGATGCTTGAGGAAGGCAAGGAAAAGCCTAGCCCTGTGGGAATAATATGGGGAGGCACAATGAATCGTGGGTGCCTGAAACTTCAGAATGGAGATGCACTTGTGAATTGGACAAGTGCAGTGGATCTTGGGCGCCTCCTCAACGGTCTTCAACTTGATTTAATCACTAGCAATGCTGCTTTGGAAGGTAATTTCAGGAGCTTAGGCCACAGTTTTTCAATGTGCTCTATTGTTTGTATCTCTACACATTGAGAAGTTTTAGACAAATTCCCACTATAATTCCCATTGGAATTACGGTGACATCATGAGCTTTATGAGAGAGGGACCGCATACCTGGCTAGGTGCTAGGTGCGGTTGAGGGCAGGGGGACTGGTGGCCTAGGGTAGTTCATGATGTTGAGCACTATATGGAAAAACAAGAGAGAGCAGCCCCTTTCCCCGCATGGGAACATGTCAAAAACTTCTTGACATGCTAGTATTCTATATTGCTGCACCATTTTTTGATAATCGGTGTAGCTCGAAGTCCTCGAGAATATTTAATAGAAACATGTGCATGGTTTTCAATTTAACAAAATAAGGAGAATTTCAGTGATTCTGGATTTCAAAGGTGTGCTGAAGCTAAGGAGTTGTTAATGTTAGAAGTTAGTGTTTATGCATCTCCTCTCTTGAAGATATCTGTCCCTTTGAATTGTTGGGTTTCAGGGGCATTTGAGAAGAAGCGAAGGCTGTCAATAGGAATTCCGAGTGTAGGAAAATCAAGCTCACGGTTCTTTGGCACCATGCAATTTGCAGAACCCAATCAACATGCCTTTGAAAGTTCGAAGGTGAAGTCACAAGGTCAAAATTATCACCACCCCACCTCAAGTGAACCAGGGTACCCTGAGGTGCATGCAGGTGGAGGCGGAGTGGGGTTGAGACATGATTTGAATCATGCCAATCCTTCCTGCATTGACTTCATAAAGAGTTTGGACTCAAGAACATGTTATGGTGACAAAAGTACAGATGTTAATGGCGAGGAGCTATCCAGTTGTGGGCTGGATCTTTATGGGAGGGATGCAAAAAGAAGATGGCTCTAATCCTTACAAGGAAGTGAGCTCATTCATTTACACAGAGTTTAATCTTGTCATTTGAATGAATATGTACTTGGAATGGGCAGAGATTAATGATGCATTTGCTTACCTTTCCAATTCAACGTCTTAACTTTGCAAGAATGTAGTGTAGCTCCTGAAGCGGTTTTACTCTGCGCCTTAGCAGTATTTTGTTGACTAACTTGTGGGGTATGATTACTGGTGTAGATGGTGGAGCTTCTGGTCCGAATGGACTATGCCGATTGTGACAGAAGTGTGAGAAAGGCCCTAGTTAACCTCAAAGGTATAGGCAGTTTGTTCACTTTAATATGTTATGTTGCATGTGAATGTAAAGAGATTTAAGGAAGTCTGCTTGCGGTTGACTTTTTTTTGCTTAGAGGAATGGCCTGTTATTCAGGATGAATGAAAGATGCAAGAAAAATTAATGCATACTCACAGTGATGGAGTGTGTCAAGGAGACATTGATCTTCACAAGTAGGTTGGAACCTACTTATGGCAGAGAACTCTTTAATCTACATTTAGGACTTGGGTTTTGTGTATGATTTTATCTGAGCAAGTACTATCTCCCAGTTACGTGTTTTATTACTCAATATCAGATTCTCTAAGAATCTTCAAAAGCAGGGATTCTTTTCTTTGGGCTCTAGGAGAACCATCCAATGCTAGCCTTTGCAAAGAGGAGAGAGCAATAGGAAGGATCAAGATAGATCTTTTAACTTCTCCTCCTCCATTCTTTCACAAAGCCAAGAGGACTGCAGTAGAGTTCTCCTTCCCTTTGGTGGACCCAAATGTTAACAGTTTTACCAGCAAAGGTATGGACTTAGTATTCCTTATAGCCATCAGGCCCTCTGCACATGGTGCTAATATGGCAAACATTGCCAGGGCATCATTAGTTAAGCTTGCATTGCCATCAGTTAAGAGACTGACAAGCTTGCCCCATCTGCTTGTAATTTTTTCAAATTTCCTGCAACAATGGAGGGAAGACAGTGGCCTTCTTAGCAAACACATAAGGTTGTAACAAAAGGCCAAGACAACCCAAAGTGATCTTCTGGCATTTACTTCTCTTCTTATTCACTGTTTAAGAACATACACTCATGCTTTATACAGCCCATGGAACCTCATTCAAAAGATCACAATCACACCCAAAAGAGCTTGAATAACAACCCCATTCCCTGCAAGCTTGAAATATATTCTGACATCAGCAGTTTCTGAGCAGTTGCTCTGCCTCCACACATCTCAAGGGAAGCAGCTTTCTCATTGACTATGGAGAATAATCATGACCTTCAGGCTCATGGTGCAAGTTGGATTGTTGTGTATGCCCCTGACATCGCTATTCGGCGAGCTTCTCAGGAAGCAGGACATGCTGTAAGGTAGCAAGGGATTTCCTTCTGTCTTCCTATATGTCCTTTCTAATTGATTAGTGTTTTGTATTTTGCCCCTGGTAAAAGGCAGAAGACCTGTCTACAGCATGCATCTCGGCCAAAGAAGAGTTTTAAACCTTAAGACAGTATTCAGCTGCTTAGCCAATTCTATTTAACCTCGTAGGAAAATTTTGATCTCTCTTAGTATGAATGAAGGACCAAATCAAGGCTCACCACATCAAATACTTGTCAAGATTGTGGGAGAGAAGGAAGGAGTCTCACTTGTAGCTTTCTTGCTTGCACAATGGGGGAATACACACAAGGGTGGAGGCTGAAAACAGTTTTCCTCTTCTTAGTTGTGTAAGCCAAAAGAAGTCTAGTACAAATAAATAGAAGAACCCTATATATGGGTCTCAAACCAAACTCAACTAACTTAGGTGGCATACTAACTGAGCCACGAACTAGAGTAGATAAGGATAGCTATCATGTAGCTATTATTCAAGGGCGGTGTACCAACCGCATCTGCAACTGACAAGTCGGTGACATAAATACACAACGGTCACCCTGGCGTATCATGAGTGGAGCTCGATATCTTAACACTCCCCCTCGAGCTCAATCCCAATTCCTGCACACCAAGTAGGTCTCTGAACTTGCGCAGCTTCTCTGTACCCAATGCCTTCGTGAATATGTCAACTACCTGATCCTCTGTGCTGACATAAACTAGATCAATAAGACCTGGTAAAACCCTCTCTCGCACATAGTGATAATGCACCTCAATGTGCTTTGTTCTAGCATGATGGACTGGGTTATTTGCCAAGTGTATACTACTCATGTTGTCACAATAAATGACAACTGGCCCATCTGTAGACTGATGCATATCATAAAGTAGCTTATGCAACCAAGCTACCTCACATGCAGCCATTGTTGCACCCCTGTACTCAGCCTCTGTGCTCGACAAGGCAACTGTAGGCTGTTTCTTGCTGCTCCAAGTGACTGCAGCACTCCCAAAAGAGAACACATATCCACTGGTAGATCGTCTATCAGAAATACTACCAGCCCAATCAGCATCAGTGTATCCATGCAGCTGTATCTGAATCCCAGTCTCATAAAATAGTCCATACTGCAATGTGGACTTCACATACTTGAGTATGCGTCTAGCCGCATCCAAATGTGGTTTCCTTGGAGCCTGCATAAACTGACTTACGAATCCAACAGCATAGCTCAAATCTGGCCTGGTAATAGTCATATAAATCAAACTTCCTACTATGCGTCTGTACATAGTAGGGTCTTCTAGAAGCTCACCTGCATCTGTGCTCAGCTTCACATTCTGCTCCAAAGGAACTGAAATAGGCTTACAGCCTGTCATCCCATATTTGGACAGCATGTCCAATCCATACTGCCTCTGCAAGAGCTATATCCCACTTGGTGATCTAATCACCTCAATGCCCAAGAAATAACGCAGCTCTCCCAAATCCTTCATCTCAAACTTCTGCTTCAATAGCATTTTCACATGAAGGATATCTTCATCACTGTCACCTGTCATAATCAAATCATCAACATAAATGACAAGTAGCATAATACCTTTCTCTGTTTTTCTCACATAAAGTGAGAAATCTGCCTTGGAAATCTGAAATCCAATAGTGACAAGATACTGTCCTATCTTGTCAGACCATGCTCTAGGTGCTTGCTTCAAGCCATACAAGGCTTTCTTCAACCTGCAAACCAACTCAGGATGAACAGCATGCACATAACCTGGTGGCTGCTCCATATAGACCTCTTCTTGCAAATCACCATGCAAGAAGGCATTCTTTACATCCATCTGATGTAAAGACCATCCCTTTGATGCAGCCATAGCAATGACTACTCTTACAGTTGCCATCCTTGCAACTGGACTGAATGTTTCTTCATAGTCAATGCCATATGTTTGTGAATACCCCTTGACTACTAATCTTGCCTTGTATCTATTCACAGAACCATCTGCATTGTGCTTCACCTTATAAACCCACTTACAGCCAATTGCATTCTTACCTTTAGGGAAAGGTACTAACTCCCATGTAGCATTTGCTTCCAAGGCATCCATTTCTTCATCCATGGCTTTCTCCCATTTTTCTTTTCCCATGGCTTGCTCAAAAGAAGTGGGTTCTGGTTCCTGTATCACTTTGACCATATATGCATAGTGAATGGCTGTAAATCCATCATATTTCAGCCTATCCACAGGATACCTAGCTCTCGTAGACCTGCGCAAAGTAGGTTCACTCCCAGGTGCTCTCAAAACATCCCTGGTCTTCCTTACTCCAGGTGTAACAATAGAAGGAATACCCAACTCATCATCAATGCTCTGTTCTGAGCCACAGGATTCACCATCCACATAAGAGTGACCTGCATTCACATCAAACATGGGCTGATCAACCTTCTCTTTTCCTTTTCGTGATACCTGCATACCACTATCTGCATTGCTTTGAGAAGATTCTCTTGATCTCAATCTACCTGTCCATGGCGAAGAATGTGAACCACTGCTAGAGGACGCTCCAGGTCCACTAATATTTTGTGACTGCTGCTGTGAATTTTGTGCAGCATTACCATTTTGTGCATCTACATCATCAATCACATTTACTGGTTTATACCAGCTACTTATCTCATAAAAAACGACATCTCTGCTCACTGTAAACTTACGAGTAGAAGGGTTATAGCATCTATACCCTTTTTGCTGCAGAGAGTAACCAATAAAGATGCACTTCTCAGCTTTTGGATCCAACTTGGATCTCAACTCATCTGGCACATGTACATAGGCAATGCAACCAAAAATTTTCAAATGAGAAATATCTGGTTTCCTACCAGTATACCTCTCCTCTGGAGTCATCCCATGTATTGCTGCAGTGGGAGTCCTGTTCATTATATAGACTGCTGTAGCAACTGCTTCAGCCCAATAAAAATCTGGCAAGTCTTTTTCATTAAGCATGGCACGAGATACCTCTCCAATATGCCTGTTTTTCCTTTCTGCAATTCCATTTTGTTGTGGGGTATAACTGCATGAATATTGCTGCTTTATGCCATGCTCCTGTAAGAACTTTGCAAACTCATTTGAGAGGTACTCTCCCCCTCCATCTGTCCTTAGGCATTTCATTTGCAGACCTGTTTCTTTTTCAGCCATAGCTTTAAGGGTTTTGAAATGCCCAAAAACTTCACTTTTCTTTTTCATAAAATACACCCAAACTTTTCTGCTATAGTCATTAATAAAAGTGACAAAATAATGACAGCCTCCAAGAGATGCAGCTTTCGTAGTCCACACATGAGAGTGGATTAATTCCAATGGCGTCTCACTCTCTTGAACATGTCTAGGAAATGGTTTCCTTGCCTGTTTTCCAAACTGACAGGCTTCACATACCCTATGCATTTCTGCAACCTTGAATTTTGGCAATCCTGCAACAATATTTTGGGCCTGCATTGATTTAAGTCGTTGTACATTTACATGACCAATGCGTTTATGCCAGATATCAATATCTGCAACTACACCGGCCCCATGTGCAAACATTACTGCACTCAATTCAGACATGTCTGCATCCAACGGAAACATTCTGCCCTTCTTCTTTCCTTTTGCTATCAAGCGACCTTTATTTTTCATATCCTCAACAAAGCATCCATGAGGATTAAATCTGACCTGCAAGCCCTGCTCAACCATTTGACCGACAGAAACCAGATTCTTGGTGATATTCGGGACATGAAATACATCGGACAGGTATTTCTTTTTCCCATCCTGCATAGACAAGGGAATTTTTCCAATCTGCACAATAGGATGTGCAGTATCATCACCAGTCTCCACAAATCCTGGTTTTTTCATTTTCCTTGCATCCTCCATCCATTCTGCATGACCTGTCATGTGGTTTGATGCACCTGAGTCAACATACCATACATCATTGCTTTCTTCTGCACTTGTCACAGAATTGTTCATGTGCTGCACCATGAACAAATGCTCATTTCTGTCATCACCCTGTCTGCTAGAAGATGCATAATTCCCTTGTTGCAGTTTTGCATTCATGATGTCATTCTGCTTTTTATAGCAGTCTTTAGCCATATGACCCATTTTACCACAGTAGTAGCATTCAACATTACTATTTGCATTTTGACCTCTTTGCCATCCACCACGACCTCTTTGGCTCCCCCTGCCTCTAGAGTTACCACGTCCTCCTCCATAGGACTGGTTTTCTTGAGTTTGCTGCATATTCTGATTTCTGCCACGGCCTCCAAATTGGCCTCCTCTACCTCTACCTCTACCTCTTCCTGCATTTGAGTAGAAGACAGCTTCTTTTGAAGTTCCTCCTGAAGAAGATGCACCACCATTTCTCTGCTCCTCAGAAATTAGAAGAGCAATCAGCTCCTCAAAATCAAGAAATCTTTCACGAACTAAAATGGATGTCCGAAACTGTGCATAATCCTTTCCTAGACCATTCAAGGTCACAGAAACTAAATCATCATCTTCCACTGGCGACCCGATGGAAGCAAGTGCATCTGCAATCTTCTTCACTTTCATGTGGTAGTCATTGATGCTCATATTTTCTCTTTGCACATTATGCAACTCTTGCTTGAGCTGCATTTTCCTGGCTTGCGTATTTGTGCTATACATTTTTGACAAAGTATCCCATGCCTCCTTTGGCGTACTTGCATCCTGAATATGCACAATCATAGAGTCTGAAATGCTGATAGACAGCCAGTACATAACTTTCCTGGCTCTCTCATGCCATGTTTTAAATGCCTGCATTTGCTGTTGATTGGGAACATCAGGAAGAACTGGTTCTTCTTCATTTCGTGCAACAAATTCCCAATATCCTTTTTCCATAAGGAAATTCGTCATTCTAAACTTCCATGCTTGGAAGTTGTTCTTGTCAAGCTTTTCAGTGACAATCTGTGAAAGAGAATCAGATGCCATTACAGAACACTGCAAAAAATTCTGTCACTGCAAAAAACACAGCTTCACCCTCACAAGGGAAAATTTGCAAAACTGGCGAAAGTGGTATTTGACCACACAGTCACTTCCTAGTGACGATTTTGCATCAACAGGCAACAGGGATGATTCTGTAACTCCCAATGTCTCTGCGCACAAGCATACGATGCAAATTCTACAGTAACTTTTCACCGACCTGTAGAACAGTGGCTGCACAGCATAAAACTAGGCCTTTTCCTGAGTGCGTGCAGAAAACTTCCGCCTCCAAAATAGACCCCGAAATGGCCTCAAATCAAAAAAACAAGGTCGCCGAGGGCTAAAGCCCCATCCCGTAGCATATACTGCCCTCTTGCTTCACCGCGAAGGGCATCTCAACCTGAGACAATGCACTCCTGCACTTTCCGACTGTGCTACCTGCAGAGATCTGCTCCCAAAACAGAAAATGAAAGCAACACTGCTCCTCTTACCAGAACATCGCGAGCTTGGCTTGCTTTCTTGAGCTCCTTACCACGAACAAGGCTCTGATACCATGTCAAGATTGTGGGAGAGAAGGAAGGAGTCTCACTTGTAGCTTTCTTGCTTGCACAATGGGGGAATACACACAAGGGTGGAGGTTGAAAACAGTTTTCCTCTTCTTAGTTGTGTAAGCCAAAAGAACTCTAGTACAAAGAAATAGAAGAACCCTATATATGGGTCTCAAACCAAACTCAACTAACTAAGGTGGCATACTAACTGAGCCACGAACTAGAGTAGATAAGGATAGCTATCATGTAGCTATTATTCAAGGGCGGTGTACCAACCGCATCTGCAACTGACAAGTCGGTGACATAAATACACAACGGTCACCCTGGCGTATCACGAGTGGAGCTCGATATCTCAACAATACTTTCACGGTTGACAGCATCAAACTTGCTATGAGTTTGTCCTCTTTAACTCTCATCTACATGTCTTTTGTAGCAAGAGTTTGTCCTCTTTAACTCTCACGGTTGACCAGCTGGAGGCATATGGTGTGATGTTGATGTGGTAGAGTTCTCTTATTTTGGTATTCCAGCCGCAATTGTAATATCACGAAGGCACGCGTGAACTGCCTCAATAAAAATGAAAATGGATAAATGATTTTTTAAAAAAATTATTCCCCTTATCCCCCCAGCCGACTGACGAGCTGGAGGGGAAGGGGAATAGAAGGAGTGATTAAGCTCCTTGGTGGAGCTTGGAGTGAGGGAGAGGCATGCGTGATGCCACGCAGGGGAGGGAGGATCCCCCTCCCCTCCCCTATTTAAGATGAAGGGGGCGCAGGCTGAAGGGGGTGACCGCCAGAGATCAAGAAGACGACACTGCCACTAGAAGGACAAAAAAAGAGAAGGACGGCATTATCATAAGGGTGACGTTGCCCAAAGCATCCATGAGTGAAGGAGGGGAGGGTTGATATATGTGAGGGTAGTGTTGCCTGTGCCGCTTGAAGACTGAGAAGGGGACGGACTCGCTGTTGCTGGCTGCCTGGGTAGTGGGACACGACGCCGTTGCGGGAGGGAGGAGCCGCCTCCATTGCGCCGTCAAGACTGACGGTCATAACCACCCCCCTAAGCTTCTGGAAGCTTGAAAGCTTCTAAAGGGGGGGCCTCTTTAACCCCCCTTCCTATACCCTTCCCCCCCCCCCGGTTTTAATTCCTTTAAGCCCCTTTTCCCCCCTTGCGTTCTTAAACAAAGGGATACTTACCCCGGGAAACAAAGCCTTTCCCTTGCCTTCCCCCCCCCCCCCCGGGTTTTAATTCTCCTAAGGCCCTTTCATCCCCCTTCTTGTGCCTCACCAAATTCTCCCTACTACTCCCCCCCGTGTTTTAAAGGGTCATAAGCCCCTTTTTCCCCTAAAAAGTGTGTCTTAAAGGTCCTACTATTACACCCCCGTGCTTTTAAAAGTCACATAGCCCCTTCCCTTAAGCTCCTTCTTCATATCCTCAAGCCCCCTTTTCCTTGGAATCACACCCCCATATATTAACCCTTAAACCCTTTCCTTGGACATCCTGAAACCACACCCCCTGTGTTAATCCCTTAAACCCCTAACCCTTGGCTTGGAAACCACCCCTCTTTCCTCCGTATTTATACCTTCCCTAGCCGTCCCCCTTGTGGCATATTGAAACCCCTTTTAAGTTTGACTTAAGGGTCCTTCAACCTTATTTATAACCTTTACGGTTACTATATCCCCTTTGAAGTTCTCTCCTGCACCTTGTGTTTTTTTCCATCCCTTTTCGTTCCTCGTTTGAGCGAGTCATTAAAAGACCATTAAGCCTTCCCCATGGCTTCAATGGGTCTTAATCGTAGAAGACTCTGAAACACCCTTTCGAATTTCCCTGACTTCCAAGGAGAGAGCCTTCCAAAACTACTATTGACAAGCGGTGCAAGGAAGCGACGGTGGAATTCCTAGGAGGAGTTGTAAAGCTGCTTCCACATTCGAAAACTACAATTGCGATGCCTCCTAAGAAAGTCCAAGGCGTAGCCGCAGGAGGGTCATCTCCCGGTATCCATGTGGATATCTCACCCCAAAACCAGGTTTTTTCTTCTTAGCTTTAATTTGGTTTTAAGTCGATCATGCAAAGAGAAATTGTTAGGGATAGGATATATTTGTCCGACTTATTTGTAATGAAGGATTTTAGCTTATTTGAATGAATGATAATGTATAGAACTTAGTTTCCTTCGAATTGCATCAAGCATTATAAATTACGAGCAAGATTATCCATTTACTATAGTAGTATATTTTAATTAAATCCTAAAGGTATAGAAATTATATCTTGCACCATTAGTCTTGTTCTTTTCACAACGAATCATTGTAAATGATTAAATTTATGAAAGGTTTCTTTCGTTGCTCAAATTACTAGGAAGTTATCATTGCTAATTGCACATCTTAGCAAGAGAAATGTTTGTTATTCGGCATGAGTTCATCTGCAAGGAAAAATGAAGTTTAAATTGAACTGTATTGATTGAAAAGTAAAGTGTCACAAGGATAGCAAAACTGTGACAAGACGATTAATATTACCTTCCAAAAGATATCCAAACCAATCTAAACATAGAAATATTCATACCCTAAGCACTTGACTACTTTCCTTATTGTAGGGTCAAAAAAATTCGTAAAGATAAAGAACTAGGGCTGTCCCCGAGATCCTTAAAAAGAAATCCTAGGCCCGACATACGTCAGCTTAAAGGATCTAAAATGGATTATTCCATCACAGGACTTGCGCAGCAAGTACGAAATCATTTAGTCTTGTGATTGATTCACAAGGAGAAAGGGTAAAAACCCTCAATAAGGATGGCAGATCCCTATGCAAGTTATCTTGCAAAAGGACGTATTTTTGGATATCCTTCTAAATAAGGAAAGTTGTAAACCGGAAACTAACATATCTAAGGAACTTTAGGATTGACCAAGTTAGGTTAATAAGGTACGCCCTACACCAGGAATGTAAAGGATCTTGCCAATTTACAAGACACCTTGGGAACGAGTGCTGATATACTCAAAAAGGAAAGAACACTTCCTTAGTAGTTTACCAAACAACACGGCTGATTAATGGAAATGTTTGTGCTTGCTAGAGATTTTAGGGCTCTTGTTTGAATTATGAATTACAAATTAAATGAGTACTTATACTTCAAGTTAAAAGCTAAAGGAAGAGGCAGTTTCAGTTACCCCCGACTACCTGCCTAACCCTAACCAAGGGGGTTGTTCACTGCGCCAGGAACGTGGACCGAACCCACCGCGAGAGGTCTCTCCGTTGAGCTCTACTTGGAGTAGGAGGACGCTTGGGTGCCAGGGGGCTCTGGCCATAAATCCCTCGCCTTCCGGGTCTTGCACAAGAGGCTAATGTGACTTGGGATTGGATCTCGAGGCCCGCATACTAGTTTACAGGCAGAAGCTTGGAATAGTGATCCCTGGGGATTACTAGATAGCCCTCGGGCGGATTATGGACAAGACTACGGGCGGAACTCCTTGTATTTCAAAGATAAAATGATGAAATGTTAGAAAAAGAACTTGCTTGATATTGTTTTTCTATGTCACGTGATAAGATTACGTGAAGGAACCAGTGCTTAATAGGATTAATTAAAGAAGGTGATTGTTATATGTCAAATTAATGTGTTAGATAATTACATAACTAAAACAAATCGAGGAAAGTATGGAGGATGGGCCATGGGTCCGTCCTATGGTTGGGTAGTCCCGGTTAGCCGGGAACTTTTCTCAAAAATCTCGAAGAACAGTGGGATGATCATCAAAACGAATAACGAGAGCGATGACCTAGAGTTACATCTTACCCGATTTACGTTGTTTTAGGGGAACGGAATGGGACTATGCCTTATAGCAGAGAGGTTGAGCCTTGCATCCCTCTCGTTTTCCATTCTCCTTGAACCAAGTGCAGCGTGAATCCGCTTCGGACCTGGCATTTTCTGCTTAAAGTAGTTCACTCGGGTCTGATGCTAGTTGCTGTTAGCTAATGACCAATCATGAAAACCCTAATTCCGGTCGATCCTAAGTGGGAACGCCCAGGATACTTCCGCTACGTGGCAGACGTGGGAAGACCTAGATCACAAAACCCATAACATTCCATGGGAGTGCCGGGCGGAGTTTTCTAGACATCCTTTCCGATGGACTGCTAAGACGTGTCCTGGATGATACTAGTGGTCACGTTACAGTTGGTATCAGAGCCGACCAACAACGGAATTGTTTTTATGAGATCTCAATAAAATGAAGTAAAGAAATTGTTACTGTCCAAACATTTTCTCACCTTCAATGCTGTCTTGCAGAATTATGAAGCGTGGAACAAGTTTTTGGTATTTCGGGTCATGTTTATGACTGCAATGCATTCTCCCCTTTATAGACAAAGAATTGGGATGATGAACATCCTGGAGCAGATTTATAATCCATCACCTTTATACATAGAATGAAGATGGACGGGGTCTTCAGGAATCTACTATATAGCCGCCCACTGGTTTGCTTATCTACAGACCAACCTAAAGAGGATCGAGTGGTTGGAAGACTTGAAAGTCGTGAAGCTGTTCATTTTTGTGGAAGCTCACGTAAATTTGACTTTACAAATTCAAGGTCGGAGGGTTGAAATGAACTCATATGTATATGAGGAAGTAACCCGTGTAATCCCAGCCGACAGGATTAAAGTGTTGGGCCGCCATGAGAAGTATAGAATCCAACGGAAAGGTTATCCTGAACTTCCAATGAACTATCGATTCCTAAAGATCCATGACCCAAAACTCTACTATTACACAGTTCTTGTAGACAAATGCAATACAACGTTGTTCTCCCCAAACTGAATGAAATGATTGGCTTATCATCACATGAAACGTTGTATTAAAAAAGGCTATGCGCATGTAAATACAAATAAAGACTTCTTTTTATCAATATCTGGCTGTGCATAAGAGTTGTTAAAAAGCTAAGTAGCTACATTGTTTATGAGATAGCTGAACTAAAAATAAAAGATAAGCTAACATCGATTATTATATAATAACGTTAAGAAAACTTTTATCCAGGCACAACCCCAGGTACAGGTTCCAAATTCGCCTCCTACATCAAGTACTGTTGTGACCCAGGAGAAGAAGTTCCTCCTCAAGCAGATAAAGCCACCCGAGTTTGACGAGAGAGGTAGATTCGTCCAGGCTGATGCTGAAATTTGGATTGAATCCATGGAGGATTACTTTGAAGTAGCTGGTACTACACCTACCAATCAGGCCATGCTCGCCAAGTTAAAGCTCACCGGCGAAGCCAGACTTTGGTGGAAGCAATGGTGCAGGGATCAAGGGATTTCAGAGGGGTCCGTTACCTGGGAGAAGTTGAAGAAAGCCGTGCAGGGAAGATATTTACCACCTGCATATCGTATGCAGAAAATGAATGAGTTTTGTTGAGATATCGAGCTCCACTCGTGATACGCCAGGGTGACCGTTGTGCATTTATGTCACCGACGTGTTAGTTGCAGATGCGGTTGGTATACCGCCCATGAATAATAGCTACATGATAGCTATCCTTATCTACTCTAGTTCGTGGCTTGGTTAGTATGCCACCTTAGTTAGTTGAGTTTGGTTTGAGACCCATATATAGGGTTCTTCTATTTCTTTTGTATGAGAGTTCTTTTTTTGGCTTACACAACTAAGAAGAGGAAAACTGTTTTCAGCCTCCACCCTTGTGTGTATTCCCCCATTGTGCAAGCAAGAAAGCTACAAGTGAGACTCCTTCCTTCTCTCCCACAATCTTGACATGGTATCAGAGCCTTGTTCGTGGTAAGGAGCTCAAGAAAGCAAGCCAAGCTCGTGGTGTTCTGGTAAGAGGAGCAGTGTTGCTTTCATTTTCTGTTTTGGGAGCAGATCTCTGCAGGTAGCACAGTCGGAAATTGCAAGAGTGCATTGTCTCAGGTTGAGACGCCCTTCGCGGTGAAGCAAGAGGGCAATATATGCTGCGGGAGAGGGCTTTAGCCCCTGGTGACCTTGTTTTTTTGATTTGAGGCCATTTCGGGGCCTATTTTGGAGGCGGAAGTTTTCTGCACGCACTCAGGAAAAGGCCCAGTTTTATGCTGTGCAGCCACTGTTCTACAGGTCGGTGAATAGTTACTGTAAAAATTGCATTGTATGCTTGTGCGCAGAGACATTGGGAGTTACAGAATCATCCCTGTTACCTGTTGATGCAAAATCGTCACTAGGAAGTGACTGTGTGGTCAAATACCACTTTCGCCAGTTTTGCAGATTTTCCCTTGTGAGGGTGAAGCTGTGGTTTTTGCAGTGACAGAATTTTTTACAGTCTTCTATAATGGCATCTGATTCTCTTTCACAGATTGTCACTGAAAAGCTTGACAAGAACAACTTCCAAGCATGGAAGTTTAGAATGACGAATTTCCTTATGGGAAAAGGATATTGGAAATTTGTTGCAGGAAATGAAGAAGAACCAGTTCTTCCTGATGTTCCCAATCAACAGCAAATGCAAGCATTTAAAGCATGGCATGAGAGAGCCAGGAAAGTTATGTATTGGCTGTCTATCAGCATTTCAGACTCTATGATTGTGAATATTCAGGATGCAAGTACGCCAAAGGAGGCATGAGATACTTTGTCAAAAATGTATAGCACAAATACGCAAGCCAGGAAAATGCAGCTCAAGCAAGAGTTGCACAATGTGCAAAGAGAAAATATGAGCATCAACGACTACCACATGAAGGTGAAGAAGATTGCAGATGCACTTGCTTCCATTGGGTCACCAGTGGAAGATGATGATTTAGTTTCTGTGACCTTGAATGGTCTAGGAAAGGATTATGCACAGTTTCGGACATCCATTTCAATTCGTGAAAGATTTCCTGATTTTGAGGAGTTGATTGCTCTTCTAATTTCTGAGGAACAGAGAAATGGTGGTGCATCTTCTTCAGGAGGAACTTCAAAAGAAGCTGTCTTCTACTCAAATGCTGGAAGAGGTAGAGGCAGAGGTAGAGGAGGCCGATTTGGAGGCCGTGGTAGAAATTAGAATATGCAGCAAACTCAAGAAAACCAGTTCTATGGAGGAGGACGTGGTAACTCTAGAGGCAGGGGGAGCCAAAGAGGTCGTGGTGGATGGCAAAGAGGCCAAAATGCAAACAACAATGTTGAATGCTACTACTGTGGTAAAATGGGTCATATGGCTAAAGACTGCTATGAAAAGCAGAATGACATCATGAATGGAAAACTGCAACAAGGGAATTATGCATCTCCTAGCAGACAGGGTGATGACAGAAATGAGCATTTGTTCATGGTGCAGCATATGAACAATTCTGTGACAAGTGCAGAAGAAAGCAATGATGTATGGTATGTTGACTCAGGTGCATCAAACCACATGACAGGTCATGCAGAATGGATGGAGGATGCAAGGAAAATGGAAAAACCAGGATTTGTGGGGACTGGTGATGATACTGCACATCCTATTGTGCAGATTGGAAAAATTCCCTTGTCTATGCAGGATGGGAAAAAGAAATACCTGTCCGATGTATTTCATGTCCCGAATATCACCAAGAATCTGGTTTCTGTCAGTCAAATGGTTGAGCAGGGCTTGTAGGTCAGATTTAATCCTCATGGATGCTTTGTTGAGGATATGAAAAATAAAGGTCGCTTGATAGCAAAAGGAAAGAAGAAGGGCAGAATGTTTACGTTGGATGCAGACATGTCTGAATTGAGTGTAGCAATGTTTGCACATGGGACCGGTGTGGTTGCAGATATTGATATCTGGCATAAACGCATTGGTCATGTTAATGTACAGCGACTTAAATCAATGCAGGCCCAAAATATTGTTGCAGGATTGCCAAAATTCAAGGTTGCAGAAATGCATAAGGTATGTGAAGCCTGTCAGTTTGGAAAACAGGCAAGGAAACCATTTCCTAGACATGTTCAAGAGAGTGAGAAGCCATTGGAATTAATCCACTCTGATGTGTAGACTACTAAAGCTACATCTCTTGGAGGCTGTCATTATTTTGTCACTTTTATTGATGACTATAGCAGAAAAGTTTGGGTGTATTTTATGAAAAAGAAAAGTGAAGTTTTTGGGCATTTCAAAACCCTTAAAGCTATGGCTAAAAAAGAAACAGGTCTGCAAATAAAATGCCTAAGGTCAGATGGAGGGGGAGAGTACCTCTCAAATGAGTTTGCAAAGTTCTTGCAGGAGCATGGCATAAAGCAGCAATATTCATGTAGTTATACCCCACAACAAAATGGAATTGCAGAAAGGAAAAACAGGCATATTGGAGAGGTATCTCGTGCCATGCTTAATGAAAAAGACTTGCCAGATTTTTATTGGGCTGAAGCAGTTGCTACAGCAGTCTACATAATGAACAGGACTCCCACTGCAGCAATACATGGAATGACTCCAAAGGAGAGGTATACTGGTAGGAAACCAGATATTTCTCATTTGAAAATTTTTGGTTGCATTGCATTGCATTTGAAAATTTACTGGTTTTAATTCTCCTAAGGCCCTTTCGTTCCCCTTCTTGTGCCTCACCAAATTCTCCCTACTACTCCTCCCCGTGTTTTAAAGGGCCATAACCCCTTTTTCCCCTATAAAGGGTGGCTTAAAGGTCCTACTATTACACCCCCGTGCTTTTAAAAGTCAGATAGCCCCTTCCCTTAAGCTCCTTCTTCATATCCTCAAGCCCCCTTTTCCTTGGAACCACACCCCCGTATATTAACCCTTAAACCCTTTCCTTGGACATCCTGAAACCACAACCCCCGTGTTAATCCCTTAAACCCCTAACCCTTGGCTTGGAAACCACCCCTCTTTCCTCTGTATTTATACCTTCCCTAGCCCTCCCCCTTGTGGCATATTGAAACCCCTTTTAAGTTTGACTTAAGGGTCCTTCGACCTTATTTATAACCTTTACGGTTACTATATCCCCTTTGAAGTTCTCTCCTGCACCTTGTGTTTTTTTCCATCCCTTTTCGTTCCTTGTTTGAGCGAGTCATTAAAAGACCATTAAGCCTTCCCCATGGCTTCAATGGGTCTTAATCGTAGAAAACTCTGAAACACCCTTTCGAATTTCCCTGACTTCCAAGGAGGGAGCCTTCCAAAACTACTATCGACAAGCGGTGCAAGGAAGCGACAGTGGAATTCCTAGGAGGAGTTGTAAAGCTGCTTCCACGTTCGAAAAACTACAATTGCGATGCCTCCTAAGAAAGTCCAAGGCGTAGCCGCAGGAGGGTCATCTCCCGGTATCCATGTGGATATCTCACCCCAAAACCAGGTTTTTCTTCTTAGCTTTAATTCGGTTTTAAGTCGATCGTGCAAAGAGAAATTGTTAGGGATAGGATATATTTGTCCGAGTTATTTGTAATGAAGGAGTTTAGCTTATTTGAATGAATGATAATGTATAGAACTTAGTTTCCTTCGAATTGCATCAAGCATTATAAATTACGAGCAAGATTATCCATTTACTATAGTAGTATATTTTAGTTAAATCCTAAAGGTATAGAAATTATATCTTGCATCATTAGTCTTATTCCTTTCACAACGAATCATTGTAAATGATTAAATTCATGAAAGGTTTCTTTCGTTGCTCAAATTACTAGGAAGTTATCATTGCTAATTGCACATCTTAGCAAGGGAAATGTTTGTTATTCGGCATGAGTTCATCTGCAAGGAAAAAGGAAGTTTAAATTGAACTGTATTGATTGAAAAGTAAAGTGTCACAAGGATAGCAAAACTGTGACAAGACGATTAATATTACCTTCCAAAAGATATCCAAACCAATCTAAACATAGAAATATTCATACCCTAAGCACTTGACTACTTTCCTTATTGTAGGGTAAAAAAAATTCATAAAGATAAAGAACTAGGGCTATCCCCGAGATCCTTAAAAAGAAATCCTAGGCACGACATATGTCAGCTTAAAGGATCTAAAACGGATTATTCCATCGTAGGACTTGCGCAGCAAGTACGAAATCATTTAGTCTTGTGATTGATTCACAAGGAGAAAGGGTAAAAACCCTCAATAAGGATGGCAGATCCCTACGCAAGTTATCTTGCAAAAGGACATATTTTTGGATATCCTTCTAAATAAGGAAAGTTGTAAACCGGAAACTAACATATCTAGGGAACTTTAGGATTGACCAAGTTGGGTTAATAAGGTATGCTCTACACCCGGAATGTAAAGGATCTTGCCAATTTACAAGACACCTTGGGAACGAGTGCTGATATACTCAAAAAGGAAAGAACACTTCCTTAGCAGTTTGCCAAATAACACGGTTGATTAATGGAAATGTTTGTGCTTGCTAGAGATTTTAGGGCTCTTGTTTGAATTATGAATTACAAATTAAATGAGTACTTATACTTCAAGTTAAAAGCTGAAGGAAGAGGCAGTTTCAGTTACCCCCGACTACCTGCCTAACCCTAACCAAGGGGGTTGTTCACTGCGCCAGGAACGTGGACCGAACCCACCGCGAGAGGTCTCTCCGTTGAGCTCTACTTGGAGTAGGAGGACGCTTGGGTGCCAGGGGGGGCTCTGGCCGTAAATCTCTCGCCTTCCGGGTCTTGCACAAGAGGCTAACATGACTCGGGATTGGATCTCGAGGCCCGCATACTAGTTTACGGGGAGAAGCTTGGAATAGTGATCCCTAGGGATTACTGGATAGCCCTCGGGCGGATTATGGACAAGCCTATGGGCGGAACTCCTTGTATTTCAAAGATAAAATGATGAAATGTTAGAAAAAGAACTTGCTTGATATTTTTTTTCTATGTCACGTGATAAGATTACGTGAAGGAACCAATGCTTAACAGGATTAATTAAAGAAGCTAATTGTTATATGTCAAATTAATGTGTTAGATAATTACATAACTAAAACAAATCGAGGAAAGTGTGGAGGATGGGCCATGGGTCCCCGTCCTACGGTTGGGTGGTCCCGATTAGTCGAGAATTTTTCTCAAAAATCTCGAAGAACAACGGAATGATCATCAAAACGAATAACGAGAGCGATGACCTAGAGTTACATCTTACCCGATTTACGCTGTTTTAGGGAAACGGAATGGGACTATGCCTTATGGCAGAGAGGTTGAGCCTTGCATCCCTCTCGTTTCCCATTCTCCTTAAACCAAGTGCAGCGTGAATCCGCTTCAGACCTGGCATTTCTGCGTAAAGTAGTTCGCTCGGGTCTGACGCTAGTTGCTGTTAGCTAATGACCAATCATGAAAACCCTAATTCCGGTCGATCCTAAGTGGGAACGACCAGGATACTTCCGCTACGTGGCAGATGCGGGAAGACCTAGATCGCAAAACCCGTAACATTCCATGGGAGTGCCGGGCGGAGTTTTCTAGACATCCTTTCCAATGGACTACTAAGACATGTCCTAGATGATACTAGTGGACACGTTACAGCAACCCCTAAGAAAGAGGTATACATAGAGCTGGCTGAAGGTTTAAGGGGCAATGACCCATCCATCGGTTCAGGATCTCAGGTAAAATGCCAGTGAATAACTTCAAAGTTTGAATACAAACTGCTTGTCTTGAAATTTAGTCATTCTATAATTTTACGTTTGTTCTGGAGGTGTGCATCTTACAACCAAGTTTCTAAATTTTATCTCAAGGATCAGTTGCATAGCCTTAGAGCATGGTCATAATCTGGATGTGTCGACTCTTTTGATGCCATGCTTGTGGTCTTAGTTCAATTTTTGAATCAACTGTAGGCCCTTTTATGTAATCAAGATTGATGTCTTATATTGATCTAACAAATTGTTTAGTATTTTTTATTTAATTGAGTTGTATAAACTAGCATATCAAATGAGGGCATTTGATGCATTATGATAGTGTACAGTTTAGTGGCAGATTGATATGTCTACATTGATATTTGACGGGCATCACTCTCGAATCTATCATCATTTTGTTTGCCGATATACTCAATTGCAGCATGATGATGTCCATATTTGTGTATAGAAAATAGATATGACCATCTCATGTGTTTCTGTGTTTTTGGTGTCATTAGATGTTTTTCGCACATTTTTCCCCTCCTTTCCATAAACTTTGAGAAATGCTGAGAGTGTGTACATGCTTCATCATATATCAATTAAACAATTGATGGTGATTTTTTACACTGTAGAGGTGAAGATTGGCAGATTTTTGGTTGCAATATATGTAAATAATTGTTGCATCATTACTAGTTTGACAATTCTGATACGTTTCTCTCTCTGGTGAATTTCACAGGTTGTAGGTCAGGAGACATTTGGTACACTTGGAGCATTAGTACAGAGTAGGATAGGGACTCGTCAGGTTGGGTTTCTAACAAATCGACATGTTGTGGTTGATTTGGACTACCCCAACCAGAAGATGTTCCATCCACTGCCTCCAAATGTTGGACCTGGTGTTTATTTGGGTGCAGTGGAAAGGGCAACATCTTTTATTACAGATGAGCGGTGGTATGGCATTTTTACAAGTGTGAATCCAGGTTTTCCTCTTTGCTACTTGTTTTTGAGCTGCCTGCTGTTAAGGCATTCTGTATTTTCCATTTTATAAACTTCTATGTGAGTTGAAAGAAGAATTCTAGTTTCTGTTTCTTGATATGACAATATTGATACTAGATGATGTTTGCTCATGCGGCAGAGACATTTGTGTGAGCTGATGGTGCTTTCATTCCATTCGGGGTCGGGGCAGTTTTGATGTCTCCAAAGTCACAACTACTATCAAAGGGGTAGGTGAGATGGGAGATGTTATAACTATTGACTTGCAAGCAAACATCAATAGCATCATGGAGAGGAGGGTAATAAAAGTTGGCAGAAGCTCAGGGCTAACAGAAGAAAGCATCATGGCATATGCCTTTGAGTACAATGACGAGAAGGGCAATTTATTTTTCACTGATTTCCTGATTGTGGGCGAGAACCAGTAGGCATTTGACATGCAGGGAGACAGTGGCAGCCTGGTACTAATGCAGGGAGATAGTGACAATGACATTGACAGTGAGATAGTGAGACAGTGACAGTGACAGTGGCATTTGACATGCAGGGAGACATGAATATGTACTTGGAATGGGCAGAGATTAATGATGCATTTTCTTACCTTTCCAATTCAACATCTTAACTTTGCAAGAATGTAGTGTATCTCCTGAAGCGGTTTTACTTTGTGCCTTAGCAGTATTTTGTTAACTAACTTATGGGTTATAATTGCTGGTGCAGATGGTATAACTAACTTGTTAACTAATGAAGATGCAAATGATTTTGACCAACCACCACCAGATCGCTATCACAACTGGTCTCTTGGCCTTCGAGCACAAGTCCAGGCCTGCCAGCAATGGCTACACCTTCCTCAACAACAATGACACCCACAGTCAAAACATCATCAATGGATCATCAGATTGTGACGAGGAGGATAGATTGGATGAGGAATCAGATGCAGCAGTTATTAGGAAATGCTTTGAAATTCAGCAAGCCATATCCATAGGAGCCACATCATTTTTGCTGACAGAGTACAAGTATTTGGTTTATTTCATGGGCATATTTGTTGCTGTCATTTTCTTGTTCCTGGGATCTGTGAAGGGGTTCAGTACTAAGCCCTAGCCTTGCAGATACGATCCAAAGCAGGAATGTGCCCCAGCTCTCTTTACAGCAATTTTCAATACAGTTGCATTTATATTGGGAGCTTTGACGGAGCTTTGACGTCCATAGTGTCGGGATTTTTGGGCATGATGATCGCAACATATGTGAATGCTCGCACAACTTTGGAAGCCAGAAAAGGGATAGGCAAAGCATTCAAAATCGCCTTCCAATTAGGTTTGGTGATGGGTTTCTTACTTGTTGCTAATGGCCTCATAGTTTTATACATCACTATAAGATTGTTCCAGCTTTATTACAAGGATGATTGGGAGGGCCTTTTTGAGGCTATCACTGGCTATGGGCTTGGATGCTCATCCGTGGCTCTATTTGAAAGGGTTGGAGGTGGAATCTATACCAAAACTGCGGATGTTGGAGCAGATCTTGTTGGAAAAGTAGAAAGGAATATCCCAGAGGACGATTCGTGAAATCCAGCGATCATTGTTGACAATGTGGGTGATAATGTGGGAGATATTGCTGGAATGGGTTCAGATTTGTTTGGCTCCTGCTGAAGCTTCTTGTGCAGCTCTTGTTGTGGCTTCCATGTCATCATTTGGCACAAATCATGACTTCACTGCTATGTGCTTCCCTCTATTCATTAGCTCTATGGGCATTGTGGTGTGCCTCATCACAACCTTGTTCGCAACTGATGTGTTCGAGATCTCAAACCTAAGGGATATTGAATCTACACTGAAGAGACAGTTGTTGATATCCACCATCTTAATGACATTCGGTGCAGCTTTTATTTGTTGGTTGGCACTACCATCCACGTTTTACATATATGATCCTAACGGTGGTGCAAAGATGGTTCAAAACTGGAAACTATTTTTTTGCGTTGGAGTAGGGCTTTGGGCAGGGTTGGTAATTGGCTACGTTACAGAGTATTTCACCAGCAATACATACAAACCAATCCAAGATGTTGCTGATTCTTGCAGGACAGGAGCTGCTACTAATGTCATCTTTGGTTTGGCACTTGGCTACAAGTCTGTAATTGTTCCAATATTTGCTATTGCTGTTGCCATCTATGTCAACCATATCCTAGCAGCCATGTACGGGATCACAGTTGTAGCTCTTGGAATGCTTTGTACCATTGCCACCTGTCTAGCCATAGATGCATATGGTCCCATAAGTGATAATGCTGGTATCGCAACCGGTCTCTGGATGACCATGATACTTCTTACACATCTCTCCACAAGAAGCGCAGCCGCAGTATAGACTATAAGGCCGCGAAGGCTTTCAAGATGGAGAGATTTCTCAACCATAGGACTTCTTCAAAGTCTAGCTTGCGGCATCAACAGCCCCCAGTTGACAGCACTTTGGGGGAGCGCTTTCTCAGATTGGTCTCCATGATCCGCACTTTGGGGGAGCGCTTTCTCAGATTAGAAGAGATGAAACTGCATATGCAGAGAGAGTCTGAGCGATTTCGTGATGATCTGGAGGCCAGACGTACAAAGATGTTCCTAGAGTCCCAGAAGCAGATTGCTGAGATGCTTGCTTGGGCTCTGAGCAATAGTAAGAAAACTAATGAGCTCTTGCTGATGATTGTCGGTAGTTTGTTCATCATTTGATTATTCTAAATGTTTCTTTCTTCCAGCTGATTTTTGGCTCTTCATGCTACGTTTCATATCATTTCATCTATATTACAACTAATGCGTTGAAATTATTCCACGCTTTATTTATAAGAAATGTTTCGAGCTGATGGGATGATATTTCATTTCATTCTTATTCCAGTTGTTGAAATGTTCCAGTTGATGTTTCATTATTATTCCAGCTGTTGAGTTGTTCTAGCTGATGTTTCATTGTTTCCAGTTGTTGTTTGTCTATTTTCAGTTGATTCATCTGTTCAAGCTTATGTTTATTCTACTTGATGTTTTATCTATTCTAGCTAAGGAGCTGATGTTGCAGCTAATGTGTGCTCACTTGATGCACTTCTGGGGTTCCACTTCCGATGTCCCGTGTCTCTCTTCTCTTCTCTCTTCCTCCGTTCCTCGTCTCCCTCACGCACTGTTCAACAGGAAGTCTGTAAGATGCTTCAAACCAGAAGGAGAAGTTGGTGAGCCCATAAAAGTATGAACAATGAATTCCTTGTTTTCACCTGCCTAATTTACTATAAGATGGTGTAAAGAACAGGGCAAAAAAGGTATGCGTGTTTTGATGTTTTACAAATGTGTGTTTTGATGTTTTACAAATGTCTCTTATGTTTCTAAACTTTGGTTTATTATGTGTACATAAAGGTAACAAAATCACAAATGATGGTACAAGAGATAATGGAACAATGAAAGCTAAGGAGGTCATTGGCCCTAATGTCTCTTCAAATCATGATACAGGTATATATCTTTATTTCTACTAAACTTTGAAAATTAAAATTTGTACATATTTTACATCTTGCTTTATTAGGTGATTCATTTTGAGATGAACTAGCTTTAATTAGTCTCTTTGTCTAATTTAAAATGTTCATAGTTATTTATATTTTTAAACTTTGAGTAATTGTGTGTATATATATAAATATAGATTAAAGAACAACAAAAGGTGGGAAAAGAGGTAATGTAAGAAAGGGAGATAAAGAGATTACTTGCAATAATGTTTCTTCAAGTCAAGATGCAGGTGCCAACTTTAAGGATAAAAAACTTGTACAAATTTGGTGACCCAAATTGATACAAAATATCTAATTACTTTCTTTTGTGTTATTGAAATTTTTCATAACCTTGTATTATCGTGAGCTTTGGTTAACTCTATGTATATATAGGTAAACAAGTTACTAAAGATGACACAAGAGACAATGCAAGAAAGGAAGACATTGAGATTGCTTGCCTTAACACTTCTTCAAGCCAAGAATCAGGTATTACCAGCTTTCTTATGTTGATAATGAGTCATTTTTTGAAATGGTTATTCTAACTAATGATATTTGATCACTTGAGTATTAATAGGAGTGATACGCATACCATCATATGATGATATCTATCGGCCACCCATGTTGAAATTTCGAGAAGAGGGTAGACAAACATTTATTACTTTGCAACATATTGGAGATTTAAGGGATAAAACAATCAAGAGGCACATGTTGCTTAATTAGTTTTTAGTTCTATGCTCCTTTAAATTTTTTATTTTTTATTTTTGTTACTAGAAGTAGATGTTGATGTCTTAATTTGTTTAATCTATTTTGATCATTAGATGTATGTTATTGATCCTTACTTAGAAATGATGACATTCTCTATATAATTTTCGAGTTAAAAATTTATTGTGCAATTTCTTGTTTGATATTAGCATGTCTAAGAGGAAGGGCAAAGTAGATAAAGTGATAAGGAAAAAAGAGAATTTCCACGAAATTCCCTAGTTGAAAGTACATAAAGTAGGGAATGTAAAAAATAGGAAAAATGAGAGATTTCCTAGTGAGAGTACCTAGGGAATCACCTCTAGAAAAATTTTCCTATATATGAAATATTTCCTATATAAGAATTATTCCCTACATAGAAAATTTTGTATTTTCGTATGTAGGAAATATTTCCTACATAGAAAAGGTCTTATCTGATTCCCTACTTATTCTCACTAGGAAATGTCCCATTTTCCCTAGTTTTTACTTTCCCCAGTTATATGTATTTTCAACTAGGGAATTCCATGGGGAATTCTCTTTTTTTCCTATATGGGGATCGATTGAAAGTTCTGCATTGCGGTATATAAAAATTTAACAATCGGAATTGTGGCACCAAAAAGGATAGATAAATTACACTGCTTATTGGGAACATGTTAGATACGGCCCAGGCAGCAGTCATCTCGAGGCCGAGGCCCAATCGAGCAGTAAACAAGGCGTAGAATGGTGGTTTGAATCGATCCCTCGAGTGGTTGATAGGGTAAAAACATTATTGTATTTCGGGTTCCGAGACAGAAAGCGCGAGCGAGAGAGAGTGGCGGAGGGGAGAAGGTCAGGGTCTGCCAGCTTGCGCGAGCTCAACACGTTCCTGCAACCGTTCGATGACGAGAGCTTCATGTTCGACGTGTTCTTGCAGCCGTACCGCCACATCCACGAGGCCACGTGGGTGGCCATCAACACATTCGATGCCCTTGAGGCAGCCTCCATGGCGGCGCTGCGGGCCAAGGAGCGCGCTGACGCGTGGACAGTGGGCCCAGTGATGGTTGTTGTGGAACATACTCGAGACATTTACTCTCTGGAGCATGAGTCTTACGTACATTCGAGAGTATTATATACTTCTAAGTATAAAAGCTTAAGTGAAAACTCGAAATGAATGTAAATATTTTAACATTTCATTTTAACTTCGTAGAATATAACTAATGCATTCAGCAGAGTAGCACCCCTCTAACTAGCCTCCTTTTCTCAACATCACGAGATACACACATGCATAAATCCATTAATATATAGGCACCCGCATGCATCATGGCACAACCATGTGTAGTTGTTGACCAATGAGTGAGTTGTATATGAGTTGCGTGGCACAAGCATCTTTTACCTTTTACTAATATTAAGCAAAGCTGGGGGCGGGGGGCACGTGCCAGTCTCCAAGTCTACCTACGTTCACATTTTTGACACCACATGTCACACTCCAAGGCTCCTTGTATGTAGGTTGCAAAAGCAAATCTATCCTACAGGCATAAGGATACCCATAGTCTTCAAATAAAGAGCTATAAAACAAAGGTAAGGAGTAGTGGAGATTTACGTCAATCGTGGCCTACCAAGTGGGTTTGCAGAGTTTTTAGGCAAATGATTCTGCTGCAATACGGTAATGGCATTGTCCAAGGAAAAAAATACATGACCTTGAGTGAGCCTCCTAAGAGAATGAAAGGCGAGATCGACTATTGTAGGTGATGCAAATCGAATCCATAGAACACACAAATAAAGGATGTTCCCATTACATAAACTCATGATTACTTAATCTTTGATGCTTCTACTTTTCCCGATACAATCATACACCAAACATATATGCCAAATAACACAAAGGTACATGTTATTGTTGAGTCATCATGGTTTAGACTGTAGAGAAGCATCACAAGATCTTTACAATGAGGTAAAGCTTGATCCTTTATCTAGGGCCAATAACATCCGATTATGAGCTATCTTCCATGTGGGAATGGAGACCTTGGTTTTAATGACCCCATAATGCATATCAAATGATTTTACCCTTAGAAGAGTGTAAAAATCTTTAACCTTAAAAAAATGAATCATATTTCAAAAAATTTCAAGATTTTTCAAGGATATCCTTAAGAAATCAATGCAGTGAAAAGTATGTTCAAATCTTCCCTTTCAAAAGATACGAAACACTCCCCAGCTAGATTCTCTCTTAAATCTTAGAAAAAGAGATCCCATTAGAAGAGTAGATACAATCATACACCACACATATATGCCAAATAACACAAAGGTACATGTTATTGTTGAGTCATCATGGTTTAGACTGTAGAGAAGCATCACAAGATCTTTACAATGAGGTAAAACTTGATCCTTTATCTGGGGCCAATAACATCCGATTATGAGCTGTCTTCCATGTGGGAATGGAGACCTTTGTTTTAATGACCCCATAATGCATATCAAACAACTTTACCCTTAGAAGAGTGTGAAAATCTTTAACCTTCAAAAAATGAATCACATTTCAAAAAATTTCAAGATTTTTCAGGGATATCCTTAAGAAATCAATGCAATGAAAAGTATGTTCAAATCTTCCCTTTCAAAAGATACGAAACACTACCCACCTATATTCTCTCTGAAATCTTACCCTACAAAAATAATTATCTTTACTAATATTACTAATATATATATATATTTAGTGTATATGTATAGCACTAAAATACATAATATGATACACACACACATACACATACATTTATAAATAGGTATGTATGTGTATATATCTCTTACTATCATTAGGAGGTTGAGGAGGCTACTATAAGAGAGAGAGAGAGAGAGAGAGAGAGAGAGAGAGAGAGAGAGAGAGAGAGAGAGAGAGAGAGAGAGAGTGTGTGTGTGTGTGAGTGTGTGTGTATGCATGCCCACGATCAAAGATGAGAGAGAGAGAGAGAGCGAGAGAGAGTGTGTGTGTGTGCGTGTGTGTGTGTGTGTGTGTGTATGTGTGTGCGTGTGCATGCCCGCAATTATTAAGATTAAGATGCGAGAGAGACAGAGAGTATAAGACGAAGAAGAAGATATTTATCTTAAATAATTGTTACGATTAAGATGTGAGAGATAGAGAGGGAGAGATTTATGTGGAGGTGATGGTATACAAATACATAAAACGTACATTAGGGCACAAACATTGATACTTTGAGCTTTAGTGCAAAGCACTAAGGCAACAATGGTGCAAAATGCCGCTAGAACATTGATGGGAAGTACTAGGAGGAATGTGTTAACATATAGTAACAATGGTACATCAAAGTTTGATGCAAACTCAAGCTGGTGCATAGCCCCATCCCTGACTGCCGAACGGAAAGTAGGTGCAGAGCACCTAGTGTGTATTTGCCACAAGTAGTTTATTATATGTATACACTTTATATCACATGTGTTCAAGGTCTATTTATAAATATACTTATCTATGAGTTTTTCCTTAATAAAACATTACCCTTTTCTATTCAATCTATAAGTAACCTCTTTATATGGAACCCTTTCCTATGTGAAAAATATATAAAAATAGTATTTTAAAAATTCCTTATATTGAACCCACACGATATATACATATATTTATGATTGGCCTCCTTGAGGTGGTTTCTAACTAATGAGTGAGTTGTATATAATCTCGAAGTCTATACTTCACCAAGTTTCCTTTAATTCAAAAGTTCACTTCAAGGTGTATTAATAAATTCAAAAATGTAGATGTATATCAAGATTTTTAAGGGAAATTTATATTTTTCAATGCATCAAAACTAGAATTGGCTACTGTTTGTAAGGATTGAAATTCTAATTCTACATTTAGATCATTCTTATAAAAGGTTTTCACGTTATTAAGGGATAATGTGTTTAGCTACAATCCGCCAAGCATTAGGGTAAAAAAACGTTTCAAAAATGACACTTGTAAGAAAATGATTAAGTTACTAATTATTTGAGGTTTTAAAAGAATGAACCCTCCAAATTTTGCCATTCAAACGTGATTAATGAGAAAATATATTATTTATTTAAGAGGTCGGCCATTAAATACCTAAGGATGTTAACTCATGTCAAGGGTCACTTTTTGGCCATTATTCTTCCTTTTTGAATGATTAAATATTCTACTATCATGTTTTTCACCAAAATCACACTTCTTTTTTTGTCTACATTCATTTGAACCATTGTTCTCTCCTCTTCTCTTTGTTTCTTAGTTCTTAAAGTAGATTTTACTCTCTTGTAAAATTTCTCACCAAAGTCACGTCCGGTTCTTATCACCAGTTTGCATTGGTCTCCCTTCGTCTCCTTTTACAAAATCTTGAGAAGGTAATCAACAATCAAAAGAGTCTCTACACAGAGGACCAACACCACTTACTTGTTGTTTGAGCTATAGAGATATGGTCATCCATGGACTTGAAACGAGATTAGCTTGTCAGTTTTCAATAGACCCGACTAGGTTGGGACATCCAAACCACATCTTTAGTTCGTTCCCTAAGACATCCATTCTATAAGATTTTGTTTCAACCAAATCCAAGTGTTTTCTTCCATCTCTTCAATTTGATTCATAAGAAAATGGTTCAAAGAGTCCCATGGTGTTGATACAAATTGGTAGGGATAGATATACTAAGGATGAACCTCAAGCTAATAGAATAGAAAGTGAAAAATTTCAATATCAACTTTTTAGTAAGCAATAATGGATAAGACAAGGATAATATATTATAATTAGAATAAAGGAAGTACTTTGATTTTTGGGAGACAAAAATATTTACCTAGTAATATATTAAAAATATTTATTATTCAATTTTTAGTCTATTAAAATATAAAAGAAATTAACCTGGTATTAGATAAAAGTATTGGTGATATTGTGTATCATATCAACTTTAGGACTAAGAGGATTTTATATATGTAGGATGCTTCGGAGAATATAAAGGATACAACTTTTTACTTGATATTAGCTCTTGGGAGGCTTTTTCTTATCATACCGTCAACTGTGATTCATAATAGCACTATTAGGTTTCAATATCCTTGATTGTAATTCTTAATAGTGCTATTAGATTTCAATACCTAAATGGTGGCTTGATGTCATGGGATGATACTACTCATGCTATCATATCCTAGAAAATTTCTTAAGATCTCTTCCCTTGATTTGTAGGAAAAAATAAAAAGGACTTGTCTCTACTTCTTTCTCTTAGAACCCTAATTCTAATACAAACCAATTTCATAATTAAAAGCATCACTAGATTATTGATGCCTTATTCTTGTATATCTTTCTTCAAATGTAATGTATCTCACTTTCACAAAAAATGGCCATCCTGATATGGCGTGAATAAGGGGGTTGTGTGATAACCCAGGGTCATCACACAACCCCCCTATTCCCACCATATCACGATTTCCATTTTTTGTGCTTTATAGGGATTAGGGTTTCCCCTTCCCCTCACGACCATTTACACTCAGCTCCCCTTATCATCTCTAGCGTAATGAGGATTCACATGCATACACTCTCTGAAGACTCTCTGTTGGGGGTAAAGGCACCTTCGCTTAGCTGCTTGTGTATTACTACACTAACAATACCTGCACCTGCACACTACAGGTGGCAGGTGCCCATCACCATCACTTTATCTTAATTCTTTTAGTGGCAAATGAATAAAGGGAAGGCCGGTCACACATTGTGACTATTGGAGTTCCCACATTGTGTGTGTCTCTCTCTCTTGCTCTTGCTCTCCTGTGCAAGCTTTGATCCTTCTCACCTTTCAACTGGTATCAGAGCATGGTTGCTTGAGTATTCGAGCTTGGTCGGTGACTCCTTCAGTATTCATTTGAATCCCTACACCATTGGTTCTCACTCTCGGCAGCCATATCTGACTCCTTCGAGCTCCAATCACTCCCTGGCTTCCCAAGCACATACCCAGCCCATTTGGGTACCCTCAGGGCATTCCTTCAGTGGTATTGAAGCATTCTTTTGAGTGTTTATTTCAGTTTGCAGGGTACAGCAGGAAGGGGCAGCCATAAATCCAAGCATTGGAGCTCCCCCATTTCATATCTTGGCTCTTGCTTGATTAGGCTTGACAAGGCTTTGTGTAGGCCTTCTTTAGGCCCTACTTGAGTCCCCCCTTCCACCCCATTAATGCCACGTGAGCCAACAGCATACCTAGCAACATTAGCCCTATTTGGGCCATCTTGAAGACTTGTAAAAATTTATTTTTTCACTTCAGCCCTCTCTTGGCACTCATTGGCAGCTTGAAAACACTTCATTTGGCACTTGGAAACACCCCCCTTGATGCTCGACATTGGTGGTTATCATTGTCATTGATTTATGGACTGATTTACCTCAATCCAAGACTGTTTTCCACAGTCCACAAGTATCCAAAAATAGTGTTACATTAACACTTTATGTTTATGATTGGTTGGCATTGACATTTGATGTTCGGTTGGTCCTGAATGGTCCCCGAATGTTAGGGGAATGTATGCCTATTGATTGACCATCATTTGGAGTTGTTTTAGTGGCCTAAAATACCCAATTTGACACGATAAATCATTGGTGTAAACTCCAAGGCTGAAGCTTATTTAGTCACTTTATTCTTGGGCTATTGGTCGCACGGGTGCTTCCTGGGTGTTTCATATGACTATTGGGATGCAAATGAAGGTTGGAAAATGCTTCAGATGGTTTCCAAATGTATTTTGAGCCTTGTTTGAGCTCCATATTGGTTGGCTTTTACTTGACATTGGTCTACACTGGCATGCTTTGTGAGAGAGGTTATACCTATGGTCTATGTATGACCCGTTGGTACATGCTTGATGCTTATGTTACCTACACATGCTAGTTACATTGTTTCGACTTGAATACTATTGGAGCTTCATTTCAGCTTGACTTTGGATATTCTGGAGCTAATTTTGGTCTTGCTTTGGCTCGTCAAAGATTGATTGGGATTGTCTTCATGACATTCGATGCTATCATTGGATACTTGACCGCTCATATGCTCTGGATGTCTTACTGATGTATGATCTTGGATACTTCATCACTAGTGCTCTTATATGCTTTGTTTGAGCTTATTTGCTTGACACTTATGGATTTTGTGCCAGTGGGAGCATCTTTGTATGCTTATCAGACATTGACCAGTGCAGGTTATGCATATTGAGCTTTTAGATCTTTGAGACCGGGATCTCCTGATGGATGATGTATGGTTGATATGCCTTGCTCTGAGTAGATTCAGCTTTGTATTCACTAAGCAAACACCGACTTGTGTCAGGTCTTGGTAGTGGTATGCACATTTTGCCTTGTTGATTGGGGGGTGTACTAACTTTACTCACGCTCTTTGTTTGACATGCTTGGGTGTTGGCTCATGTTAGTTTGATTGTTACATGCTTGTTGATGCTCGCTTGATGTTGGTTTTACATTGATAGTTAGTAGTTGACTTGGAATATTGTTTTTTGCCTACTGTCAGCTCTCATTGTACACTATTACAAATTATTACAACAAGCACATATCTTTGGATTGTGATGTATTTTTCATGTTGAATAATCTTGGTTCAATGTACTTTTGATGATACTTGGTAGGTAGCATCATTAAATACTCATTTCTTGCCATTTTGCATTGGTTTTGGTGGTTTTCTGTCATTTTTTGTTGTTTACATTAAGCAGTTTTGATCTATTGCACTGTTTTAACTTGAAGTATCTTTTTCCACTAACAGTGCTATCTTCAACATCGCTAAGCTTGATGGTACAAATTATGCCTATTGGAAGAGCAAAGTTTGGTAGGTGTTGGTGTATAAATCATAGATAAAGCCACTAACGTTGAGTGGAGAGCAGCTTGAAACTATGACTAATGACAAATGGATGGAGCTTGACGAGTTATGCAAGTCCACTCTCATCTTGTCTCTCGCTGAACAGGTGCATTACAATGTGATTGAGGAAGCACAAAGTGCTTGGCAGCTTTGGGATAAGATCAAGAATCTCAGTGCTAATAGGCTAGAGATATCCAACAAGATTTGGAACATATTGCCAGTGGTGCCAAGCTTGAGTACATTAGAGAGAGGAAACAATCTCACCCTTAGGTCCTCGCATGAGCACAAGGCCAAGCTTGTGTATCAAAGAGGCTTGTACTCCATGCGAGGCTAGAGATATCCAACATGATTTGGAACATCTTGCCACAAGTGCTAAGCTTAAGTGGATCAAAGAGAGGAGATAATCTCTCCCTCAGGTCCAAGCATGAGCACATGGCCAAGATCTACACCTAGGAGACCTCCAAGAGAGACCAAACTGCCTTGCACAAGGAGAACTCCCATGACCTGATTTTGTATCTCTGTTCTCCATACTATCTTGGACTCATTGGCATGGTAGAGATAATCCAACAAGATTTGGAACATCTTGCCCCATGTGCTAGGCTTGAGTGTAGTGAAGAGAGGAAACAATCTATCCCTCAAGTCTAGGCATGACCATAGGACCAAGATCGTGCGTCAAAGAGAGAAAACAATCTCACCTTCAGGCCTTTATATGAGCATAGGGCCAAGCTCTACACAAGGACATAGAGAAATAACTATCTTGCGACAAGAGAATCTACATGTCCTGAACTTGAATCAGTGTTCTCCAGACTATCTTGCACTCAGCACCATGCTAGAGATATCCAACAAGATTTGGAACATCTTGCCCCTAGTGCCAAGCTTGAGTTTATCAAAGAGAGAAAACAATCTCACTCCTAGGTCCAAGCATGCACACAAGGCCAGTCATGACCGCAAGGCCAAGCTCATGCATCAAAGAGACCAAACAATCTCACCCTTCAATCCAAACATGAGAACATGGCCAAGCTAACACCAAGGATATCTCCAAGAGAGAGATAACTATGTTGCACAAGGAGAACTCCCATGAGGTAAATTTATATTGGTGTTCTTTAGACTATCTTGTGGTCAGTGCCATGCTAAAGATATCCAACAAGATCTTGAACATCTTGCCCCTAGTGTTAGGCTTGAGTGTATCAAAAAGAGGAAACAATCTCACCCTCATGTATAGGCATGAGTGCAAGGTGAGGCTTGAGTGGATTAAGGAGAGGAAAACATCTCACCCTCAGGTCCTAGCATGACTAGAAGGTTGAGCTTGTGCATCAAAGAGAACAGAAAATCTCACCTTCAAGTCTAGGCATGAGTGTAGAGCCAATAAGCACACCAAGGAGAGTTCTAAGAAAGAGATAACTATCTTGTACAAGGATAACTCCCACGTCCTAAACTAGTATTGGTATAAACTATCTTGCACACCATGTAAGGCTAGAGATATCCAACATAATTTGAAACATATTTCTTTGAGTGCTAAGCTTAAGTGGATGAAAGAGAGGAGAAAATCTCACCCCCCAAGTCCAGGCATGAACGCACGGCCAAGATCTACACCAAGGAGATCTGCAAGAGAGAGAAAACTATCTTGCACAAGCAGAACTCCCATGACCTAAATTTGTATTTGTGTTCTCCAAAATATCTTGGACTTAGTGCCATGGTAGAGATAATCCAGCAAGATTGGGAACATCTTGCCCCATGTGCAATGCTTGAGTGCATCGAAGAGAGGAAACAATCTTAGCTCAGCTCAAGGCATGAGCGGAAGGCCAAGATCACACATCAAAGACATGAAACAATCTCACCCTCAGGTTTAGGCATAAGTGCATGGCCAAGCTCTACACCAAGGCAATCTCCAAGAGAGAAATAACTATCTTACACTAGGAGAACCCCCATGTTTTGAATTCGTTTGGGTATTCTCCGGACTATCTTGCACTCAATGCCATGCTAGCGATATCCAACAAGATTTGCAACATTTGCCCCTGGTGTCAAGTGTGAGTGCATCAAAGAGAGGAAACAATTTCATTATTTGGCCAAGACATGACCACAAGGAAAACCTCATGCATCAAAAAGACCAAAAATCTCACCCTCAAATCTAGGTATGAGTGTAGGCCAACTACCACATGATAGACCTCCAAGAGAAAGATAACAATGTTGCACAAGGAGAACTCACATGTCCTAAACTAGTATTGGTATTCTATAAACTATCTTGCACTTCGTGTGAGGCTAAAGATATCCAACATGATTCCAAACATCTTGCCATGAGTGCTAAGCTTAAGTGGATCAAAGAGAGGAGACAATCTCTCCCTTAGGTCCAGACATGAGCATAGGGCCAAGCTCTACACCAAGGGGATATCTAAGAGAAAGCAAACTATCTTGCATAAGGAGAACTACCATGACTTGAATTTGTATAGGTGTTCTCCAGACTATCTTGGACTCATTGGCATGGCATAGAGAATCAAACATGATGGAACATCTTCACCCATGTGTCAGGCTTGAGCACATTGATAAGAGGGAAAAATCTCACCCTAAGGTCTAGGCATGACTGCAAAGCCAAGATCATGCATCAAAGAGAGTTAAAAATCTAACCCTAAGGTCTAGGCATGAGCACAATGCCAAGCTCTATACCAAGGATGTCTCCAAGAGAGAAATAAATATCTTGGAATAGGAGATCCCCCATGTCATGATTTTGTATCTGTGTTCTCTAGACTTTCTTACACTCAAGTGCTAGGCTAGAGATATCCAACAAGATTCAAAACATCTTGCCCCTTGCCCTTAGTGCCATGCTTGAGTGCATCAAAGAGAGGAAATAATCTCACCCTCAGGTTGAGGCATGACCACAAGGCCAACCTCATGCATCAAAGAGACCAAACAATGTCACCCTTAGGTCTAGGCAGGAGCACAAGGACAAGCTAACACCAAAGGAGATCTTCAAGAGAGAGTTGACTATCTTTGCACAAGGAGAATTCCCATGTCGTGAATTTGTATCAGTGTTCTCCATACTATCTTACTCTCAATACCATGCTAGAGGTATCCAACAAGATCTAGAACATCTTGCCCCTAGTTTTAGGCTTGAGTGTATCAAAGAGAGGGAACAATCTGACCCTCATGTCTAGGCATGAACACAGGGCGGTGCTTGAGTGCATTAAAGAAGAGAGGAAACCATCTCACCGTTAGGTCCTAGCATGATCAAAAGGCCAATCTCATGCATCAAGGAGATCTCAAAGAGAGAGATAACTATCATGCACAAGGAGAAATCCCATGTTTTGAATTTCTATCAGTGTTCTCCAAACTATCTTGCACTAAGTGCCATGCTAGAGATATCCAAGAAGGTCTTAAACAAACATCTTTCTCCTAGTGCCACACTTGAGGGCACCAAAGAGAGAAAACAATATCACCCTTAGGTCTAGGAATGGGCACTGGGCCAAGCTCATGCATCAAAGAGGGAAGGAAATCTTACCCTTAGGTCAAAGCATGACTGCATGGCCCAACTCTATACCAGGGAGATTTCCAAGAGAGAGCAAAGTATATTGTAGAAGGAGAACTCCCATGACCTGAATTTGTATCACTGTTCTCTAGACTAGGCTTAGTGCCGTGGTAGAGATAATGCAACATGGTTTGGAACATCTTGCCCCATGTGCCAAGCTTGAGTGCATCAAAGATAGGAAACAATATCACCCTCAAGTCCAAGCATGACCATAGGGCCAAGCTTATGCATCAAAGAGAGGAAAAAATCTCACCCTCAGGACTAGGCATGAGTGTAGGGCCAAGGTCTACACCAAGGAGATCTCCAAGATAGAGCAAACTATCTTACACTAGGAGAAGCCCCATGTCCTGAATTTGTATCAATGTTCTCCTGATTATCTTGCACTCACTGCCAGTATAGAGATATCCAACAAGATTTCGAACATCTTGCCCCTAGTGCCAAGCTTCAGTGCATCAAAGAGAGAAAAAAATCCCACCCTCAAGTCTAAACATGATTGCAAGTCCAAGCTCATGCATCAAACAGACCAAACAATCTCACCCTCAAGTCTAGGCATGAGCATAGGGCCAAGCTAACACCGAGGAGATCTCCAAGAGATATGAAACATGGATTTAGATCATCTTGGCCCCTAATGCCAAGATTGAGTACATCAAAGAGAGGAAACGATCATGCCCTTAGGTCTAGGCATGAGCACAAGGTGAAGCTCCACACCTAAGAGACCCCCAAGAGAGAGAGAGAGCTATGTTGCATAAGGAGAACTCACATGTCCTAAACTAGTATTGGTATTCTTTAAACTATCTTGCACTTCGTGCAAGGCTAGAGATATCCAACATGATTTAAAACATCTTGCAATGAGTGCTAAGCTTAAGTGGATCAAAGAGAGGATACAATCTCTCCCTCATGTTCAAAAATGAGCATAGGGCCAAGCTCTACACTAGGGGGATCTCCAAGAGTGAGAAAACTATCTTGCATAAGGAGAACTCCCATGACTTGAATTTGTATTGGTATTCTCTAGAATATCTTGGACTCATTGGCATGGTAGATATTCCAACAAGATTTGGAACACCTTGACCCATGTGCTAGCCTTTAGTGTATCAAAGAGAGGAAACAATCTCACCCTTATGTCCAAGCACAATCATAGGGCCAAGATCATGCATCAAAGAGAGGAAAAAATCTCAAATAACTAACTTGCACTAGGAGAATCCCCATGTCCTAAATTTGTATCGATGTTCTCCAAATTATCTTGCACTCAATGCTAGTCTAGACATATCCAACAAGATTTGGAACATCTTTCCCCTAGTGGCAAGCTTGAGTGCATCAAAGAGAGGAATCAATCTCACCCTCAAGTTCAAGCATGACCGAGGCCAAGCCCATGCATCAAAGAGACCAAACAATCTCACACTTAGGTCTAGGCATGAGCAGAGGGCCAAGCTAACACCAAGGACATCTCCAAGAGAGAGCTAACTCTCTTCACAAGGAGAACTCCCATGTCATGAATTTGTATCAGTGTTCTCTAGACTATCTTGTGCTTATGTCATGCTAGGATATCCAACAAGATCTTAAACATCTTGTCAGTAGTTGTAGGATTGAGTGTATCAAAGAGAGGAAACAATCTCACCCTCATGTCTAGGCATGAGCACAGGGCGAGTCTTGAGTGCATTAAAGAGATGAAACAATCTCACCCTTAGGTCCTAGCATGATTGCAAGGCCAACCTCAGCACCAAGGAGATCTCAAAGAGAGAGATAACTATCTTGCACAAGGAGAACTCCCAAGTCTAGGCATGAGTGTAGTGCCAAGCATGAGACCTACAAGTGAGAGATACCTATATTGCACAAGGAAAACTCCCATGTTTTGATTTTGTATCAGTATTGTCAAGACTATCTAGTGCCATGGTAGAGATATCCAACAAGATTTGGAACATCTTAACCCTAGTGCCAGGCTTGAGTGCATCAAAGAGAGGAAACAATCTCACTCTAAGGCTCAAGCATGACCACAAGGCCAAGCTCATGTATCAAAGAGAGGAAACAATCTCACCCTTAGGTCTATGCATGAGTGGAGGGCCAAGCTATACACCAAGGAGATCTTCAAGAGAGAGATAACTAACTTGCACAAGGAGAACTCAATGCCATTCTAGAGATATCCATCAAGACATGAAACATATTACCCCTAGTGCCAGACTTGAGTACATCAAAGAGAAGAAAGAACCTCACCCTCATGTCTAAGTGTGATCTTGTAGAACCAAGCTCTACACCGGTGAAATCTCCACAAGAGAGATAATTATATTGCACAAGGAGAGCTCCCATGCCCTTGTCTCCAAGAGAGAGATGACTATATTATGTAAGGAGAACAGTGATGTCCTAAATTTGTATCAATATTATCTAAAATATGTTGCACTCATTGCCGGGCTAGAGATATCTCACTCAAGTTCATGCATGAGAGCACATGGCTAAGCTCTACACCAAGGAGATCTCCAAGAGAGAGGTAATGACCTTGCACCAAAGAAACAATCTCACTTAGGTTCACGCATGGGCATAGGGCCAAGCTCTATACCAAGAGATATCCAAGAGAGAGTGATAACTATCTTGCACAATGAGAACTCACATGTCTAGAATCTATATTGTTATTCTTTAGATATCCTAACCATGAATTTTTGGCTTTAGCATGTTCCATTAGAAGAGGATTGTACACTCTCCATGTTAGACTTGAGTGCATTGCCATGCCGTGCACCTAGAGAGATATCCAAGATATAGCTCATATGCTAGGATTGTACCCCTTACATTGAAGAAAAATTATAAGGTGAAGCACAAAAAAGGAAAATGTAAGAAACTTTAATTGATAAACTTGAGATGAGAAACTAAACAAGCATGCAAATCAAATGATAGACATTGAGAGGAGAGAGGACTAAGCAAAGCTCTATATCCCAAGAGATAGCTTAAATTTGTTACAGATATGGATTTTTGAAGTTCTAATTGAGTCTATATTGAGATCATTGCTTTTGGATTATCTCAATGTACATTGTATTCAAAGCTTAGCATCCTAAGGGATATGGCTTAAATGTATTGCATGTATGGCTAATTACAACTATATGTTTTATTTTATTTTTTGTCTTTATAAAGTTATGATTGTGTCTACATTCAACTCATTGTTTTGGGAGTAACTTAGACTACATTCTATACTTTTTTTTGTAATGTGCCTAAACAAACGGCTTCGAAAAGAAAGGCATCAATTACGGAAGAGCCCACTTTAGTGAATTTTGCATCTTTTGATGTGAAGTCTTAGTACATAGACGTATTTATCCCTTATAGTGAAATTTTCAACAAGCTTCACTTGTTTGTACTAAATGATGAGGACAACGAGCCAAATTGGGATGATATTGGACAAGTAAAGAAAGTTATTATTGGAAGGGTCACTAATGAAGAGGAGTTACCTTGCCTTGATGTCATTGTTGGAAAATTCAATTATCAACTCCTCCCTGAAGTATACAATGTGGAAAAAATGCGGTAGGATACTGATGATTATATGTTTACTAGGGGATATGAACTTGTATGCCAGGATGAAAGCCCAACCATGGATGAAATTGTATTAGCATTTGAAAGTATGAAGAAGAAAGCCCCACGTAAGACTAAGATAATACCAAAAGGACAATCATCAAAAGCAGGAGATCTAGCACCACCAAAATGACAATTTTCACAAGTAAGAGGGCTAGCACTTGTGAGCATTTCTCCATCTAATCCACTAGATCCAACTAAGGATCACAAGCCTTTATTGATACAAAAAGTTTATGAGAAACATGTTGCAAAGCTAAAAAAGAAGTCAAGGGCCCCAATACATTCCATTTGACCTTGACAAATGATACTCCATTCCAGTAGTAAAATGTAGAGAAGCTCCATATCCCAATACATTTGTAGGCTAAAGGAGTGGGTGTATATAGATTATCCATTGAGCAAGTTCCAATTAGAGGGGCCAACCTTTTCTTATGTATATCAAATGCCAATATATAAAAGCTCTCGTGAGGAAGTCGTTCCTAGACCAAGATAGTTAGTGAAAGAGGAGGAGTTGGAAATTTATTTCTACTACATATTAGGAGGCTAACACTCAATTTATGCTACAAGAGTACTCATTAGAATGAATTCATATGAGAATGAGAGTATTAATTAGCATTACATCAGGAAAATTGCACGTATTGTGGTGGATGCCCCTCCAGAGGTATTGGTTGCTATATCTATCTTATCTAATGAAGAAATGCAAGAGCAGTTGGAGAAACTACCATACAAGAGCACTCTAGAGCACTTGAGATCCCAATGGATAACCTATGGAAGGCTTCAAAATCTGCACCAAATGTGAGCAAGTCTGTTGAAAGTTGCCAACAATGGGATGTAAGTACTCCAAATCAGTTATCCTTTCAATTATTGTATTAGAGCTATTGTTTTTTATTTGCACCACCTTTTAAAGAAAAAAATTGATCCTTTTTTCACTTGTATTATGTAGAAATTTGTCAATATTGTTGAGATGAGCATCGGCTCAAGCTTTCAACAAAAGCTTTCCCACATGGTCATGTGTGAAGAAGGCATCTATAAGACATGGCTCAAAATTCTAGATTAAGCAATGGAAGGGAAATTGGATGGGAAAAAACCAATTGCTAGTACTTTTCATTGCTTGGTTGGACTAGTAGATAATGACATAAAAATGCTATATACAAAGATTATACAGAAAATGATATTTCTTACAAAGGGTGTCAAAGATACAGATAATATTGATATAGCTAGCAGGGTGAAGAAAATAAAGTAGGATCAAGTTGTGCAAGTGGAACTACTTCCTATATTCAATACATTTACTAATTAAAAATGTAATAGTTGGAAATAATTATGTAAATAATTTATGATTCAAGACTGTATATATAATCAATTGTAAGAAATGTGTGTTGATTGGATTAAATCAAAGATTCAAGTTGGAAGATCAAATATCAAGTTTCCTTCATATGCAAAAACATATGTGAAATGGTTGTTGGTAGATCAAGTGGGTGCAATTAAGGATCTAGAACAACATCTTAAATGGCAAGTATGCATGGCAAGTATCAAAATTAAGGGTAATTTTTTCTTGGATATATGTTTCAAAGTAGAGAGTCTATAATTAGGTATGTGTATAATTGATCAAACCAAGGGGGGCGTGCATCAAGGATGCTGAGGAATTTCTAGTTGTATTTCAAGTTCTTTCAAGTACTGATGCATGTTATAGAGAAAACCCTTATTTTTGGATTTATGAAAATGGAAAGCTTTGTTGTTATGCAATGGTCCTTGAAACACAGAATCTTGAAGCATCGGATCTTCCTTGGGGTGGCAAGTGTTGGGACCAAAAAATGGCTTTAGGACTCTAGTTGAGCCTCCTAAACTCACCTAAAAAACCCCACAACCTCGCGGCAACGAGGAGGAGCGTATGGACAATATAAACTAATTTAACCAAAGAATGTGTTTAAAAATACTATTTCTAAATCGTAGTCCAATGTGTTGCCCTTTCCAACTCCAAGCAATTGGAGCACCCAAACATAATGGTGTCTAGCATTTTGTATCACACACATAGGGAGTATCCCCCAACTTATCATTGTGGCCCACTACAGCTCTTCTATATCCCAAGGATTAGCCCTAGGATATGTTGTTTCAACATAAAATACATGTGAAATAAAGTCCTCTCTTTTAATATTCATTCTAGGAGATAATTCAATCCTTACCAAATCAGGCTCCAAAGGAAACATAATCTAAACCTACGGCTTAGGGAACCTCGCACTCAATGTGGGTCAATTGTTCGAGAACAAGTACTATGCATCTAGGAGAAAATTGTCATGATACCATCTATAAGATGCGGATGCAAAGTGAATGTCTTTATGTGCACAAACAAGTAAACTTCTAGATCAAATAGTGTGGATGTGCACTAACAATTCTTTTCATGATTTCATCCTAACGCAGTGTGTCGTTGCTAAGGCAGCATCGAAATAATTCATGCTACTACCCTTCTTTAAAGACTCAAAACAAATGAATCCTATATATCAAGATATGCACAAAATCAGCATTCCACATGATATTCAACTTTCTATAACCCTTTTTTCCCTACTGTTTATGGTTTTGCATTCATTGGTAGGTGTAGAGAGTATTTTTTATGTGTTTTTTAATATGAAAAGCAATAAATGTGTACTATAATATAAATAATGGGGATAAATTTAGGCTAAACCTCATGACCTAGCCACATCATAGATTCACAAAAATGTTCATAAATTTTTGTAAATTTTCATGCATAAAAGCAAAAATTTTCTATTTTTCTTAAAGTTTTCTTGATTTATATATATTTGTTAGTGATTTTTTTATTTTCAAACATGTAGAGCTTGCATGAATTGTCTTGACCTCAAGATCTCAAAGAGAGATTTGAAACTTTCTTGGCCTTGAGGCCACGCTTAAGCACATGGACAAGATGTACCCTTAAAAGATATAATGAAGAGAGAGTTGAAACTGTCTTGCCCGTAGGGCCAAATTCAACCTCAAGGGGGTTTAAATGTATATGTGCTACTTGTATATTGAAATTAAAAAATATTATTTCAAGGTAGGGAGAGATTAATTCAATTCTATAATATTGAAGTCTTATGTTATGCATAATATGTGTTGATATGAGTTCAACTTCCCAATCCATTGTGATCATTTCTATAACATCGATCACAATGGAGAAATTAGTATTAATAGTGGTACTAGATTTGAATAGTTTATTATTCAGGTGTTGTATCCAACCATCACTACTTCACGAATCTATAATGTATATCCCTAACAAGTATCTAGTGCCTTGACTTGGTTGTATGGAATTCTTGAATGTTTTGCTAGAAAGATTCATATTGGAATCAGGTCGATTGACAATAGCATAATGTCGTGTCAATGGTTAGAAGTCTACAACAAAAAGTAGGCGAGAGGGACCTGCTTTAGGTTTCTTTGTCGTTTGGAGTAAGGAGCACTATTACAATTTTGAGAGAATGACAATGTATAGACTAGGGAAGTTAGGTGTCGAAGCAATGTTCAAGTCCTTAGCAAAAATGGCTATGAAATTTGGATGTGATGCTAAACAAACCATCCTTATTGATGATGATCCTTATAAGGGTTGTGTGACACCAAGTGTGAACTACATCTTTCCATCCACTTTTGATATTGAAGAAAAGGAAGATGACATGCTTATAAGGCATTTACTTCCCTACCAGCTTCTTGTGTTGAATGATGCCTCTAATGTGTGAATTGCTATCACAGACAACCAATATGTAAAAATACCTCTATATGAAGGGAAAACTTGGTACAACTAGGTAAGAGAGGTTGTGTGTGAGCAAGATGATATGAACAATAGATGGTAAAATGAAAATTCTCACCAAAAGAGATTGTCTCCTATAAATCCCATGGAAGGAAGAACTATAAGTCTAGTTGTAATTGATTAACACATTCTATAGATTCTTCGAAAATAAGTTTATAGAATTCGTAGAATGAGACTTGTCCAATTGATAGGGCTAGCAAAAATGTTGAGTTGCAAAAAAAGAAGTGGGATGACTGCAGATGTCACAAAGAAATTCTTGGAAAGGTTGGTACACTAATATGGATTTAGAAGCTAATCATAGCTAACCATGTAAGTATCTACATATAACAAGTTTATGCCTTTATAACTACTCGATGAGTTTTTAAATTAGTATTAACTATATCATGTCTCAAATTAGTATTAACTATACCATCTTTTGGTTGTGTTTTTAGCTAACACATTCCAACATCATGAGGAGAATGCTTATGCTATGAAGGCACTAATGGAATCAAGCATCTTTAAAAAGACACTTGCTATAATTTATCTATAATGTGACATCACACATTATATCATGAATGAATGACTACATGTAAAATTATTATTGGTGATGATACAGATTCTCACAATATTAATTCCTCTTGTATTTTTCTAAAAGCTTGTATTGTATATTAGTGGATTAAAGTATTCCTTCATTGAGGGGCTATATAATTGTCTATATTATCCATGTACAAAATGACAATTATTTGGTATAGTTGACCCATGGATGATAATAAAGATACTCATGGTTTGGTTTCCTTTGCGTTTCTTGTATGGCTTTTATCAATTATTAGTGGAGTAAAGTTTTTTTACATAATAAGGGGATAAATAATTATCCACATCATCCATCATACATGTCTTTGGTTGAGCTCTTAAATCATGTACACATTAATAATGTGCATGCTGTATTTTCTTGTATCTCAAAGAGAGAGTTGAGGTAATCATTATCACATGGCTCCCAAATAGAAACTCTACCATGGCAACCAAGCTCTACTTGAGGACATGATAGACCTTTACCCCAAGTAAAACTTCAAAGGCATATGTCTAAGTTCTACCTCAAAGATATCTTAATGAGAGAGGGTTGGGCTTGAGCATATGACCAAGCTCTAGCTCAAAGATATCTCAATAAGAGAGGATTGACATAAGCTTTGAGAACATGGCCAAGCTTTGTTTGATCAAAGAGAGAGTGATAACTCTCTTCCTCACAAGTCAAGTTGAAAACTATCTAGCCCAAGGGTTCAAGCTCTATTTTAAAGACATCTCAAAGAGAGAGGGTTGATATTTCAAGGTTGATATTTCAATGTGCATAAATACAACACTAAATTTGATATACTTGTTTTCTAGGGACCCAAAGTTTGAATTTATGATTTGGCTACTAAAAATAAGTATTTTTCTTCATATTGCTATCAGAAAATATTATAGGGACTCTAGATCAACTTTTTGGTTCCATAGCAATAGAGATATGTGACATAGATAGACTAAGTAAAGTAGAGTTGCGGGAGGTTGATGTATGTATATTGCAATTTGAGAACACATATGTATTAGATCCTATAATGTTTGCATATTTGAGGTACTAATATAAACATTGTAATTTTTAAATCCCACACGCTTATTATATAAGTCAAACTTCTAGATTGCAATGGGATATAGGATTCTAAGGTTGGAGTTTAGTCTTGAGCAACAAAACAATCTATTAGTCATAGACCCATTAGTGTCACTACCTTTGTGATCATGTCTTGGAGTTGATAGATTTTTTCAACATTATAGTATCAAGAACTTTGATAAACTAGTTTTTTCTTATAATGATAGGTACTATCATTTTACCTTTAAAATATAAAATATATATCTAAGAGATTGTGAGATGTTGATTCACAATTAATTTGATGTGCATGATTGCACTAATTAAATTACTTTTGCTTTAGTGGATCTAATGTGCATGACATAGCAATCATTGGAGTCTTGTTTTAGTGGATCTCTATGAGAAAAATGTATGTTTTGCAAAGCCAACACAATAGCAATAAATTGAATAGAGGCATTGAAGTCTTCTTATCGTACAAGATGAATACAGTTTGGGATGCTATTGATAGTTAACAAAACATCATGCTAAGCTTTAAGATAATCTTAAACATGAACATGGTTTGTTGAGATGCTAATAGTTAGCACAATGTCACAAAAAATACATAACTAATATTTTACTTTGTAATGTAGTTGTGTGAAGACAATGCAAAATGCCTTAGCAATAAATGAGGAAATGTCCTACCTTGATGTATAAGTATGTAGTCATTAGAAGATAAAATACCTTACATGCATCTACGTCAAAAAGTAAACAAATTTTGGCACTAAAAATCTAATCTATCACTTAACATATTACATGTTTCTCAACAATATGATGGTTACTCATGTGGTTGGAGAGCATCGTGAAATACAAAGCTAACGTTAAGTCACTTTTACTAAACACCTAGAAGAGCTATACAATGTCTTTAGGATCCTTTGGTAAGCAAAGTCATATTATAATCACAAACAAGGATATTCTATTGATTTTCCTTCACATAGTAATCACACACGTGGTGTTGTGACAATTTAGATGATATATACAGAGGAGTTCTTAAGGGACTACGAGTAGTGTATGATTATGAAGATGTCAATTCAAGTAGGGATTGCAAAAGAGTCATATTCTTAAATCATGAAGTGCTTGACAACACGGCCACAAGACAGTCAACCATGAGCAAGAAGTTGAAGGCTACAAGATAGTCTACCATGAGTAGGAAGCAATCAACACTCCTCTAAGTTGGCATAAGGAAGACCATGTGTAGAAGTCTTACAAGAAAAATGTCTATAATAATACATTATTAATTATTATGATCTAGCATGTAGCTCCCTACATATATCTTATGATAGCTAAGTGTATCATATTGAACAAAATATTTTATCAATTTTAAACCATCCATATGATTTAATTATCCATGTTGAATCTTGAATTTGAGTTAGGACGTCAAAGTGTACCCTATTCTAAGGGGACTTGGAAGACTTTCATTGGGTGTATAAATGTGTACCCTATTGTAAGGGAGAGCTTGACCTGAAATAGATCAAAGTATATCGTTAGAAATCTAGTACAATGTTAAAGTAATTTTCATGCCAATTTTGATATGGAAAATGATAACAACATGATTGGAAATTCATATGATTTGATTATCCATATTGAAACTTGAATTTGATTCAAGATGCCAAACTGTGCCCATCATCCATGGGGACTTCACAAGCTTTCATTGGGTGTCAATGTGTATCCTATTCTAAGGGGGCTTGCATGAAACAGGTCAAATTTTGAAGTGAAAAAATGATAATAATATGATGTCAAAGTGTACAAGTGTACCCTATTCTAAGGGACTTGACATGAATTAGGTTCACAAAGTACAACTATTTCTAAGCATAATCGATTTCTAAGTGTGTAACTTGACAGTAATCCAAGAACAATGTTATAGTAGTTTTCATGTCAATGTTTAAGTGGAATGACAAAAACTATCATTGATCTCTAAGTGTATAACTTGACAAAAATCTAAGAATAATGTAAAAATACTTTTTATGTCAATGTCAAAGTGCAAAACGATGACAAAAGCTACTCAAATTTTACTATAAAAGATTTTAAACAAGTCAAGCTTGACTAAGCTGTGGCACCAAACTACTTTGATGTCAAAGTACTCGTCTTAGTGCACATTAGTGTAATAAGGGTAGTAGACTTGAATTGAGTTATTGAATTGAAGCTATTGATAGAATAATGGTCCTAAATATGCAATTAGTATGATTGGCTAAAAGCACATTCTCCACTTTTAGATATCAAAACACTTAAATACATTCTTGATATTAAATTGCATCGTACGATGTTGATAAGAGAAAGATTGAGATGCATCTTGTATCAACATTGAGATGCATTTTCTCATGTTGAGAAGAGAAAACATTAAGGCCAATTATTAAATTGCATCTTATAGTGTTGAAAAGGGCAATATTGAGGTGCCTCTTGTATCAACATTGAGGTGCATAGTCTAATCTTGAGAAGAGAGAACATTGAGGTCACTTTTTTAGCTTGACAAGGCTAAAAGAATAGAATTTAACCATTATCTTACAAAAGCACAATGCATGATCTTATGAATACCAAAGATTCTAAAAATGAATACGTATTGTCAATATGCTTGAGTACAGTACGACTAACATTGAGGTGCATCTTATAGCAATCTTGATACATGAACCAATACCTTGGTCCCATGGTCAAGCTAAACCCATGCATTTAGAATTATAAATGACAAAAGGTTTCCATTCTATACCAAAAAATTGTAAAGTATCAAAAGTGGATTACAAAAAGTTAAAAAATGAACAACTATTAGAGTATTTTTAAAATTTAAGAAATTTTTGTTTTTAGTTTCAAATTAAAAATTATATGTTTTATTGTATCCTAATTAATTATTATTTATTTAAAAAAATAAATTCATATGAACTATAGTTTACCATTCTTTATGTATGGTTATATTGTCTCTTAGGAATTTGTATATATGTTTTATATTATTTCATGCTCTTTTAAAGTAATTATTATATTAATGCGATTGAAGATAATTTATTAATTTTTAAATTATCTATATGATTTGAGTTTTGTTGAAGATAAATGTTACCTAAATACAGTCACACACACAAACCATATATTTAAGCACACTCATCTCTTTCTCTCAATGTGTCTCTCGTCTCTCAGTAGTTTCTTAGTATATGCATTGTTTATACAGTCTCTTTTCTTCTCCCTAACTTGTCTTTTTCATAAGTATTATTAATAATCACTACAAGATACATGCCATATATCGACATCTAAAGTGATGAAAATATTCATCTAAAAATTGTTCTCATCATTGCTAAAAACATCGGTATACATATCTTTATAGATTTGTCACGATTTGCGTGCAATAAATTAGTGATGCTAATAGCAATAATTATAGAGAAAAAAAAGAAGTAGGTGCTAGAGCAAAATGCTACCTGCCACCTTCCAGCACCATGTATTGAACAATGCTCCATAAAGCAATTATAAATTGTGTATATAGTTATCATGGAGACAGGTGCATCATGAGATGTTAAAAAAGAGAGTCATTGATTCAATATTTAAATAAGTGCAAGACTAATCATGAGAGATCAACTCATCAACAAATCTATCAAACACTACTTTGAGTAAATCTACAGACTACATGTTCTGCCACCCATCCTCATCTCAAGGTTCTGAATCCACATTACTCAAGGAAATGTAGAACACAAAGCATTGTTGTTGATTCTGAATCCGGAAGGATGATGGAGGTAGCACCATTTCACAACTTAGTGGATAAAATCTTCGTGATGAACACAATTCATATGCTGTTGAAGGTGCTCTACTTTGGTAGAAAACCCATTTCATAATAGAACCTTCTATTGCAAATGATCTAGCTCTTCCTTAGACAACAAAGAAGACAACAGTAGGGCTAGAGGAGGAACATAAAAAGTAGCAACTTTCTGATTAAGTTCTTCAATAAACTTGTTTTGTGACTCTACAGTTTCTTGGGAATACCACAACTGGCTGTCACACATACCAAGCTTACGAGCTAATTCTATCATTTCCTCAAGTGTGGAAATTTTCTCCTTGGTTAAGGATGCATTCTCTTCCTCTAAAGTAGCAACCTTAGCTTCTAACTCCTTAATCATGACCTTTTCTGAATCCATCAAAGTTGTAGCTGTAGTCATTTTGTGTTTGGATATCACTCAAAGTAGTCTTTTCATAAGCTAAATCCTCCAGAGCTTTGGTAAGCTGACTGATCTCAAAGAATCCACCTTGTCTTGCAGTGAGGTATACACTCCTGTATAGATTATCTAAAGAGATAGGAAGTCATGGAAGTCTCCAAAGCAAACTAAACACTAGAAACTAGCTGTGAAAGCATAGATCCAATAAGTACTATTAGCAAGGAAGGAGGAATCTACAGATCCAATTATCCTTCTCGTTGTGCTCCAAAGAGGTTGGTACAAGGCAAGGAAGAGGGAAGGGAGTTACCAGACATCTTACATATCAAAATCAGTACCATAGGGGTTGGAACATGGAGAGGATCAGAAGAACCATGTGTGCAACACTTCTTTTGAATGATTCTGGCAAGGGGTACATCTCCTAGATATGAATTAACTTCCATAGGAGGAGAAGGAAAGGTGGAGACTGCTACGGAAGTGGAATAGGATTAGGTACATGAATTTATCAACTAAATTATCTTCTATGGAAAAACCCCATAAGAAACAATACTAAGTTGAGCTTTTGTGACACACTGAAAATGTTGATCCATTTTAGCCAACAAAAAAGTTGTCCAATTAAGCTTAACCCCTTTTAGGATTCTGATTGATGCTGTGAAGATTTCTTGAGACAAACACTTTGATGCATGCTTGCTCGACATAAAGTGGTCCTGGAGAAATTGACATAATTGCTTCCATAACGAAGAGAAAATATGTGTCACTAATACTCCTGAACTAGTGATAGCTATATTTGCTACTAAAAGAGTAGAGGTCTCCTTCTACAACAAGGCAAGGATCTCTGCAGTGGATAATGAATGATTACCACTAGGCACAGGGGAAGCTCAAAAGGTAGGAACAAGGCCTCATTGAAAGTAGCAAGGGATTAAAAAAATCGATAGCCATAAATCAAGCCCAAAAGCTTATTGTAAGTCTCTAGAAAAGAGTAATAGAGCTTTGTATCCACCACTGGAGGAAGCTTCAAGGCCATAAAGAGATGAAGACTAGCCTTTTGAATACAATCAACGTCCAAAAGAAGATAATAATCATGGATTGGTAAATAGTACATGTTGAATCAAAAGTAGGGGTGTGGAAGAAGATGCCATTTAGACCACACTGGATTATCCACACACACACAAAACCAAGAAAAGGAGGAAGGATTCCTACAAAACCCACACAGACCACCACTCAGATAAATAACAAGGAAACAAAAGTAACAACAAAAAATTGAATGGACTAGACTGACTGGACTAGACCAAACCTCCCAAATCATTTCACATCCCACGAAAAATTTGACATGACCTACATACGTATGCGGCCAAAAGCTTCATGCTATGCATACATACATGCACCCAAAAACCCTGTAAACCAAACACTCAAAAGAAAAGAAAATGCCATGCATATTATATCCTAGACATAATACAAAAATCAAGACTAAACCATAGACTCGGACCATCAAAATAAATATAGACGGACAAGATGTTTGTCTCAGACCAAGAAAAACCTCAATCCCTGTAAGCGTAAGGTTCTTTTTAATTAGAAATTTACGAGGTACATTTTGTTTATTTTTTGGGTCCAATGGCTAGATGATTTTTAATTACAATTATATGTATGTTACAGTGCATGTGAAGGAGGGAAAAAGAAAAAGAACCTGGCAGTGTGTGGATATCCGCAAGCTCTGATGTGCAAAATCCCACTTCCAAACAAAGCTGAAGAATATAAAACCCTCATATGAAAACAACAGGTGGACTACGTAACAGTTGGCCTTTTTTAAGGTACGAAAAACTAAATACTAATACCAAAATAAAATGGGGATAAAGAAGGAGTTATCACTTGCGTGATTTTGTGTTGGCATTTCGTTTTGTTTTTTTTTCTCATATATTTGTGTTGATATATTTTAAGTTGGGCTTTTTTTGAACTAATAAATAAACAAATAGATGAATGTGAGTGTCCAAATGGCAAGACAAATATAAAAAATACGAAAAAGAATTTTGTAGGATTTTTATGCATTGAAAAATTATTTTTCTAAAATTTTCCATTTTTTCATTATTTATTTTTTTCTTAAATAAATCATTTTCAATATGCTGTCTAAATTTTATGTATTTTTGACTAGTCATAATCATGATTGAAATTTATTTAGAATTTTTTGATTTTTTTTGAGATTTTATTGAATTTTAATGATATATTAAAGCTTTTGAATTTTTTATATTTTTATATTTATTAGCATTTTTTGAGTTATCCAAAATTTAAGAAAACTTTTACATTTTTAAAAGTATTTTTTGTAAATTTTTATTTTTATTTATATTTTTAATGGTTTCTAGACATATTTAAATGTGTTTGTGGATTTTTTGAAAATTAAAAAATGTCAGAAATAGGGTACTCGATTGCAAACTATGTTTGCTTGTGTGAATAGTTGCAAGCTCACCACCATGTGGAAAAAATTGCATCCACAGCCTCACACATGAACGACCGTTGTAGCATGGTGACCATGCTTGAAAACAAAAACCCATGCACACGAATAGCACCTTGGAAGGCGACACATGAATGGGGCATGTCAAAAAAGGTGGTTACATGCAGGAGGGGAAAGTATACGAGGGGAGAGTAAAAAAATAGGTGGGGATGGGGTTAACTTTTTTTTTTTGGAAAATGTTTTTTCTTTTTTTTGAATGGGGTCGTGGGGGGGGGGGGGGGTAAATTAATGGGGGAGCGGACCTTTTAATCAGGTTGGGGGGACTTTTAATAAGGTGGGGAGGCAATTGGGGCGGGTATGGGGAATGGGGGGGTCTTTAGGGGGGATGGGTGGCCACCTGGGGTGGGGGAACCTTAGAGGGCATGGGGGATAGGGCATCGTTTTGATGGTCGGGGTGGTATTCGAAGTGGCGATGGTGGGTGACCGTCTTGCATGGCAGTGAGCAATGTTTTGGTGGCCGAAGCAACGTTTGAAGGGGTGATGATGGGCAGCCATCTTGCATAGCAGGCAAACCTATGCGGGTGTGGCAACATCTGCCGACAGAGCGGAAGACCTGAACAGGGAGAGGAAGGAAGGAGGGAGGGATGAGAGGGGAAAAAGGAGGAGGGTGAGGGAGGGGTAGAGAAGGAGGAGGAGGGTGGGCAAAGATGGAGGATAAAGGGAATGTGGGGGAGGGGAAGGTGGGGAAGAGGAGGGTAGGAGAAGAAGATGCGAGAGAAGAAGGGGAAGGAGGGGAGGAGAAAGAACGCAAGGGGAGAGAGAGAGAGAGAGAGAGAGAGAGAGAGAGAGAGAGAGAGAGAGAGAGAGAGAGAGAGAGGAGGGGGACCGTGATGACAGTTGGGGGGGAGGGATGTGTTTTTTTTTTGGGTTTGTTTATAAAAAAAAAGGATTGCCCCCCCCCCCATGTCTCACGCACGAACGTAGGTAGGGGGTAAAAAATTTACGCTGACGGGAACGACCGGCCACGATTGAGAATTTGGATGCTTGAATGTGACACCGTGAGGACCAAACATGCGGATCAAGGCAAAAACCCGGTCGTTGACAAGACATGCAAGAGGTGCAAATGCAAAATGAAACTGAAAATTTAATTTAGAGAGATTCGGGCATCAGATGAAGATATTATAAAAAGCAAAACTGGGCAAGCAATGGGGGGGATGACATGGACAATGCGTCATGTGCGTTTGGCAACAAAGAGAGGGGTTCATGCAGAAAAATATAAAAGCCAAGCATGAAAACTCCTGGGGTAAGTTACTCATTAAGATATGTGTGCATCAGGTGGGTTCAAAATAAGGTATTTTTAAAATACCATTTTTATACATTTTTTACATACATAATGGTGTAATATAAAGGGGTTATTTATAGATTGAATAGAAAAGGGTTATGTTTTATTCAAGGAAAATTCACAGATAAGGATATTTATAAATAGACCTTGAACACACATGATGTAGATGATATATGTATAGTAACTTTCGCAAGGAAAACTCACAGGAAAATTAATTTCACAAAATCCATCAGTTAGAATGAAATGTGGAAAGAAGGAAAATTGTCCGAAATGTGGAGGTGAATAGGCTATCATGTTAGAATGCAGTTTCGATGAGAATAATCCTCATTCATATGGAAAAATGGTAAAAACACTCCCAAAAATCTGAGAAAAAATTAATTTCAAACAATCCGTAAGTCAGAATATAGAGGAACAAAAAAGAAAAATGTCCAAGGGATGGGGGTCGACAGGGTTATCCAATCAGAATGTAATTTTGGTGCAAGAAGGATGCATTCACATGAAAAAAAGAAGTAAAAATGAGCACGAAAACACACATAAAAATTAATGACATAAAATCGGTGGGATAGAACATGATGGAGAAAAAATAAAAAATTGTGTAGGAGATAGGCTAGATAAGGCCATCTAATCAGAGTTGGATCTCGAGGCGGATAGGATAGGGTCACATGGAAAAAGAGCCAAAATCACATACCAGAATACCCAAAAATACGTAATAATTAATAACGGACAAAGCATGCATTGGAATGACAAGAAGTAAAAATGAAAAATATAAAGGGAAAGTTGTAGGTCATGGCTGTCACATTAGATTGTTGTTTTAAAGCAAAAAAGATATGTTCACATGGAAACATGTTGAATTTGTAAAAAAGTCTTCAAAAAGTAATAACTCAGGAACCGTTGCTTGGAACTCAAGGCCATAAAAAGGAAAAGTTTCCAATTCAAAGTGATGAACAAGGCTCTCAAGTTAGATTTGAATTTTGGTAAATGGAGGATGCATTCACATGGAACAACATCAAACCAAAGAATAAAGACAAACGGACAAGGAATGACCCCAAGAACGGCATGAAAATAGGACACTTGGGTAGGGAAGGGACCCCATCAAGGAAAAATTAGGAGATGGTATACATGAATGATCTGATAGGGATGTTTCCATGAGGGTATGTGACACAGACGCACAAGGATGTGTCCCCACACTTAAGACCTTAATAGATCAGGTTGACTAATCAATAGAGGCCTAATACTTGACCATCACTCTTACCCATATATCCCCACACTTAAAACATAACATACACTTGTAACCAAAAGGGGTAGGGTTAATAAAAATTGACTCAAGATTTGCAAATGATTAAGGTGAACCATCACTGACATGTGAAAGGTCATAGTTGTTAGTAGCACGAGGTACCATGGCTCGCAACATCACACTCATCTAGCATGGTAGGGACCATTCTGTAGCACCCAGGGAGGTAGCATTGTCGATGAAGAGCTTGTTAAATTGTTGATGGCGAAGTATACAACAGTCAGTCTCAACAATGACTCATGTTGGAATGATAGATCACTCGCTCGCCCCATGACTCACCTCACTTAATGGGAAGTATCTCATGCCCGGTTTAGAAATAGACAAGAAGAATGGTTCAAGGGGAGTATGCCAATGTACATAGTTGATGGTGTATCAGCGTGTCCTAACCCATTTGGCATAGGTGCAAGAAGGAAGGCCAGGGAGCCTTATCGTGCAGTGCACCAAATAGAGTAAGGTGTGTATTGATGGTGGAGGCATGCCCCATTTGTGCATAGGGAAACAAGATCATACTTGACTCCAATTGTCATAGCGTCCCTCAATGCTCATATCTTAGTTGATAAAAGAAAAATCAATCGTGCTCAACCCCCCCTTCTATTTCACGCTTTATTCATAGATATAGAGGGGCAACCCGTTCCTATTAATATAATCATCATTGTCACTTGTGCGAAGTTTGTATGCCTTGTGTGCAATCGATGGTGTAATAGTGCATATTGCCTTATGCCGACATACATGCAAGAATGAAGGCTACGGAGCCTTATAGTGGAGTGCACAGGAACAATTTGTGCTTTGTCCATTGAGAGGCCCATCCCATGTGTTCAAGGTTTAATTCACATGTCTCACCTCTTAATTGAATATAAAGCCAAGGACTGGTCACTCACCCCACCCTTTGTCTCGCACTCATTTGGTATATACATAGGGTAGCCCATACTCACATCCCCATCCAGTTAGGATGAAAGCTCACATCACTCAAAGGATTGTTGATAAAGATCGGATTTATCTGGTTGATGATGTCAATTTGTATTGCTTGATGAAGGAGCGTACCTAGGGAGGTAGCCAACAAGTTTGTACAGTGCACCAATGGAGGTGGCTTTGAAATTGCTTCTAAATTTTTTTTGCTAGTCATTCAATTATCCTGGACTACGAGATGTTACCACCTTTTCCATAGCTAGCCTCTCATCCAAGGGTGTGTGCCACCTTTTCTTGGAACGAGGCCTGTTATGATAGAGAAATTTTTTATTTTCTCCCATAACAGTTTTGATGTTCTTTCTTCCTTTTTTTTCTTTTTATTGTTTCCTACTCCCGAGGGTGTTTCCACCTTTTCTCGAATAATAGGTCGGTAGACACAGGGACCAAAGTCCTTTTCGCCCATGATCGATATATATATATATATAGATAGTTATTTTCTTTTCCAAAGAGGAGAATGGCAAAAACATCATGTGTCAGAACCACCCTCGCCACCTTTGCTAGATTAGAAAGAAAGAGAGCAAAGTAGGGGTGGGAGGCAATGGTGAGGGGCTAGCAGAATGAGGCCACCTCATCAAGATAAGCAGGAGGGCTATTAGAAGCAATAGGCAAAGCCTTACTGATTGATGCACAAGGAATGAAGGAGCTATTGCGGTGGTGATTGTCAGGTTCCCTAGTGAGAGTAATATTTCTTGAGGTGATAGCCATTAATTAGGAAAGGATTATCAGAAGCATAGACTATCTGTATTTGGATAGAGCCATTTGGTTTGATAGCAAGGACCTTGTAGGGGCCCATCCAATGGCATTAAAGCTTACTTGGAAACTTGCCAAAATGGGAGTCATAGGCTAGGACTAAGTCACCTTCCTTAAACCCATTTTGCTTGATGAAGCTATTATAATAGGCCTTTTGTCGAGCTTGCGTAGCTTCCATGCACTATAGGTCCATCCTATGAGTCTCGTCCAGACATTCCAAGTTCAAGATACAACATTGTAGGGACTTTTCATCTCCCATGCGCTCTTTGATAGCCACACGCAAAGAGGGTTACTCCAATTTAACAAAAAAGACTACCTTTGTGCCATACACTAGCTGCAAAGGGGTCTGTCTTTTAGCAGCCTTATAGGAGGTTTTGTATGCCTAGAGGGTCTCTATAAGTCGATCTTTCCAATCATGTTGATGTGTAGCAATCATCCTTGTTAGGATCAGGAAAAGGATGCAATTGGTAACTTCGACTTGGTTGTTGGCTTTGGGATAGTAAGGAGTGGACTTGCAATAGTGGATCTTGTACAACTGTGTCAATTCTTCCATAATCTTGTTGAGGAAGTGAGTGCCTCTGTCACTTACTATCTCTATGGGACTGCCAAAGTGGGTGATGATATTCTCATATAGGAATAGGGCCACGTTGTTGCCATCATCCTGCTTGAGAGCTTTGGCTTCACACCACTTGATAATATAATCTATACAAACCAAAATGTATCTATTTTGTTTCCTTCTAGTTGGTGGATCAATGGGGCCGATGAAATTGATTCCCCGCTTCTTAAATGACTTTAGGGGAAGGATGGGTTGTAGTCGCATAGTGTTGGTTTTGGTAGGCTTCCACATTCGTTGACAAGCATCACAATGTTTGTAGTGATCATGGACATCCTTGTGGAGGGTTGGCTTCTAATCTCCTATGAGAAAAGCATTTTTGGCAGTCACTTCTCCTACAAAGTGTCCTCCACATGGCTCATCATGACATGCTTTCAACACTAATCCAATATCATCTCATCTTTTATAATACATCTTCTCAGTACTTCATCCTTGCCTTTCTTGTACATAGACCGCCACCTTACTGGGTGTAGGGGGCTAATTCCAATAGAAGCTTCTTCTTCTCATGTGGTTGGAGATACCAAGAGAATATTGTTGAGTTGCCAATAGTTTGGCTATGTATGTATACCATGGGGTTACAGTTTGGACTAGAAAGAGGAAAGTATCAGGGGGGATATGGGTCATCCTGCTCCTCTTCATTGCTCTAAGGGATTCGTGACACATGATTAGCCAATATATGGGAGTGACTAGGTTTGGTAACCACTTCAAAATCAAACTCCTAGAATAGAAGGATCCATCGCATTATTCTTCTTTTCACATTTTCTCTGTTCATCAAGAAGGACAGGGTCTCATGATTCACATAGAATTTGAAATGCATCGATAACAGGTAGTGTGGAAACTACTCCAAAGCGAATACCATTGCTAGGCATTTGAGCTCTGTCACTGTGTAGTTTTATTTTCTATCGGTTACTTTTTGGCTAGCATAATAAATGGCTTGATCTAACATTGAGGAACCTTTTTGGCATAAGAATACGCCAAGGCCTTCAACAAACGCATCAGTGTGCACATGAAACTCCTTTATCCAATCAAGAGGCTACATGATGGGTGCTTCAATTAGACACTATTTCAAGATATTGAACACCTTGTCACAATCAGTGGTCCATGTAAACTTTGGATCTTTCCTCATGAGCTTATGCAAGGGGGCTACTTTTGTTGCAAAGTGTGCAATGAATCTTTTGTATAATAGCCCACATGGTCAAGAAATCCCCTTAACACAATGTGGCACAAAAGAACTCCTGAAGAGACTTTGAAGACACATTTGTCAGGTTTGAGAGAGATCCCATACTCTCAACATCCATCAAAGCATTGTTCCAAGTATTCACAACACTCATGGATTAGGCTATAGACACAGAAGTCATCTAGGTATACCTTAATGAAATTATATAGATGATTTTGGAAGATGACCATCATCACTCGTTAGAAGGTAACACGAGCGTTATAGAGCCCCAACATCATCACTCTGTAAGCATAGGTCTCCCATTTTGTTGTGAAAGTTATTTTGGATTGATATTCTTCTAAAATTTGGACTTGATTGTATCTATTGAATCCATCCGAGAGGGAATAGAGCTCATGGCCTGCCATTGTATCCAACAGTTGGTCTATAAAAGGGATTGGGAAGTGATCCTTCTTCGTCTTGGAGTTTAATTTTTGAAAGTCCATGCATATTTGCAGCTTTCCATTCTTCTTAGCTACTACCACAATGGACAAAACCCATCCACTATTGGCTACTAGATAGATAAACTCAGCTTCCAGGAGCTTCAGCAATTCACCTTTTACTAAGGTGGAGTAATTTAGATTCATGTGCCTCTGTCTTTGCCTCACAAGCTTGGTATCAGGCTCTAGGTTGATATGACATTGTCACACAATGGGATCAATCCCCTTCAGATCTTTATAGGACCATGCAAACATATCCAAGTTTTCTTTCAGAAAACCATGCAAGACCAACAACTCCTGTTTTGGAAGACTGACTCCCACCTTGAAGTGAGGTTCAATACCATCAGTATCCACGAACATTAATTCCTTTTTAGCTTCCACTTCACGGATGAATGTCCCACATACTGCTTTTAGATACTAATCTAACTCCTTCAAGGGAGTGGTATCCTCTTTGGATGCTCCATTGGAACCAACTTCCTCTTTCAGTGAGAGGATTGAGCTTTTCCCTTGGGATGTTGAAAGGGTATCATGGCTCTTTTAGGTTTGGGTTGGAAATTAGTTACTTCTTGGCTTGACGACTCATCTTCTAAGGATGCATCCAGGAACATCACACAATAGGAACATTCGGAGGTCTATTTGGGTTGTAAGACTAGTGGCCATTAGGAGAAATATGGACTCTCTTTTTGCCCCTTAAGGGGTTTCTCTCACCTCTCTCTCTCTGAAAAGAGATTCCAATATAATTTTATAATAAGAGATCTTCTACAATCAAGGAAATTTTGTATTTGTATTTTCAATAGACTTCATCTATTATTTGATTCCCAAATTGTAGGATAAGGTCAACTTTTCTCAAAATCCTCATAAAAATACAAATCTATTTTCTCTAAAAATGGAGCCAATCATTGATATATGAATATTTACTGTCCTCATGAATTTTCAATGTTAAAATATATTGAAATCATTCTCATTCTCTCTTCTTAAAAGGGTAGAAGTTAAAAAATGATATAAAATGACGTACACATCATATTTTAAGATTATTTTTTACCCAGGGATACCTTTTCAAGTCGAGATTTTCCTTGTAAATTTTCATCTTTTTTTAAACAAGTATATGCCTATTTCTAGGCATTTTTTCATTCCTTGTGAAAGCTCTAGTTTTGTTCCAAATTTTGTGTACTCTTTTCCTTCCCTCCAGAATATGGTTTCTTGTTTACGAATTCTTTGAAAGCAACATTGAGAAGTGGTTTTGATAACATTTGCTGAAATAAAATAATCTCTATCTACAACACTCTCTGCCCTGCTACAAGAAATCTCCCTCTTCAGTATTATGCTATAAGGTATCTTCCTCTTCAATAGTCTATACTACAAGCAATCAAGTCATAATGGAGGTATCTTTATTTTTTAAATCTTTGTGATGCTATTATTCTTCATAGTTGTTATTTAATCTTTAAGCATAAAATCATATATGTATATATATATATATACGTATGTATGTATGTATGTATGTATGTATGTATGTATGTATGTATGTATGTATGTATGTATGTATGTATGTATGTGTGTGTGTGTGTGTGTGTGTGTGTATATATATATATAGAGAGAGAGAGAGAATATTTTGAATAGAACAGAAGATAAGATTTGATGCTAATTAGAGGTAGATTAAAAGCTAAGATTACAAGTTGATTAGGGGTTGATTAGGGTCTATCATGATGTGTGAAATAAAGAGAAAGAGATAAGATCTAATTGGGCAAAAAAGAACATAGATATAGTGAATCAAAGGGATGTAATTGTGTAATTTGAATGTTAATCCAAGTTTAAATTGGCATACATTTTTATTTGTAAAATGTAGGTGTAGGATGTACCAAGAGAAAGACAGATATTCACTTTCAATTGGAGGATGATATATGCACCAATGTTCAAAAGAACTATGGAAAGGGATGATACAATAAGATACATGATGTAATAAGATAGAAATGCAGGGGAAAAAAATGTGGACCTTTGTGTTGATGGATGCATTTATCCACCCGATCCACTCATTTAAAGGCCACCACAATTTGAAGGGCTTATATCATTTGTAAATTTTTTTTGTGAAGGCAATGAAGGACTGTATGGATACACATGCAAACTTGTCACACAAGGATTAGTAGGGGTTCATTTAGCCTTGAAAAATATGCAGACAAGATAACAAGGGATATCTGAAATTTTTGATGGAAATTGATAGATTATTGGCTGAGAAGAATAGCGAGAACCAAAGCCTACAACAAGCAATGTTTGTAATTGAAGATGCTATGCATGCTACACACGTGTAGAATATGGAGTTAGAGTCTAAAGTTATGGACTTGGAGAAGGAGAATCGAAACATAAAGAGGAAGCCCATAAAAACTTTGGAGATTGGGCCCACTTTAAAAACCAAAGAAGCATGTCGGCGCATCCGATTAGTTAAACCAATTCACCAATTAACAGATGGAAGTGGACAATATATCAGATATATGCTCAATCTACTACAATGAGAAATGTATTCCATCATGCCAAGAATGATACTATTGCCAAAGTCTTAAGCAAGGATATGGTCAAAAATGCATTGGAAAATCATAAATTTAGGGACACTGTGGATGGTTTTTGCAAGTGAACATATTAAGGATGTGAGCAACTTCTTTACTACTACAGATACTTAGGGATTATGTGACAAGGTGGAAATGAGTTTTGATTCATAGAGTATGCTCTATCAACATTTGGATACATGTTTTAAGCAAGTCTTCAAAACTAAGTGAGTAATGCCTCTGCCAAAACCATTTCATGTGGCAAGAGGAATTGAACTGCATAAACGTTCCGATTTTTTAGGGGACAATGTGATTGTAGTAAGAAAATGCAAGGTTGATGGGAAAGTGGGGTTTGAGGAAGCCAACGCCTCTCACAAGCCTGAGTATGTGACAAAAAACATACTTAGAAGAAAGGGTACAATAAAGCTAAACTTTGAGGACCCTTTGCCTTTCGACCAATCAAGGGCAGTATCACCAAATTGTTCAAAGGAAATGGTGGTTGAGATAGTCCTTCATGAAACCGTTTGGGCTATAAGAAGGATTCCAACTCTCACAGCCATGTATAATGTCAAGGATGGTTGGGAGCTAGAGAGGGAAAATGCAAAAAACTTATGAAAAATATGTCACATGGGGTGCCTGCACCTTCATTTTGGGCATCATGGAGTGGTCTAGCTCAAGAGGAGAAGTTAGCAATCAACATGGAATGTGGCACCAATTCATGTGGTCTTTTAATGATAGTGTGGACCATAGATGGAACATTTGTTCTTCCATTTAACACACACCACCCAAGGTTCCACAAGTATGGTCAGTGGCATGAGGCACTAATTTGACCATAGAAGAAATCCACATATTAGAGAGTGGTGGGTTTGTTTTACAAAATGTGGCACAAGAGGCGGATGTTAATGAGGGCTCCTGTAGATATCGAAGAGGTGTTTCACAGGCTGCAAGGAAAAGAATAGACTCAGCGTTGGCTCTAGATGCAACTGTGAAGGGCCACACAATGGTGAAGGCCTTGAAGCATGTGGTTTTCAATCTAGAGACAGCTAACTCAAGTATCATGCATGAGTGTTATGATATGCACATTGCAAAGAAATGGACTGTGCCGCAGAAGGAAAAGTGTGTTTGGCATGCAACCACCTATACTATGTGTGCCTCCAAGTGTTTGGGATGGATGCAAATGCCAACATGTTTATACGTTGAAGAAAACTTGCACATTGTATTTGGAAGCAAAAGAAATTTTCCAACACCACCTATATAGTGACCAACAATGCAATGCCAACACTATCTCTTAGCACAACAACATTTTATTTTGTTGGGAAGTAACTGCTATAGAATCCATTTGGATGGAAAGCCTTTGGTGAATTTGTCTCTCTTAATTTGACAAGAAAAAGTAAGTTTCCTAGAGTTAACACAATATAAATGTACATTTGGATTACTTGTATCATATTTGTTGGGGAGAGCAGGGGAAGGGAGAGAGAGGGGGAGGGGAGGGAGCTATCAATGCATTGAAATTAAAGTTCTAAAAACACTGAGTGGCTACCCAAGCATTCACATTATGTGTGTGTGTGTGTGAGAGAGAGAGAGAGAGAGAGAGAGAGAGAGAGAGAGAGAGAGAGAGAGAGAGAGAGAGAGATGTTTAGGATTAAAGAGAAGCATTTGTTACAACACATGCCATAATCTGATGTGAGGGATTATGATACAATGTGGACTAATCGCATGCATGAGAGAGAGAAAGTGAGGGAGGGAGGGAGATAAATACGGAGAGTGAGTGAGTAACTAATATATATATATATATATATTTATATACATAGGTGAGAGGGAGAGAGAGAGAGAGAGAATATAGAGTGAGAGGGAGAAATTGCATGTACAACCCGAAACTGAGAAAGAGTAAAGACATGGAGTAATTCGTGAGAGAGAGACATAGGGGCAGAGAGAGACAGAGATGTGGGCCGTGGCATTCCATTCTTCCGAGGTGATCGCATGAATGAATCCACATTATGTGCTAGAGAGAGAAATCATTTATGTGAGATGGAGTGCTATTTGATCGAGTGTGCTAGAAAGAGAAAAAGAGAATATACACGGAGAGAGAGAGAGAGAGAGAGAGAGAGAGAGAGAGTGTGTGTGTGTGTGTGTGAAGGCGGTGGTGGCAATTATGGAGGTGGTGGGGATAATGGTAGTGGTGGTGGAGGTGGCAACAATATTGGCAGTGACCGTAGAGATGGTGGTAGTGGTGGTGGCAGCAGTGATGACAACGGCAGTGGCAGTGGTGGTGGAGGAAGTTGTTGTGGTAGTGGTGGTGGAGGTAAAAAAAATCAAGGGGTGGCATAAGTGGACTATGTGGAACAAGAAATGGAGGTTGCCCAGAGAAGCTCGCTCAAAAGCTCACTTAAAAAGCTTGCTTCCCGCATGAACTCCAACCCAAGTGAGATGTGTGACAAGTTACCACCCTAGGCTGCTCTACTAGCTCCTAAATTAATTTAGATGAAATCAAAATGACATGAAAGTTACACTATATGTGAACATATATAATTGTAACTTGATATAGGATTTAGGTTATAAAGTAACTTATTGCAATAACAAAAGGGAGTCTTTGCTATGGAAATGTCACTCATAGTTGGATCTCTCCTTCAAAAAAAGGTTTAGGACTCCCCATGGAATCCCATAGGTCTCTAATTTTCAAGGACCATGGCAGCGTACTTGTTGTTTGTATTCATACAAGAAGTTACAATGTAGTATGCTAGCTTTTTATGTATATTGAAGTATAACCTCTTTGTTTGTATAGATTCAAATTCATCTTGTACAGCATCACCTCCATATCATAGCCATGCAGGTCATGTTGCTATGATGGGACCAAAAGAAGAGCTACTTGTAGCTTCATCTTATTATGAGGAGAAATGGATTCCATATTGGTGTGATAGGTGCTGAGGCTTACATTGAAGGTCGTGACATTAATGTCTTTCACATGAGTCTTCTTAGAGTTTTTGTGCTGCTCATGCACCAACACCCACACACCGAAATCAGCCTATGGTTACTGTTCTTTAGTCTTATCTTTATTGTCTTGGATACTTATAGCTACATATACATCTACCCTCTCATGGCATCTCTCGTATATTAATTGAGTGCATGTGACTCATTCACAGGAGTGATCCAAGCAATTATGCAAAATTGAAGAAACTATATGACTTGCAACTTGACAACAAGGATGATGTCATTTTTTATGATGATAATGGCATGACTGATTTTATTAATGATTTTTCTAGAGAACATAGTACAAGAAATTTTTATAAGGGTTGAATCACTTGATCAAATCTATGAAGGCTCAAAATTCTTATGGCTCAGCGCACGACTGTGCTTATTCTTAACCTCCATACTCATTATTCTTGGAGTAATGCATATGTTTTAACATTATTAAAGTAAGTGACTTCTTTATTCTCAATGTTAACTGCATTATTTACAAATGTATTAATGCTTAAATCAAAACGTGGTTTTTTTTCCAAAAATTGCAAGCTATTATCTCAAAAGTTTTTGCATGCAAACAATGTTCTTTCTACATCAAGAGATGAGGTGAAGAAGATGCTACTACTACATAATATACGCATGTCCCAAGTATTTTGTAAAGAGGCAAATATGAGAGTGAGGAGAAATGCCCAAAATGTGAAGCACCTTGTTATGAATATATGAGGGAAAGGACTCCTTGCAAAGTACTTTGGCACTTTCCATTAGCATACCATATATAATATATACTTTGGATGCTAGACTTAGCAAGATTGGAGGATTGGGGAGCAAAGAATGCAAGTACATATGGGATTATGCCAAATCTCTAGGATGTTCTTGCCTTCAAGCATATCAATTCAAAATAGCTAGAATTTGAACAACATCTATGACACATTAAGATATATGTTTTCTTGGATGGTGTTAATCCATTCTCTATGCGTTCAAGAAGATGGTTTACTTGGCCAATAATTCTCATTAACTACAACTTTCCACCTTTTATTTGCTTTAAGAAAGAGAACCTATTATTTTCTCTCTTAAATCTAGAGAAACTGTGTTAGAGGCACTAACGTATAGTTGGTACCTCTTATCAATTATCTTTAAGAGTTTTGGTGAGGCGTAGATGTTTTGGCATGTCAAAACAAGGAGATGACACAAGATTAAAGCAAGTGGAGTTGGAGCATGGGCTATACATGACTTCCTCGATGGCTATGGATTTTGTGCAAGTATTGAATTGTCATTTTATAATATGTGTATTTTTTATTTTTTGGATTTTTTATACTTGTGCTAAACATTTTAGGATGGATGTAGGGTGCTCAATTGAAGGGTTATAAAGGTTATCTCATATGCAATGATTGGCTAAAATTTGCACATAGTAAGCACCCTTAGAAAAACATATATCTTTGGCATAAATGGTTCTTTCCCAAAGATCATTTACTACATCACAACTCACAAGTTAAATATTTCAATGGAAAAGTCAAGAATGGGCAATATCTAGCATGGATGAATCCTATGGATTGTTAAGAAAAGTGGACTCAATGCCAATCATCACTCTAGAGTCAACGCTTGGAGACAATGATGATAATGAGTGCCATCAAGCATGATCCACTCTGGCTCCCTCTATCTCTATATGGTTTTATTTTGAGTATTGGAAGGATTCAATAGTCTCTCGCCTTCTTGAATCAATGCATATATTCAAGAACATAGATCATTCTTTGTGGAAACACCTTGTTGGCTTAAAGGACATAGAGGAAGCCACAAATGACTTCAAAGAAAAATATCACAAGCCCCACTTATGGCCCCATTAATATGATCAATCAAAAAATGCAATCTATCCACATACCCATAAGATACAATGCCCCCTTGTAGAACGTATTCACCATGGATGGCATGAGTCTTTCAAGCTAAAAAACAAACGACTTGCATAATTTCATCAAGGTAACCCAAACTTTCTTTTATCGCAACACTACATTATTCTAATATGATAACTGATTTGATTGTAAATTAGCAAATGCAACATGTTCTTATTCTTGTTATTGATATTGGTGTTTGAGGCATTATCTATTGTATAGGGAAACTAGCAAGTTTCATCTCTTTTTTAATAGATAGATCACATCTAAAGAGATTGATACAAAGTCAATACTACAAAAGAAAAGGAGTGCATTGAGCCCCTTTGCTTGGTAGAGAAGGAGCTACAAACTTATTTTTTTGATATTGAGGTCCACATACTCATCCATCTTGTGGATGAGATAGAGATCACGTGTTGTTAGCACTCATTGGATGTTTTGGGTTGAGAGATTCATTGGATTTTTGAAGGGCCTTGTTCACCAAAGAGTGTAACCAGAGGGTTTGAGTTAGAGCATTGGGTACTTGGAGAGTGCATGTAGTACCTTGACATAGAGTATCTTGAGCATGTTGATGAGGATTCTCCCTATGAATGGATGAGGTATTATGTGGCAAGGGCATTTCTCAAAAGGTCTCATTCAAAAAATGTGAGAAGTTGTTGATGTTTATTATTGACAACTTGAAGTGTGTGGAAAGAATTGTGAAGAGTACATGAAGTTTATAACCCACCACGAAGATGAAGAGGTAGCAAATCTACCAAGATTGAACCTCCATTTGTTCTTTCATGGTTATTTCACTGTATTAGAGATGGAATTCTAGAAGGGGAAGATATAGTGATTAGCAGAGAGAGATTGGATTTGGCTATGTCGATTGAGAGGTAACATTTCTCATATTCATGTATATTTATTATGTTGTATAAAATTATAGTATTCTTGCTTAAAATTTATGTACTTGATTTTTGCTATGTGGAATCATAGTTAATATATTTGTGAATTGAACTATCATGTTGCAAGAAGGTAATATGATTTTTTAGATATACAAAAATGTGCCACACTTATGGATTAAGCATTTCTTCAAAGATATTGTGAATCTTATATGATAGATTGTATTGAAGGTTGATTTGTTTTGTGCTGGATACAAAGGGGCTAGAACCACAATGAGACAAGAGCCATTTGGTTTTTAATCGAATGATTCTTCAAAGCCATCTCAAAAAGCCACTACAAAAAACATGAGAACCATATATTCTATTAGCATATTGTGAGTAGTCTTTCATCTACACTCCTCCAAATTCTCTCGATCCATGGAGACAAGTTGTGCATGTCAATCCTTAAGTATGATCGATGTATGACACCCCCAACTAGGCTCACTCATAGGCTCAAATCTCAGAAGAGTCAATCTAAGACAATTTCCTTGAGGACAACCCGACTTCTACCCCATTCTGTCACAACATTAGCACATGATGATTGAAAGTAGGGTTTTTCATGCCTTCAATATCTCTAATCACAAATATATTAGTATATGCACAATCGAGGAGTTAATTTGGCCAGTTTTAGAGTAAGGGAGATAACCTAGTTGTGGTGGACTGATTGCCTAAAATGGACTCCATCACAACTATGACAACAACAAAAAACCATGATTTGATTACTCTTGTTAATGAGTGATTGAAAAGTAATGTGATCACTTGAAGAGACCTAACAAAATTTGACTCCATCACAATTAAGACAACAAAAATTCATGATTTGATTACTCTTATTAATGAGTGATTGTACAGTGATGTGATCACTTCAAGAGACGTGACAAAAAGACCATCTATGCTAATGATCTTGTCAAGGGTGTGCTACATGAAAACATCCCTTTCCATTAATCTAGTTGGGATGTTCCATGAGGTGTTCTCATTTTTAACAAGAGAATGACCCTTTGGCCCATTGGGCTTCAAAACGTAAGGCCAAGAGGACAACCAAGACTTGAGTATTGGTACAACAACAATGGGAAATAGTGATCATCCACTTTTGCAACTCAACCACTTGCCATGCTCCCATGTTTAGAATACTTGAGCCAAATGCATCTTGGGTGACCTACACCTATTCTCTTACATTGAATGATTTAGCTCAAGTGCATGAATATCACTTACCTTGAGTGATACTTATACTTATCATTCTCACATCTATCTGCATTGCTAAAACTTATTATTTAACAATTTTAAAAGTGTAATACCTCTAGTTGTCAAGCTTCTAAAGGAGTTGTTGTTTCATAGCTGTAATATTCGCTTAATAAATAGGGCCTTTACATTTTCTTTCATGGATAATTATTGAATCATTGTTCTTAGCCCCTCTTTTATATTGTTTTAATTGGTGTCCCTTGTCATTCTTACTACCTCATGCTATTCTTTGGATTGTCTCCAAGATAATTTGATTAGTTATATAACCTATTCGTATGTTAGGAGGATTGCACCAAAGCTAATCACGAGAGTGAAGCTAACCACCCAAACCTAATGGTAGCTTCTCAATTTTTCTTATGAATGCCAATTCACTCCTACAAATATGTTATTCTATACGGTGGGTGCAAGCCATGCCAAAACTACCTATGATCATTAGTTGTAGTTGGTTGGAATTTCAAATGGCATCATTTTTCTCTTACCCTCATAGCTTCAAAATACATTTCTTGGATGCTCTCTTTGGGAGGTAGTGAGGCACATTAGAATACCAACTCAATGTAAGGATAGCATTGATTAGGATACTTGAGAAAGCACAATGGTTTTTGTATCCACCATTCAACCTACATGAACAATCATATCACGTGAATTTTAGGCTATCTCTGTGAATTGTGCATTTGTATGAGAGAGGGGATGTAACTTATCTAGCATGCTAGTAGCTAAGTTTTCCGCAAGTGACCCTTCTCCAACCTATCCACTCAAATTATAGCAATGTTGGCCATGCTCTCTCTCTCTCTACTAGCTTCATGGTGTAAAATGACCTTGCCCTTATGACATTTCAATATTTTTTTGCATTTTGGCAATGTCCAATCGATGGATTCCAATTTGTAAACATCAATAGGAGATTCACAATTATGATGCTTTTTTTAATGTAAAAAATATTATTTTTATAGTGCATTGCATAAGCGAGACAAACAACAATCACTTATGTGATACCCACAATTTTCCCCAATGTTGTTAAGCCCTCCTCTTTCTTGTAGTGAAAGTGTCATCACTTTTTCATCCAACAATACAATATTTAGGAAAATTTTAACAATTTTATGACTTGTTATAAGGGCATGTACCATATCACATAAGTTGCACTATAACATATGAAGGACATATATACATTGAAAAAAGCTTTGGTCATACTAATGGTTGGTGCTAGTGTGATTGTCACAAAAATCACTAAAATAGCATTAGAAATTAGAGTTTTTAGCACATACGCCAATAAAAAACTCGATATTTTAGTTATTATCACTTTTCCTTGGGCATAGTGATGACCATTTTTGTCTCATAAAGGACATGAATACCACTGCTATAGGTTGCTATAGGCATTACTACAGTCAATGGCTTAAGCGAAATTTGTAGCAACATGAGCTTTGGGCATTCTATAAGCGATGCATTTTACCCATACATCTAATAAGTGATATATTTAATACCTCAACTCTAATACTCTCACTTTCTCTCTTCCTCACTTTGTCTCTCTCTCCCAACTTTCTTCCCTCATTCTTGCACTTTTCCTATCTCTTTCTTTTTCTTCATTGTAAGCAACATTTTAGAAAACAAATCAAACTTGAACTTTAATACTCCCTTTTCCTTTATATATTTCTTAGTCTCTCTTCCTCACTCTATCTCTCCCTCCCTACCTCACTTGCTTTATATCTTTCTTAGTCTCTCTTCCTCACTCTATCTCTCCCTCCCTACCTCACTTGCTTTATAACTTTCTTAGTCTCTCTTCCTCACTCTGTCTCTCCCTCCCTACCTCTCTTCCTTTATTCATATAGCTTTCCTTTCTCTCTCTTTTTCCCTACTATATAGTCCTTTATATGGTATAATCAAGTATCCTAATCAGAATGTATAGTCCTTGGTGTGATTAGGGTAATCGGTGTACCTTAGTATTACTATCTCACACACAGTTACTTGTACTCCCTCTTACATGAATTATATTCTCTCCTTCTAAATCACAAAAGCAAGAATGCATATTACTATAATGTGTGGGTCATAGTGATGTTGAAATTCACCCATTAATTGTTGTCTAATCTTGTTGTATACATACACTCTTACATACAAGTTAGTAATACATTATATATGTTTCCAACTATTATTTGTGACATTAAACAAATAATGTATAATATGAGATGAAGTAATATCATATCATAATAGTAAAACATGTGTGTAAATATAAGAGTATCGTGATGAATGAAAAACCTATCGAGACCGACTAATAAGTGAAATTATGATTCAAGTAATGAACAAGCAATCAATTATCACATGGAAGTGTAACTCAAGTTGCATCACCATTATCATCATCTGAGTCATAATGCTTGAATAATCACTATGCTCATGTGTATTCTAGTTTAAGTGCTCAAAGAAATGGCTCTCCTCTCTCTCAATCTACTCCCTCTCCTATGTACCCACCTATTCACCAATTGCCCTCAACCTCCGCTTAAGAAACAACCTCCATATCCCATGCTGCATGAGTCTCCTATGTATTGTGAACTATCTATTAGTAGGCTACACTTGTTACTTACCAATTGAACCAGGTCATAAATATATATAAATACTTAGAAAGGGCTATGAGGGAAGAAGTGTCACCTACAAGGCTCAATAGCTATGATATGTCACAAACTCTATCTATACAAGAGTGGGTACATAGCCATAATCTTTTATCTATTTACACAAAAAGACTAATTGATAAAAATTACATGCATATGAAATAAAACATATGAAAGTATACTTAATACTCAAAATGTGGTAATAAATCCCCTCTTGCCAATCCATTCTAGATGGGACATGTAGTCCCTTGTGCTACCTCCCACCACTTTTCCATAGGCTACAAAACATTTTTGCATAGAGATGGTTTAAAATCAAGAAAAAGTAATTATACATTTTGTTGAGGCCATGTCATTTGTAAATGCATATTTCAATTATATTGGCTAATAGAGATGCTAATAGCAACGGTTATAGAGAAAACAATTTTTTTGACAAGGCAACAAGCTACCCTGCCTGCACATATAACATGTGTTGTATTTACATTCTACAAATGGGTTATATGTAAAGTGTACAATGGTCGTCAAAATGAAGGCAAAATGAACTTGAATCCACAAGACTGATACAATAAAATAAATACAAGATCGTTGAATGAAAGCTCATGGAATCATGGCAAGATACAAAAGATGATAATAACATAGTGTATAGAAAATGCCTACATAAATCAGAGGGCTGAAAAGAAAGAGGACGTGTGCTCCACGAACCCAAGCGGAAGCTATAGATTCTTGCCATCTGAAATCTCGTTCCAACACAAAGGAGTATCGAATGGACTCTGCAAAAAAAATATCAACTACACATCAATCCACTATACATAATGCATTTTAATAAAAATAGTAACTACAGACAATAAAGATGAGTGACTTATTGGACCGCCACATGCATATAGTTTATCGATCAATATAGTGAGACCGTGTCTCTCTATATATTGAGTCTCTAGGCTGGTGGGATTGCGATTTGTAATGGAGTGATACAAAGAAAAAAAATACAACTATTAGAAACATGATTGTCAATAGAAGTGATATTGCAAAAAAATAAGTGAGAATAAAAAAATAAAAACTTAGAAGGTCCTCCAGATAAGTCCTATGGCCACCACTCCCAAGATGATGGACCACCCCTGTCTCTAGTCGTACCCTCATTGCATCACGCTATTTTCTCCAACATCCTAGAGAATCTATAGCCTCCTCCCTGAGTCTATGCTAGTCATCTGTGTCTAGCCACTCAGGCTTTGAGGTGCATTTGATCGTCTATGTGACATGTATGCATGCATGCACTCCATCATCCAGCATGTGGAAAACCTATCCACTGCGGTGGGTACCGGAAACTCCTCATGTAAGGATGCTACTATGTAGTCCTTGCTCCCCTCAAGTATGTTCTTCCAATGGTCCAAGACATTGTGTTGAAAAACTTGTTAGCACAACTCTCTCATATGAGCCATCACCCTCCTTCTCACATCATTTATGATCATGGCTCCTATCCTGTCATCTACAAGGTATCCGTACCCCTCTGGGATATGTCTAAGATGCGTCATCTCCCACCTACGACCGTGCTCTTAGGCATAACCAGGAAAACCTTGTACATCTGATGTACCCACAGGGGTGATATCTCTCGGAGTAGCACCCATAGGGGTGCCACTTGTGGACGACTGAGCAAAAGCTAGAGTCACGAGAGTAGATGTCCCCACAGGTGTGACAAATCCTATGGGTGATGCAACTCCACTAGAACGACGAGACGGAGACACTGCATCGATGCCTCCACAACAACTATCTAAGGCACCCTCTCTCAAACTTGCACGAGAGTGAGGAGTAGCATCTGTATCTCAAGTTGACTATAGACTCACTACATCCATGTCTCCACAGCATCCCCCTAAACCACCCCCTCCATCCAACCTAGCCCAAGTGTGGAGCTCGACCTCATTTGCTGAAAATAGAAGCATTAGAGTGCGTGCTGCTGTAGATCGAACGAAACATGCTAATGGTGTCCAAGACAGCTCCTGGTTTGCCATATCTCTTAATCAAGTCATCTGATCTAGAGACATATGTGTAAATATATATTGCAACTCCTCGTCGCTCATCCCTCGACTCATCGTGCTCTCTTAAATATGGTTAAAAGTCACATGTACAGAGAAAAAGTAATGTTAGCATAGTCAATATAAAGATTCAAGCAAAGCACAGTAATATAACTCTGAAAAAAATGATGTTACTTAAAATGCATATTCTAGAGTATCCTTATAAGTGATTCATCAACAAATTGTGTAGGTGGATGCTGTAAGTGTGACGTAGCCTATGGTCCCATGTCAATCTCCTAGCACAACTCCACATAGACTGGAAGGTCGATAAATAGGTCACCACTAAAGGATGTGTCCTCCTCGTTCTCCAATAATTTTTGGCCTCTTGTCTTTCCATCATTGTTGCCCAATTCTGCCTTCTTTACATGCTCCAAGCCATCTTTAACCTCCACCCCTTGCAATATCGACCCCTTCATCTGCATACTATCCTCATATACGTTGGGAACATTGCTTTCATTATACACTCTCACACTTCGGGGAGTTGAAGGCACAACATACCACTATCGAGGTTGTCAGGGGTTTTGATAAAAATTTACCTGTTCAAAATTACATTCAAGAGAGATTCAACATTTGTGATATATACCATGTCATAATAAAATTTTAAAAAATAGTTCATGCACATGTTCACAATGGACTGGCAAGACAAACATGTCATGTAGGTCTATCCATCTTTTTTCAGAATCTATTTTGAGAAATCCAGATGGACCTCACCAAATGATTGCCCAGGCTCCTTCCAGTACCACTTTGAACCATTGCACATTGAATATGATCATGGAGAAGCTATAGTAATCCACCATGATAACACTTTGCAAGTTCCCAAAATACTCCATCTCATCTATAACGGTTTTTGGATCCGTGGATTGCCGTCGGCTCTCTTGCTCAAACTTTTCCATGACACCACAATCCATTGTGGAGCGCATTTTGTTGATGCACTCGACACTGAAATATCGCCTGTGCTACCATTCGCACTATATATTTTTTATTGCACATTGAAATGGTTAGATTAGTTGTCATATATAAAATCTAGATACGACAGCTCATAAAATATGTGGTCACCTTTAGACTACATACCCTCGAGAATTCCTACTCCTCAGTAGAGATCCCCACCCCTTTGTGAGAGGCTGCGATCAAAGCTTCATGTAACCATCGCATAGACATAAACTACGACATCTCCTCCATGCCCTTGGGATATCAAATCAGTCGATGGCACATACTGCATCGAAATTTCAATCGCGCTTCTTCCTGATCTTTCCTGGCTTGCTCATACCTAGCGAGCCACATCTCCATAGATGCATGGTGCAACATACAAAAATGATTCACTTACTCCTCCATTGCAGCATCCATCCTTTTTTCTAACCCATTTCCAACCACCAAATCTCCCATCAGTTTATCAACACTCCGTCTCCATCTTGCCTACCTCCTTCAAATCCATTCATACCCCTACAACATCTCTCTTTCCTGTGATGTGGTCCCATAGTAAGCTGTTCAGATTCTTGAAAATATACATGGGATCCAACAAGTGGTTGATCTATAAGTGGGTTCAATATAGCAACTCATAGAAAACCAAGAACCGTCACATTCCATTTGGATGCGACTCCATGTTGACCATTTTCAACTCATACCAGCTTTGGACATTCATTTGTGCTACAGATTGTTCAAGAAAACCTTCCCTCAGCTCATGACTCTCCGGCAAGAAAGAGACGTATCCTTGATATACCATCTTCTTCATGTTTCATGATCTTCAAGAGTCTAACTGTGGCCCACACAATGGACATGTATGATAACCTGAGGTAACCAGACCTGTCCCAACACCTCTATTTAGTGAACACAAACTTGAATGAGCTATGATAGATATGACCAATAAGAACGGAAGCCTACTTACCTAAGCACTCCTCGAATCCTAGAAAGTCATGCATGGTCCACATGAGAATGGCTCATATATTGGCGGACCATCAACCATCGGGCTTGCTCATATCTTCCACGACGACCCCCTCCACCCACAAAATCTTAAGCTCATCGACTAATGGACGGAGATAGAAGTCCATATTCTTGATTTTGTAGTGGCTAGGAAAATGAGCAAGCTAAGGATTAGGTGTCCTTTCTTTGTAGAAAGTCATGGCAGGATGTTGTAGCTAACAAGGACTATAAACCACACATTGTAAGAAGTTGAGCGGAGACCAAATGGGTTAACAAGGACTGCAAACCACACATTGTCATGGCAGGATGTTGTAGTTAACAAGGACTACAAACCACACATTGTAAGAAGTTGAGCAGAGACCAAATGGGTTCATACCATCCATAGCAAGACCAAGCCAAAGATTCCTTGACTCTCGTGCAAAGCTTGAAAAGGCAGAATGAATGTGTCTCCATGTGCATGAATACGCTGATATTCATTGGAATCTATCTGTGGATCTATTCTACGTATGCCACATTGTTAAGCTCTCCATGCTTAACATACGAAACATGTGACATATACGAGGGATAAGTGGAAAGTGTCTATGAACTTTCTGAGGGATGGTTTGCCCTTGCAACTCCTGTCAATACCTGTGAGCACCACACATTGAATATGTCTCCATTGTCTCGTACTCTCCTCAAAACAACATGCAATCGTTGACATATACATGGATACTATTGTAGTCCATGCCAAGCTTTCGTAAAACATGTCGTGTATCATCACGAGACTCATGCATGGTATTTTCAAGTGATAATATATGATACTTTAGCAACCTGAAAAGAAATCATAAAACACCTTGAAAAAGCACAATTGTTTTTTATAATGGTTCCAAAAAGAAATCAATGAAGTGTGTAGAAGGTACTTGAACAACTCGGTCACACTCGCATTGCTCCACCTGTATTTTGCTTGCACACTTAGGATTACAGGCAATGTCTTGAAGTGAGATACTCAGCACCCATCATATAATGGTATGGATGCTTCCTCTCTTATTGGATCAGATGTCTCAACATCCATGGGTATCAATGCATTGATCATTGCCTCCATTGCAAGCTTCAAGATTATAGGAATTTATAAAAGGTTATATGTCTCCTCTAGTATTGACGATATAGAATGGCTCATACCTTCCAAGTGGTAGATTGGCTCAAGCACTCCATCCATCGCATGCCCACAAACTCTTCTAAATGGCCGCAATAAGTGCATTCCTCCTTGGGATGAGACGTCACCTCCCTATATAAATATTATGACCATGTGTAATGTTTTTGTATATGATATTCAATTAGTTAACGAAAATAATATAAGACATGACTGATACATATTTTTCTTACCGTTTGCTCAAAGTTTGAGATTACCTAATCAATGATCTCTGATTGAAACTCACTGAAGCATCGTACGCGTTCTATAGACAAGTGACACTTTCGTCTAATTGCCAACTTGCATTGAGAGCAAGGACACAAGAGACACTGATTAAGATACGGCTCGCGATCTTGAACATCACGACTATCATTCTTTTTTATTTTTTCTACATTACGATAAATAATTGGTTTTTATTTTTCTTTATTAATTTGTTTGAGAAGGGATTTCTTCTCTTGTAACTCAACAAAATTAACGTCAACTAAAGTCTTGGTTTTCTCCCCCTTTCTTTGCACTCTTTATTTTATGTTCTCTCCCGATTCTCTTTCATTCTCTCTCTCTCTCTTTCTTTGTTTCCCTTATCTTTGTTTTTCTCTACCCCCTCGTGTTTTCTCACTCATTCTCCTCTCTCTCTCTCTCTTTCCTCATTTCTTTGTTATCTTTCATGTGTATTCTCTCTCTCTCTCTCTCTCTTTCTCTCTTTCTTTTCCTTTCTTCTTCTTTCTCTCTCTCTCATTTCCTCTCTTTCTCCCTTAGTGCACCTCATTCTCAAGAAAAAAGAAAAAGAAGAAAGAACAAAAACAAACCAAGAGGAGGATGGACTATTCATCTCCTCTTTGCAACAAACCCTCTCTTTATTTCTCTCCCACCCCTCATGTTTTCTCACTCATTCTCCTCTATCCCTCCATCTCTCTCTCTCTTTAAATCAGCTAGAAATCATGGCTAGAAATCAATAAATCTAAACTTACTAATTGTAAACAAACCTACTAACTTACTAATCAATTATATAAATAGATAAAAATTTAAATAATACAAACCTCTCTCTCTCTCTCTCAATCATTGATCAGTTATCTAAACAATTTAAAGTAAAGTATCTAACTAAACTAACTAACTAATAGATAAATCTATAAATCTATCACCCCCTCATGTTTTCTCACTCTTTCTCCTCTCTCCCTCCCTCTCTCTCTCTTTCTTTAAATTAGCTAGAAATCTATAAATCTAAACTTACTAATTGTAAACAAATCTAATAATTTACTAATCAATTATGTAAATAGATACTAATTTAAAAAAATGCAAATCTCTCTCTCTCTCTCTCTCTCTCTCTCTCTCTCTCTCTCTCTCTATCTCAATCATTAATCAATAATCTAAACAAAGTAAATAAAAACCTCTCTCTCTCTCTCTCTATCTCAATCATTGATCAATAATCTAAACAATTTAAAGCAAAGTATCTAACTAAACTAACTAGCTAATAGATAAATCTATAAATCTATATCCCTAAACTATAGAAACCTATCTCTCTCTCTCATTCTCTCATTCTTTTCCTTTCTTCTTCTCCCTCTCTCATTTCCTCTCTTTCTCCCTCAATCCACCTCATTCTTTAAAGAAAATAAAAAAAATAAAAAAGAATAAGAACAAACCAAGAGGAGGATGGATTGTTCGTCTCCTCTTCCTAACAAACCCTCTCTTTGTTTCTCTCCATCCCCTTGTGTTTTCTCACTCATTCTCCTCTCTCCCTCCCTCCCTCCCTCCCTCCCTCTCTCTTTCTTACATTATTTGTTATCTTTCATGTTTATTTTCTCTTTCTCATGCTCTCTTCCTTTTCCTTTCTTCTTCTCCCTCTCTCATTTCTTCTCTTTCACCCTCAATGCACCTCATTCTCAACAAAAACAAACAAAAGAAAAGAATAAAGAATAAGAACAAACCAAGAGGGGGCAATGTACTCACCGCAAAGGTCCGAGGATGGATTCTTCATCTCCTCTTTGCGACGGCCCCTCTTCTTTGCGAATGGCGGTGACGGTGAGAAGTTCGCATTCTCTCTTGCTCTCCCTCTCCCTCCCAAAGGCACGATCTCTTTCACTCTTTGCGGCAAAATGCGGTGCTCGGGTTTTACTTGATTTTTTTTTTCTCTGAGTACCGTTGCTATTTGCAACACAAATAACGATGCCACTAATATGCGTCTCAACTGCCCGTCACTATGCCCCCATATCCTTGTAGTGTCATAATCCTATACAACGCAAATGGAGCTTTAACATAGCATCAACATATACTTGTGTCATATTCTTGAATAGTAGAAGCCTGGTAGAAGCATAAAGGTTGCGTACAGAATTTTAGATTTGTTCATAAGTAATCTGAGTTGTTCATAGCCACAAATATGTGGTACACAAGCCTTCAAAAGTGAATCAAATTCTTTATTTGTACTAAATGCACACTCTTCTTTTTGGAATCCATTAGTATAATATACATGCTTTTGACATAATTTTTGTCTATAGCTTGATTCTAAATCCCTTGTCTTCTTCATATAATGAAATCTAACTCTTTCCAAAAACTCTCATAATTTGAGATCTAATAGTGGTAGCTCTATCATGGGTAACAAAATAACTGGGTTGCTAATCCCAATAAGGGGTTAGCAATGATAGAATTTCTACAAGAATTCGACTGTAGATATGTACAGTTGTCAAGACTAAAGAACCTAGCTCCTAAGATGGAAAAAATTGTGTTGGCTATAGTATGAAGACATGTAAATCATAATGAGCTAGAATTCTATCGCATGATGGCCTATTAGGAAAGGCTAAGTGTTTGGCTCTTGAAGTATGTTTTGTTCCTAGATAACCATGTGAAATTTGAAGGACCCATGTATTAATCAGACTCTTGGGGAAGTTACTATATATATATTCTCTACATCACATGCGTTTAAGGAATATTTATAAATATCCTTATTTATGAATTTTTCCTAAATAAAATATTACCATTTTCTATTCAATCTGTAAATAACACCTTTATATTACACCCTTCTGTATGTAAAAAATGTATAAAATGGTATTTGAAAAATACATTTTTTTAAACTCACGTGATGCACACATATATTCATGAATAACTTACCCTAGATGAGGCTAAGCCATTGACACTATTACATGGATATGATTTGAGAGATGATGAATATCACACTCTTCTAGATGATGGGTGATACTTATTGTGAAAGTGCATAGTAGAAAGGAAAGTGAACATAAAGAGAATAAGAAGAACATAGAATTAGAATGCAGGTGAGAGAAGGAATAATCTAATGACAGTGATTGAAGAATATAAGGTTGCTAGCATCATGTGGGTGCTAGATGGTAGTTGGGGAATAAGAGAATGACGAGGGATGGCTAATCATGAAGGATAAATGATGGATAGCACAAAATGACAAGGCATGTCACCTATATATATACAAACTAGTAATAAAACAAGGAAAGATCATAATATGGGTACCCAAGATAACCTACAATGTCCAAAAGGAGATGCACTAATGTGCCTACCATAAGTACCTAGAGCACATAAAATGGTAGATGAAGATAATGTTAGAGCTCCTAATGTCCTCGTCTAACTCAGACTAAGTCACATAAGCAAGAGATAAAGGAACCAAATACACATGTCTACTAATATTTCCTCCAAAATCTTGGACATGGAAAAAAGACAAAGGAGATGCAGATCCATGGGTGGCAAGAGGCCAATGTTAATGAAGTTTATTGATGAAGGATGCCAACCAAGGAGCAACACCCCCTCTCCAAACAAAAATATAATTGAACAAAAGACCACCATAAGTTTCCAATGCAAATGAAGAGGACTCAAATAGATCAATCCTAAAAACTTAAGTAACTTGAGGATGGGTGAGCCCTGCCTTTGACCCAACTGTGAGAGGATAGTGAGGAATTACCAAAGGTGCCACAACTTGCATAGAATCAACAGGGACTAAAGGACAATTGGGATGGGATGGTGACTCGATGATGAAGAAAAGAGGTCATCGTATGGTAGAAAGGCCCAAAATAGTCTATAATCCTTGAAGAAGATGATTAAGATCCTAGGAGTCCCCATCTGAATCACAAGGAGATAGGAAATACATAGCCAGATCATTGATATCATCCTCCTCTAAAAGAGATGCGGACTACAAGGGAACCACCAGAGGAGACAATGGGGGGGGGAGATGGAACCTATGGGGGAGATGGCATGGGTCTCAAGTCTAGTAAGGCCATATTTGGAGAGAAGAGGAAGCCCATGTCTAGAACATATAAGGCTTCCAAAATGAATCTCAATGGATGTGAGAAAATAGAGAGAAGATGCTTGAAGTCTAGAAGCCTCAGAAGAATATGAAGGGAGATAATGATAGGATGGTGGTTGGTCTAAATGATCCCCAATCACATGGTCTCATAAAGCATGCATGTCAGCCAATATCTATCCTTCCAGAAGTACCTCCAATAAACCAAAAGAAGACACTACAACTCAATTGTCCCCCACTTATTCGTGTATCGGCCTATTAGTCAATAAAGGATGTATATGCAATAGTGTAAATGAGGAGTGTCTAGGATGAGAGATACTAAGAAGGCAAGCTGACCTGAAAATGTAGATTCCTATAGGATTGTTGTAGTGAGAGAGACAAGGAAGACATGTTGACCTATAAATTCAAGTTCCTATAGGGTTATAGGATGCAAACATAGACTAAACTGGGCTATCACATCTACCTCAACAAACACAAATGTATCCTTTCTTCAGCCTATAAATTAGGCTATTTAGTCTATATCTAATATTGCCCAAGTTTAGAAAGGCATGCCCAATGTGAAATAGAGTAATAGAAGTATCTTCATCTCAATATCTTACATAACAACATAGGTCTATATAAAAACATAGATCAAGAATTCGTCTTGCACTCACCAAAGTAAGGGAAAAAATGCAACCTAACTTGCTTGGATGTCACCTTGGTAAAAAAGGAAATTCCCTATATAGGAAAAAAACGAAAATTCCCTATCAATTGCCCAGTAAAAAATGCACATAACTACAAAAAGTAAATCATAGGAAAAATGAAACATTTATTGGTTAGAGAAACTAGAAAATCACATAGGATTTTTTTTACATAGAAAAAATTCCCTACATAGGAAAATTTCTCTTCTACGTATGGAAAAAATAAACATTTCTATATAGGGAATATATGATTCCCTCATTTCTCTAAATAGGAAATGTTCCCTTTTCCCTATGATTTACTTTCCCTACTTATGTGTGTATTTAACTAGGGAATCCTCTTTTTTTTCCTTCCTATGCAAGAAAATATCCCTATGTGGGAAGTTTCCAACATAGGAAAGTTTTACTATGTCTTCCTACATAGGGAAATTTTCCTACATATGATAGTTTTCTATATATAAAATTTCTTATATAATTGTAAATTTTCTCTAACTTTGAGATATTGTATTTTTCCTAGTTTGCACATGCCTAGTTTTGACTATTTTTAATTAGAAAATTATATAGCAAATTCTCAACTAAAAATTACATAGAGATTATTTAGTTAATTTTAAATAGGACATAATACACATCTAATTGAATAATATAAACTCAAAAAAATGAAGACATCAATACATGGTGTCAATAAAAGAATTTTTTTTTTCCTAAAGTAGTAATGAGTTCATAAATGAGGAGTGTATAATAACATTATGCTACAATCTTTACATCATCTAAACTAATCACATTGTTGCTTGCTCCTATTACAATTTTTTCATTCTCTAAAAGCCAATGAACAATCTCATGTATCATATTATCACTTGTTGGATTTTTTGTATCCTTACAAAAGACCTGAAAGTTAACATCAATCTTTTTAAGATTTGTATATGTACTTTTCAATAAAAAATACATGTCATGAATTGTATGCACACTTAGATACTTCAAAAGTATCATCTTCATATTTTCTTTTGTCATATCTATTAGCTATATATAGTTTGTCTATATATAGCATCCTTGGTCCCCTCTATATATTCCAACTATGTGTGCTCACTTGATGCACTTCTGGGGTTCCACTTCCGGTGTCTCCTGTCTCTCTTCTCCTCTCTCTTCCTCCGTTCCTCGTCTCCCTCGCGCACTGTTCAACATGGTATCAGAGCGAGGTTTCAAAATTACGCAAAGGTCTACGTCTCAGTAGTCAAAAGCACGTGAAGTGATGCGATGTTTTCTCTTTACCAAGCACAGTCCTTCAAGGACTTCGATGCCCGGAGCATGGCTGCAGCCTGCTTCTGGCTCTCAATAAAGCTCAAAGAGGAAGTCACCTCCAACTGTAGTGAGAAGCGATCTCTTCTCCAGGACGTCGTCATGATGTTCGATCGCATTCGTGTGTGCAGGGAAGGTAATCCGCCTCTTCCACCCTTCGCATCCCATGTTATGCCTCTTCCACCCTTCGCACCCTATGTTATTCTGTCTCAAGCAAACGCCCTTTCCTCCTCTGCTTGTGGAATTCCCTAACATACCCGCCTCTCGCAAGGTCCATTCAAGCCTATGGCTTGTGCCTTTACTTCTCGAATAGCAAAAAGGGTGGCGGCTGTGATAAACCAGCGCCTCAAACTACAGAGCAGGGGGTCAAAGAAGAGAAGGAAAATCAGAGCAGGAAGTCAAAGAAGAGAAGGAAAACAACCACCTGGAGGAAAAAGAGGAGCCAAGGAATTTGCGCAGTCAGAGAGCGGCAATAATGGAAAGGGGAGTGAAGGATCAAGAAAGACCAAATTGTCTAGGCTCTTCAAGAGGTTCCTCATGAAGCCCAAGGAGCCGAAGGAACCTAAAGAGCCCAAGGAGCCCAAGGAGTAGAAATAAGTCAATGAGAACAATGCCATACCTATTGCAGTCGAGGAAAAGACTCCTGAATTACTATAGATAAATGATCAAGGAACTACATCAATCTTGAATTACAATAGATGAAGGAATAGAAGGAGATAAAGGGCCATGAAATTGCTTTATCTTGAGTGTGGATATAATTGGCTATGCAGCATAATTTGTGACATCAAAAACTTAATAGAAAATGTCATATCAACATTAGAACACAATCACAATGTCATAAATCAACTCAGCAGCTAGAATATACGATAAAAATTTCATTAGCTCATCAGCTAGAATATACGAAATAGCAGCTGGCATACCTCCAACAAATGGAAAGAAGAATGGACGAGATGAGCATTATCAAGACAAAAACATTAGCTACAACATCAGCTCCTTAGCTAGAATAGATAAAATATCAAGTAGAATAAACATAAGCTTGAACAGACGAATCAGCTGAAAATAGACAAAAAACAGCTGGAAACAATGAAACATCAGTAGGAAAGAACAAAACACAACTGCGAACAAAGAAACATCAGCTAGAATAGATGCACAACAGCTAGAAACAATGAAACATCAGTTGGAATAGACAAACATACTGGAAACAACGAAACATTAGCTCGTATATCATAAGCTAGCACTACAAGGAGTTGAGCTTATAGTGACGGCGATTAGCGACGGTGGGTAGCGGCGTCGCTATTTGCATCGGTATTTACCAATGCAAATAGTGACGGTCCACAGGGAAAAAAAATAGGCCGAAACCAAGCGCAGCTTTATTTTGTGTTTTCGCGTTTTGTGTTTTGAGAGCGAGAGCGAGGGAGAGAGCGACCGTCGTGAGAGAAGGAGAGGAAGAAGACTTGCCGCCGCCGCCGCTGTTGTTCGTGAAGAAGAGGAGGAGCCTTCATCGCAAAGAGGAGCTGGCCCACACTCGCTATATCTCATCGGTGAGTCTCCCTCTCTCCTTCTTTTGCTTGTTTAAGGTTTAAATCACTTTCTCTTTTTCTTGTTTAGGAGAGGAAATGAGAGAGAAAGAGAGGGAGAGGAAGAGAGAGGTAGAGAAAGAGAAAGAGAGGGAGAGGGAGAGGGAGGGGTAGGAAATGAGAGAGGGAGAGAAAGAGAAAGAGAGGGAGAGGGAGGGAGAGTGCATTCTCTCTCTCCCTCTCCCTTTTGCTTTTGGAGAGTGTTAGGATAGATTGTGAGAGGGAGAGGAAATGAGAGAGAAAGAGAGGGAAAGGGAGAGGGAGGGAGAGAAAGAGAGAGAGAGAGGGAGAAAGAGAAAGAGAAAGAGAAAGAGAAAGAGAAAGAGAAAGAGAAAGAGAGGGAGAGGGAGAGGGAGGGGGAGGGGAGGAAATGAGAGAGGGAGAGAAAGAGAAAGAGAGGGAGAGGGAGAGGGAGAGGGAGAGTGCATTCTCTCTCTCCCTCTCCCTTTTTCTTTTGGAGAGTGTTAGGATATATTGTGAGAGGGAGAGGAAATGAGAGAGAAAGAGAGGGAGAGGGAGAGAAAGAGAAAGAGATGTATACTCAAATGGATAGCTTTATGGAGATGTATGTCTACTCAAATGGATAGATTTTGTCTACTCAAGATGTAGTCCACCTGTGTGTGTATATATTGGAACGATAACATATCCATGATTATGGTAATGGTATGCACTTTGCTTTTTTTATGGGTACCATTACATCGACTCCTTAAGAGGGCTAAAAATTGGTCATACACTTTATAAAGTCTAATTAGGAGATTTAAGATGCACGATAATAGACTTATCGATAATGGTATGCAATGTGCTTTGCCATGGGCCACGTATATTGGTGACTCTTTAAGATGGCTTAAAATTGGTCATATCCTTCATAATGTCCAAGTAGGGGATCTAATTGTGATATGCATAATTCCTTGTTTTTGTATTAACTTTATAGGCATAACAAATTAGTAATCATGCCAACTAGTCAACAGAAGGACTAAAAGAAAATGATACCCTAGCTAATGGTCATTATGGTACTTTATCAAAATGAACCCAAAAGTATTGCTATAGAAGAAGAATCCATTAAATTGAGCATAGGATATTTTCTTCAAATGTTATGACTATGAGTAGAATTGATTGGAATAAATTTTATAACTATAGTTGATAAATTTCATAGATGGCATTAATTTTTATACATGGATCTAGGACAAAAAAACCACATTACTAAGATGCTTTTTGTTGAGACTGATTTATTATTAGACTAAGAGATCCTCAATGATGCTCATAAATTTTGTTGACTAAGATTACTTATACTCAAAGCCCTCTAGTGCAGTTGTATAAGTAATCCTAGTAGAGCCCCTCTAAGATACTCAAAGTACATAACCTAGAGACCGTTGTCGTGCTGCTGTGCATCCGAGCCGTAAACACCTCCATTTTTGTTGTGCATCTGTGTTATCTTTTCGTGTGTGTTTCATTGTGTTTGATTGCTGCATTATCTTTCTGTCCTTTTCAGTACCCGCATCCAATGTACATACTCCACTTGCGTGTTTGTGTTTGTGTGCATGTTGTGTGTGTGTTAGAAAAATATGAAAAATTGATGTCAAAGAATATTATCAAGCTGTTAATTTCAATGATGAACTCTAAGAAAAGTGCAGGATACTGTGGAATCAAAGGAAGCTTACATTTAAGCTATGAAGATAAAGGTTGCATGTGAACAAGGCCAACGTAACATGTGGGATAAAGCATTCTTGAAGAAGAACATAGCCATAGGTTATGCAAGTTCAGGGAATCATAAGAATGGCACAAAATTGAAAGTTTCAGTCAGAGGCAAGATAAATGATGTTGTTGTTACAAAGATGCCATTTGCAGGGTTGGTCTAATAGCCACACGGGCTCCTCGACGTAGTCATGATTAGTAGGCATTGAACCTCCAAAATAAGATGGTACTCTTCCATAGGTGGGTAAGAACTACTCTGAAACCTTTCGGATGGGGTAGAGGACCTCTAGGAGGTTTGGAATTCAACCCATAAGCTTGGAAATTAGTACCATTTAAATTACCCAAATAGTCATCATGCCTTTGTGACATGATTACCAAACAATATAGACAAATAGCTGTGGATGTCAATTTCCTTAAGAAGCAGCAAAATTTGATCTTGCATGAGGAATAGGCTCATGCGTGAGGACACGAAGGCAGGGAGGATCCCCCTCCCCTCCCCTATTTAAACCAAGGGGGGACTGCTACTATGGGGATGAAAGGAGAGTAATTGCCGCCATAACGTCATGTCATGCTGCTGCCGTGAGGGAAGCAGAGATTCAAGACTCCATGCTACCATAAGGCAAGGGGGGGAGGGAAGTCGTCTGACTGAGAGCCGCTGCAGTTTGGTTGCGCCGCCCTATTGCAGAAGGGAAGTAGGGAGGAATCGCCTCCATTAAAGCCACCATTGATTAACGGCCTTACTCACCCCCTCCCCCCCCATGTGGAAAGTCTGAAAGCTCAGAAGCTTCCAAGGGGGGGGCCTCCTTAACCCCCCTTCCTATACCTTTTTATTAAACCCCTCCCCCCCCGGTTTTAATCCTTTTAAGGGCCTTTCACTCCCTTCTTGTGCCGTATGGATCTCCCCCCCCCCGGGCCCCCGCACCTTGTTCTTTTCCACACCTTTCTATTCCCCGCTCGTGAGAGTTTTCAAAGGCCATTAAGCCTTCCCCATGACTTCAATGGGTCTTAGTTGTGAAGGATTCTGAAACACCCCTTTTGAATTCCCTATTTCAAGGAGGGAGCCTTCTAAAATTACTTCGACGGATGGTGCAAGGGAGCGACGGTCGAATTCCAAAGAGGAGTGTAAAGTTGCTTCCACGTCCGAAAAACTACAAATTGCAGTGCCTCCTAAGAAAGTCCAAGGCATAGTTGCGGGAGGGTCATCTCCCGGTATCCATGTTGATATCTCACCCCAAACCCATGTTTTCCTTCTTAATTTTTATTTGATATCGTTGTAATTCAATCATGCAAGGTTAATTGTTAGAAATAGGATATATTTTTGTCCTAGTTGTTCAAGAAGAAGGAACTTAGTCATTAATACATTTAATGGAACATACAAAATAAATAAAGCATAAAGCTATTTCTAGCAAATAGCTTTATGCATTGAAATGAATTATAAGCTAGATTATTATCCATTGAAATAGTATACTTTGATTAAGCCTAGAAGTATAAACTACATCTCATACTATTAATCCATATCCTCTTTTCAATGAATCATCATGGAAAGTGCAAGCATGAAATGATTCTTACTATGCATTAACTCTAGGAAAATATCGTTTGTCAATAGCATAAATTATCAAGGAAAAGATTTCTTGTTTAGCATGAATTTTATTTGCAAAGTGTAGGAAGATTATTTGGAATTAACCTATCCTCAGATCGATAAAGTTTAGGGTTGAAAAAATCAATTTTCGCATAGTCAAGGAATCATGTGGAAGTAATCTCGAAATTATCTTCTAGAGTTAACCAAATTGACATAAACTTAAAACACCTAAGCTGCGAAATACTCGTTGGGAATGAGTTAAATTCCAAGAAATGCCTACACCTTAAATACTTGCCCACATTCACTGAATGTAGGGACAATGAATCGTAATCATAAAAGGAACTAGGGTTTGTCCTTGAGAATCTTACAAAGATGAAGCTGGGAAACTCTAGGTCTAACGACGTTAGCTTAAAGAGCCTGAAACAGATTGTTTCGTGACTCCATAGTCTCATAGTTTGATGCAGCACTTGCACAACAAGTGCAGAGTCATATGATCTTGTGATTGGATCATAAGGGAATAGCAAAACTCTCACAATGAAGTTGGCATGTCTTTACGCAAGTTATCTTGCAAGAGGATGAATAATCATCCTAATTTAGTATCATTCTTAAGTAGGGAAGATTGTTTGGAAACTAAAGACCCAACCGAAAAACTTAAGGTTTGACCAAGTCGGGGTAATAGGGTACGCCCTAACCCAGGATATAGGGGATTTTGCCAAGTGCAAGTTATCTTGGATCGAGTGCTGGATGCATTCGAAAGGAAGGATTCATTCCTTAGAAGTTTGCCAACGGAAATGTTTGTTCTTGATCTACAGATTTTAGAGCATTATTTGGCTTTGTTTGATCAATGAATTAAAAGATAAATGGGTATCTATACTTCAGGTTGAAGTCCTGAAGGGAGAGGCAGCTTTAGCTACCCCCGACTACTGCGTGACCCTAACCAAGGGGGTTGTTGACTACGCCGGGAAAGTGGACCGAACCTGCCACGAGAGGTCTCTCCGTTGAGTGCTACTTGGAGTAGGAGGACGCTTGGGTGCCAAGGGGGGCTCTGGTCGTAAATCCCTCGCCTTCCGGATCCTGCACAAGAGGCTAACGTGACTCAGGATTGGATCTTGAGGTCCGCATACTAGTCTACGGGTGGAAACTTAGATTAGTGATCCCTATGGATTGCTAGATAGCCTTCGGGTAGATTGTGGATAAGCCTACAGGCTGGACTCTTTGTATTTCAAAGATAAATATGATAGCATGTTAATAAGAAACTTGTCTGATATTGTTTTTCTATGTCAAGTGATAAGATTACGTGAAGGAACCAGTGCCTAATGGGTTAATTAAAGAAGCTCGTTGTTACATGTTCAACTAATGTGTTATGTAATTAAATAACTAAAACAACCCAAGGAAAGTGCAGAGGATGGGCCATAGGTCCATCCTACGGATGGGTGGTCCCGGTTGGCCGGGAACTTTTCTCAAATTCATGATGGACAGCAGGAAGATCGTCAAAGAACACGAACAACTAAAGCGTTGACCTAGAGTTAAGAGTGAACCCGATTTATGCTGTTTTAGCGGAACGGAATGGGACTATGCCTTATGGCAGAGAGGTTGAGATTTGCATCCCTCTCGTTTCCCATTCTCCTTGAACCAAGTGCAACGTGAATCTACTTCGGACGTGGTGTTTCTGCGCAAAGTAGTTCACTTGGGTCTGACACTAGTTGCTATTAGGAAATAACCAATCAGAAAAACCCTAATTCAAGTCGATCCTAAGTGGGAACGGCCGGAATACTTCTACTATGTGGCAGACATGGAAATCCCTAGATCACTAACCCCAATTCAGGTCGATCCTAAGTGGGAACGGCCGGAATACTTCCACTACATGGCAGACACGGAAAGCCCTAGATTGCTAACCGCGTAACATTCCATGGGAGTGCCGGCGGGCGAAGCTTTCTAGACATCCTTTCCGATGGACTACTAAGACGTGTCCTGAAAATACAAGTGGACACGTTACAGTTGGTATCATAGCCGACCAACAATAGAATTGTTTTTATGAAATCTTAATAAGATGAAGTAAAGCAAATGTTGCTGTCCAAACATTTCCTTACCTTCAATGCTATCTTGTAGACCTACGAAGCGTGTAACAAGTTCTTAGTATTTCGAAACGTGTTTATGATTGCAATGCATTCTCCACATTACCAACAAAGGGTTGGGATGATGAACATCCTGGAGCAAATCTATAATCCATCACCTTTGTACATGGAACGAAGATGGACGTGTGCTTCAGGAATGTACTATATAGCCGCCCACCGGTTTGCTTATCTACAAACCAACCTAAAGAGGATCAAGTGGTTGGAAGACCTGAAAATTGTGAAGCTGTTCATTTTTGTGGAAGCTCACGTAAACTCAACTTTACATATTCGAGGTCAGAGGGTTGAGATGAACTCATATGTATATGAGGAAGTAACCCATGTAATCCCTGCCGACAGGATTAAGTCGTTGGGCAGAATTGATAAAAAGTTAAGTAGCTACATTGCTTACGTGATAGCAGAATTGAAGATGTACTATAAATCAATAACGATTATCGTATAATAACATTAAGAAACCTTTATTTAGGCACAACCCCAGGTACAGGTTCCTAATTCGCCTCCTACATCAAGTACTACTATAATCCAGGAGAATAAGTTCCTTCTCAAGCAAATTATCTGCTCGAGTTTGACAGGAGAGGCAAATTCATCCAAGCTGATGCTAAAATTTGGATTGAATCCATGGAGGATTACTTCAAAGCAGCCAGTACTGCACCCACCAATCAGGCTATGCTCGCCAAGCTAAAGCTCACCGGGCAAAGCCAGGCTTTGGTGGAAGCAATGGTGTAGGGATGAAGGAATCGCGGAGGGATCCCTTACCTAGGAGAAGCTGAAGAAAGCCGTGCAAGGAAGATACCTACCACCTGCATATCACACGTAGAAAATGAATGAGTTCTACGAGCTAAAACAGCTAGGACTCACTCTTGACGCATACTATTCCAAATTTGTCTCACTTCTTAAGTATGCACCGCAGATGGACATGACACAACAGGTGTCCAAATTTTGTATTGGTTTAAATCCACCAGTAAATACTCGTCTCGAATTTATGCATCCATCGGATCTTCAAGATGCACTCATTCGAGCGGCACCTATAATTCAGGAGGTGCAGGCTAGACCAAGGGGTAACAAGGCTTGGTCTTATAATGACCCGAACAGAGGAGCATTCAAACCTCAAATGAAGAGAGTTCAAGGTCATAATCAGGGACAAAGAAAGAAAGCAAGGACGAATAACGTCAACAACTTTGTTCCTACTCAAAGTAATGGCCGAAACCTCCGTTGTTTCCACTGCAACGAGCCTGGTCACTTCAAAAGGCAATGTCCCAAGCTTGGTGGAGGACATCGCCAAGCACCTTTCCAAGGAACAGGCCGTGGTCAAGGAGCCGCTACCCGAGGATGAGGAAGAACCGCCTGCATTGCCAATAGGCAAATGTGCGAAGAAGAAGAAGAAGAAGAAGAAGATCCGACCATGGAAGCAGAGTTTGAAAGGGCGATAGTCCATGACGCTATACACAAGAAAGGGCCAAATCACCAGTTCTCGGTGATTCAGACACTGTCGAACTATCAAGGTAAAAGTTTCAAGACCTTGATTGATTGTGGCAGTACATATTCCTTTATCTCACCAGCATGTGCAAAAAGATTAGGAATAGCCACAGTAGAAGCACCTACCCTGCTTGTGGAATTGGCAAATAGTCGTGAGGTTACTTGTACCAGGCAAACTGCCAAGGTGGAATTCCTTCTGGGAGAAAAGAAGACTTCGGTCAAATTCAGAGTCATGAATTTAGGTATAGGGTCAAATACGTAGCTTTCTGGGATTGACAGAATGGTATAGGGTCTTCATAAAAAACTATGCTTTGATTGCAGCACCTCTAACAGACTTACTAAAGAAGCAAACTTCCATTGCATGGTCAACTCCCGAACAAAATAGCTTCGATAGATTGAATCAAAGTTTGGTATCATCACCTATTCTAAAACTTTCAGACCTCAATAAAGAGTTCGAGGTAGTAACTGATGCTAGCATACTTGCCTTGGGGGGTGTACTTATGTAGGAAGATCATCATGTAGCATACTTTTCAAGGAAATGGAGGAGTCATGAAAAGAATTATGCTACACATGATCTGGAATTGCTAGTTGTCGTCCATGCTCTGAAGCTTTGGAGACACTACCTGTTGGGTAACAAGTTTACTCTAGTAACTGACCATAAGAGTCTCAAATGGATCTTTACCCAGAATGGGCTCAACATGAGGCAACATCGGTGGATTGAAGTGTTGGAGGAGTATGACTTTGAAATCAAGTACCGACCACGAAAAGAGAATGTAGTTGCCGATGCACTTAGTCGCAAGGCATTCCTTAATTCCCTAATCTTACAAATCCATCAACAGCCAGATCTCTAGCTACAAAAGTATCTATGCCAAAAAACCCTATACTTGAGCTAGCTAGAGAGGATGCATGCCATGATCCGGCCTACCAAACAATGCTAAGGGAGATCTCTATCAAAGATCAGAATCAAAAGTTGCAAGCTAAGTATCATGAATTCTCTATTAATAGTGGACTTGTCTACTATAGAACAAGGTTGTGTATACTAGCAAGCCAGTCGCTTAAGCAGAAGATATTATGGGAAGCTCATAATTCCCCTTTCATAGGACATCCTGGCTATGCCAAGACTCTCAATGTAGTTAGGAAGAGCTACCATTGGGAAAGGCTTAAAGGTGACGTTCTCAAATATGTCACCGAGTGTTTGTCTTGTCAATGTATCAAAGCCAAACATGTCAAGATGCTAGGGAAGCTGCAACCGCTTGACATTCCCCAAATGAAATGGGAATTCATCAGCATGGATTTTGTTGTAGGCCTACCCCAAGTCCAGGGAGGATACAACTCCATCATGGTTGTGGTTGACATGCTTACTAAGGTTGCACACCTTATTCCAATGAAGACAAACTATAAAGCCTCAGACATTGCAAGATTTTTTATCAAGATCTTTGAAGCTATTGGGACTCAACTATGCTTTAGCACCGCTTACCATCCCCAAACGGATGGCCAAAGAGAGCGGGTAAATCAAGTCATGGAGGATATGCTAAGGGCATACTGCTGTCGTGAGTCGAAGAGGTGGATTCAATACTTGCCTTTGGTTGAATTCGCCTACAATGCTTCTTACCAACAAAGCATTTAGATGACCCCTTTCCAAGCATTGTATGATCATGACTGTCGAAGTCCCCTAAACTTTTCAGATCCAACCTTAAGGGTTGAAGCTTCAAGGCAGATGTTGGAAGAGATGGATGACCAAATAAAGTCAATAAGACAGGACATCCAAGTGGCTAAGGATAGATAGAAGGCATACGCAGATTTGAAGCATCAAGATAGAGTCTTCAAAGAAGGAGACATGGTCTTCATTCGCGTACGCCCTAAAAAGAGTTCCCTTTCCTTAGGAGATTGCAAGAAGCTAAGTCCAAGGTATTGTGGGCCGTACAAGATCCTCAAATGCCTAGGGCCTAATGCTTATAAATTGCAACTTTCTGAGAACATAAAGGTTCATCATGTATTCCATATCAGCCTATTGAAGAAATATGTACCTAACCCTAACCATGTACTTGACGATCAACAAGTTGTAATGCCTAGTCAAGGAATCCTTGAACTAAGGCCTGACAAGATCTAAGATGTTAAGGAGAGACAATTAAGATCCAGAACCTTGAGAGAATGCCTCGTCTAGTGGAAAGACTATCCCGAAGAGAATGCCACTTGGGTAGATGAAGGAACTCTCAACCATCAATATCCCCAGTTCATCTCGAGATGAGGACATCTCGATTCCTCTAAGGGGAGGGAATGTAAAGTTCTAAATCTCCTTCCTCATGTGAACTACCCCTTATAGGAAAGGGGGATAATGATAATGTAAATTTTATTACATTTTTTACAATAAATACAATTTTTTTTCCTTATTTCCCTCCCAGCCGACAATCGTGCTAGAGGGGAAGGAACAGAAACTAGGCGGATGCTCCTTGGTGGAGCTCGCAAAGGGATAGGCTCATGCGTGAGGACATGAAGGGAGGGAGGATCCCCCTCCCCTCCCCTATTTAAACCAAGGGGGGGCTTTTGCCATGGGGACGAAAGGAGAGTAACTACCGCCATAACGTCGTGTCGTGCTGCTGCAGTGAGGGAAGCAGAGATTCAAGACGCCGTGCTATTGTAAGGCAAGAGGGGGGGAAGTCGTCTGACTGACAGCCACTGCCATCTGATTGCGCCGTCCTATTGTTGCAGAAGGGAAGGATGGAGGAGCCGCCTCCATTAAAGCTGCCGTTGACTGACGGCCTTACTCACCCCCCCCTTCCCCCACGTGGAAAGTCTAGAAGCTCACAAGATTCCAAGGGGGGGGGCTCCTTAACCCCCCTTCCTATACCTTTTTATTACCCCCCCCCCCCCCCCCCCCGGCGGTGTTTTAAGCCCGCTCTCCCATGGGTGTTGGAACCTTGTGATTTAAACCCCTTTTTCCCCGTATTTAACCCTTAAGCCCCTTTCTTTTGGGCTTGTTACCCCCCCCCCCCCCCCCCCCGTGATTTGACCTTTAAGCCCCTTTATTATGGGCTTTGAAACCCTTTTTTTCCCCCCGTGTGCAAACCCCTATAGGCCCTTTTCCTTGGGCTTTGTAAGCCTTTCCTTCCCAAAAGAACTAAGACCTTAAAGGTCTTATTACCCCCCCCCCTCGTGTTTTTATTTCCTCCTTAGGGCCCTTGTTTATTATAACCTTCCGAACTACCCCCCTTATATCTTCTCCTAAGGACTTCTTAGGCCCCCTTTTTTTTCAATGGCCTTTAAGCCTACTTTTTCACTTGGAGATCCTCCCTTAAGATTCTATAGGGCCCATTTTCCCCAATAGAATTTTACATTAGCCCTTTCCTTAGCCATGCAAGAATAACCCCTTGGATCTCCCCCTCCCCCCCACACTTTGTTCTTTTCCACACCTTTCTATTCCCCGTTCGTGAGAGTTCTCAAAGGCCATTAAGCCTTCCCCATGGCTTCAATGGGTCTTAGTCATGAAGGATTGTGAAACACCCCTTTCAAATTCCCTATTTCAAGGAGGGAGCCTTCTAAAATTACTTTGACGGACGGTGCAAGGGAGCGACGGTCGAATTCCAAAGAGGAGTGTAAAGCTGCTTCCATGTCCAAAAAACTGCAAATTGCGATGCCTCCTAAGAAAGTCCAAGGCATAGCCGTGGGAGGGTCATCTCCTGGTATCCATGTGGATATCTCACCCCAAACCCAGGTTTTCCTTCTTAATTTTTATTTGATATCGTTGTAATTCAATCATGCAAGGTTAATTGTTAGAAATAGGATATATTTTTGTCCTAGTTGTTCACGACGAAGGAACTTAGTCATTAATACATTTAATGGAACATGCAAAATAAATAAAGCATAAATGTATTCCTAGAAAATAGCTTTATGCATTGAAATGAATTATAAGCTAGATTATTATCCATTGAAATAGTATACTTTGATTAAGCCTAGAAGTATAAACTGCATCTCGTACTATTAATCCATATCCTCTTTGCAATGAATCATCATGGAAAGTGCAAGCATGAAATGATTCTTACAATGCATAAACTCTAGGAAAATATCGTTTGTCAACAGCATAAATTATCAAGAAAAAGGTTTCTTGTTTAGCATGAATTTTGTTCGCAAAGAGTAGGAAGATTATTTGGAATTAACCTATCCTCAGATCGATAAAGTTTAGGGTTGAAAAAATCAATTTACGCATAGTCAAGGAATCATGTGGAATTAATCTCGATATTATCTTCTAGAGTTAACCAAATTGGCATAAACTTAAAACACCTAAGCTGCGAAATACTCGTTGGGAATGAGTTAAATTCCAAGAAACACCTATAACTTAAATACTTGCCCACATTCACTGAATGTAGGGACAATGAATTGTAATCGTAAAAGGAACTAGGGTTTGTCCCTGAGAATCTTACAAAGATGAAGCTTGGAAACCCTAGGTCTAACAATGTCAGCTTAAAGAGCCTGAAACAGATTGTTTCATGATTCCATAGTCTCATAGTTCGATGTAGCACTTGCGCAACAAGTGCGGAGTCATATGATCTTGTGATTGGATCACAAGGGAATGGTCAAACTCTTGCAATGAAGTTGGCATGTCTTTACGCAAGTTATCTTGCAAGAGGATGAATAATCATCCTAATTTAGTATCCTTTTTGAGTAGGGAAGATTGTTTGGAAACTAAGGACCCAACCAAAAAACTTAAGGTTTGACCAAGTCAGGGTAATAGGGTATGCCCTAACCCAGGATATAGGGGATTTTGCCAAGTGCAAATTATCCCGGATCGAGTGCTGGACGCATTCCAAAGGAAGGATTCATTCCTTAGCAGTTTGCCAATGGAAATGTTTGTGCTTGCTCTATAGATTTTAGAGCATTATTTGGCTTTGTTTGATCAATGAATTAAAACATAAATGGATATCTATACTTCAGGTTGAAGTCCTGAAGGGAGAGCCAGCTTCAGTTACCCTCGATTCCCTGCCTCACCCTAACCAAGGGGGTTGTTGACCACGCCGCGAAAGTGGACTGAACCCGCCATGAGAGGTCTCTCCGTGGAGCGCTACTTGGAGCAGGAAGACGCTTGGGTGCCAAGGGGGGCTCTGGCCGTAGATCCCTCACCTCTTGGATCCTGCACAAGAGGCTAACGTGACTCAGGATTGGATCTCGAGGTCCGCATACTAGTCTACGGGCGGAAACTTAGATTAGTGATCCCTGTGGATTGCTGGATAGCCTTCGACTACTTTTGCTACGTGGTAGAAACGAAAATCCCTAGATCGCTAACCCTGTAACATTCCATGGGAGTGCCGAGCGAAGCTTTCTAGACATCCTTTCCGATGGACTGCTAAGACGTGTCCTCAAAATACAAATGGACACGTTACATGCAAAGACCAAAGGAGAGACTGGTTTGGTGAGAGAAGAGAACTTTGGCTAACTACCATGACTTTTACTTAGCAAGTTCTCTTTGTGAAGTTAAACTAGACGTGAATCTTTTGCAATTGATTAAACTGTCTCTAAGAGTACTCAAGGAATTCAAGAAAATCTTGCGTATTGGATATATTGTAGAACCTTTGGGCATAGTACGAGTGAGAGAAGATTGGTTTGATCATGTTGAAAAGCATTATCCTAGGGTTCCAGCATACATGGATGGAATATTAGTGGAGCATGCTATCATGGGCACTGGATCCTCTATCAATATCATGAGTTTAGAATTGATGGAGAGGCTAGGTCTAGAAATCCAAAAAGGCAGCTCCACACTTCTTAGGATGGGTGATGATAGTCTAAGGAAACCAGAAGGTTGCATCACTAAAGTCCACGTTACCATTGCAAGCGTAGAATGCTATCTGGACTTTAGGGTGATAAGGTTTTCAAGATGTCCTAGCTATCGAGTTTTGCCAGGCAGGCCATGGATTTTACTAACAGACTGTCAAGTCAATATACTCGTTGGTCGAGTGATTCTAGTTATAGGTGCCAATCATGTAATAGTAGATGCTTACCCTGAGTCTTCTTAGAGTAAGAGAGCTCCTTTATCCTCTACTGAACTAGAAATAGTAGATGATACATCTAGTAGTGAGAGATCATCGAGTGATGGATCTAAAGAAGGGTTCACTATAGAAGACATCTATCAGATAACATTGAATGAGCCAATAGAGTCTCAAAATAGGATAAGAGACACGGATTTATTGAGCTGAATCTTAGTATGCCAAAGGATTCACGACTAATCAAATTAGATTTCATGCTCAGTTTGGAAGAGAGAGAGGACTGTGTCCTTAATTCAAGAGTTCTACGACATCTTTGCTTGGAGCTATGATTATCTTAAAGGCATTCCTCCCAATCTGGTTGTGCATACCATTCCTCTAAAGAAAGGAAATCGGCATGTACGTTACAAAGTAAGGCGCATGCCTTTTGAACTAAGGGATGGGTTGTTTGAGAAGCTATAGAAGTTGTGGAAAGCAGGTTTGATCTTCCTTGTTCAGCATACTAAATTGTGTTCACCAGTTGTGATTAGAAAGAAGAAGAATTATCAGATCCGTTTTTGCATAGACTTTTGAGAGCTGAATAAGAAGATTATTAAAGACTACTACCTATTGACTTTTATTGACGAAATTTTGGATCAATTAGCAGGTAGGAAAATATATTCGTTCATGGATTGCTTTTCAGGGTATAATCAAATGGCGATTGCTAAGCAAGAAAAGCTAAAAATGATATTTATTACTATCTTCGGTACCTTTGCATACCATGTGATGGCATTTGGTTTATGTAATGCACCTAGTTTGTGGCAAAGAGCACTTGACAAGACCTTTGGTGACATCTTCCCAGATGAGTTGAAAGTAGTCATTGATGATCTAGGGGCAGCCACCATAACAGAAAGGCAGTTGATTATTTTTCAAAAGTGTTTTGAGCATTGTAGACAATTTTGCATAGCTCTTAACCCACAGAAGTGCATCTTTGGAGTGCCTTATGGGCTATTGTTAGGTCATGTGGTTAGATTAGTAGGGATCGCAACTGACCCTAAAAAGATCAAGGTCATAGTCACCATGAGTCCACTGCATACTCTAGAGGAAGTGCATAGCTTTCTATCATCAATAGAAAATTATTAGATGTTTATCGATGCCTTGGCAGAAAGAACGTTGCCACTCACGAATCTATTATCCTTTAACTATCAGTTTTCTTGGAGTGATGCTTACAAAATATCTTTTGATGATGTGAAGCAGGAGCTTGCCAAAGCACTTGTTTTAAAATAACCTAAAAAGGGCGAAATGTTCTATATATTTTCAGCAGTAACAATTTATAGTATTAGCTACTACTGCTTATTCCAAATTTGGGAGTCAAAATGGTACCATTTGATTGTTTTGCTAGTCGAGAGTTGGGCATATCGGAATTTAACTACACCTATATGGAGAAGTTATGCCTTGTGATAGTATTTGCGACCAAAAAGTTTAGGCATTACATTCTCTATGAGAATGTGGCTTTTTATACGAAGACAGAAGGGCTTCAATTGTTGCTGAACAAGTTACTGCTGCCTAATCATTTAGCAAAGTGGTTAATCACTTTGCAAGAGTTTGATTACAAGATTAAGAGCAAGCCACCAAAGCTACAGGGCATTGTAGAATGTCTTGTGGATTTCGGAGTGCCAAAAGAGGTCTTGGCTGAAAAAAGTGGCACGAAAACATTGTTTAAGATTGATACAGCATCTATTCCCTCTTGGTATGCTGCTATATTGCACTATCTATCTACAAGAGAGATTGGAGCTACTTTATCAAAATCCGAGAAGAGGAAAATCAAATAGCAAGCATTGAAATTTTCCTTGATTGCAAGAACACTATATCGATAGGCGATTGATGATATCTATCACCGATGTGTGATGCCTGATGAGGTCCCATTCAACCTGAAGGAGTGCCACGAATCTACTTGTGGGGGACACTTTGCTGGGCGGTTGACGACATAGAAGGCTTTAAGAGTTGGATATTGATGGCCATCCACCTTCCAAGATTCATTTGAGTATGTTAAGAGATATGATACATGTTAAAGACATGACAATAGAGAGAATAGGAAGTGCTCACTTACTCCAATTATGGCTACCCTTCCATTTGAGAAGCGGGGCATTGACTTTGTAGGTCCTATTGCCCCATCATCTACTACTCAGAAGAGATGCATTATAGTAGCCAATGATTATTTTACAAAGTGGTAAGAAGCACAAGAGATGAGGTAAGACAATGCAAAAAAGACTACCAATTTCCTACTTGAGCAGATCATTTGCCGTTTTGGTCTGCCAAAGGAAATAGTATCGAATCCGGAACTCACTTTTTAAACAAAGTGATTAAAAGTCAAACTGAAGCTTGGAAAATCAAGCATAATAAGACAACCCCTTATAATCCACAAGTAAATGGGCAAGTTGACATTACCAATAAGCAGCTTTTGGGTATCCTATCCAATATAGTCTTCGAAAAGAAGCGTGACTGGGATACAAAATTGTATATGGCGCTTTGGGCAATATAACATGACATTTAAACGAGCCACTAGCCACACCCCATTTAAATTAGTTTATGGGGAGGAGTCTGTCTTTTCCTTAGAAATTGAGTTACTGACCATAAGATTCACAATCAATCATTTTTTGGTGATGAAGATGCCCTATTCAAGCGTTTTACAACTATAGCCCACTTGGATGAGCTCAAATTGTAGAGTCTATTACACCATGAGGTAGCTAAACGTCAGATGAAGTGGTTGCATGATCTAAAAGTAAGGAAATATACCTTTAAAAATGGGCAGTTAGTTTTGTATTATGATACATGTAGGGAGCTATTTCCAATGAAGCTCAAACCTAGATGGGATGGCCCTTACAAGGTAGTTAGGATAGGTAAAAATAAATCCACGGCTTTACTAGCTGATAAGTACGAATAGTTCATCCTCTAAATATGTTGAATTTTGACTGTCATAAGTACAAATAGGGAAGTTCCCCAAGGCTGTCTGTGTAAACCCATTGTGGACATATATGTTATACTTTGATGGAGCATCCAGAGGCCCTAATAAAAAAGGGAGCATTGGAGTAGTTATCCGAGATCCTCGACATAGAATTATAATGAAACTAGTTGTTTATCTTGGGGTAGGATTCACTAACAACATGGCAGAGTATAAAGCCCTGATTATGGGACTGAATATTGCCAAGAAATGTGGTATTCGATGGTTGTTAGTAAAGGGGGATTCCCAGCTAATCTTAAATCAACTAAATGAGACATACACAGTCTGGAATCTTATCCTTCACATGTATCATCGAACTGCTATGACCCTACTTGATGAATTTGAGAGCGTATCTCTTCAACTGGTTCCACTTTCTTGGAATTAGTTTGCGGACTCCTTGGCCAACTTTGCTTATGAAGAGGACCTCTTCTTCAAGTGTGGTCCTAGTCCAGAAGTTACTATAGATAATGAGACATGACCTAGTCGTTTGTGGGAAATTTTATCAAACCATGCGCTACATGGCAGCCGATGGTTGATATGGATAGTGTGAAGAGTGGCTAAGACCCATCTACGACTATTATCTTGGACCCATAGGTTGATTAGATGACATGTTATGTGTACACCTCTTGCTATATATGCAAAAGGGATGGGTCATAACATGATGCAATTAGTTTAGGGCTGAGAGCCCTATTTTTCCCCTTGGAATGGAGTGTATTTTTGTATCTCTGTCTTTTTCCAAGGGGAGATATATATGAGCTAGTTTGCTTGATTTCTTTAGGCCAAGAGGGTCAATTTGGTTGTAGTAAAATGTGCTATTTTTTTAGGCCAAGAGGGCCCTATGTCTATTTGGTGTAGGTACATCTAATGGTTTTTTATTTTAGTAATTGCATCATACAGGTTGCCGAAGTCATTGGAGGGTGCCTTTGCTACAGAGGAGCTTCTTGTGGACATTCCACGTGGTCTCATCCCCTTCCCAAGTCTTTTTCCTTAAGCAATTAATGATATATTTGTATGTAAGGGGTACTTTCTTTTTGTTTGTGGGGGACTGGAAATAAGGCATGAAGTCCCAGGTTTAGGTTATGTATGTCTCTGGGATGTCTAAGTAGTCATTGCCTCTTGCAAAGGCATTTTCAAGCACTGAAAGACATATTTTTTAAGAAAGTCCTGGTGACCTTGTTCTGCTAACCTGCTAGGTGGCCAATCTAAGAGTTTTTGTTAGTTGTGAGGCAGTTAGAGAAGCTTGCACTTAAATATCAAGAGAAGAACAAGTTCTGAATCTAGCTAACAATAAATATACAGAGGTGTGTAAAAAGCAGTTCTAACCCCTCTATAAAAATAGGAAAGGAAAGAAGGAAAAATCCTTGAGCAGTTGTTTATCACCTTGCAAAGGCCTGGTAGGTTCTTAGGGCTGAGTCAGACTCGGGGCTGATGCCTTATCTTCCTAGGGGTGGCAGCTAGTTGAAAAGCAAAGAAAAGAAAGGAAGGTTGGAGTGAAAATAAAAGTGAGCATCAAAAAAGGATTAAGTGTCGCCTTGTGAGGGCTTGGTAGGTTCTTGGGTACTGAGATAGGACCTAAGGCCGATGCCCTCTTCTCCTTGGGTCACTACGCTCAGCTCCCTCTTCTTTATATGCTCGCATATGGTAAATAAAATCCTAAAAGGAAAAATGTGCTAAAAGAAAATATTTCTTAATCAGGCAATAGGAGTCCTCACCTAGGAGGAGCTCATAGTTGAGTTGTCCTCCGTTAGGAAGGTAGTTCAAACCACCACTTAGGATGACCTCTTTGATACTTCTTGTTGGCTTTGGCTATGTTGGAGCAGTTGGGTAGTAACTCGGGTTAGGATTTCTGGCATGTTATACTAGGCCTACTCCTCGTGGATTTCATGCCTTGGTTTTGACAGGGGGTAGGGTGAGAGCTGTGATGTGTTTTGTTGAGTATTTTCTGTATCAGCTTGATGCTCTTTATGATTGTGTTGATGTGCAGATTTGTTGGTGGGGTTCAACGAGTTGAGTTGCCCTATCCTGTGGTCACCAATGAGCGGTTATTTTTGACTTTGTGAAGTACTTAAAATTTTCCAAAAAATATAAATTTCAAGAGAAAAATAAACTTCGTTGAAGGGGGCATAGGCAATCGAGTTGATTTTAAGCAGGAAGTAGTCGATGGGTTCCAAAAGTGCTTTAAAGACCCACTGAGCAATGGTTGGAAAATTTTCATAATTTATTAGGATATCATATGAGACTTCAAGATATGCTCGAAAGTGGCAGACTTTGAGACAGATGCGCAGGATTTTTCGGAGTGTGAATCGGATGCCGGACGGCCAAAGACTGCGAGCAAATGGCCAAACTTACTGTGAAGGGGGCCCAAAATGAGAAGTGAAAGGGGGTGGCCCCAAAAATTTGATTTTGTGGAGGGGGGAGGTTGGCGTTTTTTCAATGGGTGTGAAGAAAAATGGAGGCACTTGCTACACGTGACGATTTTTTTTAGGGGAGAAGGGCTATAGGCCATTTGCTGCCTCAATGTAACCCACCAAACAAATCATACCAGCCTGATACTTAATGTCTTCGCTCTCCATTGCCATTCTCCTCTTGTCCAATGGTTGCTCAGATGCTGATTTGGTGTTCTAATATTTCTCTCTCCTCCCTCTCTCTCCTCTCCATGGGTTGTTCATTCGCACTACCTTGAAGGAGGAATCGACAAGGAGATTGAATAAAATGATGATGGAGATTAACGGAGATGCTGAAGATTGAGGTACACCATGGAAGTGAGAGTGATGAAGGCTCCCTCTGTTGGTCACGCGGTCATTCAAGGCGTCTCGGGTTTCATAGAAACACGGTATGACTATTTTTTATGAAGGAAATGAAGATTTCTCAATATTTTATGATAGAAATGATGTTCTTATTTGATGAAAATTTGTTTGAGTGCTAGTTGTATCATGTTCAATTGTTGTTTATGAGAAAATTATGATTTCTTAATGATTTACATGTACTATTTAAATCGCACAAAACTCGAAATGCGATTTTTAAGGGTAAAATGATAGTTGTGTCGTTTCGAGTGGATGAAATGTGTTTCTATGAAAAAAAATGGAAAATAAAATTGAATTTCAATATGCTGAAATGATTAGTATGAAAAAAAATCAAAAAATAGTAGTGATTATTGATCAATAAATGCTTTTTAAAAAATAAAAATATGCTTCATAAAAATAAGGAAAAATATAATGTGTTTATCAATGTATGGTAGTGGTGAAGCATGACGTTTAGCCTCAGTTTGCCCTATCTCTTTGTCAAAGTTCATGATTTATCACTTTTCATACATCAAAACATGACAAAATGAACCCCTATACCTATGCAATGGAAGCAATATCTAAAAGTAGGGGGCTTGCATGGCAATGAGCAATGTTTCGGTGCCCGGAGCAATGTTTGAAGCGGTGATGATGGGCAGCCATCTTGCATAGCGGGCAAACCTATGGAGGTGTGGCGATGTCTGCCGACAGAGCGGAAGACCTGAATAGGGAGAGGAAGGGAGGAGGGAGGGATGAGAGGGGAAAAAGGAGGAGGGTGAGGGAGGGGTAGAGAAGGAGGAGGAGGGTGGGGAGGATAAAGGGAATGTGGGGGAGGGGAAGGTGGGGAAGAGGAGGGTAGGAGAAGAAGATGCGAGAGAAGAAGGGGAAGGAGGGGAGGAGAAATAACGCAAGGGGAGAGAGAGAGAGAGAGAGAGAGAGAGAGGGGGGGGGGACTGTGATGACAGTTGGGGGGGAGGGATGTGTTTTTTTTTGGGTTTGTTTATAAAAAAAAAGGATTGCTCCCCCCCCCCCCATGTCTCATGCATGAACGTAGGTAGGGGGTAAAAAATTTACGCTGACGGGAACGACCGCCGCGACTGAGAATTTGGATGCTTGAATGTGACACTGCGAAGACCAAACATGCGGATCAAGGCAAAAACCCAGTCATTGACAAGACATGCAAGGGGTGCAAATGCAAAATGAAACTGAAAAATTAATTTAGAGAGATTCGGGCATCAGATAAAGATATTATAAAAAGCAAAACTGGGCAAGCAATGGGGGGGATGACATGGACAATGCGTCCGGTGCGTTTGGCAACAAAGAGAGGGCTTCATGTAGAAAAATACATTTTTTACATACATAATGGTGTAATATAAAGGGGTTATTTACAAATTGAATAGAAAAGGGTTATGTTTTATTCAAGGAAATTTCACAGATAAGGATATTTATAAATAGACCTTGAACGCACATGATGTAGATGATATATGTATAGTAACTTCCCCAAGGAAAACTCACAGGAAAATTAATTTCACAAAATCCATCAGTTAGAATGAAATGTGGAAAGAAGGAAAATCGTCCGAAATGTGGAGGTGAATAGGCTATCATGTTAGAATGCAGTTTCGATGAGAATAATCCTCATTCATATGGAAAAATGGTAAAAACACTCCCAAAAATCTGAGAAAAAATTAATTTCAAACAATCCATAAGTCAGAATATAGAGGAACAAAAAAGAAAAATGTCCAAGGGATGGGGGTTGACAAGGCTATCCAATCAGAATGCAATTTTGGTGCAAGAAGGATGCATTCACATGAAAAAAAGAAGTAAAAATGAGCACGAAAACACACATAAAAATTAATGACATAAAATCGGTGGGATAGAACATGATGGAGAAAAAATAAAAAATTGTCTAGGGGATAGGCTAGATAAGGCCATCTAATCAGAGTTGGATTTCGAGGCGGATAGGATAGGGTCACATGGAAAAAGAGCCAAAATCACATACCAGAATACCCAAAAATATGTAATAATTAATAACGGACAAAGCATGCATTGGAATGACAATAAGTAAAAATGAAAAATATAAAGGGAAATTTGTAGGTCATGGCTATCACATTAGATTGTTGTTCTAAAGCAAAAAAGATATGTTCACATGGAAAAATGTTGAATTTGTAAAAAAGTCTTCAAAAAGTAATAACTCAGGAACCGTTGCTTGGAACTCAGGGCCATTAAAAGGAAAAGTGTCCAATTCAAAGTGATGAACAAGGCTCTCAAGTTAGATTTGAATTTTGGTAAATGGAGGATGCATTCACATGGAACAACATCAAACCAAAGAATAAAGACAAACGGACAAGGAATGACCCCAAGAACGGCATGAAAATAGGACACTTGGGTAGGGAAGGGACCCCATCAAGAAAAAATTAGGACATGGTATACATTAGTGATTTGATAGGGATGTTTCCATGAGGGTATGTGACACAGACACACAAGGATGCGTCCCCACACTTAAGACCTTAATAGATCAGGTTGACTAATCAATAGAGGCCTAATACTTGACCATCACTCTTACCTATATATCCCCACACTTAAAATATAACATACACTTGTAACCAAAAGGGGTAGGGTTAAAAAAACTTGACTCAAGATTTGCAAATGATTAAGGTGAACCATCACTGACATGTGAAAGGTCATAGTTGTTAGTAGCATGAGTGTAATATTTTCGCATACCGCGTACCGTAAATATTAACTTCCTGCACACCGTGTAAACCCTGTGCAAGGTTATTCCCTACTTCGTAATTATTAGTAACTTAATCCATACCATTCACGAGGCCGCCACATTGTAAATTAGAGGCAGGGATTGAGGACCGTAAAAACCGCAAGGAAACGACCGCTTGGGAAGGGGCAATTGGATAAATTCAAGGCAATTTTTTTTATTATTATCCCTTCCCCCAGCCGATGCATGGTTGGAGGAGAGGGAGTGTGGGGGGGAATGGCCAAGGAGGAGTGAAGTCGGGCTGCATGAGGGGGAGTCCTCCACGTGTGTGGAGGCCCTCTTCCCCACCCCCCCCAAGGCCTATATAAACACCCCCTAGCTAGAGGGTGCTAGAGGGTGTGCTGGACGAGCTGGAGGAGGTCGCTGTCATCGTGCTGAGGGAGCCGCCGAGCTGCAGTCCGCCTAGTCCGCCAGCCCGCCAAGTCCGCCAGCCACTGCCACGGGCCTGCCAGACTGCCGCGGACCGCCGCCCCCGCCTGGATCACGACCCCCCCCCCCCCGTGGCCTGTAGAAACTTCTTTAGAAGCTTCTAAGAGGGGGCTTCCTTAAGCCCCCTTCCCACTGCATCCCCATAGGCCCCATCCATAATCCCCCTCCCCAGGACTTTGAAGAGGACAAGGTGAAGCCCATAGAGACATTCCACAAGACCCTTTGAAAAAGGCTTTCGCAAAAAGACTTTGAAGCCGCAAGCCATCCAGGAATCAATTCCGTGCCAACTCGAGTTTTTCCTAAAAGAACTCCTAAAGCCCTTTGCCACGAGCGCCATCCCGCAAAGGAATCTTCTGTATACGAGGAAAAAGGCCAAGGACGGAAGGCTGCATTCCGACGCAAGACAATTCGTAGACCACAAAGGCAAATCAGAAGCCGAATCTACGCCTACGATGGCCCCCAAAAGATCACAAGGTGCGACTGCGGGAGGTTCATCTCCGAGTATACAAGTGGATATCTCCCCGACCCCTCAAGTCCAGGTTCTTTCGAGTTATTTTCGCATAAAGAAATGATTAGACGCGCTTAGTTCATAAGGGAGATTGCATCTTTACGCTTAATTTTAATGCATGTGGAAATTGGAAAAAAAATACATTTGGTAAAGTATCTCTTGAAACATTAGGCAAGATTGAAATATGTCATGAATTTGAACGAGTTATCCACCTTAGAAGACTAGTTGCATGTAGTTTCTTTGGTACATTATCAAAGTAATGAGTCCAAACTTAGGGCAAAGAAATGGAATTTATAAGTGCATTCTCTTTCGTCCTAGACATGGTAGGAATAAGCGTGTGCCGCATGTTAGGCAACATCCTCCTCGTAATGATTTCATGAGGCAAGGTTAACACCATAAGATATTATCTGAAAAGAAATAATAGAGTACGGAAATGATCTTATGGACTTGCAAATAGCATGTAAAATGGAATGAATTAACACTAGCTTTAGTTTGGTATAAACTTCGTTAACTACATTGTAGCTAGGAGAATGTTGCGTATTGCATAGTCATCATGCGAAAACGTCATTCATCAGAAGCCGCATTTAGGAAAGGTTGTATGGTTCGTCAAAGCATAGGATTCGAAAGTATAGACTACAAGGTTGTAGGCATGATTAATAGGACTTAGGAAAAGTTAGTATCCAGATTATCCTGCATTTTTGCTACACCAAGGAAAGATAAAAATTATTGTGAACCATGTGATGCGTAGAAGCAATAAATCGCATGTTTACGCGTATTGGTGTAGTTGTAACTATTGTTCTCCATTAGATTTAGCTTATTACCTTAGGAAAGGTTCATCCTTGTCGCAAGACAAGTATATTGAGTTGTCTAAGTCACCTAAACCACAAGGGATTCATATGGGCATGGTTCAGTCGATATGACAAATATCCCAAGTGCTAACTAGTGTTTAGCGCGATAAGGATTCGACCTAGTTTTACACTTGTTGCCAAGTTAAAACCCGCAAACCCAAAGATCTTACACACATTCACGGAATGTCGAGTCAATTGGATGTTCATGCATAAAATGATCTAAGGTTTTATCCTAAGGATCATTCGTTCTAATGATGAAACTCCGACGGAGTTGCAAATTTCTAAGACCGTGACCCAATATAATTAGGAATGGGTTGGGTAAGAAGACACCCTAAACCCTGCTACTCGGCTGGAGGTAATTCCGTGACCAGAAAACGCCATTCAATGGGTGGAATGATCCCGTGGAATGATGCCACACATGTGCAAAAAGGTTGCAACATCGTATAGACTTGAGATTTGTCCACAAGAGAGTTTTGTCATCTCTCGAAATGAGGTTGGCAAGTTATTGAAAGAATTTAACTTACAAGAGGATGAGTAATCATCGTGTTACTCACTTTTCTTGGGGGATAATTGCCAAGGAAAAGGAAAGTTAGGTATTTGCCTTGAAGCAAATGACCAGACAATAAACTAAAGCGACATGGTCGCTGGAACCTACCACAACAAAACCTAAAGTATTGGTAGGGTATGACCCTAACCCAAGAATGATAGGAATCTTGCCAAGTTGCAATTGATTCTGGATCGAATGCGGGTTGCATTCGGAGAAAAGGAGTCACTCCTTAACAGTTTGCCAGCTAAACGACCATTGGAAATTGATTGTGCTTGTAACAGTTTGGAAAGCACTGTTTGCATTGTTTGGTCAATGAACTAAAGGACGAAAATATATCTAAATACTTCAGGTTGAAGCCTGAAGGGAGAGGCAGCTTCAGTTACCCCCGACTGCCTGCCTGACCCTAACCAAGGGGGTTGTTAGCCGCGCCGGGAATGTGGACCGAACCCGCCGCGAGAGGTCTCTCCGTTGAGTTCTACTTGGAGCAGGAGGACGCTTGGGTGCCAGAGGGGGCTCTGGCCGTAAATCCCTCGCCTTCCGGGCCCTGCACAAGAGACTAACGTGACTCGGGATTGGATCTCGAGGCCCGCATACTAGTCTACGGGCGGAAACTTGGATTAGTGATCCCTGGTGGATTACTGGATAGCCTTCGGGCGGATTATGAATACGCCTACAGGCGGGAACTCCTTGTATTTCAAAGATAAAAGGATAAAATGATAATAAAGAAGTTGTTTGGCATTGTTTTCTTTATGTCCTGTGATAAGATTACGTGAAGGAACGAGTGCATAAGAGGGTTAATTTCAAAGAAGCTGTTTGTATATGTCAAACTAATGTGGTAGGTAATTACATAACTAAAACAAACCGAGGAAAGTGTGGAGGATGGACCATGGGTCCGTCCTACGGATGGGTGGTCCCGGTTAGCCGGGAACTTTTCTCAAAGTCTTCGACGAACAGAAGGATGATCAACATCACCGAAACAAGTAATGAGAACGATGACTTGGAATTACCGATTACCCGATTCACGCTGTTTTAGGGGAACGGAATGGGACTATGCCTTTTGGCAGAGAGGTCGAGCCTTGCATCCCTCTCGTTTCCCATTCTCCTTGAACCAAGTGCAGCATGAATCCGCTTCAGACCAGGCGTTTCTGCGTAAAGTAGTTCGATCAGGTCTGACGCTAGTCGTTGCTAGCTAATGACCAAACAATTCCGGTCGATCCTAAGTGGGAACGGCCAAGACACTTCCGTTACGTGGCAGACGCGGAAAGTCCTAGATTGCAAAACCCGCAACATTCCATGGGAGTGCCGGGTGGAGTTTTCTAGACAACCTTTCCGATGGGCTGCTAAGACGTGTTCTAGAGGATTCTAGTGGACACGTTACAATGAGGTACCATGGCTCGCGACATCACACTCATCTAGCATGGTAGGGACCATTCCGTAGCACCTAGGGAGGTAGCATTGTCGATGAAGAGCTTGTTAAGTTGTTGATGGCAAAGTATACAACAGTCAATCTCAACAGTGACTCATGTTGGAATGATAGATCACTCGCTCGCCCCATGACTCACCTCAGTTAATGGGAAGTATCTCATGCCCGGTTTAGAAATAGACAAGAAGAATGGTTCAAGGGGAGTATGCCAATGTACATAGTTGATGGTGCATTAGTGTGTCCTGACCCATTTGGCATAGGTGCGAGAAGGAAGGCCAAGGAGCCTTATCGTGCAGTGCACCAAATAGAGTAAGGTGTGTATTGATGGTGGAGGAGGCATGCCCCATTTGTGCATAGGGAAACAAGATCATACTTGACTCCAATTGTCATAGCGTCCCTCAATCCTCATCTCTTAGTTGATAAAAGAAAAATCAATCGTGCTCAACCCCCCCTTCTATTTCACGCTTTATTGATAGATATAGAGGGGCAACCCGTTCCTATTAATATAATCATCACTGTCACTTGTGCGAAGTTTGTATGCCTTGTGTGCAATCGATGGTGTAATAGTGCATATTGCCTTATGCCGACATACATGCAAAAATGAAGGCTAGGGAGCCTGATAGTGGAGTGCACAGGAACAATTTGTGCTTTGTCCATTGAGAGGCCCATCCCATGCGTGCAAGGTTTAATTCACATGTCTCACCTCTTAATTGAATATAAAGCCAAGGATTGGTCACTCACCCCACCCTTTGTCTCACACTCATTTGGTATATACATGGGGTAGTCCATACTCACATCCCCATCTAGTTAGGATGAAAGCTCACATCACTCAAAGGATTGTTGATAAAGATCGGATTTATCTAGTTGATGATGTCAATTTGTATTGCTTGATGAAGGAGCGTACCTAGGGTGGTAGCCAACAAGTTTGTACAGTGCACCAATGGAGGCGGCTTTGCAATTGCTTCTAAATTTTTTTTGCTAGTCATTCAGTTATCCTGGACTACGAGATGTTACCACCTTTTCCATAGCTAGCCTCTCATCCAAGGGTGTGTGCCACCTTTTCTTGGAACAAGGCTTGTTATGATAGAGAAATTTTTTATTTTCTCCCATAACAGTTTTGATGTTTTTTCTTCTTCTTCTTCTTTTTATTTTTATTGTTTCCTACTCCTGAGGGTATTTCCACCTTTTCTCGAAGAATAGGTCGGCAGACACAAGTACCAAAGTCCTTTTCGCCCATGATCGAGAGATATATATATATAGTTATTTTCATTTCCAAAGAGGAGAATGGTAAAAACATCATGTGTCAGAACCACCCTCGCCACCTTTGCTGGATTAGAAAGAAAGAGAGCAAAGTAGGGGTGGGAGGCAATGGTAAGGGGCTAGCAAAATGAGGCCACCTCATCAAGATAAGAAGGAGGGCTATCAGAAGCAATAGGCAAAGCCTTACTGATTGATGCACAAGGAATGAAGGAGCTATTGCGGTGGTGATTGTCAGGATCCCTAGTGAGAGTAATATTTCTTGAGGTGATAGCCATTAATTAGGAAAGGATTATTAGAAGCATAGACTATCTGTATTTGGATAGAGCCATTAGGTTTGATAGCAAGGACCTTGTAGGGGGCCATCCAATGGCATTGAAGCTTGCTTGGAAACTTGCTAAAATGGGAGTCATAGGCTAGGACTAAGTCACCTTCCTTAAACTCATTTTGCTTGATGAAGCTGTTATGATAGGCCTTTTGTCAAGCTTGCGTAGCTTCCATGCACTATAGGTCCATCCTGCGAGTCTCATCCAGACATTCCAAGTTCAAGATACAACATTGTAGGGACTTTTCATCTCCCATGCGCTCTTTGATAGCCGCACGCAAAGAGGGTTACTCCAATTTAACAAAAAAGACTACCTCTATGCCATACACTAGCTGCAAAGGGGCCTGTCTTTTAGTAGCCTTATAGGAGGTTTTGTATGCCTAGAGGGTCTCTATAAGTCGATCTTTCCAATCATGGTGATGTGTAGCAATCATCCTTGTTAGGATCAGGCAAAGGATGCGATTGGTAACTTCGACTTGGTTGTTGTCTTTGGGATAGTAAGGAGTGGACTTGCAATAGTGGATCTTGTACAACTGTGTCAATTCTTCCATAATCTTTGTGAGGAAGTGAGTTCCTTTGTCACTTACTAGCTCTATGGGACTACCAAAGTGGGGGATGATATTCTCATATAGGAATAGGGCCATGTTGTTGCCATCATCCTGCTTGAGAGCTTTGGCTTCACACCACTTGATAATATAATCTATACAAACCAAAATGTATCTATTTTGTTTCCTTCTAGTTGGTGGATCAATGGGGCCGATGAAGTTGATTCCCCACTTCTTAAATGACTTTAGGGGAAGTATGGGTTGTAGTCACATAGTGTTGGTTTTGGTAGGCTTCCACATTCGTTGACAAGCATCACAATGTTTGTAGTGATCATGGACATCCTTGTGGAGGGTTGGCTTCTAATCTCCTATGAGAAAATCATTTCTGGCAGTCGCTTCTCCTACAAAGTATCCTCCACATGGCTCGTTATGACATTCTTTCAACACTAATCCAATATCATCTCATCTTTTATAATACATCTTCTCAGTACTTCATCCTTGCCTTTCTTGTACACAGACCGCCACCTAACTGGGTGTAGGGGGCTGATTCCAATAGAAGCTTCTTCTTCTCATGTGGCTGGAGATACCAGGAGAATATTATTGAGTTTCCAATAGTTTGGCTATGTATGTATACCATGGGGTTACAGTTTGGACTAGAAAGAGGAAAGTATCAGGGGGGATATGGGTCGTCCTGCTCCTCTTCATTGCTCTAAGGGATTCGTGACACATGATTAGCCAATACATGGGAGTGACTAGGTTTGGTAACCACTTCAAAATCAAACTCCTAGAATAAAAGGATCCATCACATTATTCTTCTTTTCACATTTTCTATGTTCATCAAGAAGGATAGGGTCTCATGATCCACATAGAATTTGAAATGCATCGACAACAGGTAGTGTGGAAACAACTCCAAAGCGAATACCATTGCTAGGCATTTGAGCTCTGTCACTGTGTAGTTTTATTTTCTATCGATTACTTTTTGGCTAGCATAATAAATGGGTTGATCTAACATTGAGGAACCTTTTTGGCATAAGAATATGCCAAGGCCTTCAACTGACGCATCAGTGTGCACATGAAACTCCTTTATCCAATCAAGAGGCTACATGATGGGTGCTTCAATTAGACACTATTTCAGGATATTGAACACCTTGTCACAATCAGTGGTCCATGTAAACTTTGGATCTTCCCTCACGAGCTTATGCAAGGGGGCTACCTTTGTTGCAAAGTGTGCAATGAATCTTTTGTATAATAGGCCACATGGTCAAGAAATCCCCTTAACACAATGTGGCATAAAAGAACTCTTGAAGAGACTTTGAAGACACATTTGTCAGGTTTGAGAGAGATCCCATACTCTCAATATCCATTAAAGCACTGTTCCAAGTATTCACAACACTCACGGATTAGGCTATAGACACAGAAGTCATCTAGGTATACCTTAATGAAATTATATAGATGATTTTGGAAGATGACCATCATCACTCGTCAGAAGGTAACATGAGCGTTATAGAGCCCCAACATCATCACTCTGTAAGCATAGGTCTCCTATTCTGTTGTGAAAGTTATTTTGGATTGATCTTCTTCTAAAATTTGGACTTGGTTGTATCTACTGAATCCATCCGAGAGGGAATAGAGCTCATGGCCTGCCATTGTATCCAACAGTTGGTCTATAAAAGGGATTGGGAAGTGATCCTTCTTGGTCTTGGAGTTTAATTTTTGAAAGTCCATGCATATTTGCAGCTTTCCATTCTTCTTAGCTACTACCACAATGAACAAAACCCATCCACTATTGGCTACTAGATAGATAAACTCAGCTTCCACGAGCTTCAGCAATTCACCTTTTACTAAGGTGGAGTAATTTAGATTCATGCGCCTCTGTCTTTGCCTCACAAGCTTGGTATCAGGCTCTAGGTTGATATGACATTGGCACACAATGGGATCAATCCCCTTCAGATCTTTATAGGACCATGCAAACATATCCAAGTTTTCTTTCAGAAAACCATGCAAGACCGACAACTCCTGTTTTGGAAGACTGACTCCCACCTTCAAGTGACGTTCAATACCATCAGTATCCACGAACGTTAGTTCCTTTTTACCTTTCACTTCGCGGATGAATGTCCCACATACTGCTTTTAGATACAAATCTAACTCCTTCAAGGGAGTGGTATCCTCTTTGGATGCTCCGTTGGAACCAACTTCCTCTTTTAGTGAGAGGATTGAGCTTTTCCCTTGGGATGCTAAAAGGGTATCATGGCTCTTTTAGGTTTGGGTTGGAAATTAGTTACTTCTTGGCTTGACGACTCATCTTCTAAGGATGCATCCAGGAACATCACACAATAGGAACATTCGGAGGTCTAATTGGGTTGTAAGACTAGTGGCCATTAGGAGAAATATGGAATCTTTTTGCCCCTTAAGGGGTTTCTCTCACCTCTCTCTCTCTGAAAAGAGATTCCAATATAATTTTATAATAAGAGATCTTCTACAATCAAGGAAATTTTGTATTTGTATTTTTAGTAGACTTTGTCTATTATTTTATTCCCAAATTGTAGGATAAGGTCACTTTTTCTCAAAATCCTCATAACTAGAAAAATACAAATCTATTTTCTCTAAAAACAGAGCCAATCATTGATATACGACTCTTTAATGCCCTCGTGAATTTTAAATGTTAAAATATATTGGAATCATTCTCATTCTCTCTTCTTAAAAGGGTAGAAGTTAAAAAATGATATAAAATGACGTACACATCATATTTTAAGATTATTTTTTACCCAGGGATACCTTTTCAACTCGAGATTTTCCTTGTGAAGTTTCATCTTTTTTTGAATAAGTATATGCCTATTTCTAGGCATTTTTTCATTCCATGTGAAAGCTCTAGTTTTGTTCCAAATTTTGTGTACTCTTCTCCTTCCCTCCAGAATATGGTTTCTTGCTTATGAATTCTTTGAAAGCAACATTGAGGAGTGGTTTTGATCACATTTGCTAAAATCAAATAATCTCTATCTACAACACTCTCTACCCTGCTATAAGAAATCTCCCTCTTCAGTACTATGCTATAAGATATCGTCCTCTTCAATAGTCTATACTACAAGCAATCAAGTGATAATGGAGGTATCTTTATTTTTTAAATCTTTGTGATGTTATTATTCTTCATAGTTGTTATTTAATCTTTAAGCATAAAATCATATATGTATATGTATATATATGTGTGTGTGTATGTGTGTGTGTGTGTGTGTGTGTGTGTGTGTGTGTGTGTGTGTGTGTGTGTGTGTGTGTGTGTGCGTATATATATATATATATATAGAGAGAGAGAGAGAGAATATTTTGAATAGAATAGAATATAAGATTTGATGCTAATTAGAGGTAGATTAAAAGCTAAGATTACAAGTTGATTAGGGGTTGATTAGGGTCTATCATGATGTGGGAAATAAAGAGAAAGAGATAAGATCCAACTGGGCAAAAAAGAACATAGATATAGTGAATCAAAGGTATGTAATTGTGTAATTTGAATGTTAGTCCAAGTTTAAATTGGCATACATTTTTATTTGTAAAATATAGGTGCAGGATGTACCAAGAGAAAGACAGATATTCACTTTCAATTGGAGAATGATATATGCACCAATGTTCAAAAGAACTGTGGAAAGGGATGATACAATAAGATACATGATGTAATAAGATAGAAATGCAGGGACAAAAAATGTGGACCTTTGTGTTGATGGATGCATTTATCCACCCGATCCACTCATTTAAAGGCAACCACAATTTGAAGGGCTTATATCATTTGTAAAATTTTTTTGTGAAGGCAATGAAGGACTGTATGGATACACATACAAACTTGTCACACAAGGATTAGTAGGGGTTCATTTAGCCTTGAAAAATATGCAGACAAGATAATAAGGGATATATGAAATCTTTGATGGAAAATGATATATTATTGGCTTAGAAGAATAGGGAGAACCAAAGCCTATAACAAGCAATGTTTGTAATTGAAGATGCTATGCATGCTACACACGTGTAGAATATGGAGTTAGAGTCTAAAGTTATGGACTTGGAGAAGGAGAATCGAAACATAAAGAGGAAGCCCAACAAAACTTTGGAGATTGGGCCCACTTTAAAAACCAAAGAAGCATGTCAGCGCATCTGATTAGTTAAACCAATTCACCAATTAACAGATGGAAGTGGACAATATATCAGATATATGCTCAATCTACTACAATGAGAAATGTATTCCATCGTGCCAAGAATGATACTATTGCCAAAGTCCTAAGCAAGGATATGGTAAAAAATGCATTGGAAAATCATAAATTCAGGGACACTGTGGATGGTTTTTGCAAGTGAACATATTAGGGATGTGAGCAACTTCTTTACTACTACAGATACTTAGGGATTATGTGACAAGGTGGAAATGAGTTTTGATTCATAGAGTATGCTCTATCAACATTTGGATACATGTTTTAAGCAAGTCTTCAAAACTAAGTGAGTAATGCCTCTGCCAAAACCATTTCACGTGGCAAGAGGAATTGAACTGCATAAACGTTCCGATTTTTTAGGGGACAATGTGACTGTAGTAAGAAAATGCAAGGTTAATGGAAAAGTGGGGTTTGAGGAAGCCAACACCTCTCACAGGCCTGAGTATGTGACAAAAAACATACTTAGAAGAAAGGGTACGATAAAACTAAACTTTGAGGACCCTTTGCCTTTCCACCAATCAAGGGCAGTATCACCAATTTGTTCAAAGGAAATGGTGGTGGAGATAGTCCTTCATGAAACCGTTTGGGCTATAAGAAGGATTCCAACTCTCACAGCCGTGTATAATGTCAAGGATGGTTGGGAGCTAGAGAGGGAAAATGCAAAAAAATTATGAAAAATATGTCACATGGGGTGCCTGCACCTTCATTTTGGGCATCATGGAGTGGTCTAGCTCAAGAGGAGAAGTTAGCAATCAACATGGAATGTGGCACCAGTTCATGTGGTCTTTTAATGATAGTGTGGACCATACATGGAACATTTGTTCTTCCATTAAACACACACCGCCCAAGGTTCCACAGGTATGGCCAGTGGCACGAGGCACTAATTTGACCATAGAAGAAATCCACATATTAGAGAGTGGTGGGTTTGTTTTACAAAATGTGGCACAAGAGGTGGATGTTAACAAGGGCTCCTGTAGATATCGAAGAGGTGTTTCACAGGCTGCAAGGAAAAGGATAGACTCAGCGTTGGCTCTAGATGCAATGTGAAGGGCCATACAATGGTGAAGGCCTTGAAGCATGTGGTTTTCAATCTACAGACAGCTAACTCAAGTGTCATGCATGAGTGTTATGATATGCACATTGCAAAGAAATGGACTGTGCCACAGAAGGAAAAGCGTGTTTGGCATGCAAGCACCTATACTATGTGTGCCTCCAAGTGTTTGGGATGGATTCAAATGCCAACATGTTTATATGCCAACCCACACTCACTGAAGAAAACTTGCACATTGTATTTGGAAGCAAAAGAACTTTTCCAACACCACCTATATAGTGACCAACAATGCAATGCCAACACTATCTCTTAGCCCAACAACATTTTATTTTGTTGAGAAGTAACTGTTATAGAATCCATTTGGATGGAAAGCCTTTGGTGAATTTGTCTCTCTTAATTTGACAAGAAAAAGAACGTTTCCTAGAGTTAACACAATATAAGTGTACATTTGGATTACTTGTATCATATTTGTTGGGGAGAGCAGGGGAAGGGAGAGAGGGGGGGAGGGGAGGGAGCTATCAATGCATTGAAATTAAAGTTCTAAAAACATTGAGTGGCTACCCAAGCATTCACATTATGTGTATGTGTGTGTGTGTGTGTGTGTGTGTGATGTTTAGGATTAAAGAGAAGCATTTGTTACAACACATGCCATAATCTGATGTGAGGCATCATGATACAATGTGGACTAATCGCATGCATGAGAGAGAGAAAGTGAGGGAGGGAGGGAGATAAATACAGAGAGTGAGTGAGTGACTAATATATATATATATATATATATATATATATATATATATATATATATATATATATATATATATATATATATATATATATATATATATACATACATAGGTGAGAGGGAGAGAGAGAGAGAATATAGAGTGAGAGGGAGAAATTGCATGTACAACCCGAAACTGAGAAAGAGTAAAGACATGGAGTAATTCGTGAGAGAGAGACATAGGGGCAGAGAGAGAGAGAGAGAGAGAGAGAGAGAGAGAGAGAGAGATGTGGGCCGTGGCGTTCCATTCTTCCGAGGTGATCGCATGAATGAATCCACGTTACGTGCTAGAGAGAGAAATCATTTACGTGAGATGGAGTGCTATTTGATGGAGTGTGCTAGAAAGAGAAAAAGAGAATATACACGTAGAGGGAGAGAGAGAGAGAGAGAGAGAGAGAGAGAGAGTGTGTGTGTGTGTGTGTGTGTGTGTGTGTGTGTGAAGGCGGTGGTGGCAATTATGGAGGTGGTGGGGATAATGGTAGTGGTGGTGGAGGTGGAAACAGTATTGGCGGTGATCGTAGAGATGGTGGTAGTAGTGGTGGAGGTAGTGTAGTGGTGGTGGCAGCATTGACGACAATGGTAGTGGCAGTGGTGGTGGAGGAAGTTGTTGTGGTAGTGGTGGTGGAGGTAAAAAAAATCAAGGGGTGGCATAAGTGGACTATGTGGAACAAGAAATGGAGGTTGCCCAGAGAAGCTCGCTCAAAAGCTCACTTAAAAAGCTTGCTTCCCGCATGAACTCCAACCCAAGTGAGATGTGTGACAAGTCACCACCCTAGGCTACTCTACTAGCTCCTAAATTAATTTAGATGAAATCAAAATGACATGAAAGTTACACTATATGTGAACATATATAATTGTAACTTGATATGGGATTTAGGTTATAAAGTAACTTATTGCAATGACAAAAGGGAGTCTCTGCTATGGAAATGTCACTCATAGTTGGATCTCTCCTTCAAAACAAGGTTTAGGACTCCCCATGGAATCCGATAGGTCTCTAATTTTCAAGGACCATGGCGGCGTACTTGTTGTTTGTATTCATACAAGAAGTTACAATGTAGTATGCTAGCTTTTTATGTATATTGAAGTATAACCTCTTTGTTTGTATAGATTCAAATTCATCTTGTACAGCATCACCTCCATATCATAGTCATGCAGGTCATGTTGCTATGATGGGACCAAGAGAAGAGCTACTTGTAGCTTCATCTTATTATGAGGAGAAATGGATTCCATATTGGTGTGATAGGTGCTGAGGCTTGCATTGAAGGTCGTGACATTAATGTCTTTCACATGAGTCTTCTTAGAGTTTTTGTGCTACTCATGCACCAACACCCGCATACCGAAATTAGCCTATGGTTAGTGTTCTTTAGTCTTATCTTTATTTTCTTGGATACTTATAGCTACATATACATCTACCCTCTCATGGCATCTCTCGTATATTAATTGAGTGCATGTGACTCATTCACAGGAGTGATCCAAGCAATTATGCCAAATTGAAGAAACTATATGACTTGCAACTTGACAACAAGGATGATGTCATTTTTTATGATGATAATGGCATGACTGATTTTATTAATGATTTTTCTAGAGAACATAGTACAAGAAATTTTTATAAGGGTTGAATCACTTGATCAAATCTATGAAGGCTCAAAATTCTTATGGCTCAGCACATGATTGTGCTTATTCTTAACCTCCATAGTCATTATTCTTGGAGTAATGCATATGTTTTAACATTATTAAAGTAAGTGACTTCTTTATTCTCAATGTTAATTGCATTATTTACAAATGTCTTAATGCTTAAATCAAAATGTGGTTTTTTTTCCAAAAATTGCAAGCTATTATCTCAAAAGTTTTTGCATGCAAACAATGTTCTTTCTACATCAAGAGATGAGGTGAAGAAGATGCTACTACTACATAATATACGCATGTCCCAAGTATTTTGTAAAGAGGTAAATATGAGAGTGAGGAGAAATGCCCAAAATGTGAAGCACCTTGTTATAAATATATGAGGGAAAGGACTCCTTGCAAAGTACTTTGGCACTTTCCATTAGCATACCATATATAATATATAGTTTGGATGCTAGACTTAGCAAGATTGGAGGATTGGGGAGCAAAGAATGCAAGTACAGATGGGATTATGCCAAATCTCTAGGATGTTCTTGCCTTCAAGCATATCAATTAAAAATAGCTAGAATTTGAACAACATCTATGACACATTAAGATATATGTTTTCTTGGATGGTGTAAATCCATTCTCTATGTGTTCAAGAAGATGGTTTACTTGGCCAATAATTCTCATTAACTACAACTTTCCACCTTTTATTTGCTTTAAGAAAGAGAACCTATTATTTTCTCTCTTAAATCTAGAGAAACTATGTGTTAGAGGCACTAACGTATAGTTGGTACCTCTTATCAATTATCTTTAAGAGTTATGGTGAGGCATAGATGTTTTGGCATGTCAAAACAAGGAGATGACACAAGATTTAAAGCAAGTGGAGTTGGAGCATGGGCTATACATGACTTCCTCGATGGCTATGGATTTTGTGCAAGTATTGAATTGCCATTTTATAATATGTGTATTTTTTATTTTTTGGATTTTTTATACTTGTGCTAAACATTTTAGGATGGATGTAGGGTGCTCAATTGAAGGGTTATAAAGGTTGTCTCATATGCAATGATTGGCTAAAATTTGCACATAGTAAGCACCTTTAGAAAAACATATACCTTTGGCATAAATATTTCAATGGAAAGGTCAAGAATGGGCAATATCTAGCATCACAACTCACAACTTACATTCCCAAAGATCATTTACTACATCACAACTCACAAGTTAAATATTTCAATGGAAAGGTCAAGAATGGGCAATATCTAGCATGGTTGAATCCTATGGATTGTTAAGAAAAGTGGACTCAATGCCAATCATCACTCTAGAGTCAATTCTTGGAGGCAATGATGATAATGAGTGCCATCAAGCATGATCCACTCTGGCTCCCTCTATCTCTATATGGTTTTATTTTGAGTATTGGAAGGATTCAATAGTCTCTCACCTTCTTGAATCAATGCATATATTCAAGAACATAGATCATTCTTTGTGGAAACACCTTGTTGGCTTAAAGGACATAGAGGAAGCCACAAATGACTTCAAAGAAAAATATCACAAGCCCCACTTATGGCCCCATTAATATGATCAATCACAAAATGCAATCTATCCACATACCCATAAGATACAATGCCCCCTTGTAGAACATATTCACCATGGATGGCATGAGTCTTTCAAGCTAAAAAACAAATGACTTGCATAATTTCATCAAGGTAACCCAAACGTTCTTTTATCACAACACTACATTATTCTAATATGATAACTGATTTGATTGTAAATTAGCAAATGCAACATGTTCTTATTCTTGTTATTGATAGTTGCCTAGTGACTGGTGTTTGAGGCATTATCTATTGTATAGGGAAACTAGCAAGTTTCATCTCTTTTTTAATAGATAGATCACATCTAAAGAGATTGATACAAAGTCAATACTTCAAAAGAAAAGGAGTGCATTGAGCCCCTTTGCTTGGTAGAGAAGGAGCTACAAACTTATTTTTTTGATATTGAGGTCCAGATACTCATCCATCTTGTGGATGAGATAGAGATCACAAGTGTTGTTAGCACTCATTGGATGTTTTGGGTTGAGAGATTCATTGGATTTATAAAGGGCCTTGTTCACCAAAGAGTGTAACCAGAGGGTTTGAGTTAGAGTGTTGGGTGCTTGGAGAGTGCATGTAGTACCTTGATATAGAGTATCTTGAGCATGTTGATGAGGATTCTCCCTATGGATGGATGAAAGAAGAGTCTCTTACACTTTTAGATGAGGTATTATGTGGCAAGGGCATTTCTCAAAAGGTCTCATTCACAAAATGTGAGAACTTGTTGATGTTTATTATTTACAACTTGAAGTGTGTGCAAAGAATTGTGAAGAGTACATGAAGTTTACAACCCACCACGAAGATGAAGAGGTAGCAAATCTACCAAGATTGAACCTCCATCTGTTCTTTCATGGTTATTTCACTGTATTAGAGATGGAATTCTAGAAGGGGAAGATATAGTGATTAGTAGAGAGAGATTGGATTTGGCTATGTCGATTGAGAGGTAACATTTCTCATATTCATGTATATTTATTACGTTGTATAAAATTATAGTATTATTGCTTAAAATTTATGTACTTGATTTTTGCTATGTGGAATCATAGTCAATATATTTGCGAGTTGAACTATCGTGCTTGCAAGAAGGTAATATGAACTTTTAGATATACAAAAATGTGCCACACTTATGGATTAAGCATTTCTTCAAAGATATTGTGAATCTTATATGATAGATTGTATTGAAGGTTGATTTGTTTTGTGTTGGATACAAAGGGGCCAGAACCACAATGAGACAAGAGCCATTTGGTTTTTAATTGAATGATTCTTCAAAGCCATCTCAAAAAACCACTACAAAAAACATGAGAACCATATATTCTATTAGCATATTGTGAGTAGTCTTTCATCTACACTCCTCCAAATTCTCTCGATCCACAGAGACAAGTTGTGCATGTCAATCCTTAAGTATGATCGATGTATGACACCCCCAACTAGGCTCACTCATAGGCTCAAATCTTAGAAGAGTCAATCTAAGACAATTTCCTTGAGGACAACCCGACTTCTACCCCATTCCCTCACAACATTAGCACATGATGATTGAAAGTAGGGTTTTTCATGCCTTCAATATCTCTAATCACAAATATGTTAGTATTTGCACAATCGAGGCATCAATTTGGCCAGTTTTAGAGTAAGGGAGAGCTCAAAAGATAACCTAGTTGTGGTGGACTGATTGCCTAAAATGGACTCCATCACAACTAAGACAACAACAAAAAACCATGATTTGATTACTCTTGTTAATGAGTGATTGAAAAGTAATGTGATCACTTAAAGAGACCTAACAAAAATTGACTCCATCACAATTAAGACAACAAAAATCCATGATTTGATTACTCTTATTAATGAGTGATTGTATAGTGATGTGATCACTTCAAGAGACGTGACAAAAAGACCATCTATGCTAATGATCTCGTCAAGGGTGTGCTACATGAAAACATCTCTTTCCATTAATCTAGTTGGGATGTTCCATGAGGTGTTCTCATTTTTAATAAGAAAATGACCCTTTGGCCCATTGGGCTTCAAAACGTAAGGCCAAGAGGACAACCAAGACTTGAGTATTGGTACAAAAACAATGGGAAATAGTGATCATCCACTTTTGCAACTCAACCACTTGCCATGCTCCCATGTTTAGAATACTTGAGCCAAATGCATCTTGGGTGACCTACACCTATTCTCTTACATTGAATCATTCAGCTCGAGTGCATGAATATCACTTACCTTGAGTGATACTTATACTTATCATTCTCACATCTACCTGCATTTCTAAACCTTATTATTTAACAATTTTAAACGTGTAATACCTCTAGTTGTCAAGCTTCTAAAGGAGTTGTTGTTTCATAGCTATAATATTCGCTTAATAAATAGGGCCTTTACATTGTCTTTCATGGATAATTATTGAATCATTGTTCTTAGCTCCTCCTTTATATTGTTTTAATTGGTGTCCCTTGTCATTCTTACTACCTTGGGCTATTCTTTGGATTGTCTCCAAGATAATTTGATTAGTTCTATAACCTATTCGTATGTTAGCAGGATTACACCAAAGCTAATCATAAGAGTGAAGCTAACCACCCAAACCTAATGGTAGCTTCTCAATTTTTCTTATGAATGCCAATTCACTCCTACAAATATGTTATTCTATACGATGGGTGCAAGCCATGCCAAAACTACCTATGATCATTAGTTGTAGTTGGTTGGGATTTCAAATGGCATCATTTTTCTCTTACCCTCATAGCTTCAAAATACATTTCTTGGATGCTCTCTTTGGGAGGTAGTGAGGCACATTAGAATACCAACTCAATGTAAGGATAGCATTGATTAGGATACTTGAGAAATCACAATGGTTTTTGTATCCACCATTCAACCTACATGAACAATCATATCACATGAATTTTAGGCTATCTCAGTGAATTGTGCATTTGTATGAGAGAGGGGATGTAACTTATCTAGCATGCTAGTAGCTAAGTTTTCCACAAGTGACCCTTCTCCAACCCATCCACTCAAATTATAGCAATGTTGGTCACGCTCTCTCTCTCTCTCTCCTAGCTTCATGGTGTAAAATGACCTTGCCCTTATGACATTTCAATATTTTTTTGCATTTTGGCAATGTCCAATCGATGGATTCCAATTTGTAAACATCAATAGGAGATTCACAATTATGATGCTTTTTTTAAATGTAAAAAATATTATTTTTATAGTGCATTGCATAAGCGAGACAAACAACAATCACTTATGTGATACCCACAATTTTCCCCAATGTTGCTAAGCCCTCCTCTTTCTTGTAGTGAAAGTGTCATCACTTTTTCATCCAACAATACAATATTTAGGAAAATTTTAACAATTTTATGACTTGTTATATGGGCATGTACCATATCACATAAGTTGCACTATAACATATGAAGGACATATATACATTGAAAAAAGCTTTGGTCATACTAACGGTTGGTGCTAGTGTGATTGTCACAAAAATCACTGAAATAGCATAAGAAATTAGAGTTTTTAGCACATACGCCAATAAAAACCTTGATATTTTAGTTATTATCACATTTCCTTGGGCATAGTGATGACCATTTTTGTCTCATAAAGGACATGAATACCACTACTATAGGCTACTATAGGCATTACTACAGTCAATGGCTTAAGCGAAATTTGTAGCAACATGAGCTTTGGGCATTCTATAAGCGATGCATTTTACCCATACATCTAATAAGTGATATATTTAATACCTCAACTCTAATACTCTCATTTTCTCTCTTCCTCACATTGTCTCTCTCTCCCAACTTTCTTCCCTCATTCTTGTACTTTTCCTATTTCTTTCTTTTTCTTCATTGTAAGCAACATTTTAGAAAACAAATCAAACTTGAACTTTAATACTCCCTTTTCCTTTATATCTTTCTTAATCTCTCTTCCTCACTCTCTCTCTCCCTCCCTACCTCACTTGCTTTATATCTTTCTTAGTCTCTCTTCCTCACTCTGTCTCTCCCCCCCTACCTCTCTTCCTTTATTCATATAGCTTTCCTTTCTCTCTCTTTTTCCCTACTATATAGTCCTTTATATGGTATAATCAAGTATCCTAATCAGAATGTATAGTCCTTGGTGTGATTAGGGTAATCGGTGTACCTTAGTATTGCTATCTCACACACAGTTACTTGTACTCCCTCTTAAATGAATTATATTATCTCCTTCTAAATCACAAAAGCAAGAATGCATATTACTATGATGTGTGGGTCATAGTGATGTTGAAATTCACCCATTAATTGTTGTCTAATCTTGTTGTGTACATACACTCTTACATACAAGTTAGTAATACATTATATATGTTTCCAACTATTATTTGTGACATTAAACAAATAATGTATAATATGAGATGAAGTAATATCATATCATAATAGTAAAACATGTGTGTAAATATAAGAGTATCATGATGAATGAAAAACCTATCGAGACCGACTAATAAGTGAAATTATGATTCAAGTAATGAACAAGCAATCAATTATCACATGGAAGTGTAACTCAAGTTGCATCACCATTATCATCATTTGAGTCATAATGCTTGAATAATTACTATGCTAATGTGTATTGTAACATATCCCCTAGTATCATCCAGGACATGCCTTAGCAGTCCATCGGAAAGGATGTCTAGAAAACTCCGCCCGGCACTCCCATGGAATGTACGGGTTTTGGGATCTAGGTCTTCCCGCGTCTACCATGTAACAGAAGTATCCTGGCCGTTTCCCACTTAGGATCGACTGGAATTAGGGTTTTCCTATTTGGTCATTAGCTAACAGCAACTAGCGTCAGACCCGAGTGAACTACTTTACGCAGAAACGCCAGGTCTGAAGCGGATTCACGCTGCGCTTGGTTCAAGGAGAATGGGAAACGAGAGGGATTCAAAGCTCAACCTCTCTGCCATAAGGCATAGTCCCATTCCGTTCCCCTAAAACAGCGTAAATCAGGTAAGACGTAACTCTAGGTCATCGTTCTCGTTATTCGTTTTGATGATGATGTTCATTCCGCTGTTCTTCGAGATTTTTGAGAAAAGTTCCCAGCTAACCGGGACCACCCAACCGTAGAACGGACCCATGGTCCATCCTCCACACTTTCCTCGGATTGTTTTAGTTATGTAATTATCTAACGCATTAATTTGACATATAACATTTCATGAATTTAACCATTTACAATGATTCGTTGCGAAAGGAATAAGACTAATGGTGCAAGATATAATTTCTACACCTTAGGTTTTAACTAAAATATACTACTATAGTAAATGGATAATCTTTCTCCTAATTTATAATGCTTGATGCAATTTGAAGAAAACTAAGTTCTATACATTGTCATTCATAAGCTAAACTCCTTCGTTACAAATAACTCGAACAAATATATCCTATCCTTAACAATTTTTCTTTGCATGATCGACTTAAAACCAAATTAAAGCCAAGAAGAAAAACCTAGTTTTGGGGTGAGATATCCACATGGATACCGGGAGATGACCCTCTCGCAGCTACACCTTGGACTTTCTTGGGCGGCATCGTAGTTCGAATGTGAGATAGCCTTTTTCACTTTCTTTTGGAATTCCACCGTCTCTTTGAAAAAAAAAGTGTGTGGTTTTGCAACCACAAGAACCCTTGGAGGACTTTGACTTGGGGTAGAAGGAATAGAAAGCACTTATACTCCTTCTTTCCCTTTCTTTTATCTTTTTCCCACTCTTCCTCCTTCACTCATTCTTTTCACTCCCTCTACTTTCCCTCCCTATCTTTTATCTCACGGCTACTTTTTGTTGAGAGATCGAGCTCCACTCGTGATATGCCAGGGTGACCGTTGTGCATTTATGTCACCGACGTGTCAGCTGCAGATGCGGTTGGTACACCGCCCATGAATAATAGCTACATGACAGCTATCCTTATCTACTCTAGTTCGTGGCTCAGTTAGTATGCCACCTTAGTTAGTTGAGTTTGGTTTGAGACCCATATATAGGGTTCTTCTATTTCTATGTAAGTGAGTTCTTTTTGGCTTACACAACTAAGAAGAGGAAAACTGTTTTCAGCCTCCATCTTTGTGTGTATTCCCCCATTGTGCAAGCAAGAAAGCTACAAGTGAGACTCCTTCCTTCTCTCCCACAATCTTGACACTTTTTCCTTACGGGATATCCTTCGAGGCCATGATGATGATTTGGATTTTGAAGTTCAGGGGGGGAAAAAAATAATAATGGGGATACAGGGGATTAAGAAGAAAGCTTAGGGAGTTGGGGAAAAAAAGAGTTATGAGGGGGTGAAAAAAAAACCCTTTAGGGGAGTAAACCACGGGGGGGTTGGTTCCCAAAGCCTAGGAAAGGTTTAAGGGGGAAAGGGAATTTAAAACGTAGGGGAAGGGGGTGTGGTTCCAAAAAAACCATGGGAAGGGGGCTAAGGGGATTTTTAAAACCCGAGGGGGGGGGTGTGTTGGTTCCCAAGGCCAAGGGAGGGCCTTAAGGGAAAAATGGAATTTAAGACCTAGGGGGGGAATAGTAAGGAGAATTTTGGTGGGGAAAAAAGGCTTATAGAGCCTTAAGGGGGAAATTCCAGGGGGTAATCTTAAAGGCTTATAAGGAATTTTATATGGGAGGGGGGGAAAGGCTTAAGGATACCATATGAAGACCCTTTTAGGCAATTTGTGGGGAAAATGGGGCTTATGGAAAGCTCACAGGAAAGGGGGCTTCCTAAGGTCCTTGGAAGCTTCCTAAGAAGCTTCTTTTGGGGGGGGGTGTCGTGGAGAAACCATGTGGGCAATATGTGGCGGCCGTATTCGTTGGCAACTAGCGATGTCTTCTTCAGTCCCAGCGGCTTCACGACCCTCTGTATGGCAGAGCTGGAGACGTCTTTCTTCCCCATGCCTAATTGCTTCCATACAGCGATGATGCTCTCCACTCTCTCTCTCGACACGGCTGCAGCGTATGCTCCTCCACGACTCCTTCAGCCTCACGACGGCAGCTGGCAGACGTTCTGCGCAATCTTTCCCTCTTCACAACTTTAGCCTCCTCCTTCCCTCTGACAGCCTCCTATTATTATCTTCCTCCCCCGGCCTACAGCATTATGGCCCCTCATTAAGTAGTGGAGGGGAGGGGGATCTTCCCTCCCCTGCGTGTCATCATGCATGTTCCCCCTTCCTCATCCCAAGCTCCACCAAGGAGCTTAATGGCTCCTTCTATTTCCCTCCCCCTCCAGCTCGTCAGTTGGGTGGAGGGATGGGGGGGGGGAAATTTAAAAATTTTTAAAATCCAAAATCATATTCATTTGAGGCAGTTCACGCGGAATATTACATTCTCTCCCCCTTGGAGGAATCAAGATGTCCTCATCTCGAGATAAACTATGGATATTCATGGTTGAGAGAGCTTTCATCTATCCAAGTGGCATCCTCTTCGGGATAATCTTTCCACTAGACGAGGCATTCTCTCAGGGTTCTAGATCTTAACTGTCTTTCCCTAACATCTAAGATCCTATCCGGCCTTAGTTCAAGGACTCCTTGACTAGGCATTACAATTTGTTAGTCATCAAGTACATGATTAGGGTTGGGTACATATTTTTTCAATAGGCTGATATGGAATACATTGTGAACCTTTAGGTTCTCAGGGAGTTGTAATCTATAAGCATTGGGTCCTAGGCATTTGAGGATTTTGTATGGCCCACAATACCTTGGACTTAGCTTCTTGCATTCTCCTAGGGATAGAGAACTCTTTTTAGGGCGTACACGAATGAAGACCATGTCTCCTTCTTCAAAGACTCTATCTGGACGCTTCAAATCTGCGTATGCCTTTTGTCTATCCTTGGCCGCTTGTATGTCTTGTCTTATTGACTTTATTTGATCATCCATGTCTTCCAACATCTGTCTTGATGCTTCAACTCTTAGGGTTGGATCAGAAAAGTTTAGGGGACTTCGACAATCATGACCATACAATGCCTGGAAATGAGTCATCTGAATGCTCTGCTGGTAAGAAGCATTGTAGGCAAATTCAACCAAAGGCAAAAATTGAATCCACCTCTTCGGCTCTCGACAGCAGTATGCCCTAAGCATATCCTCGATGACTTGATTTACTCGCTCTGTTTGGCCATCCATTTGGGGATGGTAGGCGGTGCTAAAACAGAGTTGAGTCCCAATAGCTTCAAAGATAGCTCTCCAAAAGTGTGATGTGAAGAGAGAATCTTGATCACTAATGATTCTTCTAGGTAACCCATGTAGCTTGAATATCTCCTTGATAAACAATCTTGCAATGTCGGAGGCTTTATAATTTGTCTTTACTGGAATTAGGTGTGCAACCTTGGTAAGCATGTCAACCACAACCATAATGGAATTGTATCCTCCTTGGACTTGGGGTAAGCCCACAACAAAATCCATACTGATGAATTCCCATTTCATTTGGGGAATGTCAAGTGGTTGCAGTTTCCCTGGCATCATGACATGTTCGACTTTGATACGTTGGCAAGACAAACACTCAGTGACATACTTGAGAACGTCACCTTTAAGCCTCTCCCAATGATAACTCTTCCTAACTGCATTAAGAGTCTTAGCATAGCCAGGATGTCCTACGAAAGGAGAATCATGAGCTTCCCATAATATCTTCTACTTAAGTGACTGGCTTGCTATTATACACAGCCTTGTTCTGTAGTAGACAAGTCCATTATCAATGGAAAATTCCTGATACTTAGCTTGCAACTTCTGATTCTGCTCCTTGGTAGATATTTCCTTTATCATTGTTTGGTAGGCCAAATCATGGCATGCTTCCTCTCTAGCTAGTTCAAGTATAAGGTTGTTTGGCATAGATACTTTTGTAGCCAGAGATCGGGCTGTTGATGAATTTTGCAAGATTAGGGAATTTAGGAATGCCTTGCGATGACTGAGTGCATTGGCAACTACATTCTCTTTCCCTGGTCGGTACTTGATTTCAAAATCATATTCCTCCAATACTTCAATCCACCGACATTGCCTCATGTTGAGCCCGTTCTGGGTAAAAATCCATTTGAGACTCTTATGATTGGTTACTAGAGTCAACTTGTAACCCAACAGGTAGTGTCTCCAAAGCTTTAGAGCATGGATGACAGCTAGTAATTCCAGATCATGCGTGGCATAATTCTTTTCATGACTCTTCAATTCCCTTGAAGAGTATGCTACTGGATGACCTTCCTGCATAAGTACACACCCCAAGGCAAGAATGCTAGCATTAGTTACTACCTCGAACTCCTTATTGAGGCCCGGGAGTTTTAGAATAGGTGCTGATACCAAACTTTTCTTCAATTTGTCGAAGCTATTTTGTTCGGAAGTTGACCATGTAATGGAAGTCTGCTTCTTTAATAAGTCTGTAAGAGGTGCTGTAATCAAAGCATAGTTTTTTATGAAGACCCTATACCATCCTGTCAATCCAAGAAAGCTACGTATCTCTTTGATGGATACTGGTATTGGCCATTCAAGCACATCTCTGACCTTGGCTGGGTCTACTGATATTCCTTCTGATGATACTATGAATCCCAGATATTCAATCTGACGCTTGAAGAATGCACACTTCTTCATTTTTGCATACAGTTTATGAGACCTCATTGTCTCAAGGACAATCCGAAGTTGAGGTTCATGATCTTCTTCCTGTTTAGAATAGACTAAAGTGTCATTGAAGAAGACAAGCACGAAATCATCAAGATATGGGCTAAAAATATCATGCATTAATCTATTGAAGGTGGCCGGTGCGTTTGTAAGCCTGAATGACCTAACTAGGAACTCAAAGTGCCCATATCTTGTATTGAAGGCCATCTTTAGAATATCTGCTTCCTTGATCCTTATCTGATAGTAACCTGACCTGAGATCAATCTTGGAGAAGATCTTTGCACCCTGAAGACGATCAAGAAGCTCATCTATTCTAGGAATAGGATACTTGTTCTTGACTGTTGATTGATTCAACCCTCGGTAATCAATACATAGTCGAAGTGTCCCATCTTTCTTTTTCTCGAATAGTACTGGAGCTCCCCACGGTGAGTTGCTAGGCTGGATGTAACCCTGATCTAACAGTTGCTTGAGTTGTTCCTTCAACTCAATTGCTTCTAATATGGACATTCTATAAGGTCTCTTTGCAATTAGTGTAGCTCCAGGCACTAGCCTAATCTCATGATCTACTTCTCTTGGAGGCGGAAGTTCAACCAATTCCTCAGGGAATATGTCAGCGTGTTCCTTTAGCCAAGAAGGTCCTTTATGAGACTCTTGCTTTTGATCTAACTTGTTGAGTTTGATCACGTAAACGGGTAATCCTTTTCTGACTCCTTTTATGATTCGAGATACTTTGGCTAATTGGATTCTTGGCACTCCTACCTCACCTTGAGTTGTGACAAATTCCCTTTCAGAGTTTCGAAAGGAAACTTGACCCTTTCCACAATGAATGTGGGCGTCATTGGGCTTAAGCCAATCCATCCCGAGTAGACACTCATGGATACCTAAATTCATGACTCTAAATTTGACTAAAGTCTTCTTTCCTCCCAGAAAGAATTCCACCTTAGCAGTTTGCATGGTATAAGTTACCTCACGACCGTTTGCCAATTCCACAAGCAGGGTAGGTGCTTCTACTGTGGCTATTCCTAATCTTCTTGCACATGCTCGTGAGATAAAGGAATGTGTACTGCCACAATCGATCAAGGTTTTGAAACCTTTACCTTGATAGTCCGACAGTGTCTAAATCACCGAGAACTCGCGATTCGGTCCTTTCTTGTGTAAAGCGGCATGGACTGTCGCTCTTTCGAATTCTGCTTCCATAGTCGGATCTTCCTCATCTTCTTCTTCGCATCTTTGCCTATTGGCAATGTAGGCAGTTCTTCCTCTTCCACGGGTGGCGGCTCCTTGACCGCGGCCTGCACCTTGGAAAGGCATTTGACGATGTTCTCCACTGAGCTTGGGACATTGCCTCTTGAAGTGACCGGGTTCGTTGCAATGGAAACATCGGAGGTTTCGGCCATTAGTTTGAGTAGGAACAAAGTTGTTGACGTTATTTGTCCTTGCTTTCTTCTTTTGTCCTTGATTATGACCTTGAACTCTCTTCATTTGAGGTCTAAATGCTCCTCTGTTCAGGTCACTATAGGACCAAGTTTTGTTACCCCTTGGTCTATCTTGCACCTCCTGAATTATAGGCGCCGCTCGAATGAGTGCATTCTAAAGATCTGATGGACGCATAGATTCGAGACGGGTATTTATGGGCGGATTTAAGCCTGCGCAAAATTTGGACACCTGCTGCGTTATGTCCATCTGTGGCGCATACTTTAAAAGTGAGACGAATTTAGAGTAGTATGCGTCAAGAGTGAGTCCTAGCTATTTGAGCTCATAGAACTCGTTCATTTTCTGTGTACGATATGCAGGTGGTAAATATCTTCCCTACACGGCTTTCTTCAACTTCTCCCAGGTAACGGACACCTCTGAAGTCCCTTGATCCCTGCACCATTGCTTCCACCAAAGTCTGGCTTCGCCGGTGAGTTTTAACTTGGCGAGCATGGCCTGATTGGTAGGTGTAGTACCAGCTGCTTCAAAGTAATCCTCCATGGATTCAATCCAAATTTCAGCATCAACCTGGACGAATCTGCCTCTCTTGTCAAACTCGGGTGGCTTTACCTGCTTGAGGAGGAACTTCTTCTCCTGGGTCACAGCAGTACTTGATGTAGGAGGCGAATTTGGAACCTGTACCTGGGGTTGTGCCTGGATAAGAGTTTTCTTAAAGTTATTATATGATAATCGATGATGGCTTATGTTTCATTTTTAGTTCAGCTATCTCGTAAATAATGAAGCTACTTAATTTTTTAACAACTCTTATGCACAACCGGATATTGATAAAAAGAAGTATTTATTTGTATTTACATGGGCATAGCCTTATACAATGTTCCGTGTGATGATAATCCAATCATTACATTCAGTTTGGGGAGAACAACATTGTATTGCATTTATCTACAGGAACTGTGTAATAGTAGGGTTTTGGGTCATGGATCTTTAGGAATCGATAATTCATTGGAAGTTCAGGATACCCTTTCCATTGGAATCCATACTTCTCATGGCGGCCCAACACTTTAATCCTGTTGGCTAGGATTACACGAGTTACTTCCTCATATACATATGAGTTCATTTCAACCATCCGACCTTGAATATGTAAAGTCGAATTTACGTGAGCTTCCACAAAAATGAACAGCTTCACGACTTTCAAGTCTTCCAACCACTTGATCCTTTTTAGGTTGGTAAGCAAACCGATGGGCGGCTATATAGTAGATTCCTGAAGACCCCATCCATCTTCGTTCTATGTATAAAGGCGATGGATTATAAAGCTGCTCCAGGATGTTCATCATCCCAATTCTTTGTCTATAAAGCGGAGAATCCATTGCAGTCATAAACATGACCCAAAATACCAAAAACTTGTTCCACGCTTCATAATTCTGCAAGACAGCATTGAAGGTGAGAAAATGTTTGGACAGCAATAATTTCTTTACTTTATTTTATTGAGATCTCATAAAAACAATTTCGTTGTTGGTCGGCTCTGATATCAACTGTAACGTGTCCCCTAGTATCATCTAGGACACACCATAGCAGTCCATCGGAAAGGATGTCTAGAAAACTCCGCCCGGCACTCCCATGGAATGTATGGGTTTTGGGATCTAGGTCTTCCCGCGTCTACCACGTAGCGGAAGGATCCTGGCCGTTTCCCACTTAGGATCGACCGGAATTAGGGTTTTCCTATTTGGTCATTAGCTAACAGCAACTAGCGTCAGACCCGAGTGAACTACTTTACGCAGAAACGCCAGGTCCGAAGCGGATTCATGCTGCGCTTGGTTCAAGGAGAATGGGAAACGAGAGGGATGCAAAGCTCAACCTCTCTACCATAAGGCATAGTCCCATTCCATTCCCCTAAAACAACGTAAATCGGGTAAGACGTAACTCTAGGTCATTGTTCTAGTTATTCGTTTTGATGATGATGTTCATTCTGCTGTTCTTCGAGATTTTTGAGAAAAGTTCCCAGCTAACCGGGACCACCCAGCCGTAGGATGGCCGGACCCATGGTCCATCCTTTGCACTTTCCTCGGATTGTTTTAGTTATGTAATTATCTAACACATTAATTTGACATATAACAATCAGCTTCTTTAATTAACCCTATTAAGCACTGGTTCCTTCACGTAATCTTATCACGTGACATAGAAAAACAGTATCAAGCAATTTCTTTTAACATTTCATCATTTTATCTTTGAAATACAAGGAGTTCCGCCCGTAGGCTTGTCCATAATCTGCCCCAAGGCTATCCAGTAATCCCCAGGGATCACTATTCCAAGCTTCCGCCCGTCAACTAGTATGCGGGCCTCGAGATCCAATCTCGAGTCACGTTAGGCTCTTGTGCAGGACTCGGAAGGCGAGGGATTTACGGCCAGAGAGCCCCCTCGCACCCAACCGTCCTCCTGCTCCAAGTAGAACTCAACGGAGAGACCTCTCGCAGCGGGTTTGGTCCACGTTCCCAACGCGGTCAACAACCCCCTTGGTTAGGGTTAGGTAGGTAGTCGGGGGTAACTGAAATTGCCTCTTCCTTCAGGCCTTTAACCTAAAGTATAGGTACTCATTTAATTTGTAATTCATAATTCAAACAAAGCCCTAAAATCTCTAGCAAGCACAAACATTTCCATTAAACAACCCAGTTGTTTGGCAAATTGCTAAGGAAGTATTCTTTCCTTTTTGAGTGTATCAGCACTCGTTCCCAAGGTGTCTTGTAAATTGGCAAGATCTTTTACATTCCGGTGTAGGGCATACCCAACTTGGTTAACCCTAAAGTTCCTTAGATATGCTAGTTTCCGGTTTACAACTTTCCTTATTTAGAAGGATATCCAAAAATACATCTTTTTGCAAGATAACTTGCGTAGGGATCTGCCATCCTTGATGAGGGTTTTTACCATTTCTCCTTGTGAATCAATCATAAGACTAAATGATTTCGTACTTGTTGCGCAAGTCCTGCAATGGAATAATTTGTTTAGATCCTTTAAGCTGACGTATGTCAGGCCTAGGGTTTCTTCTTTTAAGAACCTTAGGGACAAACCCTAGTTCCTTATCTTTACGAATTTGTTGTCCCTACAGTAAGGAAAGTAGTCAAGTATTTAGGGTATGAATGTTTCTATGTTTAGATTGGTTCAGTCATCTTTTGGAAGGTAATATTAATCGTCTTGTCACGGTTTTGCTATCCTTGTGACAATTTACTTTCCAATCAGTATACTTTAATTTAACTTCCATTTTCCTTAAAGATGAACTCATGCCAAATAACAACAATTGCCTTGCTAAGATGTCCAATTAGCAAAGATAACTCCCTAGTAATTTGAGCATCGAAAGAAACCTTTCATGAATTTAACCATTTAAAATGATTCGTTGTGAAAGGAATAAGACTAATGGTGCAAGATATAATTTCTACACCTTAGGTTTTAACTAAAATATACTACTATAGTAAATGGATAATCTTGCTCGTAATTTATAATGCTTGATGCAATTTGAAGAAAACTAAGTTCTATACATTGTCATTCATAAGCTAAACTCCTTCGTTACAAATAACTCGAACAAATATATCCTATCCTTAACAATTTTCTTTGCATGATCGACTTAAAACCGAATTAAAGCCAAGAAGAAAAACCTAGTTTTGGGGTGAGATATCCACATGGATACCGGGACATGACCCTCCCGCAACTACACCTTGGACTTTCTTGGGCAGCATCGTAGTTCGAATGTGAGATAGCCTTTTTCACTTTCTTCTGGAATTCCACCGTCTCTTTGAAAAAAGAAGAGTGTGGTTTTGCAACCACAAGAACCCTTGGAGGACTTTGACTTGGGGTAGAAGGAATAGAAAGTACTTATTCTCCTTCCTTCCCTTTCTTTTATCTTTTTCCCACTCTTCCTCCTTCACTCATTCTTTTCACTCCCTCTACTTTCCCTCCCTATCTTTTATCTCACGGCTACTTTTCCCTTACGGGATATCCTCCGAGGCCATGATGATGATTTGGATTTTGAAGTTCAGGGGGGAAAAATAATAATAATGGGGATACGGGGGATTAAGAAGAAAGCTTAGGGAGTTGGGGAAAAAAAAGAGTTATGAGGGGTGAAAAAAAAAATATTTATCCAAAATCATATTCATTTGAGGCAGTTCACGCGGAATATTACACATTTATAATTCTAAATGCATGGGTTTAGCTTGACCATGGGACCAAGGTATTGGTTCATGTATCAAGATTGCTATAAGATGCACCTCAATGTTGGTCGTACTGTACTCAAGCATATTGACAATACGTATTCATTTTTAGAATCTTTGGTATTCATAAGATCATGCATTGTGCTTTTGTAAGATAATGGTTAAATTCTATTCTTTTAGCCTTGTCAAGCTACAAAAGTGACCTCAATGTTCTCTCTTCTCAAGATTAGACTATGCACCTCAATGTTGATACAAGAGGCACCTCAATATTGCCCTTTTCAACACTATAAGATGCAATTTAATAATTGGCCTTAATGTTTTCTCTTCTCAACATGAGAGAATGCATCTCAATGTTGATACAAGATGCATCTCAATCTTCCTCTTATCAACATTGTACGATGCAATTTAATATCAAGAATGTATTTAAGTGTTTTCTAAAAGTGGAGAACGTGCTTTTAGCCAATCATACTAATTGCATATTTAGGACCATTATTCTATCAATAGCTTTAATTCGATAACTCAATTCAAGTCTACTACCCTTATTACACTAATGTGCACTAAGACTAGTACTTTGACATCAAAGTAGTTTGGTGCCACAGCTTAGTTAAGCTTGACTTGTTTAAAATCTTTTATAGTAAAATTTGAGTAGCTTTTGTCATCATTTTGCACTTTGACATTGACATAAGAATTATTTTTACATTATACTTAGATTTTTGTCAAGTTATACACTTAGAGATCAATGATAGTTTTTGTCATTCCACTTAAACATTGACATGAAAACTACAATAACATTGTTCTTGGATTACTGTCAAGTTACACACTTAGAAATCAATTATGCTTAGAAATAGTTGTACTTTGTGAACCTAATTCATGTCAAGTCCCCTTAGAATAGGGTACACTTGTACACTTTGACATCATATTATTATCATTTTTTCACTTCAAAATTTGACCTCTTTCATGTCAAGCCCCCTTAGAATAGGATACACATTGACACCCAATGAAAGCTTGTGAAGTCCCCATGGATGATGGGCACACTTTGGCATCTTGACTCAAATTCAAGTTTCAATATGGATAATCAAATCATATGAATTTCCAATCGTGTTGTTATCATTTTCCATATCAAAATTGGCATGAAAATTACTTTAACATTGTACTAGATTTCTAACGATATACTTTGATCTATTTCAAGTCAAGCTCTCCCTTATAATAGGGTACACATTTATACACCCAATGAAAGTCTTCCAAGTCCCCTTAGAATAGGGTACACTTTGACGTCCTAACTCAAATTCAAGATTCGTCATGGATAATTAAATCATATGGATGGTTTAAAATTGATAAAATATTTTGTTCAATATGATACACTTAGATATCATAAGATATATGTAGGGAGCTACATGCTAGATCATAATAATTAATAATGTATTATTATAGACATGTTTCTTGCAAGACTTCTACACATGGTCTTCCTTATGCCAACTTAGAGGAGTATTGATTGCTTCCTACTCATGGTAGACTATCTTGTAGCCTTCAACTTCTTGCTCATGGTAGACTGTCTTGTGGCCTTGTTGTCAAGCACTTCATGATTGAAGAATATGACTCTTTTGCAATCCCTACTTGAATTGACATCTTCATAATCATACACTACTCGTAGTCCCTTAAGAACTCCTCTGTATATATCATCTAAATTGTCACAACACCATGTGTGTGATTACTATGTGAAGGAAAATCAATAGAATATCCTTGTTTGTGATTATAATATGACTTTGCTTACCAAAGGATTCTAAAGACATTGTATAGCTCTTCTAGGTGTTTAGTAAAAGTGATTTAACGTTAGCTTTGTATTTCATGATGCTCTCCAACCACATGAGTAACCATCATATTGTTGAGAAACATGTAATATGTTAAGTGATAGATTAGATTTTTAGTGCCAAAATTTGTTTACTTTTTGACGTAGATGCATGTAAGGTATTTTATCTTCTAATGACTACATACTTATACATCAAGGTAGGACATTTTCTCATTTATTGCTAAGGCATTTAGCATTGTCTTCACACAACTACATTACAAAGTAAAATATTAGTTATGTATTTTTTGTGACATTGTGCTAACTATTAGCATCTCAACAAACCATGTTCATATTTGAGATTATCTTAAAGCTTAGCATGATGTTTTGTTAACTATCAATAGCATCCCAAACTGTATTCATCTTGTACGATAAGAAGACTTCAATGCCTCTATTCAGTTTATTGCTATTGTGTTGGCTTTGCAAAACATACATTTTTCTCTTTTGTCTTCTTCATGAGAACAAATCAAAACATGTCATGCCTTTCGATGTAAGTAGTATGCAATAAACTAGTAAAAAACTTTATACGCTCTAAGTTCATTATGTGTGTTTGATAATGAGTTAGCATGTAAGGTCTTTTCTCATAGATATCCACTAAAACAAGACTCCAATGATTGCTATGTCATGCACATTAGATCCACTAAAGCAAAAGTAATTTAATTAGTGCAATCATGCACATCAAATTAATTGTGAATCAACATCTCACAATCTCTTAGATATATATTTTATATTTTAAAGGTAAAATGATAGTACCTATCATTATAAGAAAAAGCTAGTTTATCAAAGTTCTTGATACTATAATGTTGAAAAAATCTATCAACTCCAAGACATGATCACAAAGGTAGTGACACTAATGGGTCTATGACCAATAGATTGTTTTGTTGCTCAAGACTAAACTCCGACCTTAGAATCCTATATCCCATTGCAATCTAGAAGTTTGACTTATATAATAAGCGTGTGAGATTTAAAAATTACAATGTTTATATTAGTACCTCAAATATGCAAACATTATAGGATCTAATACATATGTGTTCTCAAATTGCAATATACATACATCAACCTCCCGCAACTCTACTTTACTTAGTCTATCTATGTCATATATCTCTATTGCTATGGAACCAAAAAGTTGATCTAGAGTCCCTATAATATTTTCTGATAGCAATATGAAGAAAAATACTTATTTTTAGTGGCCAAATCATAAATTCAAACTTTGGGTCCCTAGAAAACAAGTATATCAAATTTAGTGTTATATTTATGCACATTGAAATATCAACCTTGAAATATCAACCCTCTCTCTTTGAGATGTCTTTAAAATAGAGCTTGAACCCTTGGGCTAGATAGTTTTCAACTTGACTTGTGAGGAAGAGAGTTATCACTCTCTCTTTGATCAAACAAAGCTTGGCCATGTGCTCAAAGCTTATGCCAATCCTCTCTCATTGAGATATCTTTGAGGTAGAGCTTGGTCATATGCTCAAGCCCAACCCTCTCTCATTAAGATATCTTTGAGGTAGAACTTAGACATATGCCATTGAAGTTTTACTTGGGGTAAAGGTCTATCATGTCCTCAAGTAGAGCTTGGCTGCCATGGTAGAGTTTCTATTTGGGAGCCATGTGATAATGATTACCTCAACTCTCTCTTTGAGATACAAGAAAATACAGCATGCACATTATTAATGTGTACATGATTTAAGAGCTCAACCAAAGACATGTATGATGGATGATGTGGATAATTATTTATCCCCTTATTATGTAAAAAATTTTTACTCCACTAATAATTGATAAAAGCCATACAATAAACGCAAAGGAAACCAAACCATGAGTATCTTTATTATCATCCATGTGTCAACTATACCAAATAATTGTCATTTTGTACATGGATAATATAGATAATTATATAGCCCCTCAATGAAGGAATACTTTACTCCACTAATATACAATACAAGCTTTTAGAAAAATACAAGAGGAATTAATATGGTGAGAATCTGTATCATCACCAATAATAATTTTACATGTAGTCTTTCATTCATGATATAATGCCTGATGGCACATTATAGATAAATTATAGCAAGTGTCTTCTTAAAGATGCTTGATTCCATTAGTGCCTTCATGGCATAAGCATTCTCCTCATGATGTTGGAATGTGTTAGCTAAGAACACAACCAAAAGATGGTATAGTTAATACTAATTTGAGACATGATATAGTTAATACTAATTTAAAAACTCATCGAGTAGTTATAAAGGCATAAACTTGTTATATGTAGATACTTACATGGTTAGCTATGATTAGCTTCTAAATCCATATTGATGTACCAGCCTTTCCAAGAATTTCTTTGTGACCTCTGCAGTCATCCCACTTCTTTTTTTGCAACTCAACATTTTTGCTCGCCCTATCAATTGGATAAGTCTCATTCTACGAATTCTATAAACTTCTTTTCAAAGAATCTATAGAATGTGTTGATCAATTACAACTAGACTTATAGTTCTACCTTCCATGAGATTTATAGGAGACAATCTCTTTGTGTGAGAATTTTCATTTTACCATCTATTGTTCATAAAAGCAGTGTAATCAAATGCCTAAAGGTATTCAGGTTGCCGGGATTGGGTTTATGGTGGTCCTGCTCACACACAACCTCTCTTACCTAGTTGTACCAAGTTTTCCCTTCATATAGAGGTATTTTTACATATTGGTTGTCTGTGATAGCAATTCGCACATTAGAGGCATCATTCAACACAAGAAGCTGGTAGGGAAGTAAATGCCTTATAAGCATGTCATCTTCCTTTTCTTCAATATCAAAAGTGGATGGAAAGATGTAGTTCACACTTGGTGTCACACAACCCTTATAAGGATCATCATCAATAAGGATGGTTCATTTAGCATCACATCCAAATTTCATAGCCATTTTTGCTAAGGACTTGAACATTGCTTCAACACCTAACTTCCCTAGTCTATACATTGTCATTCTCTCAAAATTGTAATAGTGCTCCTTACTCCAAACGACAAAGAAACCTAAAGCAAGCCCCTCTCACCTACTTTTTGTTGTAGACTTCTAACCATTGACACGACATTATGCTATTGTCAATCGACCTGATTCCAATATGAATCTTTCTAGCAAAATATTCAAGAATTCCATACAACCAAGTCAAGGCACTAGATACTTGTTAGGGATATACATTATAGATTCGTGAAGTAGTGATGGTTGGATACAACACCTGAATAATAAACTATTCAAATCTAGTACCACTATTAATACTAATTTCTCCATTGTGATCGATGTTATAGAAATGATCACAATGGATTGGGAAGTTGAACTCATATCAACACATATTATGCATAACATAAGACTTCAATATTATAGAATTGAATTAATCTCTCCCTATCTTGAAATAATATTTTTTAATTTCAATATACAAGTAGCACATAAACATTTAAACCCCCTTGAGGTTGAACTTGGCCCTACGGGCAAGACAGTTTCAACTCTCTCTTCATTATATCTTTTAAGGGTACATCTTGGCCATGTGCTTAAGCGTGGCCTCAAGGCCAAGAAAGTTTCAAATCTCTCTTTGAGATCTTGAGGTCAAGCCAATTCATGCAAGCTCTACACGTTTGAAAATAAAAAAATCAATAACAAATAATATATAAATCAGGAAAATTTTAAGAAAAATAGAAAAATTTTACTTTTATGCATGAAAATTTACAAAAATTTATGAACATGTTTGTGAATCTATGATGGGGCTAGGTCATGAGGTTTAGCCTCAATTTATCCCCATTATTTATATTATAGTACACATTTATTGCTTTTCGTATTAAAAAACACATTAAAAATACTCTCTACACCTACCAATGAATGCAAAACCATAAATGGTAGGGGAAAAAGGGTTATAGAAAGTTGAATATCATGTGGAATGCTGATTTTGTGCATATCTTGATATATAGGATTCATTTGTTTTGAGTCTCTAAAAAAGGGTAGTAGCATGAATTATTTCGGTGCTACCTTAGCAACAACACACTGCATTAGGATGAAATCATGAAAAGAATTGTTTGTGCACATCCACACTATTTGATCTAGAAGTTTACTTGTTTGTGCACATAAAGACATTCACTTTGCATCCACATCTTATAGATGGTATCATAACAATTTTCTCCTAGATGCATAGTACTTGTTCTCAAACAATTGACCCACATTGAGTGCGAGGTTCCCTAAGCCGTAGGTTTAGATTATGTTTCCTTTGGAGCCTGATTTGGTAAGGATTGAATTATGTCCTAGAATGAATATTAAAAGAGAGGACTATATTTCACATGTACTTTATGTTGAAACAACATATACTAGGGCTAATCCTTGGGATATATAAGAGCTGTAGTGGGCCACAACGATAAGTTGGGGGATACTCCCTATGTGTGTGATACAAAATGCTAGACACCAATATGTTTGGGTGCTCCAATTGCTTGGAGTTGGAAAGGGCAACACATTGGACTACGATTTAGAAATAGTATTTTTAAACACATTCTTTGGTTAAATTAGTTTATATTGTCCATACGCTCCTCCTCATTGCTGCGAGGCTGTGGGGTTTTTTAGGTGAGTTGAGGAGGCTCAGCTAGAGTCCTAGAGCCATTTTTTGGTCCCAACACTTGCCACCCCAAGGAAGATCCGATGCTTCGAGATTCCCTGTTTCAAGGACCATTGCATAACAACAAAGCTTTCCATTTTCATAAATCCAAAAATAAGGGTTTTCTCTATAACATGCATCAGTACTTGAAAGAACTTGAAATACAACTAGAAATTCCTTAGCATCCTTGATGCACGCCCCCCTTGGTTTGATCAATTATACACATACCTAATTATAGACTCTCTACTTTGAAACATCTATCCAAGAAAAAATTACCCTTAATTTTGATACTTGCCATGCATACTTGCCATTTAAGATGTTGTTCTAGATCCTTAATTGCACCCATGTGATCTACCAACAACCATTTCACATACGTTTTTGCATATGAAGGAAACTTGATATTTGATCTTCCAACTTGAATCTTTGATTTAATCCAATCAACACACATTTCTTACAATTTATTATATATACAATCTTGAATCATAAATTATTTACATAATTATTTCCAACTATTACATTTTTAATTAGTAAATGTATTGAATATAGGAAGTAGTTCCACTTGCACAACTTGATCCTACTTTATCTTCTTCACCCTGCTAGCTATATCAATATTATCTGTATCTTTGACACCCTTTGTAAGAAATATCATTTTATGTATAATCTTTGTCTATAGCATTTTTATGTCATTATCTACTAGTCCAACCAAGCAATGAAAAGAACTAGCAATTGGTTTTTTCCCATCCAATTTCCCTTCCATTGCTTAATCTAGAATTTTGAGCCATGTCTTATAGATGACTTCTTCACGCATGACCATGTGGGAAAGCTTTTGTTGAAAGCTTGAGCCGATGCTCATCTCAACAATACTGACAAATTTCTACATAATACAAGTGAAAAAATGATCAATTTTTTTCTTTAAAAGGTGGTGCAAATAAAAAACAATACCTCTAATACAATAATTGAAAGGATAACTGATTTGGAGTACTTACATCCCATTGTTGGCAACTTTCAACAGACTTGCTCACATTTGGTGCAGATTTTGAAGCCTTCCATAGGTTATCCATTGGGATCTCAAGTGCTCCAAAGTGCTCTTGTATGGTAGTTTCTCCAACTGCTCTCGCATTTCTTCATTAGATAAGATAGATATAACAACCAATACCTCTGGAGGGGCATCCACCACAATACGTGCAATTTTCCTGATGTAATGCTACTTAATACTCTCATTCTCATATGAATTCATTCTAATGAGTACTCTTGTAGCATAAATTGAGTGTTAGCCTCCTAATATGTAGTAGAAATAATTGTCCAACTCCTCTTCTTTCACTAACTATCTTGGTCTAGGAACGGCTTCCTCACAAGAGCTTTTATATATTGGCATTAGATATACATAAGAAAAGGTTGGCCCCTCTAATTGAAACTTGCTCAATGGATAATCTATATACACCCACTCCTTTAGCCTACAAATGTATTGGGATATGGAGCTTCTCTACATTTTACTATTGGAATGGAGTATCGTTTGTCAAGGTCAAATGTAATGTCTTGGGGCCCTTGACTTATTTTTTAGCTTTGCAGCATGTTGCTCATAAACTTTTTGTATCAATAAAGGCTTGTGATCCTCAGTTGGATCTAGTGGATTAGTTGGAGAAATGCTCACAAGTGCTAGCCCTCTTACTTGTGAAAATTGTCATTTTGGTGGTGCTAGATCTCCTGCTTTTGATGATTGTCCTTTTGGTATTATCTTAGTCTTTCGTGGGGCTTTCTTCTTCATACTTTCAAATGCTAGTACAATTTCATCCGTGGTTGGGCTTTCATCCTAGCATACAAGTTCATATCCCTTAGTAAACATATAATCATCAGTATCCTACCGCATTTTTTCCACATTGTATACTTTAGGGAGGAGTTGATAATTGAATTTTCCAACAATGACATCAAGGAAAGGTAATTCCTCTTCATTAGTGACCCTTCCAATAATAACTTTCTTTACTTGTCCAATGTCATCCCAATTTGGCTCGTTGTCCTTGTCATTTAGTACAAACAAGTGAGGCTTGTTGAAAATTTCACTATAAGGAATAAATACGTCTATGTACTAAGACTTCACATCAAAATATGCAAAATTCACTAAAGTGGGCTCTTCCGTAATTGATGCCTTTCTTTTTGAAGCCGTTTGTTTAGGCACATTACAAAAAAAAGTATACAATGTAGTCTAAGTTACTCCCAAAACAATGAGTTGAATGTAGACACAATCATAACTTTATAAAGACAAAAAATAAAATAAAACATATAGTTGTAATTAGCCATACATGCAATAAATTTAAGCCATATCCCTTAGGATGCTAATCTTTGAATACAATGTACATTGAGATAATCCAAAAGCAATGATTTCAATGTAGACTCAATTAGAACTTCAAAAATCCATATCTGTAACAAATTTAAGCTATCTCTTGGGATATAGAGCTTTGCTTAGTCCTCTCTCCTCTCAATGTCTATCATTTGATTTGCATGCTTGTTTAGCTTCTCATCTCAAGTTTATCAATTTAGGTTTCTTACCTTTTCCTTTTTTGTGCTTCACCTTATAATTTTTCTTCAATGTGAGGGGTACAATCCTAGCATATGAGCTATATCTTGGAGATCTCTCTAGGTGCAGGGCATGGCAATGCACTCAAGTCTAACATGGAGAGTGTACAATCCTCTTCTAATGGAACGTGCTAAAGCCAAAAATTCATGGTTGGGATATCTAAAGAATAACAATATAGATTCCAGACATGTGAGTTCTCATTGTGCAAGATAGTTATCACTCTCTCTTGGAGATCTCTTGGTATAGAGCTTGGCCCTATGCCCATGTGTGAACCTAAGTGAGATTGTTTCTTTGGTGCAAGGTCATTACCTCTCTCTTGGAGATCTCCTTGGTGTAGAGCTTAGCCATGTGCTCTCATGCATGAACTTGAGTGAGATATCTCTAGCCCGGCAATGAGTGCAACATAGTTTAGATAATATTGATACAAATTTAGGACATCATTGTTCTCCTTACATAATATAGTCATCTCTCTCTTCGAGACAAGGGCATGGGAGCTCTCCTTGTGCAATATAATTATCTCTCTCTTGGACATTTCACCGGTGTAGAGCTTGGTCCTACACGATCACACTTAGACATGAGCGTGAGATTCTTTCTTCTCTTTGATGTACTCAAGTCTGGCACTAGGGGTAATATGTCTCAAGTCTTGATGGATATCTCTAGAATGGCATTGAGTTCTCCTTGTGCAAGATAGTTATCTCTCTCTTGAAGATCTCCTTGGTGTATAGCTTGGCCCTCCACTCATGCCTAGACCTAAGGGTGAGATTGTTTCCTCTCTTTGATACATGAGCTTGGCCTTGCGGTCATGCTTGAGCCTCAGAGTGAGATTTTTTCCTCTCTTTGATGCACTCAAGCCTCGCACTAGGGTTAAGATGTTCCAAATCTTGTTGGATATCTCTACCATGGCACTAGATAGTCTTGACAATACTGATACAAAATCAAAACATGGGAGTTCTCCTTGTGCAATATAGGTATCTCTCACTTGTAGGTCTCCTTGGTGTGGTGCTTGGCCCTACACTCATGCCTAGACTTGGGAGTTCTCCTTGTGCAAGATAGTTATCTCTCTCTTTGAGATCTCCTTGGTGCTAAGGTTGGCCTTGCAATCATGCTAGGACCTAAGGGTGAGATTGTTTCATCTCTTTAATGCACTCAAGACTCGCCCTGTGCTCATGCCTAGACATGAGGGTGAGATTGTTTCCTCTCTTTGACACACTCAATCCTACAACTACTGGCAAGATGTTTAAGATCTTGTTGGATATCCTAGCATGACATAAGCGTAAGATAGTCTAGAGAACACTGATACAAATTCATGACATGGGAGTTCTCCTTGTGAAGAGAGTTAGCTCTCTCTTGGAGATATCCTTGGTGTTAGCTTGGCCCTCTGCTCATGCCTAGACCTAAGTGTGAGATTGTTTGGTCTCTTTGATGCATGGGCTGGGCCTCGGTCATGCTTGAACTTGAGGGTGAGATTGATTCCTCTCTTTGATGCACTCAAGCTTGCCACTAGGGGAAAGATGTTCCAAATCTTGTTGGATATGTCTAGACTAGCATTGAGTGCAAGATAATTTGGAGAACATCGATACAAATTTAGGACATGGGGATTCTCCTGGTGCAAGTTAGTTATTTGAGATTTTTTCCTCTCTTTGATGCATGATCTTGGCCCTATGATCGTGCTTGGACCTAAGGGTGAGATTGTTTCCTCTCTTTGATACACTAAAGGCTGGCACATGGGTCAAGGTGTTCCAAATCTTGTTGGAATATCTACCATGCCAATGAGTCCAAGATATTCTAGAGAACACCAATACAAATTCAAGTCATGGGAGTTCTCCTTATGCAAGATAGTTTTCTCACTCTTGGAGATCCCCCTAGTGTAGAGCTTGGCCCTATGCTCATTTTTGGACGTGAGGGAGAGATTGTCTCCTCTCTTTGATCCACTTAAGCTTAGCACTCATTGCAAGATGTTTTAAATCATGTTGGATATCTCTAGCCTTGCACAAAGTGCAAGATAGTTTAAAGAATACCAATACTAATTTAGGACATGTGAGTTCTCCTTATGCAACATAGCTCTCTCTCTCTCTCTCTCTCTCTCTCTCTCTCTCTCTCTCTCTCTCTCTCTCTCTCTCTCTCTCTCTCTCTCTTGGAGGTCTCTTAGGTGTGGAGCTTCACCTTGTGCTCATGCCTAGACCTAAGGGTATGATTGTTTCCTCTCTTTGATGTACTCAATCTTGGCATTAGGGGCCAAGATGATCTAAATCCATGTTTCATATCTCTTGGAGATCTCCTCGGTGTTAGCTTGGCCCTACGCTCGTGCCTAGACTTGAGGAGGAGATTGTTTGGTCTGTTTGATGCATGATCTTGGACTTGCAATCATGTTTGGACTTGAGGGTGGATTTTTTTCTCCCTTTGATGCACTGAAGCTTGGCACTAGGGCCAAGATGTTCGAAATCTTGTTGGATATCTCTATATTGGCAGTGAGTGCAAGATAATCAGGAGGACATTGATACAAATTCAGGACATGAGGCTTCTCCTAGTGTAAGATAGTTTGCTCTATCTTGGAGATCTCCTTGGTGTAGAGCTTGGCCCTACACTCATGCCTAGTCCTGAGGGTGAGATTGTTTCCTCTCTTTGATGCATAAGCTTGGCCCTATGGTCATGCTTGGACTTGAGTGTGATATTGTTTCCTATCTTTGATGCACTCAAGCTTGGCACATGGGGCAAGATGTTCCAAACCATGTTGCATTATCTCTACCATGGCATTGAGCCTAGTCTAGAGAACAGTGATACAAAATTCAGGTCATGGGAGTTCTCCTTCTACAATATACTTTACTCTCTCTTGGAAATCTCCTTGGTATAGAGTTGGGCCATGCAGTCATGCTTTGACCTAAGGGTAAGATTTCCTTCCCTCTTTGATGCATGAGATTGGCCCAGTGCACATTCCTAGACCTAAGGGTGATATTGTTTTCTCTCTTTGGTGCCCTCAAGTGTGGCACTAGGAGAAAGATGTTTATTTAAGACCTTCTTGGATATCTCTAGCATGGCACTTAGTGCAAGATAGTTTGGAGAACCCTGATAGAAATTCAAAACATGGGATTTCTCCTTGTGCATGATAGTTATCTCTCTCTTTGAGATCTCCTTGATGCATGCGATTGGCCTTTTGATCATGCTAGGACCTAACAGTGAGATGGTTTCCTCTCTTCTTTAATGCGCTCAAGCACCACCCTGTGTTCATGCCTAGACATGAGGGTCAGATTGTTCCCTCTCTTTGATACACTCAAGCCTAAAACTAGGGGCAAGATGTTCTAGATCTTGTTGGATATCTCTAGCATGGTATTGAGAGTAAGATAGTATGGAGAACACTGATACAAATTCATGACATGGGAATTCTCCTTGTGCAAAGATAGTCAGCTCTCTCTTGAAGATCTCCTTGGTGTTAGCTTGTCCTTATGCTCATGCCTGGACCTAAGGGTGACATTGTTTGGTCTCTTTGATGCATGAGGTTGGCCTTGTGGTCATGCCTCAACCTGACGGTGAGATTATTTCCTCTCTTTGATGCACTCAAGCATGGCACTAGGGGCAAGATGTTTTGAATCTTGTTGGATATCTCTAGCCTAGCACTTGAGTGTAAGATAGTCTAGAGAACACAGATACAAAATCATGACATGGGGGATCTTCTATTGCAAGATAGTTATTTCTCTCTTGGAGATATCCTTTGCACAAGGAAGAGTGCATTGTGACGCAAGTAATCAAGTCTATCCGCACTCCGACGGGTATGATGCGTTCTCTCAGGTCCACATTTTCTAAAGATGACCAATTGTCTGGGCTAAAATCCATGTCAGGTTTGTGAACAAAATGGATTGTAATTAGCGTGGGCATTTTGCAATTTGAAAAGTGGCCATTATTCATAATACTTTCTCATTTGTGGCAGTTTGTCCTACCGATCGCGATCGCAGGATACCTTACTCCAGAAATTCGCGGGGCCATTTACAAGTTGTCGACTTTGGTGCAATGGATCTCACAGAAAGAGATTAAGACGTCCTCTATTGAATTCGCAAGGCGGGGAGCAGTTGAGACGGTCTGTCTCTTTGAGAAATACCTGCCCACTAGCATGCTTACGATACAAGTTCACCTTCTTGTGCATCTTATGGATGAAGTGGAGATTACTGGACCTATCCATACGCGATGGATGTTCTTCTTGGAGCGCTTCCTGAAGCGCAAGCTGAATTCCGACGCAGTACGCGTCACCGACCGATTCGATATCTCGAAGGCATGGAGGAGATGCCGCGGTTTATGTCAACATGATGGTTGCATGGAACCTTGACCACAGCATCCAGCGAAGGGACAAAGGTTTCAATGGAGGAATGGGAGTTCTCGAGGGGATGCAGTCCAAAGGTGATGAGGGGTTTAGAATGTGTTGTACCTAAATTTACTTGCTACATCTAATTTGAGTGTTTCAAATGTGCAGTACAAAATATATAGTGCAGCGTGGTCATGCGGACGGCATTTTCGCGTGGAGCGTATTGACAAAATGCACTCCACAATGGACTGTGGTGTCATGGCAAGGTTTAAGCAAGAGAGTCGGCGATGAGCAATGGATCCAAACACGGTTGTGGATGAGATGGAGTATTTTGGGAACTTGCAAAGTTCATCCACAACCGTGTTCGGATCCATTGCTCATCCACAACCGTGTTCGGATCCATTGCTCATCGCCGACTCTCTTGCTTAAACCTTGCCATCCACAACCGTGTTCGGATCCATTGCTCCATCTCATCCACAACCGTGTTCGGATCCATTGCTCATCGCCGGCTCTCTTGCTTAAACCTTGCCATGACACCACAGTCCATTGTGGAGTGCATTTTGTCAATACGCTCCACGCCAAAAATGCCGTTCGCGTGACCACGCTGCAGTATATATTTTGTACTGCACATTTGAAACACTCAAATTAGATATAGCAAGCAAATTTAGATACGACACATTCTAAACCCCTCATCACCTTTGGACTACATCCCCTCGAGAACTCCCACTCCTCCATTGAGACCTCTGTCCCTTCGCTGGATGCTGTGGTCAAGGTTCCATGCAACCATCGTGTTGACATAAACCGCAGCATCTCCTCCATGCCTTCGAGAGATCGAATCGGTCGGTGACGCGTACTGCATCGGAATTCATCTCGCGCTTCAGGAAGCGCTCCAAAAAGAATATCCATCGCGTATGGGCAGGTCCAGCAATCTCCACTTCGTCCATAAGATGCACAAGAAGGTGAACTTGTATCGTAAGCATGCTAGTGGGCAAGTATTTCTCAAAGAGACAGACCGTCTCAACTGCTCCCCGCCTTGCGAATTCAATAGAGGACGTCCTAATCTCTTTCTGTGAGATCCATTGCACCAAAGTCGACAACTTGTAAATGGCCCCGCGAATTTCTAGAGTAAGGTATCGTGCGATCGCGATCGGTAGGACAAATTGCCACAAATGAGAAAGCATTATGAATAATGGTCACTTTTCAAATTGCAAAATGCCCACGCTAATTACAATCCATTTTGTTCACAAACCTGACATATCTTATGCCAATCATGGGATTTTAGCCCAGACAATTGCTCATCTTTAGAAAATGCAGACTTGAGAGAACTCATCATACCCATCGGAGTGCGGATAGACTTGATTACTTGCATCACAATGTGCTCTTCTTTGGTAGACAAAACCTAGGGAGCGTGAGGAAGCTGCACTCCCCCTTCAGCACTCGACTGCAACCAAAGTGCCTCCTTCTTACCTACCTCCTTCAAATCCATTCGTGACCCTATAGTGTCTCTCTTTCCTGTGATGTGGTCCCATAGCAAGCTGCCCACATTCTTGAAAATATGCATGGGATCCAACAAGTGGTTGACCTGTAAGTGGGTCCAATATGGCAACTCGTAGAAAATTGAGAACCGTCGCATTCCATTTGGATGTGATTCCGGGTTTACCATTTTCAGCTCATACCAGCTTGCAGCGTTCATACATGCCGGAGGTCGTCCAAGAAAACCTTCCCTGAGTTCATGATCCTCCAGCAAGAAAGCGGCGTGTCCTTGATATACCATCTTCTTCATGGTTCGTGACCTTCGGGAGTCTAACTGTGGCCCACACAATGGACATGCATGATAACCTGAGGTAACCAGACCTGTAAGGCGAACCACGACCTAGTGAATACTTGATTGAATGAAATAAAATATAGATATTACCAGTGAGAATGGAGATCTGCTCACCTGAGCACTCTCCCAATCCCGGAAAGTCATGCATCGTCCACATGAGAATGGCTCGAATGTTGGCTGACTGCCGACCATCGCGCTTGCTCATATCTTGCACAGTGACCCTCTCCTCCCACAAAATCTTAAGCTCATCGACTAATGGATGAAGATACACGTCCATATTTTTTACTTTGTAGCAGCCCGGGACAAGCAAGCTAAGGATGAGATGTCCTTTCTTCGTAGAAAGCCATGGAGGGATGTTGTAGTTGACAAGCACTATAGGCCACACACTGTAAGAAGTCGAGCGCAGACCGAATGGGTTCACACCATCCATGGCGAGACCGAGCTGAAGATTCCTTGGCTCTCGCGCAAAGCCTGGGAAGGTAGAGTCAATGTGGCTCCATGCGTGCGAATCCGCTGATATTCATTGAACTCCATCCGTGGACCTATTCTGCACATGCCACGTTGTTAAGCTTGCCATGCCAGACGTGCGAAACATGTGGTTTATGCGGGGGATGAGCGAAAAGTGTTTGAGAACTTTTTGAGAGATCGTTTGCCCTTGCAAGTTCTGTGAGCACCACACCTTGGACATGTCTCCATAGTCTCGTATTCATCTCGAAACAGTATGCAGTCGTTGATACATGCATGGATGTTATTGTAGTCCATGCCAAGCTTCCATAAAATATGTCGTGCATCATCACGAGACTCAAGCATGGTATTTGTAGGTGGTAATATATGATATTTCAATAACTTGAAAAAAATCATAAAACACCTTGAAAAAGCACAAATGTTTGCAATAATACTGTTTATAAAAAAAATCAATGAAGCCTATGTGCAAGGTACCTGAATAACTCAATCACACTCGTATCGCTCCAACCGTATTTTGCTTGCACACTTAAGAGTGCAAGAAATGTCTTCAACCAAGATACTCGGCACCCATCATATAGTGGTATGGATGCTTCCTCTCTAAGCGGGTCAGATGTCTCAGCATCCATGGGAATCAATGCATTGATCATTGCCTCCATCTCAATCTCTAAGATTGTAGGTAGGTCGAGAAGGTTGCATGTCTCCTCTGGCATTGACGGTATAGATGGGCCTTGCGAGTGGTGGATTGGCTCCTGCAATCCATCCATCGCACATCCATGAACTCTTCTAATTGGCCGCAAAGGGTGCACTCCCCCTTGGGTCGAGACATCACCCCCCTGGATAGAAAATTTTCCAACAAGACCCAATCTTATTGTGTATGGTTTTCAATTAGCTTGTGAGTACAATGCATGATTAATATTAACTTCAAATTACCGTTTGCTGAAAATCCGCTATCGCCTGATCAATGATCTTAGATTGAAACTCACCAAATTGTCATACGTGTTCTATAGACAATCGTCGTTTTCGTCTAATTGCCAACTTGCATTGAGAGCAAGGACATGGGACACGCTGATTAAGATACGTCTCGCGGTCTTGAACAATAAGACCTTCTTCATTTTCCATCTTATCTACATTACAGCAAACGAGGCTTAAATGGATAGCTTTATGGAGATGTATGTCAAGTTGTAAGTTGACCATAAATCTTGCATTGTACGTCAAGTTACATAGTAGTTGAGAGATTTATGGAGATGTACGTCAAGTTGACCATAGCTTTATGGAGATGTACGTCAAGTTACATAGTAGTTGAGAGATTTTTCGATGTTATATCTCGGCCTTGTATCATGCTCAAGGATTTGTTTGTCCCGGTAGATAATTATTCGTTATTGTAAAAAACTGCACTAGAGGGCTTTGAGTATAAGTAATCCATTTTGAGTATCATTAAGGATCTCTTAGTCTAATAATAAATCAGTCTCAACAAAAAGCATCTTAGAAATGTGGTTTTTTTGTCCTAGGATCGCGTATTAAAATTAATGCTATCTATGAAATTTATCAACTATAGTAATAAAATTTATTTCAATCAATTCTACTCATAGTCATAAGACCTGAGAGAAAATATCCTATACTCAATTTAAGGGATTCTTCTTCTATAATAATACTTTTGGGTTCATTTTGATGAAGTACCGTAATGACCATTAGCTAGGGTATCATTTTCTTTTAGTCCTTCCGTTGACTAGTTGGCATGATTTCTAATTTGTTATGCCTATAAAGTTAATACAAAAACAATGAGTTATGCATATCACAATTAGATCCCCTACTTGGACATTATGAAGGACATGACCAATTTTAAGCCATCTTAAAGAGTCACCAATGTACATGGCCCATGGAAAAGCACATTGCATACCATTATCGATAAGTCTATTATTTTAAATTTCCTTCCCCTCCCTCTCCCTCTCTTTCTCTCCCTCTCTCTCCCTCTCTTTCTCTCTTTCTCTCTTTCTCTCTTTCTCTCTCATTTCCTCTCTTAAACAAGCAATAAAGAAAGTGATTCAAACATTAAACAAGCAAGAGGGAGAGTGTGAGAGAGAATGCACTCTCCCTCCCTCTCCCTCTCCCTCTCTTTCTCTTTCTCTCCCTCTCTCATTTCCTTCCCCTCCCTCTCCCTCTCCCTCTCTTTCTCTCCCTCTCTATCTCTCTTTCTCTCTCATTTCCTAAACAAGCATAAAAATAAAGTGATTTAAACATTAAACAAGAAAAAGGGAGAGGGAGAGAGAGACAATGCACTCTCCCTCTCTTTCTCTTTCTCTCCCTCTCTCATTTCCTTCCCCTCCCTCTCCCTCTCCCTCTCTTTCTCTCTCTCTCTTTCTCTCTCATTTCCTCTCCTAAACAAGCAAAAAATAAAGTGATTTAAACATTAAACAAGCAAAAGGGAGAGGGAGAGAGAGAATGCACTCTCCCTCTCCCTCTCCCTCTCTTTCTCTCTCTTTCTCTTTCTCTCCCTCTCTCATTTCCTCCCCCTCCCTCTCCCTCTCCCTCTCCCTCTCTTTCTCTCTCTCTCTCTCTCTCTCTCTCTCCCTCTCCCTCTCCCTCTCTTTCTCTCTTACTCTCTCGTTTCCTTTCCTAAACAAGCAAAAAAGAAAGTGATTTAACATTAAACAAGCAAAAGGAAGAGGGAGAGAGAGAATGCACTCTCCCTCTCCCTCCCTCTCCCTCTCTTTCTCTTTCTCGCCCTCTCCCTCCCTCTCCCTCTCTTTATCTTTTATTTCCTCTCCTAAACAAGAAAAAGAGAGTGATTTAAACCTTGAACAAGCAAAAGAAAGAGAGAGGGAGACTCACCGATGAGATATGGCAAACATGGGGTGGCTCCTCTTTGCGATGAAGGCTCCTCCTCTCCTTTGCGAACAACGGCAGCGGCGGCGGCGGCAAGTCTTCTTCCTCTCCTTCTCTCATGAAGGTCGCTCTCTCCCTCGCTCTCGCTCTCAAAACTCACAATGGAGCAAACACGAAATGAAAACCACGCTCGGTTTCAGCCGCGTTTTTTCCATGTGGCCCATCGCTATTTGCGTCGCAAATGCGACTCAAATAGCGACGCCGCCATCCGCCGTCGCTAATCGGCGTCGCTACTAGCTCAAATCCTTGTGGTGATTGTTTCCTCTCTCTAATGTACTCAAGCTTGGCACCACTGGCAATATGTTCCAAATCTTGTTGGATATCTCTAGCCTATTAGCACTGAGTGCAAGATAGTCTCGAGAAGACCAATACAAATTCAAGACATGGGGGTTCTCTTGGTGAAAGATAATTATTTCTCTCTTGGAGATCTCCTTGGTGTAGATCTTGGCCATGCGCTTGTGCCTAGCCTTGAGGGTGAGATTTAAGCTTGGCCTTGCGACCATGCCTGGACTTGAGGACTAGATTGTTTCCTCTCTTTGATGCACTCAAGCTTGGCACATGGGGAAAGACGTTCCAAATCATGTTGGCTTATCTCTACCATGGCACTAAGTCCAAGACAGTCTAGAGAATACCAATACAAATTCAACTCATGGGATTTCTCCTTGTGCAATATATTTTTCTCTCTCTTAGAGATCTCCTTTGTGTAGAGCTTTTGGCCCTGCACTCATGCCTAGACTTTAGGATGAGATTGTCTCCTCTCTTTGATCCAGTTAAGCTTAGCACTACAGGCAATATGTTTCAAATTGTGTTGGATATCACTAGCCTCCCATAAAGTGCAAGATAGTTTAGAGAATACCAATACTAGTTTAAGACATGGGAGTTCTCCTTGTGCAAGATAAATTCTCTCTCTCTCTCTCTCTCTCTCTCTCTCTCTCTCTCTCTCTCTCTCTCCCTCGGAGATCTCTTCGGTGTAGATGTTGACCTTGTGCTCATGCTTGGACCTGAGGGTAAGATTGTTTCCTCTCTTTGATGCACTCAAGCTTGGCACTAGGCATAAGATCTTCTAAATTTATGTTTGATATTTCTTGGAGATCTTATTGGTGTTAGCTTGGCCCTACACTCATGATTGGACTTGAGGGTGAGATTGTTTGGTCTCTTTGATGCACTCAAGCTTAAAAGTAGGAGCTAGATGTTATAAATCTTGTTTGATATCTCTTTGGGGCATGGCTTGCCCATGCCCTCAAGCTTGGCATTGAGAGGAAGATAGTCCCAACTTTGTCTTGGGGCAAGAGAATTCCAAATCTTATTAGATATCTCTTTGGGGCACATCTTGGCCATGCGCTCAAGCTTGGCACAAAGAGAGAGATAGTTCAAAATTTGTCTTTGAGCAAGGTAGATCAAACTTTGTCTTTGGAGTGAGCTTGACCACACGACCAAGCCTAGTCTCAAAGAAAGTTTGAGATCAAGTTGGACTACATGAGCTTAATTTTTTAGTATTGAATTTAAATATTTTGATTTCCTAGCTCAAAAATATTTAAACTCATTGCAATTTAAATTTGGTTTTCCTATCGTAATTTTGATTTTGATTTTGATATCCCAAAATTTTGGAATTCAAATTTTCCTCCTAAATATAATATATAACTCTAACTAAGCATTTTCATGTTTTACTAAGATTAGTTTTTTTGTCCCATCTTCCATAGGTTTTGCTAAGGCTTGAATTTTCCCGCTAAGGTTTAAATTTACAAAGATAAAAAAATCATGCAAACTAAACCAAGCACAGCATTGATCCTTTTAGTCTAGATGTCACTACAAGATATAGGCCTTATATCGACATTTAAAGTGACGAAAATACAAACAACAAAATTTTCCCCCGTCGTCGCAAAAAGTGTCGTTATTAACGATGCCATAGAAACATCGATATTGATGTCGCTATCAGCGTCGCTATACACGTCGCAAACCATCGCTAACAGCGTCGGTATTGGCATCGCTTAGCGACGGTTTGCGACGTGTATAGCAACGCCAATAGCAACGTGAGCAATAAATTTTTTTGTGACGTTAATAGCAATGGTAACAGGGGAAAAAAAATTTTGTGGCAGGGTAGCATATAGCACTGTGTGCTTTATGAGAGCCATACAAAATAGTTTCTACACTACTATGTACAATGAGCTTGCAAACAAAAACAATGTATACTGAAATCATAAAACTGATACATGAAATAAATACATGATCACATAAAAAGTGATTGGTACAATCATGACAAGATATCACTAATACATAGAACATGTCTACATATATCAGGCGACTAAAAAATAAAGATGTGTGAGCTCCAGGGATCCAAGAGCGAGCTATGCATCCTCGTCCCCCGAAAGCTCGTCCCGCCACAAAGGAGCATCGAATAGACTCTGCAGAAAAAGAAACAACACATCAATCCACCATACAATAATGCATTCAAATATCTCATGGTAACTATGAACAAGAAAGATGAGTGACTTATAGGGCCGTCACGTCTGTATAATTGGTCGATCAATGCAGTGAGACCGTGCCTCTCTGCATATCGAGTCTCAAGGCCAGTCGGATTGCGATTTGTAATGGAGTGCTACAAAGAAAACAAAATGCTAACTATTAGAAACATGATTGTCAGTACAAAGAATATTTCAAAAAAATAAACAAGCAAAACAAAAGAAAAACTTACAAAGTCCTCCGAATATGTCCTGTGGCCGCCACTCCCAAGATGATGGACCACTCTGGCCTCGAGTCGTGCCCTCGCCGCCTCGCGCTGCTAACTCCAACGTCCTGGAGAATCTGTAGCCTCCTTCCTCAGTCGGTACCAGTCGTCTGCATCCTCCCCCTTCGGGTTTTGCAACCCCACTCTTGATTGCCTTGCATGCATTGGATCGTCTATGTGACATGTATGCACGCATGCAATCCATCATTTAGCCCGTAGAGAATCTATCTACTACGGCTGGCACCGGAAACTCCTCATGCAAGGACGCTACTATGTAGTCCTTGCTCCCCTCTCGTATGTTCTTCCAATGATCCAAGATGTTGTACCAAAAAACTTGTTGGTACAAAACTCTCATGCGAGCCATCACCCTCCTCACCTCATCATTCATGATGATGGCTCCTGACCTACTATCGACCAGATATCCATAACTCCTAGGAGTTTGCCTAAGATGGGTCATCTCCTATCTGCGTCCACGCTCCTGGGCATATCTAGGAGACCCCTCTACATCCGGTGTACCGACAAGGTAATCTCTCTCGGAGTGGCACCCTACCTGCTGACGGCTGCGCAAAAGCCAGAGTAACTGGAGTAGACGTCCCCATAGGTGTGACAAATCCTAGAGGTGACACCACGTCCATGTCTCCACAACATCCACCTGAGCTACGAGAGCGAGGATTCACACATGTTTCCTGTGTCAACTGTGGGCTCACTGCCTCTGTATCTCTGTAGCATCCCCCTGATCCCAATGCACTCCCTTCCTCTGGCCCAAGTCATGAGCGTCGAGGAAGCCAAAGCATCCGATCACGCTGAAGAAGATCTAGCAGAGCGCCCTGACGAAGAACGAGGCAGCTCCTGGTTTGCCATCTCTCTGAATCTTACGATCTGGTCTGGAGACATGTATGTGAAGATGTCTTGTAACTCCTCATCGCTCATCCCTCGACTCATCTTGAAAATGTCACCTGCATAGACAAAAAATGATGTTAGAATAATCAATTTAAATCATACAAAGCATAGTAATATAAATCATTTTTTAAAAATCTCACTTAAAATACATATCTTATGTACCCTTATAAGTGATTGGTCAACGAATTGAGTAAGTGGATGCTCTAAGTATGAACTACCCTATGGTTTTATGTTAATCTCTTGACACAACTCCGCATACACTGGAAGGTCGATAGACATGTCACCACAAAAGAATGAGTCCGCCTCGTTCTCAAAGAATTCTTGGACTCCTGTATTTCCATCATTGTTAGCTGATGCTGGCTCCAAGCTTTTGACGGCCTCCACCCCTTGCAATATTGACCCCTCTATTTGTATATTATCTTCATCTATACTCGGAATATCGCTTTGATCATATACTCTCGCACTTCGGGGGGTTGAAGGTATAACATACCACCATCGAGGTTATCGGGGGTTTGGATAGGAGATTACTTGTTCACAAACACGTACAAGAGAGTTCAAATCATTGTGACATAAACCATGTCGTAATATAATTAGCAAGCAAATGAATCCATGCACCTATTCACAATGGGCCGATAACACAAAGGTGTTGCGCAAATCCGTCCATTTTTTTTTCAGAATCTATTTTGAGAAATCTAGATGGACCTTGTTGAACTGTTGCTCCAGCTTCTCCAAGTACCACTTTGAACCACTGCACATCGAATAGTATCATGGAGAAGCTACGGTAATCCACCGTAATAATACTTTGCAAGTTTCCAAAATACTCCATCTCATCCACAACCGTGTTTGGATCCGTTGCTCGTCGTCGGCTCTCTTGCTCGAACCTTGCCATGACACCACAATCCATTGTGGAGCGCATTTTGTCAATACGCTCCACGCAAAAATGTCGCCCGCGCGACCACGCTACACTATATATTTTGTATTGTACATTGAAACACTCAAATTAGATGTCGCATATAAAATTTAGATACGACAGATTCTAAACCCCTCATCACCTTTGGACTACATCCCCTCGAGAATTCTCACTCCTCCATTGAGACCTCTATCCCTTCGCGAGATGCTGCAGTCAAGGCTCCATGCAACCATCGCATTAACATAAACAGCGGCATCTTCTCCATGCCTTCCGGATATCGAATCGGTCGATGACGCATACTACGTCGAAATTCAGCTTGCACTTCCTCTCGATCTTGCCTAGCGATCTGGCGAGCCACATCTCCATAGAGGCATGGTGCAACATACAAAAGCCATTCACCTTCTCTTCCATTGAGGCATCCATTCTTTTTTCTACCCCATTTCCAACCACCACATCTCCAGTCAGTCTATTATTGTCTGGTTCCACCGTTGGTAGCCATTGTGAAATATGCACTAGTGCCTCAGACACCAACCGACCTTCAGCCATCCTACCTTCTGGCCAAGCTCATTGTCGCACAAAGCCTTTCAGGGGTTTCATGAAGTACTCCAAGAAGAACATCCATCGTGTATGGACAGGTCCAACAATCTCCACTTCATCCACAAGATGCACAAGAAGGTGGATTTGTATCGTGAGCATGCTGGTGGGTAGGTATTTCTCAAAGAGATAGACCGTCTCCACTGCTCCCCACCTCGCAGATTCAATAGAGGACGTCTTAATCTCCTTCTACGAGATCCATTGCTTCAAAGTTGACAACTTGTAAATGGCCCCATGAATTTCTGGAGTAAGACATCTTGCGATCGTGATCGGTAATACAAACTGCCACAAATGAGAAAGCATTATGAATAACGGCTACATTCCAAATAGCAAAATGCGCATGCTAATTATAATCCATTCGTAGTACAAACCTGACATATTTTATGCCAGTCATGGGATTTTAGCCCTGATAATTGGTCGTCTTTAGAAAATGCAGACCTGAGAAAATGCATCATACCCGTCGGAGTGCAGATAGACTTGATTACTTGCTTCACAATGCGCTCTTCTTTAGTGGACAAAACCCAAGGAGCGCGAGGAAGCTGCACGCGACCATCAGCACTGGAGTGCGCCTCCATCTTACCTACCTCCTTCAAATCCATTCGTGCCCCTATAGTGTCTCTCTTTCCTGTGATGTGGTCCCATAACAAGCTGCCCACATTCTTGAAAATATGCATGGGATCCAACAAGTGGTTGACCTGTAAGTGGGTCCAATATGGCAACTCGTAGAAAACTGAGAACCGCCGCATTCTATTTGGATGTGATTCCGTGTTGACCATTTTAAGCTCCTACCAGCTTGCGGCGTTCATATGTGTTGGAGGTCTTCCAAGGAAACCTTCCCTGAGTTCATGATCCTCCGGCAAGAAAGCAATGTGTCTTTGATATATCATCTTCTTCATGGTTCATGACCTTCGGGAGTCTAACTGTGGCCCGGACAATGGACATGCATGATAACCTGAGGTAACCAGACCTGTTCCAACACCACGACCTAGTGAATACTTGATTGAATGAGATAAAATATAGATATTACCAGCTAGAACAGAGGCCTACTCACCTGAGCACTCTCCTAATTCTAGAAAGTCATGCATCGTCCACATGAGAATGGCTCGAATATTGGCTGACCGCCGCTGACTATCGCGCTTGCTCATATCTTACACAGTGACCCCCTCCTCCCACAAAATCTTAAGCTCATCGACTAATGGACGAAGGTACACATCCATATTTTTTACTTTGTAGCAACCTAGGACGAGCAAGCTAAGGATGAGATGTCCTTTCTTTGTAGAAAGCCATGGAGGGATGTTGTAGTTGACAAGGACTATAGGCCACACACTGTAAGAAGTTGAGTGCAGACCGAATGTGTTCACGCCATCCATTGCGAGACCGAGCTGAAGATTCCTTGGCTCTCGGGCAAAGCCTGGGAAGGTAGAGTCAATGTGGCTCCTGCACGTGAATTCACTGATATTCATTGAACTCCATCCGTGGACCTATTCTACGCATACCACGTTGTCAAGCTCGCCATGCTAGACGTACGAAACATGTGGTTTATGCGGGGGATGAGCGGAAAGTGTTTGAGAACTTTTTGAGGGATGGTTTTCCCTTGCAAGTCCTGTCGATACCTGTGAGCACCACACTTTGGACATGTCTCCATAGTCTCGTATTCTCCTCGAAATAGACAGCAATCGTTGATACATGCATAGATGTTATTGTAGTCCATGCCAAGTTTCTGTAAAACATGTCGTGCATCATCACGAGACTCAGGCATGGTATTTGCAGGTGGTAATATATGATATTTCAATAACCTTAAAAAAATCATAAAACACCTTGAAAAAGCACAAATGTTTGTAATAATAGTGCCGAAAAAAAAATCAATGAAGCGTATGTACAAGGTACCTGAACAACTCAGTCACACTCGTATCACTCCACCCGTATTTTGCTTGCACACTTAAGAGTGCAAGCAGTGTCTTCAGCCAAGATACTTGGCACCCATCATATAATGGTATGGATGCTTCCTCTCTAAGCAGATCAGAAGTCGCAACATCCATGGGAATCAATGCATCGATCATTGCCTCCATCTCAATCTCCAAGATTGTAGGTAGGTCTAGAAGGTTGCCTATCTCCTCTGGCATTGACGGTATAGATTGGCCTTGCGAGTGGTAGATTGGCTTCTGCACTCCATCCATCGCACGCCCACGAAATCTTCTAATTGGCTGCAAAGGGTGCACTCCCCCTTGGGACGAGACATCACCTCCCTAGACAAAAAATTTGCCACCAAGACCCAATCTTATTGTATATGGTATTCAATTAGCTTGCGAGTACAATGCATGATTGATATTAACTTCAAATTATTGTTTGCTGAAAATCCGCAATCGCCTGATCAATGATCTCAGATTGAAACTCGCCAAATCGTCGTACGTGTTCTATAGACAATCGGTGTTTTCATCTAATTGCCAACTTGCATTGAGAGCAACGACATGGGACACTCTGATTAGGATACGCCTCGCGATCTTGAACAACAAGACCATCTTCGTTTTTCATCTTGTCTACGTTACAACAAACAATTTAATGACTTGTAATACAATTTGGGAAAACCCTTCACTCATTGTTTATTGGAGATTCTAGAATTCACTTGGATTGAGATTGAAGCTTAGTCTCATTGAGTTTGACTGTCACTTCTCACATCAAGCATTAATTTAAGACACTTCATGCCTCTTATCATTGGATGATACATGAGCCATTTGTTAGATATATTATAGTGAGACAATAGGACTAATTGTGATATGTACATGCTCTCTTGATGCTCATTGGATGCAGTATCCCTATCATAGGATGGTTTGATGTTTTGTCTTGGATCTATTAGCACCTTCCCCATCAAGTAGAAAAAAATTCAATAGTGCATAAAGCTTCCATTGACATAGAATGCTTGCTTTAGATTACCTAAAAATTTTATGTCTTTCTTCTTGGTTCCTATCAAAGAAGAGGGCCTTACAAATAGTTTCGACATCAATACTCTTTTCCTTTACCTATGTGGCATATGACTATGCTTCGATTTCCCACCATCCTAAGTGACTTGGAATTTGAAGTGTTAAGGGAGGTCACCTCCTACCCTTTTCCCCTACATGCATCCATAAGGAGAGGACAAATGCAGCGATGGAGGAGTAGTCTTTCTTGTCAACACTCATCTGATGCCATTTTTTGTGGACAAACTCAAAAACTCATTCACAGTGCCCCTGAAATTTTTAGTGACAAAGGTACTTGCCATTATATAAACATAAGAATGGGTATACATATACAATACAAACACACTAGATGATCTCCTCGTAGCACTTGTTGGGGCTACTTGTATTATTGTGAAGTTGTGAGTCTACATCTTGCTCATACATTATCATGCATCTACTTCTCTTTGTTCATAAAAAAAGAGCATACAATAATTTTTGTTTGGTACAAATGATGCACTAAGTAATTATGTGCAAAACCCAACATTCTCAAGAGGTAGAATGTTATACTTTTACCAAATTAAAATAATTATTACAAAGAAAACACATTGATAGAATAGCAAAACTTTCTTTTCACAATAATTATATATAGAATAACATAATTAAATTGTAATTAGTTATAGTAAAATGTCAAAAGTAAATCATTACAATCGGTTAGTGTGCCTAAGTAGAAATATGAGCTTAGAACATGGGCAAAGAGAGATAAGAATAGAGCATGGGGCATGTAGGCTCGGGGGGACTAATTAGCAGGTATATTGATATCCATTTTATTGTATGCAAATGATGTGGTATTGATTGTAGATTCTCTTGAGGGCTTTTAAAGACACATGGATGCATTGCAAACATTTTATATGCATAGAGGATCAATAGTGAACCTTTGGAAGACAAAGATGATGGTGGTTAATAGTACATTCAAGTCATAAAAATAGACCTTGCTCAATTAGATGTCAAGACATGGATAGCACTGATATAGAAAGTAGAGACAAAGATGGCCTTTTATTGAGAGCATCTCCTTCATACCACAAAGGTTTTGCCCACAACCTCTTCCATTTCCTCCCTCTCCCTCCCTCCCCCTCCCTCTCCCTCTCCCTCTCTTTCTCTCTCATTTTCTCTCCCTCTCACAATATATCCTAACACTCTCCAAAAGCAAAAGGGAGAGGGAGAAAGAGAATGCACTCTCCCTCCCTCTCCCTCTCCCTCTCTTTCTCTTTCTCTCCCTCTCTCATTTCCTCCCCCTCCCTCTCCCTCTCCCTCTCTTTCTCTTTCTCTCCCTCTCTCATTTCCTCCCCCTCCCTCTCCCTCTCTTTCTCTTTCTCTTTTTCTTTCTCTTTCTCTTTCTCTTTCTCTTTCTCTCCCTCCCTCTCCCTCTCCCTCTCTCTCTCTCTCATTTGCTCTCCTAAACAAGCAAAAGAGAAAGTAATTTAAACCCTAAACAAGCAAAAGAAGGAGAGAGGGAGACTCACCGATGAGATATGGTGACTGTGGGGCGGCTCCTCTTTGCGATGAAGGCTCCTCCTCTCCTTCACGAACAATGGCGGAGGCGGCGGCAGTGGCAAGCCTTCTTCCTCTCTCTCTCTCACGACGGTCGCGCTCTCTCTCGCTCTCGCTCTCAAAACATAAGACACAAAAACGCAAAATAAACCCGCGCTTGGTTTCAGCCTGTTTTTTTTCCCTATGGAGCGTCGCTATTTGCATCGCTTAGCAACGCCGGTACCTGCATCACTACCCGCCGTCGCTATAGGCTTAAATCCTTGTAGTGTGTTTCTACTGTGAATAAAAAGGAAACCTTTTGTACATGAAAAGAAATAGTAGTATAGTTGTGTTGTTTGGACTTTGAAGGCTTGGTTGTTTGGTTGTTTGTAAACCTATATAAAACCACGCAAAGAAGTAATTAGTATTAATCGATATAATTAGCTATTAATGACACGTGAGGAAGAGTGTGTATCTATCTATAGAAGATGAGGATGAGAGAGAGAGATACACACACACACACACACACAGAGGTGAGTGAAACAAAGGCATAGGGAGAGAGAGCAACTGTGTGTGGGTAAGAAAAAGAGTGACAAGGAGATAGAGAGAAAATGTATGTGGAAGAGAGGGCGACTATGCGTATGTAGATAAGAAAGAGAGAGTGACAGGGAGATAGAGAGAGAGATGTATGTGAAAGAGAGACATAGAAAAAAATAGATATATATATATATATACACACACACTAACCTTGCGAGCTTGAGCTTCAACACAGAGAGTATACATGTGTTTTAGAGCTTGAGAAGATGAAAACAAGCCAATGAACAACTCCTCAAATGACAAAGAAAGCATGGGAACGAAAAGAAGAAAATGTTGGAACGAACTTCACTTAGAAAACTAGTAAACATAGGTTAGGAAACTGATTAATTTCATAACAAGCATAGGTTAGTTTTCAAAATTTTGTCACACTAAACCTAAAACTTAGGTTAGTTAGGTCCCACAAATACTAGGTTAGTTTTTAATTTCAAAGGACAGATGGATGACCCACATGCTATTTGAATTTTCCCGTTTATCTGAATTTGATGCCACGGTAGTCATGACAATGATACCAGAGTTTTGGGTCGTGATCCGTTAGAAATTCAAAATCTGAGATTCGGAAAGATATGCCTCAACCCGCAACGGTTGTTTTTATAGTACTGCTGCCTGCGCTGCTTTTCTCCTCACAATGCTTTCCTATTAATATAAAGGCCCTTTTACTAAATCTGTTGCGCCATGTTCATCACCACGATGCTCTTCTCGTCACGATGCTTTCCTTTATATGGGCTTTTCTCCTAATTCCCTCGCCATGTGTCTGTTCGTCACTCGTAGCTAAGGACGGAAAATGAAATATCATTGAAGTCAAGGGGGTCCGCGATGCAATGGAATGATTTAAAATGGTAACTTTAATATCTAAAATTAAGCCTTAAACTTTAGAAGTTAGATTAGGTCCCACAAGTTCCTGCCATTATGAATCATGACTCATGAGGACTCGTGAGTTAGAGCCATAAATTTTCCATTGTTATAGTTGATGGGTTAGTGGTTGTTTGTTTGGGTATGTATGTGTGTGTGTGTGTCTGTGTGTGTGTGTGTATTACCTATGTGTATGTATGCATATGCATATAGATACGGTGACACCTTATCCCTTATGATGGGACTTCATTTGAAACCTTTACTTAAATTTTTGGATTTCAATTTGACACCTTGTTTAACATATTTAATTGATTCCCGAAATGGCCATGACGCCCATTTTGGGCTCAAATTTAAACACTACATGTTCCTCCATCGGTCATTGTACATACTACACCATAGGCACCCTCAATATGTATGATATCCCCTTCACAAAGTAAATTTTTAAATTGTTGTTAGACTCTCATCCTTCTAAGGCGACTTTTAAATGATCACTTTACATCTTCAATTCACAAAAAGCTACAAGCACAAGGTTTCTTTGCTCAAGAATGCAACTATTTTTTAATGAGATATGATTGAGTTTCATCCCAATCTCCACCCTCCTTAAGGGTACCGCACTATAGAGCCACTTAATCGAAAGTTTTGAACTCTTGACCTCTCGTTATTCTCACACGCACATTTTCAATTGACTGGCCACCCATTGATAGTTCAAGGGAGATCATTAATAAATCCATACTAGTCAATTTGCAATCTTAAACCTATGTAGGTCATACCTCAAATTGTTGTTGAAACACAACCATACTTGTCATGCTACTCATGAGCATCATGAAGCCACCCTTATTGTGCAACTTATTCCTTAAAGTTACATTGGTCTTGCACTTCAATGATCACTATGTAAGCAATGAGTCTAATAGTACTATATTGAGGATGCGAAGGATATCGTATATCATAAGGATGTTGGAGCCCATCACATCACAAATGTTCAAATTGCATGTAATTCAAAAAATGAATAGAACATAGGTCTTATAGGGCACATCATAGAATGGATTAGACTAAGAATGCAAAGGGTGCCATGTGTTTTGAGAAGCTAGGGACACAAGGTCCTACTACAACCTAGGGATCAAGGCAACCTCACCAATGCCTCCTATTCCTACCCTTGTTCTCATAACTGTGTCACCTCTCTCCACCAATGACCACCTCATAGCCACTATTTCTCTCCCCCCCCCCCCTCTCATGATTGGTGCACAACATTACAATCTTGCTTATTCTTTGACTGTTTCACATCTCCTTCTCCCTCCTTGATTGTGCTACATCATTTATCTTTGTCCAAAATCAATACCGCATCGCAAATAAAAATTTATGCAATGAGTCTTGGGAGGCTTTTCAAATCCTTGAGGATGCATTTAGATTCCATATTGAAATAGGATATAAGCACATAATATATGCCAAACAATGCTCCTTAGAAGGCATTATATTTGTTGTAACATGTCTCTACCATGTTTTCTAAGAGTTATATATCTACCAAACCTAATTTCAAAACTCCTTGATCAAAATGCTTGGTTGGCTTATACAATGTTTATATGCGCCACATCCAAGGCCCTCTTTCCCTTGAAATAACGAATTTACAAATCTCTCTCTCTCTCTCTCTCTCTCTCTCTCTCTCTCTCTCTCTCTCTCTCTCTCTCTCTCTCTCTCTCTCTCTCTCTCTCTCCTATTTCTACCTTGACATACTAATTAGAATCTAGCTCTAGCCATACATATGGTAGAGTCTAAACCATAAGCAATGGTACATGCTTAGAATAGTTGTACAGTGTCAATGCCAGGATGAAGGAGATAGTACTTGATTTCCCATGTGGAAATTTTTTCCATGCAACCAATTGTATATCACAAGAGCATGGAAGGAACTTCTCTCCACATAAAGCAAGAAGCACTTTTGAGTTACAAAATATTTGTTTCTAAAGCACACATTAAAAAATGTAGTAACCTCCAAAGAGTCAAGAAATGTAGCCCCGTAAGTCCTCTTGTAACTTGGCTAGCACATCAACTAGAGAATGTCTTTAGGGAAAGAAATAAGAGAATAGTTAAGAGCTTTGGGTCAAGTCCTTAGAATATGCCTTACAAATAAGGTCTTTTATATGCATTGAGGACTAGCTAGACCTATCTCATGAGAATCATTACCTTATTTATTATACTGGGTTAATCTCTTAAAACATGTCCAATCCTTAATATAAGTGAGTAGCTTCTATCCTCATTTCATTGCAACATTGTGGGAGAAGTAAATATCAAAGAGGAAATTTGTGAGGAAATAAGCTAGATAAGGGTTGTAAGATGGCAAGGAGGAGTAGGCCCCATGAAGGCAAAGAGGGTAGAGAAGATAAACAAGAAAATAGGAGGAGGGTAGGGAATGCATACTTATTGACAAATTCTTGCCATAATCTTGATAGCAAAGGTCAAAGAGAGTATGTATGCTAGAAAAAGAAAATATACAACTCACTATAATACTGCAATCTAACCCCCTAATAATGGAATGTAACAAGATGACAATCAAATAAAGTAGAGGAGATAAAAACATAATCACTATGAGAATAGATGATGTACTAATTTTCCATTTATTCTCTAAATGGTTAGTGATGTAGGAGATAACTTTGGACCACTATCTTTACTTGCATCCTACTTCCAAATAAGTACTCATATTGGGTATTGGAGGCATGTGTGGAGAGTAGCCATCACTAATCCAACTTGTGCATGTGAAGTTGGTTATCCAAAATATCTATTTTCACTAGACTTCCATTAAGATTCGGAATATAGAAATGAATCTTTCTATTTCATTTAAGGACACTTTATTACTCTAAGGTTTTCAATGATAAGTTAGGTGCCAATATTGTCAATTTGAGAGAGAATGGCCAAAGGATTTTCATCTAGTTAAAGATATTTCATCCTAGCTTCTAGTTTTACACTTAACTATATTATATGATAATTGTAAGTATTTGAATTTTCATGCCTAAACCTTCTCACTGTAATGATAACATTATGTGATAGTGCACTATTGTTATGATTATTGGATATTAACACACATTCACCCTTGTTTACACATGTATGTAGACATACACACAACATTTATTGGCATTGCTATTAGTGTGGCTATTGGAGCTATATATAACTTACCCTACCTAGACTAGGTCTCACCTATATATATGTAGATTGTGATCAATACAAAACAGTCTTTGAGAGTGTACATTGTGTGTCTCTTCTCTCTCTCTCTCCATATCTTCTCTCTCTACATCTCAACATGGTATCAGAGCTATCACAATCAACTACAACCAATTTCTTGAAAAAGATTATGTAGTATCTCTTCAATTCTTGTTTCATGTTCTTTTCATGCTTAAATTTGATGTATTGTGCATGTCATGATCATCTTATATGATGAATTTTAAGCATAGAAGAAGTTCACTCAATAATCTTTTAGATTGCAAGTATGTTGAATTCTAGATATGCCTTGCTTGAACACCCTAAAATTTTCTATTTGGGAAACTCTTAAGGAAACACCAATATATGGTGTGCTAGGACTCGCAAGCTTTCTTCTTAGCAAATCAATGCTCAATTTGAAGTTCTATGTCAAATGTTATCTCAATTCAGGTATATGGACTTAAAAGAAAAAAACAAATAGGACAATAGCTTTTCGTGCAGACTTCTACAACACAAGTTTCATCACAATTACTCAGTTTTAAGATTCTACTAAAATTAGCCAAATCATCATCCATTCTTCGCCAAAATGTAAAGCAATAATGTCTTGATCATGGTTCATATTTATAATCTATGTTGGGTGGATTTATTCTTGCACATATTTTGTCTATTTTGGGTTGCTTTATTCTTGCCCATGTTTCATCTATCTTGGGTCACTTTATTTTGGAGCATGCTTTTAAAACTAAATGTCTTTCTTTACAACACAGCTTCTGCATACGACTTGTTATGCTGCACTTTTGTTGTCATTTCATATATGGTGTGCAAATTTTGTGATCTCATATTGTGTGTATTCTCTTAGGCAAATATATTGAATTCTATAATTGTCAACAAATTTCCTTCTAAATAATGTTCTATCCCTCACTTTCAAGGACAAGGATTTCTTGGATGAAAAGTAAAGATGCTGCTAATTCTTGAAGGTGATGACTTCCATGATATGGTTCTTGGTAATTATGAATGTCCACTGAACCAATTGATCAAGCTCGTGATAATATTCTTATAACTCAAGGTCCTATTTTTGAAGAATGGCAAACTATTTATAATGAGTGGGTCAAATGCAACAAAGGAGCTCGCCAATATCTTCTTTCTGCTCTTCAAGAATCTCTTATGCTTGATGCATGTAATGTTTCAACCTCACAAGCTACATAGGAGTGTTTGATAGCAAATTTTGAGAAAAATCTATTATAGAAATACTTTATCTTCATAGTCAGCTCACTAATTACAATAGAAGGTCAAAACTTCTAAGACAACACATATCGAATCATTCAAGAACATTATCAATCAGCTTGCTACTCTTGATGCCATTTCACGAAAGCAATTAGTAACATAGCTTCTTTACACTGTAAAGGATCTTTCTTATGATAATATTATTATCATATTATCGAACAAAGATGGGATCATTTTTTATAAAGCTTGTATATCTTTGAAAGAATATACACAATGACATGAATGACAATATGCAAATCAAGAAAGATGTATGATCTCACAATAGGACACATAGTCAGAACAAATCAACCAAGATTTACTTGCTTAAAGGCATCCCGTTCCAGGCTTTACATGTAAGAGTCATCATGATGGTAACTTCTCTCATCTTAAGTTTCCTAAAAGACATTGTTCTTATTGTAATAGAAATGGTCACACTACAAATGATTGCTAGGAAAAACAATATGGTGAAGAACATGGTATTACAAATAAACAACCATGTTTATCTAGAGATTATTATCCTTGTGACTACTGCAAAAAGAGTGATCATCCAATCCATCTATGTTTCAAGGGGCATTTTGATTCAAATCATAATAGAGCATATGTTGCTACACATGATAACACTATTGAAGAAGCAAATTGTATGAGTTATTCCATCTCTCCCAAAAGTATATTTCATGTTCGTGATGGACATATTTTTATTATTGATTATGGTGCTACGAGAAATATGACATATTAGTCCCAATGGTTACATAATTATCATTCTATTCTTGTCAAGAAATTGATTTATTTTACTAATGACACAGCTTGTCAAGTCAAAGATATAGGTGATTTATATCTCGGTAATCTTTCTTCAACAAGAATTCTTTGTGGAGTCTTACATGTTCCAAATCTATAAATGAATCTTCTTTTAGTTGAAAGACTTATAGATATTGGTCTCTTTTTTGGTTTTGACCATACATCTCAGACCTCTTGGTCATCTTTGTACACATATATTTAATTTCACTTCACATGTACGGATTCACTGTACATGCACACAACAATCCTTCTTGATCATGTTTGTACATTTGTATATAGGAGCTTGGGTTTTTCCCTTGTGCTCCCCAACGGTTTTTTCATCTGAGCTAGAGACCTTTGTTTCAGTGGGGGTATTAGAGCTACATAGCTCACCCTATCTAGACTAGGTCTCAACTATATATATGTAGACTGTGGTCAATATGATGCCGTCTATGGGAGTGTACATGGTGTCTCTCTTCTCTCTCTCACGTGTCTCTACATATCTTCTCTCTCTACATCTCAATAGTGGCAAAGTCAAGCAAGTTGATTTTGAGAAGGAGAATTATCAAGGCCTTCTCTCGAGTGTGTGAGACTATTGGTGGAGCTCATAATTCAATGTTGTTATCACCCAAACATAGTTTGAAAGGTGGATCTTATCAAGAGTAAGATGCAATAGAATTAAGTAGTAATTTGCATGTATGAACAGTGGATACATGTAGTGTAATAGGATTGAGACATCTTGGTCTTAGAGAGCACCTTTTAGGTCCCTCTGAGAATGGATGATGTACTTGTTTGCCATTTACACCCCGGATTAATAGTGTGGTAGGAGACAACTTTGGACTACAATCTCTACCTTGGGTTGGAATTGGATAGTGGGTAGAGATGCTAATATTAATCTCTATCTCAAATCTTGAGAAAATTGCCAAGCTCTAACTTAAATCAAACCCTTGAGGTAAAGCTTGGTCATGTGCTCAAGCTTCACCCTATAGGAAAGATAGTTCAAATTCTCACTCTAAGGTCCTGTTGACGTACATCTTGGCCATGTGCTCAAGCTTGGCCTTATGGGCAAGATAGTTTCCCACTCTTTGTTTGAGATGTTGTTGAGTCAGAGTTGTCCATGTACTCAAGCTTGGCCCTATGGGAAAGATGGTTTCCCACTCTCTCTTTGACATGTCTTTAGTCAAATCTTGGCCATGTGCTCAAGCTTCACCTCATAGGCAAGTTGGTTCCAATTCTCACTTTGAGGTCCCATTGACATACAACTTGCCATGTACCCAATCTTGGCCCAATGGGCAAGATAGTTTTCCACTCTCTCTTTGAGAGAAGAAGAAGAAGAAGAAGAAGAAGAAGAATCGGCAAGATAGTTTTCCACTCTCTCTTTGAGAGAAGAAGAAGAAGAATTGGCAAGATAGTTTTCCACTCTCTCTTTGAGAGAAGAAGAAGAAGAACAACAACAACAACAACAAAATACATCATAGGATGGTCACGACAAAAAATTTCCAAATCATAGCATTGCTTATGCAAAAGAATTCATAGACACCATATAAGAGATACATTCTAGTTTATAGACATTGTTGCAAATGTTGCATGATTTGTCATTTATGCATTGGTAACTTTTTGATCTATATGCAATGCTAAACTCAATTGCATATGTGATTGCCTTAACATTAGTTGCATATGGGACACCTATAGATTTTGACTACTTGTCATAAATACCCCCAATCTCTTGTACTAATTTTGTTGACATAGCCACACTATAAGGGGATTTTAGTTGTTACATGAAATGAGAGGTTTGTGCTCATTGACCAAATAGACACAACTTTGAGCCTTGCTAAAGAGAATAAAACCTAATGTTGTCGGATCTAAGGTGGTGGGCCAAGCTCAAGTACCGAATCTATATTTACCTAGCTACACCTATTTTCACAATGCATGCACCTGAGATAAAGGTGGTGTTTGTCAAAGGGATGAGGAGACCTTGTTTCATAACAAAGGATAAACATGAGATACTCCTTGAAATTAGGCTAGAAGTAGTGGTCAATATTTTTATTGCTTTATAGTGTATGCTCCAAATGTGTCATATATGCAAGATGACAAGTGGTTAGGCTAAAGTTCTAAGTTGTTGAAAAGACCACTGTGCTATTTGCAATAGAAACGTGACTATGAATTCTCGTGATCATCCTCATGGGGCCATACCATTGTCAAAGTGTGAGAGAATTGCAAGAAGTACATAATTGATGATTTGAGATTAGATGTCACTTTGATGGTATCAAGTGATATCAACAAGACCATCACTTACCATAACAAACATGTTCATCAAGGTTGGAGGGAACCCATCTTGATAGATTCTATCTTTATAATATGGTGTATATCTAGGAATTCTCCCGATGTAAAACATTTCGTTGTCAATATTTCGGTATATGATCAAGTTCTTTTGATGATTACTTGTAGCTTGATTTATCAAAGGATATTCAAGGGTCGGATATCATTTAAGTTGAATTTAAGCTTCCTTGGGCACTAAAATTTTATTGAAAGACTTATGAGTCTCTAGTCTTGTACTACTAAGATTAAAGGTGACATTGCAAATAGTCGAGATAGAAGTAGATAGTTGGTGATTTAAAAAATTCAAGCTAATCTAGCGAGTGGAATTCTGTGCATACATGTTTCATGCAACACAACAACCTCCTCTCTTTCTTCTTGGATCCATGAGTAGTATTGATGTTATGACAACTTGCACAATCTCCCTACATTTACACACATACATTTTAGCATGCTATATTGGTATTATTATTCTCTCTAAGTAAAGATAGTTGTCTTATTTGCAAGCATCACTCCATGCAATTGGCATACCATAGATGGCACAACATCACAATGTCCACATGGTTGTGAGTTTTCTTTCTCTGAGTATGTTATAAAAATGAAAGATCATCATTAACTTCACATCATCTTTATTATGCCCTTTGTTAGTTTAACAAAGGGCATAATAAAGATAATGTGAAGTTAATGATGACTTTTTTGAAAGTCGAGAAATTTTTGGTGCCCAATATGTTTTCATTAGTCTTCTTAATATTCATTTTCAGTTCATTCATCTTTCTCGAGTGACCTTCTTTCTTAGCTTTTTAGTTCATTCACCTTTCTCGATGAGCTTCTTTCTCTGTGAATTTAATTGAAGTATGGCATCTAGAAGTCGCCCTTCTCATTTAGTAAACTCTTGCACCATCAATAGCTAGGGAGCTAACGAAAATTGGGAGCCAAAGATATTTAGCATAAACGATTGGATTACCATGCTGCCCTCTTGCAAGGACTCTCACAAGGTGAAAAGAAAAAAATGATTACATCACTGGTGAAAGGAACGTATCATTTCTTTCAAAATTATGTCTGAAGGGTGGTTTATCAAAGTGCAACATGTTTACATGGCCAAGGATATGAACTTGTCTCCAAATGAGCTTGTTTCGCAGAGCAAACACATTGTAAGTCTTGAGTTGATAACGTATGTATTTTTTTTTCATTTAAGCAAGTACTAATAATAAATTCTTGGTTGTAGATATATTTGTTTCAACAAGTACTGAATGGAAACCTTTGGAAAGCTTAAGTGGAACCATTCATGCAATTCATAAGATGTCCACAAATATTATCTATGCTGATCAGATTGTAGGTTCTTTACGAAGGCAAGGGTTTTTATATATTATGCATGTTTCATGGCTTTGTGGATGGGAGTCGGAATCAACTAGTGTGATTGCCCTATCCAAAATCAACTCAATACATTGCTCCCTTTTCCACCGCATATATGAGTCAGGGTACGAGAAAAAATGTAACAAGTTTGTAAACTTAAAAAGGGTCCCTAAAAAAACCAACAATATGAAATATACTTACATTCACCCATCTATCTTAAGTATCTTTCAATCTATTGTCCCGCAAACATTTGAAATCACTCTCCATTGATGTCAGGAGAGGCATATTCCATGGTGGATTTCATGAGGTTCTTCAGTGAATTCCCTAAAACTATATTTATTTACCAAGACTCGTACACACAATGGATTCCTTGTGCAATAAGTTGATGGGGATGCCTGTCCCTTTTGGGCGTTAGATTAATTTAATGTGCATGTGGGTGATTCCATAGCATGTGATTCCGCAAAATACATATCAAATTAATGGACATTTATGAGTTTAGACAACGCACTCAAATTAAATTAAGGTTAGGATAGTGTTCCAACCTCTTTTAATTACTTGTAGCTGAAGATTGCTAGGTATTCCCTATTGTTTGTTTATTTTATTTATAAACTATTGTGAATGCTTCATTGATGTATAGAGTAGGTAGTGATGGCTTTGGGTAGCATTGGGTGTTAGCATAATTCCAAGCATAAATTTCATAATTATGATTAGTTATCTTAAGTATAATATATAATATTATATATTTATATGATATTGTATTATTAAAATGATTACTGTATTTGTAAGTTATAAGTTTAAACTTCTTTAGTAACAATTAGAGCATGGAGAGCTCATATCTGTCAGGTGGGCATCTATCTTTAGTAGAACGATGCACTGTAGGCTCTATTGCCTACTCAAAATTCTATCCAACACCTTGGCCATGAGTAGCTATTGTTGCTATAGGTTATCTAGCTCGTTATACGGGAGCTCGTGGCTCCTCCAGAAATAAAATCCTACGTATCTCCACTATCTTTTCAGGGTGCCTATGTATCTTATCTTCATGGAAGACTACATCATGGATGCAGATGACTTTCCGCACCTATGGATCCCATAAACAGTAACCCATCTCTCCTGCATCTCCATAGCCAAGGAATATGCATTTAACACTATTAGGATCCATCTTGTTACGCTTGTCCTTGGACACATGGCAAAATGCCTCATATCCAAAGACTCGTAAATACGCATAAGAGGGAGGCTTGCATATCGATACCTCCTCTACAACTTGGAAATCAATTGCACTACAGGGTGGTCTTTTAATACTATGCACGGAAATTGTAACTTCCTCGACCCATAAGTGCTGCTGTAGGCCTGCACGGCTAAGCATATTGTGAACCCTCTCCTGGATGGTCCTATTCACTTGCTCAGCCCTACCATTTTGGGGAGGGGTGTAGGGGGGCGGTCAACTGATGTTTGATACCCCTCTCATCACATAATTGCTCAAAAGCACGTGAGACATACTCACCCTCATTATCAGTCCTTAGGTATTTCAACCTATGCAAAGATTGGTTTTCTGCCAAAACAAGCCATCTCTGAAAAACTGTCAATACATCTGACTTTTGCTTTATGGGATAAGCCTATATTTTACGTGAAAAATGATCTATGAAAGTAACAAAATACTTCACCACCACCCATAGACTGACAGGGCATGGGCCCACAGACATCAGAATGAACCAAAGCCAAGGGCTCACTCATGCATGACATACCAGACTTCTTATGCGTAGACCTAATCTATCTGCCATAAAGACAATGATCACAAGAATCAAAATGAGAATAGTCAAGGGATAGCAAGTACTGCAAACCAGAAAACATTTTCATTCCCTTAACGGACATTTTCCCCAAACGAGCATGCGAAGAGATATATGAGGTAAAGACCCCACAGACAAAGCATGATCAATTGTAAATCCAAAAACAACTAAGGGGTAGAGGCTGCCAGTCTTGGCACCTCTCCGAAGCAAAAGCTTGCCACGAGTAATTTTCCACGCAGAGTCTCCAAAAGAAACATGATATCCTCTATCCAAGCTGTCTAGTAGACATGATACTGCGTGTCAATGCAGGTACATGACATACATCGTGCATATCAAAACTGCTGCCAGAGCAGAAGGAAACTACAATCTAACATCACCAATACCGACAATCTCAAGAGACATGTAAGCGCATGGTACCCAAAACAGAATAGTATGAATGGAACCACTCTCGGCAAGTCACATGAAAGGACACACCTAAGTCCAAGAGCCAACACTGTGTATCATAGAGGGTATCTTTGTCATCTGCAAAGAACTAGATAAAGCTACTGCAAGGATATAATCCCCATCACTATCCTCGAGCTACATAACATGGATCTCTTCAATTTTAACACTTGACTTAGCAAGTACTATGCTGCAATCAGAAGACTTTTCCTGCACTTTCTATTTTCCCTTGTCTTTGCTCCTTTCATTGGGCAATTCATGACACTATGGCCTTATGTGGCCTTTCTTCCCACAATAATGACAAGTCGAATTTGCATTTCTCCCACGAGACTTGCCACATGACTTGCCACATGACTTGGATCCAGATTTCTCTACGAATCCCATCCATGGCCATTACCATGGTCATTCTTTGCATTTCCATCATGTCGGCATCTAACTGTGAAATCATGAGACACACGAGAGGCATCCAAATTCTTATCGTTTATCTCTTCCTATGGAAGAGAGCTCTCAACATCAGAAATCTTTAGAGTAGTGGCAGAAGCACATAAGGCAATGCGGAACATATCTCAAGACTCATTAAGAGTTCCAAGCAAGAAGAACGGAGTGACATCCTCTTTGAAATCAATGCCCTGCAAAACCAAGTTCTTTAAAATAGCATGAAACTGGCTCAAATGAGCTGACATGGTCACATTCTCTTTCATGGGAAGATCCATAAGCTGTTTCAGCCAATACATTTGACTTGCACGACTCTACTTGTCATAGAGATTCTTGATCTTATCCCAAAGCTACCAAGCACTTTGTGCTTCCTCAATCACATTGTAATGCACCTCTTCAGTGAGAGACAAGATGAGAGTGGACTTGCATAACTCGTCAAGCTCCATCCATTTGTCATTAGTCATAGTTTCAAGCTGCTCTCCACTCAACGTTAGTGGCTTTATCTATGATTTATACACCAACACCTGCCAAACTTTGCTCTTCCAATAGGCATAATTCGTACCATCAAGCTTAGCGATGTTGAAGATAGCACTGTTAGTGGAAAAAGATACTTCAAGTTAAAATAGTGCAATAGATCAAAACTGCTTAATGTAAACAACAAAAAATGACAAAAAACCACCAAAACCAATGCAAAATGGCAAGAAACGAGTATTTAATGATGCTACCTACCAAGTATCATCAAAAGTACATCGAACCAAGATTATTCAGCATGAAAAATACATCACAATCCGAAGATATATGCTTGTTGTAATAATTTGTAATAGTGTACAATGAGAGCTGACAGTAGGCAAAAAACAATATTCCAAGTCAACTACTAACTATCAATGTAAAACCAACATCAAGCGAGCATCAACAAGCATGTAACAGTCAAACTGACATGAGCCAACACCCAAGCATGTCAAATAAAGAGCGTGAGTAAAGTTAGTACACCCCCCAATCAACAAGGAAAAATATGCATACCACTGCCAAGACCTGACACAAGTCGATGTTTGCTCAGTGAATACAAAGCCGAATCTACACAGAGCAAGGCATATCAACCATACATCATCCACCAAGAGATCCCGGTCTCAAAGATCCAAAAGCTCAATATGCATAACCTGCACTGGTCAATGTCTGATAAGCGTACAAAGATGCTCCCACTGGCACAAAAGCCATAAGTGTCAAGCAAATAAGCTCAAACAAAGCATATAAGAGCACTAGTGATGGAGTATCCAAGGTCATACATCAGTAAGACATCCAGAGCATATGAGTGGTCAAGTATCCAATGATAGCATCCAATGTCATGAAGACAATCCCAATCAATCTCTGACGAGCCAAAGCAAGACCAAAATAAGCTCCAGAATATCCAAAGTCAAGCTGAAATGAAGCTCCAATAGTATTCAAGTCCAAACAATGTAACTAGCATGTGTAGGTAACATAAGCATCAAGCATGTACCAACGGGTCATACATAGACCATAGGTATAACCTCTGTCACAAAGCATGCCAGTGTAGACCAATGTCAAGTAAAAGCCAACCAATATGGATCTCAAACAAGGCTCAAAATACATTCGGAAACCATCTGAAGCATTTGCCAACCTTCATTCGCATCCCAATAGTCATATGAAACACCCAGGAAGCACCCGTGTGACCAATAGCCCAAGAATAAAGTGACTAAATAAGCTTTAGCCTTGGAGTTTACACCAATGATTTATCGTGTCAAATTGGGTATTTTAGGCCACTAAATCAACTCCAAATCATGGTCAATCAATAGGCATACATTCCCCTAACATTCGAGGACCATTCAGGACCAACCGAACATCAAATGTCAATGCCAAACAATCATAAACATAAAGTGTTAATGTAACACTATTTTTGGCTACCTATGGACTGTGGAAAACAGTCTTGGATTGAGGTAAATCAGTCCATAAATCAATGCCAATGATAACCACCAATGTCGAGTATCAAGGGGGGTGTTTCTAAGTGCCAAATGAAGTGTTTTCAAGCTGCCAATGAGTGCCAAGGGAGGGCTGAAGTGAAAAAATGAATTTTTACAAGTCTTCAAGATGGCCCAAATAGGGCTAATGTTGCTAGCTATGCTGTTGGCTCACGTGGCATTAATGGGGTGGAAGGGGGACTTAATTAGGGCCTAAAGAAGGCCTGCACAAAGCCTTGTCAAGCCTAATCAAGCAAGAGCCAAGATATGAAATGGGGGAGTTCCAATGCTTGGAGTTATGGCTGCCCCTTCTTGCTATACCCTGCAAACTAAAATAAACACTCAAAAGAATGCTTCAATACCATTGAAGGAATGCCCTGAGGGTACCCAAATGGGCTGGGTATGTGGTTGGGAAGCCAGGGAGTGATCGGAGCTCGAAGGAGTCGAATATGGCTGCCGAGAGTGAGAACCAATGGTGTAGGGATTCAAATGAATACTGAAGGAGTCACCGACCAAGCTCGAATACTCAAGCAACCATACTCTGATACCAGTTGAAAGGTGAGAAGGATCAAAGCTTGCATGGGAGAGCAAGAGCAAGAGAGAGAGACACACACACAATGTGGGAACTCCAATAGTCACAATGTGTGACCGGCCTTCCCTTTATTCATTTGTCACTAAAAGAATTAAGATAAAGTAATGGTGATGGGCACCTGCCGCCTGTAGTGTGCAGGTGTAGGTATTGTTAGTGTAGTAATACACAAGCGGCTAGGCGAAGGCGCCTTTACCCCAATAGAGAGTCTCTAGAGAGTGTATGCATGTGAATCCTCATTACGCTAGAGATAATAAGGGAGCTGAGTGTAAATGGTCTTGAGGGGAAGGGGAAACCCTAATCCCTAAAAAGCACAAAAAATGGCGATCGTGATATGGTGGGAATAGGGGGGTTGTGTGATGACCCTGGGTTATCACACAACCCCCTATTCACACCATATCAGGATGGCCATTTTTTGTGAAAGTGAGATACATTACATTTGAAGAAAGATATACAAGAATAAGGCATCAATAATCTAGTGATGCTTTCAATTATGAAATTGGTTTGTATTAGAATTAGAGTTCTGAGAGAAAGAAGTAGAGACTAGTCCTTTTTATTTTTTCCTACAAATCAAGGAAAGAGATCTTAAGAAATTTTCTAGGATATGATAGCATGAGTAGTATCATCCTATGACATCAAGCCACCATTTAGGTATTGAAATCTAATAGCACTATTAAGAATTACAATCAAGGATATTGAAACCTGATAGTGCTATTATGAATCACAGTTGATGGTATGATAAGAAAAAGCCTTCTAAGGGCTAATATCAAGTAAAAAGTTGTATCCTTTATATTCTCCGAAGCATCCTACATATATAAAATCCTCTTAGTCCTAAAGTTGATATGATACACAATATCACTAATACTTTTATCTAATACCAGGTTATTTTTTTAATATTTTAATAGACTAAAAATTGAATAATAAATATTTTTAATATATTAGTAGGTAAATATTTTTGTCTTCCAAAAATCAAAGTACTTCCTTTATTCTAACTATAATATATTATCCTTGTCTTATCCATTATTGCTTACTAAAAAGTTGATATTACAACACTGCATAATAAAGATATTCTATTTGGAAGTGCCAAGATGAAGGTGAAATTTTTCACTTTCTATTCTATTAGCTTGAGGTTCATCCTTAGTATATCTATCCCTACCAATTTGTATCAACACCATGGGACTCTTTGAACCATTTTCTTATGAATCAAATTGAAGAGATGGAAGAAAACACTTGGATTTGGTTGAAACAAAATCTTATAGAATGGATGTCTTAGGGAACGAACTAAAGATGTGGTTTGGATGCCCCAACCTAGTCGGGTCTGTTGAAAACTGACAAGCTAATCTCGTTTCAAGTCCATGGATGACCATATCTCTATAGCTCAAACAACAAGTAAGTGGTGTTGGTCCTCTGTGTAGAGACTCTTTTGATTGTTGATTACCTTCTCAAGATTTTGTAAAAGGAGATGAAGGGAGACCAATGCAAACTAGTGATAAGAACCGAACGTGACTTTGGTGAGAAATTTTACAACAGAGTAAAATGTACTTTAAGAACTAAGAAACAAAGAGAAGAGGAGAGAACAATGGTTCAAATGAATGTAGACAAAAAAAAAAGTGTGATTTTGGTGAAAAACATGATAGTAGAATATTTAACCATTCAAAAAGGAAGAATAATGGCCAAAAAGTGACCCTTGACATGAGTTAACATCCTTAGGTATTTAATGGCCGACCTCTTAAATGAATAATATATTTTCTCATTAATCATGTTTGAATGGCAAAATTTGGAGGGTTCATTCTTTTAAAACCTCAAATAATTAGTAACTTAATCATTTTCTTACAAGTATCATTTTTGAAACATTTTTTTGCCCTAATGCTCGGCAGATTGTAGCTAAACACATTACCCCTTAATAATGTGAAAACCTTTTATAAGAATGATCTAAATGTAGAATTAGAATTTCAATCCTTACAAACAGTAGCCAATTCTAGTTTTGATGCATTGAAAATATAAAATTCCTTGAATTTATTAATACACCGTGAAGTGAACTTTTGAATTAAAGGAAACTTGGTGAAGTATAGACTTCTAGATTATGTACAACTCACTCATTAGTTAGAAACCACCTCAAGGAGGCTAGTCATAAATATATGTATATATCGTATGGGTTCAATATAAGGAATTTTTTAAATACTATTTTTATATATTTTTCACATAGGAAAGGGTTCCATATAAAGAGGTTACTTATAGATTGAATAGAAAAGGGTAATGTTTTATTAAGGAAAAACTCATAGATAAGTATATTTATAAATAGACCTTGAAGACATGTGATATAAAGTGTATACATATAATAAACTACTTGTGGCAAATACACACTACGTGCTCTGCACCTACTTTCCGTTCGACAGTCGGGGATGGGGCTATGCACCAGCTTGAGTTTGCATCAAACTTTGATGTACTATTGCTACTATATGTTAACACATTCCTCCTAGTACTTCCCATCAATGTTCTAGCGGCATTTTGCACCATTGTTGCCTTAATGCTTTGCACTAAAGCTCAAAGTATCAATGTTTGTGCCCTAATGTACGTTTTATGTATTTGTATACCATCACCTCCACATAAATCTCTCCCTCTCTATCTCTCACATCTTAATCTTAACAATTATTTAAGATAAATATCTTCTTCTTTGTCTTATACTCTCTATCTCTCTCGCATCTTAATCTTAATAATTACTTAAGATAAATTTATTATTATTATTATTATTACTCTCTCTCTCTCTCTCTCTCATCTTTGATTGCGAGCATGCACGCGCACACACACACACTCTCTCTCTCTCTCTCTCTCTCTCTCTCTCTCTTATAGTAGCCTCCTCAACCTCCTAATGATAGTAAGAGATATATACACATACATACCTATTTATAAATGTATATATATGTGTGTGTGTATCATATTATGTATTTTAGTGCTATACACATACACTAAATATATATATATATATTAGTAATATTAGTAATACTTTTCATTGCATTGATTTCTTAAGGATATCCTTGAAAAATCTTGAAATTTTTTGAAATATGATTCATTTTTTTAAGGTTAAAGATTTTTACACTCTTCTAAGGGTAAAATCATTTGATATGCATTATGGGGTCATTAAAACCAAGGTTTCTATTCCCACATGGAAGACAGCTCATAATCGGATGTTATTGGCCCTAGATAAAGGATCAAGCTTTACCTCATTGTAAAGATCTTGTGATGCTTCTCTACAGTCTAAACCATGATGACTCAACAATAACATGTGCCTTTGTGTTATTTGGCATATATGTTTGGTGTATGATTGTATCGGGAAAAGTAGAAACATCAAAGATTGAGTAATCATGAGTTTGTGTAATGGGAACATCCTTTATTTGTGTGTTCTATGGATTCAATTTGCATCACCTACAATAGTCGATCTCGCCTTTCATTCTCTTAGGAGGCTCACTCAAGGTCATGTATTATTTTCCTTGGACAATGCTATTACCGTATTGCAGCAGAATCATTTGCCTAAAAACTCTGCAAACCCACTTGGTAGGCCACGATTGACGTAAATCTCCACTACTCCTTACCTTTGTTTTATAGCTCTTTATGTGAAGACTATGGGTATCCTTATGCCTGTAGGATAGATTTGCTTTTGCAACCTACATACAAGGAGCCTTGGAGTGTGACATGTGGTGTCAAAAATGTGAACGTAGGTAGACGTGGAGACTGGCATGTGCCCCCCCGCCCCCAACTTTGCTTAATATTAGTAAAAGGTAAAAGATGCTTGTGCCGCGCAACTCATATACAACTCACTCATTGGTCAACAACTACACATGGTTGTGCCATGATGCATGTGGGAGCCTATATATTAATGGATTTATGCATGTGTGTATCTCTTGATGTTGAGAAAAGGAGGCTGGTTAGAGGGGTGCTGCTCTGTTGAATGCATTAGTTATATTCTACTAAGTTAAAATGAAATGTTAAAATATTTACATTCATTTCGAGTTTTCACTTAAGCTTTTATACTTAGAAGTATATAATACTCTCGAATGTACATAAGACTCATGCTCCAAAGAGTAAATGTCTCGAGTATGTTCCACGACAACCATTGCGGTATATAAAAATTTAACAATCGGAATTGTGGCACCGAAAAGGATAGATAAATTACACTGCTTATTGGAAACATATTAGATACGGCCCAGGCAGCAGTCATCTCGAGGCCGAGGCCCAATCCAGAAGTAAACAAGGCGTGGAATGGTGGTTTGAATCGATCCCTCGAGTGGTTGATAGGGTAAAAAACATTATTGTATTTCGGGTTCCGGGACAGAAAGCGCGAGCGAGAGAGAGTGGCGGAGGGGAGAAGGTCAGGGTCCGCTGGGCACTGGAGGGGGGGGTTGTGATAGGGCCTGGACTAAGTCGGCCCAATTACGAGAGGAGGTGCCAGGTATTTTCAAGTCTACAGCCTGTTGCGCTGCCTTTTTCCAGGTGGCAGCCGAGGCCTTGAGGTGGCCGGACTGGGCCATGAGCGCCCTCACCTTGGCCTCCACCTGCTCTCTGCGGATCAGCCCGTCTGCGCCCGCCTCGAAGTCCAGGCCCACCCCCCAGGCGTCCACGCAGCACCGGTTGTTCAGCATCTGGTCTGCGAAGTAGGGCCAGCCCAGCATGGGCACACCCGCGGAGAGGCTCTCCAGGGTGGAGTTCCAGCCGCAGTGCGTGAGGAAGCCGCCCACGGCTCGGTGTGTGAGGACCTGCATCTGCGGGGCCCACGGCACGAAGCACGCCTGCCCCTTCATCCTTTCGAGATAGCCCTCCGGGAAGATGGCACCCTCGCCGTGCATCAGGTCGGCCCGGATGACCCACAGCAGCGGCCGCCCGCTCGCCTCTAGCCCCAACGCCAGCTCGGCGAACTGCTGAGCCGTGAGGACCGCGATGCTGCCGAAGGACACATACAGCACCGACTCGTCCTCCTGCGCATCCAGCCACCCCACGCACGCCTCTTCCTCCGGCCACAGCGCCGCCGTCGGGTAGGCCCGATCCACGTGGCCCTCGAAGAAGGACGCCGGTAGCACTGGGCCCACTGTCCACGCGTCAGCGCGCTCCTTGGCCCGCAGCGCCGCCATGGAGGCTGCCTCAAGGGCATCGAATGTGTTGATGGCCACCCACGTGGCATCGTGGATGCGGCGGCACGGCTGCAGGAACACGTCGAACATGAAGTCCTCGTCGTCGAACGGTTGCAGGAACGTGTTGAGCTCGCGCAGCCGCAGCGCTGGCACGCCTGGGATCCAGTCGATTAGCCGCGAGTTCGAATTTCGATACGCTTCTGCAAACATATTTGCATATCATCAGAACACTAATGCAGTGTAGATGAACACTGATTCTGCAGCCATTCTTGAGTATTTCCATCGGTACAAGCGGTAGTGTATATCAATATACATCACTCATAGAATACGCACATGGTCTACTGAGGTGATGAGTTGCCATTGTTTCCTAAACTAATCATGGTGAATCAAAAAGCTCAATAGGCGCACATGATCAACCTGCAAAGGAGTGCAATAGCTGGAGAGTAGATGACTTGGAAATTGCTTTAATAAAAAGCAACTAATGAAATCGTATCGCGTGTCCAGTCATTGCTAGCTACCATAGTATGTGTGGGTTTAACACAGACTGCTAACCGAGGAGAATTCAATTAACTTGGAAACTACAAAATATTCCATGACACATCAGTTAGGTTAATGGATACTACGTTACATAGTATCGCAAGCCATAAATTGCGGACATATTGTAAAGTCTCTGCATCAGTCTATTTTACATACCATATTATCTGTACAATGGAGTACATATGAAGTGGCACATATTAGCTGTACAATGGAGTACATATGAAGCGGCACATGACATCGTCAGTTAGCATTCATTTTGTGGACATTCTATACTCATACATACTCATCCGTATGACATGCATCAGAATAAAATCTAATTTCTACCTTCAGCAGGCCTGCAGCCTTGTTTGACAGCCATCATCGACGCCAGAGTCCCCGCCGAGGCAGTCCAAAACGCCATCCTCCTGAGCTGGAGCTTGTTAGCCACATCCTGTGTGAAATATAGATACAGGTCGGATATCATAAGAGTAAGTGGAACCGCATCTGCATCACTCTGATCCGTTTTGTCCTGATCCACGCGCAGAAGCCCCTCTACCAGCTGCTCCAATGCAGGCCGGAGGTTGAAGAAGGACTTGCAGACCTCCACCACCGTGTCCTGCCCGCTCGTGCTCCCGCTCTCTCTATCGTCCCTTATCTCTACGAAGCGTATGTCGAGGCCTTGCGCTTGCAGCCGAGCCTGCATGGGCTTGAGTATGGAGTGGTTGTGCTGCGTGTTCACGAAGGTGATCGTGAACCCCTCCGAAGCTAGCTTGACGGAGAGGTGCATCATGGGGCCGATGTGGCCCTGCGCAGGGAAGGGTATCACCATGGCATGAGGCCGTGCAGGTGACTTATTACATTGAGCCTTGCAGATGAGATCAGCCTCGGCGCCCATATCGGACTTTAACAGACCGATGATGCCTTCTGCAGAATATGGTCTAGAAGCTGCAGCACCGTGCTACCGATATGAGCTGATCAAAGGAAGAGTATCGTTGCTTTTAATATCTAAACTTTGCGCAAGGAAGCTTTTTAATCAAAATCACTTAACAACAATAAAATGTTAATTTGTGTGTAAGATAACTTTTCCATTCAATTTATACTATACATATTTGATTTAGTCAACATTATTATGAATCATTAATATAACCTTTACTATCTAGCTTGGATGAATTTCAAGTTATCCCGAGTAGAGTAGATCGCATCCCAATCTACCTCTCTTGGATCTCGTGTACCATTGTAAGTTTATTAACATTCTCTGAGCTCAATCGATTGCAGTCATTTGACATGGCACGGTTCATCTTGGAGAATCCCCTTCCACAATTGATTGTGCTTGCCTTAGTAACTAAGCATTGGGCAATTGGATTAATAAATTTATTTATAATACAATAGACTAAAATTTAAGGAAAAAAAGTGCCCTTGGAATGCAATGCTACTTTTTTTTTTTTGCCATTTTTAGTTTGCCTTTCAAATGCGTTGCTTCCAATATTTTGAAATTCTCCATTAGGTTAATAATGGCCCATAAGCTTGAAGGCAATGTTCAGGAAAAGGAGGTTCGCTTCATCCTAAGCTCGATTCATTTTAGGAGAAAACTTGTTTGATTACATGTGGGCAGGAAGTACTTACCTAAAAAAAATATAGGCAAAAAGGACTTCAACCATTTCACGTTGATCATCCAAGGAGAATATCCTTCTCAACATTAAAATAGAATGAAAATTTCCTTTTAGAATGATATGGAAAAGGATTTTAAATAATAAATATAGTATATATAATACTTTAAAATTTATAAGATGTATAATTTAAATATGAAATAAGGCTTAAGGCTTAAGTCTTTGACCATTTTAGCATTTGGTAGCCTTTGAGTTTGAGTCTTGAGAACTTGAACTTGAGACTTAAACTTTAAAGGCTGGAGTCTAGCCTTGAAGTTTGAGTATTTTAGATTTAATTATAGCTTTAATTATAATTAAATCTTATTGCACTCAACTGCTAGCAACCAATTAACCAAATGGGAGAGAGAGAGAGAGGGAGAGAGAGAGAGAGAGAGAGAGAGAGAGAGAGAGAGAGAGAGAGAGAGAGAAAGAGAGAGAGAGAGCTCTTGTAATCGTGAACTGCTTAACAGTGAACACTCAGTTTTCACACTTTCATGCTCATGCAACATTGTTGCTTCTTGAATCTTCAAACTTCCACTAAGCTTTTGTGCCTAAACTTGAGCCTTGGGCCTGTAGGCTGCCTAAAATCTATAGCTGCTTGCCTTCCTGCTCAGTGCTGTGATTGGGCTTGGGGCTATGGAGGGATGAGAGAGAGAGAGAGAGAGAGAGAGAGAGAGAGAGAGAGAGAGAGAGAGAGAGAGAGAGAGAGAGAGAGAGCTCTTGCGGCTCAAGCCTTAGCGCCTTAAGGGTTGATTGGCAATTGCTGAAGCCTTCAAGCAGTGAAGAATTGAATTGTTGAATAGAGAGAGAGAGAGAGAGAGAGAGAGAGAGAGAGAGAGACATTCGTAACTTCGTTGGTCAAGGCCTTGCACAAAGGCTAACTTCATTGAGTAAGTTGTTGGACGATGGATTCTGGAACCTAGCCTATGGGTGGCTTGGCGCTGAGCCTCTAAGGGCTTGAGTAGAGAGACTCAAGAGAGAGCCAAGCGGCTTAGAGTGGGGCATAAGGGCACTGGTCCTGAGACCACAAGCATAGAGAGAGAGAGAGAGAAATCTGAGAAAGAATCTCAGAATTCGTTGGCCATTCGGAGTCACGATCATTAGTGCTGGGTGGCTTGGCGTGCCACGCGTGGATCCTAAAGGTTGAGGACCTAGGCCCTATGCAGAGAGAGAGAGAGAGAGAGAGAGAGAGAGAGAGAGAGAGAGAGAGATTCATCTGCTGCCTAGGGGGCCAGGGCCTTTGTGACATTATGTATTATTCATGAGAGAGAGAGAGAGAGAGAAAGAGAGAGAGAGTCTAGAGTTAAAACTTAAAAACAATCTTAAAAAGTTGAAGGTGCCTTACTACCTGGGCCTGAATAAGCCCTCTAACTTCCATGCCTCATTGCTCAATGTTCTTCCTAAAATCACAATTCGCAAGTAGCAAAACAAGTAAGCACCATCTCAATTCTTTATTGTTCAATTTTCATTTTGCATTAAGTTTTAAAGTTTAAATTTTAGTCTTTTAAGTTTTACTATTACCAATGTAATTTCTAATTAAGTATTGACATCATTCAATAAAGCAAAAGCATGCGATCTCTTTTCTTTTAAGATTGGTTATTGTAATAACTCATTATATCTTTGCTTTGAACATAAGTTTACTATTTACTAGTGGGTACTGCTAGCAATTGCTGAGCATAACAATTCCATCATCAAGTCTCTTGAGTCTTTAGGTAGATAATATTTGTGTGTGTATCTCTACCTCTCTCTCCCCATCCTGTGTATGGAAGATTCATTAATCATTGGTGAAATGAAAGATTAGTAACAAATTCTTTTTGTTATGTGTTTATTGATAAATTTGTGAAGATTGAAGATAAAAAGAGAATAAAGATCCGAGGAGCTTGGGTTTCCAAAGAAACAAAGGCATTTCAAAAGGTAGTAAATTTCAAGTATTATTTGCAAACAAGGTAAGATTGAAACTACTCTTTTTATTTTTGAGAAATAACACCTAAATCAAAAGAAAAAAGACAAGGAAATCTTCTCTCTTGGGCCGTCGGGATTGAACATATAGCTAAGCATCCTTTTGAAAAGGTAAAAGAAAACACTAATAATATTGTGGAGTCATCTTCAATTGATGCATTGCCTTTGAATGAATAACTCAATAATATTTCACTTGAAGATAAGGCTGAACTTGAAAGAAAAAGGGATGTTTACTTTTTCAAGAGGATTGGCTCGACCAATTCAAATGGCTTGTTTATGATAGAGACGAATTAAAAATGTATTGTAAGTATTGTTTAAAATATCCTCATTCACATAGTGCATATTTAAAAGGGGGATCGATAATTTTTAAAATTAGTAACTTAAAATCACATGTTCACACAACTTGTCATAAGTTTGCCATGGAAGCCATTTTGTTTAAAGGAAAATATTGTATTTAAAAGAGTGTTAAAAAAATAAGGGAAGTAAAAGATGAGGTATGGAAGCCATTTTACTTAAAGGAAAAGATTGTATTTAAAAGAGTGTTAAAAAAATAAGGGAAGTAAAAGATGAGGCATCACTTTCATTATTTAGAACTGCATATTTAATTGCTAATCAAAATTTACCATTTTCAATTTTTTCCAAGATGATAAATTTGTTGCAAGATTGTCATACACCATATACTACTAGTCTCTATAATGATGATAAGGTATGCACTGAAATGATCTATTGCATGGTATCACATCTTATGAAAACCATAATAAAGAAGGTTTATGCTAGTCCATGGTTAATTGGTGTTTTAATTGATGAGTCCAACGATAACTCTTCACATGGACATATGATTATTTATTTATCATATCTTGAGGGAGATTGCATTCCTAAGACAAGTTTCTATGGCATTATACATGTGCATAATGGTACTGCAAAATCTTTGTTTGAAGCTATTATTAGTGAGCTAAAGAAATGTAAGCTAGACTTGTCTAGATTTGTTGCTTTTGGCTTCGATGGATGTTTCACAATGGTAGGAAAGGATAATGGTGTTCAAGCCTTAATATTGAAAAAACATGTTATGATGCCAGGAGACATATTTCACGGTGGATTCCGTGCCACGTTGGATTCCGTAAACTTTGATGACCGGGGCTCATACACAAAGTGGATTCTTTGTGCGAGAAGTTGATGGGGACGCCTGTCCTTTTCGGGCATTTCATTGTATATATGGGTGATTCCATAGCAGGTGATTCCACAAAATGCATATTAAATTAATAAACGTTTATGAGTTTAGAGTGCGCACTCGTAATAAATTAAGGTTAGGATTGATTTCTAACCAGTTGATTTATTTATGTAGCTGAAGACTGCTAGGTATTCACTTTTGTCGGTTTAATTGTATTATTTTACTAACGATTGTGAATGCTTTAGTTGATGTGTAGAGATAGCAGCAGTGGCGGAGGAAAGCATTAGAGGATAGCGAGTATTCGATTTATTATTTATATTTTGATGAGCGTATATCTTAGGCATGGCACCTATATTTTGTCACGCCTATTTATTGAGGCGTTGAATATTTATTTATTATTTTGTATGCGTATGGGCGCACGATTATGTTATTTGTACTTGGACATTGTATTGGGCATGCCAGACTCTTTGGGCACCGTCCGTTAGCTTTATTCCTATTTTGTGCTAAAGCAAACTCAAAAGCTAAAAGCTTGCTATTTTGTAATTTGGGCTATTATTTGAGCTTGAAGATGATTAATACATAAAATACATGCTTTGTGGAGTGCTCACACAAGGCAGGGGGAGATTGCACCCAATTGGTCTCTTGTTCATGTCGTTCATGCTTTTTACATTGAATCTTGTGCAAAAAGTAGAGTTCTATTGTTCTTGGGGACCTTCCGGCATTCACTACGTGAGCGTACAACATCCGATCTGCGCACCATGTTAATCCATTTTTAACTTCAATTCATTTTGTTGCACATCGTAGTGCCCTTGCACTATCAAGTATAGCAAAAGAGATGCCTTATTGTAAAAAACTAGAAAAGCTTATTAATACTATAGCTTCTTATTTTAATGTTAGCACAAAGAGATTTGAAGGGTTTCAAGCCACGCAACAAGATTTGGCATGTCCCATTCTTCGGCTTGAGCATACTTTTTATGTGAGATGGTTAAGTGGATATAGAGCTATTAGTAGAGTATGCAAGTCTTTAGATGCCATACTTGAGATCACAAAAAAAGAGGCATTGCATATGTATAAAGAATTGGCTGAACTTGAGTGTGTTTATTGCTTACATTTCTTAACTGACGTTTTAAGAGGTTTAATAACATTAAGCCAAATGTTTCAAAAAGACTTTGTAGATGTCACAACAATAGATAGTCTTGTGAAGAATGAAATTATATCCATAACACAATATTACATTGATTGTCCTTCTCTTGATGGGAATGCATTAACTATCGATGTATATGGATATGATATCCTTCCAGACTATGGGCCCGAAAAAGGATATTTATATACACTAAGAGGTGCTTTGCATGGAAATAAGTTTTGTGAGCATGATTTAAAATGTGAAATTAATGGAGAAGACTTTAATAGGGCCTTAGAATTTCAAGTTGCTTTTTCCAAGTCAATGGTAAGTAACTTGAATTCTCGATTTGAAGACAATTCCGTGCTTAACTGTTTAAAAATACTTGTGCCTACACAACATCCAATACATGAGAAGGCCTTAAAAAACTATGAAATTCAAGAAATAGATAAAATAACTTCATTTTATGGTTTTCCCAAAAAGTTAAATATAGAGGAATTCCTTGCAATGATAGAAGCTAATGAGTTTAAAAAAGAATTTAGAAATTTTAAGCATCAAGCTTCTAAAGATTGGGTAAGATTCATATTACCAGAGATAGCTTCATCACTTGCTTGCAACAATATGTGGAGGGATGCTTATCGTAATGTTCTTACTCTTTGTCAAGTAGCTCCTCTTGTCCAATGTTCGAGCACTGCTATTTGTGAGAGAGGTTTTAGTGCTCGAACTATGATAAAGTGTAAGCCGCGTAATCATTTGGAGATTAAGAGTTTAGATGCATTAATGAAAATCTTTATTGAAGGGCCTTCTAAATTCACTAATATGGAGTTCATTGAGAGTATGGACTTATGGGTTGAAAAAACACATCGATATTTATACACAACACAAGGAATTTGCTCATCGATTTTATAATAACTTTGCATATTCAAAGGGACAATTGATTTTTTATGGCCTATGATGATATTGAAGTGATCAATGTGCATTATTTGCGCTTTTGTTATCTTAAAATTTTGACCTTTTTTCATTGGCGCAATTTCTTTTTTTCTCCTATGTGTTTATTGTATTTTTAAAATGTAAAATTTGTATTTTTTTCTCTACGTTTAGTCATTTTTCTATGTTAAACCTGATTTTTCCTTGGTTGCTTTTATCTTTTGAGTAAAAAGCTTTCATATTTGTTTTTAGATCATGTTTGCTCAATTATGGTTATACTTCATTGTGTTCTCTTTCATGTAACAGTTTTGTTTTCTATTTTTGGTATCATGGTTGCTTTCAATAAAGTATGCTTGTTTTTTTAAATCTTTTTTGTTTTTGGTTTTGCTTGTATTTCATGATGTTCCCTTTCATGTTTTTTTTTCTTTTTGTTTCTTCTAACACTACAAGATATAGACCTTATAGCGATGTTTAAAGCGACGAAAATACAAACAACAAAATTTGCCCCCGTTGTCACAAAAAGCGTCGTTATTGACGACGCCATAGAATCGTCGTTATATGCGTCGCTATATGTGTTGCATATAGCGACGGTTGCAGAGTATTTGCGACGCTCATAGCGATGCCAATAGCGACACATGCAGTAAATTTGCGACGCAAATAGTGACGATAACAGAGAAAAAAAAATTTTGTGGCAGGGCAGCTTACATATAGCACTGTGTGCTGTATGAGAGCCATACAAAATAGTTTCTGCACTGCTGCATACAAAGCGTTTGCAAACAAAAAGAATGTATACTGAAATCATAAAATTGATACATGAAATAAATACATTATCGCATAAAATGCGATTGGTACAATCATGAAACGATATCACTAATACATAGAAAATGTCTACATAGATCGAGCGACTAAAAACTAAAGGTATGTGAGCTCTAAGGATCCAAGGGCGAGCTACAAATCCTCGTCCCCCGAAAGCTCGTCCCGCTGCAAAGGAGCATCAAATGGATTCTGCAGAAAAAGAAACAACATATCAATCCACCATACAATAATGCATTCAAATATCTCATGGTAACTACGGACAAGAAAGATGAGTGACTTACAGGGCCGCCGCATCTATACAATCGGTCGATCAATGCCCTGAGACCGTGCCTCTCTGCATATCGATAACCGTCGCATTCCATTATGGCAACTCGTAGAAAATTGAGAACCGTCGCATTCCATTTGGATGTGATTCCGAGTTTACCATTTTCAGCTCGTACCAACTTGCAACGTTCATACATGCTGGAGGTCGTCCAAGAAAACCTTCCCTGAGTTCATGATCCTCCGGCAAGAAAGCGGCATGTCCTTGATATACCATCTTCTTCATGGTTCATGACCTTCGGGAGTCTAACTGTGGCCCACACAATGGATATGCATGATAACCTGAGGTAACGACCTGCAAGGTGATCCACGACCTAGTGAATACTTGATTGAATGAAATAAAATATAGATATTACCAGTGAGAACAAAGGTCTGCTCACCTGAGCACTCTCCCAATCCCGAAAAGTCATGCATCGTCCACATGAGAATGGCTCGAATGTTGGCTGACCGCCGACCATCGCGCCTGCTCATATCTTGCACCATGACCCCCTCCTCCCATAAAATCTTAAGCTCATCGACTAATGGACGAAGATACACGTCCATATTTTTTACTTTGTAGCGGCCCGGGACGAGCAAGCTAAGGATGAGATGTCATTTCTTCGTAGAAAGCCATGGAGGAATGTTGTAGTTGACAAGCACTATAGGCCACACACTGTAAGAAGTCAAGCACAGACCGAATGGGTTCACACCATCCATGGCGAGACCGAGCCGAAGATTCCTTGGCTCTCGCGCAAAGCCTGGGAAGGTAGAGTCAATGTGGCTCCATGCGCGCGAATCTGCTGATATTCGTTGAACTCCATCCGTGGACCTATTCTGCACATGCCACGTTGTCAAGCTTGCCATGGCAGACGTGCGAAACATATGGTTTATGCGGCGGATGAGCGGAAAGTGTTTGAGAACTTTTTGAGGGATGGTCTGCCCTTGCAAGTCCTGTCGATACTTGTGAGCACCACACTTTGGACATGTCTCCATAGTCTCGTATTCATCTCGAAACAATATGCAGTCGTTGATACATGCATGGATGTTATTGTAGTCCATGCCAAGCTTCCGTAAAACATGTTGTGCATCATCACGAGACTCAGGCATGGTGTTTGCAGGTGTCAATATATGATATTTCAATAACCTGAAAAAAATCATAAAACACCTTGAAAAAACACAAATGTTTGCAATAATACTGTTTTTTTTAAAAACAATGAAGTCTGTGTGCAAGGTACTTGAATAACTTAGTCACACTCGTATCGCTCCAACCGTATTTTGCTTGCACACTTAAGAGTGCAAGCAATGTCTTCAACCGAGATACTTGGCACCCATCATATAATGGTATGGATGCTTCCTCTCTAAGCGGGTCAGATGTCTCAACATCCATGGGAATCAATGCATCGATCATTGCCTCCATCTCAGGCTCCAAGATTGTAGGCAAGTCGGGAAGGTTGTCTGTCTCCTTTGGCATTGACGGTATAGATGGGCCTTGCGAGTGGTCAATTGGCTCCTACAATCCATCCATCGCACGTCCACGAACTCTTCTAATTGGCCGCAAAGGGTGCACTCCCCCTTGGGTCAAGACATCACCCCCCTGGATACAAAATTTGCCAACAAGACCCAATCTTATTGTGTATGGTTTTCAATTAGCTTGAGAGTACAATGCATGAAAAATGCTAACTTCAAATTACCGTTTGCTGAAAATCCGCAATCGCCTGATCAATGATCTCAGATTGAAACTCGCCAAATTGTCGTACGTGTTCTATAGACAATCGGCGTTTTCGTCTAATTGCCAACTTGCATTGAGAGCAAGGACATGGGACACGCTGATTAAGATACGTCTCGCGGTCTTGAACAATAAGACCTTCTTCGTTTGTCATCTTATCTACATTACAGCAAACGAGGCTTAAATGGATAGCTTTATGGAGATGTACGTCAAGTTGCAAGTTGACCATAAACCTTGCATTATATATAGTAGTTGAGAGATTTTCCGATGTTATATCTCGGCCTTATATGATGCTCAACAATTTGTTTATCCCGGTAGATAATTATTTATTATATCTCGGCTTTGAGTATAAGTAATCCATTTTAAAATTAATGCGCGCCATCTATGAAATTTTATAACTATAGTAATAAAATTTATTTCAATCAATTCTACTCATAGTCATAATACTTGAGAGAAATTATCCTATACTCAATTTAAGGGTTTCTTCTTCTATAACAATAATTTTGGGTTCATTTTGATAAAGTACGTGGCCCATGGCAAAGCACATTGCATACCATTATCAATAAGTCTATTATCTTAAATTTCCTTTTCCTCCCTCTCCCTCTCTTTCTCTCCCTCTCCCTCTCCCTCTCGTTCTCTTTCTCTCCCTCTCTCATTTCCTTCCCCTCCCTCTCCCTCTCCCTCTCCCTCTCTTTCTCTTTTTCTCCCTCTCCCTCTCTATCTCTCTTTCTCTCTCATTTCCTAAACAAGCAAAAAATAAAGTGATTTAAACATCTTCCAAGCAAAAGGGAGAGGGAGAGATACAATGCACTCTCCCTCTCTTTCTCTTTCTATCCCTCTCTCATTTCCTTCCCCTTCCTCTCCCTCTCGCTCTCTTTCTCTCTCATTTCCTCTCCTAAACAAGCAAAAAATAAAGTGATTCAAACATTAAACAAGCAAAAGGGAGAGGGAGAGAGAGAATGCACTCTCCCTCCTTCTCCCTCTCTTTCTCTTTCTCTCCCTCTCTTATTTCCTCCCCCTCCCTCTCCCTCTCCCTCTCCCTCTATTTCGCTTTCTCTTTCTCTTTCTCTTTCTTTCCCTCTCCCTCTCCCTCTCCCTCTCCCTCTCTCTTACTCTCTCGTTTCCTCTCCTAAACAAGCAAAAAAGAAAGTAATTTAAACATTAAACAAGAAAAAGGGAGAGAGAGAGAGAGAGAATGCACTCTCCCTCTCTTTCTCTCCCTCTCCCTCTCCCTCTCCCTCTCTTTCTCCCTCTCATTCTCTTTCATTTCCTCTCCTAAACAAGCAAAAGAGAACAATTTAAACCTTCAACAAGCAAAAGAAAGAGAGAGGAAGACTCACCAATTAGCGACGCCAATATCCGCAGTCGCTAATCGGCATCGCTAATTGCCCAATTCCTTGTAGTGTAAGACTTAACTTCTTTTCTTTTGGGTTTTTGTTTTAAACTTTCTTTTATCTTTGCGTTTATGATGTATATACTTCTGTGAGGCCATAAACCCATTAAGAGACATAGAAACCACCTCTATACATTTGTTTTTTACTATTGAAATTTTAGATAATTAATGTAGATTAAGTTTCTTAATGATAATAAGGGTTTTCATCTCTAAGGTATAAGAGATAATTAATTAAAAAATTAAAGGAAAACTTTGAAATAAAGATCATTTCAAATAATAGAAAAAAGTGATTATTTTTCATTAAATATTTAAAAGAAAATTAAACTAGTTCAATTTGTAGGATAAAGGGATTTGAACCGAACGTAATGGTTTTGGATGGCTCAAATTTTACTAAGCGCATTTAGGCTAAGACAAGAAGGATTTATGTCAGGTTCACAATTTTTTTTTTCCCGAACACTACCCGAAGGGCTGTCACCTGTGCAACCTTCAAAAATGAACCCACGTCGGGATGATGACTGATTGCACAGCAGTTGCAAATCCCAGAATATAAGGCCCCTATCTATAATCACTACAGACGGTGGTGCATAAAGCTCACAGGCCTGAGGAGACTTGGCAGTGTGGCACGAAGGCCTTGATTGGATAGTGAGCGTCCAGGTGACAGCCTATAGGTACCAATAACTATACAAAGCTACTAAAGTTGGTAGGTATTAGCAGCCCTCAAATTTTAATGGTACCATGTCTTTTCTTTTTGAAGGGCAAAAATGAGTCTGCACTTCAAAAATGATGGCTAAAAATAAGGGTTAACCTTCATTAGATAAGTACATTTTTAATGAGCACTTCTAAGTTGAAGGATGTTTTTTAAAAGTTTACTTCAACTCTCATATATTCTAGTATAAGAGTAAAATAGTCAAATCCACATATAACACAAGTAAAGTTGGATTAGATTATATATGCACTTACAAATAGACTTAAATAGACTTTTTAAAGCACTTACAAATAGACTTAAATACATGAAAAAGAGAGAACATGTATATTTGATATCATATAAATTTAGGCAAGCTGCCAAAAAAAATGTTAAAGATCATTATAAAAAATTCCTATTGTCGTAGTATTCATAAGAGGGCATGTACATTGCATATCATATAAATTTAGGCAAGTTGCCAACAAAATGTTAAAGTGATTACAAAAAGTTCTTGTACAATGCCCATGACATAGTATAATATCCAAAAGTCATTGTTGTTACTTCTTATGATGCCCCTAAAGCTTGAGTGCGTCTAACCTTCATATTTTTCCATACCTCAAAAATCAAATTCCAATCTACTTCTTCCAAGTTTCCTGGAGAAGAAAGAGACATGAACATGAGCATATCTAAAGTGGTGAGAGATAAACATGATCTCTCATCACTTTTAACACGATTCTATTTTGAAAACCCTCTTTCACAAGCAGCTGAACTTGCAGGTAGGACTATCACAATCTGCCATAACTTGTACAAAGCGGGAAACATTTGCATCCATTCTATTTCCCCACCACATTGTCTCCAAGCTTCAAGAAGTCCCTTTGAGGGATAGGATTCAAAGAGATATAGAACAAATCTTTGCAACTCACCTTCACATTGCTTGGGCTGAATCAAAGACCTCTCTCCTTTACCAAATTTCTCACAAAGCTGAGAGAGATATATGTCGAATTGATTGGCCTTGAATTAGTGGATCTTTGGGATAGTTTTTAGGAGAAAATAGCTTTGCTGCATTGAACAAGTGATGATCTTGAAACCTTTCATCAAAGTTGATTATCAACCTCTGAATAAAAGCCTTTGCTAACCATGTACATTCATCAAAAGTGATCTCTTGTGCTTTGCCCAATAATGAAGTGAGCTGCAACACATGTAGATGTATAACACATTCTTTGTCTTTCAGTGAGAACACTTCATTGTTTGTTGCCTTAATGAAGCTAGTTAAGTACTTAGATCCATTTGCAAATGTATCAGTCAAATACCAACCCTTCAAGAGATTGATAAGCATATCTATCTCTCTTCCAATCATTGTAATGTCACAATCATTTTCCTGAAATTTTTGGCTCAATACATTAGTTTCTTTAAGTACATCTGCCATGAAATGAATAATAAATAGCAACTCAAATTTTTTTGTTTTTTTATACATTGCTGGATACTTTGTCTTCCAACATTCCAACAATATAGGCAACACTTTCACCAACCTACAATGACAAAACAACTAAGTTTTAAAAAAAACAAGAATAAAATTAGAATATACCTTTTCATGACATTTCCATGCGACAACCATCTCACACCATGAATTCTCATTATCTTGTAATTTCTTGGTAAAAAGGCAAGCATGGGCTTGCTCACTTCGGCTCTTCGAAGAGACGAATTTCGTATCCATTCTTGAACTTTGTTAGGAAAGCTATCCACGTAGCTAATCTCTGCAAAGCATTCACATGTATCTTTAACTACAAGTGCTTCCTTATGGGCAATACAGTGTACCCGAAGTAAATGTGGTACATCCTTGCAAAGCTTTGCAAATAATCCAGATCTTCTTCCAACCATAGATGTAGCACCATCCGAGCCCATAGCAACCATCTTAGAAAGTGGAAGATCTAATTGATGTAGCACTTTCATAATGCCTTCATACATGGATTGAGCCTTTCCATCATCAATACCAATGAGTTTCATGACAAAGGAGGTTTTAGGAGAGCCTACACCACCATCCTTTAATTATGTGATATAAAGGATGAGATGCTTCTCAAACCTTCTATCCGTGCTTTCATCTACAATGATAGAAAAAAACGGACTGTGCCCAATCTCCTCCTTAAGTTGTTCCCAATATACCATATACATGGCTCAGAGAAAATCTTTTCCAGAGGATGGATTGATATAAGCTGAAAACTCACAAGAAAGAGGCATGCTAGGAGTTTTCATATACATAAGAAATTTACATTCATCTTCAAATGCTTCTAAATACATGTCCTTTATGGCAACCCTATACATGATTTGTATAACACTAATAATTCTACACTTCTCATTGTCTACCATAAGTTCCACATGCTTTTCAATATGCTTTACGTTTTCACCAACCATAAAGCTTTTGCGCTGAACTGCTAACTTATGCGACTTAGAGGCATTATGGATAGCCAATGCTTGCTTTTGAATGGTAGTGCTACCTTTTCCTCCAAAAGGATTTGGCATGTTCAATGAAGTGCAAATTGAGCACTTCACTCTCTCCTTCCCCTCTTCATCCAAGATTGAATAAGACCAAGGATAGAGAAGCTTCCACGAGGATACATAGCTACGAACATATACTCTCTTTTTCCCATTAAGAATACCATTTGCACTTTCATTCTCTAAACATTTTGCATTTGGAAAAGTAATCCCGGTCTGCTGAAGCAATCTTTAACACTTATCCTTTTTAGGCCTTCCCATCCTAAAATAACATATCAACAAGACTTTAAAACTAACATGCATGCAATCAAAAACATGTAAATAAATAACCTAAATAAATGCAACACTTGATATGCATACATCCACTCCCTTCTTTACATTTTGATCAATTTAATTGCGTGGATGAAGTTGTAGAATAGAGAGCTATCAATAATAAATCATACTCACTTAATATCACATAAAATAGAGCAAGCTTACCTATTTGCTTACTTATATACACAAAAATTAGCACAAACACCCAATAATCACACCAAAACCTAAAAAGTGACATGAAACTAATTAACATATGCATCTAAACATGCATTCAAATTATCAAAAAAAAAATAGCACAGCCACCCCATAATCACATTCAAATAATGTATTTAACTGAAACTGAAGCAAGTTCATTCCATAATACATGTATCTAAACACAACTCAAAAGATCAATGACTTGAGTAGAATCAAAAATTGCAAGTCATAAAGCTTGAAACTAAAATAAGCTGATTGTAGACATGCTTGAATATGGAATAAATTGAGGTGTTAAGCACACATTTTTTTTTCAATGTCTTATACAATTGCCACAAAGAATAGCTAGCAAATGTAATAAGATAGTTACCATATTCAATGCATGCTACATAGTCTACATTGTTCAATCTATGCCTAATCTTATCCATGGCAATACCTACCAACTGGCAATTGTATTTTGTAATGCATGGACTTGCATTGAGAAGGAGCTTATTTCTATGTCTCTCCACACAACTCTTCAAGGAGCAATTAGCATCTCTATTTACTTGCATAGATATAATAAAACCATTGCATTTGTGATGAAAACTCTTCAAGTGGCAACTGTGGTTTCTAGTGAGTCTTCAGTGCTAACACCTTGCATTTACTACCATGTTTATATGTGACTCAACTAGAATTTGTGGTTAGGAAATCATCATTATGTTCTCTTTCATGGGATTTGCATAGTAAGATAAATCAATTCAAATTTCACCATCTTAATTTCAAATTTCACCATCTTTATTTTCAGCATAGCAAGATAAACATAGCACAATGACTGCAGATTGATGACACAAAGTGGACCGCCTTTACTTTGCCATTTCCCTCTATTTCTGCATAATAATCTATTGTTCTTGCTCATCCAGATTTGTAGGTTTCATTTCTATGCTTATGATATTACAAGACAGATTATAACCAAGAGATTCACCAATGCTTGATATATGACACTCCCAATAAGGACAAACACACACAAATTTGCAAAACAAAGTTTCAAAATCCTAACCCGATTTACCTCATCAAAATCGACAATATTGAACTTTGAAGTTTGATTGACTGGAGAGGTAGAGCTGAGTCTCTAGGGTCAGGTGGCGAGTCGAGTCGTGAGAGAGAGACTTGGGGACTCGGGAGCCCAAGACACAGCCTCTAGGGCCCATGCCGCAGCCTCCAAGGCCAAGCGAGAGAGAGGGGGGGAGCCCAGGCCATAGTCTTCAAAGCCCAGGCCGTAGACTCCCAGCCATCTTCAGCCACCAGCTGAGTAGAAGCCTCCAAGGGGGAGCCCAGGCCGTAGCCTTCAGGGCCCGAGCAAGGGGAGAGAGACAAAGGGACTCCTAGCCATCTTCAGCCCCGCCAGCTGAGTAGAAGTCGTCTTCAGGGGAGCGAGGGCACAGCCATCTTTAGGGAAGAGAGACAGAGCCCGAGAGAGGGGAGAGAGACAAAGGGACTCCCAACCGTAGCCTCTAGGGCCCAAGCGAGGGGAGAGAGACAGAGGGACCCGAAGCCGTCTTCAGCCGCCAGCTGAGTAGAAGCCGTCTTCAGGGGAGCGAGGGCACAACCATCTTCAGGGGAGAGAGACAGAACCCGAGCGAGGGGAGAGAGACAGAGGGAGTCCGTCTTCAAGGGAGAGAGACAGAGGGAGCCCAACCTCCAGGGCACGACCATCTTCAGCCGTAGCCTCGGCCCTCCAGGGCTCGAGCGAGGGAAGAGAGATAAAGGGGCCCACTGCCCAGGGCATCGTCGTCTTCAGGGGCCATACCGCCACGGCACCAGGGCTTCAAGCGAGCTGCGAGAGGGAGACTCGAGACTCGAGAGCTTCAAGCAATCGTGCCGTCTTCAAGGGCCCGGGCCTCGGCTGATGATACAGGCCCAGGCCCCAGGGGCCAAGCCCCAGGGCTTCAGCCTTCAAGGCTCAAGCCTTCAAGCGAGAGGGAGACTCGAGAGGCTTGCGCAATGCGGCCTCGGCCTGCCTCAAGGACATTCCAGGCTCCAGCGACAACGAAAGAGCGAGAGGGAGAACTCAGAGGACTCAGGAGAGACTTGAGAATGGCCCTTGAGGCTTGGTCGCTGCCCACTGGCGAATGGCCCTTGAGGCTTGGGCCTTGGCCCTTTAAAGGTTAGGCTTTAAAGTTTAGGTCCTGACTCCATAGGAATTTAAGGATTTTGGAAGGTGGGTGCACGGTCAAATTTCAATTTTCAATAACCAATTTTATTATTTTGGAAGGTGGGTGACAGGTGATAGGTGTACTCGATAGTAGAAGTCTAGAAGATTTCCAAATTCCAGAATCCAAATCTAATTTTTCAAATTTCAAAATTAAAATTAAAATTTAAACTTATTATTAGATTTTAAAATTTTATTTGAAGGGTGTCTTCGAAATGCACCCTTCTTTTGAAAAGTGTAATTGTTTTTTACATTTCTATGTGAAGGCTGATTTTATTTTTCAACTTTCTTTTGAAAATTCATAAAAGGTTTAACACTTCAATTGTTGAAGGTCATTCTCATGAAAAGCGTTTTTTTTAAATGTCACATAAGTTGTTAGGCTTCTAGAGAAGGGTCAAAACCCCTGTGGAGGGAGTTGCAACCTTCAAATTTGAGGGAGGTACTGAACGGGGCTCAGCAACTTGACTTGTACTGGCAAGTCCTGAATCTGTGGGACCCGAAAGACTCCCACAATTTTGATCATGTGGCAACATATATAATAAATCTCCCTCTAAGCTCTATCTCTCTCCTCCGAAATGCTTTTCTTATAAACGTCCACGGTCCACTCCTTTTTTAATTACATTTAAAAGGAAAGGTGTGGCCCATGCTCCACCGCGGTCCGCGAGCTCCACACAACTATAAACTAGTATGTGGCCGCAGACTACTTCTGGAGAGCGTGGCGAGGGCCGCAGCGGGCTCCTCAAGAGGCACCCAGTCGTCTCGTGCCTCTGCCACCAATTGTCTTCCGTTTCCATCGGAGCTCGTCACCAGTCGATATGAACATATCTCATTCCTTTAAAGTATCGGTGTGGCAGCCGCGTGAAAGCTTTAGTCTTTTTATATTTCCTCATTTACCCGGCCGCCATCAACGTGAGTGACCTGGGAGACAGAGGCCGTGATCATGCGAGGCTCGAGCAATCGGAGCTTGCCAGCCACACGCAGGCGGCAGGACGGCTACCTCGATTTAGATTATTTTGGAAAGCATTATTATAACTTGTTGGAACTTGGATCCTCGTGGCAGATTGCGAAATCCTTGGGAAAACGTTTCTGGAATCACAGCCCTTGAGCGGCGAGCCCGCTCCGCTGCCCCTCATGTTGATCAGTTGATGAGCTGAAATGGGTAATGTAAAATAACGTCAATGGATACACATTGCGTACGAACACGATTTCGACAGAGCTGTAAAGTAGAGAGGAGGCCAGAGTCCAGAACCTTAGGAAATTCACATGCCGCTCTTCCAGCGCTGACACGAATCTGATTACGTCCAGTAAAGGCTTTTGGCCCGTCCCAGACTCCCATGACAATGACGCGAGAGCGTTCGCTTCGGACGGTAATTTTCCTTAGCTTCGAAACTCTTTTAAAATTTTAAAAATAATTCTCGCGACTCGCGAGTCGCATCTGTCTTCCTCGAGCGGGGATCCCGGCTCTCATTTTCAACACATGTTTAAAAGAATAGAATTTGTAGAAAAACTGGTAAGAAATCCAAATAGTGGTGCTAATTTCTACACTACCTTATTTATAACTATTACACCTAGAGCATCAAAATAAGGTCATTACTAGTTGATACGGAAAGGCCAATGGAATTGTGGCATTATAGGTGCATTATTGCCAGTTATTATGTATCATGGCTCATCTACTCAAAGGCATACCCATATCGTGTGTATGGAGAATCAAATTTATGAAAAAAATTTAGCTCCATTTGGGATGAGCGAACTATTGGCGATAGCTTGATTAGTTGCAAGAGATCAAGGTAGGTTCAGTACGTATGTACGGTACGTACTAATCGTACGTTTTGTGTACGTATGGAACATAAAAAACATAATCATTTTTTTCATGTAAAATTTGGGGCCCAAAATGTGATGTGCCTAATGATTTCTGCATCCTTGGTTACTTGTGGATTTTCCTGGGCAAATTGAGACAAAAGCCCCAAACGTGTTCACTGTTTCAGTATTTGCAGGTTACGTGAGCTACAGGAGGCGCTAGCGTGCACAAACCAGGTATGTCTTGTCTCTATGGGCTCACATTCATGCATGTTGAAGCCTCTCTCTCTCTCTCTCTCTCTCTCTCTCTCTCTCTCTCTCGCACGCGCACACGTACGCACACGCTCGCTCGCGTTTATTCTTGTGCACGCGCGCGCACATATTTACTGATGTTTTTCTCTCTTATCTTACTCTAGGAGCCATCATGCCGAAACCAGTCAATCCCTATTGAAAGGAGTATACCAATATACTCCATATCGTCAACACTCCCGGGCAAGCTGGTTCAGGTAGTCGCAGGTGAGTCATGCAAATTATGCAATTTCACATTGATCAGTACAATTACACGTGTGGTGAAGCATTGACGGGCATCAATTGCACAAACAACTGTAGCGCGTGCAAGAAGGTGCCAAAAGCTGTCCGAGAGAAGTTGATTGCTGAGTACTTCCTAGCAATGGGGGCAGCAGCAAAAGGCCAAGGATCCTAGAAAACACAAGAAGCCTTGCACGATGCTCTTATTGGGGAGTTTGGTGATCCTCCTACACAGGTAGAGGAGAGTTTTGTGTCTCAGCCCGTTGCTCAGAGCAGCCATCTGCTAGTAGGAAAAGGGCTCGTGTCATGCAGCAGGAGGAGGAGGAGGAGGAGGAGGAGGAGGAAGGTTCTAATGATGTGCATGTGCCTAGGTAAACCACCTTGCCTTCACGTGTGCATTCTCAGTCTTGGGTGAGAGAGCATCAGAAGATGGCTGAGATGGAGATTGCTCGCACTCTCATTGAGTGCAACATCAGTTTCAATGTCTTAAGGACTGAGCAGTGGAAGAGGATGGTTAGGGCCATTGCCCAAGTGGGTGCTAGTGCTACAGATTCATGGTGTGGGCTGGATTACAAAAAAATGCGCACCACTGCACTTGACGAGCAAAAGGCCTTAATATATAAGGCATTGGTCCCAGTGAAAGCTGGCTAGCAGCAGTTTGGATGCACCATCATCTCTAATGGATGGAGTGATATACGCAGGCAGCACATCATAAATATACTTATCTCCTCTTGTCTTGGTACTTACTTCTTGCACGCTATAGATGCAGGGAAGGCAGGAGAGAAAATCACAGGTGAGTTTATCTATGGGCATATTCGTACAGCCATCATGGAGATTGGTAAAGAGAATGTAGTCCAAGTTGTTACAGATAATGCATCCGACTGCAGGGCAATGGGAAAAATGGTGAAGGCGGAGTTCCCACACATTGTGTGGACTCCATGTGCAGCCCATTGTCTAGACTTGCTTATGGAGGACATAGGCAAACTACCTTGGGTACAGCCCACAGTTTCAGATGCTACTAGGATGACCACATTCTTTCGAAAGAAGCATCAGGCTTTAGCCATCTTTCATAGCCATAGTAATCTAGATATGGTGCGGCCCTCCAAGACCAGATTTGCATACATGTTTCTGGTGTTGCAAAGGCTCTTCAAGCTTAGGGATCCACTTTTGCAGACAGTTGTGGAACCAAAGTGGAGAGACATGTCTCATGCACAAAAAGAGGTGACCAAAGCCATTCAAAGGTGTATCCTAGATGAGTCTTTTTGGACAGAGGTGTAGGATTTGACAGTGGCTTTGCAGCCCATGTATGTGATGCTATGAGTCATGGACATGGAGGGATCCACATTGGGTCTGGTTTATCACATCTTCATGTAGATGAAGAGCCATATCACAGCATGCCAAGCCTTGTCCCAACAGTGGTAAGTACTAGATTTTGTTCTTGTACTGCTTTATGGCTACTTGCATATGCTATTTACTTATTATTAAATTTTAATGCATAGGATATATAGTACAGCACATGCATTGGACTTGCAATGTGTCTAAACTTTGATGTTGCTGATTTTTGCAGTCGAGATGATATCTTGACTCTTGTAGAGAGTCAGTGGAAGTTTATGAGTCGTCCCATTCATGGGATGGCTGCTTTACTCCATCCTTTCTACAAGACCCCAAGCTTGTTCCATGAGCAGCATCTCATGCAACTGAAAGACAAGTTCATCACACATATCTTTGACGAGGAGGAGCAGCTTCAAATAGATGCAAAGATGCGCAGCTTCATGAATAACTTGGGACCATCATTTTCATGGGCGGTGGCATTGTGTTCGGAGACTACTAGTCTTCCTCTTACATGGTGGCAGGGTTATGTTCAGTTAGGTCTTCCACGTCTAACTTATTTGGCTCTACGTATCCTGTCACAGGTAACTCACTCTCTGTGCTCTCTCTCTCTCTCTCTCTCTTTCACTCTCTCAAGTGTAGCAATGGCAATTATCAAATCAATGACACCTGCAAATGTAGGATTGTTCAGCAGGTGCTTGTGAGTGCAATTTGAGTGCTTATTCTTTGATTCATACAAAGATCTGGAATCACCTTAGCACTTCTCAATTGGAGAAGTTAGTGTATTGCAGGGCCAATATGAGGCTTTGTGCGCCTACCATGCCTTGGGGACACCCAAGTAGGTTCGAACTAGTAGCTATTTACATGTTTGAAATATTATATCTCTATATTAGTATTTAAAATTTATATTATTGTTCAATGTTAACAAATGTATGCTATGTTGCCATCTTGAACACGCTGATCCCTCACGTATAAAGCTGGTGGCTGATCTGAATCATCCAATAACAGATGAGGACCACCATATTAGGGACGAGCAGGAGAAGATTTTGCGTATTCTTCATAGAGAGATGGAGGAGGTGGATAGGCGTGTGATGAGGTCACGCGCACGTGCTTATAGCATTCCACTACGTAAGCAAGCTGCAAATCCAGAGAGTGCTTGACAGAAAGGCATTCGCAGAGGGAAGCTACCCATTCGAACTCCTCGGCGACGTGCGAATGAGGCAGTTCGTCTCATTCACACTGAGGAGGAGGAGGATCTAGGTGATGCAGTCTAGGCTACAGGCCATGTAATGGTAGAGCCAGAGTTTGATGACAATGGCAATGTCATGGCAGATGGAGACATTCTCTCTTCAGCCTCATCATCGTCCTCTTCTGATCATGAGTTTTGCTAGAGCCTAGGCAGTGGACTGTGGGCACTAGTGACTACAGTCAGATCTAAAAATTTTGAATTTTTATATATTTCAGTTGGGTGTTTTTATTTATGACATATGTATGCTCTATTAGGAGCTATCTTGACTTGACATTTGTCACCTTGGTGGATTGTTCCTAACTTCCTTGTCAGCAATTGTACGTTGTTTGATGCAGTGTACTGTGTTATGTTTTGGCTCTTTATCATGTAGACTTCCTCAATGTTAGTTTGATAGTCTCAAATTTCAGTTTTCACTATTCAGTGTTATGCACATTTTAAATGTTTAATGCTTAAAGGTTTCAATTATGATGTGACATGGTCATAAGTACTAAGTAGGGAATGTCAAGATTGTGGGAGAGAAGAAAGGAGTCTCACTTGTAGCTTTCTCACTTACACAATGGGGGATTACACATAAAGGTGGAGGCTGAAAACAGTTTTCCTCTTCTTAGTTGTGTAAGCCAAAAAGAACTCTAGTACAGAGAAATAGAAGAACCCTATATATGGGTCTCAAACCAAACTCAACTAACTAAGGTGGCATACTAACTGAGCCACGAACTAGAGTAGATAAGGATAGCTGTCATCTAGCTATTATTCATGGGCGGTGTACCAACCACATTTGCAACTAACAAGTCAGTGACATAAATGCACAACGGTCACCCTAGCATATCACGAGTGGAGCTCGATATCTCAACACTCCCCCTCGAGCTCAATCCCAATTCCTGCACACCAAGTAGGTCTTTGAACTTGTGCAGCTTCTCTGCGGCGGCCAATGCCTTCATAAATATTTCAGCTACCTAATCCTCTGTGTTGACATAAACTAGATCAATAAAACCTAGTAAAACCCTCTCCCACACATAGTGATAATGCACCTCAATGTGCTTTGTTCTAGCATGATAGACTGGGTTATTTGCCAAGTGTATACTACTCATGTTGTTACAATAAATGACAATTGGCCCATCTGTAGGCTGATGCATATCATAAAGTAGCTTATGCAACCAAACTACCTCACATGCAGCCATTGATGCACCCCTATACTCAGCCTCTATGCTCGACAAGGCAACTATAGGTTGTTTCTTGCTGCTCCAAGTGACTTCAGCACTCCTAAAAGAGAACATATATCCACTAGTAGATCATCTATTAGAAATACTACCAACCCAATCAGCATCAGTGTATCCATGCAACTGTATCTGAACCCCAGTCTCATAAAATAGTCCATACTGCAATGTGGACTTCACATACCTGAGTATGTATCTAGCCGCATCCAAATGCGGTTTTCTTGGAGCCTGCATGAACTGACTTACCTATTCAATAGCATAGCTCAAATCTAGCCTGGTAATAGTCATATAAATCAAACTTCCTACTATGCGTCTGTACATAGTAGGGTCTTCCAGAAGCTCACATGCATCTGCGCTCAACTTCACATTTTGCTCCAAAGGAACTGAAATAGGCTTATAGCCTGTCATCCCATATTTGGACAGCATGTCCAATCCATACTATCTCTGCAAGATCCATATCCCATTTGGTGATCTAATCACCTCAATGCCCAAGAAATAACGCAGCTCTCCCAAATCCTTCATCTCAAACTTCTGCTTCAATAGCATTTTCACATGAAGGATATCTTCATCACTATCACCTATCATAATCAAATCATCAACATAAATGACAAGTAGCCATAATACATTTCTATGTTTTTCTCACGTAAAGTGAGAAATCTGCCTTGGAAATCTAAAAACCAATAGTAACAAGATATTGTCCTATCTTGTCAAACCATGCTCTAGGTGCTTGCTTCAAGCCATACAAGGCTTTCTTCAACCTGCAAAAAAACTTAAGATGAATAGCATGTACTTATCCTGGTGGCTACTCCATATAGACCTCTTCTTGCAAATCACCATGCAAGAAGGCATTCTTTACATCCATCTGATGCAAAGACCATCCATTTGATGTAGCCATAGCAATGACTACTCTTACAGTTGCTATCCTTACAACTGGACTGAATGTTTCTTCATAATCAATACCATATGTTTGTGCATACCCCTTGACTACTAATCTTGCCTTGTATCTGTTCACAGAACCATCTGCATTGTGCTTCACCTTATAAACCCACTTACAACCAATTGCATTCTTATCTTTAGGCAAAGCTACCAATTCCCATGTAGCATTTGCTTCCAAGGCATCCATTTCTTCATCCATGGCTTTCTCCCATTTTTCTTTTCCCATGGCTTGCTCAAAAGAAGTGAGTTCTGGTTCTTGTATCACTTTGACCATATAGGCATAGTGAATGGCTGTAAATCCATCATATTTTAGCCTATCCACATGATACCTAGCTCTGGTAGACCTGCATAAAGTAGGTTCACTCCCAGACGCTCTCAAAACATCCCTGGTCTTCATAATCAATGCCATATATTTGTGCATACCCCTTGACTACTAATCTTGCCTTGTATCTGTTCACAGAACCATCTGCATTGTACTTCACCTTATAAACCCACTTATAACCAATTGCATTCTTATCTTTAGGCAAAGGTACAAATTCCCATGTAGCATTTACTTCCAAGGCATCCATTTCTTCATCCATGGCTTTCTCCCATTTTTCTTTTCCCATGGCTTGCTCAAAAGAAGTGGGTTCTGGTTCCTATATCACTTTGACCATATAGACATAGTGAATGGCTGTAAATCCATCATATTTCAGCCTATCCATAGGATACCTAGCTTTGGTAGACCTGCGCAAAGTGGGTTCACTTCCAGGTACTCTCAAAACATCCCTGGTCTTCCTTACTCCATGTGTAACAATAGAAGGAATACCCAACTCATCATCAATGCTCTGTTCTGAGCCACTGGATTCACCATCCACATAAGAGTGACCTGCATTCACATCAAACATGGGCTAATCTACCTTCTCTTTTCCTTTTCGTGATACCTGCATACCACTATCTGCATTGCTTTGAGGAGATTATCCTGATCTCAATCTGCCTATCCATGGCGAAGAATGTGAACCATTGCTAGAGGACACTCCAGGTCCACTAATATCTTATGACTGCTGCTGTGAATTCTGTGTAGCATTACCATTTTGTGCATCTACATTATCAATCACATTTACTGGTTTATACAAGCTACTCATCTCATCAAAAACAACATCTCTGCTCAATGTAAACTTACGAGTAGAAGGGTTATAGCATCTATACCCTTTCTGTTGCAAAGAGTAACCAATAAAGATGCACTTCTCAGCTTTTGGATCTAACTTGGATCTCAACTCATCTGGTCAATAAAAGTGACAAAATAATGACAGCCTCCAATAGATGCAGATTTAGTAGTCCACACATCAGAGTGGATTAATTTCAATGGCTTCTTACTTGAATTTAGGCAACCTTGAATTTAGGAAACCTTGAATTTAGGCAACCTTGAATTTCTGCAACCTTGAATTTAGGCAATCCTGTAACAATATTTTAGGCTTGCATTGATTGAATTCGCTGTACATTAACATGACCAATGCATTTATGCTAGATATTAATATATGTAACTACACCAGTCCCATGTGCAAACATTGCTGCACTCAATTCAGGCATGTCTGCATCCAACGTAAACATTCTACCCTTCTTATTTCCTTTTGCTATATCAAGCGACCTTTATTTTTCATATCCTCAACAAAGTATCCATGAGGATTAAATCTGACCTGCAAGCCCTGCTCAACCATGACCAATAGAAACTAGGTTCTTGGTGATATCAAATTTCTTTTTTCCATCCTGCATAGACTAAGGAAATTTTCCAATATGCACAATAGGATGTGCAGTATCATCACCAGTCTCCACAAATCCTAGTTTTTCCATTTTCCTTGCATCCTACATCCATTCTGCATGACCTGTCATGTGGTTTGATGCACCTGAGTCAACATACCACACATTGTTGCTTTCTTCTGCACTTGTCACAGAATTGGTCATGTGCTACACCATAAACAAATGCTCATTTCTGTCATCACCCTGTCTACTAGAGGATGCATAATTCCCTTGTTGCAAATTTTCATTCATGATGTCATTTTGCTTTTTATAGTAATCTTTAGCCATATGACCCATTTTACCACAGTAGTAGCATTCAACATTGCTGTTTGCATTTTGGCCTCTTTGCCATCCACCACGACCTCTTTGGCTCCCCCTGCCTCTAGAGTTACCACGTCCTCCTCCATAGGACTGGTTTTCTTGAGTTTGCTGTATATTCTGATTTCTACCATGACCTCTAGATCGGCCTCCTCTACCTCTGCCTCTACCTCTTTCAGCATTTGAGTAGAAGACAACTTCTTTTGAAGTTCCTCTTGAAGAAGATGCACCAACATTTCTGTGCTCCTCAGAAATTAGAAGAGCAATCGACTCCTCAAAATCAGAAAATCTTTCACGGATGGAAATCGATGTTTGGAACTGTACATAATCCTTTCCTAGACCATTCAAGGTCACAGAAACTAAATCATCATCTTCCGCTGGCGACCCAATGGAAGCAAGTGCATTTGCAATCTTCTTCACCTTCATGTGGTATTAATTGATGCTCATACTTTCTCTTTTCACATTGTGCAACTCTTGCTTGAGCTACATTTTCCTGGCTTACGTATTTGTGCTATACATTTTTGACAAAGTATTCCATGCCTCCTTTAGCATACTTACATCCTGAATATGCACAATCATAGAGTCTGAAATACTGATAGACAGCTAGTATATAACTTTTCTGGCTCTCTCATACTATCCTTTAAATGCCCGCATTTGCTGTTGATTGGGAACATCAGGAAGAACTGGTTTTTCTTCATTTATTGCAACGAATTCCTAATATCCTTTTTCCATAAGGAAATTCGTCATTCTAAACTTCCATGCTTGGAAATTGTTCTTGTCAAGCTTTTCAATGACAATTTGTGAAAGAGAATTAGACGCCATTACAGAACATTGCAAAATATTCTGTCACTGCAAAAAACACAGCTTCAGTCTCACAAGGGCAAATCTGCACAACTAACGAAAGTGGTATTTGACCACACAGTTACTTCCTAGTGACGATTTTGCATCAACAGGCAACAAGGATGATTCTGTAACACCCAATGTCTCTGCTGTTGAGATATGAGCTCCACTCGTGATATGCCAGGGTGATCATTATGCATTTATGTCACCGACTTGTTAGTTGCAGATGCGGTTGGTACACTGCCCATGAAAAATAGCTAGATGACAGCTATCCTTATCTACTCTAGTTCATGGTTCAGTTAGTATGCCACGTTAGTTAGTTGAGTTTGGTTTGAGACCCATATATAGGGTTCTTCTATTTCTTTGTATGAGAGTTCTTTTTGGCTTACACAATAAGAAGAGGAAAATTGTTTTCAGCCTCCACCTTTGTGTGTATTTCCCCATTGTGCAAGCAAGAAAGCTACAAGTGAGACTCCTTCCTTCTCTCCCACAATCTTGACATGGTATCAGAGTCTTGTTTGTGGTAAGGAGCTCAAGAAAGAAAACCAAGTTCGTAGTGTTCTGGTAACCGGACCAGTGTTGCTTTCATTTTTCTATTTTGGGAGCAAGTCTCTATAGGTAGCACAGCCGAAAAGTGCAAGAGTGCATTGTCTCAGATTGAGACGCCCTTCGCAATGTTGCAAGAGGGCACGCACTCAGGAAAATGCCCTATTTTATGCTGTGCGACCACTATTCTACAGGTTGGTGAAAAGTTACCATAGAAATTGCATCGTATGCCTGTGCGCAGAGACATCGGGAGTTACAGAATCATCCTTGTTGCCTGTTGATGTAAAATCATCACTAGGAAGTGACTATGTGGTCAAATACCACTTTCATCAGTTTGCAGATTTGCCCTTGCAAGGCTGAAGCTGTGTTTTTTTACAGTGACAGAATTTTTTGCAGTGTTTTGTAATGGTGTCTGATTCTCTTTCACAGATTGCTATTGAAAAGCTTGACAAGAACAACTTCCAAGCATGGAAGTTTAGAATGAAGAATTTCCTTATGGGAAAAGGATATTGGGAATTTGTTGCAAGAAATAAAAAAGAACCAGTTCTTCCTGATGCTCCCAATCAACAGCAAATGCAGGCATTTAAAGGATGGCATGAGAGAGCTAGAAAAGTTTTGTACTAGCTATCTATCAGTATTTCAGACTATAATTGTGGATATTCAGGATGCAAGTACGCCAAAGGAGGCATGGGATACTTTGTCAAAAATGTATAACACAAATACACAAGCCAGGAAAATGCAGCTCAAGCAAGAGTTGCACAATGTGCAAAGAGAAAGTATGAGTATCAAAGACTACCACATGAAGGTGAAGAATATTGCAGATGCACTTGCTTCCATTGGGTTGCCAGTGAAAGATGATGATTTAGTTTCTGTGACCTTGAATGGTCTAGGAAAGGATTATGCACAGTTTTGAACATCCATTTCCGTTCGTGAAAGATTTCCTGATTTTGAGGAGTTGATTGCTCTTCTAATTTCTGAGGAGCAGAGAAATGGTGGTGCATCTTCTTCAGGAGGAACTTTAAAAGAAACTGTCTTCTACTCAAATGCTGGAAGAGGTAGAGGCAGAGGTAGAGGAGGCTGATCTGGAGGCTGTGGTAGAAATCAAAATATGCAGCAAACTCAAGAAAACCAGTCCTATGGAGAAGGACATGGTAACTCTAGAGGCAGGGGGAGCCAAAGAGGTCGTGGTGGATGGCAAAGAGGCCAAAATGCAAACATCAATGTTGAATGCTACTACTGTGGTAAAATGGGTCATATGGCTAAAGACTGCTATAAAAAGCAGAATGATATCATGAATGGAAAATTGCAACAAGGGAATTATGTATCTTCTAGTAGACAAGGTGATGGCAGAAATGAGCATTTATTTATGGTACAGCACATGACCAATTCTGTGACAAGTGCAGAAGAAAGCAACGATGTGTGATATGTTGACTCAGGTGCATCAAACCACATGACAGGTCATGCAGAATGGATGCAGGATGCAAGGAAAATGGAAAAACCAGGATTTGTGGAGACTGTGATGATACTGCACATCCTATTGTGCAGATTGGAAAAATTTCTTTGTCTATGCAGGATGGGAAAAAGAAATACCTATCGAATGTATTTCATGTTCTGAATATCACCAAGAACCTAGTTTCTGTTGGTCAAATGGTTGAGCAGGGCTTGCAAGTCAGATTTATTTCTCATGGATACTTTGTTGAGGATATGAAAAATAAAGGTCGCTTGATAGCAAAAGGAAATAAGAAGGGCAGAATACTTACGTTGGATGCAGACATGCCTGAATTGAGTGCAACAATGTTTGCACTGGGACCGGTGTAGTTACAGATATTGATATCTGGCATAATCGCATTGGTCATGTTAATGTACAGTAACTTAAATCAATGCAAGCCTAAAATATTGTTACATGATTGCCTAAATTCAAGGTTGCAGAAATGCATAAGGTATGTGAAGCCTGTCAATTTGGAAAACATGCAAGGAAACCATTTCCTAGACATGTTCAAGAGAGTAAGAAGCCATTGGAATTAATCCACTCTGATGTGTGGACTATTAAAGCTGCATCTATTGGAGGATATCATTATTTTGTCACTTTTATTGATGACTATTACAGAAAAGTTTGGGTGTATTTTATGAAAAAGAAAAGTGAAGTGTTTGGGCATTTCAAAACTCTTAAAGCTATGGTTGAAAAAGAAGCAGGCCTGCAAATAAAATGTCTAAGGTCAGATGGAGGGGAAGAGTATCTCTCAAATGAGTTTGCAAGGTTCCTGCAGGAGCATGGCATAAAGCAGCAATATTCATGCAGTCATACCCCACAACAAAATGGAATTGCAGAAAGGAAAAACAAGCATACTGGAGAGGTATCTCATGCCATGCTCAACGAAAAAGACCTGCTAGTTTTTTACTGGGCTGAAGCAGTTGCTATAGCAGTCTACATAATGAACATGACTCCCATTGTAGCAATACATGGGATGACTCCAGAGGAGAGGTATATTGTTAGGAAACCAGATATTTATCATTTGAAATTTTTTTGTTGCATTACCTATGTTCATGTGCCAGATGAGTTGAGATCCAAAAGCTGAGAAGTGCATCTTTATTGGTTACTCTTTGCAGCAGAAAGGGTATAGATGTTATAACCCTTCTACTTGTAAGTTTATAGTGAGTAGAGATGTTATTTTTTATGAGATGAGTAGCTGGTATAAACCAGTAAATGTGATTGATAATGTAGATGCACAAAATGGTAATGCTGCACAGAATTCACAGTAGCAGTCACAAGATATTAGTGGATCTGGAGTGTCCTCTAGCAGTGGTTCACATTCTTCGCCATGGATAGTCAGATTGAGATCAGGATAATCTCCTCAAAGCAATGCAGATAGTGATATGCAGGTATCACAAAAAGGAAAAGAGAAGATAGATCAGCCCATGTTTGATGTGAATGTAGGTCACTCTTATATGGATGGTGAATCGAGTGGCTCAGAATAGAGCATTGATGATGAGTTGGGTATTCCTTCTATTGTTACATCTGGAGTAAGGAAGGCCTGGGATTTTTTGAGAGCATCTGGAAGTGAGTCTACTTTGCGTAGGTCTACCAGAGCTAGGTATCCTGTGGATAGGCTGAAATATGATGGATTTATAGCCATTCACTATACCTATATAGTCAAAGTGATACAGGAACCAGAACCCACTTCTTTTGTTGACTAGTCTGACTTGCAGAGTTGCAGACTTAGGTGACTTGCAGAGTTGCAGACTTGCAGAACTTAGCCGACTTAGTGAACTTGCAGGACTTGATCACAGTTGACTTGCAGAACTTGATTTCTGGAGTGCAGGACCTGGAGTTGCTGACTTGGAGAGTTAGGAGCTTTGAATTACTTAGTGGATTAAGAAGTTTTTAGCTTCTTAATCCGTCGTTGATTTTTAGTACAAAAATATATCCTTGACGGATTTCGCGCCGCCCTGAACAGCCTCAGGCCGCGTTCAATTCGATTTGCTTAATTGAAGCTTTGTGAAGCTTCTAATCAAGCTTACTAATTGTTAACTTTGATCTTTGAAGCTTAATGAAAAGAAAATTACTCTTTTTGTATGTTTATCCATGATTTTGGTGAAGGAGATGAATGCGTGGTCCTCCGCCTGTACAGCCTGGTCCTTCGCGATCTGATAGCAGAAACAGGGGTTCTTGATTGCCAGAAGTCTGCCTGTATCGACGGTTCGCGACGAGATTGACCGTAGAGCCCGATCGTTCCAGGAGCTCTGCCTTCGCTCGAGATAGGTAGCGATTGGAAGCTCTTGATCTCAGCTCCGCTCTGATACCACTAGTGCGCAGATCGGACGCAGTATGCTCACGTAGTGAATCCCGGAAGGTCCCCAAGAACAATGAACTCTACCTTTTTGCACAAAATAGAATGTAAAAAATATGAACGACAAGAGCAAGAGACCAATTGGGTTCAATCTCCCCCCATGCCTTGTGTGACCGCTTCACAAAGCATGTATTTTATGTATATTTCCATCTTCATGCTCAATAATAGCCCAATTTACAAAAATATGACAAGCTTTTAGATTTTGAGTTTGCTTTTATAAAAATAGAAATAAAGCTAATGGACGGTGCCCATAGAGTTTGGCATGCCCAACACAATGTCCCAATTAGAAATAACATATCCGTGCGCATATGCGCATACAAAATAATAATGAATAATCAATGCCTCAATAGACATGACAAAATATAGGTGTGACGCCTATCAAAATATAATGCATAGGTCGAATACTCGCTAGACTCCAATGCTTTCCTCCGCAACTGCTGCTATCTCTACACATCAACTAAAGCATTCACAATCATTAGTAAAATAATACAATTAAACCGACAAAAGTGAATGCCTAGCAGTCTTCAGCTACATAAATAAATCAACTGGTTAGAAATAAATCCTAACACGCCCAACACAATGTCCCAAATAGAAATAACATATCCGTGCGCATAGGCGCATACAAAATAATAATGAATAATCGATGCCTCAATAGACATGACAAAATATAGGCGTGACGTCTATCAAAATATAATCCATAGGTCGAATACTCGCTAGACTCCAATGCTTTCCTCCGCAACTGCTGCTATCTCTACACATCAACTGAAGTATTCACAATCGTTAGTAAAATAATACAATTAAACCGACAAAAGTGAATACCTAGCAGTCTTCAACTACATAAATAAATCAACTGGTTAGAAATAAATCCTAACCTTAATTTATTACAAGTGCGCAATCTAAACTCATAAACGTTTATTAATTTAATATGCATTTTGCATAATCACCCGCTATGGAATCACCCATGTACACACTAAATTAATGAAACGCCCGAAAAGGACAGGCGTCCCCATCAACTTCTTGCACAAAGAATCCTGTTTGTATATGAGCCCTGGTCATCAAAGTTTACGGAATCTACCATAAAACCTCACGGAATCCACCGTGGAATATGCCTCCTGGCATCAGAACCACATGAAGATATACATGTGTATGCCAAGAATATAAAAGAGGTTTCCCATAAATTGGATGCCTCTATCCCTATCCCACCTACTGCCCAGTTACAATACTTCTTGCATGGTCTTGATTTTAACATCCAGGTGCAGTTGAATAGTGTCACCTTGGCGAATATAGACACTGCCATTAGACAAGTGCAAGAAATAAAATCTCAATTGCAAGCAGCCTATGCTTCTCGAACCAATCCCAATATGGGCCTAGCATTGGAAAATAATCCGCAACTGATCAATGGCAGTGGAAGCCAAGGGATAGGGATGGCCAACCCTAAGGGGAGAGGGAGCGTGGTGCCAAATGTGCCTTTATTGCCAGATCCGCCTAGTATGACTATGCCTATGGCTAGTTAGTTGCCTCCAAATGTGGGAGGCCAAGCAACGAACTCTAATGTTGTTCATGTGGGTCAGCAACCAATGCAACCAATGCCTAATCAAATTGTGCGGTCAAGGGATCAACGGATAGATGATTAGGGCTATGAGTTGAGTTCATCAAATGTCCTTAGCGAAGTCAAGGACATGATGAAGCATTACACGGATATGATCTCTAAACAATATCGACAAATAATCGTTGACGTTAATTTTTTAAAGAAACAACAGAATCTCTGATAGGGAGTCGACGCCCTGAAGAGGATGCACCCTCTAGATTTAGTTGCAAATGGTGTGGTGGGCAACATTATCCACGTAATTGCCCAAATATCAAGTGCGACATTTGCGAGAAATCCGGCCATTTAGCAGCCACTTGTTGGAGCACGATCAGTTCTCTCTAGCAAGGCAGTCGGCAAACTAGGGCCTATTAATCATCATGCACAAGGAATCAATTTTTAGCATGATGATGGGCCAAAACAAATACTCAAAGGGGTAAGGCTACTATCGAAGAACTTCCAGGCAGCAGTGGGGTGAGCCTCATTGAGGCTATGCAGGTTAATGGCACTGAAGCTTCTAGCCTACGTGCCGTAACAAGAGGGAAAAAAATAGAGAAGGCGACAAAGATAATGTAAAATCGATCGATGGAAACCCTAGGCAGGATGATAAAGAAACGTAAGTTCTAAATCTTGACAAGGATGGGGGACATCTGAAGCCCGTAGAGAGTAAGGCTGATGCCAAGAGAGATAAAGAGGTATCGAGAAAGAAGGTGAGAGTTAAAAAAGGGGCAATAAAGCTAGTGCATCATCCTAAAGAGCAGATGCTTTTGTGCGAGAAGCGAGCTTTAGCGAATTATCACGACTTTGATTTAGCTAGCTCCCTTTGCGATGTTAAACTAGATGTGAATCTCTTGCAAGGTGGTTCCATACATAATGTATGGTACGTATAGATACGTTCTATACGTCGTTCTGTATGGATAAATTTTTTATGTACATAAACATGCATACCTTTGTAAAAAAAATAAACAACAGGATATTTTAGGGTGTTTCCCACTGTACATTAAGCATAAAGATATATACATTCCCTGTTGAGATATCGAGCTCCACTCGTAATATGCCAGGGTGACCGTTATGCATTTATGTCATCGACTTGTTAGCTGCAGATGCGGTTGGTACACCGCCCATGAATAATAGCTAGATGACAGCTATCCTTATCTACTCTAGTTCGTGGCTCAGTTAGTATGCCACCTTAGTTAGTTGAGTTTGGTTTGAGACCCATACATAGGGTTCTTCTATTTCTCTGTACTAGAGTTCTTTTTGGCTTACACAACTAAGAAGAGGAAAATTGTTTTCAGCCTCCACCTTTGTGTGTATTTTTCCATTATGTAAGTGAGAAAGCTACAAGTGAGACTCCTTCCTTCTCTCCCACAATCTTGACATGGTATCAGAGCCTGGTTCGTGGTAAGGAGCTCAAGAAAGCAAACCAAGTTCGCGGTGTTCTGGTAAGAGGACCAATGTTGCTTTCATTTTTCGAGTCTGGGAGCAAGTCTCTGTAGATAGCACAGGCGGAAAGCGCAAGAGTGCATTGTCTCAGATTGAGACGCCTTTCGCGGTGTAGCAAGAGGGCAATATATGCTGTGAAGAAAGGCTTTAGCCCTTTCATTGCCCTGTTTTTTGATTCGAGGCCATTTCAGGGCCTGTTTTGGAGGCAGAAGTTTTCCTCACACACTCAGGAAAAGGCCCTATCTTTTGTTGTGCGACCATTGTTCTACACGTCGGTGAAAAGTTACTACAGAAATTGCATCATATACCTATGTGCAGATATCAAGATTGTGGGAGAGAAGGAAGGAGTCTCACTTGTAGCTTTCTTGCTTGCACAATGGGGAAATACACCCAAAGGTGGAGGCTGAAAACAGTTTTTCTCTTCTTAGTTGTGTAAGCTAAAAAGAACTCTCATACAAAGAAATAGAAGAACCCTATATATGGGTCTCAAACCAAACTCAACTAACTAAGGTGGCATACTAACTGAACTATGAACTAGAGTAGATAAGGATAGCTGTCATCTAGCTATTATTCATGGGCAGTGTATCAATCGTATCTGCAACTAACAAGTCGGTGACATAAATGCACAATGGTCACCTTGGCATATCACGAGTGGAGCTCGATATCTCAACACTCCCTCTCGAGCTCAATCCCAATTCTTGCACACCAAGCAGGTCTCTGAACTTGCGCAACTTCTCTGTGCCCAATGCCTTCATGAATATGTCAGCTACCTGATCCTCTGTGCTAACATAAACTAGATCAATAAGACCTAGTAAAACCCTCTCCCGCACATAGTGATAATGCACCTCAATGTGCTTTGTTCTAGCATGATAGACTGGGTTATTTTCCAAGTGTATACTACTCATGTTGTCACAATAAATGACAACTGGCCCATCTATAGGCTAATGCATATCATGAAGTAGCTTATGCAACCAAGCTACCTCACATGTAGCCATTGCTGCACCTCTGTACTCAACCTCTGTGCTCGACAAGGCAACTATAGGCTGTCTCTTGCTGCTCCAAGTGACTACAGCACTCCCAAAAGAGAACACATATCCACTGGTAGATCGTCTATCAGAGATACTACCAGCCCAATCAGCATCAGTGTATCCATGCAACTGTATCTGAATCCCAATCTCATAAAATAGTCCATAGTGAAATATGGACTTCACATACTTGAGTATACGTCTAGTCGCATCGAAATGTTGTTTCCTTGGAGCCTCCTTAAACTGACTTACCAATCCAACAGCATAGCTCAAATCTGGCCTGGTAATAGTCATATAAATCAGACTTCCTACTGTGCGCCTGTACATAGTAGAGTCTTCCAGAAGCTCACCTACATCTGCACTCAACTTCACATTCTACTTCAAAGGAACTGAAATAGGCTTACAGCCTGTCATCCCATATTTGGACAACATGTTCAATCCATACTGCCTCTGCAAGAGCCATATCCCACTTGGTGATCTTATCACCTCAATGCCCAAGAAATAGCGCAATTCTCCCAAATCATTCATCTCAAACTTTTGCTTCAATAGCATTTTCACATGAAGAATATCTTCATCACTATCACCTGCCATAATCAAATCATCAACATAAATGACAAGAAGCATAATACATTTCTCTGTTTTTCTCACATAAAGTGAGAAATCTACCTTGGAAATCTAAAAGCCAATAGTGACAAGATACTGTCCTATCTTGTTAGACCATGCTCTAGGTGCTTGTTTCAAGCCATATAAGGCTTTCTTCAACCTGCAAACAAACTCAGGATAAACAGTATGCACATAACCTGGTGGCTGCTCCATATAAACCTCTTCTTCCAAATTACCATGCAAGAAAGCATTCTTTACATCCATTTGATGTAAAGACCATCCCTTTGATGGAGCCATAGGAATGACTACTCTTACGGTTACCATCCTTGCAACCGGACTGAATGTTTCTTCATAATCAATGCCATATGTTTGTGCATACCCCTTGACTACTATCTTGCCTTGTATCTGTTCACAGAACCATCTGCATTGTGCTTCACCTTATAAACCCACTTACAACCAATTGCATTCTTATCTTTAGGCAAAGGTACCAATTCCCATGTAGCATTTGCTTCCAAAGCATCCATTTCTTCATCCATGGCCGTGATACCATATAGCTGGCCTTCCCTTTAGCGTCATGTTGAATGACATCATTAGATGCCCTTCCTCTTAGATACGACAGTTAAACATTAGCTTTTGGAACTCCCATATATGAAGCTCCACATCCTGGTTAGGGGAAAACCTAAGGCTGTCAAATCTACCTTCCCGCAAGGATTGCGATAGATTGTGCCATGGCAATGATTGGATTTGCTAATGGAATCAGGAGAGGCAAAGCTGTCACACCACTCGAACTAGGTAGATTAATTGGGAGGGGGGAAGTACTAGAATTTCCACCTCCTGACGGACTTTGATTCAAGCTAAGGTTACTAAGACCTCGCCCTTGAATAGGTTCAAGACTACTCCTTTTAGGAGAATAACGCCTATTGATTTCGGCCCTCTATCTAGCCCTCTCGGTTCTCTCGTGTTTTTGGAGTTTGGCTTGATAGATCTCTTCAGATGACATCAACTAACAAGTAGGTCCCAAGAGACCCTAGATAATACGCAGATCGGTCGCAGTATGCTCAAGTAGTGAATCCCAGAAGGTCCCCAAGAACAATGAACTCTACCTTTTTGCACAAAAAACCATGTAAAAGCATGAACGACAAGAAGCAAGAGACCAATTGGGTTCAATCTCCCCCCATGCCTTGTGTGAGCGCTTCACAAAGCATGTATTTTATGTATATTTCCATCTTCATGCTAAATAATAGCCCAATTTACAAAAATATGACAAGCTTTTAGCTTTTGAGTTTGCTTTCTACAAAAATAGGAAATAAAGCTAATGGACGGTGCCCATAGAGTCTGGCACGCCCAATCTCAATGTCCAAATAGAAATAACATATCCGTGCGCATAGGCGCATACAAAATAATAATCAATAATCGATGTCTCGATAGACATAACAAAATATAGGCGTGGCGCCTATCAAAATATAATCCAAAGGTCGAATACTCGCTAAACTCCAATGCTTTCCTCCACCACTGCTGCTATCTCTACACATCAACTGAAGCATTCACAATCGTTAGTAAAATAATACAATTAAATCGACAAAAGTGAATACCTAGCAGTCTTCAGCTACATAAATAAATCAACTGGTTAGAAATAAATCCTAACCTTAATTTATTACGAGTGCACACTCTAAACTCATAAACGTTTATTAATTTAATATGCATTTTGCGGAATCACCCGCTATGGAATCACCCATGTACACACTAAATTAATGAAACGCCCGAAAAGGACAGGCGTCTCCATCAACTTCTCGCACAAAGAATCCTCTTTGTGTATGAGCCCCAGTCATCTAAGTTTACGGAATCCACCGTAAAACCTTACGGAATCCACCGTGGAATATGCCTCCTGGCACCACTAGTGCGCAGATCGGTTGCAGTATGCTCACGTAGTGAATCCCAGAAGGTCCCCAAGAACAATGAACTCTACCTTTTTACACAAAAAACCATGTAAAAGCATGAACGACAAGAAGCAAGAGACAAATTGGGTTCAATCTCCCCCAATGCCTTGTGTGAGCGCTTCACAAAGCATGTATTTTATGTATATTTCCATCTTCATGCTCAATAATAGCCCAATTTACAAAAATATGACAAGCTTTTAGCTTTTGAGTTTGCTTTCTACAAAAATAGGAAATAAAGCTAATGGACGGTGCCCATAGAGTCTGGCACGCCCAATCTCAATGTCCAAATAGAAATAACATATTCGTGCGCATAGGCGCATACAAAATAATAATCAATAATCGATGTCTCGATAGAATAACAAAATATAGGCGTGGCGCCTATCAAAATATAATCCAAAGGTCGAATACTCGCTAGACTCCAATGCTTTCCTCCGCCACTGCTGCTATCTCTACACATCAACTGAAGCATTCACAATCGTTAGTAAAATAATACAATTAAACCGACAAAAGTGAATACCTAGCAGTCTTCAGCTACATAAATAAATCAACTGGTTAGAAATAAATCCTAACCTTAATTTATTACGAGTGCACACTCTAAACTCATAAACGTTTATTAATTTAATATGCATTTTGCGAAATCACCCGCTATGGAATCACCCATGTACACACTAAATTAATGAAACGCCCGAAAAGGACAGGCGTCCCCATCAACTTCTCGTACAAAGAATCCTCTTTGTGTATGAGCCTCGGTCATCTAAGTTTACGAAATCCACCGTAAAACCTCACGGAATCCACCGTGGAATATGCCTCCTGGAATCACTAGATTCAGAAACCACCACTTTGAGACGGCTCCCGGTAGACGCACCACTGATGGGACCAAAAATGGGCCGGCATTGGCTATGGCACCAGCCGGACCTCATGCACACAACAGACATCTCCACCATCACATAATTTCGCAGGCCAGGAGCATCTGTAATAAATAAATGCACACTACTTACATCTAATATTGCATTTGTAGCTGGATAAGATTCCAATGGCACCTTCCAAAAAACCCCTCAAAGGGGGTATCCCACACATATAGGCAATAAATGCCATGTATCACAGACACATAGGAGGCACCCCATTGGTTGATTGTCGTGGTCCCACTACAGCTCTCCTACATCTTGGGGATTGGCCCCTCGATGTGCTGCTTTTAAATATAAATACTTTCGCACAAGACTCCCCTCTTTTTTCAATGAGATTTAGGAGATACCATGTTTCCTCACCAATAATTTCCCCCAAGAAACGAACGACTAACCTATGGCAAGGGGAATCTCATCCTCTCAAACGTGGGTCAACTATAATTCAAACAATTACTATGCATTTCCAAGAGTTGATACCATATGTATGATCAATGCAATAGTGGATATCTCATTGTGCACAAACAGTTATGTTTTGAAATCAGCCTATGTGCTAGTATACAAAGAGTATTTTCATGAATTCCAACTAATACATATATACTTCATTGCAAGAATCTAGCACCAAGGTGAACCTTGTGCTACTAGATCCCTTATTTCCAAATAATAGGAAAAACAATCAAAATTTGTATTTTTTCAGCCCTCAAACTGTTGCATAAAATCCTCCTCCCCCTCACCATTTAAGTTTTGCTTCGTTGCATAGGTGTATAGAGGTTGTTTTGTCATGGTTTAATGTATAAAAAGCAATAAATCACACACTGTGACAAAAAGATAAGGCAAACTAAGGCCAAACCTCATGCTTTTCCACTATCATACATCCACGACCGCTTAAAATCATACTGATTGCAGCTGCCGCCTTCGACGGAGTCATTTTTCCCCTAAAAATCAGATTTTTTGGCTATTTTTAAGCACTTCTCGACATCAAAAATCATATGTCAACTAGGTATTATCTTCAAGATAAAGCGTCTAGCTTTCCTTATTAGTGGCCAAGCCTACAAGTAATGACAAAGTCAAACCTAGATAGAAAACCACTCCATCTTGATTACTAACAATTCAAGACCTAAGAGGTTATGAAATATTTTAGATTCTTGTGATCCATATAGATAATGATCTTATGAGGGGTGCCTTCAAGTAGGTGTTGCCAAGTCTCCAAGGGACCCACAATAGATAGAAGTTCTTTACCATGAATTTCAAAGTGGATTTTTATAATAGAGAATTTTCTTGAGTGCAAAGCTACTAGATGAATCTGATTGTTATTACCAACCTAGGATAGAGCAGCTCTAAGTGCAAAATTGGTCTTATTATCAGTCAAGCTCCTTAGGTGGACCAAATTGGCAAATACTCTACTCCAAAATAAAAGTAACTATTTTCTTAGCATTATCCTTCATCATAGCATGGGCTTCTGACCAATTCATGAAATACTATCATTATGATATAATGCTTTCATGTAGTTGAGGAAGGATGTATAGGTCCAATGAAATCAATGCTCCACTTCTCAAATGGTAGTATAGACATGATAGGAGTCAGTGGTAGGCACTTCCTATTCTTCCTTTTGTCATGTCTTTGATATGTATCCAATATCAGACTCTCAAAGCTTTATGTGCACTCAATCGTCAAGCAAAGTTCCCTCCCCAATTAGAGTCATGACACTCTTCCAAGATCAGAAGAATCTCATCAAGCATAACATATTGGCGATAAACATCATGGACTCCTTACTAATGTAATGTTCTTATAATCAATGCAAATTTTAGGACTTTCTTCCTAATTTTCCTCTTTACAAATTTGGACAAAGTGGGTCCAACCTCTCTTGTGAATAGATAGTGCTTTATGGCACTATACAAGGATGGAATGGAGGCCGTATTGATTTTGAACAAACTATCAAGGTCACTACCTTCAGCCAAGACTTCCTTGGCTCCTTAAAATCTACAAGCCATTCAACGATGCCCTATAACTTTGGTAGCTTACTTCTAATTTCATAGTCAAACCCTTACAAAGTGATCAATCACTTCGTGAGGTAATTAAGTGGTTACAACTTATTCATTAATAGCCTCAACCCCTCTGCCTTCATATAAAATACTACCTTTTTATATAAGATATAGTGTTTGAATTTGATTTTGCAAAGTTCAACCCAAGGCAAAATTTCTCAATGTAGGTACAATTAATCTCGAACACCCCCAATTTGCAAGTAAATGTAATTGGATGGTACCATCTAGGCTAAGTAGTAGTTGATATTATATATCGTAGAAACTAAAAATATATAAAATATCTCACCCCTTTTAGGTGCTTTTAGGACCAATGCTTTTTCCAATTCCTAATTCACATCTTTTAAGGATACTTGATAGGGATCACTCCAAATAAATAGAGAGTTAAAAGACAATAAATTTGTCAATGGCAATGTCCTCTCAACCATTGCATTAACAAATTGTCGATAGTATTCGACTAATGACATAAAGATTATAACCTTTTCGCCATTTGATCCCCCCTAATTAAAAGATTTTTTAAATTGAAAAAAGGGGAATAAATCTCCGGTGCTCACACCACCAACCGGTGGACGGCGGGGGGGGGGGGGCTATCATGTATCACAATTGGGGAGGGGGGGTGCCGCGTGCCATTGGAGGAGGTAGGGGGCTACCACATGCCGTGGAGGAGGGCGAGGGCCTCCATACCTTACCCCAGCTGCCCCCTCTATAAAAGGGCCGTGGGGTGTTGTGAAGAGCAGGGGAGGAGGGTCATTGCTACCGACTAGTGATGACTGGAGAGAGAGTGAGGGAGAGAGTAAGAGAAAGAGAAAGAGAGAGAGTGTGTGTGTGTGTGAGGGAGAGAGTAAAAGAAAGAGAAACAAAGAGAGAGAGAGAGAGAGAGAGAGAGAGAGAGAGAGAGAGAGAGAGAGAGAGAGAGAGAGAGAGAGAGAGTGAGGGAGAGAGTAAGAGAAAGAGAAAGAAAGAGAGAGAGAGAGAGGGAGAGGGAGAGTAAGAGAAAAGAGGGATAGTGAGAGAGAAGAGAGAGAGAGAGGGAAAGGGAGAGGAAAAAGAAAGAAGGAGAGAGAGAGGGAATTTCTCTCTCTTTGAAGACTTCCAAGATTGCCTTTTTCTTTTCCCCCCTTCAAGAAGGTTCTCATGGACAAATTCCCTCCATGAGGAGTTGTCTTTCTCATAGCCTAGGCATGTAGCCACGAAGGAAAAACCAAAAGTGTACGATGCCTCCCAAGTGAAGTAAAGTCCAATCGAATGCAAATCCTGCTTCAACTAATGGAGCTGCAACTCAAGGAACCATGTCACTTGGTAATTAGGTGCATCCCATAAATCCTACTCTGATGGGAGGCCTTAAGAACTTAGGTCGGCTTCATTGGGAAGGGAGAAGTATTTGGTAAAATTCTATGATAACTAATGCATTTATTATTCACGTTACTGTTTTAATTCTATTGAAGGGTTGAGACCTACAGCTAATCAGCTGTGTTTTCCATTGCCTTGATGCGAGGAAATTATGAAAAGAGCACTTTTCGCTAGGGAACTGAGGAAGGGGGATTCCCAGCCTTTGTATCGCTTCAACCACCATTTAGGTTGCATCATTCTATCATGTTGGAAATTGTGTTTATTTGCACTTTGGCATGTTTTGAAAGAATAAATTGCACGAAAGATTTTGCATTCATGCATGCAAAAAAAATCAAGGAACTTATTGATTGTGCTCGTAATGCTTTAGATTATGCACTAACATTGGCATGCTTGAAGGTATTGAAAAATGAGTTGTTAGGACGTTTATGCATAAATGTCATTAAGTGGAAATCATATATTTTTTTGCATCCTGAAATTGGTTAAATTGAAAAGGTAGGGGTAAAATTTTGAATCAAGACCATGAGAATCGTGAGTGCTATAATAATTGGGTTAAGTATGTTTTAGTCATTTCAACAAAAAACTGGGTTTTGGGTTCCTATAATCCTTTAAAGAGATGTAGGTTGCACATGCATTAGGCCTGATGACTTCGTGTTCCTGGTACAAAAGAAAAATACAAGCCTTTATTTATAATTTGCATAAGTGCATTGAAAAGAAATTCCCAAGAGTAGAATTCCACATGGCATCATCGTCCTAGGAAAGACTCGCAGGTACCACAGACGGTTTCAACAGCACTACTAGAGATTCATCTTAAAGATAGTAATAAGACATGCATATGAAGCGTTAACCTTAATTGCTCAGGTAGTTCAATGAGATAAATCCTATATGGGGCTTAACTCGACTTCTTTAGGAATTAAAGGAAATTGATCCAATCTATTGTTACTTCATAAAGTGGACCATGAGACCAGTAAAACACTCACTGGCCTCTATTCCAAATCTGGCCTCAATAAAGCTGAAATAACTTTGAAGATATCACCTTTAACCATGACGCAATCTTTCGTTAATACAAGAGGTTTGAGTGTCGTTTCTTCCAATGACAAGAACCATGGATTAAAGACTAGCAAGCTAGGATAGCTTCCATTTGAGAACTATAAGATATAGATCCAAGTGCGTAATTGCTCGCTCCTATCACGTAGGAGCGAGTTCGGAAAGACGGTATTTTCTAACCCTTGGAGGATATTGGAAATTGCCACCAAGGCAAGAAGATCAATCACTAAGCGTCAAGATAGGGACCGTTGTCGTGTCGCTACGCGCATACCATGTAAAAAAATCTAGAGTGTGGCTTTCTTTTAGATTTAGAGAGCCAATGCCATTTTAGACATTATTGTTAGTATCCATGGTTCAAAAATATTAGATTTTAGTCACTTTTTAATATTCTAGATATTATCTCTTGTAAAAAAATCTACAAAACTATAGACAACTTCTAGATTAGGATGGCATGTAAAAGAAAGCATGTAGCTTTTAGCTAATTTGAGAGGATTTTATGTAAAAAGAGAGATTAGCGAAATCACGCGACGCACAATTGCTGTTTTTAGACAATGAATAACACTCCGAAAGTGGAAGATGAAGAAGGAGTGATCTGGCAGGATTCTGGTCAGGTGTCCTACTATTTAATCCCCCTTTTGGAGCCATTGGAAGGATCAAATTGGCGATTTGAGAAGCATAGAGGAAGGTATTATTTTGTACATGTTTTTATCAATTAGAGTTATATTTTCTCATAATGCTGAAAGTAACTAATAGGCTTCATCTCTGTTAGTATTTTTCTAAATTTTCTAATTTTTTTTGGAAGTATTCTTCTACATCTTCAATCTCTTCGAACTCCTTCTCTTTCTTCTACTCCTCTCCTTGAATCTACCTTCATCTTGCTATCACTTATCTTCAAGAACTTGGCTTGAAATCTTCAACCATTCTCTTATCTCTACCATCTTTGGAGTCTAAGCTCTTGAACCCCCATACATTCTTCTCTTGCCAAACCCCTGTGGTGACCTTCAACCCTATGCACTCCGACTCCGCCACCTTAGTAGATGTCTCAAGCACTCACATGCACCTTTGTTTATGCTTGTAACTTTAGAAACACCACTTCTAAAAAAAGATTGTATAATCCCAAACTCATAAATGAGAATAATGAATCACGTTGAACTTTTGAAGAGTGTGTCAAACCACCCCCAGCTAGCCGCCAACCGTAGCCAAGGGAGTTCTAAATAGCCATGATGGGAATGTAGACCGAACCCGTCTCACGAGAGGTCTCTTAGTGGGTTGGTTTGAACGTAGGAGGACGTTGGAATGCTAGGGGGGACCTGGCTATAAATTCCATGCCTCCGCATCCTACTCAAACGATTAGCGTGACTTGCGATAGATTCTCGAGGGGCCCTTGTTACTAGTGCAAGGCGGAAACTTGGTGGAAATAAAGTGCATCATTACAGATTGCGGATATCGTCCCTTTTGAACAAGACTCGTATCTGTGATACATTGTTAATATTAAGTTTACTTCCAAGGAACCTATTTGAATTTGTTTTCGTGTCAGTGCCATATGATGATGTGAATAAACCATGTCCTTTAAGAGGCTAATTAAGGAAGTTGCTTTCACATGTCATGCCTAAAAGTGATAGGGCTAATTCGATAACTAAAGTACACTTAAGGAGGTAAGCAGGAAGGTCGAACCCCTGGCGGGTCTATCCTACGGTAGGGTGGTCTCAAAGAACTGGGATGCTTCTCACAAAGTTTATTGACAACCAACGCTTAGCAATTGTAAGGTTAGAACCCTGATTCATACCAATTTAGGGGATCGGAATGGGACTATGCCCTATGGGCAGAGAGGTTGAGTGCCGCATCCCTCTTATTTTCCATTCTCTTTGAACCAAGTGCGGCATGGGTCTGCTTCTGCTTGGGTATCTATGCATAAAGTAGGATGTCCAAAACGCGATGCTCGAATGCTGTCAGGATACCTTGACTACTAGGGACTCAAGTTTCAAGTTGATCCTAGTGGGTTTGGCCGCAAACATTCCGTTGCGAGGTGGGGACTTGAGAAACCCTAGCTGACAAACCTCGTGACATTCAATGGGAGTGCCAGGCGGCATCGCTTAGAATCATCTCTTGATGGACTGCCAAAAACATGCTCGGACAGCCGATAGGCGATCACGTTACAAATATATACACTTCTTTAGGAGTACACAGCAAACTCATAGTGATGATAACCTTAATCTTTTCAGAATCGGTCACAATACTAATCAAGCTAACCACATGGCCCAACAACAATCCGTAGGGCACTCCAAAGACACACTTTCTAGGATTAAGAGCAATGCAAAACTACCTACAATGCTCAAAACATTTTTCAAAATAATAAGATGTCTCTCCCTTGTGGCGACTACTCCTAGATCATTAATGAAGATTTTCAAGTCATTCGGGAAAATATCACCAAAAGTTTTATCAGTTTTACTTGCTACCCTAGCACTGCATAATCCAAAAGCCATAACATGATACGTAAAGGTGCCAAATATAGTAATAAATATTTTTTAAACTTATCTTCCTCTGCAATAGCCATTTGGTTATAACCAGTGAAGCAGTCCATAAACGAATAGATATCCCTACCCACTAGTTGAGTTAGAATAGAATCAATGAATGGGAATGGATAGTAATCTATGACCATCTATTCATTAAGATTCCTAAAATCTATGCAGATCTCAATTTGATTACTTTTCTTTTTCTTGATAACTACCAATGAACAGTACTCTACGTGTTGTATAGGAAATATCATGCTAGTCGTTGTACACAAATTTTGTAGCTCCTCAAATAGTCCATCCCTTAGCTTAAAAGGTATACATCTCAGTTTTTTTTAAACAGGATGGGTACCCTCCTTTAGGAAAATATTATGGATAACCAGACTAGGAGGAATACACCTAAGCTCATCATAGCTCTAGGAAAGAATATCACAAAATTCTTGGATCAAGGGTACATAGTCATGAATCCTCTCCTCTAGACTAAGCATAGATCCTAATTTAATTGATCATCACTCATCCAACATATTGAGATCTAGCTCAATCACATATGTATCTCTGATTCTATCTCGAGCTTCTATCAACTCATTCAAAGTCACCTGGTAGACATATTTTACAGTAGACTTGTAATAAACTGGGAAGAAATGTTTAGTGTAGAAATAATAATATTACTGTGTCACACTAACATAGGTATAAAAGGGAGAGACATGTAAATTTTCACATCTTTTTGGAACATTAATATGTTATTGTCTCTTTCTTTATCACCTTGCTCACAACTTCTATGGCTTCTCCTCTCTTTCTCTCTTTCTTTCTCCTTTTCTACTCTTTCTCTCTCCTTGTCACTCTCTTTCTCTCTTCTCTACCTCATCTTCTCTCTCCTCTTTTTCTCTCTGTAGTCCACTCCTTGATAAGTGGTATCAAAGCATTGTTCTTTCAATTTTTCTTGTCTTTTTCTTCATGTTCATTCCTAGTTTTCATCATAAAAACCAATTTCAGACAAGTACTACAAGTACAAGACATGGACAGTGACTAGTAGTGGCTTGTAGGACATCTATAGTTGTAAGAAGAATAAATCTAGATATCTTTGGGATAGACATGATGATAGAAGGATAACATAGTAGGTTGTCATTAAATTTTCATGTAAGTTTGAAGGTAAGATAGTCAAATAACCGGACTTGGAAGGGAAATAAACTATGGTTATTTTTCCAAGAGAGGGTTGTCTTTTCCCTTTCTTGAAGCTTTCCTATAGGTTCCATGGAGTTGGTAACCAAGACCTTTTTCTATATCTCAAACCCTGGCTCTTCTTGAAAAACTAACACCCAATCAAGCTTCCTTACTTCAAGATCTTCATCTTCATTATCCATCATCTCCACACAAGCTTCCTCATAGTGTGCAAGATAACATAAAAAAATGGGGCACATTTTTTGGGCTAATCTCAACCAACTCCCTGCTCTCCTTGTCCATTCTCTAGGCCATGGTGCTTCAACTAGTCGTTAGCAAGTGAAATCCTCTTCTAATCATCAAGATTGCATTCCATTCTTCATCCTCAAGCTCTTTTGAAATCCTAACTATGAAATCCATGGATAGCCATGAAAGCTTCAGCTCAAGCTTCAATTTATTTTCATTTTCTTAAATATTCTTTATTATTTCAGCCATGGGATTCATTTCAGTAGAGATTTTTGAAGAATTTACCAGGATTGAGCACAAATGGCCAAGGATTGAAGTTCAAGAGTATCTTTGGGGGAAACAGGTTTAATGCTTCAATCTCAAGCTTTTGAAGCTTCAAATTTGTTTCTAAGCATTAAATGCACAAGGATTGAATATTATTTTGGCAACTCGAGGCTTCATTAAGCATTTGGGGATCATTCAAGCCTTCATCAAAATAAAAAAATGTATTCCTCTTCAATTCTTAATCTCTCTCATTCATCTAATTGCAGAGCTTCATTTAAATGATTGAGAGATTAAAGAATTGTAAAATTTCAATTATCAGCCAACCATTGCTTAAATCAACCCATTCATGGAAGCATTGTTTGCTTGATTCGTATTAGATTCAATCAATGAATTAGAAGTTCTTGATTGAAGTTTCAGCATTACACTCAATCCAATTTATTAAAGCCCAATTGATTGATAAGATTGCTTAGTCTAATCCATTGATTTACTGATGATTGTTCATTCATGGCTCCCATTCATTTTTCCAAATTTCAATTCTCTTGCATTTCATGTAAAGAGCTGAATGAAAATTTTCAAAAATGCATATCATGCTAATTGATTAGAGTAATATGCCACTAGATAGTGGGACAATAGAGAGGTGACCCTCCCCCACTATTAAAGATTCCAAAGAGGCGCAACCAACCAACCTGTGGAAAACTTTGCCCACCTCTCTTGGTGATTTGGAGCCCATGTAGTAGGGAGCCTCTCCTATTGTTTTATCCCTCACATAGTTACAACAAGTGGAAAATTGAATATTGAAGCACTTTTGAAGGCTCAATTACCTTGAAGATCCAAACAAGGTGAAATAGGGGATTTACAGGACACTGTAGGGTATATGCACGTTATTACAGGTACCATCTTTATCATTGAAGTATAGGTGCACATGCTATAGATTATCCATAGGTCCTATCCACATTTTTATAGGGTTTGGTAGCCATTAGGTACTACTGTTTTGCTCTCACATGTGAAAATAGGATACTTACAAGTAAAAACAACGTGCATACTTGGATAGTTCAAATAGAGACTGAATTGCAAATTTTTTTGTTCTAAACCTATTATGGTGTGCTATAGCACTAATCTTGAAGAGGGCATCATTGGCTCAGATTTGAATAAATTTTTTTCTAAATCAGAGTTTGCTCAAGTTATAGCCAAATTTTTGACAAGGGGTATTGTAGGATTGCATTATTATGGCAAATCATAATGGAAAGAGTAAGACCTAGGATGAGTATGCCCAGCAAATCAAAGATTCTATATTGGAAAATAGACCTCAATAGAGCCTTGAAGAGCCTCAAGTGCAAGAAGAAATTAGTGCACTTGATAATACCATGTGTGAAGATGAGAATATGTATATACTCAAAGGCATATGGAGCTATTATCTAGAGTGGAACATATGGTATTGTCTACTAATCAAACAAAGTATTCCATTGAGAAGTTCATGGATTCCCCTACTCAAACAAAGGCTTCAATTTACAAATTACTAGAATCCAATGCTCAAATAATGCCTCAATTATCCCAATCTATGCAAATGCAAATATAAACCAAGGAAGCTAAGGAGAAAGCTCATTCAAACAATGAGCCTTCAATTCCACTTCGGCCACCCAATCAAAATATTCAAGGCCATGGTATCACTGGACAAAGGGGCATTTCCAATAGTCAATATATGAAGTAGGTGAGACTTCACAAAGGCATGATGACTATTTGGGTAATTTAAATGGTACTAATTTCCAAGCTTATGGGTTGAATTCGAAACCTCCTAGAGGTCCTCTACCCCATCCGAAAGGTTTCACACTAGTTCTCACCCATCTATGGAAGAGTACCATCTTATTTTGGAGGTTCAATGCCTACTAATCATGACTAGTATAATTTGGGACAGTAACCCTTTCATGAAAGGGAGTTAAAGGATAAGATCATTTTGGCAAAGTACAATGGACAGTCATCTGCACCATCCAATCTAAAGGAATGGATTTCAAAATTAGAACCCTATTTTTATATATTCCCTAGAACTATGATTTAAAGATTAATTTTTCATCTTTACATTTGGAAGAATTTGCACATAGTTGGTGGAGATACATCAAGAAAGAGAACATACTTGTAGAGAATTGGGATGCATTCAAGACACTTATGAGTAAAGTCTTTGTCTCTCCTCTTGGAAAAGAAAAATTGGCATGGAGATGGTATGGATTACAGCAAAGTGGCCTAAGTGTACCAAATTATACAAACCAATTCCTCAAACTTACCATTGTATGTAGAGAGAATTAGTGAGATGAAGCTAAACTCCACAAGTATATGTATGGTTTAGAATCTTCTTTATTAGCTAATGTTATGGCTCAAAACCTTACAAATCTTTTCAAAGCTATTGAGCTTGCAGAACGTTATGGAAGAGAGTATAGAAGGGGGGTCTTGATTTTAACCTAGTTATGGATAGCCAAGGACTGTTTTAAGATAGGGATAAGTTGATAATATTTATGGTAGCAATCATGTGCCAAGTGGGAGCCTAAGAGTGCCAACTTATCCATCATTCAATTCTTCAAGACCTCAAAGCAATTTCAAGAAAGAAAAAAGTCAAAAAGTGGAATTTAAATAAGGGGACAAGAAGTTTAGATCTACTTCAGACAATATGAATCCAAAGTCTATTCCTATGGACCTCTACAAAGAAAGGAAAGAGAATGGCTTATGTTTCAAATGTGGAGAAAAGTATACAGTTGATCATGCAATAAAGTGTGTATACAAAAATGCAAAAGCCAAGGTTCATAGTGTGTTAGTCAAGTTTCAAGATTTAGAGGATGATACTAATGAGGTTAATGCATTTGTAACTACAATTGAAAATGAGGATATTGAGGGGGAAGTTGGGCAAGACCATTTTTGTGATCCTACCAACACCTTTTCTTTTGATCCACATGGAAGTGCTCCTTTTAATCCAGGAGGAACTCATGACGAGTTGCTTACTGCCACTAGTTGTTCCATTTCCATGGATGCTTGGAGAGGTTCTAAGAGCCCTAATACACTTTGTATAAAGGATAATATTCATGGGAAGATTGTGTTTATCTTGATAGATAGTGGGAGTACACACAATTTTGTAAATAAGTTGATTGTTGTGGATAAATTAAATTGTCTTCCCACTGATTTACAACATCCCATAAGAGTTCAAATAGCCAATGGTGAAGAAGAAATCAACACTCAAATATGCCTGTAGGCTTCTTTATATTGAGCTAAAAATTATGAAGCAAAAGTAAACTTGATAATTTTCAAAATGGGGGTCCATAGATATTGTACTCGGGTGTGATTGATTGAGGACATTGGAAAAAATTACTATGGACTTCTCACAATTGTATATGGAGTTTATCTTTGATGGATAGCTAATCCATTTACAGGGAATCTCTAGTAAATTAGATTTTTAGCTTATAACCATTCAACAACTTAAGAAGGAGTACAAGAGGCCAGTCACAGATTTTGTTTTGCACTTGAATAAAGAGATTGAAGATTAGTCCAAAAATTTATCAAATCATCCATCTTTAGAAGCTCTTCTTGAGGGGTACAAGGATTTATTTGAAGTACCTACTTCATTACCTCCTATGAGAGCAATAGATCATCCTATTGATTTGAAGCCCAACTCAAAGCCAATTAATAAGACACCCTATAGATTGTCTAAGTGAGTTTGCAAGCCTATAAGGGCCTCATAGCCAAATCATCACCAAAATTGAGGGGGAGGGTGACAACATCACGATGCACCTTTTCAAACAATGCCCCCCTCCCCCAAAAAGTAGGTTTTTTAAAAGGGATCTGTGCTTTGAAAATTTTTTCATGATTGACTCGACATCCCACACTATTGGCCACTTGCACTAGTATGACTAGGTGCCTAGAAAAATTAGGAAAAATCCACAACTGCTCTTCAAAACTGCTTTCAAATCCCATTTTCCACGGCTTGTAAAAATTGGCAAATCCATTTGTGCTGCTTCCAACGAGGTTTAATTCCCGCCTTGGAGTAAAATATTTTGGTACATTTTTGTCACATTTCGGGATCTAAAGTCCATCTCTCATCGGTAACCACGATATATGGTGACCCGTCGAATCCCATAAATTGATCTACACAACCATAACTATAAAGAGCATCAAGTTGATACAAAAAAAGATAATCAACAAAGCATAATAATAGCTCTCACCCTACCCCCTGAATAGAATAAAGGCATGAAAATCCACAAGGGATAGGCCCAGCATAATCAAACAAAAATCTAGAGCCAATCGCTAGCCAACTGCTCTAACACAGAATGGCTAAAAAGCCTATCAAAGAAATCCTAGTAGTGGTCTGAACTACCTACCTAACTTAGGACAACTATGGACTAGGACCTCCTACTAGGCAAGGACTCATATAGTCTCGTAAACATATTGTTCTTGCAACACCTTCCCTCTCAAGGTTTCCATACTCGGGTATGTAAAAAGGAGGGAGCTAAGTGTAGAGCGACCCAAGGAAAGTAAGTTCTAAGTGCCTCACACTATCAAGGACTCCTAGGACAGCTGCCTAGCAAGCAGGAAGGACATAGTCACAAGGACTACCCTCTATCACAGGTCTTTAATGCCTCACAATGTCCTAATAGGAGGTAGATGACTACTCCAATCTCCCCCAGATATACCTAACCAAACCCTAGGACTTCATGCCGTGATTGTTGGTCCCCACAAACAAAAAGAAAGTAACCCCCACATACACATATAGCACTTTTAGCTTAAGGAAAAAACTTGGAAAGGCAACGGTACTATGTAGAATGACCACAAAGAAGCTCCTTCGCAGTAAAGGCTCCCTTTAGGCGCTTCATTCAACCTATGTGATGCAATCACTAAAACAAAAAACCATTAAATGTACCTGCATCAAATAGACATATGCCTCTCTTGGCCTAAAGAAATATAACATTGCACGACCAACCGAACTAGCCCTCTTGGCCTAATGAAATAAAACATTAGAACTCAACAGAGATGGCCCTCTTGGCCTTACGAAATAAAAAATTTTAATGCAATTCATGACAACGTACTATTAAAACAATCCCTTGGTCCTAATGTTACTCTACTAAAGCACTACACCAACCAAGGATAAGGCCTCTTAGGCCCTACACTAAGTGCATTAAGTTATTAGCTAACCCCTCTGCATAAATAGCAAGGGATGTTTGATGAATATGACGATACACAATCCTATACCTCCATGATAGAGTAGGAAGGTGCTCACTTGCTACCTGACTCATAATCCAAACTAACCATCAAGATCCAAAATATGACATGTTAGAAAGAAGACGCGAAAGTAGTCTAGGGATAATGTTAAGAGGCAATTGTAAGAGCTCCCCTCGACCACCACAACTAAAAAACACATCTTCCACAGAAGCATAATTAGCTAGGGAATCCGCAAAGTGATTCCATTGTCCATGAACTAACTAACAAGTTAGCATCTCAAAGATATGCAACATATCCAAGGTTGCACGACGGTACATCTGTGATATGGGATCCCACATACTATAGGTCTCATTTAACTGATTGATTACTAACAATGAGTTACCTTTAACCAATAATTGGCGAATACCACAACATTGGGCTACATTTAGTCCCATGAGCAGTGCCTTGTATTTTGTCATATTATTAGTAAAAGAGGGTCCTAAATAGACTCCCATCTTTATGATAACCCGAGGTTGGGGATCTTTAATGACCACACCGATGCTCGCATGTTTAGCTAGCCCTCTAGAAGCTCCATCAAAATACGAAGTATAAACCCAAGCTTCATTGATAGGTGATGCCATAATAATTGGCTCACTTGTACTTATGATAATCAAAATCGAGCCCAGAGAGAGAGGGTGTATAATTGGCACAAGTTCTTGCTAGTCAGAATTTGTTGTGAAAATGGTGGCAATAGACCTTAATTTCCCACGTAAACGATTTGACTTGACACTCAGTAACTTGATACCCTTTGCTCCACCAGATCACTCGATCTTGGTGGTAACATTGCTCAAGGTACGGATGCTCTAAATAAGGGATAATGCATCCCATCTGCTCATCTTGGTACCTACTGCATGTTACAATTGACTCTTGAATGACATGCACATGCACCAAGCCCAATCTTAGCTCTTACACATAGTAATACTTCAACTTATTAAAGTTAACTTTAGTCTTAAACTCTACCCCCTGCAAATTTACTACAAGGGCCATAGGGCCATTCTTTCCTAATTGTACAATCTTGTATGGTCCATCCCATTTAGGTTCTAATTTTTGTGGAAAGATCTCCCTTTGAGCATCATAATACAACACTAATTGACCTTTTGCAAATTTGTACTTCTTAGCTCAAATATCATGCAAGGATTTCATTCTCCTCTTCCCTACTTCTTGATGTAAAAAAGCTTGCAATCGAATCTCATCAAGATGTGCCAGAGAAGTATACTGTTCTTATAACACTTCTTCCTCTCCCAATGAATGATTGAGGGAAAAACACACAGTGAGGAGCTCTATTTCTAATGGCAAAAAGCACTCCTCCCCATACACTAGCTTGAACAGGGTGTGGCCTATGGCTCTCTTAAATGTTGTGTTGTAAGCCCACACTGCCACATATAATTTCTTATCCCAATCGCACTTGCTTTTTGAAACGATCTTAGATAAGATTCCTACCAGTTGTTTATTCGTACCTTGAACTTGATCGTTCACTTGAGGATTATACGGGGTAGTCTTATTGTGCTTAATATTCAAAGCTTCAGTCAAGGCCACTAGAACCTTGTTCAAAATGTATGTCCCCTTGATTAGACACAATCTCCTTTGGTGGACCGAAATGACAAACAATTTACTCCATAATGAAACTAGCCATCTCCTTAGCATTATCCTTCACCATTGCTTGAGCTTCAGACCACTTTGTAAAGTAGTCAGTTGCTACAATGATATACGGCTTCCGCATAGTTGATAAAGGGTATATTGGTCCCACAAAATCAACACCCCATTTTTCAAAGGGTAACATGACCATAATGGGATTGAGAGGTCACCTATGATTTTTCCTTGCATCGAGTCTTTGACAGACATCACAGCGCTTAACATAACTAAAAGCATATTGGAAAATTGATGGCCAACAATATCCAGCATAGAGAGCTTTTTGGGTAGTAATCTAACCAACAAAATGTCTCCCACATTCTCAATCATGGCACTCAAGAATAAATGGTACCTCATTGGGTACTACAGAATGATGATAGATATCATCTACTCTTCTCCGATACAAGACACGCGCTATAATAAAAAAACTTAATGCTTGTTTCTTGATTTTTCTCTTTTCGACTTTGATAACATAGCCCCAAATCCTCCTGTAAATAAATAATGCGTTATCGCTGCATACCAGGAAAGAATGGAGGTTATGTTGATTGTAAATAAACCCTCAATATCACTTCGCTCATCCAAAATTTCCCTTGGCTCCCTAAAATCCACAATGCATTTTACAATACCCTGCGGCTTTGGTGGTTTGTTCCTAATCTCATAATCGAACTCGTTGTCGAAGGGTTTTCGAAAGTAAAGTCGCGACCACAGAGGTCCTTGAGAAATTCCAAGATAGAAGATCAATCAAGTGAATAAACAAGATGAGAAAAATGATGCCAACTCTCTGTTTTATTTCTACCAATAACAAATACAAGGTTCAAGAAGAAGAAATTAGATCGAGCTCTCCGAATCCAGGAAAGAAAATAGCAAATCCATTAACTCTTTATCTTCCATCATTGTTCTAGTCTTTGCAACTCCCCCCTTGATAAGATCAAGACTTGTGGGTGATGGTAAGGAATCAAGAATATGTTGTCCTTTGCCAACCAGCACAACCAGACAGCCAGATTAGCTTGCAATGGCAACCTCCACAACACGTTCTCATTCTCTAAAGTTTCCAGTTTAAGCTGTATAATTGAACCTTGTATAAACAGATCAATAGCCAAAGATTCTGGCAAGCATTTGATCTGTGTAACAAAATTACAGGTTGCAGACCTGTTATGACTCCAATGACCTGCGAACACACCGTTTGACTTTCTTGTTGTAGAAGGTAATTTCATTCTGGTATAATGAGGGAGCTTCTGGTCTTTGCAGGGCTTGCTGGATTTGGATATATTGTATCATCGCTGTATCATTGACCTTCTATTGGCAGTGTAAGTTGTCTTGATAATTCTCTCTTTCTGTAATTTAAATCCACAGTGGTCCTCTAAGCTAAGCTCCACAGGCATCTCCATTAGGAATGTTTTCAACACGATCCCTTAAAAGCATGTGAATGCTCTCAAGGATCACCCTCTTCACCTGAAAAGATCACAACATCGGCAAAGTGATAAAGCAAAGGCCCAAGATTGGCAACCAGCAGACGCTCTGCTTTTGTCAGCTTATATAGTTCACTTTGTTCAGAAAACAAAAAAAACTGCTACAGACTCTCTCAAGTTTGGGTACTTGCTGGAGTTTTGGAGAAGTAATCATAAACCTTATACTCTAACTGCGATACAGATCCGATGGAAGCAAGGTCTTCCTAAGGGTTGCAAATAGGTGGTTTTCAGATTGACGACTATCCATTGGAGTAGCAGAGCAGTGCGGTTGTCTTCTATCGCTTGAGATTCTACCATGGCGGTGGTAGATGCCATTGTCAATCCTAAAGTTTAGTTGTTTGACCCCGCTGGAGTTTTGATGATGTTCAGATCCACAACATCTCTTTGACTGATTACATTGCTGTCATTGAACAAGCATGCTACATTTGTGCCATGTACAGTAGGCTGATACTCTGTGAAGCGCTTTCGAAAGACTCCATATCCTCTTTGTGGAAATCTCTCCCCTTTTTAACTCAATTCCACTTTCCCCCCACTTACTATGTAGAGGTGAACAGAAAATTCAGTTTACACGATTTTCCCCTTTCTCCGAGTGCAGCATCCGATACTGAGAATAATGATTAATCTATTCCTGCTGAATTAGCATAGTTAGAGCTCTCGTCTAGTCGATTTCCCTCCACTGTGATGCTTTTTCTCCCCCAATCCCAACATTCGATCTTCTTTCTCATATGCATTTTCGCAGATGTCATCGGCTTCCTCCTTTCCCCTATTTCTGCTGCCTTGTCTTTTTTTTTTATTCGAAGCTCTCCAAAGTCCTCTTTCTTTCTGCTTTTTCCCGAAATAGCCGGCTAATTTCCTCCTTCCTTGTACATTCCGTAACACAAAAGCACGCTCCTTTAGCTCAATCAGTATAATGGATTATAAAAATCTTGAAACTATGAATTCTGCATTGACATTGTCGAATCCAATATAGTCATCAGTATGGTAAATAAGCCAATGTACGCATACATACAGTCACTGTTCAGATATGTCAAACTCTGACTGAACTGAAGACAAGTCTTCTTCTACAGTCTCAGAATCTGGCTTCACAACATCAGATGCAGAGTTGATGGGCTACTGAGATAGAAAGATAGCTCCCATCTCTTCCAAATCATATTGAATTTCATGGACATTACAGGCTTCCATCACAGCGACATATGATGCCCGTGATAGAGACAACTGCAGTTGGTGAGCCTCAATGCACGTATTCCTCGCAAGCTCTACCCTACCGGCTCGACATAGTGCCATTACCAGCTGACTGTATGTTATAGCATTTGGTTGATGACCTTCAACAATAATCAGTTGTTTCATCCACAGCATCTGGAGAAACTCCTTCTAGTTGCATCTTCTTCACACTATTCACCACTTCCTCTCCAAACCCATGTTCAGCATAGCCTGCTACTAGTGCATTCAAAGAAACTGTGTTTTGATCTGGAAGGGCTTCAAACACCTTATGAGCTTCTGTGAGCAAGCCAGCTTTGCTGTACATATCCACTAGCATACTGCCCACATGAAGGACTCTCTCCAGCCCCTTAGTAACTACCTCAATATGTAATATCTGGCCTGTTTTTATATCACTAAAGGAAGCACAAGCTTTCACAGTACAAGAAAATGTGATACCATCAACAGACAGCATACCTTCCTGTTGCATTTGATGATAAAAATTTAGGATCTCCTCGCCAAGATCAAGTTCAGAAAACCCTAAAATGAGAACATTCCATGTGACTCCATCTCGAACTAACAATTGAACAAACACTTGCCATGCATCTGCTAGAAACCCACATTTCATATAGCAACCCATAGGGCACTCCAAATACACACTTTCTAGGATTAAGAGCAATGCAAAACTATCTACAACACTCAAAGCATTTCCTTAGAATAATCAATTGTCACTCCCTTTTCATGGCTTCCCCCAGTTCAACAATAAAGACTTTAAACTCCTTTAGGGAGATATTACCAAAGGTCTTATCAGTTGTTCATTGCCAAGATCCAGGTGCATTACATAGACCAAAGGCCATCACATGACACAAAAAGATGCTGAAGATAGTAACAAATGTCGTTTTCAATTTGTCCTCCTCCACAATAGCCATCTACTTATATCCAGCAAAGCATTCCATAAACAAATAGATTTCCCTACCCACTAACCAAAATCTGGTCAATGAAAGGCAATGGGTAGTAATCCTTAGTTGTCTGCTTATTGAGCTCTCAGATATCTATATGCAAAGACAAATTTGATTGTTCTTCTTCTTCTTGATAACAACTGGTGAACACCATTTGGTGTGTTGTTGAATCAAAAATATTAGGCTAGTCTTTTGTAGTTTTGTTGATTCTTAGAATAGCATGTCCCTTAACTCGAAAGGCATACTCCTTACTTTTTGTCACACAAGGTGGCTATCCTTGCTTCAAAGGAATTGTATGAACAATGAGACTGGGAGGAATGCCTCTCAACTCATCATAACTCCAAGCAAAAATATCGTGGAATTCTTGAATCAAGGACACATGTCCTTCCTTTCTTTCGAACTGAGCATGGAACCTAATTTAAAAGACTGTGAATCATTCATCATACTAAGGTTGAAGCTCAATCACATCCACATCCCTTATCCTCTCCTGAGCCTCTATTGGCTCATTCAAAGTCACGTGATAGATATCCTCTGTAGTGGACCCCTCATTGGATTCCTCACTTAACGTCTCACTAGCAGATGGAGCATCTAGCATATCAAATTCTGACGAAGATAAATGAACTCTCTCACTTGGAGGAGATTCAGGATAAGTAGCTACTACTATACGTCTAGCATATCGACCAAAGATCAATCGACCAATAGGTATATCAACTTAACAGTCTGCTTGTAGGATCCATGGCCTACCTAGCAATACTTGATAGCTAGGTCGCCCTGCAAACCTAATGACCCTAAAGTCTAGAATGCATTCTACATTGGCAACCATCACATGGAATTTAGTAATGCAACCTTCGGGTTGTCTTAAACTGTCATCAGCCATTTGGAGAATTGTAGAGGAATCTTTTTTGATTTCGAATCCTAGTCTCTCCATCAATTGCAAACTATAATGTTGATAGAGGATTTGGTATCCACAATCGCATGGTCCACTAATATTCCATCAACATATGCTGCTACCCTAGGACAATGCTTTACCATGCTCAAACCAATCATCTCCTACTCATGCTATTCCCAAGGGCTCAACAATATACCCATTGCATATAATATTCTTAAATTCCTTGTGCACTCTTGGAGACAACTTAATCAATTATACAAGATTTATATATGGCTTAACTTTGCAAAGAGAACTCACTAAATAAAATTCATGATAGCTAGCAAGAGCTTGCTTTTCTCGCTCGACCATTCTCTCCTTTGGACTTTAAATTAGCTTTGGTGCTTCTTTCTTTGCTTTTGTCTTCTTCTTTGGTGACCTCTTATCCTTCTTGGGATCGGCTTTACCATCTACGGCCTTGAGATGTCTGCCTTTCATATTTGGAATTAAGGACTTGCATCCCCTTATCATCTTGCTTGGGGTTTCCCTCGATTGGCCTTGTTGACTTATTTACCCTTTTGACCTCTAGTAACAACTCGCAAATTAGAAGCTTCAGTGCCATTGACACAAACAGCTTCCATCAAGCTAACTCATAGTTCCTCTACTGTAGCTTTCCCTCTTTGTAATATTTGCTTCGATCCTTCATCTTGCTGGAGATTATTCCCTTGCACTCGATGATTAACTGGACTTGGCTGTTTACTTCCTTGCTGGAGAGAGCTAATTTCACTCCAATAGGTATTGGCTAGATGGCCGAACTTTCCACATATGTCCCATTTGATGTTTGGACAATTCTTAGGGAAATGTTGGCCACCACACCACTTATAGTTGAATCTTGATGGGCCACCCTCTTCAGAGGGTGTAGAATCCCTATCAAGTTCTATTGCTTCTTAAGGAAATTAACATCAACGGCTATTTGTCTATATTGTTCACTAATCATATCAGTGTAGTGCTTCATCATATCCTTAACTTCACCAAGGACATTTGAGGCTCTTAACTCATAGCCACGATCATCTACCTGTCATTGCATTGGCCTAATCACTTGATTGAGGATTGGTTATTGATTCCCTGGAACAATGGTAGGATTTATCATCGGGGCTTCCAATAGTTGGTGGAACCATTTGACTCGTTATCGGTATGGCCGCACTAGGAGGAGCTGGTAACATGGGAACATTTGGGATAATGCTTCCTCTCCTAATTAGGAGGACTCAAGGGCATCCCTTGACCTCCATTTGATAGTGCTAAAGCATTTCCAAACTCTAAACTCGAATTCAAGTTTGACCTAGAGGCATGAGCCGCTTGTAATCGTGATTCTACCTCTTCTGCTTGTGTAATGGCCGTATCAATGTCCGCAAGAGCGACACTGCTCAACAACAATTGAATGTCAAAGTCTAATCCATTCAGAAAATATTGCAGTAGCTGCGCAGGAGTAGTTGGAATAGGTATATAGGTTTACAATTTCAGAAATACCTCCTTCAGTTTCTTGGCATACCTATAGACATTCTTGTGGGGTTCTTGATGTGTAACATAACAGACACGTAGCCAATACTAACCTCCCCTTTCAGGGGCAAACTCTCTTTGAAATTACATAAAGAATAAGTCAATTGTGGTTATGGTTCTAGTCTCTAGGATGTGAAACCAACTACAACGTGTCCTTTTAAAGTCCTATTGAAGAACATCATGAAATATCCTTCATCTTGAATTCAACAGTTAAACATAAACTACTGGAATTCATTGATGTGTAGTTATGTGTCTTCCTGTGCTAACCTATTAAAAATGGGTAGAGGAAACCCTAAAGATGAAAAATCCACCATTCCAACACGTATAACAATAGGTTGTGCCACCATGGTGACAACCGGATTCACTACAAGAGTTCAAACAACCAAAACTATAGCTCCACTCGAAGTGGATGGACTGATCGAAAGGGAGGAAGTACTAGAGCTTTCTCCCCCTAACGGACTATGTGCTAAGCTAGGGTTATTAAGACCCCGCCCTTGTAAAGATATTGGGACACTCCTTTGCAGAGAATATCTTCTATTTATTTCGGCCCACCATCTAGCTCATTCAACCCTTTCTTGCTTTTGAAGCTCGGCTCGATGGTCTTGTGAGTCTAGCTCACTAATTTTTGGCATACACTAATGCATAGGTCCCAATTGACCAAGATACAAAAACTGCCACTTATTAGCAGCTCCTCGCAAACGCACCACTTGTCGGGACCAAAAATGGATCTGATGCTGGCTATAGATAGCACTATCCGTGGGCCTCTCTAACACTCACAAAGATAACCCCACACGGCCTTGCAGTCAGGAGCATCCAAGGAACACACTACCCTAACTGCTAATGAAGATATTGCGTTTTTAGTGGAACATAGTTAAATGATTACTCTTTCTTACTCCTTAGAGGGAGATCCCACATATCTTGTGTAGTACACCAATGTGATACAAACATGAAGGATGCACCCCTCTAAATGGATGTCGTGGCCCCACTCTCTAGCTCTCCTACATCCCGGGGATTAGCCCCAAGATGCACTGCTCTAACATAAAGCACATACGAACACACTCTGCTCTTATATATTTTAAACATTCTAGGATATAAAATCTCCTCACTTGATGATTTTCCAAAGATTCAATCGTCTAGCCTATAGCTTGGGTGCCTCACAACTTAGTGTAGGACATGTGTTTGGCAATCAATTGCTATGCATCTAGGAGTTACCATGTGATATACACAATGCAATTATGGATGACACACCTTGTGCTCAAGCATTTTATGATTAAAATAACTAGCAACATGAGGTGCAAAAACAATCCTTTAATGATTTTCAAGCTACTCGTAATTGCAGCATTGCTAGAGACTAGCATCGAGTTTCCTTGTGTTACTAGTCTCTCGTAAATTTAAATGGTGATTAGCCTGTATACTATGCATAATCAAATAAATCCGAATCTAAAATATTTTTAGTGACCGCTCACTTTTACAACTCCTCTTTCCTCCTACCATTTAGGTTTTGCATTCATTGGATAAGTGTAGTGTTCATTTTTGTGCAGTTTTCCATGCAAAAATCTATAAAAACCATACTCTAACATAGAAACAAGACTGAAATGAGGCTTATTCCTCATGCTCCATCCTTGTTACATGTTCACAAACACAAAATATATTTTTTCCTAAATTTTTAGTCTCAAAAACTATTTTTTTCTATTTTTGTATCTTTTCTCATTTATTTATTCATAAAAATGTGATATTTTTTATTTATGTTTCTTGACTAATCATATTGATAGGAAAATGGGGTTTTATTAGTTTTTTATTCCATATGAACTTTATTCTCCAACTTGAAATGGAAGAAACCTTCTTTCTTCCTCTTAAAAGACGCATTTTGGGTTTTTAATTATTTATTACGACCATGTGTGACTATGGGTTCTGTATTTTATCATGTGCAATCCTCAAACATACTTCAAACATGATTTCACATGAATTTTCTTTCCATGTGCACATCATTTAAGCCATTAAATATCAAAACAATAAAATTTTGTTTGTAAAAATTGAGCATACAGGTCATTTGCATGTTGCGTGCTATTAAAAATGGTTTTGGGGTAGCCAACAAACCCATCATCAATTCCCTAATAGTGCTCAACATCGCCTCTTAGCATTGTTTTGATCTTGTTGCAAACAAGCATCTTGCATCCCCCTTTCTTCTTGACTCTCTGTGTGTGATCAGCCTCTTAGAGGAGAGAGGAGGAGGAGAGAGAAAGATTGAGTTTTGATCTTTGCATCCTAGTAGCCATTTCACTAACGAAGATGGGTGATCAAAGGTAAGAAAATGGAGAAGCTCATGGCTGAGAAAATTGGGGGGGAGGATGGCAACATCACGATGCACCATTTCAAACGGCGGCCCCCTCCCGCCCCCCGCCCCACCCCCACCCCAAAAAAGTCTTTTTTTAAGGGAGCCTTTTGGCCCCCCCAAAAGGCATGCCCAAATTTTTTTAGGATTGGGCCATTTTGTCCCTTTGATATGTCGGGCTTCATATCTCCACCGTCCCAATCTCCTTTTCGCGCTCTGGAAAGTTCTACTTGACCAGTTCAACATCGTGCACTACTAGCCACTTGCACTAGTTTGACCAAGAACCTAGAAAAATTATGAAAAGTCCACAACTACTCTTTGAAGCGGCTTTCAAATCCCATCTTCTATGGCTTGTAAAAATTAGCGATTTCATCTCTCTGTTGCTTCCAAGGAGGTTCAGTTCCCACCTTGGAGTAAAATATTTTGGCACATTTTTGTCACGTTTCAGGATCTAAAATCCATCTCTCACTTATGACGAATTCTCATTGCCAAAAGGATCCTCTAATGCATCTAATTCTATCAAAGATAAGGGTACTCTCTCGCTTTAAGGAGATTCAAGATATGCATCCACTACTATGAGTTTGGAACGTCTGCCAAAAATTAAACAACCAATGGGTATATCAACTTGACAGTTAGATTACAAGATCCATGACCTTCCTAATAATACTTGATAGCTTGGTTGCCCTGCAAATCTAATAACCCGAAAGTCCAAAATGCATTCCATATTAGCAACAGTCACGTGGACTTTGGTAATGCAACATTCCATTTGTCTTAAAATATCATCAGCCATTCAGGGAATTGTGTAGGCATCCTTTTGGATTTCCACTCCCAACCTTTTCATCAATTATGAACTCATAATGTTAATGGAGGATCCCATATCCACAATGGCATGATCCACTAATATGCCATCAATATATGATGCCATGCTTGGGCAATGCTTTTCAGCATGTTTAAACCAGTTATTTCCCACATGCACTATTCCCAAAGGTTTGATGATATATGGAGTGCAAAGGATCTTCTTAAACTCCTTATACACTCCTAGAGATGGCTTGATCAGCTATAGGAGATTCACATTAGGCTTTACCTTGCAAAGGAAATTGGCTAAGTCAAATGCATGATAATTAGCAATGGTTCTCTTCTGTTGCCAGACCATTCTTTCTCTTGGTCACACTGAATAGGCTTGGGTGCCCCTTTTTTAGCTTTTAACTTCTTCTTTGGTAGCTCCTTATTGGAGTTAGCTTTTCATTAGTAGCCTTTAGAGAACTGAATTCCACATTAGGGTGGTGTCTATGACTTGCGTCCCCTTATCATCCCGGTTAGGGTTTTCCTCAATAGGTTTTACATTATTCCTATTACTTCTTTAACCTTCTATCCTCTTGTAATGGCGCGTAAATTAGAAGCCTCAATGTTGTTGACATATACAACTTTGATAAGGCTGGCACCACTACCACTAGGCAACTATTCTATGATAGCTTTTCCTCTTTGCAATATTTGCTTTGGTTCCTCATCCTACTGAAGGTTACTTCCTTATGCTTGATGATTAATCACACGTTGCTACCTACTCCCTTTGTTGAAGAGAGTTGACCTTATTCCAACAACAAGTACTAGCTACGTAGCTAGACTTTTCACATATGTTGCATTTAACATTAGGGAAAGTTCTTGAAAAGTGCTGACCACCACACCACTTATAGCTAAATCTTGAGGAACCATCCTCTTCAAAATGTGGACTCCCTATCAAATTTTGTTACTTCTTTAGAAAATTAACATCCACAATTATTTTTCTATATTGTTCCATTATCATATTAGTATAATGCTCCATCATGTCAACTTTGCCAATAATATTTGATATGCTAAACTCATAATCGTGATCATCCACTTGCCACACACTTGGTCTAACCACATGATTAGGGATTGGCCATTGATTAGCTGGCATGACATTAGAGTTCGGCATTTGGGTTCCATTATTTAATGGAATCATTTGGGTAGCCATCAACATAACAACATTAAGGAGAGCTGACAACATGGACATATTCTGCATTATGCTCTCTCTTCCATTCGAATTGGTTATAGGTGTACTAGTCACACCTTAAGTTCCACTGACCAATGCCAAATTATTTCTAGGAACTACACTCAAATTTAGCTTATTCCTAGATGCATAGGCCACTTTTTGTAAGCACAACTCTACCTCTTTTGCTCGTGTAATAGCAATGTCTATATCAGCAAGAGTAATACTACTCAACTATATATAGATATTGAAGTCTAATCTAGCAAAAAGTATTGTAGTTGGGTAGTAGAGGTGGAATAGGAATAGAGGTTTGCAATTTGTGAAATATCTCTTTCAGTTTCTTGGCATAAGCTCAAGCATTCTCATGAGGCTCTTGAGATGTCACATTTAGAACACGCAGCCAATACTGACCACCTCTCTCAGGGAAAAAATCTTTTTGGAAAGCCATAAAAAATAACTCGATCATGGTTATGGTCTCAGCTTCCAAGCCATGATACCACATTGCAACTCTTTCTTTCAGAGTCATTTTCAAAAACATCATGAGATGCTCTTTATCCTAAATTCAGCAATTAAACATTAAATTTTGAAACTCACTAATATGGAGTTTTGCATCCTCCTTTGGTGACCCATTAAAAATGGGTAGAGGGAAACTTAGTGTTGGAAAATCCATTTTTCTTGCTCAAGTATTGCAATGGATTATACCATAATGATAACCGAGTTTGCAGTTTGTGCTAGAGGGATCACACTCCCACTCAAAATAGATTGACTTTTTTAGGAAAGGGGAATGCTAGAGCTTCCTCCTTCCCCTAATATACTAACTGGGATATTAATTAGGTCAACAAGACCTCTCTTTCTCAAGAATATCAAACTATTATGCTTAGGAGAATACCTCCTAATGATCTCAACTTGCTATTCCTTTTCATCTCTTTCTTGACATTGAATCTTGGCTTGATGTTGTCTATAAGAAAATAAGGGATCTATTTCAATGCTCTTTGGTATACACTGAGCAACTAGTCTCAATTAACCAAGATTCAGAAACCACCACTTTTATCAGTGGCTCCTGTAAAACACACCACTTGTCAATATAAAAAATAGGTCTAATACTAGCTCTAGGGCTCTAGCCAAGCCTCCTATGCTCACCAAACTACCTCACAGCCTCGTGACCACCAGGAGCATATGGAGGCTATATACTAATCTAGCTAAATCATGCATTTGTATTGATTCCTAGTCCAACAATTTTTCCCCTTTCCAACTTTAACAAAGGGAGTATTCCACACATACGGGTGATTAACGCCTCATTGTACACATATACAAAGCACCCTCCAACCATCATTGTGGCTCCTATGGCTCTCTTACATCTCGGGTATTAGCCCTAGGATAAGATGTCTAAACATAAAACACAATCATAACATTGTCTACTCTTTCGATAGAGCACTCTAAGAGATATATTATTTTCCTCATAGAAGAGTCCCCAAAGAAAAGCGTACTATCTTACAGCTCAAGGATCCTCAAATGCTCTTATCGTTAGTCAATAGTTTCAACAACCAACTGCAATGCATTCATGAGACATTTTTTTTATTGATACCATATATATAAATGCAAATAAAAGGTGTAATGATATATAGTTCTCAAACAAATTTACCACAAATCAGCCAACATGTTGTGTGAAAAATATTCTTTCAAAGCTTTTTTTCCTAACTTATTGCTTCACTACTTAGAAACAACATCTGACTAACATGTGCTATTGTCCCTTTAAACTTAAATAAAGTGCATCGTATATGCTTCATTTCAAAGCACAAACACTTATATTTCTATATTAAATTATTGACATTTTATCTTCTTTATATTTTCATTTATTATGTAGGGTAATTTCGATATATTATATTATTTTTTCCATAAAAACACCCTCTAAATGACCACTTTAACACACAAATGGATATAGATTGAGTCCAAGCTCATGGTCTATAGCCATTATACACTCACTAATTTTCTTCTAATTTTTAGTAAAAATTTTCACTCTTAAACTAAATGTTTTGTCAAAAATATTTTTCAATTAATTTAACTTTTTATTTTAATATTAATTACTACTTTTTTTAAAAGATTTATGAAGTACATATGGATTATGATTTAGCATTACATTTAATATAACTCCATAGAAAAACCATTTGAATCATAAAAAGCCATGAAATTATCATTTTTCTATTAAATTTGACATTAATATTTTACAATATTAATTTTAATTATGTGAATTATTAATTATTACTCATTACTTTAAAATTTTAAAAATGTTTAAACATATTCAATCATTTTTCATTGCAAGAATGAAAGATTCCTCATAAAAATTCAATAAAAGATGTTTACATTATAATCTGCATACACACATATCATATTTTGAAAATGGAAAGCACTTAATACCCTTTTATAGCTAATACTAATTCTTCCTTTGTGCTTCCTTGTCCCATTTGTAGCATCTCATCTCATGAGTTGACACTCTGTCCCCCTCATCCTCTCAGCCCATATGAACCACATTTATGGTAGGAGAGAAAGAGGAGAGAAAAAGACCGAATTTTGAAGTTTTCATTCAATGTGTCAAATCTCGCGTGGTTTGAAGCAATTAGCAGTAAAGAATTGCAGCATCTCAATCCTAGGAGGTGGGAGGATGATGTAGAGAATTGTGATCTTCCCAATTTGGGGGAGAAATGGAGTGCAAAATAATTTACGCCTCCCCCCCTCCCCCATCTCAATAGCTTTTTTGGATTTATATACTTTTTAAAATCATAATTAGTCATAAGATTTTAGAAAAACTAGTTTATCTTTCTTATGTTCACACTATCTTGCAAGTGGTTTTAGGTTGGACAAAGGGACAACTGACCTCAGATTCATGATCCGACTAGACAGACAAATTTTTGGCATTGAAATCTATAACCTTGGCCTATATCACTTGCTTTTCACCTTTCAAATCACGTAGCTGCTTCATAATGCTAAACATTGCAACCATTAAATGGGAGCTCAAATAGACTTTGATCGATTAAGGGACACTTACATTGGATTCCCAATGGGAGCTCAAACGGACTCTGATCGATCAAGGGACACTTACATTGGATACCCAACGTTGAAATACATTTAGGAAAACTCCAACTCCTTGATCCATGATCATTTCAATTTTCACCAAAATTGCTTCTTTTATGGATCTCAAGCCACTTTTGTGCTTTAAAATTAGCTCTAAAGTTTAGCTCTCATAATCCCATGACTGCAGAATAATTAAGGGTATGAAAAATATAAAAAGATAATATATTGATTTAGGGTTTTAATCACTGATGGCACTATAGTGGGGTATATCAAAATTACAAAAGCTTCAAGTGCAACTTAGACAACCTTGGAGAATATGTTTTGAGCCAATATAAAGGTATGAACAATTTAACTAAAGCAAGAGTTAAATACCTTGAAGAAAGGAAAGATGTATATAAATGAGTATGTTTTGAAGGTGAGAAGCATTTCAGATACCCTTGCAACTATTAATGCAATGCTTGATGATGATGATTTGGTTTCATCTACTTTGGGTGGCATTAATAATGAGAAGGCTTGGAAATCTTTGGTTATTTTTGTATATATATGGAATTCGTTTCCAGATTTTGATGAGTAGATCTCTCTTATGATTACTAAAGGGATCAACATGCAAGGTGAATTATCTAAAAGAAGTGGTGAACAAGTCCAAGTAGTTTATTGAAGTTTAGAAAGGAGAGGTGACAAATCCTCTTCAAGAGATCAGGGTATGGGATGTATTAGTGGTAACCAATGAAATAGATTAAATTAATAGTTTAGTGACTTGCAAATTTTAGGAGGCCATGGTAATTCTAGAGGAAATTGGAGCTCTAGAGAAAGAGGTGGATGGTAGAATAGAGGTTCTAGAAAATTTGGTATTCTCAACCATTATGTGGCTTTCTTTATTGTCATATCTAGATTTTATACATGACAACTAATCTAGCCATTTCGATGCATAATACAAAATCTATAGCATGGCTTGGTTACGCGGACAACATTTTTTCGTTGAGGGCATGTATAAAATGTGTTCTATAATGGACTATGGTATCATGACAAAGTTCGGGAAAAAGAGTCAACGGTAGGCCATGGATTTGAATATTGTAGTAGATGATATTGAGTATTTTGACAACTTGCAAAGTGTTATCTTAGTGGATTGCTGTAGCTTTTTCTTGATCATATTCGATATACTGTGGATTTTGAGAAAAGATGGAACAAGCTATGTGACACATTTGTCTTGCCGGGTCATTTTGTTTTCTTTGTAGCACTCATCGCAAACCGCGATCCTACAGGTTTTGGAGACTTAGTATACAGAGAGACACAATTTCACTGCACTCATCGACAACAGATTGTATGTGAGTGGCGGCCCAATAAGTCATGTTTCTTTCTTGTTTTCATTCATTAGTTTTTTTGTAATGCGTTATGTATTGTGGATTTATCTCTTAGTATTTATATTGTAGAGTATGTTCGATGCTCTATTGTGTCAAGGTGAGCTCTCGGATGGTAAGGAGCTATAGCACTCACTTGGATTTATGAAGTGCACATTCTTTTCTTTTTTAGCCATCTAATCCATGTAGGCTCTTTCCATGTAGCATTCCTTGGATATATTTCTCATCCTTTATATGGACTCACATATTGCAATATTTATAGATACATTTCCTTGTTTATTTTGGACTCACCTTTCTTCGTTGCATGTAGTTTTATGAGTTGTCATCATTAGTCTTGCACTTATTTAAATATTGAATCAATGACTCTTTTTTTAAACATCTCATGATGCACCTGTCTCCATGATAACTATATACACAATTTATAATCGCTTTATGGAGCATTGTTCAATACATGGTGCTGGAAGGTGGCAGGTAGCATTTTGCTCTAGCACCTACTTCTTTCTTTCTCTATAATTATTGCTATTAGCATCACTAATTTACTGCACGCAAATCATGACAGATCTATAAAGATATGTATATTGATGTTTTTAGCAACGATGAGAACAATTTTTAGATGAATATTTTCATGACTTTAGATGTCGATATATGGCATGTATGTTGTAGTGATTATTAATAATACTTATGAAAAAGACAAGTTAGGGAGAAGAAAAGAGACTGTGTAAACAATGCATATACTAAGAAACTACTGAGAGACGAGAGACACATTGAGAGAAAGAGATGAGTGCGCTTAAATATATGGTTTGTGTGTGTGACTGTATTTAGGTAACATTTATCTTCAACAAAACTCAAATCATATAGATAATTTAAAAATTAATAAATTATCTTCAATCGCATTAATATAATAATTACTTTAAAAGAGCATGAAATAATATAAAACATATATATAAATTCCTAAGAGAAAATATAACCATACATAAAGAATAGAAAACTATAGTTAATATGAATTTATTTTTTTAATAAATAGTAATTAATTAGGATACAATAAAACATATAATTTTTAATTTGAAACTAAAAACAAAAAATTCTTAAATTTTAAAAATACTCTAATAGTTGTTCATTTTTTAACTTTTTGTACTCCACTTTTGATACTTTACAATTTTTTGGTATAGAATGGAAACCTTTTGTCATTTTGTAACGTGTCCCCTAGTATCATCCAGGACATGCCTTAGCAGTCCATTGGAAAGGATGTCTAGAAAACTCCACCCGGCACTCCCATGGAATGTACGGGTTTTGCGATCTAGGTCTTCCCACGTCTGCCATGTAGCGGAAGTATCCTGGCCGTTTCCCACTTAGGATCGACCGGAATTACGGTTTTCCTGTTTGGTCATTAGCTAATAGCAACTAGCGTCAAACCCGAGCGAACTACTTTACGTAGAAACGCCAGGTCCGAAACTGATTCACGCTACACTTGGTTCAAGGAGAATGGGAAACGAGAGGGATGCAAAGCTCAACGTCTCTGCCATAAGGCATAGTCCCATTCCGTTCCCCTAAAACAGCGTAAATCGGGTAAGACGTAACTCTAGGTCATTGTTCTTGTTATTCGTTTTGATGATGATGTTCATTCCGTTGTTGTTCGAGATTTTTGAGAAAAGTTCCCAGCTAATCGGGACCACCCAACCGTAGGACAGACCCATGGTCCATCCTCCACACTTTTCTCAGATTGTTTTAGTTATGTAATTATCTAACACATTAATTTGACATATAACAATCAGCTTCTTTAATTAACCCTGTTAAGCACTGGTTTCTTCACGTAATCTTATCACGTGACATAGAAAAACAGTATCAAGCAAGTTCTTCTAACATTTCATCATTTTATCTTTGAAATACAAGGAGTTCCGCCCGTAGGCTTGTCCATAATCTGCCCGAAGGCTATCCAGTAATCCCCAGGGATCACTATTCCAAGCTTCCGCCCGTCAACGAGTATGCGGGCCTCGAGATCCAGTCCCAAGTCACGTTAGCCTCTTGTGCAGGACCCAGAAGGCGAGGGATTTACGGCCAGCGCCCCCCTGGCACCCAAGCGTCCTCCTGCTCCAAGTAGAACTCAACGGAGAGACCTCTCGCGGCGGGTTCGGTCCACGTTCCCGGCACGGTCAACAACCCCCTTGGTTAGGGTTAGGCAGGTAGTCTGGGGTAATTGAAACTGTCTCTTCCTTCAGGCCTTTGACTTGAAGTATAGGTACTCATTTAATTTGTAATTCATAATTCAAACAGAGCCCTAAAATCTCTAGCAAGCACAAACATTTCCATTAAACAACCCAGTTGTTTGGTAAACTGCTAAGGAAGTGTTCTTTCCTTTTTGAGTGTATCAACACTCGTTCCCAAGGTGTCTTGTAAATTGGCAAGATCTTTTACATTCCGGTGTAGGGTATACCCAACTTGGTTAACCCTAAAGTTCCTTAGATATGCTAGTTTCCGGTTTACAACTTTCCTTATTTAGAAGGATATCCAAAAATACGTCTTTTTGCAAGATAACTTGCGTAGGGATCTGCCATCCTTGATGAGGGTTTTTACCCTTTCTCCTTGTAAATCAATCACAAGACTAAATGATTTCGTACTTGTTGCGCAAGTCCTGCGATGGAATAATCTCTTTAGATCCTTTAAGCTGACGTATGTCAGGCCTAGGGTTTCTTCTTTTAAGAACCTTAGGGACAAACCCTAGTTCCTTATCTTTACAAATTTATTGTCCCTACAGTAAGGAAAGTAGTCAAGTGTTTAGGGTATGAATGTTTCTATGTTTAGATTGGTTCAGTTATCTTTTGGAAGGTAATATTAATCGTCTTGTCACAGTTTTGCTATGCTTGTGACAATTTACTTTCCAGTCAATACAATTTAATTTAACTTCCGTTTTCCTTAAAGATGAACTCATGCCAAATAACAACAATTGCCTTGCTAAGATGTGCAATTAGCAAAGATAACTCCCTAGTAATTTGAGCATCGAAAGAAACCTTTCATGAATTTAACCATTTACAATGATTTGTTGCAAAAGGAATAAGACTAATGGTGCAATATATAATTTCTACACCTTAGGTTTTAACTAAAATATACTACTATAGTAAATGGATAATCTTGCTCGTAATTTATAATGCTTAATGCAATTTGAAGAAAACTAAGTTCTACACATTGTCATTCATAAGCTAAACTCCTTCGTTACAAATAACTCGAACAAATATATCCTATCCTTAACAGTTTTTCTTTGCATGATCGACTTAAAACCGAACTAAAGCCAAGAAGAAAAACTTGGTTTTGGGGTGAGATATCCACATGGATACCAGGAGATGACCCTCCCGCAGCTACACCTTGGACTTTCTTGGGCGGCATCGTAGTTCGAATGTGAGATAGCCTTTTTCACTTTCTTCTGGAATTCCACCGTCTCTTTGAAAACAAAAGAGTGTGGTTTTGCAACCACAAGAACCCTTGGAGGACTTTGACTTGGGGTAGAAGGAATAGAAAGCACTTATTCTCCTTCCTTCCCTTTCTTTTATCTTTTTCCCACTCTTCCTCCTTCACTCATTCTTTTCACTCCCTCTACTTTCCCTCCCTATCTTTTATCTCACGACTACTTTTTCCTTACGGGATATCCTCCGAGGCCATGATGATGATTTGGATTTTGAAGTTCAGGGGGGAAAAAAATAATAATATGTCAAGATTGTGGGAGAGAAGGAATGAGTCTCACTTGTAGCTTTCTTGCTTGCACAATGGGGGAATACACACAAGGGTGGAGGCTGAAAACAGTTTTCCTCTTCTTAGTTGTGTAAGCCAAAAGAACTCTAGTACAAAGAAATAGAAAAACCCTATATATGGGTCTCATACCAAACTCAACTAACTAAGGTGGCATACTAACTGAGCCACGAACTAGAGTAGATAAGGATAGCTATCATGTAGCTATTATTCAAGGGCGGTGTACCAACCGCATCTGCAACTGACAAGTCGGTGACATAAATACACAACGGTCACCCTGGCGTATCACGAGTGGAGCTCGATATCTCAACACTCCCCCTCAAGCTCAATCCCAATTCCTGTACACCAAGCAGGTCTCTGAACTTGCACAACTTCTCTGCACCCAATGCCTTCGTGAATATGTTAGCTACCTGATCCTCTGTGCTGACATAAACTAGATCAATAAGACCTAGTAAAACCCTCTCTCGCACATAGTGATAATGCACCTCAATGTGCTTTGTTCTAGCATGATGGACTGGGTTATTTGCCAAGTGTATACTACTCATGTTGTCACAATAAATGACAACTGGCCCATCTGTAGACTGATGCATATCATAAAGTAGCTTATGCAACCAAGCTACCTCACATGCAGCCATTGCTGCACCCCTGTACTCAGCCTCTGTGCTCGACAAGGCAACTGTAGGCTGTTTCTTGCTGCTCCAAGTGACTGCAACACTCCCAAAAGAGAACACATATCCACTGGTAGATCGTCTATCATAAATACTACCAGCCCAATCAGCATCAGTGTATCCATGCAGCTGTATCTGAATCCCAGTCTCATAAAATAGTCCATACTGCAATGTGGACTTCACATACCTGAGTATGCGTCTAGCCGCATCCAAATGTGGTTTCCTTGGAGCCTGCATAAACTGACTTACCAATCCAACAGCATAGCTCAAATCTGGCCTGGTAATAGTCATGTAAATCAAACTTCCTACTATGCGTCTGTACATAATAGGGTTTTCTAGAAGCTCACCTACATTTGTGCTCAGCTTCACATTCTGCTCCAAAGGAACTGAAATAGGCTTACAGCCTCTCATCCCATATTTGGACAGCATGTCCAATCCATACTGCCTCTGCAAGAGCTGTATCCCACTTGGTGATCTAATCACCTCAATGCCCAAGAAATAACGCAGCTCTCCCAAATCCTTCATCTCAAACTTCTGTTTCAATTGCATTTTCACATGAAGGATATCTTCATCACTGTCACCTGTCATAATCAAATCATCAACATAAATGACAAGTAGCATAATACCTTTCTCTGTTTTTCTCACATAAAGTGAGAAATCTGCCTTGGAAATCTGAAAGCCAATAGTGACAAGATACTGTCCTATCTTGTCAGACCATGCTCTAGGTGCTTGCTTCAAGCCATACAAGGCTTTCTTCAACCTGCAAACAAACTCAGGATGAACATCATGCACATAACCTGGTGGCTGCTCCATATAGACCTCTTCTTGCAAATCACCATGCAAGAAGGCATTCTTTACATCCATCTGATGTAAAGACCATCCCTTTGATGCAGCCATAGCAATGACTGCTCTTACAGTTGCCATCCTTGCAACTGGACTAAATGTTTCTTCATAGTCAATGCCATATGTTTGTGCATACCCCTTGACTACTAATCTTGCCTTGTATCTATTCACAGAACCATCTGCATTGTGCTTCACCTTATAAACCCACTTACAGCCAATTGCATTCTTACCTTTAGGCAAAGGTACTAACTCCCATGTAGCATTTGCTTCCAAGGCATCCATTTCTTCATCCATGGCTTTCTCCCATTTTTCTTTTCCCATGGCTTGCTCAAAAGAAGTGGGTTCTGGTTCCTGTATCACTTTGACCATATATGCATAGTGAATGGCTGTAAATCCATCATATTTCAGCCTATCCACAGGATACCTAGCTCTCGTAGACCTGCGCAAAGTAGATTCACTCCCAAGTGCTCTCAAAACATCCCTGGTCTTCCTTACTCCAGGTGTAACAATAGAAGGAATACCCAACTCATCATCAATGCTCTATTCTGAGCCACTGGATTCACCATCCACATAAGAGTGACCTGCATTCACATCAAACATGGGCTGATCAACCTTCTCTTTTCCTTTTCGTGATACCTGCATACCACTATCTGCATTGCTTTGAGAAGATTCTCCTGATCTCAATCTGCCTGTCCACGGCGAAGAATGTGAACCACTGCTAGAGGACGCTCCAGGTCCACTAATATTTTGTGACTGGTGCTGTGAATTCTGTGCAGCATTACCATTTTGTGCATCTACATCATCAATCACATTTACTGGTTTATACCAGCTACTCATCTCATCAAAAACAACATCTCTGCTCACTGTAAACTTACGAGTAGAAGGGTTATAGCATCTATACCCTTTTTGCTGCAGAGAGTAACCAATAAAGATGCACTTCTCAGCTTTTGGATCCAACTTGGATCTCAACTCATCTGGCATATGTACATAGGCAATGCAACCAAAAATTTTCAAATGAGAAATATCTGGTTTCCTACCAGTATACCTCTCCTATGGAGTCATCCCATGTATTGCTGCAGTGGGAGTCCTGTTCATTATATAGACTGCTGTAGCAACTGCTTCAGCCCAATAAAAATCTGGCAAGTCTTTTTCATTGAGCATGGCACGAGATACATCTCCAATATGCATGTTTTTCCTTTCTGTAATTCCATTTTGTTGTGGGGTATAACTGCATGAATATTGCTGCTTTATGCCATGCTCCTGTAAGAACTTTGCAAACTCATTTGAGAGGTACTCTCCCCCTCCATCTGTCCTTAGGCATTTTATTTGCAGACTTGTTTCTTTTTCAGCCATAGCTTTAAGGGTTTTGAAATGCCCAAAAAATTCACTTTTCTTTTTCATAAAATACACCCAAACTTTTCTACTATAGTCATCAATAAAAGTGACAAAATAATGACAGCCTCCAAGAGATGCAGCTTTAGTAGTCCACACATCAGAGTGGATTAATTCCAATGGCTTCTCACTCTCTTGAACATGTCTAGGAAATGGTTTCCTTGCCTGTTTTCCAAACTGACAGGCTTCACATACCCTATGCATTTCTGCAACCTTGAATTTTGGCAATCCTGCAATAATATTTTGGGCCTGCATTGATTTAAGTCGTTGTACATTAACATGACCAATGCGTTTATGCCAGATATCAATATCTGCAACTACACCGATCCCATGTGCAAACATTGCTGCACTCAATTCAGACATGTCTGCATCCAACGTAAACATTCTGCCCTTCTTCTTTTCTTTTGCTATCAAGCGACCTTTATTTTTCATATCCTCAACAAAGCATCCATGAGGATTAAATCTGACCTGCAAGCCCTGCTCAACCATTTGACCGACAGAAACTAGATTCTTGGTGATATTCGGGATATGAAATACATCGGATAGGTATTTCTTTTTCCCATCCTGCATAGACAAGGGAATTTTTCCAATCTGCACAATAGGATGTGCAGTATCATCACCAGTCTCCACAAATCCTGGTTTTTCCATTTTCCTTGCATCCTCCATCCATTCTGCATGACCTGTCATGTGGTTTGATGCACCTGAGTCAACATACCATACATCATTGCTTTCTTCTACACTTGTCACAGAATTGTTCATGTGCTGCACCATGAACAAATGCTCATTTCTGTCATCACCCTGTCTGCTAGAAGATGCATAATTCCCTTGTTGCAGTTTTCCATTCATGATATCATTCTGCTTTTTATAGCAGTCTTTAGCCATATGACCCATTTTACCACAGTAGTAGCATTCAACATTACTGTTTACATTTTGACCTCTTTGCCATCCACCACGACCTCTTTGGCTCCCCCTGCCTCTAGAGTTACCACGTCCTCCTCCATAGGATTGGTTTTCTTGAGTTTGCTGCATATTCTGATTTCTGCCACGGCCTCCAAATCGGCCTCCTCTACCTCTGCCTCTACCTCTTCCAGCATTTGAGTAGAAGATAGCTTCTTTTGAAGTTCCTCCTGAAGAAGATGCACCACCATTTCTCTGCTCCTCAGAAATTAGAAGAGCAATCAGCTCCTCAAAATCAGGAAATCTTTTACGAACTGAAATGGATGTCCGAAACTGTGCATAATCCTTTCCTAGACCATTCAAGGTCACAGAAACTAAATCATCATCTTCCACTGGCGACCCGATGGAAGCAAGTGCATCTGCAATCTTCTTCACTTTCATGTGGTAGTCATTGATGCTCATATTTTCTCTTTGCACATTATGCAACTCTTGCTTGAGCTGCATTTTCCTGGCTTGCGTATTTGTGTTATACATTTTTGACAAAGTATCCCATGCCTCCTTTGGCGTACTTTCATCCTGAATATGCACAATCATAGAGTCTGAAATGCTGATAGACAGCCAATACATAACTTTCCTGGCTCTCTCATGCCATTGTTTAAATGCCTGCATTTGCTGTTGATTGGGAACATCAGGAAGAACTGGTTCTTCTTCATTTCCTGCAACAAATTCCCAATATTCTTTTCCCATAAGGAAATTCGTCATTCTAAACTTCCATGCTTGGAAGTTGTTCTTGTCAAGCTTTTCAGTGGGAATCTGTGAAAGAGAATCAGATGCCATTACAGAACACTGCAAAAAATTCTGTCACTGCAAAAAACACAGCTTCACCCTCACAAGGGAAAATTTGCAAAACTGGCGAAAGTGGTATTTGACCACACAGTCACTTCCTAGTGACGATTTTGCATCAACAGGCAATAGGGATGATTCTGTAACTCCCAATGTCTCTGCGCACAAGCATACGATGCAAATTCTACAGTAACTTTTCACCGACCTGTAGAATAGTGGCTGCACAGCATAAAACTAGGCCTTTTCTTGAGTGCGTGCAGAAAACTTCCGCCTCCAAAACATGCCCCGAAATGGCCTCAAATAAAAAAAACAAGGTCGCCAAGGGCTAAAGCCCTTTCCCCAGCATATACTGTCCTCTTGCTTCACCGCGAAGGGCGTCTCAACCTGAGACAATGCACTCCTGCACTTTCCGACTGTGCTACCTGCAGAGATCTGCTCCCAAAACAGAAAATGAAAGCAAGACTGCTCCTCTTACCAGAACACCGTGAGTTTGGCTTGCTTTCTTGAGCTCCTTACCACGAACAAGGCTCTGATACCATGTCAAGATTGTGGGAGAGAAGGAAGGAGTCTCACTTGTAGCTTTCTTGCTTGCACAATGGGGGAATACACACAAGGGTGGAGGCTGAAAACAATTTTCCTCTTCTTAGTTGTGTAAGCCAAAAGAACTCTAGTACAAAGAAATAGAAGAACCCTATATATGGGTCTCAAACCAAACTCAACTAACTAAGGTGGCATACTAACTGAGCCACGAACTAGAGTAGATAAGGATAGCTATCATGTAGCTATTATTCAAGGGTGGTGTACCAACCGCATCTGCAACTGACAAGTCGGTGACATAAATACACAACGGTCACCCTGGCGTATCACGAGTGGAGCTCGATATCTCAACATAATGGGGATACGGGGGATTAAGAAGAAAGCTTAGGGAGTTGGGGAATAAAAAGAGTTATGAGGGGGTGAAAAAAAAAAACCTTTAGGGGAGTAAACCACGGGCGGGGGGGGGGGATTGGTTCCCAAAGCCTAGGAAAGGTTTAAGGGGGAAAGGGAATTTAAAACATGGGGGAAGGGGGTGTGGTCCCAAAAAAACCATGGGAAGGGGGCTAAGAGGATTTTTAAAACCTGAGGGGGGGGGGGGGTGTTGGTTCCCAAGGCCAAGGGAGGGCCTTAAGGAGAAAAGGGAATTTAAGACCTAGGGGGGGGAATAGTAAGGAGAATTTTGGTGGGGGAAAAAGGCTTATAGAGCCTTAAGGGGGAAATTCCAGGGGGTAATCTTAAAGGCTTATAAGGAATTTTATATGGGAGGGGGGAAAAGGCTTAAGGATACCATATGAAGACCCTTTTAGGCAATTTGGGGGGAAAAGGGGCCTTATGGAAAGCTCACAGGAAAGGGGACTTCCTAAGGTCCTTGGAAGCTTCCCAAGAAGCTTCTTTTGGGGGGGGTGTCGTGGAGAAACCACTTGGGCAATATGTGGCGGCCGTATTCGTTGGCAACTGGCGATGTCTTCTTCAGCCCCAACGGCTTCACGACCCTCTGTACGGCAGAGCTGGAGACGTCTTTCTTCCCCACGCCTGATTGCTTCCTCACAGGGATGATGCTCTCCACTCTCTCTCTCGACACGACTGCAGTGTATGCTCCTCCACGACTCCTTTAGCCTCACGACAGCAGCTGGTAGACGTTCTGCGCAATCTTTCTCTCTTCACGATTTTAGCCTCCTCCTTCCCTCTGACAGCCTCCTATTATTATCTTCCTCCCCCGGCCTATAGCGTTATGGCCCCTCATTAAGTAGTGGAGGGGAGGGAGATCTTCCCTCCCCTGCGTGTCATCACGCATGTTCCCCCTCCCTCATCCCGAGCTCCACCAAGGAGCTTAATGGCTCCTTCTATTTCCCTCCCCCTCCAGCTCGTCAGTCGGGTGGAGGGATAGGGGGGGGAATTTTTTTAAAAAAATTATTTATTCAAAATCATTTTCATTTGAGGCAGTTCACGCGGAATATTACATTCTCTCCCCCTTGGAGGAATTAAGATGTCCTCGTCTCGAGATAAACTAGGGATATTGATGGTTGAGAGAGCTTTCATCTATCCAAGTGGCATCCTCTTCAGGATAATCTTTCCACTGGACGAGGCATTCTCTCAAGGTTCTAGATCTTAACTGTCTTTCCGTAACATCTAAGATCCTATCCGGCCTTAGTTCAAGGACTCCTTGACTAGGCATTACAATTTGTTGGTCATCAAGTACATGATTAGGGTTGGGTACATATTTTTTCAACAGGCTGATATAGAATACATTGTGAACCTTTAGGTTCTCAGGGAGTTGCAATCTATAAGCATTGGGTCCTAGGCATTTGAGGATTTTGTACGGCCCACAATACCTTGGACTTAGCTTCTTGCATTCTCCTAGGGATAGAGAACTCTTTTTAGGGCGTACACGAATGAAGACCATGTCTCCTTATTCGAAGACTCTATCTTGACGCTTCAAATCTGCGTATGCCTTTTGTCAATCATTGGCCGCTTGTATGTCTTGTCTTATTGACTTTATTTGATCATCCATGTCTTCCAACATCTGTCTTGACGCTTCAACTCTTAGGCTTGGATCAGAAAAGTTTAGGGAACTTCGACAATCATGACCATACAATGCCTGGAAAGGAGTCATCTGAATGCTCTGTTGGTAAGAAGCATTGTAGGCAAATTCAACCAAAGGCAAAAATTGAATCTACCTCTTTGGCTCTCGATAGCAGTATGCCCTAAGCATATCCTCGATGACTTGATTTACTCGCTTTGTTTGGTCATCCGTTTGGGGATGGTAGGCGGTGCTAAAACAGAGTTGAGTCCCAATAGCTTCAAAGATAGCTCTCTAGAAGTGTGATATGAAGAGAGAATCTCGATCACTAATGATTCTTCTAGGTAACCCATGTAGCTTAAATATCTCTTTGATAAACAATCTTGCAATGTCGGAGACTTTATAATTTGTCTTTACTGGAATCAGGTATGCAACCTTGGTAAGCATGTCAACCACAACCATAATGGAATTGTATCCTCCTTGGACTTGGGGTAAGCCCACAACAAAATCCATACTGATGAATTCCCATTTCATTTGGGGAATGTCAAGAAGTTGCAGTTTCCCTGGCATCATGACATATTCGGCTTTGATATGTTGGCAAGACAAACACTCAGTGACATACTTGAGAACGCCACCTTTAAGCCTCTCCCAATGATAACTCTTCTTAACTGCATTAAGAGTCTTAGCATAGCCAGGATGTCCTGCGAAAGGAGAATCATGAGCTTCCCATAATATCTTCTGCTTAAGTGACTGGCTTGCTAGTATACACAGCCTTGTTCTGTAGTAGACAAGTCCATTATCAATGGAAAATTCCTGATACTTAGCTTGCAACTTCTGATTCTGCTCCTTGGTAGATATTTCCTTTATCATTGTTTGGTAGGCCAAATCATGGCATGCTTCCTCTCTAGCTAGTTCAAGTATAGGGTTATTTGGCATAGATACTTTTGTAGCCAGAGATCGGGCTATTGATGGATTTTGCAAGATTAGGGAAATTAGGAATGCCTTGCGACGACTGAGTGCATCGGCAACTACATTCTCTCTCCCTGATCGGTACTTGATTTCAAAATCATATTCCTCCAATACTTCAATCCACCGACGTTGCCTCATGTTGAGCTCGTTCTGGGTAAAAATCCATTTGAGACTCTTATGATCGATTACTAGAGTAAACTTGTTACCCAACAGGTAGTGTCTCCAAAGCTTTAGAGCATGGATGATAGCTAGTAATTCCAGATCATGCGTGGCATAATTCTTTTCATGACTCTTCAATTTCCTTGAAGAGTATCCTACTGGATGACCTTCTTGCATAAGTACACACCCCAAGGCAAGAATGCTAGCATCAGTTACTACCTCGAACTCCTTATTGAGGTCAGGGAGTTTTAGAATAGGTGCTGATACCAAACTTTGCTTCAATTTGTCGAAGCTATTTTGTTCGAAAATTGACCATGTAATGGAAGTCTGCTTCTTTAATAAGTCTGTAAGAGGTGCTGCAGTCAAAGCATAGTTTGTTATGAAGACCCTATACCATCCTGTCAATCCAAGAAAGCTACGTATCTCTTTGACGGATACTGGTATTGTCCATTCAAGCACATCTCTGACCTTGGCTGGGTCTACTGATATTCCTTCTGATGATACTATGAATCCTAGATATTTAATCTGACGCTTGAAAAATGCACACTTCTTCATTTTTGCATACAGTTTATGAGAGCTCATTGTCTCAAGGACAATCCGAAGTTGAGGTTCATGATCTTCTTCCTGTTTAGAATAGACTAAAGTGTCATCGAAGAAGACAAGCACGAAATCATCAAGATATGGTCTAAAAATATCCTGCATTAATCTATTGAAGGTGGCAGGTGCATTTGTAAGCCCGAATGACATAACCAGGAACTCAAAGTGCCCATATCTTGTATTGAAGGCCGTCTTTGGAATATCTTCTTCCTTGATCCTTATCTTATAGTAACCTGACCTGAGATCAATCTTGGAGAAGATCTTTGCACCCTGAAGACGATCAAGAAGCTCATCTATTCTAGGAATAGGATACTTGTTCTTGATTGTTGATTGATTTAACCCTCGGTAATCAATACATAGTCGAAGTGTCCCATCTTTCTTTTTCAGGAATAGTACTGGAGCTCCCCACGGTGAGTTGCTAGGCCGGATGTAACCCTGATCTAACAGTTGCTTGAGTTGTTTCTTCAACTCAATTGCTTTTGGTATGGACATTCTATAAGGTCTCTTTGCAATTGGTGCAACTCCAGGCACTAGCCTAATCTCATGCTCTACATCTCTTGGAGGCGGAAGTTCAATCAATTCCTCAAGGAATACATCAGCGTATTCCTTTAGCCAAGAAGGTCCTTCATGAGACTCTTGCTTTTGATCTAACTTGTTGAATTTGATCAGGTAAACGGGTAATCCTTTTCTGACTCCTTTTATGATCCAAGATACTTTGGCTAATTGGATTCTTGGCATTCATGCCTCACCTTGAGTTGTGACAATTTCCCTTTCAAAGTTTCGAAAGGAAACTTGACCCTTTCCATAATGAATGTGGGCGTCATTGGGCTTAAGCCAATCCATCCCGAGTAGACACTCATGGATACCTAAATTCATGACTCTGAATTTGACTAAAGTCTTCTTTCCTCCCAGAAAGAATTCCACCTTAGCAGTTTGCTTGGTACAAGTTACCTCACGACCGTTTGCCAATTCCACAAGCAGGGTAGGTGCTTCTACTGTGGCTATTCCTAATCTTCTTGCACATGCTAGTGAGATAAATGAATGTGTACTGCCACAATCAATCAAGGTTTTGAAACCTTTACCTTGATAGTCCGACGGTGTCTGAATCACCGAGAATTGGTGATTCGGTCCTTTCTTGTGTAAAGCGGCATGGACTGTTGCTCTTTCGAATTCTGCTTCCATAGTCGGATCTTCCTCATCTTCTTCTTCGCATCTTTGCATATTGGCAATGCAGGCAGTTCTTCCTCTTCCACGGGTGGCGGCTCCTTGACCATGGCCTGCACCTTGGAAAGCCGTTTGACGATGTCCTCCGCTGAGCTTGGGACATTGCCTCTTGAAGTGACCAGGTTCGTTGCAGTGGAAACATCGGAGGTTTCGGCCATTACTTTGAGTAGGAACAAAGTTGTTGACGTTATTTGTCCTTGCTTTCTTCTTTTGTCCCTGATTATGACCTTGAACTCTCTTCATTTGAGGTCTGAATGCTCCTCTGTTTGGGTCACTATAGGACCAAGTTTTGTTACCCCTTGGTCTAGCTTGCACCTCCTGAATTATAGGCGCAACTCGAATGAGTGCATCCTGAAGATCTGATGGACGCATAGATTCGAGACGGGTATTTACGGGCGGATTTAAGCCTGCACAAAATTTGGACACCTACTGCGTCATGTCCATCTGTGGCGCATACTTTAAAAGTGAGACGAATTTAGAGTAGTATGCGTCAAGAGTGAGTCCTAGCTGTTTTAGCTTGTAGAACTCATTCATTTTCTGTGTACGATATGCAGGTGGTAAATATCTTCCCTGCACAGCTTTCTTCAACTTCTCCCAGGTAACGGACCCCTCTGAAGTCCCTTGATCCCTGCACCATTGCTTCCACCAAAGTCTGGCTTCGCCGGTGAGTTTTAACTTGGCGAGCATGGCCTGATTGGTAGGTGCAATACCAGCTGCTTCAAAGTAATCCTCCATGGATTCAATCCAAATGTCAGCATCAGCTTAGACAAATCTGCCTCTCCCGTCAAACTCGGGTGGCTTTATCTGCTTGAGGAGGAACTTCTTCTCCTGGGTCACAGCAGTACTTGATGTAGGAGGCGAATTTGTAACCTGTACCTAGGGTTGTGCCTAGATAAATGTTTTCTTAACGTTATTATATGATAATAGATGATGGCTTATCTTTCATTTTTAGTTCAGCTATCTCGTAAATAATGAAGCTACTTAACTTTTTAACAACTCTTATGCATAGCCAGATATTGATAAAAATAAGTCTTTATTTGTATTTACATGGGCATAGCCTTATACAACGTTTCATGTGATGATAATCCAATCATTACATTCAGTTTGGGGAGAACAACGTTGTATTGCATTTGTCTACAGGAATTGTGTAATAGTAGGGTTTTGGGTCATGGATCTTTAGGAATCGATAATTCATTGGAAGTTCAGGATACCCTTTCCGTTGGAATCCATACTTCTCATGGCGGCCCAACACTTTAATCCTGTCGGCTGGGATTACACAGGTTACTTCCTCATATACATATGAGTTCATTTCAACCCTCCGACCTTGAATATGTAAAGTCGAATTTACGTGAGCTTCCACAAAAATGAACAGCTTCACGACTTTCAAGTCTTCCAACCACTTGATCCTTTTTAGGTTGGTCTGTAGATAAGCAAACCGGTGGGCGGCTATATAGTAGATTCCTGAAGACCCCGTACATCTTCGTTCTATGTATAAAGGCAATGGATTATAAAGTTGCTCCAGGATGTTCGTCATCCCCATTCTTTGTCTATAAAGTGGAGAATGCATTGCAGTCATAAACATGACCCGAAATACCAAAAACTTGTTCCACGCTTCATAATTCTGCAAGACAGCATTGAACATGAGAAAATGTTTGGACACCAACAATTTCTTTACTTTATTTTATTGAGATCTCATAAAAACAATTCTGTTATTGGTCGGCTCTGATACCAACTGTAACGTGTCCCCTAGTATCATCCAGGACATGCCTTAGCAGTCCATCGGAAAGGATGTCTAGAAAACTCCGCCCGGCACTCCCATGGAATGTACGGGTTTTGCGATCTAGGTCTTCCCGCGTCTGCCATGTAGCGGAAATATCCTGGCCGTTTCCCACTTAGGATCGATCGGAATTAGTGTTTTCCTGTTTGGTCATTAGCTAACATCAACTAGCGTCAGACCCGAGCGAACTACTTTACGCAGAAACGCCAGGTCCGAAGCGGATTCACGCTGCACTTGGTTCAAGGAGAATGGGAAACGAGAGGGATGAAAAGCTCAACCTCTTTGCCATAAGGCATAGTCCCATTCCGTTTCCCTAAAACAACGTAAATCGGGTAAGACGTAACTCTAGGTCATCGTTCTCATTATTCATTTTGATGATGATGTTCATTCCGTTCTTCTTCGAGATTTTTGAGAAAAGTTCCCAGCTAACCGGGACCACCCAACCGTAGGACAGACCCATGGTCCATCCTCCGCACTTTCCTCAGATTGTTTTAGTTATGTAATTATCTAACACATTAATTTGACATATAACAATCAGCTTCTTTAATTAACCCTGTTAAGCACTGGTTCCTTCACGTAATCTTATCACGTGACATAGAAAAACAGTATCAAGCAAGTTCTTCTAACATTTCATCATTTTATCTTTGAAATACAAGGAGTTCCACCCGTAGGCTTGTCCATAATCTGCCCGAAGGCTATCCAGTAATCCCCAGGGATCACTATTCCAAGCTTCCGCCCGTCAACGAGTATGCCAACCTCGAGATCCAATCCCGAGTCACGTTAGCCTCTTATGCAGGGCCCGGAAGGCGAGGGATTTACGGCCAGAGCCCCCCCTAGCACCCAAGCGTCCTCCTGCTCCAAGTAGAACTCAACGGAGAGACCTCTCGCAGTGGGTTCGGTCCACATTCCCGGCCTGGTCAACAACCCCCTTGGTTAGGGTTAGGCAGGTAGTCGGGGGTAACTGAAACTGCCTCTTTCTTCAGGCCCTTTAACCTGAAGTATAGGTACTCATTTAATTTGTAATTCATAATTCAAACAGAGCCCTAAAATCTCTAGCAAGCACAAACATTTCCATTAAACAACCCAGTTGTTTGGCAAACTGCTAAGGAAGTGTTCTTTCCTTTTTGAGTGTATCAGTACTCATTCCCAAGGTGTCTTGTAAATTGGCAAGATCTTTTGCATTCCGGTGTAGGGCATACCCAACTTGGTTAACCCTAAATTTCCTTAGATATGCTAGTTTCCGGTTTACAACTTTCCTTATTTAGAAGGATATCCGAAAATACATCTTTTTGCAAGATAACTTGCATAGGGATCTGCCATCCTTGATGAGGGTTTTTACCCTTTCTCCTTGTCAATCAATCACAAGACTAAATGATTTCGTACTTGTTGCGCAAGTCCTGCGATGGAATAATCTCTTTAGATCCTTTAAGCTGACGTATGTCAGGCCTAGGGTTTCTTCTTTTAAGAACCTTAGGGACAAACCCTAGTTCTTTATCTTTACGAATTTGTTGTCCCTACAGTAAGGAAAGTAGTCAAGTGTTTAGGGTATGAATGTTTCTATGTTTAGATTGGTTCAGTTATCTTTTGGAAGGTAATATTAATTGTCTTGTCACGGTTTTGCTATCCTTGTGACAATTTATTTTCCAGTCAGTACAGTTTAATTTAACTTCCGTTTTCCTTAAAGATGAACTCATGCCAAATAACAACAATTGCCTTGCTAAGATGTGCAATTAGCAAAGATAACTCCCTAGTAATTTGAGCATCGTAAGAAACCTTTCATGAATTTAACCATTTACAATGATTCGTTGCGAAAGGAATAAGACTAATGGTGCAAGATATAATTTCTACACCTTAGGTTTTAACTAAAATATACTACTATAGTAAATGGATAATCTTGCTCGTAATTTATAATGCTTGATGCAATTTGAAGAAAACTAAGTTCTATACATTGTCATTCATAAGCTAAACTCCTTCGTTACAAATAACTCGAACAAATATATCCTATCCTTAACAATTTTTCGTTGCAAGATCGACTTAAAACCGAATTAAAGCCAAGAAGAAAAACTTGGTTTTGGGGTGAGATATCCACATGGATACCGAGAGATGACCCTCCCGCAGCTACACCTTAGACTTTCTTGGGCGGCATCGTAATTCGAATGTGAGATAGCCTTTTTCACTTTCTTCTGGAATTCCACTGTCTCTTTGAAAAAAAAAGAGTGTGGTTTTGCAACCATAAGAACCCTTGGAGGACTTTGACTTGGGGTAGAAGGAATAGAAAGCACTTATTCTCCTTCCTTCCCTTTCTTTTATCTTTTTCCCACTCTTCCTCCTTCACTCCTTCTTTTCACTCCCTCTACTTTCCCTCCCTATCTTTTATCTCATGGCTACTTTTCCCTTACGGGATATCCTCTAAGGCCATGATGATGATTTGGATTTTGAAGTTCAGGGGGGGAAAAAATAATAATGGGGATACGGGGGATTAAAAAGAAAGCTTAGGGAGTTGGGGAAAAATAAGAGTTATGAGGGGGTGAAAAAAAAAACCTTTAGGGGAGTAAACCACGGGGGGGTTGGTTCCCAAAGCCTAGGAAAGGTTTAAGGGGGAAAGGGAATTTAAAACATGGGGGAAGGGGGTGCGGTTCCAAAAAAACCATGGGAAGGGGGCTAAGGAGATTTTTAAAACCCGAGGGGGGGGGGGGGTGTTGGTTCCCAAGGCCAAGGGAGGGCCTTAAGGGGAAAAGGGAATTTAAGACCTAGGGGGGGGAATAGTAAGGAAAATTTTGTTGGGGGAAAAAGGCTTATAGAGCCTTAAGGGGGAAATTCAAAGGGGTAATCTTAAAGGCTTATAAGGAATTTTATATGGGAGGGGGGAAAAAGGCTTAAGGATACCATATGAAGACCCTTTTAGGCAATTTGGGGGGAAAAGGGGGCTTATGGAAAGCTCACAGGAAAGGGGGCTTCCTGAGGTCCTTGGAAGCTTCCCACGAAGCTTCTTTTGGGGGGGGGGTGTCGTGGAGAAACCACGTGGGCAATATGTGGCGGCCATATTTGTTGGCAACTGGCGATGTCTTCTTCAGCCCCAGCGGCTTCACGACCCTCTGTACGGCAGAGCTCGAGACGTCTTTCTTCCCCATGCCTAATTGCTTCCTCACAGCGATGATGCTCTCCACTCTCTCTCTCTCGACACGGCTGCAGCGTATGCTCCTCCACGACTCCTTCAGCCTCACGACGACAGTTGGCAAACGTTCTGCGCAATCATTCCCTCTTCACGACTTTAGCCTCCTCCTTCCCTCTTACAGCCTCCTATTATTATCTTCCTCCCCCGACCTACATCGTTATGGCCCCTCATTAAGTAGTGGAGGGGAGGGGGATCTTCCCTCCCCTGCGTGTCATCACACATGTTCCCCCTCCCTCATCCCGAGCTCCACCAAGGAGCTTAATGGCTCCTTCTATTTCCCTCCCCCTCCAGCTCGTCAGTCGGGTGGAGGGATAGGGGGGGGGGGGATTTTAAAAAAAATTATATATCAAAAATCATATTCATTTGAGGCAGTTCACGCGGAATATTACATGTATTCTAGTTAAAGTGCTCAAAGGAATGGCTCTCCTCTCTCTCAATCTACTCCCTCTCCTATGTACCCACCTATTCACCAATTTCCCTCAACCTCCTCTTAAGCAACAACCTCCATATCCCATGCCGCATGAGTCTCCTATGTATTGTGAACTATCTATTAGTAGGCTACACTTGTTACTTACCAATTGAACCAGGTCATAAATATATATAAATACTTAGAAAGGGCTATGAGGGAAGAAGTGCCACCTACAAGGCTCAATAGCTATGATATGTCACAAACTCTATCTATACAAGAGTGGGTACATAGCCATAATCTTTTATCTATTTACAAAAAAAGACTAATTTATAAAAATTACATGCATATGAAATAAAACATATGAAAATATACTTAATACTCAAAATTTGGTAATAAATCCCCTCTTGCCAATCCATTCTAGATGGGACATGTAGTCCCTTGTGCTACCTCCCACCACTTTTCCATACACTACAAAACATTTTTGCATAGAGATGGTTTAAATTCAAGAAAAAGTAATTATACATTTTGTTGAGGCCATGTCATTTGTAAATGCATATTTCAATTATATTGGCTAATAGAGATGCTAATAGCGACGGTTATAGAGAAAACAAATTTTTTGACAAGGCAACAAGCTACCCTGCCTGCACATATAGCATGTGTTGTATTTACATTCTACAAATGGGTTATATGTAAAGTGTACAATGGTCATCAAAATGAAGGCAAAATAAACTTGAATCCACAAGATTGATACAATAAAATAAATACAAGATCGTTGAATGAAAGCTCATGGAATCATGGCAAGATACAAAAGATGATAATAACATAGTGTATAGAAAATGCCTACATAGATCAGAGGGCCGAAAAGAAAGAGGACATGTGCTCCACGAATCCAAGCGCAAGCTATAGATCCTTGCCATCCAAAAGCTCATTCCAACACAAAGGAGTATCGAATGGACTCTGCAAAAAAAATATCAACTACACATCAATCCACTATACATAATGCATTTTAATAAAAATAGTAACTATGGACAATAAAGATGAGTGACTTATTGGACCGCCACATGCATATAGTTTATTGATCAATACAGTGAGACCGTGTCTCTCTATATATTGAGTCTCTAGGCTGGTGGGATTGCGATTTGTAATGGAGTGCTACAAAGAAAAAAAATACAATTATTAGAAACATGATTGTCAATAGAAGATACCACCCCTGTCTCTAGTCGTACCCTCACTGCCTCATGCTATTTTCTCCAATATCCTAGAGAATCTATAGCCTCCTCCCTGAGTCTATGCCAGTCATCTGTGTCTAGCTACTTAGGCTTTGAGGTGCGTCCGATCGTCTATGTGACATGTATGCATGCATGCACTCCATCATCCAGCATGTGGAAAACCTATCCGCTGTGGTGGGTACCGGAAACTCCTCATGTAAGGATGCTACTATGTAGTCCTTGCTCCCCTCGAGTATGTTCTTCCAATGGTCGAAGACATTGTGTCGAAAAACTTGTTAGCACAACTCTCTCATATGAGCCATCACCCTCCTCCTCACATCATTTATGATCATGGCTCCTATCCTATCATCTACAAGGTATCCATACCCCTTTGGGATATGTCTAAGATGCGTCATCTCCCATCTACGACCGTGCTCTTAGGCATAACCAGGAAAACCTTGTACATCTGGTATACCCATAGGGGTGGTATCTCTCGGAGTAGCAACCATAGGGGTGCCACTTGCGAACGACTGAGCAAAAGCTAGAGTCATGAGAGTAGATGTCCCCATAGGTGTGACAAATCCTATGGGTGATGCAACTCCACCAGAACGACGAGACGGAGACACTGCATCGGTGCCTCCACAACAACTATCTAAGCCACCCTCTCTCAAACTTGCACGAGAGTGAGGAGTAGCACATGTATCTCAAGTCGACCGCAGACTCACTACATCCATGTCTCCGCAGCATCCCTCTAAACCACCCCCTCCATCCGGCCCCAGCCCAAGTCTGGAGCTCGACCTCATCTGCTGAAAATCGAAGCATTAGAGCGCATGCTGCTGTAGATCTAACGAAACATGCTAATGGTGTCCAAGACAGCTCCTGCTTTGCCATATCTCTGAATCGAGTCATCTAATCTGGAGACATATGTGTAAATATATATTACAACTCCTCATTGCTCATCCCTCGACTCATCGTGTTCTCTTAAATATTGTCAAAAGTCACATGTACAGAGAAGCATAGTCAATATAAAGATTCAAGCAAATCATGGTAATATAACTCTGAAAAAAATGATGTTACTTAAAATGCATATTTTAGAGTATCCTTATAAGTGATTCATCAACGAATTGTGTAGGTGGATGCTGTAAGTGTGATGTAGCCTATGGTCCTATGTTAATCTCTTAGCACAACTCCGCATAGACTGGAAGGTTGATAAACAGGTCACCACTAAAGGATGTGTCCTCCTCGTTCTCCAAGAATTTTTGGCCTCTTGTCTTTCCATCATCGTTGCCCAATTCTTTCTCCTTTACATGCTCCAAGCCATCTTTAACCTCCACCCCTTGCAATATCGACTCCTCCATCTACATACTATCCTCATATACGTTGGGAACATTGCTTTCATTATACACTCTCACACTTCGGGGAGTTGAAGGCACAACATACCACTATCAAGGTTGTCGAGGGTTTTGATAAAAATTTACATGTTCAAAATTACATTCAAGAGAGATTCAACATTTGTGATGTATATCATGTCATAATAAAATTTTAAAAAATAGTTCATGTACATGTTCACAATGGACTGGCAAGACAAACATGTCGTGTATGTCTGTCCATATTTTTTTAGAATCTATTTTGAGAAATCCAGATAGACCTCATCAAACGATTGCCCAGGCTCCTTCCAGTACCACTTTGAACCATTGCACATTGAATATGATCATGGAGAAGCTACAGTAATCCATCATGATAACACTTTGCAAGTTCCCAAAATACTCCATCTCATCTATAACCGTTTTTGGATCCGTGGCTCGCCGTCGGCTCTCTTGCTCGAACTTTTCCATGACATCACAATCCATTGTGGAGAGCATTTTGTTGATGCACTCGACACTGAAATATCGCCTGTGCTACCAGTCGCACTATATATTTTTTACTGCACATTGAAATGGTTAGATTAGTTGTCACATATAAAATCTAGATACGACAGCTTATAAAATATGTGGTCACCTTTGGACTACATACCCTCGAGAATTCCTACTCCTCAGTAGAGACCCCCACCCTTTCGTGAGAGGCTGCGATCAAAGCTTCATGTAACCATCGCATAGACATAAACTACGACATCTCCTCCATGCCCTCGGGATATCAAATCAGATGATGGCGCATACTGCATTGAAATTTCAATCGCACTTCTTCCCGATCTTTCCTGGCTTGCTCATACCTAGCGAGCCACATCTCCATAGATGCATAGTGTAACATACAAAAATGATTCACTTACTCCATTGCAGCATCCATCCTTTTTTCTAACCCATTTCCAACCACCACATCTCCCATCAGTTTATCACCACTCCGTCTCCATCTTACCTACCTCCTTCAAATCCATTCATACCCCTACAACGTCTCTCTTTCTTGTGATGTGGTCCCATAGTAAGTTATTGAGATTCTTGAAAATATATATGGGATTCAACAAGTGGTTGATCTATAAGTGGGTTCAATATGGCAACTCGTAGAAAACCAAGAACCGTCACATTCCATTTGGATGCAACTCCATGTTGACCATTTTCAACTCGTACCAGCTTTGGACATTCATTTGTGCTAGAGATTGTTCAAGAAAACCTTCCCTCAGTTCATGACTCTCCGGCAAGAAAGAGACGTGTCCTTGATATACCATCTTCCTCATGTTTCGTGATCTTTGAGAGTCTAACTGTGGCCCACACAATGGACATGCATGATAACCTGAGGTAACCAGACGTGTCCCAACACCTCTATTTAGTGAACACAAACTTGAATGAGCTATGATAGATATGACCAATAAGAACGGAAGCTTACTTACCTGAGCACTCCTTATATTCATTAGACTTTATATGTGGATCTATTCTACACATGCCACATTATTATGCTCTCCATCCTTGACATACGAAAGATGTGAAATATACGAGGGATAAGTGGAACATGTCTATGAACTTTCTGAGGGATGGTTTGCCCTTGCAAGTCCTGTCAATACCTATGAGCACAACACATTGAATATGTCTCCATTGTCTCGTACTCTCCTCAAAACAACATGCAATCATTGACATATGCATGGCTACTATTGTAGTCCATGCCAAGATTTCGTAAAACATGTCATGTATCATCACGAGACTCATGCATGGTATTTTCAAGTGATAATATATGATACTTTAGCAACCTGAAAAGAAATCATAAAACATCTTGAAAAAGCACAATTGTTTTTTATAATGGTTCCAAAAAGAAATCAATGAAGCGTGTAGAAGGTACCTGAACAACTCGGTCACACTCGCATCGCTCCACTCGTACTTTGCTTGCACACTTAGGATTACATGCAACGTCTTGAAGTGAGATACTCGGCACCCATCATATAATGGTATGGATGCTTCCTCTCTTATTGGATCAGATGTCTCAACATCCATGGGTATCAATGCATTGATCATTGCCTCCATTGTAGGCTTCAAGATTATAGGAATTTATAAAAGGTTATATGTCTCCTCTAGTATTGACGATATAGATTGGCTCATACCTTCCAAGTGGTAGATTGGCTCAAGCACTCCATCCATCGCATGCCCACGAACTCTTCTAAATGGCCGCAATAAGTGCATTCCTCCTTGGGATGAGACGTCACCTCCCTATATAAATATTGTGACCATGTCTAATGTTTTTGTATATGATATTCAATTAGTTAACGAAAATAATATAGGACATGCCTAATACATATTTTTCTTACTGTTTGCTTAAAGTTTGAGATTACCTAACCAATGATCTCTGATTGAAACTCACTGAAGCATAGAACGTGTTCTATAGACAAGTGACACTTTCGTCTAATTGCCAACTTGCATTGAGATCAAGGACACAGGAGACACTGATTAAGATACGGCTCGCGATCTTGAACATCACGACTATCATTCTTTTTTATTTTTTCTACATTACGATACATAATTGGTTTTTATTTTTCTTTATTAAATTTTTTGAGAAGGGATTTCTTCTCTTGTAACTCAACAAAATTAACGTCAACTAAAGTCTTGGTTTTCTCCCCCTTTCTTTGCACCTTCATTTTATGTTCTCTCTCGATTCTCTTTATTTCTCTCTCTCTCTCTTTCTTTGTTTCCCTTCTCTTTGGTTTTCTCCACCCCCTCGTGTTTTCTCACTCATTCTCCTCTCTCTCTCTCTCCCTCTCTCTCTCTCTCTTTCCTCATTTCTTTGTTATCTTTCATGTGTATTCTCTCTCTCTCTCTCTCTCTCTCTCTCTCTCTCTCTCTCTCTCATTTCCTCTCTTTCTCCCTTAGTGCACCTCATTCTCAAGAAAAAAGAAAAAGAAGAAAGAACAAAAACAAACCAAGAGGAGGATGGACTATTCGTCTCCTCTTTGCAATAAACCCTCTCTTTATTTCTCTCCCACCCCTCATGTTTTCTCACTCATTCTCCTCTATCCCTCCATCTCTCTCTCTCTTTAAATCAGCTAGAAATCATGGCTAGAAATTTATAAATCTAAATTACTAATTGTAAACAACGTACTAACTTACTAATCAATTATATAAATAGATAAAAAATTAAATAATACAAACCTCTCTCTCTCTCTCTCTCAATCATTGATAAGTTATCTAAACAATTTAAAGCAAAGTATCTAACTAAAGTAACTAACTAATAGATAAATCTATAAATCTATCACCCCCTCTTGTTTTCTCACTCTTTCTCCTCTCTCCCTCCCTCTCTCTCTCTTTCTTTAAATCAGCTAGAAATCATAGCTAGAAATCTATAAATCTAAACTTACTAATTGTAAACAAATCTAATAATTTACTAATCAATTATGTAAATAGATAATAATTTCAAAAATACGAATCTCTCTCTCTCTCTCTCTCTCTCTCTCTCTCTCTCTCTCTCTCTATCTGTCTCAATCATTGATCAATAATCTAAACAAAGTAAATACAAACCTCTCTCTCTCTCTCTCTCTCTCTCTCTCTCTCTCTCAATCATTGATCAATAATCTAAACAATTTAAAGCAAAGTATCTAACTAAACTAACTAGCTAACAGATAAATCTATAAATCTTTATCCCTAAACTATACAAACCTATCTCTCTCTCTCATTCTCTCTTTCTTTTCCTTTCTTCTTCTCCCTCTCTCATTTCCTCTCTTTCTCCCTCAATCCACCTCATTCTTTGAAGAAAATAAAAAAAATAAAAAAGAATAAGAACAAACCAAGAGGAGGATGGATTATTTGTCTCCTCTTCCTAACAAACCCTCTCTTTGTTTCTCTCCATCCCCTTGTGTTTTCTCACTCATTCTCCTCTCTCCCTCCCTCCCTCTCTCTCTCTTTCTTACATTCTTTGTTATCTTTCATGTTTATTTTCTCTTTCTCATGCTCTCTTCCTTTTCCTTTCTTCTTCTCCCTCTCTAATTTCTTCTCTTTCACCCTCAATGCACCTCATTCTCAACAAAAACAAACAAAAGAAAAGAATAAAGAATAAGAACAAACCAAGAGGGGGCAATGTACTCACCGCAAAGGCCCGAGGATGGATTCTTCATCTCCTCTTTGCGACGGCCCCTCTTATTCTTTTGTGCACTTTCTCCTCTTCTTTGCGAATGGTGGCGACGGTGAGAAGTTCTCCTTCTCTCTTGCTCTCCCTCTCCCTCCCAAAGGCACGATCTCTTTTGCTCTCTCTTTCACTCTTTGCGGCAAAATGCGGCGCTCGGGTTTTGCTTGATTTTTTTTTCTATGAGTATCGTTGCTATTTGCATCTCTATTTGCAACACAAATAACGACGCCACTAATATGTGTCTCAACTGCCCGTCACTATGCCCCTATATCCTTGTAGTGTCATAATCCTATACAATGCAAATGGAGCTTTAACATAGCATCAACATATACTCGTGTCATATTCTTGAATAGTAGAAGCTTGGTAAAAGCATACAAGGTTGCGTACAGAATTTTAGGTTTGTTCATAAGTAATCTGAGTTGTTCATAGCCACAAATATGTGGTACACAAGCCTTCAAAAGTGAATCAAATTCTTTATTTGTACTAAATGCACACTCTTCTTTTTGGAATCCATTAGTATAATATACATGCTTTTGACATAATTTTTGTCTATAGCTTGATTCTAAATCCCTTGTCTTCTTTATATAATGAAATCTAACTCTTTCCAAAAACTCTCATAATTTGAGATCTAATAGTGGTAGCTCTATCATGGGTAACAAAATAACTGGGTTGCTAATCCCAATAAGGGGTTAGCAATGATAGAATTTCTACAAGAATTCAACTGTAGATATGTACAGTTGTCAAGACTAAAGCACGTAGCTCCTAAGATGGAAAAAATTGTGTTGGCTACAGTATGAAGACATGTAAATCATAATGAGCTAGAATTCTATCGCATGATGACCTATTAGGAAAGGCTAAGTGTTTGGCTCTTGAAGTATGTTTTGTTCCTAGATAACCATGTGAAATTTGAAGGACCCATGTATTAATGAGACTCTTGGGGAAGTTACTATATATATATTCTCTACATCACATGCGTTTAAGGCATATTTATAAATATCCTTATTTATGAATTTTTCCTAAATAAAACATAACCATTTTCTATTCAATCTGTAAATAACACCTTTATACTACACCCTTCTATATGTAAAAAATGTATAAAATGGTATTTGAAAAATACATTTTTTAAAACTCATGTGATGCACACATATATTCATGAATAACTTACCCTAGATGAGGCTAAGCCATTGACACTAGTGCATGGACATGATTTGAGAGATGATGAATATCACACTCTTCTAGATGATGGGTGATACTTATTGTGAAAGTGCATGGTAGAAAGGAAAGTGAACATAAAGAGAATAAGAATAACATAGAATTAGAATGCAGGTGAGAGAAGGAATAATCTAATGACAGTGATTGAAGAATACAAGGTTGCTAGCATCATGTGGGTGCTAGATGGTAGTTGGGGAATAAGAGAATGACGAGGGATGGCTAATCATGAAGGATCAATGATGGATATCACAAAATGACAAGGCATGTCACCTATATATATACAAACTAGTAATAAAACAAGGAAAGATCATAATATGGGTACCCAAGATAACCTACAATGTCCAAAAGGAGATGCACTAATGTGCCTACCATAAGTACCTAGAGCACATAAAATGGTAGATGAAGATAATGTTAGAGCTCCTAATGTCCTCTTCTAACTCAGACTAAGTCACATAAGCAAGAGATAAAGGAACCAAATACACACGTCTACTAATATTTCCTCCAAAATCTTGGACATGGCAAAAAGACAAAGGAGATGCAGATCCATGGGTGGCAAGAGGCCAATGTTAATGAAGTTTATTGATGAAGGATGCCAACCAAGGAGCAACACCCCCTCTCCAAACAAAAATCTAATTGAACAAAAGACCACCATAAGTTTCCAATGCAAATGAAGAGGACTCAAATGGATCAATCCTAAAAACTTAAGTAACTTGAGGATGGGTGAGCCATGCCTTCGACCCAACTGTGAGAGGATAGTGAGGAATTACCAAAGGTGCCACAACTTGCATAGAATCAACAGGGACTAAAGGACAATTGGGATGGGATGGTGACTCGATGATGAAGAAAAGAGGTCATCGTATGGTAGAAAGGCCCAAAATATTCTATAATCCTTGAAGAAGATCATTAAGATCCTAGGAGTCCCCATCTGAATCATAAGGAGATAGGAAATACATAGCCAAATCATTGATATCATCCTCCTCTAAAAGAGATGCGGACTACAAGGGAACCACCAGAGGAGACAATGGGGGGCGAGATGGAACCTATGGGGAAGATGGCATGGGTCTCAAGTCTAGTAAGGCCATATTTGGAGAGAAGAGGAAGCCCATGTCTAGAACATATAAGGCTTCCAAAATGAATCTCAATGGATGTGAGAAAATAGAGAGAAGATGCTTGAAGTCTAGAGGCCTCAGAAGAATATGAAAGGAGATAATGATAGGATGGTGGTTGGTCTAAATGATCCCCAATCACATGGTCTCATAAAGCATGCATGTCAGCCAATATCTATCCTTCCAAAAGTACCTCCAATAAACCAAAAGAAGACACTACAACTCAATTGTCCCCCACTTATTCGTGTATCGGTCTATTAGTCAATAAAGGATGTATATGCAATAGTGTAAATGAGGAGTGTCTAGGATGAGAGATAGTAAGAAGGCAAGCTGACCTAAAAATGTAGATTCCTATAGGATTGTTGTAGTGAGAGAGACAAGGAAGACATGTTGACCTATAAATTCAAGTTCCTCTAGGGTTATAGGATGTAAACATAGCCTAAACTGGGCTATCACATCTACCTCAACAAACACAAATGGATCCTTCCTTCAGCCTATAAATTAGGCTATTTAGTCTATATCTAATATTGCCCAAGTTTAGAAAGGCATGCCCAATGTGAAATAGAGTAATAGAAGTATCTTCATCTCAATATCTTACATAACAACATAGGTCTATATAAAAACATAGATCAAGAATTCGTCTTGCACTCACCAAAGTAAGGGAAAACATGCAACCTAACTTTCTTGGATGTCACCTTGGTAATAAAGGAAATTCCCTATATAGGAAAAAAAGGAAAATTCCCTATCAATTGCCCAGTAAAAAATGCACATAGCTACAAAAAGTAAATCATAGGAAAAATGAAACATTTACTGGTTAGAGAAACTAGAAAATCACATAGGATTTTTTTTACATAGAAAAAATTCCCTACATAGGAAAATTTCTCTACGTAGGGAAAAAATAAACATTTCTATATAGGGAATATATGATTCCCTCATTTCTCTAACTAGAAAATGTTCCCTTTTCCCTATGATTTACTTTCCCTACTTGTGTGTGTATTTAACTAGGGAATCCTCTTTTTTTTCCTTCCTATGCAAGAAAATATCCCTATGTGGGAATTTTCCAACATAGGAAAGTTTTACTATGTCTTCCTACATAGGGAAATTTTCCTACATATGATAGTTTTTCTATATATAAAATTTCTTATATAATTCTAAATTTTCTCTAACTTTGAGATATTGTGTTTTTCCTAGTTTGCACATGCCTAATTTTGACTATTTTTAATTAGAAAATTATATAGCAAATTCTCAACTAAAATTTATATAGAGATTATTTAGTTAATTTTAAATAGGACATAATACACATCTAATTGAATAATATAAGCTCAACAAATGAAGACATCAATACATGGTGTCAATAAAAGAAAAAAATAAAAATTTCCTAAAGTAGTAATGAGTTCATAAATGAGGAGTGTATAATAACATTATGCTACAATCTTTACATCATCTAAACTAATCACATTATTGCTTGCTCCTATTACAATTTTGTCATTCTCTAAAAGCCAATGAACAATCTCATGTATCATATTATCACTTGTTGGATTTTTTGTATCCTTACAAAAGACCTGAAAGTTAACATCAATCTTTTTAAGATTTGTATATGTACTTTTCAATAAAAAATACATGTCATGAATTGTATGCACATTGAGATACTTCAAAAGTATCATCTTCATATTTTCTTTTGTCATATCTATTAGCTATATATAGTTTGTCTATATATAGCATCCTTGGTCCCCTCTATATATTCCAACTATGTGTGCTCACTTGATGCACTTCTGGGGTTCCACTTCCGGTGTCTCGTATCTCTCTTCTCCTCTCTCTTCCTCCGTTCCTCGTCTCCCTCGCGCACTATTCAACATGGTATCAGAGCGAGGTTTCACAATTACGCAAAGGTCTACGTCTCAGTAGTCAAAAGCACGTGAAGTGATGCGCTGTTTTCTCTTTACTGAGCGCAGTCCTTCAAGGACTTCGATGCCCGGAGCATGGCTACAGCCTCCTTCTGGCTCTCGATAAAGCTCGAAGACGAAGTCACCTCCAACCGTGGTGAGAAGTGATCTCTTCTCCAGGATGTCGTCATGACGTTCGACTGCATTCGTGTGTACAGGGAAGGTAATCCGCCTCTTCCACCCTTCGCATCCCATGTGATGCCTCTTCCACCCTTCGCATCCTTTGTTATTCTGTCTTAGGCAAACGCCCTTTCCTCCTCCGCTTGTGGAATTTCCTAACATACCCGCCTCTCGCAGGGTCCATTCAAGCCTATGGCTTGCACCTTTACTTCTCAAACAGTAAAAAGGGGGGCGGCTGTGATAAACCAGCGCCTCAGACTACAGAGCAAGGGGTCAAAGAAGAGAAGGAAAATCATAGCAGGGGGTCAAAGAAGAGAAGGAAAACAACCACCTAGAGGAAAAAGAGTAGAAGGCCAAGGAATTCGCGTAGTCAGAGAGCGGCAATAATGACAAGGGGAGTGAAGGATCAGGAAAGACCAAATTGTCTAGGCTCTTCAAGAGGTTCCTCATGAAGCCCAAGGAGCCGAAGGAACCTAAAGAGCCCAAGGAGTCCACCAAGGAGCCCAAGGAGTAGAAATAAGTCAATGAGAACAATTCCGTACCTGTTGCAGTCGAGGAAAAGACTCCTGCATTACTATAGATAAATGAAGGAGCTACATCAATCTTGAATTACAATAGATGAAGGAATCGAATGAGATAAAGGGCCATGAAATTTATTTATCTTGAGTGTGGATATAATTGGCTATGCAGCATAATTTGTGATGTCAAAAACTTAATAGAAAATGTTATATCAACATTAGAACACAATCACAATGTCATAAATCAACTCAGCAGCTAGAATATATGATAAAATTTTCATTAGCTCATCAACTAGAATATACGAAATAGCAGCTAGCATACCTCCAGCAAATGGAAAGAAGAATGGACGAGATGAGCATTATCAAGACGAAAACATTAGCTACAACATCAGCTCCTTAGCTAGAATAGATAAAATATCAAGTAGAATAAACATAAGCTTGAACAAATGAATTAGCTGAAAATACACAAACAACAGCTGGAAACAATGAAACATCAGTAGGAAAGAACAAAACACAACTGCGAACAAAGAAACATCAGCTGAAATAGATAAACAAGAGCTGGAAACAATGAACACATCAGCTGGAATAGACGAACATACTGGAAACAATGAAACATTAGCTCATATATCATAAGCTAGCACTATAAGAAGTTGAGCTTATAGCGATGGCGATTAGCGACAGTGGGTAGCGGCATCGCTATTTGCGTCGGTATTTGCATCGGTATTTACCAACGCAAATAGCGACGGTCCACAGGGGAAAAAAACAAGTCGAAACCAAGTGCAGCTTATTTTGTGTTTTTGTGTTTTGTGTTTTGAGAGCGAGAGCGAGGAAGAGAGCCACCGTCGTGAGAGAAGGAGAGGAAGAAGACTTTCCGCCGCCGCCGCCGCCACCGTTGTTCGCGAAGGAGAGGAGGAGCCTTCATCGCAAAGAGGAGCCACCTCACACTCGCTATATCTCATCGATGAGTCTCCCTCTCTCCTTCTTTTGCTTGTTTAAGGTTTAAATCACTTTCTCTTTTGCTTGTTTAGGAGAGGAAATGAGAGAGAAAGAGAGGGAGAGGGAGAGAGAGGGAGAGAAAGAGAAAGAGAAAGAGAAAGAGAGGGAGAGGGAGAGGGAGGCGAAGGAAATGAGAGAGGGAGAGAAAGAGAAAGAGAGGGAGAGGGAGAGGGAGAGGGAGGGAGAGTGCATTCTCTCTCTCCCTCTCCCTTTTGCTTTTGGAGAGTGTTAGGATATATTGTGAGAGGAAGAGGAAATGAGAGAGAAAGAGAGGGAAAGGGAGAGGGAGGGAGAGAAAAAGAGAGAGAGAGGGAGAAAGAGAAAGAGAAAGTGAAAGAGAAAGAGAGGGAGAGGGAGGGGGAGGAAATGAGAGAGGGAGAGAAAGAGAAAGAGAGGGAGAGGGAGAGGGAGAGGGAGGGAGAGTGCATTCTCTCTCTTCCTCTCCCTTTTGCTTTTGGAGAGTATTAGGATATATTGTGAGAGGGAGAGGAAATGAGAGAGAAAAAGAGGGAGAGGGAGAGAAAGAGAAAGAGATGTATACTCAAATGGATAGCTTTATGGAGATGTATATCTACTCAAATGGATAGCTTTTGTCTACTCAAGATGTAGTCCACCTGTGTGTGTATATATTGGAACGATAACATATCTATGATTATGGTAATGGTATGCACTTTGCTTTTTTTATGGGTACCATTACATCGACTACATAAGAGGGCTAAAAATTGGTCATACACTTTATAAAGTCTAATTAGGAGATTTAAGATGCACGAGAATAGACTTATCGATAATGGTATGCAATGTGCTTTGCCATGGGCCACATACATTGGTGACTCTTTAAGATGGCTTAAAATTGGTCATATCCTTCATAATGTCCAAGTAGGGGATCTAATTGTGATATGCATAATTCCTTGTTTTTCTATTAACTTTATAGGCATAACAAATTAGTAATCATACCAACTAGTCAACGGAAGGACTAAAAGAAAATGATACCCTAGCTAATGGTCATTATGGTACTTTATCAAAATGAACCCAAAAGTATTGCTATAGAAGAATAATCCATTCAATTGACCATAGGATATTTTCTTCAAATGTTATGACTATGAGTAGAATTGATTGGAACAAATTTTATAACTATAGTTGATAAATTTCATAGATGGCATTAATTTTTATACATGGATCTAGGACAAAAAAACCACATTACTAAGATGCTTTTTGTTGAGACTGATTTATTATTAGACTAAGAGATCCTCAATGATGCTCATAAATTTTGTTGACTAAGATTACTTATACTCAAAGCCCTCTAGTGCAGTTGTATAAGTAATGCTAGTAGAGCCCCTCTAAAATACTCAAAGTACATAACCTAGAGACCGTAGCTAGGTATATAAGGTATAATGGCCATACAAGAAGACACCTCAATAATTGACTGATCACCACTAAATCCCAAATAAGAATCCTGTTCCATCCCCTTCAACTCTATATTCACCTCGTGAAGAACTTCATTAATCATAGCATCCTTGTCACCAATCTTTTTGTTGCAATGATGAAGTAACATATTCATCACTTTTCCTTTTAGCATCTAAGGCATTATCCAATCTTTTAGTCAAGTCCAAACATTTAGTCTTCAACTCATGAACCTTATGAACCAATGCTTTTTTTTTTACAATAATGAATAATTATCTACCGAGACAAATGAATCCTTGAGCATGGTATATGGCCGAGATATAACATCAATAAATCTCTCAACTATTATGTCCCATGCATTCTTTACATTAATCAGTAAAGCATTTCTTATATCTTAAAGTTTAGATTTCAACACCATGGATGCATCAATATCAACCTCAATGTTTTATAAAATTTGCTTCTCAATCTCTTGCAGAGGCTAAAACCTCTCAAGTAAGAGCTTATGGTCAACTTGCAACTTGACATACATGGAGGAGCTATCCATTTGAGCCTCGTTTTTCCAAATTGTATTACAAGTCATTAAATTGTTTGTTGTAATGTAGATAAGATGGAAAATGAAGAAGGTCTTGTTGTTCAAGATCGCGAGGCGTATCTTAATCAGCGTGTCCCATGTCCTTGCTCTCAATGCAAGTTGGCAATTAGACCGATTGTCTATAGAACACGTACGACGATTTGGTGAGTTTCAATCTAAGATCATTGACCAGGCGATTGCAGATTTTCAACAAAAGGTAATTTGAATTTAATATCAATCATGCATTGTACTCGCAAGCTAATTGAAAACCATATACAATAAGATTGGGTCTTGTTGGCAAATTTTCTATCCAGGGAGATGATGTCTCGTCCCAAGGGGCAGTGCACCCTTTGCGGCCAATTAGAAGAGTTCGTGGGCGTGCGATGGATGGAGTGCATGAGCCAATCCACCACTCGCAAGGTCAATCTATACCGTCAATGCCAGAAGAGACAGACAACCTTTCAAACCTACCTACAATCTTGGAGCCTGAGATGGAGGCCATTTAAAAGTTGTCGACTTTGGTACAATAGATCTCACAGAAAGAGATTAAGACGTCCTTTATTGAATCAGCGAGGTGGGGAGTAGTGGAGACGGTCTGTCTCTTTCAGAAATACCTGCCCACTAGCATGCTCACGATACAAATCCACCTTCTTGTGCATCTTGTGGACGAAGTGGAGATTGCTGGACCTGACTATACGCGATGGATGTTCTTCCTGGAGCGCTTCATGAAAACCCTGAAAGGCTTTGTGTGACAATGAGCTCGGCCAGAATGTAGCATGGCCAAAGGTTGGTTGGTGTCAGAGGCGTTAGTGCATATTTCACAATGGCTACCAACGGTGGAACCAGACAATAAAATGCTATGGACGCTGAAGGACAATGATAGACTGACTGGAGATATGGTGGTTGGAAATGGGGTAGAAAAAAGAATGGATCCCTCAATGGAAGAGAAGGTGAATTGCTTTTGTATGTTGCACCATGCCTCCATGGAAACGTGGCTCGCCAAGTAGCAGATTGCAAGGCAAGATCGAGAGGAAGCGCGAGCTGAATTCCGATGTAGTACGCATCATTGACCGATTCGATATCCCGAAGGCATGGAAGAGATGCCATGGTTTATGTCAACGCGATGGTTGCATGGAGCCTTGACCGCAACATCTCGCGAAGGGACAGAGATCTCAATGGAGGAGTGGGAATTCTCGAGGGGATGTAGTCCAAAGTTGATGAGGGGTTTAGAATCTGTCGTATCTAAATTTTATACGTGACATCTAATTTTAGTGTTTCAATGTACAATACAAAATATATAGTGCAGTGTGGTCGTGCGGACGGCATTTTCGCGTGGAGCGTATTGACAAAATGCGCTCCACAATGGACTGTGGTGTCATGGCAAGGTTCGAGCAAGAGAGTCAGCGACGAGTAATGGATCCAAACATGGTTGTGGATGAGATGGAGTATTTTGGAAACTTGCAAAGTATTATTACGGTGGATTACCGTAGCTTCTCCATGATACTATTCGATGTGCAGTGGTTCAAAGTGATACTTGGAGGAGCTAGAGCAACAGTTTGACGAGGTCCATCTGGATTTCTCGAAATAGATTCCGAAAAAAAATGGACGGATTTGCGAGACACCTTTGTGTTGTCGGCCCATTGTGAACAGGTGCATGGAGTCATTTGCTTGCTAATTGTATTACGACATGGTTTATGTCACAATGGTTTGAACTCTCTAGTACGTGTTTGTGAACAGGTAATCTTCTATCCAAACCCTTGACAACCTCGATGGTGGTATGTTATACCTTCAACTTCCCCGAAGTGCAAGAGTATATGATCAAAGTGATATTCCGATCATAGATAAAGATAATATGCAAATAGATGGGTCGATATTACAAGGGGTGGAGACCGTCGAAAGCTTGGAGCTAGCATCGGCTAACAATGATGGAAATACAGGAGTCCAAGAATTTTTTGAGAACGAGGCGGACTCATTCTTTTGTGGTGACATATCTATCAACCTTCCAATGTATGCGGAGTTGTGTCAGGAGATTAACATGGGACCATAGGATACTTCATACTTGGAGCATCCACTTACTCAATTCGTTGACCAATCTCTTATAAAGATACATAAGATATGCATTTTAAGAGAGATTTTTTTTAAATGATTTATATTACTGTGCTTTGTATGATTTAAATTAAATATTCTAACATCATTTTTTATCTGTACAGGTGACATTTTCAGGATGAGTCAAGGGATGAGCGATGAGGAGTTGCAGGACATCTTCGCACTCATGTCTCCAGACTAGCTCATGAGATTCAAAGAGATGGCAGACCAAGAGCTGTCTCCTTCTTCGTCAGGGCGCTCTGCTAGATCTGCTTTAGTCCGATCAGATGCTTCGGCTTCGAGTAGACGATCTCAACGCTCACGACTTGGGCTAGAGGGAGGAGGGAGTGCATCGGGATCAGGGGGATGCTGTTGTGAAGACACGGATGTGGTATCTTTATCTCGTCGTTCAGCTAGAGCTGCATCACCTCCAAGATTTGTCACACCTGTGGGGACGTCTACTCCGGTTACTCCGGCTTTTGCGTAGCCGTCAGTAGGTGGCACCTCTTTGGGTGCCACTCCAAGAGATATTATCCCCGTCGGTACACCAGATGTAGAGGGGTCTCCTAGATATGCCCAGGAGTGTGGACGCAGATGGGAGAGGACCCATCTTAGACAGACTCCTAGGGGTTATGGATATCTGGTCGATAGTAGGTCAGGAGACATCATCATGAATGATGAGGGGAGGAGGGTGATGGCTCGCATGAGAGAGTTGTGCCAACAAGTTTTTCGGCACAACGTCTTGGATCATTGGAAGAACATAGCGGAGGGGAGCAAGGACTACATAGTAGCGTCCTTGCACGAGGAGTTTCCAGTACTAGCCGTGGTAGATAGATTCTCTACGGGCTAGATGATGGATTGCATGCGTACATACATGTCACACAGACGATTTGACGCACGCAAGGCAATCAAGAGTGGGGCTGCAAAGCCTGAGTGGTTAGATGTAGACAACTGGCGCCGACTGAGGGAGGAGGCTACAGATTCTCCAGGACGTTGGAGTCAGTAGTGCGAGGCGGCGAGGGCACGACTCGAGGCCGGAGTGGTCCATCATCTTGGGAGTGGCGGCCACAAGACATATTTGGAGGACTTTGTAAGTTTTTCTTTTGTTTTGCTTGTTTGTTTTTTTGAAATATTCTTTGTACTGACAATCATGTTTCTAACAGTTAGTATTTTATTTTCTTTGCAGCACTCCATTATAAATCGTGATCAGATAGGCCTTGAGACTCTATATGCAAAGAGGCACGGTCTCAATGCATTGATCGACCGATTGTATAGACGTGGCGGCCCTGTAAGTCACTCATCTTTCTTGTCCGTAGTTACCATGAGATATTTGAATGCATCATTGTATGGTGGATTGATGTGTTGTTTCTTTTTTTGCAGAGTCCGTTCGATGCTCCTTTGCGGCAGCACGATGAGCTTTCGAGGGACGAGGATTTGTAGCTCGCCCTTGGATCCTTGGAGGTCACACACCTTTATTTTTTAGTCACCTGATCTATGTAGACATTTTCTATGTGTTAGTGATCTCCTGTCATGATTGTACCAATCGCTTTTTATGCGATCATGTATTTATTTAATGTATCAGTTTTATGATTTCAGTATACATTCTTTTTGTTTGCAAGCGCTTTGTATATAATAGTGGAGAAACTATTTTGTATGGTTCTCATACAGCACATAGTGCTATATGTGGCAGGGTAGCTTACTGCCCTGCCACCAAATTTTTTTTATCCCTGTTACCGTCACTATTAGTGTCACAAATTTTATTGCTCGCGTTGCTATTTCCGTCGCTATGCGCATCGCAAAATGTCACTATTAGTGTCACTACTATGCGACACTGATAGCGACGCCAATAGCGATGCTGATAGCGACACTAATTGCGATGTTTCTATGGCATCGTTAATAATGACGCTTTTTGCGACGACATGAAAAATTTTATTGTTTGTATTTTCGTCACTTTAAACGCCGGTATAAGGCCTATATCTTGTAGTGTAGAATAGACAAACATTAGAATAGAAAATAAAAAGAATGAAGCATTAGCTGGAACAACTCAAGAGCTAGAATAAAGAAGAATAAAGAACAAAACATGGTTTGGAACAACTCAACAACCAGCTACAATAAAGAACAAAACATCAAGCTGTAATAACTCAATAGTTGGAATAATAAGGAATGAAATATAAGCTGGAATAACTCAAGAGCTAGAATAAGGAATGAAACATCAACTGGAACAACTCAACAGCTGGAATAATAATGAAACATTAGCTAGAACATTTCAAGCTGGAATAAGAATGAAATGAAATATCATTCCATCAGCTTGAAACATTTCTTATAAACAAAGTGTGGAATAATTTCAACGCATTAGCTGTAATATAGATGAAATGATATGAAACGTGGCATGAAGAGCCAAAAATCATCTTTTCCTTGATCCATTGCTGTGGTATCTTTTCCTTGATCCACTGTTGTGCCTAAGGGAATCACGCTTTGTGCTAGAGCTGTATCTGTATTCACTTTGGTTGTGGGGGATTTTCTCGAGCAAATCTTCACTCCGATGTGTTGAGCGAGTGGCAACTGTAACATCACCTATAAGTACTACCTTGGTAGATGCAATTCCATGTTCCAAGCCTCTTGACAAAACACATGCACCCTATTCAGGAAAAGAAGGTTGAGGTAGCTGAGAAGAAGCTTGTGAGGGTGCTCCATGTGGCAGGCAAACCCTAGATCCACCAGAAAGCACATCTCCAGCTTCAGCAATTCATCTCTTCGCTTCGTGTAAGCCTTCGAACCGGGAGGAAGAGGTAGATCGCCTTCCCTTGGAGAGAGTGCCATATTCATACAGTTGCCTGTATAAAGCAGCTCCCTGTAACTTATCAGTGAACTAGGAGCTTCTGAGCTATGTGTCCAGTTTCTACATTCCCCATGTGAGATTACTCTCATGCAGTAATAAATTACAATGGTCTGGTTTCTTGTCAGCGGCAATCATGGATGCCTAACAGAAACTATTTGCAAGAACAATCTCAGCAAACAAATTTGCCCAGGGAATGTCCAGAGAGATATATTCCAAGGCCCATGCTTCCGCCAATCCAGGTTTTGGAATTAAGCACCTCGCTTCACACTTTTAGAAAAGAAGAATCAGTTCCAGTAGGTATGTCATGGCTTTTTTTAATCACATGCTTATTGGGAACTGTGAATAAAATCAGCTATAATGTATGTATCTCTTATGCAGAGAGACATTGCAAGGTCCAAAATTTAGCAACACATCACATAGCTACTCAGGTTAGAGATCATATACCACTGAACAAAGAAGCTCCTTATGAAAAGGCATAGGTTATTTTTACTTTTAACTATGCTTGAAAGATGCAACCAAATCAGAAGTAATATGTGTAACTTTTAAGTGTATCATGCAGCCTGAACGGTACTTAACACCAAAACTTCCACTATGGATGCAAGCAGCTTTAAATGATCATAAATTTGCATCTTTTGCATCTCTAGATGTCACAGCCTCAGATCAATCATCCTTAACTGAAATCTCCTCATTGAGCAGGGATGCACCTACAGGACCAGCTATTCTCGATGCTGTTGGAAAGTCTGTATCGAGACTCATGGGAAAAACCATGATCCTTTCTAAACCCAGTATTCAAAATGATAGTCAATTTTGTTACAGTCCATATCAATCAGAATCCACCACAAACTATGTATGGCCATCTTTGGGACCTCAAAATCAAAATTATCAATGACTCCTACAATCTGGTAACTACCAAAATAGTGTGTTTTGTGATTTCCAACACACAAGCACAAGATGATAATTTCTACTTTCTGTGTGATCATATGGGCATTCTTAATGCAGGCAACCACCTTGGTTCACTGTCATCCTCACTGACTTTTCTGAATCATTAGACATCACATGAGCATTTAGTACACGATAATTGTGACTTGATGTGGGTTAGGCCAGGCTCATGTGCACAACCTCCACTATCCATGATGAAGGGACCCCGGAACGCTGTCGTGGGGAGTCTTTGATAAAAAATGCTCCAACATAACGCCTATCTGTTGCCTTATCTTCCAGTATCTTGTCGAGTAGCCTTGAGTCCGTAATTGTAGGAGCACGATAAAGCCCTGGAAAAGTAGGTTTCTTTGTCAAGGGAACAATAAGAACCTCCCTGACTTTCTCATACCGAACCACTATAGGGACAATGGCATCAGTCTTTTCCTCGACTGCAACAGGTACGACGCAAGTTGAAACTTTTAACAGAGTTTAAGGCCATTATTATTATTATTGGTTATATGTATCAAGCTCATAGTCATCTTTCAAGTCAAACATCCTCAAGGAAGGAGATTAATTAATGTCAAATGGGCTTCATAATTCCCATTGATATGTATTGCAATTGGCCAAAATGTATAGACCAAAAAGTGTGAATCTCCTAGGGTGTAGAGATGGGCTTCATAATTCCCATTGGTATCTATTGTGGTTGGCCAAAGGTAGGCCAAAGGTATAGACCAAAAAGTGTGAATATCCTAGGATGTAGAGATTTATGTCACATGGGCTTCATGATTTCCATATTTATCTATAGTAATTCAGGAGTGATGTAGCTCCTTCGATGCCTACAAACATGCACTTGTATATTTAGGAGTGATTTAGCTCCTTTCAACTTTTTAATAATATCTTTTCAATATTAATATAGCAGTAGGGCTATATAGAGCTGTGGGTTTTTCCCTTAAGCCCCCAAGGGTTTTTTCATCCACAGTTAGGGACCTTTATTTGAGCGGGGGTATTAGCTATATATAGTTTGTCTATTATAGCATCCCTGGTCCCCTCTATATATTCCAACTATGCGTGCTCACTTGATGCACTTCTGGGGTTCCACTTCCGGTGTCTCATGTCTCTTTTCTCCTCTCTCTTCCTCCGTTCCTCGTCTCCCTTGCGTACTGTTCAACAATATCAACGTGCATTAACAAACACATCACAAAATATTCAATTAATATAATCTATTTTAAAATAAGTGAATAGTGATATTTAGAAATACATATTTATATTATTATAATTTTAAATTAATACCATGTATAAATAAAAAATAAGCATCTAGAAAGTTATCCTTTGAATGTCACTGAAAATATCAATATCAATCCTTACTTAGATTCGAAATATCTTTACATTCCTAATCCAAATAAAATAACCAATATAGATTATTCTTCTAATGTAAAACTTTAAAAATAAAAAATTCATGCATAATACCTTTAATCTATTTTCTTTGATATTGTTATCTCATTTTCATCTTGTTTGTTGTAAACTATTCATCAATTTTTTATTTGGCTAAGATAAACATATAGATAATTAAATGCTAAATTATATTTAGAAATTTACTAAATTATATAAATATTATCATCACATAAATGTTAATATTTACCTTACACTTTCTCAAACCTTTTTTATTACTTCATAATTTTTCTCATCTAGATAAACCTATATTTGAAACTAATCTTAGTAATCAAACTTAAAAATATATAACTACAAGATCAAAATAAAACATATACCTTATCTTTAATAGAGTTGTTGATGTTTTGTTGTATGGTTTGTTTAGAATATACTCTTTTTGTTAAACCATGTAGCAACTTTGAAAAGCTTGCATAGCTTTTCACATCAAGATCTTCACCTTCATTTTCAATATATTTTAATAATAACACATTTTAACAAAGTAAACAATAAAATAAATTATTAACAATACAAACATGTAGTCAAAATGAATTTTCACATAGATATTAAAATCTAATTTATTGTATAGTCTTTAAATTCTTTAAAGCTTTCTTTTCCTTTGACAAATATATTAATCTAAGACAATTAAATCTTCATATATAATATATATTATATAAGAAAAAATTAAAAATTTTAAATAAAATCATTACCTGTAATGATAAATCTATCTCTTCATCTTCACGAAAACCTTTAAAGATTTTTTCTTCTCTAATAGGCTAAGATAATGTGACATATATATATATATTAAATACATGAAATATCATAAAAGCATAAAAATCATGCATTAAAAAATAAAAACAAATTCTCATAGGATACTCATTTCAAGGCTTGATCAATTAGATTATCATCCATAGTCGGGATATATACGTCTAGATTCTGAGAGTCAACAACAGGAGTATATACTTCACACGATCATTAAAAGGTATATATATATGGGTATAGAAGAAGTGAAACTAACAAGATAATCATAAAATCAAACATATAAATCATATTATCTCACTAGTGATGCTATTGTATTTGAAATCATATCTTTGGCTATAGGTGCAACCTTATCCAAAATTTCCACTCCAAGAAAGGTTGTGAAGTCTTTTTATATGGTAGGAAATTAATGGATTCACCAACTAAAAATATTTGTCTCAAATATTAGGAAATTTAATGAGAAAAAATTGACGAACTTACCTTATTTGGAAGACCCTTTCTCCTAAAATACTTCCTCTCATTTTGCCTTGTACTTTTCCACAATTCATAAATATCACGCTCTCTCCATAGGTACTCACATCATCGAGGAAACTTCAATGGTAAAATTTCATGGTGATTTTGAGAGATTAGTAATTCAATAGATTCTTTTTCAATCTTTCTATGGAGTGGATCATTTGACTTTGAGGAGTTAAATCATCTTTATACTCGTCGATAATTTTCAAGTATGACTCCATGTTGGCTTTTAAAGCATTTAGCCAAGAGTTTTTTCATAAAATCTACCATTTTCTCTCTTTTCCAAGGTGGGTGGTTAAAAGATTTTATCATATAACAATAGACAGATTATTTTTTATGAAACTTAAAATATAAAATATCTCTAATCAGATAGTTGTTTATAATAGTTAATCATTATCTACAAAAACAAGATACTTGTTTCTAGACTCGATGAAATATCAAGATAAGTGATCTCCTTATCTTCTTTTTGTGCATTCTCTCTTGTACAATCTTTAGTAATATTTTATTCTATATTTACACACAACTAATCAAAGTTTATGCTAATATTGAGATTTGTAGATTTTTTAGAAAGAAAAAAAAATTAAAAATAATGTATTTGATTGAACCACCTATTATTAATACTTAGATTACAAAAAATACATTAATCTAAAAAAATTTATACATTTCACCTCATTCATCATAGAGTCCACAAGCCCAAGGAACCTAGGATCTTCACTCATCATCTTCTTTACAAGAGCCAACATCTCTACATAAGAAGTTGACATTTGAAACCTACATAAATGTGGTGACTATGAGAAAATATATATTAATTTTGTTGAAAAAATATTAGCTAACATAAAAAACAACTTTAATAATCATATCATCATAAGATTGTTGAGTCATATTCAAGTGAACGTCACATAATAGAATTTTCCAAGATATTACACTTTTAGATTCATGATCATCACATTGCTCTTGAGGATGACATGGAATCAGTAATTCGAATGAATTATGCCATTTTCACAAATGAGTAGGATGTCATGCAAATTAGATTCCAATCCACTCACAATTTTGAGTCAAACAAGTGTGTGGTAACTCACCTATATTGCTCTAGGTCAAAAAGACACATGAGTATCTCATTACGAAGTTCACTTTGCAACATGAAACATATTCAAATGTAGAATTGTAACTAAATCAATGTGCATTGGAATAAGAAAATTCAAACCACAATCAAACCAAGTGCAATGAAATCTAGTTATACAAGATTGTAGTTAAGTAGAGAATCCACAACTTTGTTAGAACAATCACAATGCCAGCAATCGATATAAAGTGGACCAACTTTGACTTTTATACAGATACTAATCAATCTATTCATGTCAAATATAGGCGTCATTGTCATACTTGGTGCAAACCTTCAATGAAGCTCCCTTGTGCACATGACTCGGGCCTCTTCTAATTGCAATGCAAACCAAACCACAACCCAAGGAACAATTGTGGTTGTTGATCAAATAAACAAAATTCGAACCTCCAAATTATCAACTAATCTCTCAAACAAGTATGAACCATGAATATAGACCATAAACACAAAAATTATTAACCAATGAATCAAAAAGAGAGTCATATGAGATATTGATAGAATGACACTCATATGAGATTGATAGAATGCCAATAAATTAAAGGACATTTCAGACGGTCTTTCATTAAAGGCACTTTGTTTAGTCTGTACTCTTCCTTTAATATAAATGGCAAGCAACAAATTCTGTACTATGAAATATTATTGACTGGTTGAGCAGAAATATAAATAGCAAATAATCGATTGAGCATGGCACATATTATTAATGTGCTCACCTCTAGCTTTAAAGAACAATTGAAGCTGCAGACATGCACAAAACAGGTCGATGCAATTGCAAGCCCGGCCAGTGATCACTTGACGCAGATTAAAACACGACTGCATATTCAGCCAATATGTAACCGAAAATCTTGACTGGTCGATGAGCATTGTAATATATGATATAAACGAAAAATAATCTTTTAAGCATGGTCAATATAAAATATCGATTAAGCAGGTGCTGATCGGCGCAGCACTGTTAATACAATGGACCACAGCTATTATAAGCGTCTGGCGCACACTTTAACGTATAACTCACCTCAGCGCCTAACTGTTATTTAAGCTGCAGCTAGCAGACCGATGCACCACAAAACAAGATTGATATTGTTGCAGGTGCCCAGCAGGATCGATGCACAAAACTGCAGCTGAGGAGGGTAGGGCACAGGTGGACAAGGAGAGGGCGGGAGAGCTAAAGGCAGAGGCGGAGCATTGTTTGGTCAGAGAAGAGAGCGAGGGCAGGTGGCCTGGGGGGTGGGGTGAGCTCGTACTAGGTGGGCAGGGTGGGTATTGGGGGCATGGGGTGAGCTCTTACTAGGTGGCCTGGGGGTTGGGGTGAGCTCGTACTAGGTGGGCAGGGTAGGTATTGGGGGCATGGGGTGTAGAGGGTGGACAGGGACAAGGTAGCAGAGCTAAAGGCGAAGGCGGAGGCGGAGGCGGAGGCGGAGCAGACACAGGTCAGAGGGCGAGGGCTGGTGGCCTAGGGGCGGGGCAAGCCGGTACTGGGTCGGCAATGTATGTATTGGGCAAGGTGGGGGCACAAAGGGACAGGGTGCAGGTGGACAGGGACAGGGCGGGAGAGCTGAAGGCGGAGAAAGGTAAGGGGAGATATCCAAAATGGAAAAAGATGAAAGAGAAGAGGAGTATGTGTACATGTGGCTAATATCCCTATTTTGGCGCCATTGTTCCTCTTGGTGATTGATGACTTTGGACAACATTAGTGTGAAGAAACCTTAGAGAAAACCAATGCTTGGGATATCTCCCTGAACCCCACCCCTCAAAGATCCATATGTGTCTCAACTTATTTTGATGTCATAAGATGGGGACCAAGGCTTCATATCTTGTGAAAAGCAAGAAAAAGAAGCCTCTACTCTTCTTTAGTTAACGAATGTCCTTGGATAAGCCAAATACTATCTATTGTGAGGCTTTTAGAAGGTTTAACAAGGGAGGCTAGTCAATTTTAGCACATGTTGTAGTGGATGCTTGCTATGGAGATTTTTATGGCCATGTCAACGAGGGGGGAGACACATGGTGTTCTAAGAGGTGACCATGATCAAATGAAATTATTTTACAAATAAAGATAGACTTACATACTAGTCTATTATTCCCATTGATTGAAGTGTACTATCAAACAAAGTGGTATAATTACTAGGGCCTTCTCAAATCAAACGGTTATAAGGTGAAAGTATGCCCTTACAAGTATTTTTGGGTCTAGAAGGCTCATAAAACTAAAATAGCATTAAAAACAACAGCAAATCCAACATGTCTACTAAGTTCCAACTAGTCCCCAACATCATAATCATGTAGACACAGATTTAGGATATTCAACTAAATAAGGCATGTTAGTTAACTTTTTCAAGGAGGATGATAGTAAGTTTACATGTTTCTTCAAACTTTTAGACACTTATTTTTGAAAAGTATTGCACAAGTATAATGAAGGCATGAAAATTTTGACAATGGTATTTCCTACCTTTCACGTTGACACAGGTCAGCATTATTCTTGACAATGTTGCTAATCAATCTGCATGGTCTGGTTGGCATTGTTGCATGTAAGGATTCGAACCATATAGTAAAATAATGTATGTGTTTGGATACTTGCATAATGCTAGTAAATGGATTTCACAATGAGGATACACCAATTTAAGTTGGTAAGTTACCATTGATATAGAATTTGACAAAAACCAAGTCATTTCCAATCATCACTTCCCAATTTCCAATCAAAACTTGCAGTTATCTTGCACATCCTGAAAGTGGGAACTACTCGACACCATGCAACAAGTGAAATTTCAAAGTTCACTTGGACATCAAGATTCACAAACCAAGAAGTGAATCAACATGGATATGAAAAAATAAATGAATGCATCTGTAGGTAGATCAGGTAAGTAGGGTTGCTGCACCACAAACTCATTTCAAAAGACATAGGAGTGGTTTGCTTCATGAACAAATCACATGAGAAAGATATTTGAAGTTGTTGAGCTCTTTATTCAAAAGAAGTAACATTGATGAATGATATCTTCAAAAAGTCAACTTCATCATGGATACCAAAATGAGAACAATCACTATGTATACATGTAGATTCAAAGATAAAATTTGTGAGACATTGGTGCAAGTGGTGTTAGAGTAGGAAATTGCATCCTCCTCCATGGCCATGCATCTATCCCTATGCTTCTCAATGCATATCATGGCAAAAGGCAAGGTCAAATAGGATAGAAACATGGCATGTCAAATAGGCTTTGGGAAACTTTGAAAGGAAAAAAATCACAAGAGTGTACCATCTTGGTAGGGGACTAGAATAAGATGCCAACTGAAGTTGATCACTTCCATGGAAATAGTACCATGATTGCATGTGAAAAGGAAAAATGAAATGACTTGAAGAGGACCTATGATTTGCTAGATGTTTTTCCCATGATTATGAATGAAGAGGATCTATGATTTGCTAAATATTCTCTATTTAGGTTTGGAAGATACACGTGATTGGATTTCTCAATTAGGCTATAAGATAATCAAGCTGAGGGAAGTTTTTTGGTATTTAGAGTTGATGCCAGGAGGTATATTCCAGAGTGGATTCTGTAAAGTTTTTAGGTGGATTTCATAAAATTAGAGGTATATTCAACGGTGGATTCCATGAGGTTTTTTGGTGGATTTCGTAAAACTATATGTATTTGATGGGGCTCATATACAAGGTGGATTCCTTGTGCGAGAAGTTAACGAGGATGCCTATCCTTTTGGGGCATCAGATTAATTTAATGTGCACGTGGGTGATTCCATAGCGGGTGATTCCGCAAAATACTTATCAAATTAATAGACATTTATAAGTTTAGAGTGCACTTGAATTAAATTAAGGTTAGGACAGAGTTCCAACCTATTTAGTTATTTTGTAGCTGAAGATTGCTAGTTATTCACTTTTATGGGTTTTATCTTATTATTTTCTAACAATTGTGAATGCTTAAGTTGATGTGTAGAGCAGGTAGCGGTGGCTTTGGGTAGCATTGGGCATTAGCATAAGTCCAAGCGTAAATTTCATAATTATGATTAGTTATCTTAAGTATAATATGTAATATTATGTATTTATATGATATTATATTATTAAAATTATTAATCTATTTATAAGTTATAAGTTTAAACTTCTTTAGTAATCATTAGACAATTATCCTTAATACTATTACTTAATTTATTTTTAATATAAATTATTTTAGAATATAATATTTAAGATATGATTTTATTAGAATAAGCTTTCTTTATGAAATACCTTGCTATTTTCTTAAAGTGGTTAAGTTTTATAAGGCTTTTCCAGCTTTCTTTATAAAAGCAACAAGATCATATGCAAAATAAGAGAAGATGATGAAAACTGAGTTTTTTTTGTTTCTCCCTCATCCGAAATCAGAATTTAGAGCTTCAAGAGTCATTTTGGGGGGTTTTGGCATGCTTCGAAACTGATGGTGATATTAAAACGTTAAGATTTAGAGCATAGAATTTTCTACAGCAACTACAACATGTTACAGGATACCTCTTGACTCTTAAAACTCTATATTTCAATTGATATTTATACTTTCTTTGTAATTATATGTAAGATATGAATATAAATATCTATATAAAACTATAATATATAATTAAGGATGGCAAACCATGGCTTTTTCCATGGGGAAGATTGGGCCCAATCATGGGTTTTTTCTATTGAGTTATTCAAATCCTTTTATGTATTATAATGTTGTTTGTATTTAATAGTTAAGATGTTTGATTTGTTAGATTTTTCCACCAAGTTCTATTATGTGTATCATAAAGTCGTTTATGATTGAGATTTGATTTGCTAGCTTTGGTACGCATTCCGCTTCATAACATTGGTATCAAAGCATGGCTACACTCGGAGTTTTCAATTATATGATATCAATGTATAAAGGAGAACACCGTGGAACAATCACAATCTACAAGACAAATCACTGCATATGAATATTGCAGCAGCGTTTATTGTGTTTTGGACAACCTTATATCCACAGTTGATTGACTCAAATTGTTGACTCGAATTGATCCAATTTGTTCTTCTCTGAATTTGGATTATAGCATGGACTTGGCTATGAAAAAAGGATATTATAGTAAAAAATCTTTTGCATTTTATTTCAGAGTAAATCATAGCTTTGTTTTATTTTATAAAAGTTTCAAGTTTAAGCGTATTAAGTCTTTATTTATGTAACAGGCTATATAGAAGAGACACTTGAAAGTAGTCTAGCTATTGCATATACTTCGCCATAAAAATCCTCTTGAACAATTATTTTTCAGGTAACGTAACTTTTTACTCGTTTATATTTTGAGGATCGTGTAAAAATAAACATTTTAGCTCTTAGAAAGATCTACAATTGTTATTAGACACATATTTTATCAATTTTGAATATTTAGCAAGCTATTTGAGTCCTAAAGTGACCTTGAATGCAAATTTCACAGCAGTTACATGCAAAAAATTGTGTAGTAGCCAACTTTGAGCCTTATTTTTTATAATCTTACCTTCATATTTGACAAACCGTCATAGGGACATGAATTGTAGACCTTTTTGTTTTCTACAACTCTCTAGTTATCATCATGACCTGATTCTATCTACAAAGAAAGTTATTTATCTTAAAAGTAGGTCTTATAGTTAACCCACAGTCCGTGAAATTTGTAAATTTCAATCTATACAGACATCTAATTTCATAGTAGAATAGCTTTTAATCCATTTGTAATTTGAGTATTCTCCTAAAGAAAAAAATTTAGCTTGTACAAAGATCTAAAACTTATATTAGACATGGTTTTGTCTAAATAAACATATATTAAAAGATAATCATATCTAAGTATGCCATAAAACTTAAATATTACTATTTTTTACCAAGTGACTAGTACTTTATCCAACTTTAGCCTTATCTTTAATATGTTTCTTTTTAAATTTTAGTCTTAGTCATAAGTAGATGTTTTGTAAAATTCCTTATAAGCTCCAACTCTCTAGTTATAGACTAACTTGATTCACAAGAATATATGAGTTTTTTAAATTCAAAGTAGGTCTTCAATATGATTCTCACTCTAATTTTTTATGATTATAGTATGCCTTTACTGTTGTTATCTTTTGATTTGATAAACTTTGAGACTAACAATTTTTTCTCAAAAGTACTTTGGAAAATTCTTCAACTTTCTAATTTTGTTGCGAATTCACACTCTCTAGTAAAGATAAAGATCTCCAATCAAGGTAAGAGAGGTGAGTCTTTTACTATTTTTTTCTAGAATTCTTAGTTAAATTTCTACTTACTATTAAACTAGAATAACAATTTTATTTGTTATTGTTGATGCTTTGAGTATGAGTCCTAGCATTCATAATATTTATGTCTTATCTTTTGACTCTCTTTCTTCCATGAAAGACATCTATAGCACTAATACTAATTTTAAATTTTATTAGCATCAATTGTTTGCTAATAATTAGACTCTAATTGATTCATTATCCTATACTAAATACTTGATTTAGTTGATGATGTGCAACGGATGACCGCATGCGCCCTTAGCGCTTACCCTACACTGCTAGCTCCACAATGAGCAGCTAATAGTAATTGAGGACAATTGCTATCCCACCCCGGGGGTATGATGCCAAGAGGCATATTCCACGGTGTCATGCCGCTATGCACACACGGTGTAAAAAAATCTAGAGTGTTGCTTCCTTTTAGATTTAGAGAGCCAATGCCACTTTAGGCATTAGTATTAGTGTCCATGGTTCAAAATATTAGATTTTTTTGGACAAGTTTTTAGTCAATTTTTTATATTCTAGATATTACCTCTTGTAAAAATCCATAAAATTATATGTAACTTCTAGATTAGGAGGACATGTAAAAGCAAGCATGTACCTTTCAGCCAAATTGAGAGGATTTTATGTAAAAAAAAGATTAGTAAAATCGCGCGACGCATGATTGTTGTTTTCGAGCAGTGAATAGCACTCCGAAAGTGGTAGATGAAGGAGTGATCTAGTAGGATTCTAGCCAGGTGTCCTGGTATTTAACCCCCTTTTCTGAGCCATTGAAGGCATCAGATTGGCGATCTGAGTAGCATAGAGGAAGGTATTATTTTGTACACGTTTTTGTCTATTAGAGTTATATTTTCTCATAGTGCTGAAAGAAACTGACAGGCTTCATCTTTGTAAGTATTCTTCTATATTTTCTAATTCTTTTTGGGAGTATTCTTCTACATCTTCAATCTCTTCGAACCCCTTCTCTTCTGTCTTCTCCTCTCCTTGAATCTACCTACACCCTGTTGTCTCTTATCTTCAAGAACTTGGCTTGAAACCTTCAACCCTTCTCTTATCTCTACCATCTCCGAAGTCTAAGCTCTTGAACCCCCATACATTTTTCTCTTGCCAAACCCCTGTGGTAACCTTCAACCCTACACATTGTGACATTGGTGAACCCGACGTGAAGGTCAGTATAAGAGAACTCCAAGATGGGGGATTCTTCAGGAGATACTCTACAACAATTGGTGTGCATACTAGAGCAGACAGCAAACACAATATTAATGAGTTTGAAAATTTCCTAATTCCCATTTTTTGAATACTAAAAAGGTGGCATCCGGATAGCATGTCCATAAGTTTCTTAAAACCATATGATGCGACCTATCATTGAAAAGTGCTTGAAAAATGGAATCTATTGAGCTATAGAGCGCTTGATTTGGAGTCATAGTGTTCAAGTTATGACAAATCCAAATATTTGACCACATGTCTCAAACTTATGGAAAATTTTCATACTCCCCAATATGTTGTTAGCAACAACAAATACAAATGTTACAACAATAATAACAAAGACAAGACGAATAGAAGATTGATTCCACAGCTATCAAGGCCCTAGAGGAAGTTGGGCGTGAATTAAAACAATTTAATGGTCAAAATGTCTCTATTTTTATTTACTTATATGTTGAAAAAATGCTATTCTTTGGTGTACCACAACATGCATGGAGCCGTTATTTTGCCAGACTAGCCAAGTATGGTCTTCAAGAAAGAATCCATGGTCTTTTTCAACAAGATGCAGATTGGGCTACATTCAAAAAAGCCCTATGCGAAGAATTCTTCTTAGAAGACTCTAGCCTAATTATGAAGAAAAGTTTCACTGAATGGGTTGAAAAAACCAACAAAGGTTTAGCTACAACAGCTCTATACCATGAGTTTGAAATTAAATTTGGACAACTTGATGTTGAAGACCAACAAAGTATGGAAGGTTAGAAGATTGAATTATTCCTTAAGGCTGCAGATCCCATTCTGCAAGAAAATCTTGTTGATCACCTGGAAGATGCTACCTCCAAATTAGGAGTCAAGACTACATGGACAGATGTTATTGATGCAGTTAACATGATTGCTCGAAGAGAGCGGATGCGACTAAGATTGGACTCTACGTCAACTTCAACAACTCCATTGATGGAGCTTGTTCCACCTTCAAAATATCCTATTTCTTTGACTAATCAACTAACTCTTTCTTCTTCTGTTCCTTCTAAAAATGATGTAATGGATAAACTCATTAAAAGCATGCGTGACCTTCATCTGAATCTTATAGAAATTAGTTCCAAAGTAGAGAAGTTGGATGTCAAAGTCGAAGAGCGAGAACAAGCATAAACTCAAAGACCCATGAGAGAAGGCTTTAAGAGGCAATGTATTTGGTGTGACAGGGAACAACATGACAAGAGGGAGTGTTCTTCCTTCCGTGAGACACAGAAGCACGTCTTTTGGAAAGACGAAAAAATTCATGCGGCTGAAACTGGTCTTCCACCGGCGGAGCCAAATTTTAGCAATGATGTAATGAAGAAAATATTAGAAGATTTAGCTGTAAAGAATGCCTATGCAGCAATTGATGTAACTACCTATGGGCTGCAAATTGAGCCAATTAAATCAAGTTTGGAAGCATGTAAATACCATATTAGAGAATATGAGAATTTTTCGTAAGTTTGGGACACGTGGTCAAATCTTTGGATTTGTCATAACTTGAATACTATAACTCCAAATGGAGCGCTCTATAGCTCAATAGATTCCATTTTTCAAGCACTTTTCAATGATAGGTCACATCATATGATTTTGAGAAACTTATGGGCATGTTATTTGGGTACCACCTTTTTGGTATTCAAATAATGGGAATTGGGAGATTCCCAAACTCACTAATATTATGTTTGTAAAGCTAATGTGCAATCTAAAGTATGGATGTAGGTAGTAGATCAAATGGAATGTGGTAAAGTAGCCAAAGAATATTTGGCTAACACCAGTCAATATATTCAAGGAATAATTGGTTGGTAGATTATTTTTCTGCCTTTGCACATTTGGTTGATGTCAATCATAAAGAAGTCTTGATTGAAGAAACGAGAAGAAGAGAAGATGAACTAGGGTCTTCCTCTTCTGGCCCTCCGAAACGGGTAACTAGAAAAACACCTGAACAACCAAAGCTTGCTAAAAATATAACCCCAGATCAAGAGATGCAAGATGTTCCACAAACAAAGAAGACTAAAGAAAAGAAGAACGGCAAGTAGCCAGGCTATAAATTGCAGTTTGACATAGAATCTACAACCGATCTCAAACGAGTTCTAAATAATGAATTCTAGGAAGTAAAATTGAATTCACCTCAGACGAAATTCTTGGAATTTTCAAACCTGAATTCCATGATGTAATTATTAATGTAATCAAAAGGAAAAGACAATATTTTGGTGATAAAGCTGAAGAAACAGTGCATGCTTTTTTACAAGTTCTTGAGTTTTTGTGCAAGATGAAAACAAGCTGACTTCACAAGGAATTCAACTTGAAGTAGTTAAATAATTAATTGCAGCAATTGAAGGTGAAGATAAAGAAAATATGAATGCAAAAATTAAAGAAGTGAAAGTTGAAAATGTAATGGTGGCTAGTCCAAACTAGTTGGGTAGCCTAACTCTAAAAAAGAAGGCTGTCTATAGCACATGCCTAAGGAAGAAGAGTCTCGGTTCATTCCAAGCAGTTAGTACTCCCGTACGCATTGGGCAAGAGAAACAACGGAGACAGTTGTCAAAATTGAAGAAAACGAAACACCATGTATTTGACTCTTAGACCATGGCTTGGAGATAAACGTCATGGCAATGAGTCTCTATGAAAGTGGTGGATGGCCCATAGATGTTAATCCAGGATGGCAAATGAGAGCTGCAAACAACTCTTCTAAAGAGTTATATGTTGCATGTCCTAATGTGCACGTAACTATTGGAGACATAAAAGAAAATTTTCACTTTTTTGTTCAAGACTCTTGTAGTTACCCTATCATTCTTGGGCAACCTTACATTTCTAAAGCCTGCTTGGAAACAAAAGTTCTTGATGATGGTTCTTCCTATGCTCGAACCCGAAGCAAGAATAATGAATGATCTGTCCAATTTCTTACTGTGTATGTTAACCATCATGGAAATAGAGATCGACTGCATGATTATCCTGTGCCTCTTAATGCCTGAGAATTCAAGGGTTTTCGGGCTGCACTACTATAAAGGGAGGTTATGGTAATGTGTAATGTAAAAAGATTGAACCTCCTTATGCTACAGAAACTGTGTCTACAGTAAATTTGTATGTATGTACAGCCAATAGTATGGCCTATTATAAGTCTCTTTCGGCCATGACTAAGGCTCAAAGAAAATATTTATGTCATGTAAAAAGGGAGCTGAAAACTTATGACATGATGATTGAAAATGAAAATATTTTGAGCTTTTTTTTTGGACTGATTACTACTGACACATTGGCTAAAATATATGCAGCTGCTCATGCAGAAAATCAGGCTGAAAATCAGTCCATAGAAGTATGTACATTGGATTTTATCAAACAATTCAAGAATTTGTTGTACAGGAAGACATTGGTTTACTCAACAAGGTTGAAGCAAGTGGAGACAAAATACAAGACAGTAGATAAGAAAGTCAAGCCTGTGGCAGTCCCATTGCCTCCTAAAAGTGAAGAACTCGTTGATAAGGTAGCAAATCAGCCAAGTCTTCATGATCTTTCCAACATTGGTCACAAGTTCACATCTGAAAGTATAAAAGAGCTCAAAATATGTGAAAATTCTTTCCTTTCACCCTGAAAAACACTGTTTTATGTAAATGCTAATGAAATATGGAAAAGCTTTTGCATTTCAACCAAGTGAAATAGGCTGTGTGGATCCAAATATTGTGGCTCCTATGGTCATTTTTACGGTCCCATATGTGCCTTGGAACCTCAAGCCCATTCCCGTTCCAAGGGCGCATTTGCCCAAATTATTGGAATTTCTAAATGAGAAGATCAGAATGAAGATTTTAGAACCTTCTTCACCACCTTACTCAAACTGATGGTTTACTGTGCCTAAGAAAAATGGATCTTTATGATTCATTCAAGATCTACAGCTTGTCAATCGTGCCACAATCCAAAATGTTGGTTTTGATCCAATTTTTGATGAGTTTGCTGAAGCTTTTGTAGGTAGATCAATTTATTCTATGGGCGACCTATATTTAGGATATGACCAATTTCATCTTTCATTAGAAAGCCGAGACATTACCACAATGAAGACACCTCTTGGATTGGTCCGCATGTGCACTCCACCACAAGGTGCAACAAACTTTGTAGCCCATATGATAAATGCTATGCACAAATTCTTAAGGGACTTTATTCCACAACTTACCCTTCCATTTCTTAATGATGTACCTATCAAGGGATGTGAATTCAATGCAAAGAATGAGGAGCTTGACAAAGATGGTTGCAGGACATTTGTAGTTAACCATATTCATGATTGTGAAATGATTTTAACAAGGTTAAAAGAGGTACATCTTACCCTTTTTAGAGCTAAGTTGATTTTTGGAGTAGAAGAAATCCTAGTGGTTGGTCATCTATGTAGCCCCTATGGATGCAAACCTTCTCCAACCAAGATATATGCCATTAGTAGAATGAAAGAAAAATGCACAAATGTTCCACAAGTGAGAAGATGTCTTGGCGCATGTGTATTCTATCTTATATGGATACCACATTTTGCTCATGTAGCCAAAAATCTTTATCAATTATTAAGAAAAGGCCAAAGATTCTCTTGGAATAAAGAGCATACTCTCACTATGCGTAAATTAAAAAAGCTATTAATTTCAGCCCCCACTCTCAAAAGGGCTGACTATTCAAATGGTCAACCCATCATCCTTACTGTGGATACAGGTCCCATTGGGATAGGATGGGCTATTGGCCAAGAGGATCTTAAAGGTAACATGTATGCAATTCGTTTTGGAGAAAAAGTTCTCAATGAACGTCAAAGAAGGTACGCACAAGTAAAAAAGGAATTGTGGAGAATTATAACAGCATTCAAGTGTGATCGTGAATACTTTAGAGTTGCTTCCGCAGTGGTAGAAACTGCTTGTCTTCCAGTCTTGGGCATGATTGCCAACTGCTCTACACTCGACATTACTATCCTGAGATGGATTGCATATATTAAGTCTCTCAACCCCAAATTAAAGTATATTGCAGGAAAGGAAAATCCAGTTGCTGACATGCTATCACGTGCAAGATATGACGATGAAGAAGAGATGATGGATGGAAGAAGATGAAGCTGAAGAATCTATACTTGTTAAATTTCATTCCATGGCTGCTGAAAATACATTTTCAGTTACTGCATATACTGGTCCAAAGCTGAAAACAACAGGATGGTTAACTAGAAGCCAGCATGCTCATTACATTGCTCAAGTTCTAGTTCATTTCCTTGAATAAGATTATGAAGAAGATTGGCTAAAGATCAACCAATATTTGAGCACAATAAAGAAGAATGAGACTTGGACTGATGAGGAGTTCAAGCATATCAAGAGGAAAGCTTATGGAATTTTTCTTAAAGAAGGATATCTATGGAAGCACCCAAAGAAGAAGAAAGGAGCACCTGTCCGAGTTTTAGGTAACAAAAGATTGCAATAACAAGTAATGAAGGAATTTCAAGAAAGCTTGTGGGCTAGCCATAGAGGCATATGGGGAACCTTTAGTAAAGTCAAAGAAAAATATTAGTGGCAAAACATGTATCGAGACATAGCACCTTTTGTTGAAACTTGTTATGTGTGTTAAATGTATTCTATGGTCAAGCATCAAGATGGGTTACAACCAACTTATCCTTTGTCGATACATTATAGATGGGTTATTGATCTTTTAACTATGCCTACAAGAATATGGAATATGCGGTATTTAGTGCTTGCAAGAGAGGATCTAACCAATCAAGTTGAAGGCAAAGCCTTAATAACCAAATCCACTCAAGATATTTGTCATTTTTTACTTGAAGAAGTGTTTTGTAGATATGGTTGTGTGGGTAAAGTAGCTGCAGATAGAGGAGAGTTGAATACTGATGAGGCACACAACTTCTTTACTCAATTGGATATTAAGTTGGCTTTAACATCATCTTACGACCTTGAAGTTAATGGAAAGAGTGAGAGAGGTCATCAATCTATTCTCAAAGCTCTAGCAAAGTCTTGTAGAGGAAAGATTAAAAAATGGCCTAAAATGCTACCTTTTGCATTATGGGATGACCAGACTACTCACAGTTCAGTGACTATATGCCAGTAGCTGAACTTCTGCATGGACAACAACCAATTATGCCAATTGAAGAATCTATTCTCACATGGAGTCTTCTACCTTGGGAGGAAGGCATTAGTAGAGAAGAGTTGCTGACTTTGCGTATACGGCAGCTAGAAAGAAGGCCTGAAGATGTTCAAGCAGCTATTGAGAAGCTAAAGACAGCTAGACTAAAGAACAAAAGAAGATTTGATAAGCGACATCGACTTCGGCCAATAGCAATTCAAGAAAATGACTGGGTGCTTGTCCATGACAGTAGCCTAGACAATCAATACAATGCTTCTAGGAAGATGGTAAAGCGTTGGTTTGGCCCATATGTGGTAAAGGTTGTTCATGACAATGCCACATATTCATTGGCTGAATTGGATGGAACAAGCATAAAGATACCCATAGTTGGAAAAAGAATCAAGCTCTTCAAACGAAGAGAAAGTTCAACATATGAGCTAGAAGTCTTGAATATAATTCAAGAGCATGAAGACTTAAAGGAAGAAGAAGAGGCAGAAAATGAAGACATTGACATGGCAGAAGATACTTCTTCTGACACTATAAATCCGTAAGACTTTGGCACATGCCAAAGGATATACAGGTTAGGATGGGGTGGATGTCGTGCCACTACGTGCACACCATGTAAAAAAATCTAGAGTGTGGCTTCCTTTTAGATTTAGAGAGCCAATGCCACTTTAGCCATTAGTATTAGTGTCCATGGTTCAAAATATTAGATTTTTTTGGACAAGTTTTTAGTCAATTTTTGATATTCTAGATATTATCTCTTGTAAAAATCCATAACACTATAGATAACTTCTAGATTAGGAGGACACGTAAAAGAAAGCATGTAGCTTTCAGACAAATTGAGACGATTTTATGTAGAAAAAGAGATTAGCGAAACCATGTGACACACGATCATTGTTTTCAGGCAGTGAATAGCACTTCGAAAGTGGCAGATGAAGAAGGAGTGATCTGGCAGGATTTTGGCCAGACGTCCTAGTATTTAACCCCCCTTTTTGGAGCCATTGGAGGCTGCATCAGATTGGTGATCTAAGCAGCATAGAGGAAGGTATTATTTTATACACGTTTTTGTCTATTAGAGTTATATTTTCTCATAATGCTGAAAGAAAGTGACATGCTTCATCTTTGTTAGTATTCTTCTATATTTTCTAATTCTTTTTGGGAGTATTCTTCTATATCTTCAATCTCTTCGAACCCCTTCTCTTCCGTCTACTCCTTTCCTTGAATCTACCTACACCCTGATGTCTCTTATCTTCAAGAACTTGGCTTGAAACCTTCAACCTTCTCTTATCTCTACCATCTCCAAAGTCTAAGCTCTTGAACCCCCATACATTCTTCTCTTGCCAAACCCCTATGGTGATCGTCAACCCTACGCACTGCGACAACGGTGGATTCTGTGAAGTTTTCTGGTGGATTCCGTAAAACTAGAGGCATATTCCACGGTGGATTCTATAAAACTATATGTATTTTCCGGGGCTCATACACAAGGTGAATTCCTTATGCGAGAAGTTGACAAGGATGCTGTCGTGACGCTATGCGAACAGGGTGTCATACCACTATGTGCACACCGTGTAAAAAAATCTAGAGTATGGCTTCCTTTTTAGATTTAGAGAGCCAATGCCATTTTAGACATTAGTGTTAGTGTCCATAGCTCAAAAATATTAGATTTTAGTCAATTTTTAATCTTCTAGATATTAGCTCTTGTAAAAAAAATCTACAAAACTATAGACAACTTCTAGATTAGGATGACATGTAAAAGAAAGTATGTAGCTTTCAGCTAATTTGGGAGGATTCTATGTAAAAAGAGAGATTAGTGAAATCGTGCGACGCGCGATCGTTGTTTTCAGGCAGTGAACATCACTTCGAAAGTGGGAGATGAAGGAGTGATCTGGTAGGATTTAGGGCAGGTGTCCTCCTGTTTAACCCCCCTTTCGAAGCCATTGGAAGAATCAGATTGGCGATCTGAGCAGCGTAGAGGAAGGTATTATGTTGTACACGTTTTGTCTATTAGAGTTATATTTTCTCATAATGCTGAAAGAAACTGAGAGGCTTCATCTCTGTTAGTATTCTTCTATATTTTCTAATTCTTTTTTTGACGTATTCTTCTACATCTTCAATCTCTTCAAACCCCTTCTCTTCCGTCTACTCCTCTCCTTGAATCTACCTTCACCCTGTTGTCACTTATCTTCAAGAACTTCGCTTGAAACCTTCAACTCTTCTCTTATCTCTACCATCTCTACAGTCTAAGCTCTTGAACCCCCATACATTATTCTCTTGCCAAAACCCTTGTGGTGACCTTCAATCCTATGCATTGCGACATTGGTGAATCGGACGTGAAGGTCAGTGTAAGCGAAGTCCAAGATGATGGAGGATTCTTCAGGAGATACTCTACAACAATTGGTGCGCATACTACAGCAGACTCAACAATAACAAATCCAAATGTTACAACAACAACAATAAAGGTAAGAAGAAGAGAAGATTGATTTCATAGCTATCAAAACCCTATAAGAAGTTGGACATGAATTAAAACAATTTAATGGTCAAATTTTCTATGTTTTCATTTGTTTATATGTTGAAAAAATGCTCTCCCTTGGTATACCGCAACATGCATGGAGTCGTTATTTTTTTAGACTAGCCAAGCATGGTCTTCAAGAAAGAATCCATGGTCTTTTCCAACAAGATGCGGATTGGGCTGCATTTAAAAAAGCCCTATGCAAAGAATTCTTCTTAGAAGACTGTGGCCTTATGATGAAGAAAAGTTTCATTGAATGGGTTGAAAAATCCAACAAAGGTTTAGCTGCAACAGCTTTATACCATGAGTTTGAAAGTAAATTTGGACAACTTGATGCTTAAGACCAACAAAGTATGGAAGGTCAGAAGATTGAATTATTCCTTAAGGCTGCAGATCCCATTCTGCAAGAAAAGCTTCCTAATCGCCTAGAAGATACTAGCTCTGAATCACGAGTCAAGACTACATGGACAGATGTTACTGATGGAGTTAACATGATTCCTCGAAGAGAGTGGATGCGACTAAGATTGGGCTCTACTTCAACTTCAACAACTCCATTTGGTGGAGCTTGTTCCACCTTCAAAATCCCCTGTTCCTTTTACTAATCAACCAACTCTTTCTTCTTCTATTCCTTCTAAAAATGATGTAATGGATGAACTCATTAAAAGCATGCGTGAACTTCATCTAAATCTTATAGAAATTAGTTCCAAAGTAGAGAAGTTGGATGTCAAAGTTGAAGAACGAGGATGATCATCAACTCAAAGACCCATGAGAGAAGGCTTTAAGGGGCGCTATATTTGGTGCGACAACCAACAACATGACAAGAGAGAGTGTTTTGCCTTCCGTGAGGCTAAAGCACAGAAGCTCGTATTTTGGAAATTAAAAAAAATCCATGTAGCTGAAACTGGTCTTCCACTAGAGTCAAATTTTAGCAATGGTGGAATGAAGAAAAGATTAGAAGATTTAGATACAAAGAATGCTTATGCAGCAATTGATGCAGCTACCTATGGGCTACAAATTAAGCCAACTAAATAAAGTTTGAAAGCATGTAAAGCTAGTGTGCAATCTAAAGTATGAATCCAGGCACTAGATCAAATGGAACGTGGTAAAGCAGCCAAAGAAGATTTGGCTAATGTCAGTCAGTGCATTCGAGGAATAACTGGTTGGAAAGAACCGGTAGATTCTTTTTCTGCCTTTGCACATTTGACTGGCTTCAATCATAAAGATGATTGAAGAAAAGAGAAGAGAAGATGAACCAGGGTCTTCCTCTTCTGTCCCTCCAAAACGGGTAACTAGATGAACGCCTGAACAACCAAAGCTTGCTAAAAATATAATCCTAGATCAAGAGATGGAATTTGTTGAGCAAGAAGATGTTGGTTTACTCAACAAGGTTGAAACGCAAGTGAAGAGAAAATACAAGATGGTGGATAAGAAAGTCAAGCCTGTGGCAGTCCCACTGCCTCTTGAAAGTGAAGGGTTGGCTGATAGGGCAGCAAATCAATCAAATCTTCTTGATCCTTCCAACATTGGACACAAGTTCACATCTAAAAGTATAAAAGAGCTCAAAATAGGTGAAAATTCTTTCCTTTCGCCGGCTGAAAAACACTATTTTATGTAAATGCTAATGAAACATGGAAAAGCTTTTGCATTTCAACCAAGTGAAATAGACTGTGTGGATTCAAATATTATAGCTCCTATGGTCATTTTTACGGTCCCAAATGTGCCTTGGAATCTCAAGCCTATTCCAGTTCCAAGGGTGCATTTTCCCAAATTATTGGAACTTCTAAATGAAAAGGTCAGAATGAAGATTTTAGAACCTTCTTCAGTGCCCTACTCAAACCGATGGTTTATCGTACCCAAGAAAAATGGATCTTTACGATTCATTCAAGATCTATAGCCTATTAATCATGTCACAATCCAAAATGTTGGTTCGGGTCCAATTATTGATGAGTTTGCTGAAGCTTCTGCAGGTAGAGCAATTTATTCTATGGGCGATCTATATTCAGGATATGACCAATTTCAGCTTTCATTAGAAAGCCGAGACATTACCACAATGAAGATATCTCTTGGATTGGTCCGCATGTGCACTCTACCACAAGGTGCAACAGACTCCGTAGCCCATATGAAGAATCCCACGCACAAAGTCTTAAGGGACTTTATTCCACAACTTACTCTTCCATTTCTTGATGATGTATCTATCAAGAGATGTGAATTCAATTAAAAGAATGAGGAGCTTGATGAAGATGGCTGCATGATATTTGTAGTTAATCATATTCATGATTGTGATAGGATTTTGACAAGGCTAGAAGGGGTACATCTTACCCTTTCTAGAGTTAAGTCAATTTTTGGAGTAGAAGAAGTCTTAGTGGTCGGTCATCTATGTGGCCCCTATGGATACAAACCTTCTTCAATCAAGATTGATTCCATCAGCAGAATGTAAGAAAAATGCATAAATATTTCAGAGGTGAGAAGATTTCTTGGCACATGTGTATTCTATCTATCTCATATGGATATTACATTTTGCTCATGTAGTTGAAAATCATTATCAATTATTAAGGAAAGGCCAAAGATTCTCTTGGGATAATGAGCATACTCTCACTATGTGTAAATTAAAGAAGTTTTTAATTTCAGTCCCTACTCTCAAAAGGGCTGATTATTCAAATGGTCAACCCATTAATGTGGATACAAGTCCCATTGGGATAGGATGGGCTGTTGGCCAAGAGGATCTTGAAGGTAACATGTATGCAATTCGTTTTGGAGCAAAAGTTCTCAATGAACGTCAAAGAAGGTATACACAAGTAAAAAGGGAATTATGGGGAGTTGTAACAGCATTAAAGTGTGATCGTGAATACTTTATAGGTGCTTTCATAGTGGTAGAAACTGATTGTCTTACACTCTTGGGCATGATTGCCAACTGCTCTACACCCGACATTGCTATGCTAAGCTGGATTGCATATATTAAATCTCTTCGAACCCCTTCTCTTCCGTCTACTCCTCTCCTTGAATATACCTTCACCCTGCTGTCACTTATCTTCAAGAACTTGGCTTGAAACCTTCAACCCTTCTCTTATCTCTGCCATCTCTGGAGTCTAAGCTCTTGAACCCCCATACATTCTTCTCTTGCCAAAACCCCTATGGTGGCCTTCAACCCCATGCGTTGTGGCAATGATGTGAAAAACTCTGGAGTGCATCATCATTTGACTTTCTTATTGATCAAGAGAGTCAATGTGATTTGAGTCATTAGTACTAGTGTGAGTGGCATGGATGATCCAAAAATACTAGATTTTTAGATAATTTAAGATTATTTTTTATATTATTTATTGTAAAAATCCAAAAAGAGTTAGAAAAGCTTCTAGAATGGCATGCAAAAAGCAAGTTGCTTTTTCATCCAATTATTAGTTTTTTCATAAAAAAGATAGATGGGCGAAATTGTGTGCGTCGTGATCGTTGTTGACAGACTGAAAACTGTACTTTGAACTGGAAGAAGAAGAAGAAGTGATCTGAGAGATCCGTGAGGAGGTGTCCTGGGGTTATACCCCCCTTTTGAAGCCAACAAAGCCATCAGATTTGGGTTCCGAGCAGCAGAGAAGAAGCTGTTATTTTTAATCCACATTTTTGGTCTACGAAGGAGCTCCAAGAGATCTAATGCCTGGAGAGTGCTTCTAAGTAGTGCCAAACAATGGATTTCAAGTTCTGTCAATATATATTGATTTTATTCATTGTGCTTTGTCATTATTGTGTTTACCTCTTAACACAATATTAGTAAGTTTGGGAATCTCCCAATTTCCAATTTTTGAATATTAAAAAGGTGACACCTGGATAACATTCCCATAAGTTTCTCAAAACCATATGATGTGAAATATCATTAGAAAGTGCTTGAAAAATGGAATCTATTGAGCTATAGAGCGCTTGATTTGGAGTTATAGTGTTCAAATTATGACAAATCCAAAGATTTGACCACATGTCCCAAACTTAAGGGAAATTCCCATATTCTCCAATATGGTTTTCTTGTGTATTCTCTATCTTCTTTTCCATCTCCTATCTCTACTTTCTTCTACCTCTGATCCCCAGTGGATATGACCTTTTGACAAAAACCCCTCAAACATTGGTAAACTCGATGTGAAAGGTCATCAAAAGAAGGAAAGACAAGATGGGAGAACCTTCGAACACAATCTCTAGTGATGTTTTGCAACAGTTGGTGCGAAAAATGAATATGCTTATGCATGTACAATAATAAAAACAGGTGATGCAAACTTCTGCTCAAATAAAAAGTGTTGTGATGAATGCTTTGCAAGCAGTTGAGCGTGAGGTGGGGTTATTCAATGGCAAGAATATATCTGAGGTGAGATTATTCAATGGAATTCTTTGGAGTGGCTCAACTCACATGGAGTCCGTATTTTGTACGTGTTATTACACATGAACTGAAAGCATGGATTACTGAATTATACATATAAGATGCTGAGTGAGTAGCTTTCAAGAAGACACACATGGAAGAATTTTACATTGAAGATACCAGTTTGATTATGCACAAGACTTTTCAGGAGTGGGTTTTACAACCCAATAAGGGTCTTGGGGCTACATAATTGTTAAGAGAAATTGAAAGTCGATTTGAGCTGTTGGATCTTGCAAAATAGCAAGATCTTGCAAGTCAGAAAATTGAATTGTTTCTATAGGCAACTAATTCTGAGCTTCAAGAGAAGCTTGATGATTTGCTGGAGAATCAGACTACAAAGACAGGTTTGAAAACAGAGTGGAGACATATCAAGGAAGCTCTTACTGCACTCGTGAAAAAACATAGAAGAAGAGAAAGATTGCATGCCTCTAGCCTGCCCACTGTTACAGGCAAGATAATTGATGTATCTAGTAAGCAATCCACTTCTATGTGTAGTCCTATGATTGTACCTACTATTGTTCCCTCTATTAGAAAAGATGTCTCAAATGAATTGGTCAAAGGGATGTGGGATCTTCAATTGAAGGTTGCAAAATTGAATGAAAAGAGATAAGAGAAAAGGGGATGGGCAATAACCCCTAAGCCAGGAAAAACATGTATGTTGTGTGATAGTTTGTAGCATGAGAGAAAGAATTGTGCTACCTATCAAGAGGCCTTGGCATGAAAGCTCATCTTTTGGAAAGATGGTAAGGTCCATGCACAAGAAACGATATTGCCTCTTGCTTTGAATTTTGGAAAGGGGGGTATGCAGAAGTTGTTGGAAGATTTGGCTGTCCAAAATGCTTATGCGACAGTACATGCTTCTACTTTTGGTCTACAGTTGAATAGAATGCATGGCCAAGTGATGGTTGGTCCAAAGGTTGAAATATGGACACATGCTTTACATGCAGCTGAAAAGAGAAATGTTACTAATAGTGAAATGTCTCATGCAAGGCAAAACATTCATGACATAACTTGGTAGATGCATATTCAGTGTATGCATATCTAACAAAGGTACAAAACACGGATGTACTTGTGGAAGGAAAACGAAAGAGAGACGAAGATAATGTAGGGACATCTAAAAGAATGACAAGAAGAAGTGTGGATTAGCCTAAAGCTACAAATCAGCCACCTCCCGAGCATGTTATGGAAGAGGTCAGCCAGGAGCAAAAACAAGATAGTAAACAGTAGGGAAAAAGGAAGGGTAAGCAGCCAGGGTATAAGTTGCAGTCTGACATTGAGACAACCACAAATCTAAAGAAGGTTCTTGAGGAATGGATCTTAAACAATCGAGTGGAATTCACCTTGGGAGAGGTGTTTGGCATTGCCAAGCGAGAATTTCATGATGAGATCATTGATATAATTAAGAGGAAGCATCAATTTATTGGTGATACCACTAGTGCATTGTTGCAATTTGAAGAGGAAATTGGTTTGTTGGGTATCCGGACTGAATATGAGCATGAAGTAAGTACTGGATTATCTATGCAGGATGCTACTAATGAGTGAACAACATGTGGAAAATAGAAGAAAGTAGCTGAAAATGCATTGTCTTGTAGCCATATTGCATGGTGGAGTAAGGAAGATGCAACAATATGGGGAAGAAACTCTAGGATTTATTTCTCAAAGTCACTACACAAGAAATCGTTGGGCCAGAGCTACCACTGAAACAGTAGTGAAAATAGGAGAACGTGAAAATCCTTGTGTTACTTTATTTGACCATAGGTATGAGATAAATGTCATTGAGCATGGATTGTATGAAAATGGTGCATGGCATGTAGACACTGATCATGGTTGGCGTATGAGGGTTGCAAATAATTCTTTGGAAGAGCTTTATGCTGTATGTCCTAATGTAAAAGTGACAATTGGTGATGTACAACAAGAGCAATACTTCTTTGTGCAAGATAATTCCTCATATGCAATGATTTTGGGAACAACCCTATATTACATGAATGCGTATGGAGATAAAGGTACTTGATTATGGTTCTACTTATGTAAGAGTCAGAAGCAAGGATGGGAGGAAAGTAGTCCAATTTCTTACTGTTTGTGTTAATCATCCTAAAAATCATGATATGCTTCGAGAGTCTCCTTTGGCTCCAAATGCAAGGGAATTCAAAGACGTGGATTTTCATTAAGCACTGCTGTAATGCGGAGCTACAGTGGTGCTATTCAGAGGATGTACTCACCTCTTGATGGAATGAGGCATGTATTTACTATTGGTTATTCTCAATTTATAGCAAATAATTCATGTTGGTTTAAGCCTATGGAAGCTATGTAGAAGGCTGAACGCATATCTATGAAATGGGCTACTAAGGAACTGAGAGCATTGGGACTCTTAAGCTAAAAATGAAGGCATTTCAAGCATCTTTTATGGGATGAATATTAATGATACTATGGCTGAAATTTTAGCAACTATACATAGTGCCAGACAAAGGATTTCACGTTATGTCAATACATATTGATTTGATTCATTGTGCTTTGTCATTATTGTGTTTACCTCTTGTGTATTCTTTATCTTCTCTTCCATCTCCTATCTCTACTTTCTTCTACCTCTGATCCCTAGTGGATATAACCTTTCCACAAAAACCCCTCCGACAACGGCTGCTATTTTCGGGCATTAGATTAATTTAATGTGCACGTGGGCGATTCCATAGTGGGTGATTTCACAAAATACATATCAAATTAATAGACATTTATAAGTTTAGAGTGCACTTGAATTATATTAAGGTTAGGACAGAGTTCCAATCTATATAATTATTTTGTAGCTAAAGACTGCTATGTATTCACTTTTGTGGGTTTTATCTTATTATTTTCTAACAATTGTGAATGCTTAAGTTGATGTGTAGGGTAGGTAGCGATGGCTTTGGATAGCACTGGGCGTTAGCGTAAGTCCAAGCATAAAATTTTTAATTATGATTAGTTATCTTAAGTATAATATATAATATTATGTATTTGTATGATATTATATTATTAAAATTATTACTCTATTTATAAGATATAATTTGAAACTTCTTTAGTAATAATTAGACTATTGTTCTTAGTATTATTAATTAATTTATTTTTAATATAGATTATGTTAGAATATGATATTTAAGATATGATTTTATTAGAATAAGTTTTCTTTATGGAATACCTTGCTATTTTCTTAATGTGGTTAAATTTTAGAAGGCTTTTCTAGCTTTCTTTATAAAAGCAACAAGATCTCGCGCAAAATAGGAGAAGAGGGTGAAAACTGAGTTTTTTTCGTTTCTCCCTCATCCAAAATCAGAATTCAGAGCTTCAAGTGTCGTTTTAGGGATTTTAGCATACTCAAGACGTGATGGTGATGTCAAAACGTCAATATTTAGAGCACATATTTTTCTGCAACAATTGTAGCATGTTACAAGATACCTCTTGATTCTTAAAACTCTATGTTACAATTGATATTGGTACTTTCTTTGTAATTATATGTAAGATATGAATGTAAATATCCATGTAAAACTATAATATATAATTAATGATGACAAACCATGACTTTTGCCATAGGGGAGATTGAGCCCAATTGTGTGTTTTTTCTCTTGTCTTTCTCAATCTTTTGAGTTATTCAAATCCTCTTATGTCTTATAATGTTGTTTGTATTTAATAGTTGAGATGTTTGATTTGTTGGATTTTTCCACTAAGTTCTATTATGTGTGTCATAAAGTTGTTTATGATTGAGATTTGATTTACTAGATTTGGCATGCATTCCGCTTCGTAGCAAGAGTGCCCTCTAGGGATTGGGTATATGGATTGGATACTAGGAAAGATGGAAGATATATTAAACACATTTTGTGCCTTGCCTCTAAGTTTTGGAGACAAGTCAATGGTGGTAGATAATATACTTTGACATTTCTTAATCATGTTTAAAATAGTTTGTAACCCCATTCTCTAAGGTGCAATGGAAAAGAGATGACAAGTTGTTGCATAGATTTTTGTGGAGCTTTGGACCAAGTAGTAGGAGGAATTCAATATTTGAAAAGTGATAACCACAATAAGAAATTGTGGAGGATTAGGGCTGGAGAAATCAAAGGAGAAATCATGTCAAAAGCCAAAAGGCTGATCTTCAAATTGCTTTACAAGCTCAGTGAGGAAAACCATGGGCTATCATGATTAAACACATGTTAGGGGGAAGGCAAAGATGTATGTGAAAATAGACATCACTTACCTATAAGGCAAAGTTACATACGAAAAAATGGACAAAATTTCATGGGTAAAAATGGACAACACTTACCTGGGAGGATAGTGCTTGCCAATGGAAAAATCCAACTCCCAAAATCTATCATAACACAAGTGCTCCGTCACTAGTGGAGATAAGTTGTGTCCAAGCTTCAATGAAAATTTGAAAAGGTAAGTTATATGAGAGGCAAAGTGTTGCTACAAAGTGTCTATATGTTTCCTCAACCTTATGCTATGAACATCCCCCCTATCACCTAGGACCTCAAAATGGCAACAAGGGACTAGTGAGATGGTTGGATATCTAGAACACTAACATGTAGGGAGTACTTGAGTTGGAGAAAATAACATGTAATTTGTAGCTAGATAAATAAGAGAGGGAGGGCTTGATTGCACTTCTCTAAATGAAGAAGGCAAAGTGGTCACTGGACACAAAGGTTGGTCTAGAAAATATGTGGCACTCTCTCATCAATACAAGGAAAAAATCAACATGAAAAACAAGGAAGAAAGAAGACTTATAGAAGAGAAGGGACACGTGGCTGCCCACATCAAAGAAATAGGATTTATAGAAGAGAAGGGACAAGTGGCTGCCCATATCAAAGAAACATGGAAGACATGTTACCCTTATACCATTTTTGACACTTTGAGGAGAAAACTACTAAGCCAAGTCAAGTGTTGAACTTAATGCTTTGGAAAGTAGGTGCTAAAAATATACCTACTAAGGTTAAGATTTCCAAATTCAAGAATATCAATGATTGATGACTCCTTTGTAATATTGTACATTGTGATATAGTCACCCACCATCACTTTTGGCAGCACTATGTGGAGGCAAGGAGATTGTGGGAAAGAGTGAGAGAATGAACCCATCTTGTTGGGATAAATACTACCATTAGGATGCACATAGGTTTGTTTGGTTGATAAAGGATCCCTAGATGAGGAGTCCTTAAAGCAGTGGAAAGTATTCAAGATCATTGTTCTAAAAATCATTTGGACCATGAGGAATAAGGTTTTGATAAAGAAGAAAAATAACTTCGAATAGATATTATGTTTAAAAATATAAAGCAATGCTCTGGCTCTACTTATAAGGTTACTTAGGAAAACCGATCGAGTCTTCAAGGTTACCTTTAAAGACCCAGCTACATGTTGAAACATTCTAACTTAGCCAGGTCACCCAATTTTATGTTTGTACATATTCAATATAAATTCTATCTCATGGTAACAATATAAATTATACGAATCTATCTTTGTCTTATATATGTTAACTCACTACAATTAAGGAAGTTAAGAAGTTTTTTCCACTAACTCATATTAAAAACTAAAGTAGACAATTCACTCAATCAAAATATTTTCTACAATACAAAAAAGAAACCAAATTCAACTAAGTAATAACTATAAATTCCAACTTTAACAAATTTATAATTTTGTTTATAAGCTAGATCTTAAATACCTAGACCAATGCTTGAATTTCTTATATTCTCCTATATAGAGAGTTTTGAGAGAATGTAGGCAATTCTCCATATATACATATAATCCTTACTATTAGTTAAGAGGAGGTCGGGGGTTGCTGAGGTCGGGGGCTGCTGCCACGTGGCAGCCCCCGACCTCCCCTTCACTTATCGCGGGGGTGCCACGCGTCCGGCACCCCCTTGCTGCGAAAAGGGTGCTGAGCTCCCGTGTCGACCTGTGCCCCCGCCTCCTCAAACTGTGTCCCTCGGCCAACGACCCTCCAGAGTCCACCTCGAACTGCCCAGCGACCTGATAATCATCTCGAGCCTCCACATCCTTGAGCTGCGTCCCTCGGCCGATGACCCTCCACCTCGAGCCAGCACTATATATAGAGCAGGTGCGACGATCATCTGCTTCGATTCTGCTCGCTCTCCCTCCCGATCTTTAGCATGGCCGCCCCTTCATAGCTTCTAGCTCAACAAGCAGGCGGCCCCCTCCAGATCCCGCCGCGCCTCCGGTCGTCTCGGGGCCCCGCCACCTTCTCCGCACGTGTATTCCTCGAAGATGCCTTCCAAAGGCATGGCGTGGACAACAAGGAAGACAATTGCTGACGTATGTCATGATCACCACATGGAAAACAAAGAACACGCTTATTGTTGGCACCTGATCAGCCTGATGAAATGTGGGTAGAGAGGAGAGGATGCTTGCTTTGGATGTCTTGGTTAGTTTTGGGCAGCAAGAGATGAAGTGCAGGATCTCTGTAGGAGCAATTGGGAGCGTGATCGATGAAGGCAGGAGCGTGGCCTGCCTTGCTGAATCTGGCAGAAGATGTTTGTTGATTCACCTTGGTTAGATCGTGAGCCAGTGATGAGCAGTAGTGAGAGGCCTATTCTCGCAGTCATGATATCTGCAAGAGGGGGGAGAGTGTGGGCTGTTTGTGCCAGAAACAATACAGGAAGCAGGAAGCTTCGTAGTAGCAAGTCGTTTGGAAAATCGTAGCTACTAGCAATCGCATGCACCTTCTTCGAATTGTGATTAGCAACAGGCGGCACAGACGAAGACCGATCGTCTCGGGGCCCAGCCACCTTCTCCGCACGTGTATTTCACGAAGATGCCTTCTAAAGGCCTTTTTAGATGGGCTATGTATGCCCCTGTTCGCCTATTTTTACACACATCACACACATGCAAGCACTAGGGCGTACACTAGCACTCAGTCACATTAACACGCATATATACAAACACAGACACACATTAACATGTTTATACGGGCATACACATAGATACACACATATACTTGGTATATATAGAAGCACACTCATGCTCAAAAGCGTATGCAAATAGATATATCTATACTATTAGTTAAGGAGAGGTGGGGGCGGGTGCCACGCGTCCAACACCCCCCCCCCCCCCCCCCATGTAGAGAATTTTGAGAGAACATAGAAATTCACTATAGTGATCTATAATTCCCTACTATTAGAAGTGGGGAATCACATTGTCCTATCCTCTTATATAGGGAAATTTGAAAGAATATAGAAAAGTCTATCTTTTAATGCGTAATTCCCTACTAGTAGATGTGGGGAATTTGATTCCCTAGTTATCTGAAATTTGAAAGAATATAGAAAAGTCTATCTTTTAATGCGTAATTCCCTACTAGTAGATGTGGGGAATTTGATTCCCTAGTTATGTGGATGCATATATAGGAAATATAAATGAAATTTCTATATTTTTATAAAATTTTCTATATAAGGAATGATTGCAAGTTCTTTGTGCTTCTTTTTGATACATCTCAAAGCCATATTTTAGGTTGCTCACATGATGTAAATATTTCTATCTTCATTGAATGTTACAGCCTTCTAAGTTCTCACCCAAATAAAAAAATCTCTACTCTATAACTGTCATAATTAATTCGCACATGTAAAGTGTTTCGACAGACGTCATTTTCCATTATCTGTTGACATTTGGACCTCCGACAATAATGGGCTTCCAATTTCCAAAGCTGTTGACATTTCGAGCAGAGAGCCCCAATTTCCAACAATAATGGGTTTCCACAGTAATTTATGTTTAAAGTTTAAAGGTGTGGTGGGCGTCGTAGCTTTGACCTCGAGCTTATCCGTGTCCGTTTCCAGTGGACGACTCAATGGAGTTCTCCGTCCTTGCTCGCATCACGGTCTCTCTCTTCGCGGAAGAGCTTCTCTGATCTGCGCCACGTTCATCCATGGAGTTTGCGCGTGTCTAACCTCTTGTCGAGTACCTGACTAAATCGACAGATGGGCTTTTGTCTAAAGCTAATAGAGGGCTGCTGGGCCCTGGCACATGATGAAATGGCAAAAAATTTGCCTCACCAGTCTTATAGCTTATAAGTGAAGGAGAGATTTATTGTTAATCTCATTGCCTACGGGTTCAAGTAGACATGGAAGACAATCGTAGCACGCCGGAGATATTTATTGTTAATGTCGATAGCCTACGGGTTCAAGTAGACATGGAAGACAATCGTAGCACGCCGGGGATACAGCTGCCTCTTCAGGCCACGAGTTCAAGTGGAAGTAGAGGGTGATTGATGGTGGTGGTTTCCTGGCTGGTTGGACGGCGAAATCAGAGAAGAAAACACGAAGGAGTCGGTCTGCCAGATCTTTATAAAACCGCGGCAAAAGGAGAAGCCCATGAATCCTGAAGCATAGCTGGGGCAGCATTCCGGGCCCCGTTCTACGATAGTGCAGTAGTACTCTCTTCCGCTTCCAGCTTTAAGTACCAATTTTATACCATCACCCAGTACCTATCCGCCTCTGAGCTTTGCGTACGCCCAGTATCCCATTAATAGTTAGAGAAAGGTACCTAATATTCTGGGATCTGCAGCGTTTGTGCAAGTAGCTCTGTAGCTGTACATGATCGATTGATACTTTCAGTAGCAGTAATAGCACCCTTCATCTGCCTTGGGCAGGACACGGTGGTGGAGTTCTGCAAGTCGTTCTTCAGCCTTCGGCCTGCGTTGGATAAGCTGGTAGAGAGGCTTCTGCGCGGGGATCAGGACAGATCAGATCAGAGTGCTGATGCGGTTCCGCTTACTTGGATGATATCCGACCTGTATCTGTACTTCACGCAGGATGTGGCGAACAAGTTCCGGCTCAGAAGGATGGCGTTTTGGACTGCCTCGGCGGGGACCTGGCGTCGATGATGGCTGTCAAGCAAGGCCGCAGGCCCGCTGAAGGTAGAGTGATTTCATTCTGATGCACGGTGTGCGTAAAAGGTTCGCAATATGATGTTATTTGCAGCTGCTTCATACGGAAGTGAATAAAACGTCCGTAGCGTGAATGCTGACTGATGATGTTATCAGCGGCGCCATATGTACACTGCATGCTACCGATTATGCACATGGCACGTAGAAAAAGTAGACTGATGCAGAAGGTTTATAAAAACGTCTGCAACTTACGGCCTAAGGTACTGAAAACAGCGGACGGTTGACGGATGTATATTGCGTGCCTGTTGATATGTACTGCTTGTAGTGATGGAAATAGTATGCGAGAATGGCTGCCCTGCTTTCCTTTACTGATGCTATGCCAACATGGCTGCAGGAGCATCTCGGGATTCGAACTCTCGGCTGATAGATTGGCTTCCGGGCGTGCCCGCGCTGCAGCTGCGGGAGCTCAACACGTTGCTGCAGCCGTTCGACGACGAGGACTTCATGTTCGAAGTGTTTCAGCAGCCGTGCCGCCGTATCCACTCGGCGACGTGGGTGGCCCTCAATACCTTCGACGCTCTGGAGGCAGCCTCCATAGAGGCGCTACGGGCCAAGGAGCGGGACGACACGTGGATGGTGGGCCCACTGCTGTCGGCATCCTTCTTCGCGGGCCACGTCGACCGGGCCTACCAGACGGCGGCGCTGCGGCCGGCGGAAGAGGCGTGCGTGGAGTGGCTGGACGAGCAGGAGGAGGAGTCGGTGCTGTACGTGTCCTTCGGCAGCCTCGCGGTCCTGACAGCTCGGCAGTTCGGCGAGCTGGTGCTGGGGCTAGAGGCGAGCGGGCGGCCGCTGCTGTGGGTCATCCGGGCCGACCTGATGCACGGTGAGGGTTCCATCTTCCCGGAGGGCTATCTCGAAAGGATGAAGGGGCAGGCGTGCTTCGTGCCGTGGGCCCCGCAGATGCAGGTCCTCACACACCGAGCCGTGGGCGGCTTCCTCACGCACTGCGGCGGAACTCCACCCTGGAGAGCCTCTCCGCGGATGTGCCCATGCTGGGCTGGCCCTACTTCGCAGACCAGACGCTGAACAACCGGTGCTGCGTGGACGCCTGGGGGGTGGGCCTGGACTTCGAGGCGGGCGCAGACGGGCTGATCCGTAGAGAGCAGGTGGAGGCCAAGGTGAGGGCGCTCACGACCGAGTCCGGCCACCTCAAGGCCTCGGCAGCCACCTGGAAGAAGGCAGCCCAGCAGGCCGTCGATTGGACGACGTCCCCCACCTCCTCCCGCAACTGAGCCGACCTCGTCCGAGCTCTGTCACAACCCCCTCCAGTACCTATGCTGTAACCTTATCCTCTCTCTTTCTCTCTCTCTCTCTCTCTCTCTCTCTCTCGACCCAGGCCGGTTACACACCGGGCTATGGATGGGGACAGGAGGTGCAAGTTGTCCATTACTTTGTTTAGGCACTAAATTGCACCCAAGAATATCATGAAAAGAAGGTTGGCCCATTGGTAATGAATGAGAGTTGTGAAGGGGTTGGTGGGGGTTCAATTATTATTAGTCCCATGGGCCACTTTTTGGAGAAAGGTGTTATCGTCTTGTACATTGGGCGTGCCCGAATTTTGGAGCGGGGAAGATCCCCCGCCCAAAAATGTCCGCCACCCGCAAAAAAACAACCCTAATGGCCTTTTGACACGTAGGGAAGCGGATGCCTCTTTTTCCACCCTGCGTCCATCCACAGCCCGATGTGTATCTGGCCTCACTCAACACTCGCCTTTAGACAATGCCTTTTGACACGTAGGGTAGCGGACGCCTCTTTTTCCACCCTGTGTCCGTCCATAGCCCGGTGTGTATCCGGCCTCACTCAACACTCGCCTTTAGACAATGTTTGTCCTGTTTACTCCTCGACTGATAGATCCAGAATCGAGATTTAGACTTGTACCCTCGAGAGGCCCGCTTCCCCGAATATATATAAGATTATAATTATAAAGATTTGAGTGGAAACTTGGTACGACCGTAAATATTTCAGCGTTTGTTTTTGTCTTAGTCTTAGTAGAATAAACCACTTTAACCCCGCTCATTTTCTCCACATTAAGAGATGCGCACATGCATGCTTATGGTTATATGCATACTCACGTGCATCATGGCACGAGCATACACTTAGTAGCATCGTTGTAAAAGGCAGTTTCAAAGTAACAATATGCGTAACCTACTTTGAAGTGTTTTTAACGATTTAGTAATCTATAAGGTGCAAAAGTATAACTTCCATGTGAGGTGCAAAGTGTTATGATAATTTATTTATCCAGTGTGTCTTATGTGGCCAATATGTGAAGATTATGAGATAGACATGTAGATAAATTATCTATACATTGTACGAGTGTGTTTTGATATGTAGAGATATTTTTGTTTTTTGGGTGTTTCTATTATGCAAATCTATTAATGGTCGTACGTGCACATGTGCCAATTTGGTTATTATGATTGTAGTCTCTCTACTAAAGCCTAAGCCTATGGGCCATAAATTTATTTTTGAAACTATATAATGGATCTATTGGATATGAGTGAGAAAAAATTACGCCCCAACACTATCAGAGCATTTGGGATCGAAAGTCTATCACGGGGATAAGAGACAATAGGGTGAAAGGAGATTCAAGGAGAGGAGTAAAGGGAAAAGAAGGAGCTCAAAGAAATAGAAGATGTAGAAGAATACTCATAGAGGTGAAGCTTGCCAATTTATTTTTGCATTATGAGAAGATAAATCTCTCATAGACAAAAACGTGTATAACATAATATCTTTCTCTATACTGCTCACACCACCAATCTAATACTTCCATTTGCTATGAAAGGGGGGTAAAATACTAGGATACCTAGTCTGAAGTCTTTCATTTGCTCCGAAAGGGGGATAAAATACTAGGACACCCTCTATGCAAAAAGGGAGACTGAGAGAGAGAGCAACTGTTTTGCATAGAGGGTGAGAGAGGGAGGGGAAGAAGGCTTGTCACCGCCATCGCTGCCGCAGTTCGCGAAGGAGAGGAGGAGCCGCCAAACCCTCTTGCAAATCTTTACGGTGAGTCTGTTCTCTCTCTCTTTTACTTGTTTAGGGTTTAATTTGTGTATTTTGAGAGAGGGAGAGGAAATGAGAGAGAAAGAGAGGGAGACGGAGAGGGAGAGGGAGGGAGAGAAAGAGAAAGAGAGGGGGAGAGAAAGAGAAAGAGAGGGAGAGGGAGGGGGAGGAAATGAGAGAGGGAGAGGGAGGGAGAGAAAGAGAAAGAGAAAGAGAGGGAGAGGGAGGGAGAGGGAATAAGAGAGAAAGAGAGGGAGAGAGAGAGACAAAAAGAGAGAGAGAGGGAGGAAATAAGAGAGAGAGAGGGAGGGAGGAAATGAGAGAGAGGGAGAGAGAGAGAAAGAGAGGGAGAGGGAGAGGGAGGAAATTGAAGAGGGAGGGGGATGAAATGAGAGAACGAGAGGGAGGGAGAGTGTATTCTCTCTCTTTTTTATTTATTTTTTATATAATTTGTGTATATTGAGAGAGGGAGAGGAAATGAGAGAGAGGGAGAGGAAAAGTGAGGAAATAAGAGAGGGAGAGGGAGGGAGAGAGAGATAGAAAGAGAGGGAAATTAAAGAGAGAAAGAGGGAGGAAATAAGAGAGGGAGAGGGAGAGGGAGAGAAAATGGAAAAGGAAGAGGGAGGGAGAGAGAAAGAGAGGGGGAGGGAGAGGAAATGAGAGAGAGAGAGGGAGGGAGACATTAAACATAATAGGAAAATGAGAGAGGGAGAGGGAAAGGGAGAGGGGGGGAGACGAAAACATAATAGGGAAATGAGAGAGGGAGAGGGAGGGAGAAGAAATGAGAGAAGAAGAGGAAAAGAGCAAAAGGAAACGAGAGAGGGATAAGAGAGAGGAAAAAAGAGAGAATGAGAGGAGAGAGAAAAAGAGAGAAGATGTTAAACATAATAGGAAAAGAGAGAAAGAGAGGGTGTGGGTGAGGAAGGGAGAGGAAATGAGAGAGGGAGAGGAAGAAAGAAAAGGAAATGAGAGAGAGAGGAGAGAGAAAAAGAGAGAAAAATCATTAAACCTAATAGGGAAAGAGAGAAAGAGAGGGTCAGAGTGAGGGAAGGAGAGGAAATGAGAGAGGGGGAGAAAGAGAGAAAGGGAAATGACAGAGGGAGAGGAGAGAGAAAAAATGAGAGAGGGAGAGGAGAGAGAAAAATAGAAAAAAATAATAAAAATCATTAAACCTAATAGAGAAAGAGAGAAAGAAAGGGTGAAGGTGAGAGAGGGAGAGGAAATGAGAGAGAGAAAGAGAGAAAGGGAAATGAGAGATGGAGAGGAGAGAGAAAAAGAAATATTAGAGAGGGAGGAGAGAGAAAAATCATTAAACCTAATAGGGAAAGAGAGAAAGAGAGGGTCAGGGTGAGGGAGGGAGAGGAAATGAGAGAGGGAGAGAAAGAGAGAAAAGTAAATAGGACCTTACAATAAGCTCATCCTAGGCTCATAGGGGTTAGGCCGATCCTCAACAAACCTAAGGGATAGGCCAATCCTCAACAAACCTAAGGGATATATGGCTAGAGAGCCCTAGCATACTTGTGCCTCCTAGCACAATGTTCTTCTTGCAAAGAGACCTCTCATACATGGGGCTTGTCCTAACTTCCACCACGCAAATATACAACGAATGCAATCAGCCTATTAGTATGAAAAACATTCATTTTTCATAACGTGTTCCAAAAATAACTTTGGATATTCCATACAAAAAAATCTCTTCTTAAAAAAACAAATACAAAAAACTAAAACAACATCATTCATATATATGCTTCGCAAAACTAAAACAACATCACCACAAGATTTCTTAGAAAACTCATCTTCAACTATCAATTTTAATTAATAAATATAATATAAAATCACTTGCAAGGAATGACACTCTTTTATCATTAACCCTCTTTCTTCCTTAGAATAGTCTTAAGAACAAATTTATGCTCTAACAAGCATATATTTGAGGATAATAACTATTTTAAGGTTTATTCCATGAGTAGTAGTATATATGCAACCATCAAGCTAGAGATTATGCTTTGGTATCTCTGGAGATCCCAATCTCATGCCCTCAAAGAGATTGTAGTGTGCAATAGTATAGAGAGAAGATGGGTGAGTTGTAAATGGTAAAGGTGAATTCTATTGATAATGGAGAGAAGATGAGGTGAATCGCCAATCCTATTCTTAGTGAGTGTAACCTACCCATAGTCATGGTCGTCGTAGTCGTGGTCGTGGTCGTAGTCATGGTCGTGGTCATCGTAGTCATAGTCGTGGTCGTGATCGTGGTCGTGGTCGTAGTCATAGTCATGGTTGTGGTCATGGTCATAGTCGTATTCGTAGTCGTGGTCGTAGTCGTAGTCGTGGTCGTAGTTATAGTCGTGGTGGTGGTCGTAGTGGTGGTGGTGGTGGTCGTAGTCATAGTCGTAGCCGTGGTCATGGTCATGGTCGTGGTTGTGGTCGTGGTCATGGTCACAGTCATAGTCGTGGTCGTAGAAAAAGAGAGAGTTGGAAAGAGAGGATAACAATTAAAAAAAAAAAAGAATGATAACAAAAACAAATTGTTTGTTGTAACGTAGACAAAATGGAAAACGATGAAGGTCCTATTGTTCAAGATCGCGAGGCATATCTTAATCAGCATGTCCCATGTCCTTGCTCTCAATACAAGCTGACAATTAGACGAAAACACCGATTGTCTATAGAACATGTACGACGATTTGGCAAGTTTCAATCTGAGATCATTGATTAGGCGATTGCGGATTTTCAGCAAACGGTAAGAAAAGTTAATATCAATCATGCATTGTACTCGCAAGCTGATTGAATACCATATACAATAAGATTGGGTCTCGTTGGCAAATTTTCTATCCAGGGAGGTGATGTCTCATCCCAAGGAGGAGTGCATCCTTTGCCGCCAATTAGAAGAGTTTGTGGGCGTGTAATGGATAGAGTGCATGAGCCAATCCACCACTTGCAAGGCCAATCTATACCGTCAATGCCAGAGGAGACAAGCAACCTTCTAGACTTACCTACAATCTTGGAGCCTGAGATGGAGACAATGATCGATGCATTGATTCCCATGGATGTCGAAACTTCTGATCCACTTAGAGAGGAAGCATCCATATCATTATATGATGGATGCCGAGTATCTCACCTGAAGACACTGCTTGCACTCTTAAGTGTGTAAGCAAAATATGGGTGGAGCGATACAAGTGTGACCGAGTTGTTCAGGTACCTTGTACATACGATTCGTTGATTTTTTTTTGCACTATTATTAAAAACATTTATATTTTTTCAAGGTGTTTATGATTTTTTTAAGGTTATTAAAATATCATATATTACCACTTGTAAGTACCATGCCTAAGTCTCGTGATGATGCACAACATGTTTTACAAAACCTTGCCATGGACTACAACAACATCCATGTATGTATCAACAATTGCATACTGTTTCGAGGAGAATACGAGACTATGGAGACGTGTCCAAAGTGTGGTGCTCACATGTATCGACAGGACTTGCAAGGACAAACCATCCCTCAAAAAGTTCTCAAACACTTTCCGCTTATCCCCTACGTAAACCACATGTTTTGTATGTCCCGCATGGCGAGCTTGACAACATGGCATGCGGAGAATAGGTCCACGGATGGAGTTCAATGAATATCAGTGGATTCATGCGCATGGAGTCACATTGACCCTACCTTCCCAAGCTTTGTCCGAGAGCCAAGTAATCTTCGGCTCGGTCTTGCAATGGATGGCGTGAACCCATTCGATCTGTGCTCAACTTCTAACAGTGTGTGGCCTATAGTCCTTGTCAATTACAATATCCCTCCATGTCTTTCTACGAAGAAAGGACATCTCATCCTTAGCTTACTCGTCCCCGACAGCTACAAAGTCAAAAATATAGACATGTATCTTCGTCCATTAGTCGATGAGCTTAAGATTTTGTGGGAGGAGGGGGTCACCGTGCAAGATATGAGTAGGTGCGATGGTCGGTGGTCAGCCAATATTCGAGCCATTCTCATGTGGACGATGCATGACTTTTTGGAATTTGGAGAGTGCTCAGGTGAACAAGCCTCCATTCTCGTTGGTAATATCTATATTTTATCTCGTTCAAGCTTGTATTCACTAGGTCGTGGTGTTGGAATAGGTTTGGTTACCTCAGGTTATTATGCATGTCCATTATGCGAGCCACAGTTAGACTCCCAAAGGTTACGAACCATGAAGAAGATGGTATATCAAGGATATGTTGCTTTCTTGCTAGAGGATCATGAACTCAGGGAAGCTCTTCTTGGACGACCTCCAACACGTATGAACGCCCTAAGCTTGTACGAGTTGAAAATGGTCCATACGGAATCACATCCAAACGAAATACAGCGGTTCTTAGTTTTCTATGAGTTGCCATATTGGACCCACTTATAGGTCAACCACTTGTTGAATCCCATGCATATTTTCAAGAATGTGGACAGCTTGCTATGGGACCACATCACAGGAAAGAGAGACACTATAAGGACACGAATGGATTTGAATGAGATAGGTAAGATGGAGGTGCTTTGGCGCATTGTGAAGCAAGTAGTCAAGTCTATCTGCACTCCGACGGGTATGATGCATTCTCTCAGGTCTACATTTTCTAAAGACGACTAATTATCAGGGCTAAAATCCCATGACTGACATAAGATATGTCAGATTTGTACTATGAATGGATTGTAATTGGCGTGCGTATTTTGTTATTTTGAGTGTAGCCATTATTCATAATACTTTCTCATTTGTGGCAGTTTGTACTACTGATCGCGATCGCAGGATGTCTTACTCTAGAAATACGCGAGGCCATTTATAGGTTGTTGACTTTGGTGCAACGGATCTCATAGAAGAAGATTAAGATGTCCTCTATTGAATCCGCGAGGCGGGGAGCAGTGGAGACAGTCTATCTCTTTGAGAAATATCTGCCCACCAGCATATTCACGATACAAATCCATCTTCTTGTGCATCTTGTAGATGAAGTGGAGATTGCTGGACCTGTCCATATGCGATGGATGTTCTTCTCAGAGTGCTTCATGAAAACCCTGAAAGGCTTTGTGCGACAACGAGCGCTCAAAAGGTGCCATGGCTGAAGGCTGGTTGGTGTTTGAGGCGCTAGTGCATATTTCACAATGGCTACCAATGGTGGATCCAGACAACGAAATGCGATGGTCGCTGAAGGACGATGATAGACTAATTGGAGATGTGGTGGTTGGAAATGGGATAGAAAAAAGAATGAATGCCTCAATGGAGGAGAAAATAAATGGCTTTTGTATGTTGCACCATGCCTCTATGGAGACGTGGCTCGCCAAGAAGCAGATCGCTAGGCAAGATCGAGAGGAAGCGTGAGCTGAATTCCAACGTAGTACATGTCATCGATCGATTCGATATCTCAAGGGTATAGAGGAGATGCCGCGGTTCATGTCAACAAGATGGTTGCATGGAGCTTTGACCACAGCGTCTTGCGAAGGAACAGAAGTCTCAATGGAGAAGTGGGAATTCTTGAGGGGATGTAGTCCAAAGGTGATGAGGTGTTTAGGATTTTTCGTATCTAAATTTTATATGCGACATCTAATTTGAGTGTTTCAATGTACATTACAAAATATATAGTATAGCGTGGTCGCACGGATGGCATTTTCACATGGAGTGTATTGACAAAATGCGCTCCATAATGGACTGTAGTATCATGGCAAGGTTCGAGTAAGAGAGCTGGCGACGAGCAACAGATCCAAACAGGTTGTGGATGAGATGGAGTATTTTGGGAACTTGCAAAGTATTGTTACGATGGATTACCGTAGCTTCTTTATGATACTATTCGATGTGTAGTGGTTCAAAGTGGTACTTGGAGGAGTTGGAGCAACAATTCAACGAGGTCCATCTGGATTTCTCGAAATAGATTTTGAAAAAACCTGGACGGATTTGCGCGATACCTTTGTGTTGTCAGCCCATTGTGAACATGTGCATGGACTCATTTATTCATTAATTGTATTACGACATGGTTTATGTCACAATGGTTTAAACTCTCTTGTACGTGTTTGTGAACATGTAATCTTCTATTCAAACCCCCGAAAACCTCGATGGTGGTATGTTATACCTTCAACTTCTCGAAGTGCAAGAGTATATGATCAAAGCAATGTTTTGGGTATAGATGAAGATAATATGCAAATAGAGGGGTCGATATTGCAAGGGGTGGAGGTAACCGAAAGCTTGGAGCCAGCATCAGCTAACAATGATGAAAATACAAGAGTCCAAGAATTCTTTGAGAACGAGATGGACTCATCCTTTTGTGGTGATATGTCTATCGACCTTCTAGTGTATACGGAGTTGTGTCAGGAGATTGACATGGGACCATACGATACTTCATACTTGGAGCATCCACTTACTCAATTTGTTGACCAATTGCTTATAAGGGCACATAAGATATACATTTTAAGTGAGATCTTTTTTTAGGATTCATATTACTGTGCTTTGTATGATTTAAATTGATTATTTTAACATCATTTTTTATTTGTGTAAGTGACATTTTTAGGATGAGTCGAGGGATGAGCGATGAGGAGTTACAGCATATCTTCACACGCATGTCTCCAGACCAGATTGTGAGATTCAGAGATATGGCAGACCAGGAGCTGTCTCGCTCTTTGTCAAGGCACTTTGCTAGATCTACTTCAGCGCAATCGGATGATTCAGCTTCAAGCAAACGAGCTCGACGCTCCAGACTTGGGCCAGAGAGAGGAAGTGCTTTGGGGTCAGTGGATGCTGCAGAGATACAAATGCAATGAGCCCGCGATCGACACAGGATACATGTGCAACTCCTCGCTCTCGTGGCTATTCTAGGGAGCGTGGCTCAAGCTTAGGTGGATGCTATGGAGGCACATACGCGGTGTCTCCATCTCGTCGTTCAGCTAGAGTTGTGTCGCCTCCAGGATTTGTCACACCTGTGGGGACATCTACTCCAGTTACTCTGGTTTTTGCTCAACCTTCAACAGGTGGCACCCCTATGGATGCCACTCCGAGAGATATTATCCCATTTGGTACACTGGATGTACAGGTGTCTCCTGGATATGCCTAGGAGCATGGACGCAGATGGGAGAGGACCCATCTTAGGTAGACAACAAGGGGATATGGATATCTAGTCGATGATAGGTTAGGAGCCATCATCATGAATGATGAGGGGAGGAGGGTGATGGCTCGCATGAGAGAGTTGTGCCAATAATTTTTTTGGCACAATGTCTTAGATCATTGAAAGAACATGCCAGAGGGGAGCAAGGACTACATAGTAGCATCCTTGCATGAGGAGTTTCTGGTTTCAGCCTCAGTAGATAGATTTCGAGGGGAGCAAGGTCCATCATCTTGGGAGTGGCGGCCACATGACATATTTGGAGGACTTTGTAAGGTTTTCTTTTGTTTTGCTTGTTTATTTTTTTACAATATCCTTTGTATTGACAATCATGTTTCTAACAGTTAGCATTTTGTTTTCTTTGCAACACTCCATTACAAATCTCGATCCGATCGGCCTTGAGACTCGATATGCAGAGAGGCACGGTCTCACTTCATTGATCGATCAATTGTATAGACGCGGCGGCCCTGTAAGTCACTTATCTTTCTTGTCCGTAGTTACCATGTTTAATTAGAATGTATTATTGTATGGTGGACTAATGTGTTATTGTTTCTTTTTTTGCAGAGTCCGTTCGATGCTCCTTTGCTGTGGGATGAGCTTTCGGAGGGCAAGGATATGTAGCTCACCCTTGGATCCCTGGAGCTCACACACCTTCATTTTTTGGTCACCTGATCTATGTAGACATTTTCTATGTATTAGTGATATCTTTTCATGATTGTACCAATTGCTTATTATGCGATCATGTATTTATTTCATGTATGAATGTTATGATTTCAGTATACTTTGTTTTTGTTTGCAAGTGCATTGTAAACAGTACAGAAACTATTTTGTATGGCTCTAATAAAGCACACATTGCTATATGTGGCAAGGCAGCCACAAATTTTTTTTCCTGTTACCGTTGCTATTAGCGTTGCAAATTTTACTGCTCGTGCCGTTATTGACCTTGTTATTTTTGTCACAAACCGTCACTATCCACATTGGTATTGCCGTCAATATCACCGTCGCATTTATCGACGCCAATACCGATGCTAATAGCGACACTAATACCGATTGTTCTATGGCATCACCAATAGCGATGTTTTTTGTGACGACAAGGGAAAATTTTATTATTTGTATTTTTGTTTCTTTTAATGTCGGTATAAGACCTATATCTTGTAGTGTATGTCATCTTATTCTAGAAGTTGTCTCGAACTTTTGGATATTTATAAGAGATAATATCTAAAATATCAAAAATTGGCTAAGCTTGTCTAAAATCTAGTATTTTTGAACCATCCATACTACAGGCACTAACTCTAATGACTAATATGCATTGTGTAATGAAAGAAGCTGAGAGGAGAGAGAAAGAGAGCTGAGGAGAGAGAAAGAGGACAAGAAAAAGAAGGAAGAAGACTAGAAGAAAAGAGAAAAAGGGAGAAAAGAGGAGAGAAGGAAGGAGGAAGCCATGGAAGCTGGAGATGAAGGTGAAGAGTATGATCTTGATAATAACTTATTGCCCTAATCTAGGAATCTTACACCTTAAATACCTTGATCAGTGTGACGAGGTGTCTAAACCCTAGCAGGTGTGTATCCCGCTTGTTACAATCCATCCCCACTCAAAAGGTTTTTGCTCTCAAAAACAAGGAGAAAGAGAAGGGAGTAATGGGTGGCCTAAGGGATGGTTGCAAAGTACTACTTAGAGCCCTTTGACAATGAAGATTAGGTGTGGAGTGACTATGGATAGCATACAGTCCAGATACAGTCTACTGAAGTAAACTGGTCATAACTTTTGATAGGCTACTCCAAATAGGGCATATCATATATCAAAACGGAGCTTATGACGAGTACTTTCAGCCTATGTGAAATGCACATGCATGTGAGTTGAGTTAGTACAAAACTTTTCTAAAATAGTGTGCAGTTTGCGGGCAAAAAGTGGGCAATTTGGGGCATGACCAGCTAGTCTTCCAGCCGTTGCGGCTCACGAAGGTAGGGAAATTCATTGAGGATGGTTGTTGGGCGCCAAATGGCTTCTTCCAAAGGTAGACCTTTCCATTTGATGAGGTATTCTTTGTTGATGGATTGGGATCGTAAGTGCTTATCTCACTGCCCAATGATTGATTCAGGGACATATTGAGTGATACCCTCTTCATCTATAGGGGGAGTTCTTCCACATAGTCCACTAAGGAGCCTACAAAGGGTTTCAACTGATTGAGATGAAACACATTGTGGATTTTTGTGGCAAGGGGGAGTTCCAAGCAGTAGGCTAAGTCACCAACTCTCTTCAGGATTCGGTATGGGCCATAGAAGTGATGTGCTAGCGAGACTTAGACACTTTCAAAAGGACCAATTCCCCCTCTTGGAATTCTAAATGCCTTCATTTTTCATTAGCATAGAGTTTCATGTGTGTTTGGGCCTTCTGAAGATTCATTTTGCATTGCTGAAATAAAGCTTGCATGCGATCCAATTCAGCTTGGCTATGAGGATTGATCTTATCAATAAACAAGACTGTAGAAAGGGGAACCTTATACCCGTATAAGGCCTCAAAAGGAGAAACTCCAATGCTAGAGTGTGTGGAGTTATTATATGCAAACTCAACCAAGTGAAGCCACGTTTCCTAATTGTGATGTACATCATGGAAAAAGTGCCTCAAATATGTCTCAAGCCATTTGTTCACTCTCTTAGTTTGGCCATCAGTCTGGGGGTGGTATGCAATGGATGGAGCAAGCTTTTTCCCCATGGAGGTGAAAACTGTGTGCCAGAAGTTGCTCATAACTTTGCATCCCGATCATCTACTATGACTTGTGGTAAGTCATGCAGCTTGAAGACATTTTCCATAAATTGAGTGGTCACCTGAGAGGCTATATATTGGACCTTAGTGGGGATAAAGTGGGTAGCTTTGATGAGGCGATCAACTACCACATAGATACTATTCCACCCTTTCTTAGTCACAGTAAGGCCAGTGATAAAGTCCATTGTGATGTGAGTCCATTTTCCTTTAGGGATAGGGAGAGGCTGCAAGAGGCTAGTAGGCATGAGTGTACTATCCTTCTTTTATTGGCATGGAACACATTTGGTCCACAAAGTCCTTGACTTCCCTCCATAAGCCTTTCTAATGAAAGCTCTTGGCAATCCTGCCATATGTTTTGAAAACACCCAAGTGACCGGCAGTGGGGCAAGAATGCATTTCTTCCATGATCTTCTACGTAAAGGGGGAAGTGTGTGGGATGACAATCTTGCCATGGGACCAAATAAGACCATGCTTGAGCTGATATTGGGAGTTTTCAGCCATAACCCCATGTTGTAATTTATGAAATATGTGGTTGAAATGATCATCTAACAAGTAAGCCTCTCGGAGCTTTTCAACCCAATCACTGTGCAATTCTGAGATAGAGGACACTCTACATGCCCACATTCGAGAGAGAGAATCAGTCACAATATTATCCTTTCCCCATGTGTGTGAGATGTCGAAGTCATAGTTCTGTAAGGTTGCCACCCATTCCTTTACTTAGGAGTCAAAGTAGACTGAGTCAAGATGTATTGGAGGACTCGGTGATTACTTTTTACTTGGAAGCGGCTGCCATACAAACCAGGGTACCATTTCTTGATGGCATGAGGATGGCCAACATCTCTTGGTCATATACATTCATTTGCATCTCCTTCTCATCAAGCTTGCGGCTTTCAAATGCAACCACACCATGCTCTTGCAACAAGACTGCACCAATACCCCGGCCACTGGCATCATAATGAATGGTAAATAGCTTAGAGAAGTCAGAGCAAACAAGGATGGGGGCTTAAGTAAGCACATCCTTTAACTATTTGAAGCTATGATCCGTAGTGGCATCCCAAAAGAATGACTCTTTTTTCAAGCGATCAGTCAAAGGTGCTGCAATGGTGGCATAATGCTTAATGAAGTGTCTATAGAATTAAGAGAGACCAAGGAAGCCAGCAAAGAAGTAGCGGTGGAAGGAGTGGGCCAATCTTTAACACATTGCACCTTTTTCGGGTTAACCTGTATACCATTTTTGCTCACAATGTGTCCCAAGTACTCCACAGATGTCTGCATGAATATGCATTTCCTCTCCTTAGCAAAGATTCGATGCTCTCTCAATATGTCAAACACCCTCCAAACATGTGTTAAGTGCTCCATAGGTGACTTGCTGTAAATGAGGATATCATCAAAGAAAACAAGCACGAACTTCAACAGAAAGGGTTGTAGGATTTTGTTCATGAGGCTTTGAAAGGTGACAGGGGCGTTAGTCAACCCAAAAGGCATCACAAGAAAATGGTAAAGTCCATGATCAGTCCTGAAGGCCATTTTGACCTCATCTCCTACCCGCGTACGAATTTGATGGTAGCCAGAGTGCAAGTCAATATTAGTGAAAAAGCATGCCCCTTTTAACTCATCCAGCAAATCATCAATTCGTGGGATGGGGTAGCAGTTCTTCAATGTAATTTTGTTCAAATCTCTGTAGTCAATGCACATGCAAAATGAGCCATCTTTCTTTTTGACTAAGAGGACAAGGGATGCATAGGGGAAAGAACTCGGTTCAATAAAACCCATCTCCAACAACTCCTTGATTTGCTTTGCAACCTCTTCATGCTCACACTTGGAGAGTCTATAGGGGGGTTTGTTCATTGGCTTGGATTGGGGCTCTAGGTCAAGTGGGTGGTCCACTTGTCTCTTGGGGGGGAGGGATGTAGGCATCTGAAATAAGTCATTGTATTCCTCAAGGCCTACAAGGCAGAGTCATGAGATACTGCGGAGGGCTGATCAGAAGTGTCCTTATTGAATTGCAAAACAAAGATTTGTGAGCATTTCTTAAACTCCCGTTTGAGTTGCTTTGCTGTAATGAGCTGAAAATTAGCATGATCTCGACCTCCCTCTAGGTGGATTGGCTGTCCATGCATCATAAACTCCATGTAAAGCTGAGAGAAGTCCATAGCAATTTTGCCCAATTTTTTCAACTAATAACATCCCAAGACAACATCAATGGGGCCCATATCTAGGGCAATTAGGTCAACCAGTGCCACATAATTTTCAGCCAGGCATAAGGGAACTGTGGGACATACATGTGTGCTAATTTCTTCTTCTCCATTTGCTACTTGGACCTTCAAGGAGTGGTGTAATTCCATAGGGGTATATCTCAACCGATCAATGGCTGATTTATTGACAAAACTGTGAGTGCTTCCACTATCCATAAGGATAAAAACATGCTTCCCATTGATACTGCCTTGAATGCGAAGGGTACTCGGGCTGTGGGAACCCATCCAAGCATCCAAGAGATCGAGCAAAGGGAAGTGGGAGGTGGGTGGGATGTTAAATCAAGCATCTGTGAGGCAGCACCGCCCGGTTCAAAGGGAAACCCATCCTCCAGGTCATAGAACTGCTCATGATCAACATCCTTTGTGGGCTCAGTCTGGTCAATGGCCACGTCATCCTCCTCATTGTGCCAATCTTCCATGACATACATTCTATGAACTTTGACCTTAGCTGTCTTATATGGGCATTTGGAGGTATGATCAGAAGTGTACTTATCTCCACATTTAAAGCATAGACCCTTTTCTTTTTGATCCTTCACAACATCTGGGGAGATGAACCGTCGACTACTAGATCCATGGGAAGGTGATGCATTGGGCTGTTTATTTTTAGCAGTAGAGCCTGATGCTGTCCCAAAAGTGCCCTTTTTTTTTAATAGTATGGAAGGCGGGGTAAGTGGGTACTTTGGGGTTGTTATTAGGCATAGAAGTGCCTCAAAAACCACCTACGTACGGGGCTGATCGTGAAGGGATGCAGGGAGGTCCAACATCTTGCTGAAAATGCTCATTCTTATAGTACTTTCTTACATATCTCTCAGCCAGTTCGATTGCATCAAACAGTGTAGTGGGTTTTTGGGCCATGACATCAGCTGATAGACTCGGTTCCAACCCATAGATGTACTTGTGCAATTTAGCATTGTCACGAATTCTTTCCACACACGTGGTCAAGTTCATGAACTGATAGGTGTAGTCACATACAATGAGGTTACGTTGGTCAAGAGTGTAGCATCATCTTGCCAACCATTCTTTTCCCACAGGGGAGACAAAAACTTGGACCATATGCATTTTGAAATCTTCCCAATTAATAAATTGTTGATTCTCCCAATTGATATAGCGCCACCAAGTGTGGGCAAAACCTTCAAAATGGAGAGAAGAAAAAAGAATTTTTTGATCATCAATGCGGGGGTAGATGTTGAAGTAGGACTCCAACTTGGATGTCCATTCTTCTAGGTCACTTAGTGAGGGGAATTTCCCATTGTACTTTGTTAGGATGACCTTGTCACGCAGATCATAGGGGCCATGTTGTCCATGAAATCCTTGCTGTCCATGCATCCCCTGGTGGCCATAGATGCCTTGCTATCCATACATCCCTTGTGGTGCATTTAGCCCATGTTGTTGTCCATTATAGCCATGCTGTCCATGATTACCAGACTGGCCATTTTTACCATATTGTCCTTGATGGGGCTGATTCATATGTGGTGCCTGGGGGCTCCTAGGTAGAGCGGGTGAAATTCGACCTCAGGTGAGAGAAGGCCTCAAGTGAATGTTGCCGGCATGGTGGACGGGAGAATTCAATAGGGGCTCATCATGCATATGAGAGGATTCTCCGAGCTCATAGGTAGAAGGGGAAATTTCCTTAGTGCCAAGTATACCCTGTGGGCCATGCGACGGTTTCTGATGTGGAGGGTGTCTAGAGTCATTGGTCTTCTCTTGGGATGAAGCGGTCGCTAACTGAGCAATAAGAGCAGTGAGGTATTCCAAGGTCTCTTGGGTCTTTGAGTTTGAGATAGACATGTGCTCGATTGCTTCATCAAACTTGGACATCATTTGGCGGTGGGTTGGTGACCATATCATTGTGGTGTTTCATATGATAGAGCTCATATTGGTAGAGGGTGTGATTGAGAAGGGTATATGAGTCCATTTCAGGCATTTCCTCCCATACGTCACCATGGTAATCTTGCGCTAAGCTTGGTTCCTCATTCATGGAGGTCTGGGAGTCTCTAATATCCCTCTGGAGTTCCTCTTGGGCCTTGCTTTTGCCTTTCTGGCCAGCCATCTGGGTGCAGTCCACAGGACCTGTTGACAGTAAAAGGGGTGTAACTCTTTGTAGGAAACTCCTATTGATGAGGTTTTGGGTTCACGTTAGAGGGGATGACGGCCTCTTCAAGATGAGCTATGAAGCTTTATGACAAAAAATGATCAGAATTTTCTGTAAGGGGTTTAGAGTGCATGTCCTGGAGTGGTCTGTATCCTATCCACAGTGACTCTAGTGCACAAAAATGGGCATAACTTTCACACTGTAGCTTTGATTGGGGAGATATTTTATTCAAACTAGAGGGGATCAAGCCCTCTTCAAGGTGAGCTATAGGATTCAGCCCTAAATTTAGGACAGAATTTTTTGCAATGGGATCTTTGTGACAGTCCTGTAGGATCGTGAATAAAAACACTGACTGTCCCTTAGTACCAATGTCTTACATGGATAGATCATAGATCAAGGGGCCTGATCTGCCACATCAATACATCTTGATCATACTGAACATGATCGGGAGCATCATTGCATGCCCATCAACTCTGCCATTCATGCATAAGTACATTCACTGCCATACATCTCCATTGACTGCATGTACTTCAAGTGCCATACATGGGTGCCATTAGCATTATGGGGTATCCAAGAGAGATCATTGGGGCAGGGGAGTGGAGCTCATGGAAGTACTTGCCCTTGCAAACAAGTATTGGGCTCGGGATCACCGGGAGGTGGGCAAAGTTCCCCCCAAGCCGGGTTGTGCACCCCTTCATGGTCTTAAGTGGTAAGGGAGGGTTACCTCCCTTTTTTCTTACCACCTCGCATGGCATCAGCCTTTTTCCTCAGCCGGAGTATACATGGCAGAAATTTTTAATAAGCAATCAGCATGAGATGCATTGGAAAGAAGACATTTGGCCTTTTCATGAGATGTAAGGAATGATAAAGGTTGGGGTAGGGGTTACCTTGGCAGTCCAGTGACTCAGTGGCTGGTACTTACCCAATTTACAATGGCTATTATTCATCCAAGATCATAAGACAAGGTAGGGGGTTAATGTCAGCCATTGCAATGAAATTCAGGAAGAGGTATGATGCTTATATAAAATCTTGAATCTCTCCAACAATGGATTAAGCTTAGTAAGTGGCTAAATTGAGAGATTAAGATCAAAATGGCATACCTCTTTAATGCTTGGGAAGACTGTTCAAGGCCGAATCATCATGATGTCGCTTGCTCCATCGATCAAGTTTGGTTGTTGGTCTGTGGAAGAGTGCTTCAGCATTTGAGTGCTCTTGTTTTGCTGATGAAGAAGGCTCCCAAGCTTATCCCCGCTTGGGCTTCAAGAATGGAAAGCTTCAAGTGAAGCTTTCATGGCTGCCCACAAAGCTCCCATACATGCTGAGATCAATGTCTTCATCCGGGCAATATAAATTCTTCACATGCTGAAGGGCTTGTGGGATTGAGCTCTCTGGGTCAGAGAAAGCTTTAGTTAGAAGAATCCATGGCTACCCCAAACTGTTTCAAATAGTCCCAGCTGTTGTCCACCATGGGAGTTGATTCCTAGGTCAAAATGCCGAGGGAGAAAGGAAGGAGTATGCTGAATCAGTGCCCAAGAGTGCTAGGGAGGTGGCAAAGTAGGAGGATGAGGAGGACACGGGTGCTGGAAGAGGTAGGCCACTCAACACAAAATGTGTTGCATTTTGCTTGCGGGCTGTCCCTGATGGGCTGAAGGTAGTCACCAGGGTGCTTGCCAGGTAGGAAATGGCCTTGGGAAGCTTGTGGGAGGGCTGAATGTTGAGGTTGAGGGTTGGATGCAGCAGGAAGAAGGGATTTAGGGACAGTCCACCATGGGAGCTTGAGGGAATAGCTTGATGGGGAAGAGAGAGAAGTCTGGAATAAAAAGTAATTGTGGTTTTTTCCATTCTCTAAACAGTTGAACCCCCAACTTGCCCTGGGAATCCTAAAATTTGCATGAGAAGAAGTGATGACCTGCTACTTTAGCCATTTTACCTCCAAATATGTCTGAGTCTCCAGCCATAGCTCCTATTTGCTTCAAAAAGCTGAAGTTAATTGTGGTCCTTCTTGTTGTACCTGTACCTGTAAGTTGAGTAACTAGGTTTTTTGAGATTTGAAAAGAGAGAAAGGGGAAAGAGAAAAAGGACCAAAGCCTGAAGCTTTGATACCACTTGTAATGAAAGAAGCTGAGAGGAGAGAGAAGGAGAGCTAAGGAGAGAGAAAGAGGACAATAAGAAGAAGGAAGAAGACTAGAAGAAGAGAGAGAAAAGGAGAAAAGAGGAGAGAAGGAAAGAGGAAGCCATGGAAGCTGGAGATGAAGGTGAAGAGTATGATCTTGATAATAACTGGTTGCCCTAATCTGGGGCTCTTACATCTTAAATACCCCGGTTAGTGTGACGGGGTGTCTAGTCGGTGTGTATCCCGCTTGTTACACATTGGCTCTCTAGATCAATAAGAAAGCCATAATTTAGAGTTTTTCACACTATGACCATGTAGCAGCACAACATCCACCCCCTCCTAACGTGCACATCCTCCGGCATGTGCCAAAGTCTTATAGATCTATGGTGTTAGAAGAAGTATCATTTGACATGTTAATGTCCATCTGAATCTACCTCTTCTTCTTCCATATTCTCATGTTCATGCTCAGCAAACTCTTGAGTGACTTCACACATATCTAAAGTGTCAACATAAATAACATTTTCTTCTATCCTATTTTCATCATTAATTGCTACAGAAATTTCAACCACTGTATCAACATCAACTAGCCTTGAAAATAACCATGAAATACCTTCATTTGCAGCCATCAAACCATATGTCTTCAGCTCTTTTTCAGCCCATCTTACATATTTCTTTTCAGCCCTGCACATGACTGAAATATTCTTAAAATTGCCAAGACTACATGCTATCCATTCTTGCAATCAAGACACAAATACAGTTTTGCCTTTCTTGGAGGCATAATTATCTCCCTAGAGACATTGCCATAGCCTCCACTTATAGTAGTGCTATCTAAAAATCCTTAAAATCTTGTGCATTAGGTGGCATGGGATTATCCCGCAGCCTATCCTGATTTCGGGGACGATTCTCACACAAACAGTGAGAGACTATACTGCCTTTGTATTGTCTTTACTCTAAACCTAAGCATATAAAGAACCATCATCCAAGGCTTTTGTTTCCATCCTTGATTCTAAAATATAGGGATGTCCCAAAATCACTAGATAATTATATGAATCCTGCACAAAAAATGATATTCATCCCTAACATCTCCAACAGTCATGGGTACATTTGGACAAGCCACATAAAGATCCCCCAATGATTTTTTTACTGCTCGCATGCGCCATCCCAGATCTACATCAATCAGCCAACCTCCATTCTCATACAAGTTGAGTGTGCCATAAGATTGATTTTGGAATCATGATCTAAGAGAGCTATGCAAGGCATCTCTCTTTCTCCCACTTTAACAATTGTCTCTCTTGTAGTACAAGCCCAGTGCATTCGTGAATAATGACTACTTGGAATAAAATGAGCACCTTCTTCTTCATGTGCTTGTTGATGGAAATCCCCAATATATATAGCCTTCTCTCTATGCTTATTGCTGCTCATAAGACTAATTTTAGCCACAAGTTTGTTGTCTACACTCCCATTTAATCCATTTTCAACATCAACTTGCTCCAAATCAGCATTACATGCATCATCATATTCCCTCTGAAGTTGTTTCTCTATGTCTTTATCAACTTGCATTAATGCTTGCAAAACTTCACCATCAAACTTTCTTTTTTGTTTTAGCATATCAATGATCGCATCAAGGCTAGGCATCATAAGCGCATGGCCAAGATCTACACCAAGGAGATCTCCAAGAGAGAAATAATTATCTTTCACCAAGAGAACCCCCATGTCTTGAATTTGTATTGGTCTTCTCGAGACTATCTTGCACTCAGTGCCAATAGACTAGAGATATCCAACAAGATTTAGAACATATTGCCCATGGTGCCAAGCTTGAGTACATTAGAGAGAGGAAAAAATCTCACCCTCAGGTCCATGCATGATCACAAGGCCAAGCTCATGTATCAAAGAGGCTTATACTCCGTGCGAGGCTAGAGATATCCAGCATGATTTGGAACATCTCGCCACAAGTGCTAAGCTTAAGTATATCGAAGAGAGGAGATAATCTCTCCCTTAGGTCCAAGCATGAGCACATGGCTAAGCTCTACACCTAGGAGACCTCCAAGGGAGACCAAAATGCCTTGCACAAGGAGAAATCCCATGACCTGATTTTGTATCTCTATTCTCCATACTATCTTGGACTCATTGGCATGGTAGAGATAATCCAACAAGATTTTTGGAACATCTTTCCCCATGTGCTAGGCTTGAGTGTAGTGAAGAGAGGAAACAATCTATCCCTCAAGTCTAGGCATGACCATAGGACCAAGATCATGCATCAAAGAGAGAAAACGATCTCACCTTCAAGCCTTAACATGAGCGTAGAGCCAAGCTCTACACAAGGACATCTCCAATAGAGAAATAACTATCTTGCGACAAGAGAATCTACATGTCCTGAACTTGAATCAGTGTTCTCTAGACTATCTTGCACTCAGCACCATGCTAGAGATATCCAATAAGATTTGGAACATCTTGCCCCTAGTGCCAAGCTTGAGTGTATCAAAGAGAGAAAACAATCTCACTCTTAGGTCCAAGCATGCACTCAAGGCCAGTCATGACCGCAAGGCCAAGCTCATGCATCAAAGAGACCAAACAATCTCACCCTTCAATCGAAACATGAGAACATGGCCATGCTAACACCAAGTATATCTCCAAGAGAGAGATAATTATGTTGCACAAGGAGAACTCCTATGAGGTGAATTTATATTGGTGTTCTCTAGACTATCTTGTGCTCAGTGCCATGCTAAAGATATCCAACAAGATCTTGAACATCTTGCCCCAAGTGTTAAGCTTGAGTGTATCAAAAAGAGGAAACAATCTCACCCTCATGTATAGGCATGAGTGCAAGGTGAGGCTTGAGTGGATTAAGGAGAGGAAAAAATCTCACTGTAATGTGTCCACTTGTATCCTCAGGACACGTCTTAGCAGTCCATCGGAAAGGATGTCTAGAAAGCTTTGCCCGGCACTCCCATGGAATGTTACGGGGTTTGTAATCTAGGGCTTTCCACATCTGCCACATAGCAGAGGTATTCCAACCATTCCCCACTTAGGATCGACCTGAATTAGGGTTTTCCTGATTGGTCATTTTGTAATGTGTCCACTAGAATCTTCTAGAACACGTCTTAGCAGCCCATCGGAAAGGTTGTCTAGAAAACTCCACCCGGCACTCCCATGGAATGTTGCGGGTTTTGCAATCTAGGACCTTCCGCGTCTGCCACGTAACGGAAGTGTCCTGGCCATTCCCACTTAGGATCGACCGGAATTGTTTGGTCATTTACTAACAGCGACTAGCGTCAGACCTGATCGAACTACTTTACGCAGAAACTCCTGGTCTGAAGCGGATTCATGCTGCACTTGGTTCAAGGAGAATGGGAAACGAGAGGGATGCAAGGCTCGACCTCTCTGCCAAAAGGCATAGTCCCATTCCGTTCCCCTAAAACAGCGTGAATCGGGTAATCGGTAATTCCAAGTCATCGTTCTCATTACTTGTTTCGGTGATGTTAATCATCCTTCTGTTCGTCGAAGACTTTGAGAAAAGTTCCCGGCTAATCGGGACCACCCATCCGTAGGACGGACCCATGGTCCATCCTCCGCACTTTCCTCGGTTTGTTTTAGTTATGTAATTACCTACCACATTAGTTTGACATATACAAATAGCTTCTTTGAATTAACCCTGTTATGCATCGGTTCCTTCACGTAATCTTATCATAGGACATAAAGAAAACAATGCCAAACCACTTCTTTATTATCATTTTATCATTTTATCTTTGAAATACAAGGAGTTCCGCCCGTAGGCATATTCATAATCCACCCGAAGGCTATCCAGTAATCCACCAGGGATCACTAATCCAAGTTTCCGCCCGTAGACTAGTATGCGGGCCTCGAGATCCAATCCCGAGTCACATTAGTCTCTTGTGCAGGGCCCGGAAGGCGAGGAATTTACGGCCAGAGCCCCCTCTGGCACCCAAGCGTCCTCCTGCTCCAAGTAGAACTCAACGGAGAGACCTCTTGCGGCGGGTTCGGTCCACGTTCCCGGCGCGGCTAACAACCCCCTTGGTTAGGGTCAGGTAGGCAGTCGGGGGTAACTGAAGCTGCCTCTCCCTTCAGGCTTCAACCTGAAGTATTTAGTTATATTTTCATCCTTTAGTTCATTGAGCAAACAATGCAAACAGTGCTTTCCAAACTGTTACAAGCACAATCAATTTCCAATGGTCGTTTAGTTGGCAAACTGTTAAGGAGTGACTCCTTTTCTCTGAATGCAACCCGCATTCGATCTGGAATCAATGGCAACTTGGCAAGATTCCTATCATTCTTGGGTTAGGGTCATACCCTACCAATACTTTAGGTTTTGTTGTGGCAGGATCCAACGACCATGTCGCTTTAGTTTATTGTCTGGTCATTTGCTTCAAGGCAAACACCTAACCTTTCCTTTTCCTTGGCAGTTATCCCCCAAGAAAAGTGAGTAACAGGATGATTACTCATCCTCTTGTAAGTTAAATTCTTTCAATAACTTGCCAACCTCGTTTCGAGAGATGACAAAAACTCTCTTGTGGGCAAATCTCAAGTTTATACAAAGTTGCAGCTTTTTGCATATGTATTGCATCCATTCCAAGGGATTATTCTACCCATTGTTTAGCGTTTTCCGGTCACGGAATTTACCTCCAGCCGAGTAGTAGGGTTTTAGGGTATCCTCCAAACCATTGCTAATTATGTTGGCCCATGGTCCTAGAAATAGGCAACTCCGTCGGAGTTTCATCATTGTGAATGATCCTTGGGATAAAACCTTAGATCATTTTATGCATGATCATCCAATTGCTTCGACATTTCGTGAACGTGTGTAAGATCTTTAGATTTGCGGTTTTTGTCTTGGCAACCAGTGTAAACTAGGTCGAATTACCCTAGATAACATTTGGGATTCCTATCATATCGACTCAATCATGCCCATACGAATCTTTGTGGTTTAGATTACTTTAGTCAACTCAATTATGCTTGTCTTGCGACAAGGATGATCCTTCTAAAGGTAATAACTAAATCTAACGGAGAATAATAATTACCAATACGCGTAAACATGCGATTTATTGCTTCTACGCATCACATGGTTCATGATAACTTTATCTTTCCTTGGTGTAGCAAAACCCGCATGATAATCTGGAAGTTAACTTTTCCTAAGACATACTAGGATTTACATCAATTAATCATGCTTACAACCTTATAGTCTATACTTCCGAATCTTATGCTTTGACGAACCATGCAACCTTTCCTAAATGCGGCTTCTGATGAATGATGTTATCGCATGATGATTATGCGATACGCAACATTCCCTTAGCTATAATGTAGTTAGCGAAGTTTATACCAACTAAAGCTAATGTTAACTTAGTCCATACGATCATTTTCGTACTCTATTATTTCTTTTCGGATAATACTTTATAGTGCTAACCTTTCCTCATGAAATCATTACGAAAAGGATGTTGCCTAACATGCGGCACACGCTTATTCCTACCATGTCTAGGACAAAAGAGAATGCACTTATAAATTCCATTTCTTTGCCTAAGTTTAGACTCATTACTTTGATAAGGTACGAAAACTACATGCAACTAGCCTTCTAAGGTGGATAGCTCGTTCAAATTCATGACATATTTCAATCTTGCCTAATGTTCAAGAGATGCTTTATCAAATGTGTTTTTTACAAAAAATGCAATTTCCTTTATGAGTTAAGCGCGCCTAATCATGCGAGAATAACCCGAAAGAACCTGGACTTGAGGACTCGGGGAGATGTCCACTTGTATATTCGGAGATGAGCCTCCCGCGGTCGCACCTTGTGATCTTTTTGGGGCCATCGTAGACGTAAATTCGACTTCCGATTTGCCTTTGTGGTCTACGGAGTGTCTTGCCTTGGCATGCAACCTTCCGACCTTTGCCTTTCCTCGTAGGCGGAAGATTTCTTTACGGGATGTCGCTTGCGGCAAAAGGGCTTTAAAGACTTATTGCGAAAGCCTTTTTCGAAGGGTCTTGGGGTTCTTTACGGCCTTCACCTCCTCCTCTTCAAAGTCCCGGGGAGGGGTATGAAGGGGTCTTTTTGGAAATGTGGTGGGAAGGGACCTTAAGGAGGCCCCCCCCTTAGAAGCTTCTAAAGGAGCTTGTGAGAAGCTTCTGCTTCTACAGAACCATGGGGGGGGGGGGGGGGGGGGTCGTGATCCACATGGCGGCGGCCTGAGATGGCCGGGCGGTCAGAGCGGCAGCGATGGCGGATCGTGGCGGTGGCTGGCGGACCGACAGCTAGCGGCGGACTGGGCGACTGTGCGCGGCGGTGTCGGCGACCTCCTCCTGCTCGGTGACCAGCATGGCGACCTCCTCACGCTTTCCCTCCTTCAGCTCCTCTCTCACAGCTTCTCTAGCACACCCCTTGCTAGGGGGTGTTTATATAGGCATGGGGGGTGGGGAAGAGGGCCTCCACACACGTGGAGGACTCCCCTCATGCAGTCCCCACTTCACTCCTTCTTGGCCATCCCCCCTCCACACTCCCTCTCCTCCAGCCATGCATCGGCTGGGGGAAGGGATAATAATAAAAAAATTTGCCTTCAATTTATCCATTTGCCCTTCCCAAGCGGTCGTTTCCCCGCGGTTTTACGGTCTTCAACCCCGGCCTTTAATTTTCGACGTGGAGACCTCATTTTCGAGCGTGCATGGTGTGGATTAGGTTACCAATAATCACGAAGTAGGGAATACTCTTGCACAGGTTTACACGGCGTGCGAGAAGTTAATATTTGCGGTACGGGGTACGCGGAAATATTACATTCTCTCCCCCTTAGAAGAATCGAGATGTCCTCATCTCGAGATAAACTGGGGATATTGAAGATTGAGAGAGCTTTCATCCATCCAGGTAGCATCCTCTTCGGGATAATCTTTCCACTGGACGAGGCATTCTCTCAAGGTTCTAGATCTCAACTGTCTCTCCCTGACATCTAAAATCTTTTCCGGTCTTAGTTCAAGGATTCCTTGACTAGGCATTACAATTTGTTGGTCATCAAGTACATGATTTGGGTTGGGTACATACTTTTTCAAGAGACTAATATGGAATACATTGTGAACTTTTAGGTTATCAGGAAGTTACAATTTATAAGCATTGGGTCCTAGGCATTTGAGGATTTTATATGGTCCACAATACCTTGGACTTAGCTTGTTGCATTTACCTAGAGATAAAGAGCTCCTCTTGGGGCGTACCCGTATGAAAACCATGTCTCCTTCTCCGAAGACCCTCTCTTGGCGTTTCAAATCCGCATATGCATTTTGTCTATCTTTGGCTGCTTGTATGTCTTGTCTTATTGACCTTATTTGGTCATCCATGTCCTCCAACATTTGTCTTGAAGCTTCCACTCTTAGGGTAGGATCTGAAAAATTTAGAGGACTTCGACAATCATGACCATACAATGCCTGAAAAGGCGTCATTTGAATGCTCTGCTGGTAAGAAGCATTGTAAGCAAATTCTACTAACGGCAAGTATTGAATCCATCTCTTTGGCTCTCGACAGCAGTAAGCCCTAAGCATATCCTCAATGATTTGATTTACTCGCTCTGTTTGTCCATCTGTTTGGGGATGGTAGGCAGTGCTAAAACAGAGCTGAGTTCCAATAGCTTCAAAGATAGCTCTCCAGAAGTGTGAAGTGAAAAGAGAATCTCGATCGCTAACGATCCTTCTAGGTAGCCCATGTAGCTTGAATATTTCTTTGATAAACACTCTAGCAATGTCGGAGGCTTTATAGTTTGTCTTTACTGGAATCAGGTGTGCAACCTTAGTAAGCATGTCAACTACAACCATAATGGAGTTGTATCCTCCTTGGACTTGGGGTAAGCCCACCACAAAATCCATACTGATGAATTCCCATTTCATTTGAGGAATGTCAAGTGGTTGTAATTTTCCTGGCATCCTGACATGTTCAGCCTTGATACGTTGGCAAGACAAACATTCAGTGACATATTTGAGGACGTCACCTTTGAGCCTCTCCCAATGGTAGCTTTTCCTAACTGCATTAAGAGTTTTTGCATAGCCAGGATGTCCTGCGAACGGGGAGTCATGAGCTTCCCACAATATCTTCTGCTTAAGTGACTGGCTTGCTGGTATACATAGCCTTGTTCTATAGTAAATAAGTCCATTGTCAATAGAAAATTCATGATACTTGGCCTGTAACTTCGGATTCTGATCCTTGGTAGATATTTCTTTTATCATTGCTTGGTAGGCTAAGTCATGGCATGCTTCCTCTCTAGCTAGTTCGAGTATAGGGCTGCTTGGCATAGACACCTTTGTAGCCAGAGATCTGGCCGTTGATGGATTCTGCAAGATTAGGGAGTTTAGGAATGCCTTGCGACTGAGTGCATCGGCAACTACATTCTCTTTCCCTGGTCGATACTTGATTTCAAAATCATATTCCTCCAATACTTCAATCCATCGGCGTTGCCTCATGTTGAGCTCGTTCTGGGTAAAAATCCATTGGAGACTCTTATGATCGGTTACTAAAGTGAACTTATTTCCCAACAGATAGTGTCTCCAAAGCTTTAGAGCATGGATGACAGCTAATAACTCCAGATCATGAGTGGCATAATTCTTTTCGTGATTCTTCAATTTCCTTGAAGAATATGCTACTGGATGACCTTCCTGCATAAGAACACACCCCAAGGCAAGAATGCTGGCATCAGTTACTACCTCGAACTCCTTATTGAGGTTAGGAAGTTTTAGAATAGGTGCTGATACCAAACATTGCTTCAATTGGTCGAAGCTATTTTGCTCGGGAGTTGACCATGTAATGGAAGTCTGCTTCTTTAGTAAGTCGGTAAGAGGTGCTGCAATCAAAGCATAGTTTTTTGATAAAGACCCTATACCATCCTGTCAAGCCAAGAAAACTGCGTATCTCTTTGACGGATAATGGTATTGGCCATTCAAGCACATCTCTGACTTTGGCTGGATCTACTGATATTCCTTCTGATGATACTATGAATCCTAGATATTCAATCTGACGCTTGAAGAATGCACACTTCTTCATTTTTGCATACAGCTTATGAGACCTCATTGTCTCCAAAACAATCCGTAGTTGAGGTTCATGATCTTCTTCCTGTTTAGAATAGACTAAAATGTCGTCGAAGAAGACAAGCACGAAATCATCAAGATATGGCCTAAAAATATCCTGCATTAATCTATTGAAAGTGGCAGGTGCATTTGTAAGTTCGAATGACATAACCAAGAATTCAAAGTGCCCATATCTTGTATTGAAGGCCGTTTTTGGAATGTCCTCATCCTTGATCCTGATTTGATAGTAGCCTGACCTGAGATCAATTTTTGAGAAGATCTTTGCACCTTGAAGGCGATCAAGAAGCTCATCTATTCTAGGAATAGGGTACTTGTTCTTGACTGTTGATTGATTCAACCCACGGTAATCAATACATAGTTGAAGTGTCCCATCTTTCTTTTTCTGGAATAGGACTGGAGCTCCCCATGGTGAATTGCTAGGCCGGATGTAGCCCTGATCTAACAGTTGCTTGAGTTGTTCCTTCAACTCAATAGCTTCCGGAATAGACATTCTATAAGGTCTCTTTGCAATTGGCGCAGCTCCAGGTATTAGCCTTATTTCATGATCAACTTCTCTTGGAGGTGGAAGTTCAGTTAATTCCTCAGGGAACACGTCAGCGTATTCTTTTAGCCAAGAGGGTCCCTCATGAGACTCTTGCTTTCGATCTAACTTGTTAAGTTTGGTCAAATAAACGGGTAATCCTTTCCTAACCCCTTTTATGATCCGCGATACCTTGGCTAATTGGATTCTCGACACTCCTGCCTCACCTTGAGTCGTAACAAACTCTCTGTCAGAGTTTTGAAAGGAAACTTGACCCTTTCCACAGTGGATGTGGGCGTCATTGGGCTTAAGCCAATCCATCCCGAGTAGACACTCATGGATGCCTAAGTTCATGACTCTGAATTTGACTGAGGTTTTCTTTCCTCCCAGATAGAACTCCTCCTTAGCAGTTTGCCTAGCACAAGTTACCTCACGACCGTTTGCCAATTCCACAAGTAGGGTAGGTGCTTCTACTGTGGCTATTCCTAATCTCTTAGCACATGCTGGTGAGATAAAGGAATGTGTACTGCCACAATCAATCAAGGTTTTGAAACCTTTACCTTGATAGTCTGACGGTGTTTGAATTACCGAGAACTGGCGATTCGGCCCCTTCTTGTGTAGAGCGGCATGGACCGTCGCTCTTTCGAAGTCCGGTTCCATAGTCAGATCTTCCTCTTCCTCTGCTTCACATCTTTGCCTATTGGTAATGCAGGCAGCTCTTCCCCTTCCACGGGCGGTGGCTCCCTGACCGCGGCCAATACCTTGACGGTGTCCCTCGCTGAGCTTGGGGCATTGCTTTTTGAAGTGACCGAGTTCATTGCAGTGGAAACATCGGATGTTTCGGCCATTACCGTGAGTAGGAACAAAGTTGTTGACGTTATTTGTCCTTGCCTTCTTTCTTTGTCCCTGATTGTGGCCTTGAACTCTCTTAACCTGGGGTCTGAATGCTCCTCTGCTTGGGTCGCTATAAGACCAATTCTTAATACTCCTTGGTTTAGCTTGTACTTCCTGAATTATAGGTGCCGCTCGAATGAGTGCATCCTGAAGGTCTGATGGTCACATAGATTCGAGACGGGTATTTACAGGTGGATTTAAGCCTGCGCAAAACTTGGACACCTGCTGTGTCGTGTCCATTTGTGGCGCATACTTTAAGAGTGAGACAAACTTAGAGTAGTATGCGTCAAGAGTGAGTCCTAACTGTTTTAGCTCATAGAACTCATTCATTTTTTGAGTACGATATGCGGGCGGCAAATATCTCCCTTGCACGGCTTGCTTTAACTTCTCCCAGGTAACGGACCCCTCTGAAATCCCTTGATCCCTGCACCATTGTTTCCACCATAGTCTGGCTTCACCGGTGAGTTTTAATTTGGCGAGCATGGCCTGATTGGTTGGTGCAGTGCCAGCGGCCTCAAAGTAGTCCTCCATAGACTCAATCCAAATCTCAGCGTCCGACTGGACGAATCCACCTCTCCTGTCAAACTCGGGTGGCTTTATTTGCTTGAGGAGGAACTTCTTCTCCTGGATCACAGTAGTACTTGATGTAGGGGGCGAATTTGGAACCTGTACCTGGGGTTGCGCCTGAGAAAAAGTTTTCTTATTATATGATAATTGACATTAGCTTATCTTTAGTTCAACTATTTCGTAACTCATGAAGCTATTTAACTTTATGCAACAACCCTGATGCACAATCGGATAGTGATAAAAAGAAGTCCTTATTTATATTTATATGGCGTAGCCTCATACAACATCTCGAGTGATGATAGTCCAATTATTACATTTAGTTTGGGGAGAACAACATAGTATTGGATTTGTCTACAGGAACTGTGTAATAGTAGGGTTTTGGGTCATGAATCTTTAGGAATCGATAATTCATCGGAAGTTCAGGATATCCTTTCCGCTGGAATCCATACTTCCCATGGTGGCCCAATACCTTAATTCTATCAGCTGGAATTACACGGGTTACTTCCTCATATACATATGAGTTTAATTCAACTCTACGACCTCGAATATGCAAAGTCGAATTCACGTGAGCTTCCACAAAAATGAATAGCTTCACGACTTTCAAATCTTCCAACCACTTGATCCTCTTCAGGTTGGTTTGTAGATAAGCGAACCGGTGGGCAGCTATGTAATAGATTCCTGAAGACCCAGTCCATCTTCGCTCTATATATAGAGGTGATGGATTATAAATCTGCTCCAAGATGTTCATCATTTCAATTCTCTGCCTATAATGCGGAGAATGCATTGCAGTCATGAACATGATCCGGAATACCAAAAACTTGTTCCACGCCTCGTAATTCTGCAAGACAGTATTGAAGATGAGAAAATGTTTGGACAGGAACAAATTCTTTACTTCATTTTTCAATGAAATCTTTATGAAAACAATTCCATTGTAAGTTGGCTCTGATACCAACTGTAACGTGTCCACTAGAATCTTCTAGAACACGTCTTAGCAGCCCATCGGAAAGGTTGTCTAGAAAACTCCACCCGGCACTCCCATGGAATGTTGTGGGTTTTGCAATCTAGGACCTTCCGCGTCTGCCACGTAACGGAAGTGTCCTGGCCGTTCCCACTTAGGATCGATCGGAATTGTTTGGCCATTTACTAACAGCGACTAGCGTCAGACCTGATCGAACTACTTTACGCAGAAACGCCTGGTTTGAAGCGGATTCATGGTGCACTTGGTTCAAGGAGAATGGAAAACGAGAGGGATGCAAGGCTCGACCTCTCTGCCAAAAGGCATAGTCCCATTCCGTTCCCCTAAAACAGCGTGAATCGGGTAATCGGTAATTCCAAGTCATCGTTCTCATTACTTGTTTCGGTGATGTTAATCATCCTTCTGTTCGTCGAAGACTTTGAGAAAAGTTCCCGGCTAACCGGGACCACCCATCCGTAGGACGGACCCATGGTCCATCCTCCGCACTTTCCTCGGTTTGTTTTAGTTATGTAATTACCTACCACATTAGTTTGACATATACAAACAGCTTCTTTGAATTAACCCTGTTATGCATCGGTTCCTTCACGTAATCTTATCACAGGACATAAAGAAAACAATGCCAAACAACTTCTTTATTATCATTTTATCCTTTTATCTTTGAAATACAAGGAGTTCCGCCCGTAGGCATATTCATAATCCGCCCAAAGGCTATCCAGTAATCCACCAGGGATCACTAATCCAAGTTTCCGCCCGTAGACTAGTATGCGGGCCTCGAGATCCAATCCCGAGTCACGTTAGTCTCTTGTGCAGGGCCCGGAAGGCGAGGGATTTACGGCCAGAGCCCCCTCTGGCACCCAAGCGTCCTCCTGCTCCAAGTAGAACTCAACGGAGAGACCTCTCGCGGCGGGTTTGGTCCACGTTCCCGGCGCGGCTAACAACCCCCTTGGTTAGGGTCAGGCAGGCAGTCGGGGGTAACTGAAGCTGCCTCTCCCTTCAGGCTTCAACCTGAAGTATTTAGTTATATTTTCGTCCTTTAGTTCATTGAGCAAACAATGCAAACAGTGCTTTCCAAACTGTTACAAGCACAATCAATTTCCAATGGTCGTTTAGCTGGCAAACTGTTAAGGAGTGACTCCTTTTCTCTGAATGCAACCCGCATTCGATCTGGAATCAATGGTAACTTGGCAAGATTCCTATCATTCTTGGGTTAGGGTCATACCCTACCAATACTTTAGGTTTTGTTGTGGCAGGATCCAGCGACCATGTCGCTTTAGTTTATTGTCTGGTCATTTGCTTCAAGGCAAACACCTAACCTTTCCTTTTCCTTGGCAGTTATCCCCCAAGAAAAGTGAGTAACAGGATGATTACTCATCCTCTTGTAAGTTAAATTCTTTCAATAACTTGCCAACCTCGTTTCGAGAGATGACAAAAACTCTCTTGTGGGCAAATCTCAAGTTTATACAAAGTTGCAGCTTTTTGCACATGTATTGCATCCATTCCAAGGGATTATTCTACCCATTGTTTAGCGTTTTCCGGTCACGGAATTTACCTCCAGCCGAGTAGCAGGGTTTTAGGGTATCCTCCAAACCATTGCTAATTATGTTGGCCCATGGTCCTAGAAATAGGCAACTCCGTCGGAGTTTCATCATTTTGAATGATCCTTGGGATAAAACCTTAGATCATTTTATGCATGATCATCCAATTGCTTCGACATTTCGTGAACGTGTGTAAGATCTTTAGATTTGCGGTTTTTGTCTTGGCAACCAGTGTAAACTAGGTCGAATTACCCTAGATAACATTTGGGATTCCTATCATATCGACTCAATCATGCCCATACGAATCTTTGTGGTTTAGATTACTTTAGTCAACTCAATTATGCTTGTCTTGCGACAAGGATGATCCTTCTAAAGGTAATAACTAAATCTAACGGAGAATAATAATTACCAATACGCGTAAACATGCGATTTATTGCTTCTACGCATCACATGGTTCATGATAACTTTATCTTTCCTTGGTGTAGCAAAACCCGCATGATAATCTAGAAGTTAACTTTTCCTAAGACATACTAGGATTTACATCAATTAATCATGCTTACAACCTTATAGTCTATACTTCCGAATCTTATGCTTTGACGAACCATGCAACCTTTCCTAAATGCGGCTTCTGATGAATGATGTTATCGCATGATGATTATGCGATACGCAACATTCCCTTAGCTATAATGTAGTTAGCAAAGTTTATACCAACTAAAGCTAATGTTAACTTAGTCCATACGATCATTTTCGTACTCTATTATTTCTTTTCGGATAATACTTTATAGTGCTAACCTTTCCTCATGAAATCATTACGAAAAGGATGTTGCCTAACATGCGGCACACGCTTATTCCTACCATGTCTAGGACAAAAGAGAATGCACTTATAAATTCCATTTCTTTGCCTAAGTTTAGACTCATTACTTTGATAAGGTACGAAAACTACATGCAACTAGCCTTCTAAGGTGGATAACTCGTTCAAATTCATGACATATTTCAATCTTGCCTAATGTTCAAGAGATGCTTTATCAAATGTGTTTTTTCCAAAAAATGCAATTTCCTTTATGAGTTAAGCGCGCCTAATCATGCGAGAATAACCCGAAAGAACCTGGACTTGAGGACTCGGGGAGATGTCCACTTGTATATTCGGAGATGAGCCTCCCGCGGTCGCACCTTGTGATCTTTTTGGGGCCATCGTAGACGTAAATTCGACTTCCGATTTGCCTTTGTGGTCTACGGAGTGTCTTGCCTTGGCATGCAACCTTCCGACCTTTGCCTTTCCTCGTAGGCGGAAGATTTCTTTACGGGATGTCGCTTGCGGCAAAAGGGCTTTAAAGACTTATTGCGAAAGCCTTTTTCGAAGGGTCTTGGGGTTCTTTACGGCCTTCACCTCCTCCTCTTCAAAGTCCCGGGGAGGGGTATGAAGGGGTCTTTTTGGAAATGTGGTGGGAAGGGACCTTAAGGAGGCCCCCCCCTTAGAAGCTTCTAAAGGAGCTTGTGAGAAGCTTCTGCTTCTACAGAACCATGGGGGGGGGGGGGGGGTCGTGATCCACGTGGCGGCGGCCTGAGATGGCCGGGGGGTCAGAGCGGCAGCGATGGCGGATCGTGGCGGTGGCTGGCAGACCGGCAGCTAGCGGCGGACTGGGCGACTGTGCGCGGCGGTGTCGGCGACCTCCTCCTGCTGGGTGACCAGCACGGCGACCTCCTCACGCTTTCCCTCCTTCAGCTCCTCTCTCACAGCTTCTCTAGCACACCCCCTTGCTAGGGGGTGTTTATATAGGCATGGGGGGTGGGGAAGAGGGCCTCCACACACGTGGAGGACTCCCCTCATGCAGTCCCCACTTCACTCCTTCTTGGCCATCCCCCCTCCACACTCCCTCTCCTCCAGCCATGCATCGGCTGGGGGAAGGGATAATAATAAAAAAATTTGCCTTGAATTTATCCATTTGCCCTTCCCAAGCGGTCGTTTCCCCGCGGTTTTACGGTCTTCAACCCCGGCCTTTAATTTTCGACGTGGAGACCTCATTTTCGAGCGTGCATGGTGTGGATTAGGTTACCAATAATCACGAAGTAGGGAATACTCTTGCACAGGGTTTACACGGCGTGCGGGAAGTTAATATTTGCGGTACGGGGTACGCGGAAATATTACACATTTCCTAACAGCAGTCGGACCTAAGCGAACTACTTTACGCAGAAACGCTAGGTCCGAAGTGGATTTATGCTGCACTTGGTTCAAGGAGAATGGGAAACGAAAGGGATGCAAAGTTCAACCTCTTTGCCATAAGGCATAGTCCCATTCCGTTCCCCTAAAATAGCGTAAACCGGGTTTAATCATAACTCTAGGTCAACGCTTTTGTTTGTTCATATTCTTTGAAGATCTTCCCACTGTCCATCATGATTTGAGAAAAGTTCCTAGTCAACCGGGACCACCCATCCGTAGGACGGACCTATGGCCCATCCTCCGTACTTTCCTCGGGTTGTTTTAGTTATTTAATTACCTAACACATTAGTTGGACATGTAACAACCAGATTCTTTAATTAATCCGTTAGGCACTGGTTCCTTTACGTAATCTTATCACTTGACATAGAAAAACAATATCAGACAAGTTCCTTATTAACAAGTTATCATATTTATCTTTGAAATAAAAAGAGTCCAGCCCGTACGCTTATCCACAATCCGCCCGAAGGCTATCCAACAATCCACGGGGATCACTATTCCAAGTTTTCGCCCGTAGACTAGTATGCGGGCCTTGAGATCCAATCCCAAGTCACGGTAGCCTCTTGTGCAGGACCTAGAAGGCCAGGGATTTACAGCCAAAGCCCCCCCTGGCACCCAAGCGTCCTCTTGCTCCAAGTAGCGCTCAACGGAGAGACCTCTTGCGGCGGGTTCGGTTCACTTTCCCGGCACGGTCAACAACCCCCTTGGTTAGGGTCAGGCAGGCAGTCGTGGGTAACTGAAGCTGCCTCTCCCTTCGGGACTTCAACCTGAAGTATAGATATCCATTTATCTTTTAATTCATTGATCAAAAAAAGCCAAATAGTCCTCTAAAATCTGTAGCAAGCACAAACATATCCATTGATCGTTTTTGTTGGCAAATTGCTAAGGAATGAATCCTTCCTTTCGAATGCATCCAGCACTCGATTCGGAATGACTTGCAACTTGGCAAGATCCCCTATATCCTGGGTTAGGGTGTATTCTATTAACCCAACTTGGTCAAACCTTAAGTTCATTGGTTACTTCAGTTTATCGACTGGTCTTTAATTTCCAATTAATCTTCCTTACTTAAGAAGGATACTAAGGTATTCATCCTCTTGCAAGTTAACTTGCGTAACGATCCGCCAACCTCATTGCGAGGATTTGGCCATAGCTTTAAGAGTTTTGAAATGCCCAAACACTTCACTTTTCTTTTTCATAAAATACACCTACACTTTTCTGCTATAGTCATAAATAAAAGTGACAAAATAATGACAGCCTCCAATAGATGCAGCTTTAGTAGTCCACACATCAGAGTGGATTAATTCAAATGGCTTCTTACTCTCTTGAACATGTCTAGGAAAAATGTGATCGTGTAGGACCAAGCTCTACACCGGTGAAATCTCCAAGAGAGAGATAATTATATTGCACAAGGAGAGCTCCCATGCCCTTGTCTCCAAGAGAGAGATGACTATATTATGTAAGGAGAACTGTGATGTCCTAAATTTGTATCAATATTATCTAAACTATGTTGCACTCATTGTCGGGCTAGAGATATCTCACTCAAGTTCATGCATGAGAGCACATGGTTAAGCTCTACAACAAGGAGATATCCAAGAGAGAGGTAATGACCTTGCATCAAAGAAACAATGTCACTTAGATTCAAGCATGGGCATAGGGCCAAGCTCTATACCAAGAGATCTCCGAGAGAGAGAGTGATAACTATCTTGCACAATGAGAACTCACATGTCTGGAATCTGTATTGTTATTCTTTAGATATCCCAACCATGAACTTTTGGCTTAAGCATGTTCCATTAGAAGAGGATTGTACACTCTCCATGTTAGACTTGAGTGCATTGCCATACCCTACACCTAGAGAGATCTCCAAGATATAGCTCATATGCTAGGATTGTACCCCTTACACTGAAGAAAAATTATAAGGTGAAGCACAAAAAAGGAAAATGTAAGAAACCTGAATTGATAAATTTGAGATGAGAAGCTAAAGAAGCATGCAAATCAAATGATAGACATTGAGAGGATAGAGGACTAAGCAAAGCTCTATATCCCAAGAGATAGCTTAAATTTGTTACAGATATGGATTTTTGAAGTTCTAATTGAGTCTACATTGAAATCATTGCTTTTGGATTATCTCAATCTACATTGTATTCAAAGCTTAGCATCCGAAGGGATATGGGTTAAATTTATTGCATGTATGGCTAATTACAACTATATGTTTTATTTTATTTTTTGTCTTTATAGAGTTATGATTGTGTCTACATTCTACTCATTGTTTTGGGAGTATCTTAGACTACATTGTATACTTTTTTTTGTAATGTGCCTAAACAAACGGCTTCGAAAATAAAGGCATCAATTACAGAAGAGCCCACTCCAGTGAATTTTGCATCTTTTGATGTGAAGTCTTAGTAAATTGATGTATTTATTGTCAAGAATCGCATGGTGGGGGGACTTGCTTGAGATGCTGCGCCGAACACACACAAAATGCACAAGGAGAAGCTCACTCAAGAGACAAGAAGAGAGATGGAGACCAAAACGTTTTCTTACTGGTTTCTTCTTCTTTTTCCACACCCTTTACAATATACACAAAGTATAGATAAGATACAACATAAAGGAAAGTGGCCTACTAAGTCAAAAAATGCATAACCGACTACACTAGTCGACTGGTGCTATAACTATGCCAACTGTAAATAGGTATAACAACCTGAATATAATAAGTAATGATTCAATGGCCATGTAAGAGTCATAATGACCAGATGTGCTAAGTGTAGACGTGTGGACCCATCTAACTAGGCAGTCCATCATTAATGTCCGCATGTGTTGAGCTTGTCATCTCGACATTTATTCCTTATAGTGAAATTTTCAACAAGCCTCACTTGTTTGTACTAAATGATGAGGACAATGAGCCAAATTGGGATGATATTGGACAAGTAAAGAAAGTTATAATTGGAAGGGTCACTAATGAAGAGGAGTTACCTTGCCTTGATGTCATTGTTGGAAAATTCAATTATCAACTCCTCCCTAAAGTATACAATGTGGAAAAAGTGTGGTAGGATACTGATGATTATATCTTTACTAAGGGATATGAACTTGTATGCCAAGATGAAAGCCCAACCAAGGATGAAATTGTATTAGCATTTGAAGGTATGAAGAAGAAAGCCCCACAGAAGACTATGATAATACCAAAAGGACAATCATCAAAAGCAGGAGATCTAGCACCACCAAAAGGACAATTTTCACAAGCAAGAGGGCTAGCACTTGCGAGCATTTCTCCAACTAAGGATCACAAGCCTTTATTGATACAAAAAGTTTATGAGCAACATGTTGCAAAGCTAAAAAAGAAGTCAAGGGCCTCAAGACATTCCATTTGACCTTAACAAACGATACTCCATTCCAGTAGTAAAATGTAGAGAAGCTCCATATCCCAATACATTTTTAGGCTAAAGGAGTGGGTGTATATAGATTATCCATTGAGCAAGTCTCAATTAGATCCCACACCAACCTTTTCTTATGTATATTGAATGCCAATATATAACATCTCTCGTGAGGAAGTCGTTCCTAGACCAAGATAGTTAGTGAAAGAAGAGGAGTTGGACAATTATTTCTACTACATATTAGGAGGTAACACTCAATTTATGCTACAAGAGTACTCATTAGAATGAATTCATATGAGAATGAGAGTATTAAGTAGCATTACATCAAGCAAACTGCACGTATTGTGGTGGATGCCCCTCCAGAGGTATTGGTTCTTATATCTATCTTATCTAATGAAGAAATGCGAGAGTAGTTGGAGAAACTACCATATAAGAGCACTCTGGAGCACTTGAGATCCCAATGGATAACCTATGGAAGACTTCAAAATCTACACCAAATGTGAGCAAGTCTATTGAAAGTTGCCAATAATGGGATGTAAGTACTCCAAATCAATTATCCTCTCAATTATTGTATTAGAGCTATTGTTTTTTATTTGTGCCACCTTTCAAAGAAAAAAATTGATCCTTTTTTCACTTGTATTATGTAGAAATTTATCAGTATTGTTGAGATGAGCATCGGCTCAAGCTTTCAACAAAAGCTTTCCCACATGGTCATGTGTGAAGAAGGCATCTATAAGACATGGCTCAAAATTCTAGATTAAGCAATGGAAGGGAAATTGGATGGGAAAAAACCAATTACTAGTACTTTTCATTGCTTGGTTGGACTAGTAGATAGTGACATAAAAATGTTATCGACAAAGATTATACAGAAAAAGATATTTCTTACAAAGGGTGTCAAAGATACAGATAATATTGATATAGCTAGCAGGGTGAAGAAGATAAAGCAAGATCAAGTTGTGCAAGTGGAACTACTTCCTATATTCAATACATTTACTAATTAAAAATGTAATAGTTGAAAATAATTATGTAAATAATTTATGATTCAAGACTGTATATATAATCAATTGCTAGAAATGTATGTTGATTGGATTAAATCAAAGATTCAAGTTGGAAGATCAAATATCAAGTTCCCTTCATATGCAAAAACATATGTGAAATGGTTGTTGGTAGATCAAGTGGGTGCAATTAAGGATCTAGAACAAGATCTTAGATGACAAGTATGCATGGCAAGTATCAAAATTAAGGGTAATTTTTTATTGGATAGATGTTTCAAAGTAGAGAGTCTATAATTAGGTATGTGTATAATTGATCAAACCAAGGGGGCCGTGCATCAAGGATGCTAAGGAATTTCTAGTTGTATTTCAAGTTCTTTCAAGTATTGATGCATGTTATAGAGAAAACCTTTACTTTTGGATTTATGAAAATGGAAAGCTTTGTTGTTATGCAATGGTCCTTGAAACAAGGAATCTCGAAGCATCGAATCTTCCTTGGAGTGGCAAGTGTTGGGACCAAAAATGGCTCTAGGACTCTAGCTGAGCCTCCTAAACTCACCTAAAAAATCCCACAACCTCGCAGCAATGAGGAGGAGCGTATGGACAACATAAACTAATCTAACCAAATAATGTGTTTAAAAATACTATTTCTAAATCGTAGTCCAACATGTTGCCGTTTCCAACTCCAAGCAATTGGAGCACCCAAACATAATGGTGTCTAGCATTTTGTATCACACACATAGGGAGTATCCCCCAACTTATCATTGTGGCCCACTACGGCTCTTCTATATCCCAAGGGTTAGCCCCATGATATATTGTTTCAACATAAAGTACATGTGAAATATAGTCCCCTCTTTTAATATTCATTCTAGGAGATAATTCAATCCTTACCAAATGAGGCTCCAAAGGAAACAATAATCTAAACCTACGGCTTAGGGAACCTCGCACTCAACGTGGGTCAATTGTTTGAAAACAAGTACTATGCATCTAGGAGAAAATTGTCATGATACCATCTATAAAATGCGGATGCAAAGTGAATGTCTTGAAGTGCACAAACAAGTAAACTTCTAGATCAAATAGTGTGGATGTGCACAAACAATTCTTTTCATTATTTCATCCTAATGCAGTGTGTCATTGCTAAGCCAGCACCGAAATAATTCATGCTACTACCCTTCTTTAAAGATTCAAAACAAATGAGTCCTATATATCAAGATATGCACAAAATCAGCATTCCACATGATATTCAACTTTCTATAACCCTTTTTCCCCTACCGTTTATGGTTTTGCATTCATTGATAGGTGTAGAGAGTATTTTTTATGTGTTTTTTAAAATGAAAAGCAATAAATGTGTACTATAATATAAAGAATGGGGATAAATTGAGGCTAAACCTCATGACCTAGCCCCATCATAGATTCACAAACATGTTCATAAATTTTTGTAATTTTTTGTACATAAAAGTAAAAATTTTCTATTTTTCTTAAAATTTTCTTGATTTATATATGATTTATTATTGATTTTTAAAATTTTCAAACGTGTAGAGCTTGCATGAATTTACTTGACCTCAAGATCTCAAAGTGATATTTGAAACTTTCTTGGCCTTGAGGCCATGCTTAAGCACATGGCCAAGATATAATGAAGAGAGAGTTGAAACTGTCTTGCTTGTAGGGCCAAGTTCAACCTCAAGGGGGTTTAAACGTATATGTGCTACTTGTATATTGAAATTAAAAAATATTATTTCAAGATAGGGAGAGATTAATTCAATTCTATAATATTGAAGTCTTATGTTGTGCATAATATAAGTGTTGATATGAGATAAACTTCCCAATCCATTGTGATCATTTCTATAACATCGATCACAATGGAGAAATCAATATTAATAGTGGTACTAGATTTGAATAGTTTATTATTCAGGTGTTGTATCCAACCATCACTACTTCACGAATCTATAATGTGTATCCCTAACAATTATCTAGTGCCTTGACTTGGTTGTATGGAATTCTTGAATATCTTGTTAGAAATATTCATATTGGAATCAGGTCAATTGACAATAGCATAATGTTGAATATTTTGCTAGAAAGATTCATATTGGAATCAGGTCAATTGACAATAGCATAATGTTGTGTCAATGGTTAGAAGTCTACAACAGAAAGAAGGCGAAAGGGGCCTGCTTTAGGTTTCTTTGTCGTTTGGAGTAAGGAGCATTATTACAATTTTGAGAGAATGACAATGTATAGACTAGGGAAGCTAGGTGTTGAAGCAATGTTCAAGTCCTTAGCAAAAATGGCTATGAAATTTGGATGTGATGCTAAAGAAACCATCCTTATTGACGATGATCCTTATAAGGGTTGTGTGACACCAAGTGTGAACTACATCTTTCCATCCACTTTTGATATTGAAGAAAAGGAAGATGACATGCTTATAAGGCATTTACTTCCCTACTTGCTTCTTGTGTTGAATGATGCCTCTAATGTGTGAATTGCTATCACAGACAACCAATATGTAAAAATAACTCTATATGAAGGGAAAAATTGGTACAGCTAGGTAGGAGAGGTTGTGTGTGAGCGGGATGATATGAATAATAGATGGTAAAATGAAAATTCTCACAGAAAGAGGTTGTCTCCTATAAATCTCATGGAAGGTAGAACTATAAGTCTAGTTGTAATTGATCAACACATTCTATAGATTCTTCGAAAAGAAATTCATAGAATTTGTAGAATGAGACTTGTCCAATTGATAGGGCTAGCAAAAATGTTGAGTTGCAAAAAAAGAAGTGGGATGAATGCAAAGGTTACAAAGAACTTCTTGGAAAGACTGGTACACCAATATGGATTTAGAAGCTAATCATAGCTAACCATGTAAGTATCTACATATAACAAGTTTATGCCTTTATAACTACTCGATGAGTTTTTAAATTAGTATTAACTATATCATGTCTCAAATTGGTATTAACTATACCATCTTTTGGTTGTGTTTTTAGCTAACACATTCCAACATCATCAGGAGAATGCTCATGGTACGAAGGCACTAATGGAATCAAGCATCTTTAATAAGATACTTGCTATAATTTATCTATAATGTGCCATCAGGCATTATATCATGAATGAATGACTACATGTAAAATTATTATTGGTGATGATACAGATTCTTACAATATTAGTTCCTCTTGTATTTTTCTAAAAGCTTGTACTGTATATTAGTGGAGTAAAGTATTCCTTCATCGAGGGGCTATATAATTGTCTATATTATCCATGTACAAAAATGACAATTATTTGGTATAGTTGAGCCATGGATGATAATAAAGATACTCATGGTTTGGTTTCCTTTGCATTTCTTGTATGGCTTTTATCAATTATTAGTGGAGTAAAGTTTTTTTATATAATAAAGGGATAAATAATTATCCACATCATCCATCATACATGTCTTTGGTTGGGCTCTTAAATCATGTACACATTAATAATGTGCATGTTGTATTTTCTTATATCTCAAAGAGATAGTTGAGGTAATCATTATCACATGGCTCCCAAACAGAAACTCTACCATGGTAGCCAAGCTCTACTTGAGGACATGATAGACCTTTACCCCAAGTAAAACTTCAAAGATATATGGCTAAGTACGACCTCAAAGATATCTTAATGAGAGAGGGTTGGGCTTGAGCATATGACCAAGCTCTACCTCAAAGATATCTCAATGAGAGAGGATTGACATAAGCTTTGAGCACATGGCCAAGCTTTGTTTGATCAAAGAGAGAGTGATAACTCTCTTCCTCACAAGTCAAGTTGAAAACTATCTAGCCCAAGGGTTCAAGCTCTATTTTAAAGGCATCTCAAAGAGAGAGGGTTGATATTTCAATGTGCATAAATACAACACTAAATTTGATATACTTGTTTTCTAGGGACCCAAAGTTTGAATTTATGATTTGGCCACTAAAAATAAGTATTTTTCTTCATATTGCTATCCGAAAATATTATAGGGACTCTAGATCAACTTTTTGGTTCCATAGCAATAGAGGTATGTGACATGTATAGACCAAGTAAAGTAGAGTTGTGGTAGGTTGATGTATGTATATTGCAATTTGAGAACACATATGTATTAGATCCTATAATGTTTGCATCTTTGAGGTACTAATATAAACATTGTAATTTTTAAATCTCACACACTTATTATATAAGTCAAACTTCTAGATTGCAATGGGCTATAGGATTCTAAGGTCGAAGTTTAGTCTTGAGCAACAAAACAGTCTATTAGTCATAGACCCATTAGTGTCACTACCTTTGTGATCATGTCTTGGAGTTGATAGATTTTTTCAACATTATAGTATCAAGAACTTTGATAAGCTAGTTTTTGCTTATAATGATAGGTACTATCATTTTACCTTTAAAATATAAAATATATATCTAAGAGATTGTTAGATGTTGATTCACAAATAATTTGACGTGCATGATTGCACTAATTAAATTACTTTTACTTTAGTGGATCTAATGTGCATGACATAGCAATCATTGGAGTCTTGTTTTAGTGGATCTCTATGAGAAAAGACCTTACATGCTAACTCATTATCAAACACACATAATGAACTTAGAGCATATAAAGTTTTTTACTAGTTTATTGCATACTACTTACATCGAAAGGCATGACATGTTTTGATTTGTTCTCATGAAGAAGACAAAAGAGCACAAGGTATGTTTTGCAAAGCCGACACAATAGCAATAAATTGAATAGAGGCATTGAAGTCTTCTTATCTTACAAGATGAATACAATTTGGGATGCTATTGATAGTTAACAAAACATCATGCTAAGCTTTAAGATAAGCTCAAATATGAACATGGTTTGTTGAAATGCCAGTAGTTAGCCCAATGTCACAAAAAATATATAACTAATATTTTACTTTGTAATGTAGTTGTGTGAAGACAATGCTAAATGCCTTAGCAATAAACGAGGAAATGTCCTACCTTAATGTATAAGTATGTAGTCATTAGAAGATAAAATACCTTACATGCATCTGCATCAAAAAGTAAACAAATTTTGGCACTAAAAATCTAATCTATCACTTAACATATTACATGTTTCTCAACAAAATGATGGTTACTCATGTGGTTGGAGAGCGTCATGAAATACAAAGCTAACGTTAAGTCAGTTTTACTAAACACCTAGAAGAGCTATACAATGTCTTTAGAATCCTTTGGTAAGAAAAGTCATATTATAATCACAAACAAGGATATTCTATTGATTTTCCTGCACATAGTAATCACACACCTGGCGTTGTGACAATTTAGATGATATATACAGAGGAGTTCTTAAGGGATTACGAGTAGTGTATGATTATGAAGATGTCAGTTCAAGTAGGGATTGCAAAAGAGTCATATTCTTCAATCATGAAGTGCTTGACAACAAGGCCACAAGACAGTCTACCATGAGCAAGAAGTTGAAGGCTACAAGATAGTCTACCATGAGTAGGAAACAATCAATACTCCTCTAAGTTGGCATAAAGAAGACCATGTGTAGAAGTCTTACAAGAAAATGTCTATAATAATACATTATTAATTATTATGATCTAGCATGTAGCTCCCTACATATATCTTATGATAGCTAAGTGTATCATATTGAACAAAATATTTTATCAATTTTAAACCATCCATACGATTTAATTATCCATGTCGAATCTTGAATTTGAGTTAGGACGTCAAAGTGTACCCTATTCTAAGGGGACTTGGAAGACCTTCATTGGGTGTATAAATGTGTACCCTATTCTAAGGGGGAGCTTAACCTAAAATAGATCAAAGTATATCGTTAGAAATCTAGTACAATGCTAAAGTAATTTTCATGCCAATTTTGATATGGAAAATGATAACAACACGGTTGGAAATTCATATGATTTGATTATCCATATTGAAACTTGAATCTGAGTCAAGATGCCAAATTGTGCCCATCATCCATGGGTACTTCACAAGCTTTCATTGGGTGTCAATGTGTATCCTATTGTAAGGGGTCTTGACATGAAACATGTCTAATTTTGAAGTGAAAAAATGATAATAATATGATGTCAAAGTGTACAAGTGTACCCTATAGTGAACTACTTTATGCAAAAACGCCAGGTCCAAAGTGAATTCACGCTGCACTTGGTTTAAAGAGAATGGGAAACGAGAAGGATGCAAAGCTCAACCTCTCTGTCATAAGGCATAGTCTCATTCCGTTCCCGTAAAACAGCATAAATCGGTTAAGACATAACTCTAGGTCAATGCTTTTGTTGTTCGTGTCCTTTGATGATCATCCCGCTGTTCTTCGAGAATTGAGAAAAGTTCCCGGCCAACCGGGACCACCCAACCATAGGACGGACCCATGGCCCATCCTCCACACTTTCCTCAATTTGTTTTAGTTATGTAATTATGTAACACATTAATTGGACATGTAACAATCACCTTCTTTAATTAATCTGTTAAGCACTGGTTCCTTCATGCAATCTTATCACGTGACATAGAAAACAATATGAAGCAAGTTCTTTATTAACATATCATCATATTTATCTTTGAAACACAAGGAGTTCCGCCCATAGGCTTTTCCATCATCCGCCCGAAGGCTATCCAGTAATCCACAGGGATCACTTATTCCAAGCTTCCACCCGTAGACTAGTATGCGGGCCTCGAGATCCAATCCCGAGTCATGTTAGCCTCTCGTGTAGGATCCGAAGGTGAGGGATTTACGGCCAGAGCCCCCCCTGGCACCCAAGTGTCCTCTTGCTCCAAGTAGAGCTCAACAGAGAGACCTCTTGCGGCGGGTTCGGTCCACGTTTTCGGTGTGGTCAACAACCCCCTTGGTTAGGGTCAGGCAGGCAGTCGGGGGTAACTGTAGCTGCCTCTTCCTTCAAGCCTTCAACTTGAAGTATAGATATTCATTTAATTTGTAATTCATAAATCAAATAGTGCTCTAAAATCTCTAGCAAGCACAAACATTTACATTAATAGATCTTGTTGTTGGCAAACTGCTAAGGAAGGAATCTTTCCTTTTGAATGCATCTAGCACTCAATCCGGGGTACCTTGCAACTTGGCAAGATTCTTTATACTCTGGGTTAGGGCGTACCCTATTAACCCAACTTGGTCAACCCTAAAGTTCATTGGATACTTTAGTTTCCGGTTTTTAACCTGCCTTACTTAGAAGGATATCAAAGAATACATCCTTTTGCAAGATAACTTGCATAAGGATCCGCCATCCTTGTTGAGGGTATTTAACATTTCTTCATGTGAATCAATCACAAGACCATATGATTTCGTACTTGCTGCGCAAGTCCTGCATCGTATATGCGATGAAACAATCCGTTTCAGTTTCTTTAAGCTAATGTTTGTTAGAACCAGGGTCTCCTTTTATTATTTTCTTTAAGAACCTCAGGGACAAACCCTAGTTCTTTTACGTTAACGATTTATTGACCCTACAATCAGGGAAGGTGGGTAAATATTTAAGGTATAAATGTTTCTTGGATTTTAAATAATTCCCAATGCATATTTCCCAACATAGGTATTTCTAAGTTTATATTAATTCGGTTAACTTTTAGAAGGTAATATCGAGATCACTTCTGCACGATTTGCTATTTATGTGTCAATTGATTTTTCAATCCTAAACTTTATCAATTTGAGGTTAGGTAAATTCAATTAATCTTCATTTTCTCCTTGCAAACAAAAATCGTGCCAAATAAAAAATCTTTTCCTTGCTAAGATATGCAGTTAGCAATGATAACTTCCTAGAGTTTAAGCAACGTAAGAAAACTTTCATGAATTTCACCTTCTATGATGATTCGTTGTAAAAAGAATAGGGGTTAATGGTGCAAGATGCAGCTTTTATTCCTTCAAGATTTAACTGGAATATACTACTTTAGTGGGTAAATAATCTTGCTCATAATTCGTTTCAGTGCATAAGGCTATCTGAAGGAAAACTATGTTTTATACTTTATCCATTTTGCATGTTCAACTAAACTAAATTCCTTCATTGTAAATAACTAGGACAAAATATATCTTATCCCTAACAATTCATCTTGCATGATTGAATTAAAACTGATATAAAACCAAGAAGGAAAAACCTGGTTTTGGGCTGAGATATCCACATGGATACCGGGAGATGACCCTCCCGCAACTACTCCTTGGACTTTCTTAGGCGGCGTGCAGTTGTAATCCTTCGAACATAAAAGTAGCTTTACACTCATTTTTCAGAATTCACCATTGCTTCAATATTCCTCTTCTCTCTTTTGAGTCAAGGAATCGTTAAGGGATTGACCACGAGAAAGGGGTAACAAGACCTTTAAGGTCTTAGCTTCTTCGGAGAGGGAAAGGTTTATAAAGCCTAAAAGAAAAAGGCCCTATAGGGATTTATACAAGTGAAAATGGTGTGTGTGAGTGTGGTTTCAAAAAACATATAAAGGCCTTGGGAGATCTTTGGGCTTGGGGTAAAAGGTATAGGAAGGGGGATTTTTGGAGATGTTTTAGGACACGGAGTAGTAAAGGCTTAGGGATTTAAACCTGGGGTGAAAGGGAAAAGGTGAAGGGCTTATAGCAAAAAAGAGGACATGTGTGCTGGAAGTGTGTGCAATTACAAGAACAATAGGCCAAGGAAGGGAATAAGTCGTCCAAGATAAAAGATTGGAGAAAAATGATGCAATTTACGAATATAAAAATTTTTACTCGATTTTGATCCAAACAAGTTGTAAACATGCATAAAGCAGAAAAAACGAAAATAGTGCAAAAGTATTAGAAAAGCAAAAGCCAAAAGCTGAAAGCAAAAATCCTAATGTGTGTGAGTGTGGATAGAAAACTATATAAGGAGATGATAATGGAGAGTTAAGGGCCTTCCCCCTGATTTCAATTGTACTATGTGAGAGAGGAGAGTGGAGGGTCACATGCTAGAGTGAGCTCTAGTCATGCCAATTCGGAAGTTGGAGCTTTTGGGTGTCAAAGCGTTGAGCATTGGCTCAAGATTGTTAAGGTATGAAAATATATCTCACTTATGCTTTGTTTCGAATTTTTGGTATTTTCATTGTGTGGTTGTGTGATGCTCTACCCGCATACGGGTTTTAAATTTTTGAGCTATAAAAGGCATTGTTTCTAGTCTTGTTTTTTGTGTGGCTTGTGGTGTTTTATCGAATATTTGAATTTTTCAAATTGAGTTGTGTATTCAATAAAGTCCATTACTCCAACCGGCACTCCTTAACGTCTCGTCATCGAGTTGTGAGTGAGGCTTGCTCTCGATCACCGCTCGCGTAACAATGTGGACCTGATTTCCCAAATTCATGGCTACACACATGAGCCTCCGGCCAGAGCCTCCGGCCAGAGCCTCCAACCAGGTGTCCTAGATGCTTCTAATGGGGCCATTTTTTTTGTTGTTGATGTATCCTAAATGAGCCCACATGTAAAGTTTCAAGTTTATCTGATCACCGATCATATTTTTTCTAAAAACTAGATACATTAATGTAAGTTTATGGATTTTTAAAAATTTTAGCTATAAGTTGAAAGTTTCACTTCATTTTACCCATTTGAGTTTTGTGTTTCAAGTTCTCACTCCTAGAAGACATGGCATGCACCAAGTTGATGGAATCCATGCATAGTGGCTCTTCGAGAGATCTGCCATTATCAGAAGACCACACATCTCTTGATACTAAAGGCTACATTCCAAAAGGTGCTACATGACAATGCAGAATTTATTGATTAGAAATAGCAAGAGGCACTTCCCCGATAGTTCAAGTGTGGATTGACATAATCAATGGACTGTCGAGGCCCTCTTTACATTACACAAAGTTGTTGAAGCCTTCCTCATTGACTTGTTCAGTGACTCGGTCTATGGAGCAATGTGCATGCAAGGAGAGTCACCATCACTAACAAGGATCAATGGATATTGAGATTCTTTCGGTAATGGAAGGATAGTCTGGTGTACAAATTGGATATTGTATGTATATGTAGTGAACGCCGGAAGGTCCCCAAGAACAAAGAGCTCTACTTTAAGCTCAAAATTCAAGAGAATAGACTTGCATAACATAAGGCAAAAAGACCAATTGGATACAATCTCCCCCCATGCCTTTTGTGAGCATTCCACAAAGCATGTATTTAATAATTTATTCATCTCCAAGCTCAAAAATAGCCTAGTTTTATAATTAGCATGCTTTATCTTTTGTGTTTACTTTTGTCGAAATAAATAATAAAGCGGTTGGGTGGCCCAAGAGTTTGGCAGTGCCCAAATACAATGTCCACTAATGAATGTTTAAACCGTGCGCCCATGCACATACAAAGTAATAAATATATGTCAAGCACTTCAATAAAAAAGAGCACCAAAATAACTATTAGCTCCACATCTAAGACGCACGCCCATCAACAATGATAATTTCTTCTAAATAACTTGAATGCACGCTATCGTCCATAGCGCTTCCCAATGCCACCGTCGCCTACTCTACACATCAACTAAAGCATTCACAATTGTTAGAAAATAATAAAATTAAACCAACAAAAGTGAATACCTAGCAGTCTTCAACTACAAAATAAATAAATATGTTGGAACTCTTTTCTAACCTTAATTTAATACGAGTGCACACTCTAAACTCATTAACATCCATTAATTTAAATATGTATTTTGTGGAATCACCCACTTGCATATTAAATTAAGGTGACGTCCGAAAAGGATAGGCGTCCCGGTCAGCTTTTTGCACAAAGAATCCGCCTTGTGTGTGAGCCCTAGCAAATAAATATAATTTTACGGGATCAACCGCAAAACCTCATGGAATCCATAGTGGAATATACCTCCTAGCATCATAACCCCAAGGTGAGATAGTAATTGTCCTCAATTGCTATTAGCTCAATGTAGAGCGAGCAGTGAGGGGTAAGCACTTAGGTCACGAGTGTGCATCCATTGAGCCTCTTCAACAGGATGGTTTTTAAACTTTACTAAACATCTAGAATATCTACGGCCAGTTCTCACTACAAGATATAGGCATTATACCAACGTTTAAAGCAACAAAAATATTCATAAAGAAAAATTCCCTTGTCCTTGTAAAAAACATCGGTATTAGCGACACCATAGAACAATCAGTATCAGCATCGCTATTTGTGTCAGTATCAACGTCGCATGATACCGGTGCAAATAGCGACACTGGTAACAATGCTTTGCGATACATATTGCGATGCTGATAACGACGCGTGCAGTAAATTTGCGACACTAATAGCGACGATAACATGGAAAAAAATTAGCTACCTTGCCACAAGTAGCACTATGTGCTTTATTTGGGCCATACAAAATAGTTTCAATAATATGTACAATGCTCGTGTAAATAAAGGTAAAGTGTACTTGAATCATAACACTAATACATGAAATAAATATATGATCATGTAATGAAAGCGATCGGTATAATCATGGCAAGATACTACTACTACATAGAAAATGCCCATAAATCATGTGACCAAAAAAGAAGAGTATGTGAGCTCTAGGGATCCAAGGGTGAGCTATAGATCCTCGCCATCCGAAACCTCCTCCCGCAAAGGAGCATTGAATGGACTTTACAAAAAAAGAAACAACTACACATCAGTCCACCATACAATAATGCATTTTAATTAAACTTAGTAACTACAGACAAGAAAGATGAGTGACTTACAAGGCCGCTGCATCCATACAATTGGTTGATCAATGCAGTGAGACCGTGTCTCTCTATATATCGAGTCTCTAGGTGGGTGGGATTGCGACTTGTAATGGAGTGTTGCAAAGAAAACAAAATACAACTATTAGAAACACGATTGTTAGTACAATGGATATTGTGAAAAAATATGTAAGCAGAAAAAAAGGAAAACTTACAAAGTTCTCCAGATATGTCTTGTGGCTGTCATTCCCAAGATGATGGAATACTCCTGTCTCTAGTCGTGCCCTTGTTGCCTCCCGCTACTGTCTTCAATATCCTAGAGAATCTATAGCCTCCTCCATGAGTCGGTTCTAGTCATCTTCCTCTAGCCACTTGGGCTTTGAGGCCCCACTCCTGAGTGCCTTACGTACGTCCGATCGTCTGTGTGATATGTACGCATGTATGCACTCCATCATCTAGCCTATGGAAAACCTATCTACTACGGTAGGTACCGGAAACTCCTCATGCAAGGATGCTACTATGTAGTCCTTGCTCCCCTCCGGTATGTTCTTTCAATGATCCAAGATGTTGTGCCGAAAAACTTGTTGGCACAACTCTCTCATACAAGCCATCACCCTCCTCCCCTCATCATTCATGATGATGGCTCGTGTCCTATCATCTACAAGGTATCCATACCTCTGTAGGGTATGCCTAAGATGTCTCCTCTCCCACTTGCGACCACGCTCTTGGGAATATCCAAGAGACCCCTGTACATTTGGTGTATCTATGGGGGTAGTATCTCTCAAAGTAGCACCCATAGGAGTGCCACCTATGAACGACTGAGCAAAAGCTGGAGTGACTAGAGAAGATGTCCCCACATGTGTGACAAATCCTACGGGTGATGCAACTCCAACAGAATGACGAGATGGAGACACTGCGTCGGTACCTCCACAACAACCACTTGAGTCACGCTCTCTTGAATTGCCGCGAGAGCGAGGAGTAGCACCTATATCCTGAGCCGACCGCGGGCTCACTATATCCAGCTCTCCGTAGCATCCCCTTGAACCACTCCCTCTATCTGGCCTAAGTCTGGAGCATCGACCTCGTCTCTTGGAAACTGAAGAATCATAGCACACTGAAGTAGATCTAATAGAACCGCCTGATGGTGTCTGAGAGATAGCTCCTGGTCCGCCATATCTCTGAATCAAGCCATTTGATCTGGAGACATACATGTGAAGATCTCCTATAGCTCCTCGTCACTCATCCCCTGACTCATCGTACTGATCTAAATATCCACAAAGGTCACCTGCACAGACAAAAATTGATGTTAGCATAATCAATATAAATCATACAAAGAATGGTAATATAAATCTTAAAAAAATTATCTTACTTAAAATGCATATCTCATGTACCCTTATAAGCGATTCGTCAACGAATTGAGTAAGCGCATGCTCCAAGTATGAAGTACCCTATGGTCCCATGTCAATCTCTTGACACAACTTTGCATATATTGGAAGGTCGATAGACATGTCACCACAAAAGGATGAGTCCACCTCGTTCTCAAAGAATTCTTGGACTCCTATATTTCCATCATTGTTACCTGATTCTGGCTCCTCTACATGCTCCAAGCTTTCGGTGGCCTCCACCCCTTGAAATATTGACCCCTCTATTTGCATACTATCCTCATCTACACTCGGAACATCACTTTGATTATATATCTCTCACACTTTCGGGAATTTGAAGGTATAGCATACCACCATCAAGGTTGTCAAGGGTTTGGATAGAAAATTACCTATTCAAAATCATGTACAAGAGAGATTTAACTTTTGTGACATGTACCATGTCGTATTACAATTTAAAAATATATGAGTTCATACATATACTTACAATGGGTCGACAATACAAACGTGTCACACAAATCCATCCATTTTTTTTCGGAATCTATTTTGAGAAATCTAGATGGACCTTGTTGAACTATTGCTCTAGCTCCTTCAAGTACCACTTTGAACCACTGCGCTTCTTCCCAATATTTCCTAGCTTGCTGTTACCTAGCGAGCCACGTCTCCATGGAGGCATGGTGCAACATACAAAAGCAATTCACTTTCTCCTCCATTGCAGCATCCATTTTTTAATCTATCCCATTTCCAACCACCATATCTCTGGTATGTCTATCATTATCTTTTAGCGACCATAGCATACCGTTGTCTGAATCCACTGTTGGTAGCCATTGTGAAATATGCACTAACACCTCAAACACCAGTCAACGTTCAGCCATGCTACCTTCTGGCTGAGCTCGTTTTCACACAAAGCCTTTCAGGGTTTTCATGAAGCGCTCTAAGAAGAACATTCATTACGCATGGACAGGTCCAACAATCTCCAAGATGTACAAGCATGTGGATTTGTATCATGAGCATGATGGTAGGCAGGTATTTCTCAAAGAGACAGACCAACTCCATTGCTCCCCAGCTTGCGGAGTCAGTAGAGTACGTCTTAATCTCCTTCTGTGAGATCCATTGTACTAAAGTTGAAAATTAGTAAATCACCCCACATAATTATGGAGTAAGACATCTTGTGATTGCGATTGGTTGTACAAACTGCCACAAACGAGAAAGCATTATGAACAACGACTACACTCCAAATAGAAAAATATACAGGCCACTTACAATCCATTTGTAGTACAAACCTGACATATCTTATGCCAATCATGGGATTTTAGCCCTGATAATTGGTCGTCTTTAGAAAACGTGGACCTGAGAGAACACATCATATCCATTAGACTTGACTATTTGCTTCACAATGCACTCTTTTTTAGTGGACAAAACCCAAGGAGCATGAGGTAGCTGCAAGCGAGCATCAGCACTTGACTGCAACCAAAGTGCCTCTATCTTGCCTACCTCTTTCAAATCCATTTGTGTCCCTATAGTGTCTCTCTTTCTTGTGATGTGGTCCCATGTAAGCTACCCATGTTCTTGAAAATATACATCAAACAAGTGGTTGATCTATAAGTGGGTCCAATATGGCAACTCATAGAAAATTGAGAACCGTCGCATTCTGTTTGGATGTGACTCCATGTGGATCATTTTCAGCTCGTAACAGAGTACGCATGTTGTCCAAGAAAACCTTCCCTGAGTTCATTACCCTTTGGCAAGAAAGTAGCGTATCCTTAATATACCATCTTCTTCATGGTTCGTGACCTTCGGGAGTCTAACTGTGGCCCACACAATGGACATGCATGATAACCTGAGATAACCAAACTTGTCCCAACACCTTTATCCACTCAATACAAACTTAAACAAGCTATGATATATACCAACGAGAACGAAAGACAACTTATATGAGCACTCTTCGAATCCCGAAAAGTCATGCATGGTTTGTATGAGAATGGCTCGAATATTGGCGGACCATCAATCATTAAACTTGCTCATATCTTGCACGGTGACCCCCTCCTCCCACAAAATCTTAAGCTCATTGACTAATGGATAAAGATACATGTCCATATTTTTGGCTTTGTAGCAGTCAGGAACGAGCAAGCTAAGGATGAGATGTCCTTTCTGTCAAGAATCGCATGGTGGGGGGACTTGCTCAAGATGCTGTGCCAAATACACAGAATGCACAAGGAGAAACTCACTCAAGAGACAAGAAGAGAGATGGAGGCCAAAACGTTTTCTTGATGGTTTCTTCTTCTTCTTCTGTACACTTTTACAATGTACACAAATTATAGATAAGATACAACATAAAGGAAAGTGGCCTAGTAAGTCAAACAATGCATAATCGACTACACTAGTTGATTGGTGCTATAACTATACCAGCTGTAAATAGGTGTAACAACCTGAATATAATAAGTAATAAGTCAGTGGCCATGTGAGATTCATAATGACCACCGACATGCTAAGTGTAGACGTGTGGACCCATCTAACCAGGTGGTCCATCATTAATGTCCGCATGTGTTGAGCTTGTCATCTCAACACTCCCCCTCAAGCTCAACTACATCTCTGCAACTCCAAGTAAGCTTCGAAACTTTTGAAGCTTCTCTGTACCCAATGCCTTCATGAAGATGTCAGATATCTATGTGCTGACATACACAAATCAATCTCACATGCTAGTACCTTCTCTCTCACAAAGTGGTAGTGTACCTCAATATGTTTTGTCATGTCATGGAACAGAGGGTTCCTAGCCAACTGTATATTGCTCATGCTGTCACAATAAATGACAATTGGACATTCCATCTACAAATCTAAATCAACTAATAACTTTTGTAGCCATACTACCTCACATGTTGCAACAACAGTACCTCTATACTCAGCCTCTATACTCGACAAAGCAACTGTAGATTGCTTTTTGCTGCTCCAAGTAACTACTGCACTACCAAGAGAGAATATGTATCCACTGGTAGATCTTCTATCAGACATACTACCATCCCAATCTGCATCTGTGTATCCAAACACCTGTACATCTGTACCTGGATCATAGAAAAGTCTATAATGTAATGCGGACTTCACATATCTCAATATGTGTCTGACTACATCCAAATGTGGCTTTCTAGGTACTTGCATAAACTGACTCACAAGACCAACAACATAGCTCAAGTCTGGCCTTGTAATGGTCATGTAGATCAAACTCCCCACTATCCTCTTAAACATAGTAGGGTCTTCTATCTCATCCCCAACATCAGCACTCAACTTTACATGCTGCTCCAACGGGACTGAAAGTGGTTTGCCTGCTGTCATACCATACTTGGACAACATATCCAATCCATATTGTCTTTAGGAAAGCCATATACGATCATCACATCTGATCACCTCAATGCCAAGGAAGTACCTTAGCTCACCTAAATCCTTCATCTCAAATTTCTTCTTCAAAAAGTCCTTGACTTTAGCAATTCCACTATCACTATCAACTGTAATAATCAAACCATCCACATAGATGACCATGATGACCAAAGTTGCATCTCCCTTTCTCACATAGAGTGAGTGATCAACATCAAAAACATAAAAGAAAATATTGACAAGATACTCTCTAATCTTGTCAAACCATGCTCTAGGTGCTTGCTTCAGCCCATAGAGAACCTTCTTCAACCTAACACATATGTGGGATGCTCTAAATCTTCATAACATGTTGGCTGATCCATATACACTTCTTTGTGCAAATCACCATGCAAGAAGTAATTCTTCACATCCATTTGTTGCAACCAAATCTTTTAACAGGGCATCTCACCCTGCTAGATATGCGTACCACCGGATCACTCAATGGAGCCTTTACATTATTATGAGCTCTCTGTACACCTGGTGTCCTAACAGAAGGAATACCAAACTCATCATCTAAGCTCTCTGAGCCATTGGAGTCTCCATCAAGAACTGCATCAATGCCATCTGATACTTTATTCTTTTCTTTGTCTTTACATGTAGTGCTGCTACTAGATACACCTGAAGATGTAGAGCTACTCCTTAGTCTCCTACACCAAGGACTACCAGATTATGTCTCTGGTCCACTAAGAGTCCGTGATTCTTGCTTTTGAGCCTACACATGAGTGTCATGATCATCATCATCATCCAATGCATCACCACTAGATACATACCAACTGCTCATTTCATCAAAGATGACATCCCTGCTCACTCTGAACTTACATGTGACAGGGTTATAACAGCGATACCCTTTCTACTCTAAAGAGTATCCAATAAAGACACATTTTTCTGCCTTTAAACCAAGCTTCTTCCATAGCTCATCTGGCACATGAACATATGAAACACAGCCAAATACCTTCAAGTTGTTGAGATGACAAGCTCAACACATGCGGATATTGATGATGGACCGCCTGGTTAGATGGGTCCACACGTCTACACTTAGCACGTCGGTGGTCATTATGATTCTCACATGGCCACTGATTCATTACTTATTATATTCAGGTTGTTACACCTATTTACAACAGCTAGCATAGTTATAGCGCTAGTCGACTAGTGTAGTCGATGATGCATTGTTTGACTTAGTAGGCCACTTTCCTTTATGTTTTATCTTATCTATACTTTGTATACATTGTAAAGTGTGTGGAAGAAGAAGAAGAAACCAGCAAGAAAATGTTTTGCCCTCCATCTCTCTTCTTGTCTCTTAAGTGAGCTTCTCCTTGTGCATTCTGCGTGTATTCGGTGCAGCATCTTAAGCAAGTCCCCCCCACCACGTGATTCTTGACATGGTATCAGAGCCATGCCACTGAGAGAGGCTAATTTCGAAGGTCGAAGTGAAGGAGAAGAAGTAAGGTTTGAGAAAGCAAGCCACGGGTAAGAAGCTCTCCCATTCTTCCACTCTCTCTCTTGGATAGTGCATGTGGAGGCACCGAAAGTAGGGTTGAGCAAAAATCTCAGATTGCAGTGAGATTTGGTGTGCGCAAAGAGTGCAGTTTCAGGGTACACTATGACTTCGACTGTATTGATTGAAAGTGGATACATAGATTACAAATTTTAGATCTGTAAGTTCAAAGGTTTTTACAAGCGAGCAAACACAGGGTTTATCTGTAAACTGGTTCAGATTGGATGTATTGTTGAGCAGACACTGAAAAAGGCTATCTGGTGTATTATTGTGCACTACAGGTCAAGGGTTGCAGAAGATTTGCTTGCTGTTGGTATTAATTTTGTGATAATGGCAAAGAACTGTGGAAGCCCCATCATTGAGAAGCTCGACAAGAACAACTATCCTTCATGGAAGTTCCGTGTCACGAACTTTCTTATTGGAAAATGTCTCTACGAGTTTGTTTCAGGTGAAGAAAAGGAGCCGGAGGTGAGTGATCATCCAATTGCAGAAGAGACAAAGGCACGGAAGGAATGGAATGCAAAAGACAAGAAGGTCGTGTATTGGTTGTTTGCAGTAATTGACAATAATATGGTGGGACACATTAGAAATGCAGAGAATTCATATGCAACTTGGACCATACTTGAAAATATGTTTTCTGTAAATACAAAGGCATGAAAGATTCAACTCAAGCAAGTTTTGAATACATTGAAGAAAGGGAAAATGTCTATCAATGAGTATGCACTGAAGGTAAGGAGCATTGCAGATGCCTTGGTAGCGATTGATGCAATGCCCGATGATGATGATTTGGTGTCGTCTACCTGGGGTGGACTTGACAATGAAAAGGCTTGGAAGTCTTTTGTAACTTCCGTATATGTTAGAAAGCCATTTCCAGATTTCAATGAGTTGGTCTCCCTAATGATCACTGAAGAGATCAACATGCAGAGTGAGACATCTGAAAAAAGTGGCGAACAGGTCCAAGCTTTCTACTCCAGTTCAGGAAGGGGATATGGAAATTTCTCTTCAAGAGGCCGTGGTATAGGACGTGGTAGTGACAACTAGCAAACCAGATTGAATCAGCAATTTGGTGATATACAGGTTTCAGGAGGTCGTGGTAACTTTAGAGGCAAGGGGAGCTTTAGAGGAAGAGGTGGATGGCAGAACAAAGGTTCTAACAACTCTGGTATTGTGTGCCACTACTGTGGCAAAACAGGTCATATTGCAGCCCAATGTTATGCTAAGAAAGATAATACCCGCCGCAGTGGTAAGTTGTAGCAAGGAAACTATGCATCGTCTTCACGACAGGATGAAGATAAAAATGTACGTCTGTTTGTTATGCAGCATATGCTGAATGCTGTTACAGAAAAGGGAACACATGATGATGTTTGGTTTGTTGATTCAGGTGCATCCAATCATATGACCAGCAATGCAGAATGGTTTGGAGAGATGCAGGATTTGCAAAATACAGGTTATGTGCAGATGGGTGATGATTCATGCCACCCAATTTCACACACTGGAAAAGTTCCCTTGTCCTTGCATGATGGTAAGACAAAGAGTCTTTCAGATGTATTACATGTGTCATCTATTACAAAGAACTTGGTGTCAGTCGGTCAAATGGTAGAGCAAGGGTTGCAAGTCAGATTTAATGCAGATGTTTTGCAGATATTGAAATTTGGCACAAACGCATTAGACATGGAAATGTACAAAGGCTAAGATTAATGCAATCCAAAGGGTTGGTTACAGGTTTGCCTACATTTAGAGTTGCAAAATTTCATAAGGTATGCGAAGCATGTCAGTTTGGTAAGCAGGCAAGACAACCCTTTTCACATAATAGAGATCTAAGCAGAAATATCCTTGATATTGTGCATACAGACATTTGGGGGCCTACACAAAATGTATCTCTTGGAGGCAGTTCATACTTTGTCACATTCATTGATGATTGTTCTAGAAAGCTGTGGGTATATTTTATGAAGGAAAAGAGTGAAGCGTTTGAGCACTTTAGAACTTTCAAGAACTTTCAAGGTTGCAGCTGAAAGAGAAATATGCTTGAAAGTAAAGTGCTTGAGGTCAGATGGAGGGGGAGAGTACCTCTCAAATGAGTTCAATGATTTTCTTAGGTCTCATGGGATAAAGAGACAGCTCACATGCAGTATACCCCACAGAAAAATGGTATTGCAGAAAGAAAAAACAGGCATATTGCAGAAGTTGCACGCGCCTTGATGGGTGGCTAAAAAGAATATGCCTAAACATTTTTCGTCTGAGGCTATTCGTATTGCTGTTTATATTATGAACAGAACTTCCACAACTATAATTCATGGGATGACTCCTAAAGAATGTTTTACTGGCAAGAAGCCTGATGTATCGCACTTTAAGGTATTTGGCTGTGTTGCATACATTCATGTGCCAGATGAGCTACGGAAGAAGCTTGATCCAAAGGCAGAAAAATATGTCTTTATTGGATAATCTTTAGAGCAGAAAGGGTATCGCTGTTATAACCCTGTCACATGCTGACATCTTCACGAAGGCATTGGGTACAGAGAAGCTTCAAAATTTTCGAAGCTTACTTGGAGTTGCAGAGATGCAGTTGAGCTTAAGGGGGAGTGTTGAGATGACAAGCTCAACACATGCGGACATTGATGATGGACCGCCCGGTTAGATGGGTCCACACGTCTACACTTAGCACGTCGATGGTCATTATGATTCTCACATAGCCATTGACTCATTACTTATTATATTCAAGTTGTTACATCTATTTATAGCTGGCATAGTTATAGTGCCAGTCGACTATTAATGTAGTCGGTTATGCATTGTTTGACTTAGTAGGCCACTTTCTTTTATGTTGTATCTTATCTATACTTTGTGTACATTGTAAAGTGTGTGGAAGAAGAAGAAGAAACCAGCAAGAAAACGTTTTGGCCTCCATCTCTCTTCTTGTCTCTTGAGTGAGCTTCTCCTTGTGCATTCTGTGTGTGTTCGGCGTGGCATCTTGAGCAAGTCCCCCACCACGCGATTCTTAACACAAGTGCGATACATCACGCTTCTTGCCAGTAAAGCATTCTTCAGAAGTCATTCCATGAACTTCAGCTATGGGAGTTCTATTCATGATAATGTAGACAATAGTATGGACAACCTCAGACCAAATATGTTTGGGCATATTCTTTTTAGCCATTAATTCCCGTGCGACTTCTGCAATATGCCTGTTTTTTCTTTCTACAATACCATTTTGATGTGGGGTATACCTGCATGTGAACTGTCTCTTTATCCCATGAGACCTCAGAAAATCGTTGAACTCATTCGAGAGGTACTCTCCCCCTCCATCTAACCTCAAGCACTTTACTTTCAAGCCTGTTTCTCTTTCAATTGTAACCTTGAAAGTTCTAAAGTGCTCAAACGCTTCACTCTTTTCCTTCATAAAATGTATCCATAGCTTTGTAAAACAATCATCAATGAATGTGACAAAGTATGAACTGCCTCCAAGAGATACATTTTGTGTAGGCCCCCAAATATCTGTATGCACAACATCAATGATATTTCTGCTTACATCTGTAACGTGTCCACTAGAATCATCCCGGACACGTCTTAGCAGTCCATCGGAAAGGATGTCTAGAAAGCTCCGCCCGGCACTCCCATGGAATGTTACGGGACTTGCGATCTAGGTCTTCCCGCGTCTGCCACGTAGCGGAAGTATCCTGGCCGTTCCCACTTAGGATCGACCTGAATTTGGGTTTTCTTGTTTGGTCATTAGCTAGCAACAACTAGCGTCAGATCCGAGCGAACTACTTTACGCAGAAACACCAGGTCCGAAGCGGATTCACGCTGCACTTGGTTCAAGGAGAATGGGAACGAGAGGGATGCAAAACTCAACCTCTCTGCCATAAGGCATAGTCCCATTCCGTTCCCCTAAAACAGCGCAAATTGGGTAAAACATAATTCTAGGTCATTGCTTTCGATGAACCTCCCGCTGCTCTTCGAGATTTTTGAGAAAAGTTCCCGGCTAACCGGGACCACCCATCCGTAGGACGGACCCATGGTCCATCCTCCCCACTTTCCTCGGTTTGTTTTAGTTATGTAATTATCTAACACATTACTTTGACATATAACAATCAGCTTCTTTAATTAACCCTGTTAAGCACTGGTTCCTTCACGTAATCTTATCACGTGACATAGAAAAACAATATTAAACAACTTCTTTATTATCATTTCATCATTTTATCTTTGAAATACAAGGAGTTCCGCCGGTAGGCTTGTCCATAATCCGCCCGAAGGCTATCCAGTAATCCGCCAGGGATCACTATTCCAAGCTTCTTCCCGTAGACTAGTATGCGGGCCTCGAGATCCAATCCCGAGTCACGTTAGCCTCTTGTGCAGGACTCGGAAGGCGAGGGATTTACGGCCAAAGCCCCCCCTAGCACCCAAGCGTCCTCCTGCTCCAAGTAGAGCTCAACGGAAAGACCTCTCGCGGCGGGTTCGGTCCACGTTCCCAGCGCGGTCAACAACCCCCTTGGTTAGGGTCAGGCAGGCAGTCGGGGGTAACTGAAGCTGCCTCTCCCTTCAGGCCTTCAACCTGAAGCATTTAGATATCTTTTCAACCTTTAGTTCCTTGAGCAAACAATGCAAACAGTGCTTTCTAAACTATTACAAGCACAATCAATTTCCAGTGGTCGTTTATTTGGCCAACTGTTAAGGAGTGAATCCTTCTCTCCGAATGCATCCAGCATTCGATCTGGGATCAATTGCGACTTGGCAAGATCCCCAAGGGTTTGTTTGTTCACCCTTTTGTCCTTGGGTTAGGGCCATACCCTGTTAACCCAACTTAACCAATACCTTAGGTTTTATTAATAGTAAATCCTGGCGACCATGTCGCTTCAATTTATTGATTGGTCATTTGCGTCCAGGCAAATACCTAACTTCCCTTTTACTTGGCAATTTTTCCCAAGAAATGTGATATAACAGGATGATTATTCATCCTCTTGTAAGTTAAATTTGCGCAATAACTTGCCAACCTCATTTCAAGAAATGGCAAAACTCTCTTGTGAACAAATCACAAGTCTATGCGATGTTGCAACTTTTTGCACATGTGTTGCATCTATTCCACGGGATCATTTCACCCATTGAACGGCTTATCTCCAGACGAGAAGCAGGGTTTAGGGTGTCTTCTTACCCAACCCATTCCTAATTACACTAGGCCGACCACGGTCCTAGGAATTCCAACTCAATCCGAGTTTCATCATTTGAACGAGTGATCCTTAGGGTAGAAACCTTAGATCGTTTTATGCATGAGGATCCAATTGTCCCTACATTCCATGAATGTGGGTAGGACCTTTGGTTCAAGGGTTCGTCTTGGTAACAAGTGCTTGGAACTAGATCAAGTCCTTAACGTGCTAATCCCTAGTTAGCACTTGGGTTATGTATCGGTTTAGCCATCCTATGCGAATACTTTGCGGTTTAAGTGATTTAGGTATTCGAGTTTACTTGTCTTGCGATAAGGACGAACCATTCCTAGAGATGTTTACTTGATCTAAAAGGGGAAAACTAGTTGCATTTTTGTCACAATTTACGTAAGCACACGATTCATTGCTTCTACGTACGACTAGATTCACAATCCCTAACTTTTCTTGTTAAGGCCAAAAGGCATGTTAAATTTCAGCATAACTTCCATTGATCCAACTAGGACTTGCATTCACGAATCATGCTCACAATTCTTTTTGTCTAAGCTTTAGAATTTCATGCTTTGATATGATATGCGATATTTTCTAAATGCAACTCAATGAAATGAAATTTACGCACGACGAATATGTAACATGCGACTCTTTTCTAAATACAACATTGTTAATGAAGTTCATGTGACATGCAACCTTTAATCCGTTCGACAAACATCTTTGCAAGCAACATGCAATGTCCATTGTTCCATTTTAATGCCGTGCAGCGGGAGTTAACAATTTCCTCATGCGAGTCATAATGAAGGAAGTTATTGACTAAATGCAAGATACTCTTTTCCTTCACGGCCAATGCACTTAACAATTTCCTCTTTAACCCTGGGCAATATGTGTTGTAGACTTCCACTTTGAAAATGCACGACAAGGCAATTGGCGACTAAGTTCATAGGGCGAGTAAGTGATTTACATTTATAACTTTGGAGATACAAACAATCCAATTGCATGATATGCACCAATCCTTATCAATCATTCAAAGAGATAATTTATCAAATGTACTTCTATCACTACCACATGAATTAACGATAAGCGTAAAATGCATTTTCCCTATGGAATTAAGCGTGTTTAAAGCATTTCTTATACGTGGAATTAAATTCATAGAACCTGGGCTTGTGGATCCGCAGTGATGTCCACATGTAAGTTCGGGGAGGAACGTCCCGCAGGTGTGCCTTGCATCTTCTTGGGAGCCATCGTAGACGTGATTATGGACTCCACGGATTCCTTCTAGCCTTTGTTCATGCTCTGCAAGGTTGCGTGTAGGTCGATACCTTTCCTCCTTGCGTAGAAGATGGAGCTACGAGTGTGGGTTTTCAACACCCGGGGTGCAACCCGTGTGCACAAGGCCTAAAGTAGCCTTATCCTTAGAAGGTTCTAAGGGAGCTTCTTCAGCATGTCACAGATGTGACGTGGGAGGAAAAAGGGGGCAATGATTAGAGTAGAGGTCGACGACAGAAAAGGGGGGAAATTAATCATTATAGCGATGATGGCAGGGAGTATGGATGGCAGCCCAACGCCGTAGACGGACCGTGGCACAGCAGGCGGCGGAATGGCGATGGCACTGGCAGAATCGTCTGATCCTTCCCCTTTCCTCACAGCAGCGTTCGGCCTCTCCACTCTAATCGTGCCTTCCAGTGCCTTTTTTTCCTAGTGTGACAGCCTCCTCCCTTCCTCACGGCAGCGTTCCCCACTCTCCTTTCTCTATCCTCCTCCCACTTAACCACAGGGGGGTCACGTGTGAGATGACAACGGCAACAGTAGAGTCGATCCGTCCTCTCTCTCCTTTCTTCTGATCCTCCACACGGTCGCCTCCTCACGGCCCCTCCATCACGGTCGCCCTTCATCACGGTCCCCCTTCATCACGGTCGCCCTTCATCACGGTCACCCTCCATCACGGTCGCCCTTCATCACGGTCGCCCTCCATCACGGTCGCCCTCCCAACTCCCCCGTTAGAGGGGGTTTATATAAGAAAGGGGGGAGAGGACACCCTCCCACGTGGTGGCCTGCATGGCTCATCTCCCCTCCACCTCTCAAGTTCCCTACTTCAGTCCATCCCCTTCCCTCAGCCACGCTTCGGCTGGGGAAAAGAAATAAAAAAGTTTGCACTAATTATGACATTAATCTCTTGACCTCCTCCCAAGAGGGAGTTTACCTATGGTTATGCGGGTTATTTAAACCTCGGTCACGCTTTGCCAATGGAGAGGTCATGATTCCTCGGTCCCGATTTACCAATGCGGAGTACTCCTTTTCTTGCGTACGATCATAAATCAACTACCGGAAATGGAGATAATCTTTTCACAAATTTACGATGTGCGGGAGGTTGGTCTAGTAATATTTCAAACGGAAATATTACAACATCTCTGTCATGTGAAAAGGGTTGTCTTATCTACTTACCAAATTGACATACTTCCCATACCTTATGAAATTTTGCAACTCTAAATGTAGGCAAACCTATAACCAACCCTTTGGATAGCATTAATTTTAGCCTTTGTACATTTGTATGTCCAATGTGTTTGTGCCAAATTTTAATATCTGCAACAACACCTTTTCCTTTAGCATACATAGCAGCATTCATAGTAGGAATTCCAGCATCCAGAGTAAACATACGTCCAACTCTACTTTCCTTTGCAACCAATTTGCACTTGTCATTGAAGTCTTCTACAAAGGAGCCCTTTGCATTAAATCTAACTTGCAGCCCTTGTTCTACCATTTGACCGACTGACACCAAGTTCTTTGTAATAGATGGCATATGTAATACATCTGAAAGACTCTTTGTCTTACCATCATGCAAGGACAAGGGAACTTTTTCAATGTGTGAAATTGGGTGGCATGAATCATCACCCGTCTGCACATAACCTGTATTTTGCAAATCTTGCATCTCTCCAAACCATTATGCATGGCTGGTCACATGATTGGATGCACCTGAATCAACATACCAATTATCATCATGTGTTCCCTTTCCTGTAACAGCATTCAACATATGCTGCATAACAAACATACGTTCATTTTTGTCTTCATTCTATCGTGAAGACGATGCATAGTTTCCTTGCTGCAACTTACCACTGCGAATATCATCTTTCTTAGCATAACATTAGGCTGCAATATGACCTGTTTTGCTACAGTAGTGACACATAATACCAAAGTTGTTAGAACCTCTGTTCTATCATCCACCTCTTCCTCTAAAGCTCCCTCTGCCTCTAAAGTTACCACGACCTCCTGAAACTCGCATATCGCCAAATTGCTGATTCAATCTGTTTTGCTAGTTGTCACTACCACGTTCTATACCACGGCCTCTTGAAGAGGACCTGGCGCGTCTCCTTCCTGAATTGGAGTAGAAAGCTTGGACCTATTCACCACTTTTTTCAGATGTCTCACTCTGCATGTTGATCTCTTCAGTGATCATAAGAGAGACCAACTCATCAAAATCTGGAAATGGCTTTCTAACATATGCGGAAGTTACAAAAGACTTCCAAGCCTTTTCATTGTTAAGTCCACCCAAGGTGGAGGATACCAAATCATCATCATCGCGCATTGCATCAATCACTGCCAAGGCATCTGCAATGCTCCTTACCTTGAGTGCATACTCATTGATAAACATCTTCCCTTTCTTCAATGTATTCAACTCTTGCTTTAGTTGAATTTTTCGTGCCTTTGTATTTACGGAAAACATACTTTCTAGTATGGTCCAAGCTGTATATGAATTCTCTGCATTTCTAATATGTGTTACCATATTATTGTCAATTACTGTAGAGAGTCAATACATGATCTTTTTATCTTTTGCATTCCATTTCTTTCGTGCCTTTGTCTCTTCTGCAGTTGGAGGACCACTCACCTCCAGCTCCTTTTCTTCACCTGAAACAAACCTGTAGAGGCCTTTTCCAATAAGGAAGTTCGTGACATGGAACTTCCATGAAGGTTAGTTGTTTTTGTCGAGCTTCTCAATGATGGGGTTTCCACTATTCTGTACCATTGTCACAAAACTAATACCAAACAGTAAGCAAATCTTCTGCAACCCTCGACCTTTAGTGCACAGCAATACACCAAACAACCTTTTCCACTATCTGCTCAACAATATATACAATCTGCAACCAGTATGCAAATAAACCTTGTGTTTATTCACTGGTAAACACCTTTGAACTTACAAGTCTGAAATCTATAACCTGTGCACCTGTATACAGTAGACACAGTTGAAATTGCAGGGTATCTCGAATTGCTGGCCGCAACCTTGCGAGTCTAAAATGGGACCTGAAATGACCTTGGATGGCCAAAATAGCGCTGGCCAGCCCTAAAGGGCTAATCTACAGAGTAACACTGCTCTTCGCGCACACCAAATCTCACTGCAATCTGAGATTTTTGCTCTACCCTTCTTCCGGTGCCCCCACAGGCACTGTCCAAGAGAAGAAGTAGAGAATGGAAGAGCTTCTTACTTGTTGCTTGCTTGCTCGAATCCTTGGCTCCTCTCCTTTGCTTTAGCCTTCAAAACTAGCCTCAATCACTGGTATAGCTTTGATACAATGTCAAGAATTGCGTGGTGGGAAAATTTGCTCAAGATGCTCCACACACCGAACACACACAGAATGCACAAGGAGAAGCTCACTCAAGAGACAAGAAGAGAGATGGAGGCCAAAACGTTTTCTTGCTGGTTTCTTCTTCTTCTTCCACACACTTTTACAATGTACACAAAGTATAGATAAGATACAACATAAAGGAAAGAGGCCTACTAAGTCAAACAATGCATAACCGACTACATTAGTCAACTGGTGCTATAACTGTGCTAGCTATAAATAGTCATCTCAATACTTTCTTCATAGAAAGACATGGATGGATATTATATTTGACAAGGACTGTAGGCCACACACTATAAGAAGTTGAGCACAGACCGAATGGATTCATGCCATCCATAGCAAGACCAAGCCAAAGATTCCTTGGCTCTTGGGCAAAGCCTAGGAAGGTAGAGTAAATGTGGCTCCATGCGCATGAATCTATTGATATTTGTTGAACTTCATCTGTGGATCTATTCTACACATGCCACGTTGTCAAGCTTGCCATGCCAGACATACGAAACATGTGGTTTATACAGGGCATAAGCAAAAAGTGTCTAAGAACTTTTTGAGGGATAGTTTGTCCTTGCAGGTCCTGTCTATACCTGTGAGCACCACACTTTGAACATGTCTCCATAGTCTCGCATATTCTCCTCGAAATAGTATGGAATTATTGATACATACATGGATGCTATTGTAGTCCATGCCAAGCTTTCGTAAAACATGTGGTGCATCATCATGAGACTCAGGCATGGTATTTGCAAGTGGTAATATATGATACTTCAGTAACCTGAAAAAAAAATCATAAAACACCTTGAAGAAGCATAAATGTTTTGTATGATAGTGCTGAAAAGAAATCAACAAAGCGTATGTACAACATTAGGGTAAAAAACGCTTCAAAAAATGCACTTTTGTTAATCACAGGATTAAGGAAAGGGCCAAAGAGAGTTCGCTACGTGTGCAAGAATATGATATTCTTGTCTCCTCTTTTTTAGAGATAATGGAGTCCATTTCGTGATTCTCTCTTCTTTTTTAGCCAAAACCCCTAAAGTCTGATATGTTTTGGAGTCCCAAAGACGTTATTTACTTACAAATCTGACAAAATACGTGATAGAGATGTGATGAAATTAATAATGAGTTTTTTGAAAGTTGGGAGATCTTTCAATATTTTTTTTGGTGCCCAATACATACTCATTTGTGTTCTTGGCGCTACTTTTTAGTTCATTCACCCCTCTTTGAGCTTCTTTCTCTGCGCTTTCATTCTTTTCATGGCTTCTGTAATGTGTCCACTAGAATCATCCATGATACTTCTTAGCAGTCCATCGGAAAGGATGTCTAGAAAGCTCCGCCCGGCATTCCGATGGAATGTTACGGGATTTGCGATCTAGGTCTTCCCGCGTCTGCCACATAGCGGAAGTATCCTGGCCATTCCCACTTAGGATCGACCTGAATCAAGGTTATCCTGATTGGTCATTATCCAACAGCAACTAGCGTCGGACCCAAGCATACTACTTTACGCAGAAACGCCAGATCCGAAGCGGATTTACGCTGCACTTGGTTCAAGGAGAATGGGAAATGAGGGGGATGCAAAGCTCAACCTCTCTGCCATAAGGCATAGTCCCATTCCGTTCCCCTAAAACAACATAAATCGGTTAAGACATAACTCTAGGTCATTGCTTTCGTTATTCGTTTTGATGATGATGATCATCCCGCTGTTCTTCGAGATTTTTTAGAAAAGCTCCCGGCTAACTGGGACCACCCAATTGTAGGACGGACCTATGGCCTATCCTCCGCACTTTCCTCGGTTTATTTTAGTTATGTAATTATCTAACACATTAATTTTGACATGTAACAATCAGCTTCTTTAATTAATCCATTAATCACTGGTTCCTTCATGTAATCTTATCACGTGACATAGAAAAACAATATCAAACAAATTCTTTATTATCATTTCATCATTTTATCTTTGAAATACAAGGAGTTCCACCCGTAGGCTTGTCCATAATCCGCCCGAAGGCTATCCAGTAATCCACAGGGATCACTATTCCAAGCTTCCACCCGTAAACTAGTATGCGGGCCTCGAGATCCAATCCTGAGTTACGTTAACCTCTTGTGCAGGACCCAGAAGGCGAGGGATTTAAGGCGACAGCCCCCCCTGGCACCCAAGCGTCCTCCTGCTCCAAGTAGAACTCAACGGAGAGACCTCTCGCGGCAGGTTCGATCCACGTTCTTGACGCAGTCAACAACCCCCTTGGTTAGGGTCAGGCAGGTAGTCGGGGGTAACTGAAGCTGCCTCTTCCTTCAGGCCTTCAACCTAAAGCATTAGATATCTTTTCATCCTTTAGTTCCTTGAGCAAACAATGCAAACAATGCTTTCTAAACTGTTACAAGCACAATCAATTCCAGTGGTCGTTTATTTGGCCAATTGCTAAGGAGTGAATCTTTCTCTCCGAATGCATCCAGCACTTGATCCAGGATCAATTGCGACTTGGCAAGATCCCCAAGGGTTTGTTTATTAGCCCTTATGTCCTTGGGTTAGGGCCGTACCCTAATAACCCAGCTTTAACGAATACCTTAAGTTCTATTGGCAGTAAATATGTTATTCCAATTTACTGATTGGTCTTTTGCTCCCAAGCAATTATCTAATCCACTTATCTGGGTCACCTTTCCCAAGAAAGGTGTTATATTAGGATGACCACTCATCCTCTTGCAAGATAAACTTGCGCAAGAATTTTCCAATCTCATTTCGAGGAATTAGTCACTCCCTTGTGGACAACCCACAAGGTCATGCAACTCTGTAATTTGTTGCACAAGTGTCGCATCTAATCTATGGGACTATTTTTCCCATCAAATGTCGTCTTCTAATCACGAAGTCATGATTAATAGGAAATAGGGTTAGGGTGTCCTCATATCTAATCCATTTATGATTGCACTAGGCCAACCTTGTCAGTCCTAAGGTTGCAATTGAAACCGAGTTTCATCCTTTTAGTGAGCGACCCTTAGGGTAACAAACCCTAGATAGTTCTCGCAAGTATGTCCTATTTTCACTACATTCCGTGAATGTGGGCAAGTCTTTAGGGTATGAGAGTTTCAACTTGGCAATAGGAACAACTAGGTTACGTCCTCAACGTTTTAAATCCTAGTTAGCACTTGGGATATGTTTGCTTTGATTTAACCATTTCCAAGCAAATCCCTCACGGTTTAGGTGTTTAGGGTGAACTAATCTACTTGTCTCTTCTTGAAGATTTTTACGATACCATTCTCATAATCACATGATTCATTGCCTACATATGATTAGATTTACCAACCCTAACTTTCTTGGTTAAGATCAAGGCATAGGTTAAGTTATGACATAATTTTCATTGATCCTTCTAAACATGCATTTCATGATTTATGCTGCTAGGCTTTTGGGGTTTATGTTAAAATGGACCATGCAGCCTTTTCCTAATTTTATTTCTGAATGAATTATTCGTAGGCTAAATGAGAAATACACCAACTTTTGTAACTACTTACTAATTGATTGAGATTCATGCAACAAAAAAAAAAACTAGAGTTAACTTATTCCAATTTACAATCCATGCCACACGCAAATTTCTAGAATTATTTCTAGGCTCTTCTATCTTCTACGGGATTAATGACTTTCCCTAATGAATCATTCAATGAAAATTTGTCTAAAAATGCAACATGGGATTAATCTTTCCATGCTTAATCAAAGGTGCACTTTAACAATTTTTAACCTTATAAGGATAGGCAATAGGTGTTCTAGGCCATCACTTTGATAAGCACACAAGGGAAACTACTAATAAGGTCGTGTGATGCATAGATAATTTACGTTACTTTGTTCATCATGTTGGAAATACCAATGACCACTTCATGTCATGAGCTAATTATTTCAATTGTCAATCTATTTCCAATTGCATCTAACTAGGCTAGGTAAATTTGACATGCGTAGGTGCTTCCTAGTCCATGAATTTATCGTGCATAATGCCTTACTTTTGCGACGAATCAAAAAATAGTAAATACCTAGAATTGTGGGCTCAGGGAGATATCCACATGAATGTTAGGAGAAGAACCTCCCGCGTAGGCCCGACTTGCAACCTCTTGGGCCATTGTGGGCATAATTTCGGACTTCCAGGTTGCCTTTGTCTTTACACTATTCGGTGAATTTTCTCACCTTGGTATGCAGCCTCAAGATATTTACCTTTCTCCCTCGTATGCAGGAGATGCCTTCGCGGAACTTCGGATCTTTAAAAGGTTGGACTTGTGAGACTTGGGCTTTTAGAGGGGCTTGGATGGAACCCCACGAAAAAGGGGGGTTCTAAATGGACTTAGTGGATTTGAAAAATGGGGGAAAAGGGGGTGTAAAAGACTGCTTGAGGAGGGTTAAATACCAGGGGGGAAAGGGTTGTTAAACCCACTTGAAAGGGAAAAAGGAAAGGCCCACGGGAAAGGGGCTTTGGAACCCGGGGGGGAAAAGGGGTTTAAAACCTGCTAGTGTGGCTTTAAGTGAATCCATGAAAAGGGTTTATGACTGGGTAAATGGATTTTGGGGGATGCAAGGGGGGGAAAAGGTTAATTCCCAAGGATGCAAAGGAAAGGCCTTAATTCCGAGGGTGTAAAAACCCCTTTGTAGGGCCAATGAAAAAGGGGTTTTAATCTTGGCTATTGCGGATCCACAAGAAGGGGAAAAGAGAACCCGGCTATGGTGTCTTTTGGGAAAACCAAGGGCCGAAAGGGTTTAGATTCCGGGGGATATAAGGGGAGAAAAAGGGCTTAAGCTCCAAGGGAAAAGGGGTGTAAAATATTGCTTTGGGAAGGAAAATAAAAGGGGATTTTAAAATATCCCAGGGTTTAAATGGCAATAGGAAAGGGGGTTAGGTGGAAATAGCAAGGGAATGGGTGCTTAAATCTTGGGGGTATAAAACCCACTTAGAGAAGGGCCTAGGAAAGCCCACAGGAAGGGGGGACTTCCTAAGGCCCTTAGAAGCTTCCAAAGAAGATTCTTGGAAGCTTCTGTGGCCCACGTGGAGGAAGAGGAGACGATGTGCAATGATGTCTGATGGCGGACAACAGCGATGGTGGCAGCGTGGCAGCAGGCTAGCGTCCCTGTGCGGAATTCTTCTCCCCTTAGCTGGCGGCATCCGATCTTAGCTCCCCCTCTCCTTCTCTCGGCCTGGCGATGTTCTGGCCCTACTCTACGGCAGGGCCCTCCTCCACAGCAGCATTGTGGCTCCCCAATCGGCCGCAGATGGCGCAGCCAACACTCAATGCCCTGTCGCACATATGTCTCTTTCTCACACCCTCACTCCCCTTACTCCTCCCTCTCGTCTTACTCACCCCTCCCTTCTGGCAGCGGCTCAAGACGATAGCTCAACCTTCTCCATCTCTCTCTTACTAGGCCTGGCAGCGTCCCCTCCTCTCGTCCAGCCCCCCCTTCTTCCTCACATAGCCATGGTTTTTATAGGTAGAGGGAGAGGTACCTCCCTCCCTCCACGCGGCCTGGCTGCATGGCATTCACCCCTTGTACGAGTTCCACGCCACTCTCCCTCTCCTCCAGTATGACCGTCGGCTGGGGAGAGGGGATAATTTCGAAACAAAAATTACCATAATTCCAACAATTATCCTTTTGGCCTCCTACCAAGAGGAGGTTCTTATGAAGAACGCGGGTTAGGAATCAGAAATATTACATTCTCTCCCCCTTGGAGGAATCGAGATGTCCTCATCTTGAGATAAACTGGGGATATTGATGTTTGAGAGTGCTTTCATCTACCCAAGTGGCATCCTCTTCGAGATAATCTCTCCACTAGACGAGGCATTCTCTCAAGGTTCTGGATCTCAGTTGTCTCTCTCTAACATCTAAGATCCTGTCATGCCGTAGTTCAAGGAATCCTTGACTAGGCATTACAACTTGTTGGCCATCAAGAACATGGTTAGGATTTGGTATATACTTCTTCAATAGACTAATATGGAATACATTATGAACCCTTAGGTTCTCAGGGAGTTGCAGTCTATACGCATTAGATCCTAAGCACTTGAGGATCTTGTATGGTCCACAATACCTTGGACTTAGCTTCTTGCAATCTCCTAAGGATAGAGAACTCTTCTTTGGGCATACGTGAATGAAGACCATGTCTCCTTCCTCAAATATTCTATCTTGACACTTCAAATCCGCGTATGCCTTCTGTCTATCCTTTGCAACTGTCCCTCCCTCCACGCGGCCTGCCTGCATGGCATTCACCCCTTGTACGAGTTCCACGCCACTCTCCCTCTCCTCCAGCATGACCGTCGACTGGGGAGAGGGGATAATTTTGAAACAAAAATTACCATAATTCCAACAATTATCCTTTTGGCCTCCTACTAAGAGGAGGTTCTTATGAAGAACGCGTGTTAGGAATCAGAAATATTACAGCTTCCTCTAGGTGCCCTTCTCGTTTAATACACTCTTGCACAGTCTATAGCCAGGGAGCAGATGGAAATTGGGAGCCCAAAACCTTTACTGTAAATGATTGGGTTCCCATGCTGCCATCTTGCAAGGGTTCTCATAAGGTGAAAAGAAGAAAACAAGATGATATAAAAAATCACTAGAAGGGACGTATCATTGCCTTCAAAATTATGCCCGAAGGCTGGTTTGTCAAGGTGCAACATTTTTACATGGCCAAGGATATGCACTTGCCTCCAACCGAACGTGTTCCCCAACAAACACATTGTAAGTTATTAGTTGAATAACGTATATAATTATTTTCCATTTAGGCAAGTTCTAACAAACGGTTCGTCATTGTAGATATCTTTCTGTCAACAAGTATTGAATGGCAACCTGTGGAAAGCCTAAGTGGGACTTTCCATGCCATTCATAAGGTATTGGCAAACATTATTTATGCTGATCAAACTGTGTCTTTTTTTAGTGAATGCAAGGTTTTTATATATTATGCACAGTATGTGGTTCCCTCTAAAGCGGATAGGTATGGGAATATCGAAGATTTTCCATTGCCAAGTCTTTCATCTCTAAACTGGGAGATTCCTAACAAGGTAACTATGCAGAGTTTCAAATTCAAAATATCTCAGGATATTAAAAAGTCCATGATAGCTGGAAGGATCTCAAGACGAATACATTTATCATGGTTTGTACCCCTCCATATCTTTGTGGCTTGCTTCAAAACAACAAATTTACAAAGAACGAAGGTATCCTGGCTAAGTAGAAAATTTTCGGAAGAGGATTTGGACAACACTATAGGGATGCTTTGGAAATCTAGAGAGTGCGACCATAAGGGTGATATCTTGAGGTGCAATGCATGTCCTCAATCCTTGGCTTTGGCTTACAGTATCCCTCGCCAAACTCTTGCTTTGGGCTTTGATTATAGGAGATACAAACTAAGATTGGGTATTTGGGTTCCCTTGGATTCCGATACAGATTACACACCATATAAACTTGCGGTGCACGTTTTGCCGCATGAAGAAGTAAAGAAGGTGAATGTTACTTCTAATTGGAGTCTCAAAGATGTGAGGGATACCTTGGAATTGCTAGACAATACATCCCCTAGATATAAGTTCAAAGTGAATGGCGTAACAATTGGTAAAAGAGCCGAGCGCTCTTTCTTTTGTATGAGTTGTTTGTCTCCCACAATTGTGAGTTTTGAGTCTTGAGAATGAAAACTTTGCAGGAATTTATCTTAATAGACTGTCCTTAAAATATTTTTTAGTGGGAACTCATAAGCTATCATGAAGCAAGTTGCCTTTCGATGTAATATTTCCATGTACCGTACCGTAAATATTACTTCCCACACGCCGTGCAAACCCTGTGCAAGGGTATCTCTCGCATTGAAATTTATTGGCAGTATAATATGTGACCCACACACGTGAAATAGGGTCCTCTGCAATGGTAAATCAAAACTGGGAGTTCAAAACCGCAAGCCGCACGAAAACACCCTCTTGGGAGGGACAATTTTAATTGAATTAGTGCAATTTTTTTTTACTATTATCCCTTCCCCCAGCCGATGCATGGCTGGAGGAGAGGGAGTGTGGAGGGGGGGGATGGCCAAGTGAAGATTGCATGGGGAAGCTCTCCACGTGGGTGGAGACCCTCTTCCCCACCCCCAAGGCCTATAAAAACACTCCCCATCAAAGGGGGTGTGTGAAGGAGAGGAGACTGTGGAGGGAGGAAAGAAGGAAGGCCGTCGGGATGTGAGGGAGAGGGAGAAGCTGTGTGAAGGAAGGAAGGCCGCCACCGTGCTGGTCGCCGCCAGCACCGCCGCCAGTCTAGCCGCCAGCCGTTGCTGCTGCCCCAGTCCGTCCTGGCCGCCAGGCCGCTGTCGCTGCCGCCATCCGTCCGCCACAGCTGCCAGGCAGCTTCCACCCGCCGCCACGCTGTTCACGATCTTTCCCCCCACGTGGTTCAGTGAAGCAAGAAGCTTCTTAGAAGCTTCTTTGGAAGCTTCTAAGAGGGGCCTCCTTAAAGGCCCTTCCCACCATTTTTCCAAAGGCCTTCCCAAAGACCCTTTTCCGCCACTTTTCCAAGAAGATCCATTAATACCCCTTCCCGAATTTTGGAAGAGGGGACCGTGAAGCCATAAAGACCCCGCATGACCCATCGAAAAGGTCCGCAAGAAGATTTTAAGCCGCTAGCCGTCCGAGGGTAAATTCCGCGCCAATTCGAGTTTTCTTGAAGACTCCTAAGCTTTCGTCGCAAGCACCATCCCGAAGAGGAATTTCCCCCGCATACAAGGATAAAGGCAGAGGTCGGAAGGCCGTATTCCGAGAGCCGTCACTCCTGGACCACAAAGGCAAATCAGAAGTCGAATTTACGACTACGATGGCCCCAAAACGATCACAAGGTGCGACCGCGGGAGGCTCATCTCCGAACGTGCAAGTGGACATCTCCCCGACTCCACAAGTCCAGGTTCTTCCGAGTTAATTCCGCATAAGGAAATGATTAGACGCGCTTAGCGCATAAAAAGTAATTGCATTTTTACGATTAATACGCATACGGAAATTGGAAAGAAATACATCTCTTGAACATTAGGTAAGATTGAAATTGTCATGAATTTGAACGATTAGAAGGTTAGATGCATGTAGTTTTGGTACCATTTCAAGGCAATGAGTCTAAACCTAGGCAAAGAAATGGAATTTATAAGTGCATTATCTTCGTCCTAGATATGCTAGAAATAAGCGTATACTGCACATTAGGTAACATACTTCTCGTAATGATTTCATAGAAAAAAGGTTAGCATCATAAGGTATCATTCGGAAAGAATTAATAGAGTACTAAAGTGTACGTATGGACTTGCAAATAGCTTGTAAGACCTAGTAGATCCTAGGGAAGTTAGCGTACAGTTTAACAAACATTTTACCTTACCAAGGAAAGATAAAGTTATCATGGACCATGTGTTGCGTGAAAACAATAAACCGCATGCTTATGCGTATTGGTGGAATTGTATCTTTTGTTCTCCATTAGATTTAGTTTACTACTTTAGAAAGATCATCCTTGTCGCAAGACAAGCATAATTGAATTGACTAAATAATCTAAACCACAAGGATTCGTGGGACATGATTGAGTCAATATAATAGGAATCCTAAGTGTTAACTAGGGTTTAGTACAATAATAATTCGACCTAGCTTTAGACGGAAACCGTGAATCTAAAGATCCTACACACGTTCACAAATTGGCGAAACAATTAGATGTTCATGCTTGAAATGATCTAAGGTTTTATCCTAAGGATCATGACGAAACTCCGACGGAGTTGCATATTTCTAGAACCATGGACTAACATAATTAGGGATGATTTGAAGGATACCCAATAAAACCCTGTTACTCGATGGAGGTAAACTCCGTGATCGGGAAACGCTTAGTAATGGATAGAAGGATTCCGTGGAATAGATGCAATAATTGTGCACAAAGCCGCAACATTGTATAGTCTTGGAATTTGTCCACAATAGAGTTTTTGTCATCTCTCGAAAATGAGGTTGGCAAGTTATTGAAAGAATTTAACTTACAAGAGGATGTCTAATCATCCTGTTACTCACTTTTGGAATAATTTGCCAAGGAAAAGGAAAGTTAAGTATTTGCCTTGGGCAAATGACCAGACTATAAACCAAAGCGACATGGTCGCTGGAACCTACTACAACTAAACACTAAAGTATGGGTAGGGTATGACCCTAACCCAAGAATGATAGGAATCTTGCCAAGTTGCAATTGATTCCGGAACGAATGCGGATTGCATTCGGAGGAAAGGAGTCATTCCTTAACAGTTTGCCAGCTAAAAGACCACTGAAATTGATTGTGCTTGTAACAGTTTAGAAAGGACTGTTTGCATTGTTTGCTCAATGAACTAAAGGATGAAAATATATCTAAAGCTTCAGGTTGGTGCCTGAGAGGCAGCTTCAGTTACCCCCGACTGCCTGCCTGACCCTAACCAAGGGGGTTGTGAACCTCGCCGGGAACGTGGACCGAACCCGCCGTGAGAGGTCTCTCCGTTGAGTTCTGCTTGGAGCAGGAGGACGCTTGGGTGCCAGAGGGGGCTCTGGCCGTAAATCCCTCGCCTTCCGGGCCCTGCACAAGAGACTAACGTGACTCGGGATTGGATCTCGAGGCCCGCATACTAGTCTACGGGCGGAAACTTGGATTAGTAATCACTGAAGGATTACTGGATAGCCTTCGGGCGGATTATGAATACGCCTACGGGCGGGAACTCCTTGTATTGCAAAGATAAAAGGATTAAATGATAACAAAGAAGTTGTTTGACATTGTTTTCTTTATGTCCTGTGATAAGATTACGTGAAGGAACCAGTGCTTAACAGGGTTAATCAAGGAAGCTGTTTGTATATGTCAAACTAGTGTGGTAGGTAATTACATAACTAAAACAAACCGAGGAAAGTGCGGAGGATGGACCATGGGTCCGTCCTACGGAAGGGTGGTCCCGGTTAGCCGGGAACTTTTCTCAAGATCTTCGATGGACAGAGGATGATCGTCATCACCAAAACAAGCAAGGAGAACAATGACTTGGAAGTACCGATTACCCGATTCAGGCTGTTTTAGGGGAACGGAATGGGACTATGCCTTTTGGCAGAGAGGTCGAGCCTTGCATCCCTCTCGTTTCCCATTCTCCTTGAACCAAGTGCAGCATGAATCCGCTTCAGACAAGGCGTTCTGCGTAAAGTAGTTCGATCAGGTCTGACGCTAGTCGCTGTTAGTAAATGACCAACAATTCCAGCCGATCCTAAGTGGGAACGGCCAGGACGCTTCCGTTACGTGGCAGACGCGGAAAGTCCTAGATGACAAAACCCGCAACATTCCATGGGAGTGCCGGGTGGAGTTTTCTAGACAACCTTTCCGATGGACTGCTAAGACGTGTCCTAGAGGGTTCTAGTGGACACGTTACATTCGAATGCATATAAATAAAATGTACATTATATTCGATTTATAAGTGTAAATTTTCATTATATCATGAGGTACAAAAATGTCATATAAATGTACAAAGCCAAAATAATAAGGCTCATGTATGCTTATGTTTGCTCTTTTGATTCTTTATCTGCTGCCTTCTCCTTTGTTGGCTTTATGGCTTCTTTATCGATTTCTTCAAACATTTTTTTTCTCACAGGACCTTTCTTTGATTGTTGAAAGAATTTCACCTTTACAGGTAGTCTCTTTTCTTGGGGTTTAAGAGGGGATGGATCAAATTTCAGAGGAGAAAGCATTGGCATTCCTTTTTTTTTAGACTCTGCAGCAGTGGTCCCATTGCCATTGCCTTTGCCCTTGCCCTTGCCCTTGCCCTTGCCCTTGCCCTTGCCCTTTCCCTTGCTTGTGCCCTTGGCCATTGAAGTTTTGGGAGGAAGAGGGGAATCAGGATCATATGGTGTGATTGCCTTGTCCACAATCAGATCAATGCATCTCTCCCTTATCCACCAAACATATGAATCAAGATCATCTCTACACTGTAAGAATAAATATTATAAGTTGGTGAAAAGAAATCATGATAAGGGTTACACAAACATCAAATAAAATTAAATTACATTCCCTCCTATTTGTAATAACTTTGAATCCACTGTTCTACAAATATTTGATATAACTCTCCATCCACAAGAATGCACATCACTTTTCAATGGAACTTCTTGTAGAAGAAACGTATAAGGCTTTTGAGGATCAGCAAGATCCTCATACGTAGTATCCAAAAATGTAGAAACAAGTCTACCAGCATTGCCAAAGGAAGCTTTGTAAGTTCAAAATATTTTTTGTAAATAAAATCAAAGCAAGTAATTTTCTTTAAACATACATTCGTGCTTGGCCATGAACACCACTGAGAGAGTTCATAAAGATAATTTCTCTAGTAAGACAATTAATATAGATGAGACTCCAATGCCCTCTGCAAATTCAAAATAGAGGTGAGCACAAGGGTGAAAGCAAATGAATATAAATTTTCCTCTACAGAAAAGAAAAATACATTTTTACATAAGGGAAAAAGATGTGGTAATTTTTCACACTATCGAAAGTACGAAAGAATGGTGAAATATTAGACCCCGATCTTGCAAATAGTTTCACAGAGAGAAGTGGATCAACAATATATATGGTTCTACGGATATCGAGAGTGAGAGAGTGTTGAGAGAGAGAGAGAGTACGAGAGAGATACACAAGACATGCTCCCAAAGAATGATTCATATTGATATAGAGTTAGTATATATAGGTGAGACCCAAGTCAAGTGAGAGATGATATATATAGTTGTAACATCCCCACTCAAATAAAGGTCTCTGGCTGCGAGTGAAAAAACCCTTGGGGAGAACAAGGGAAAAACCCGAGCCTCTACACATACCTACGATACAAAAATGATTTACTATAAAGTTTTCTTGAATACAATGATATATGCCTCAATCAGTGAGACAAGAACTTGGAACAATACCAAGTGCATGTCTTAATGAGCTAAAGCAATCTTCACTAAGAGCTTTTGTGAAGATGTCTGCAACCATTTGATCACTGGGACAATGCTCCACCATAATGGAACCTTTCTTGACTTCATGTCGAACATATTGATAATGAATAGCAATATGCTTTGATTTATATGTTGTATATAGTCTTTAGTAAGACTAATAGCACTTTGGTTATCGCATCAAAGAGGTGTACTAGATGATGAAGGATGTCCCAAATCTGCAAGTAGTTGTCGAAGCCAAACTAGCTCGTGAGCTGCTAATGATGCAGCAACTTATTCGGCTTCAGTTGTAGAAACCGCAGCACATCGTTGTTTCTTGCTGGACCAAGAAACCAAACATCCATTTACAAAGAAACAATTCCCACTTGTAGATGGCATGGATAAGTGTGAACTTGCCAAATCAGTGTCTATATATCCAATAAGGTCAAGAGAAGTTGAAGAAGATAAAGAAGAATCCTCTAGACGACGATAAATAAGACCAAATTCCTTAGTACCCTAGAGGTACTTAAGAATACGTTTTGCAGCACTCCAATCAATAGTGGAAGGGGAAGAAAGATACTGTCCCAAAAATTTAGGTGCAAATAAAATATCTGGTATTGTGTTTAAACCAATAAATTGAAGACAACCAACAAGATTAGCAAAAGGTTGATGAATGGCTAATTCTTCATTGCGTGTTGTAGATGTACCCTTGGTAGAGCTTGAAAGAATGGGAGTGTTGGTAGAGTGCGCATTTGTCAACCCAAACTTCTTAACAATATCATTAATAAACTTTGTCTAGCGAAGAAGAAGAATGCTTTGTTGTCAGTGTCGTTGAACTTGAATACCCAAACAAGAATGTATCTCACCAAGATCCACCATTTCAAATGCAGTCGATAAAAGCTTCTTCATAGCATCCAAGAAAGCAATATTATTTGACACAAGAATAGTATCATCAACATATAGAGCAAGAATAATAAAATATTTGTCCTCCCTTTTAATGTAAAGATTTGGGTCAGCAAAACATGCAACAAAACCTTTAGATGTGAGGAACTGATCAATCTTAATATACCAAGTAGGAGAGGCTTGCTTCAATCTATATAATGCACGATGAAGCTGGCATAGAAGATGCTCCTTTCCTGCAATCATAAAACCTTCAGGTTGCTCCATGTAGATTTCTTCTTCAAGATCTCCATTGAGAAAACCCGTTTTAACATCCATTTGGTGAATTTCTAGATCAAATAGTGTTGCAAAAGCCAAAATCATACGAATAGTTGTGGAGCGCACAATGGGAGAAAATGTTTCTTGATAATCTACTCCTGCAATCTGTGAGTAACCTTTTGCAACAAGTCATGCTTTGAACTTATCAAACAAGCCATCAGCTTTGGTCTTGGTTTTATAAATCCATTTACATTTGATAGGAACACGATTTGGGGGGAGTTCAGTAAGAATCCATGTACCTTTGGAGATTAAATAATCGTATTCAGCTTGCATAGCTTCTTGCCATTGATCCCTTTGAGACGAATTGATAGCTTCCATATATGATATTGGATCCTCTTGGACATACATAGCATCATCAAAGACATCATATTCAATAGAATAGAATCCATACTCTATCTCAATAGGAAGATCGACATAGATCTCCAAATTTTCATCAATCTTCCTTGGAGGTGAAGGAGGTTTATGATCATCAGAATTAGTAGAATCACAAAGCAAGTAAGGAAATGCAGTAAGCAAAGACTGTGTATCATCTGAAACATCTGACGACCATGTCCTACCCATAGTCTTCTCATCAGATATAGCATCACGACTAATGATAATCTTTTGAGAAGAAGGATCATAAAATTTGTAACCTTTGGAATGATCTTAATAACCAACAAAAATAACCTTCAAACTTGGAGGATCCAACTTATGTCGAGTGTCCTTGGGCACATGAATATAAGCAATGCAGCCAAATGTGTGAAAGTGAGAGACTGAAGGAATCTTCCTTGTCCAAATTGTTATAGGAATTTTAACAACAGGTGCAGTAGTTGGAAGATGATTTTGAATAAAAACAGCTGTTAGAAATGCTTCAATCCAAAACTTTCGAGACAAACCAGAGTGTATAAGCATGCAACATATAGCATTAAGAATAGTGCGATTTTTGCGCTCAACAACACCATTTTGCTGAGGAGAATAAGGAGATGTAAACTCATGATGAATACCTTGATCCTTACAGAAGTCATCAAATAGATTGGATACATATTCACCGCCATTGTCAGTGTGAAGTGTCTTTATGGAGAATCCAGTTTGAAGCTCCACACTTATCTTGTATTGTTTAAATATAGATAAAGCCTCAGACTTATGTCGAAGAAGATAGACATGTGTGTACCGTGAGAAATCATCAATGAAAGTTATAAAATATCGATATTGAGACTTTGAGGCAAGAAAAGGACCGCAAATATCGGTATGAACCAAATCCAAGAGAGCACAGGAATGTGATGAAGTAGAAGTGTGGAAAGGCAAACGATGGTGTTTTCCAAGTGCACAGTACTCACATATTCCCATACGTGGATGAGATTTAAGATCCATACCTTGGACAAGTCCATGACGATGAAGATCAAGAATTTTGGCAAAATTGGAGTGTGCAAATCATTGATGCCATAATTTGCAATTTGCATCTCCAGGGGCAGTAACAACATTTGTAACTGTATCATTCAATGGTAGCTCAAATAGATTACCATGTCGAGGAGCCACTGCTATAGTATGCGTGTCTTTCTCTATACGACATTGATTATGATCAAAGCCAACAAACAAACCAAGATCAACTAGACGAGCAACAGAAAGAAGATTTCTTTGCAAATCTGGAACATGAAGAACTCCTCTTAATATTCTAGTGGATGAAACAATCCCCAGATATAAATCACCCACTCCTTTGACTTGACAAGTCGTATCATCCGCAAGGTAAACAAACTTCTTGGCAAGAAGAGAATGATAATTGTGAAGCCACTGCGATTGGTATGTCATGTTTCCAGTGGCACCTGAATCAACGATGAATAGAGAACCATCATGAACATGAAGTACCTTTTCTGGAGAGATATCATGATGGACAAAATTGAGCTCCTGATGAGTATGATCATCATCAGTTGTAGTTTGTTGAACAATATAAGCTCAAGAACGTTCTTCATCATATCTGCATTTATAACAATGACGAGATGGATGATCTGTATGTGCACAATAATCACAAGGAGAAAAACTTTTGGATGAGCGAGGTTGCTTTGTAGTAACTCCATGCTCCTCATCATATTGACGTGCCCAGCAATCAGAAGGCACATGGCCTTTCTTATCACAATAAGAACAATGTTTGTTAAGATAAGAAAGATGAGAAGATTTACTACCTTGATTAGGGTGTCCACCCTGCTGAAAACGTGAAGCGGGACGCTTGCGAGCAACAAAAGCAGCATCAAAATCCCTTTGTTCGCGAGTGACCAAAACAGCATTAGATTTTTCCAAATGATGCTCATGACATTGAGAATATTCAATAAGAGATATACATGCTTTGTCAAAGTGGATATCATCCTTGTTAGACAAAATAGTGATGATATTGTCATATAAAGGATCTTTGATGGTATGAAGAAGTTGAGTAATAATCTGATTTTTAGCAACAGGAGCGCCGGCAGCACTAAGCTGATTGATAATGTCTTTAAAAGCCTCGATATGAGAGTGCATAGAATTACCAACCTTATATTGAAGATTTTTCAAACAAGTTTGAAGATATAAAATTTCAGTGACCGATTTCTTCTCAAACGTTGAGATAAGATACTCCCAAATAGCATGAGAGGTTTCCAAATGAAAGACATCCAACATAAGTGAGTCAGGAAGTGCAGACAATATATAACGCCGAGCCGCTTTGTCACGATGAATCCAATCAGTATGATTAATTTTCCATTGTTCAAATAATGGACCATCAGTAATCACAGAATTGTTATTCATCACATCAATAGGTTGAACTGGGCAAGAGAGGTTGCCCAAAACAATATCAAATAATTCGTCACCTTCAAGAATTAGCATCATCTTTTCTTTCCACCCAGGAAAGCCTTGTCCTTAGAAGAAGGGAACCAAACGTTGGCCAGACGGATATCCGTTAACAATTACGCAATTGGCCATGCCTGTATGTCGAGATAAAACAAATAAGATGAGATCGTAGAATCTGCAAACCATGATCAAGATGAGCGTAGTTGAGACGCATGACAATCAAAATAGGGAGATGCACGTAAGAATGACAAAAAGTATTGAGTGACTAAAACAAAAGCCCGAAATAGAGAGGCGTAACGTGCAAGACGAGATGACGCATATAAGAAAAGTGCTATTTCGGTCGAGCAAAGAACGTGAACGATAATAAAACATCGCTAAAAATAGCAAGATGTTTGCTTGTCGTAATCAACATCATTAACGAAGACGAGCAATTAAAAAATTGTAATTGGGGATTAACAACGTGATTTGTGCTGTTTTAGGGGAAAGGAATGGGACTATGGCTTACACACAGAGAGGTCGAGCTTTGCATGCCTCTCGCTTCCCATTCTCCTTGAACCAAGTGCAACATGAATCCGCTTCGACCTTGATGTTTTTGCGTAAAGTAGTTCGTCTAAGGTTTGACGCTAGCTACTTTCTAGAAACTTGACCATTAGGAAAACCTTGATTCAGGTTTGTCCTAAGTGGGGAACGGCCAGAATGCTTCCGCTTTGTGGCAAACTCGGGAAGACCTAGATCACAAACCCCGTAACATTTCGTGGGAGTGCCGGGCGGTGCTTTATGGATTCTCTTTCCGATGGGCTACTAAGACGTGTCCTGCAAATGGACAGGGGGACACGTTATAGTAGTAGTAGTGGTAGTGGCAGTGGTAGTGGCAGTGGCAGTGGTGGTGGGAGTGGCAGTGGTAGTGGTAGTGGTAGTGGCAGTGGTAGTGGTAGTGGTAGTGGGAGTGGGAGTGGGAGTGGGAGTGGGAGTGGGAGTGGTAGTGGCAGTGGCAGTGGCAGTGGCAATGGCAGTGGCAGTGGCAGTGGTAGTGGTAGTGGTAGTAGTAGTGGTAGTGGCAGTGGCAGTGGTAGTGGTGGTGACGAGGTCCGGTGCAATACCACGAGATGGAAAACACTCTGAACAATGTTTATTTGTGGGTTGGTGGTGACTTTACATACGTTAATTTTGTTGAGTTACAAGAGAAGTTATAAATTAATGACCGATTTTTTTTAATTAGAAATATACGAGGTACATTTTGTTTACTTTCTGGGTCCAATGGCTAGTTGATTTTTAATTATAATTATATGTGTGTTACAGTGCATGTGAAGGAGGGAAAAAGAAAAAGAACTCGACAGTGTGTCGATATCCGCAAGCTCTGATGCGCAAAATCCCACTTCCAAACAAAGCTGAAGAATAGAAAACCCTCATACAAAAACAACAGGTGGACGAAGTGACAGTCGGCCTTTTGTAAGGTACGAAAAACCAAATACTAATACCAAAATAAAATGGGGATAAAGAAGGAGTTATAACTTGCATGATTTTGTATTGGGATTTTGTTTTTTTTTCTCATATATTTGTATTGGGATTATGTAGGATTTTTATGCATTAAAAAATTATTTTTCTAAAATTTCCCATTTTCTCATTATTTAAGTTTTTCTCAAATAAATCATTTTCAATATATTGTTGTCAAAGAGAGAACCAGGGAGAGAGAAAGAAGAGAGAGAAGAGTGCAGAGGAGAGAGAAAGACTATAGGAAGAGAGAGAATAAGAGTGACGAGGAGAGAGAAAGACTAGATTTGGAGAGAGAAAGACAAGAAAGATGAGGAAGCCATAGAAGCTGTGATGAGCAAGAAGGGAGAGAAAGATTGTAATTGTATTAATGTGTCAAAAAGATATGTAAAATTACATGTCCTCTCCTTTTATACCAATGTCAGTGTGACATGGCATAATATCAATGTTATTTACACTAATTCCTTATTCTCATCTTCTTACAATCCATCCCCACTCAAAATGAAGGTTTTTGTCCTCAAAAACAAATATTGGACTTATTGGTATAGCCAAGTGGGGGGGCTGCAAAGTACTACTCTGTACAGCATTAGAAGTGGTAAAGGAAAAAGATTACCTAATACTCAATAGTAGTACTAATCTATACAGGAGGTCAAAATCAGCCTGTAGCCACCCGGATCAAAAGGAAAAGTTGTATCTTTGCCATGCGTTGGATCAACTTTCATAAGATCGAAATCAAATACTGCTGGAAGCATGATCATCATGATGGTACTCACTAACGAAGTCACCATTGCATGATGATCATCCAAATCCACATGCTGTCCATAATTTGCCTTTTTGAACTGAACTTCTTGTTGTGGACTCATACCAAAATGGTCTTCAACAAGATGTTCTCCATCATTTGCATCATAATATTCTAAACCTCAACTGATTAGCAACTTAATCACTTTCTTTCAAGTGCCATTTTTGAAGTGTTTTTGGCCCTAATGAGGTACCTGAACAACTCGGTCACACTCACATCGCTCCATCCATATTTTGATTGCACACTTAGGAGTACAAGCAATATCTTCAAGGGAGATACTTGGCACCCATCATATAATGGTATGGATGCTTCCTCTCTAAGTGGATCAGATATCTCGACATCCATGGGCATCAATGCATCAATCATTGCCTCCATCTCAAGCGCTTCTCAGGTTGCATCTTTACTACGCATATTCCATTAAGCCATTATCTTTATCAAATGAGTGTATTGATAAATGCGAGGCATTACTATCGAAAATGGGATTTCATGGGGGCCAAGTTCACGTGAGAAAGGATCCAATACTTTCAGGAAAAACAAGAGATATCTTGGCCGATGTCTCTATGGGAGGCTCAAAAGCTAGACGATTCTTAGAAAACCATTCAAGAAAGCACGTGAATGCGGCTTGGGAGTATTGGAGAGAGCTATGTGAGATCACAAAAAATGTTGAAAGCACGCCGAGGATTGCGTTTCTTAGAATGGAGGTCTGGATACACCTTGATGTTTTTCTGAAACTCCTCAGGAAACATAAGACAACATATACATATGCGGAAGAGTTCAAAAGATCAATCACAAATCTTGTTCAGGCGATAAAAGAGGCATGGGGAGAAAAAGATATCACTTTTTATCTGGTAAAGTAACAATTATTTAATATGGGCTTATTTTGATAGGCTTTTCAGTTGGTATAAAATTAGTGTTACTTTGTATTGTAGCATATTCTTCATGTTCATGGACCTTACTTTGTGGAGGAGCATGGCCCCTTAGCAACTTATAGTAACCAAGGCATGGAAAAATCCCACTATCAAGCACGCACAAGTTATTTTCAAAGCACAAGGCATGGGGGAGGAGTTACAAAAAGCAATGCTTTGGAGGAGCAATTCAATTGGTTTTTTCGACAACTTCAAAGAATGCAGATAAAAGACGGCAATGAAACATGAGCAATCACACTTTTATATATAATAAAGAATATATACAAAGCTAGTTTTCCAAAACTCTCACATTCTCTTCCTCCTCAAGAATCTTTCCTCTATAACCTAGAAATTTTTTTCTCTTGTAGCTAGCTATAGATTTTACATCAGTTTGGTTTGCAGCCAAGCCGTACATTACTTTGTGGGCATTATATTGTAATCCTGAGAAACCTAGAAGCCTTGTAAGAGCTTTAATACAAAGTATGGGCCATGCTACATCCTCTGAGAAACTACTATGAAGTACTAAAAGGGAATCAGGGTCAATCCTAGCCAACGAGTGCAATGTCTTTCAATGTACTACCACCAGTTCTCGATCCTTTGCCATGTCCCAAGAAGTTATCTGTATCAGCAATCTCCAACAGCAAATAAAACCCATAATGAATGAGAGTGAAATGCAAACCTACAAATGTGTAAAAGAAAATTCAAAATTATATTACCACTTGGTTTTCATCGTACTTCAATTTAACTGGATTCCATAAATTTATTGATGATGATGTCTCATTGGCGTTAATCAATTCTTTAACATTCAGACTCCTCTCTTCCAAAATTGGAAATCCCAAGTTGGCTTTGAATGCGATCGAAGTCCTCATCAGTAATACTCAACTCTTTCTCAGCTTCTTTGGCCTTTTTAAAACAAAGAGAGAGGGCCTCACCAGCATCAATAAACTTATCGTCTAGAGTTTCTTTATCAAGTTTGAGTATCTCTTCCTTTGATTCATTCTCTGTGTCAATTATCCCATTTGCAGCATCAGAAGCCTCTGCAATAATTGCTAGACAATAATCTTCCTTGAGATTGAAAATTTTTTGAATATCTGACAGTAAAATGTACTCCTTGTCCTTGAAAGGTATAGATGGTAGAGAAGGAACAGTATGGTGAAAACTCTCATCAGTTGGAGGGTTTTATCTCCTTGGCTCTCCTCAATGATAGTCTAAGCTTTGAAGTGAGCAACATCCAAGTTCTCAGCAATAGAAGCCTCAAAATCTGCATCTACAACCTCTTCTGTTTCCTTTTCATCTACCAGATCATCTAACATGCAAAAGCTAGTAGACTTTGCTCCTTCCAACTGTTGCTCATCAGCTTTCACAGGATATTTGACAAGGGTGAAAACAATAAAAGCAGCAAATTTTCTCATCATCTTGCAGTTTTTGGAATGAGTGGAGCACAATATGTCTCTTGCATAAAACCTGTCCAGAGAGTGGGCACCACACTGCTTAGTAAACACTGACTTTTCATTTCCTGTTGACCCAATGGGAACATGGACATATTCATTTGTGCCAACTTCAATAGAAGGACCTGCAAGATTTTCAAACTCGAAAAAGTCCTCCAAAATATATTTTTTACAAGATTTCAAAACACAGTTAAGGTCCCAATCAGGATTAAAGACATTCTTCACAACTCCATAGAACGAGAGATCCATTCCATTCTAAAGGATAAAATCAAGAAGCCTCTCTGATCGAGTGATATCAGTAAGCTCTGATACTCCTAGACCTCTCATTGCCGACTTTTGCTTCCCTGGAGATGTGCTTGGCATTCTCACACTGGTGGCAGAGTATGGAGAAGAAATATAATGCACATGCTCATCACATGTTGAAGCCCTTGAGCCTTTTGAAAGCCTTCTTCTTTTACCAATTCTTGGCAAAACCTTGGAGCCTAGAAAATCTGTGGGTTCAGACATGTTTCCAACTTGTGCTAATATGGCGCGATAAGACTCAAACGCTTGACACGGATGTTCCTCCTCGCGCCGTATCGGTGATTCAAACCAGTAACTTTACTAAAGGGTCACAACCGTAACGACGTGAGAAGAGAGAGCTAGAATCAGTGATCACGCGACCTCGAGCACTATCAGCTTAGGAGGCACACCGAAGGAAGACTCTGTAGAACACACAAAACGACGCGAACAGATGAAAGCGCGGAAGACAAACACTCGTTCTCGCACCGTGTCAGGAGAAGAGATAGAGGTCCACAAAGAAACCGAAAAAAGTCGTACGGATAAGGGACACCCCCTTATGTAGGCGCTCAATAATGCCACCTGGCACTATCCGTTGGGCTTCGATACGTGGCACTAGCCGTTGGCCAACATGTGGCCGACAAACATGTGGCAACCACATGGTCGCGACACGTAGCATATGCACGATATGCGGACACGTGGCACAATCAGTGTCAAACACGTGTCTGACATGTGTCATGATTCATGAGGGTATATAAGGGGTTATTTTGCCTACATGTACACTCTACATTTCTTGAGCTCTTCCACCTTGCTTGCCGATACGGTGCGATCGGAGTGTTGCGTTTGCTGCGTTTCTATTCTCTCGCATCGTATCGGCTATCGTCCTTACTTCAGAACGAGTGTGCCTCTTTGTTGATTTCTTCACTTCGGTGGTCTTCAGTCGGTGTGCCAATACGGAGTGAGGACGTCCTTCCGTAGTTTTCGTAACCTCCCTTTTGTGTCATATTGGCCTTCTTGTCCTCTCCAATACGGAGCGAGGGCGTGCTTCCATAGTTTTTGTATTCTTCATATTGCGCCATATCGGCATTTCTCTTCTCGTCTCCGATACGACACGATTGTCCTCTCCAATACGGAGCGAGGGCGTGCTTCCATAGTCTTCGTATTCTTCATATTGCGCCATATCGACATTTCTCTTCTTGTCCTCTCCAATATTGAGCGAGGGCGTGCTTCCATAGTCTTCGTATTCTTCATATCGCGCCATATCGGCATTTCTCTTCTCGTCCCTTCTCACACCGTATTAGGCCTGTTGCGTTTTGAGAAATTTGCTATATCACTTTTTCTCTTTCTGGTTCTTCTATTTTCTTCTCTGTATGGCAAGGACAAAGCAAACTGCAAGAAGAGTATATGTGGATAGGAAGGATAGTGGGGGTAGAAGAAAGTTACAATTTGATGAATCTGAGGAGGAGCCCTCTTCAAATATTGCTGATGCTGGGCCATAAGAGGCCCTAGAGCATTTTGCCACAGAAATCCCCCCTACACTAGGTTTTGGCCTAACATCTTCCATGGAGTTAAAGAATTTCAGTGCAGTGAATGTTTCTTCTCTTGAAGTTGAAGAAGCAAAGGGTGAGACTTGCCCTGTGAAGGATTCATCCCCTCCAATTGCACCTGAGCCTACATCTGCTAAAGCCACTTAACCTCCCAAGCCACAAAAGAGAAAGAGGAAGTCTTGGTTCTTCTATATACAGAGGTGTTTCAATGAGATTAGAAAAGCCCAGAGAGCTACACAGCATGCCATTCCAAAGGCTGCTTTCATAAGAGTCGTTAAAAAGATCTCTGATAGATTGTCTCAAGTGGCAATTGTCTCTGGTCTAAATAAGAAGTGGCAACTCTCAGCCATTCTTGCTCTACAAGAAGCCACAGAGGATTTTGTTATTGATTTCATGAACAATGCTTACATTGCTGCTGCCCATGCTCATAGAATTACCCTTATGAATAAGGATTTCAACATCATCAGCAGAATCAGGTATAGGTTTGATAAAATGCTGAGGCCCTTGCCTTCCAACGATCAAAAAGCCCTTGAAATCCTTAACATTCCCCCAAAATTTTCTAGGAAAGGGAAAAAGATAAAGGTTGAAGATGTAATTCACCTTTACTCTACAAGGGGTGCCACCTAGTAGGAGTCTTTCTTGCGTGAAAAAAATCAGGATGTGTTGGAAACTCACGATGAAGTTTACAAGAGGAAAGCCACATCACTTGCTCTCGTCAACAATGAGAGGATAGGCAAAGTGTATAGGCACATACTTGTGAATGTTTCTACGGAACCTGAGGAGGAATACCTTAGTATATCTCCCAAGGACAAGCCCATGTTGGAGAAAAGGGATGTCCAACTATCTGACTCCGTTGTTTTTTGTTGCATAAGGTAAGGCTTATATTTTTTGTTTTTTTTTGCGTAAGGTAAGGCTTATAGGTTCAAGTATATTTTAGATGTAATTTGTATTGAATAGATTTTGCTATTGACTACAGGGCATCGGTCTCCTCTCTGTTACAACTATATATATCATCTCTCACTTGACTTGGGTCTCACTTATATATACTAACTCTATATCAATATGAATCATTCTTTGGGAGCATTTCTTGTGTATCTCTCTCGTACTCTCTCTCTCTCTCAACATGGTATCAGAGCTACGGATGCGTAACAACAACAAGGAAGATAAGTTGTTTCATTTTTTATACTTGATTGAATTCTTTGCACAAGTGATGATTTGATACATGAACTTGTTAAAATTAGAATTATTAGTTAATTTTGTCCAGGTGCGTAGCTCTCGTCGTGCTCTCAAATCCTATCAAAACCGCTTGTCAATCGGAGTTCTGGATCAAAAGTTATGATAGTTCAGGATTCAAGACAGCAATTCTACTCGAATCTGCGATTCTTTATTTAAAATTGTAATTCTAATTAGAGTTTAACCAGCAATGATTTGGTTCTTGAATGTGCTAAGAAAACACATGCTAAGAAGCTCTAGATTAGTATCAAGAGATGAAAGGTGAGAAGGATTGAAGCTTGAATGGGAGAGCTATGGTGGGAGAGAGAGAGAGAGAGAGAGAGAGAGAGAGAGAGAGAGAGAGAGAGTCACAATGTGGGAACTCTAGCAATCACAATGTGTGACTGGTCTTTCCTTTATTCATTTGTCACTAAAAGAATAAAGAATAAAGTGACGATGATGGGCACCAAATACCAAGAATATTTTGGCAAACTTTGCCCTACATGTGGCTTGGTGATTACAAGATAGTGGCTTAGCACATCAATAGCATAAGCCCGCAGCATGCAGTTCCCGTATCGTATCACTAGTAAGGTGTCTAATGCGTTTAGCCTTAGATAGCAATTTACATACCTGTTCATCACCATTGGTAAGCTCTATGATAGTTTTGACATGCTGCTCATAGTCATCTTGCTGCTCATGTATAACAGATGGATGTCCATGCTCATCATGTACAACAGATGGCTGTCCATGCTCATCATGTACAACAGATGGTTGTTCATACTCATGACCATATTGCTCATGCTGTCCATACTGCATATGGTGATAATAGCCCTGCTGCACATCAGAGGGACAGTTTGGTTGAGCATATGCATTTGCTTCCACTGATGTTTGTTGCTCACATACATAAGCATGCTGCCTTTGATCATTAGTCCCACAGCATTGGTCATAATCACTTGCTTGTTATTGATCAAAGCTAGAAGTGTGCTGATAAGCATAACCATTTCTGTCACATCCATATGAACTGAGCTGGTCAACCAAGAGAGCTTCACAAGTATAATCATAACTATTTTGCTGAAGAGATGGATGCTCATAAGCATAAACATGTTGACCATAGTAACCATTCTGCTGCCAAGGTTCAATGGAATGATACTCTGCATTATGATATGGTACATCATATTTACAAGCATTAACATGCTGTCCAGATGTACTTGCATACTGCTCATATTCATTTACATGTTGTTGTAGTTCATATTCATAAGATGCATGTAGATCATAGTGTGTACCATCAGCATATACATGCTAGCCATAAGCATAAGCATTTGATTCAGGCCTTGCTATTTTTTCCATAACTGCCTTTATAAGAGCAATACACTAATCAGTCAAAACTCCAAGTTTGTCAATTCTAGCTTATGTTTGAAACCAACCTTGTTCACTAGAGTTGGAGCTATTGTTCTCAGCTGCCATTGCAGTCAAGTTGAAGAGATATGTTGTTCCTTGAAAAATATAAGTCCAAATAAGGTGTATGATAGCTTGACTCGAAGGTTAGGATGTCTAGTATCAAGTAGAAATCCTGGTTTAAATTTAGGAGTAGCAGCACCCCTCTCTGTTTAAGAATTTCCAGAACTGTCCACAGTGAACTATTAGTGAACTGTCGGTACCAAATAGGCTCTAGCTCGAAAAATGTGTCCAAATGAGACGTTTGATGGCTCCACTCGAAGCTTATGATATCTAGTATCACTTCCACTTGTTCCTTTGTTGTTAGAATGATGCTACTAATTTCTGTAGCAACTTTTTCAAATCTGTCCCCAATTACTTGAGCTTGCTTGATGAACTCCTCAAAGCCAATCTTGTAGTAAACAAGAATAGTATGGCTGCTTGCTGCAGTTGTGAATGGAGACCTGAAGTAGTTGTTTGGGGCATCACAACAAGAAGAGACCCTTCTTACATATCTTGCCAAGGGAGCATTTTTTAATGCTGGAGGATCCTGAACTGGTTGGACTACTTGCAAAATTTCGAGAAGGATTAGAGAAACTTCAAAGCAAGATTGAACCCCTTCTAAACAAAGCCAAAGCAGGAAATCTTGTGACCAAGGAGGGTCTCCAATTTCTAGAGACAAAACATATGCTGCTTTTGTGTTATTGTCAGTCCATACTGTTCTACTCAATCATGAAGTCAGAGAGATGATCTGTTCAAGATCATCCTGTGATTGCTCGGCTTGTGGAAATTCGCCTTCTTATAGAGAAGATTCAACCAGTTGAGCAAAAGCTCCAGGATTAGATGGATAAATTGTTGCATGTTTCAACAGGACCTTCCATGTCTAAGGAAATTGAGAAATCTATTTACAGCAGTGATAATGTGAAAGCAAGTAAACAAGCTAATGTAAAGCTAGATGTCAAGCCAGTTTCCAAGCAAACTACCTTGATGGAAGGAGCTACAGTACAAATTTAGCTTTCAAGGTGCTTCTGCAGCAACAAGGCTCTAACAGAGTGAACCCTTTGTTCATGTTGACCTGATTCTGAAAGGCGATGCCTCACATGCCTACTACTTTGGAAACTCCACCTGATGGGACTCATGTTGGAAATTAATGAGCTTCAACCTTGCATACTGAAAGAGAAAAGCATGGGGAAAACTGGCAAGTACTCCCAATTTGTACATGGATGGCCTCTCACCAAGCCTGTTCAGTTTCTGTTTCACCTGTGTATACAAGCTACGATTCTTTGCTTATACTTGTTTGTGGTATGTATGTAGAAAGGGAGATGGAACCATGCTTTGGCTAGGCCTTTGATAGCGGATTCTCTGAAACCTCCTGTGGTATGTCTGAATGCGAAAGGGAGCTGGCACTGTCAACGACTATGGATGGGAAAATGCCCTCTAACCGCAAGCGAGTGAAGTTCTCTTCCGATGCGAGCCTGATCCTGATGAAATCTGCAAAGAGAAAAAAGTACGTTTTCCAAAGGGGAAGAAGGAAAAGAAAGACAATGATAGTAAGACGGCAAAAGAAATATTGGATGTCTTTGGGAGTGAGCCCTATACTACTACAGATCCTCGTGTTGCTGCTACAGAACATGCTGTCAGACGAATCCAGGCTGAGCAGCTAGATGAAACATGCCTTCCAAATGATGTATTGGATGCAGAAGAAGAATATGAGGGTGGACAGGGAGAAGAAAAAGATGATGAGGTTCCTTTGGAGCCTTTCAACTTAAAACAGGAAAGGAAGGAGGATTACTTTGATGCAGATGGAAACTATGTTGAATACAGAAATGAAAATGATGTGAAGGATGCTTGGTTGGATACAGTGGAGGTTGAACTATGATATTCCACTTCTACTCTGGAACATTGAGCATCTGCAAATCCACACCAATATGTAACTCCATCCACACCGCACACGGGGTTGGCTCTGAAGCAGCTTGCCGGACAGATGGCCGTACCCTCGCAGATTACAACATCCAGAAGGAGAGCACTCTCCACCTCATCCTAAGGCTGCGCGGTGGCATGCAGATCTTCGTGAAGACTCTGACAGGAAAGACCATCACCCTCGAAGTGGAAAGCTCCGACACGATAGACAATGTCAAGGCTAAGATTCAGGACAAGGAAGGGATCCCCCCTGATCAGCAGAGGCTCATCTTTGCCGGAAAGCAGCTGGAGGATGGCCGCACCCTGGCGATTACAACATCCAGAAGGAAATCACGCTCCACCTGATGTTGTGCCTCCGGGGTGGAGAAGAGCTATGAATCCTCCTCCTTTTCCGTGCTCAGAGATGCTTGTCTGCTTGCTAATGTAAGTATGTCCCCTCCTAGCTCTCGTTGCCTGCGACTGTCATAGAAGAAGACACGAATGCACCCTCCGATGATGATAACGACGAAGACAACTGTGCAGAAGGCCAAGAAGTGGAAGCTTTAGAGGACTCTCCTGCACTCAACCTCCAAATCCAGAAGGCTTTCCTTTATGAGGCGAGCTTCTATGAATGGAAAGCAGAAGATCTATCTTGCCAGGCAGGACCAGTTTCAAATCCCGAGTCCTCAAGAATTACAAGACTTGCAAGCTGGCAACGAGAAGCTTCAGAAAGAACTCGAGGCCGAGAAGTCTGATTCCCTCAACAAGCCCTTCGATCTCAAGGAGGATGACGGGGCTGTGGACGTTGCTGAAATGCTCACCGACGAACCCTTTCCCCAAGCGAAGGAAGGAGAAGGAGAAGGAGTACGGGACCTTGAGTAGGATGATGGCGCTGTGGACGTTGCTGAAATGCTCGCCGATGAACCCTTCCCCCAAGCGAAGGAAGGAGAAGAAGAAGGAGTACGTGACCTCGAGTAGGATGACGGGGCTGTGGACGTTGCTGAAATGCTCGCCGACGAACCCTTCCCCCAAGCGAAGGAAGGAGAAGGAGAAGGAGTAGGGGATGCTTGCCAGCAGAAAATGGAAGAGGAACTGCGAGGAGATCATCAGCGGAACGTTTTCTGCCCTGCCTATATGCCTTCGTCTATCACAGGAACACCTGCCAAGAATACAAACTCCCAGAGAAGGAAACACTTCTTTAGGGGCATCAGGCAGCGGCCATGGGGTAAATGGGCGGCATCACGAGTTTGGCTAGGCACATTTGGCACAAAAGAAGAAGCAAAACATTGAGTCGGTGAAGAAATGGAGAAAGATGAGATAGGACAGCGATTTTGCTCTCTCTTCATCAAAATACCTCCAGCCATAGTTGTGTAAACTCCCAAAAAAAAAACTGCCATTAATGCTCCTGCATGCAGTCCTTGTGGTCCAGAGATGTTGTGTAAACTCCCAAGAAAGCTGCCATTAATGCTCCTGAATGCAGTCCTTGTGGTCTAGAGGTGTAAACTCCCAAGAAAGCTGCCATTAATGCTCCTGCATGCAGTCCTTGTGGTCCAAAGATACTTTGGAAACTCCCCTACTGCTCCCCGTACTTGTGTACCTGTGACTCAAAATTCTATGTAACTAGAAAGTTGTAACTAGGTAAAAATGAGGGACTAATTGGGACCAAGAACCTAAGCTCTGATACCACTTGTCAGAGAGAAAACTAGGGAGAGAGAAAGAAGAGAGAGAAGAGTGCAGAGGAGAGAGAAAGACTGCAGGAAGAGAGAATAAGAGTGACGAGGAGAGAGAAAGACTAGATTTGGAGAGACAAAGACAAGAAAGATGAGGAAGCCATGGAAGCTGTGAGCAAGTAGGGAGAGAAAGACTATAATTGTATTAATGTGTCAAAAAGATATGTAAAATTACATGTCCTCTCCTTTTATACCAATCTCAGTGTGACATGGCATAATATCAATGTTATTTACACTAATTCCTTATTCTCATCTTCTTATAGTTGTCTAAATTTTATGTATTTTTGACTAGTCATAATCATGATGCAAACTTATTTAGAATTTTTTAATTTTTTTGAGATTTTATTGAATTTTAATGATATATTAAAGTTTTTGAATTTTTTATATTTTTATTTTTTAATAATTTTTTTAGTTAATAGAAAATTATCCAAAATTTAAGAAAACTTTTATATTTTAATTTTTTTTGGTAAATTTTTCTTTTTATTTGGATTTTTAATGGTTTCTACACATATTTAAATGTGTTTGATGGATTTTTGAAAATTAAAAAATGTCAAGAATAGGATACTCGATTACGAACTACGTTTTGCTTGTGTGAATAGTTGAAGCTCACCACCACGTGGAAAAAATTGCACCCACATCCTCACACATGAACGACCACTATAGCACGGTGACCATGCTTGAAAACAAAAACCCATGCACACGAATAGCACCTTGGAAGGCGACACACGAATGGGGCATGTCAGAAAAGGTGGTTACATGCGGGAGGGGAAAGTATACGAGGGGAGAGTAAAAAAATAGGTGGGGATGGGGTGAACTTTTTTTTTTGGAAAATGTTTTTTTCTTTTTTTTTTGAATGGGGTGGGAGGGAGGGGTAAATTAATGGGGGAGTGGACCTTTTAATCAGGTTGGGGGGACTTTTAATAAGGTGGGGGGTAGGTGGGGTGGGTATGGGGAATGGGGGGTTCTTTAGGGGGGATGGGTGGCCACTTGGGGTGGGGGAACCTTAGAGGGAGTGGGGGATAGGGCATCGTTTTGATGGTCGGGGTGGTGTTCGAAGTGGCGATGGTGGGTGAACGTCTTGCATGGCATTGAGTAATGTTTCCATGGCCGGAGCAGCATTCGAAGCAGTGATGATGGGCAGCCATCTTGCACGGCGTGCAAACTTGTGGCGTGTGGCGACATCTGCCATAACAAAGCGGAAGACCTAAACAGGGAGAGGAAGGGAGGAGGGAGGGAGGAGAGGGGAAAAAGGAGGAGGGTGAGGGAGGGGTAGAGAAGGAGGAGGAGGGTGAGCAAAGATGGAGGATAAAGGGAATGTGGGGGAGGGGAAGGTGGGGAAGAGGAGGGTAGGAGAAGAAGATGCGAGAGAAGAAGGGGAAGGAGGGGAGAAGAAAGAACGCAAGGGAGAGAAAGAGAGAGAGAGAGAGAGAGAGAGAGAGAGAGGAGGGGGACCGTGATGAAAGTTGGGGGGGAGGGATGTTTTTTTTTTGGGTTTGTTTTTTAAAAAAAGGATTGCCCCCCCCCATGTCTCACACACGAACGTAGGTAGGGGGTAAGAAATTTACGCTGACGGGAATGACCGGCCGTGATGTGACTGAGATTTTGGATGCTTGAATGTGACACCGCGAAGACCAAACATGCGGATCAAGGCAAAAACCCGGTCGTTGACAAGACACGCAAGGGGTGCAAATGCAAAATGAAACGAAAAAATTAATTTAGAGAGATTCGGGCATCAGATGAAGATGTCGTAAAAAGAAAAACTGGGCAAGCACGAAAACTCTTGGGGTAAGTTACTCATGAATATATGTGTGCATCAGGTGGGTTCAAAATAGTGTATTTTTAAAATACCATTTTTATACTTTTTTTTACATGCATAATGGTGTAATATAAAGGGGTTATTTATATAGATTGAATAGAAAAGGGTTATGTTTTATTCAAGGAAAATTCATAGATAAGGATATTTATAAATAGACCTTGAACGCACGTGATGTAAATGATATATATATAGTAACTTCCCGAAGGAAAACTCACAGGAAAATTAATTTTTCAAAATCCATCAATTAGAATGAAATGTGGAAAGAAGGAAAATCGTCCGAAATGTGGAGGTGAATAGGCTATCATGTCAGAATGCAGTTCTGATGAGAATAATCCTTATTCATATGGAAAAATGGTAAAAACACTCCCAAAATTTTGAGAAAAAATTAATTTCAAACAATCTGTAAGTCAGAATACAGAGGAACAAAAAAGAAAAATGTCCGAGGGATGGCGGTCGACAACGTTGTCCAATCAGAATGCAATTTTGGTGTAAGAAGGACGCATTCACATGAAAAAAAAAGTAAAAATGAGCACGAAAACACACATAAAAATTAATGACATAAAATTGGTGGGATAGAACATGATGGAGAAAAAATAAAAAATTGTGTAGGGGATAGGCTAGATAAGGCCATCTGATCAGAGTTGGATTTCAAGGTGGATAGGATAGGGTCACATGGAAAAAGAGCAAAAATCACATACTAGAATACCCAAAAATATGCAATAATTAATAATGGACAAAGCATGTATTGGAATGACAAGAAGTAAAAATGAAAAATATAAAGGGAAATTTGTAGGTCATGGCTATCACATTAGATTGCTGTTCTAAAGCAAAAAAGATATGTTCACATGGAAACACTTTGAATTTGTAAAAAAGTCTTCAAAAAGTAATAACTCAAGAACCGTTGCTTGGAACTACGGGCCATAAAAAGAAAAAGTGTCCAATTCAAAGCGATGAACAAGGCTCTCAAGTCAGATTTGAATTTTGGTAAATGGAGGATGTATTCACATGGAACAACATCAAAATAAAGAATAAAGACAAACAAACAAGGAATGACTCCAAGAACGGCATGAAAATAGGACACTTAGGTGGAGAAGGGACCCCATCAAGGAAAAATTAGGACATGGTATACATGAGTGATCTAATAGGGATGCTTCCATGAGGGTATGTGACATAGATGCACAAGGATGCATCCCCACACTTAAGACCTTAATAGATGAGGTTGACTAATCAATAGAGTCATAATACTTGACCACCACTCTTACCCATACGTCCCCACACTTAAAACATAACATACACTTGTAACCAAAAGGGGTAGGGTTAAAAAACTTGACTCAAGATTTGCAGATGATTAAGGTGGACCGTCACTGACATGTGAAAGGTCATAGTTGTTAGTAGTAGGAGGTACCATGGCTCACGACATCACACTCATCTAGCATGGTAGGGACCAATCCATAGCACCCAGGGAGGTAGCATTGTCGATGAAGAGCTTGTTAAGTTGTTGATGGTGAAGTATACAATAGTCAATCTCAACAGTGACTCATGTTGGAATGATAGATCACTCGCTCGCCCCATGACTCACCTCACTTAATGGAAAGTATCTCATGCCCGGTTTAGAAATAGACAAGAAGAATGGTTCAAGGAGAGTATACCAATGTACATAGTTGATGGTGCATCAATGTGTCCTGACCCATTTGGCATAGGTACAAGAAGGAAGGCTAGGGAGCCTTATCATGCAGTGCACCAAATAGAGTAAGGTGTGTATTGATGGTGGAGGAGGCATGCCCCATTTGTGCATAGGGAAACAAGATCATACCTGACTCCAATTGTCACAGCGTCCCTCAATCCTCATCTCTTAGTTGATAAAAGGAAAATCAATCGTGCTTAGCCCCCCCCCTCTATTTCACGCTTTATTGATAGATATAGCGGGGCAACCCATTCCTAAATTCCATTAATATAATCATCACTATCACTTGTGCGAAGATTGTATGCCTTGTGTGCAATTGATGGTGTAATAGTGCATATCGCCTTATTCCGGCATATGTGCAAGAATGAAAACTAGGGAGCCTTATAGTGGAGTGCACAAGAACAATTTATGCTTTGTCCATTGAGAGGCCCATCCCGTGCATGCAAGGTTCAATTCACATGTCTCACCTCTTAATTGAATATAAAGACAAGGACTGGTCACTCACCCCACCCTTTGTCTCGCACTCATTTGGTATATACATAGGGTAGCCCATACTCACATCCCCATCCAGTTAGGATGAAAGATCACATCACTCAAAGGATTGTCGATGAAGATCGGATTTATCTAGTTCATGATGTCAATTTGTATTGCTTGATGAAGGAGCGTACCTAGGGAGGTAGCCAACAAGTTTGTACAGTGCACCAAGGGACGTGGCTTTGAAATTTCTTCTAATCTTTTTTTGCTAGTCATTTTGTTATGCTGGACTACGAGATGTTACCACCTTTTCCATAGCTAGCCTCCCATCCAAGGGTGTGTACTACCTTTTCTTGGAACGAGGCGTGTTATGATAGAGTTTTTTTTTATTTTCTCCCATAACAGTTTTGATGTTTTTTCTTTCTTTTTTCTTTTTTTTTCTTTTTATTGTTTCCTACTCTTGAGGGTGTTTCCACCTTTTCTCGAAGAATAGGTCGGCAGACACAGGGACCAAAGTCCTTTTCACCCATGATCGATATATATATACACACACACACACATACACATACATATATATATATACATATATATGTATGTATGTATGTATGTATATATGTATATATATACATATATATATATATATATATATATATATATATATATATATATATAGTTTTTTTCTTTTTCAAAGAGGAGAATGGCAAGAACATCATGTGTCAAAACCATCCTCGCCACCTCATCAAGATAAGCACGAGGGCTATCAGAAGCAATAGGCAAAGCCTTACTGATTGATGCACAAGGAATGAAGGAGCTATTGCGGTGGTGATTGTTAGGATCCCTAGTGAGATTAATACTTCTTGAGGTGATAGCCATTAATTAGGAAAGGATTATCATAAGCATAGACTATCTATACTTGGATAGAGCCATTAGGTTTGACAGCAAGGACCTTGTAGGGGCCCATCCAATGGCATTGAATCTTACTTGGAAACTTGCCAAAATGGGAGTCATAGGCTAGGACTAAGTCACCTTCCTTAAACCCCTTTTGCTTGATGAAGCTATTATGATAGGCCTTTTGTCGAGCTTGCATAGCTTCCATGCGCTATAGGTCCATCCTGCGAGTCTCATCCAAACATTCCAAGTTCAAGATACAACATTGTAGAGACTTGTCATCTCCCATGCACTCTTTGATAGCCACACGCAAAGAGGGTTACTCCAGTTTAACAAAAAATACTACCTCTGTGCCATACACTAGCTGCAAAGGGGTCTATCTTTTAACAGCCTTATAGGAGGTTTTGTATGCCTAGAGATTCTCTATAAGTTGATATCTACAATCATGGTGATGTGTAGCAATCATCCTTATCAGGATCAAGCAAAGGATGCGATTAGTAACTTCGACTTGGCTATTGGCTCTTGGATAGTAAGGGGTGGACTTGTGATAGTGGATCTTGTACAACTGTGTCAATTCTTCCATAATCTTGTTGAGGAAGTGAGTACCTCTGTCACTTACTAGCTCTAAGGGACAGCAAAGTGGGTGATGATATTCTCATATAGGAATAGGGCCACATTGTTGCCATAATCTGCTTGAGAGCTTTGGCTTCACACCACTTGGTAATATAATCCATACAAACCAAAATATATCTATTCTATTTCCTTCTGGTTGGTGGATCAATGGGGCCAATGAAGTTGATTTCCCACTTCTTAAATAACTTTAGGGGAAGGATGGGTTGTAGTTGCATAGTGTTGGTTTTGGTAGGCTTCCACATTCGTTGACAAGCATCACAATGTTTGTAGTGATCATGGACATCCTTGTGGAGGGTTGGCTTCTAATCTCCTATGAGAAAAGAATTTCTTGCAATCGCTTCTCCTACAAAGTGTCCTCCACAAGGCTCATCATGACATGCTTTCAACACTAATCCAATATCATATCATCTTTTATAATACATATTCTCAGTACTTCATCCTTGCCTTTCTTGTACACAGACCGCCACCTAATTGGGATTCCAATAGAAGCTTCTTCTTCTCATGTGGCTAGAGATACTAGGAGAATATTATTGAGTTGCCAATAGGTTGGCTATGTCTGCATACCATGGGGTTACAGTTTGGACTAGAAAGAGGAAAGTGTCAGGGGGATATGGGTCGTCCTGCTCCTCTTCATTGCTCTGAGGGATTCGTGACACATGATCAACCAATATATGGGAGTGACTAGGTTTGGTAACCACTTCAAAATCAAACTCCTAGAATAGAAGGATGCATCGCATCATTCTTCTTTTCACATTTTCTCTACTCATCAAGAAGGACATGGTCTCATGATCCACATAGAATTTTAAATGCATCGACAACAGGTAGTGTGGAAACTACTCCAAGGCGAATACCATTGCTAGGCATTTGAGCTCTGCCACTATGTAGTTTTATTTTCTGTCGGTTACATTTTGGCTGGCATAATAAATGGGTTGATCTAACCTTGAGGAGCCTTTTTGGCATAAGAATACGTCAAAGCCTTTGACAGACGCATCAATGTGCACATGAAACTCCTTCATCCAATCAGGAGGCTACATGATGGGTGCTTCAATTAGACACTATTTCAGGATATTGAACACCTTGTCACAATCAGTGGTCCATGTAAACTCTGGATCTTTCCTCATGAGCTTATGCAAGTGTGCTACCTTTGTTGCAAAGTGTGCAATGAATCTTTTGTATAATAGCCCACATGGTCAAGAAATCCCCTTAACACAATATGGCACAAAAGAACTCCTAAAGAGACTCTGAAGACACATTTGACAGGTTTGAGAGAGATCCCATACTCTCAACATCCATCAAAGCACTGTTCTAAGTACTCACAACACTCACGGATTAGGCTATAGACACAGAAGTCATCTAGGTATACCTTAATGAAATTATATAGATGATTTTGGAATATGGCCATCATCACTTGTTAGAAGGTAACACGAGCATTATAGAGCCCAAATATCATCACTCTATAAGCATAGGTTTCCATTTTGTTGTGAAAGTTATTTTGGATTGATCTTCTTCTAAAATCTAGACTTGTTTGTATCTGTTGAATCCATTCGAGAGTGAATAGAGCTCATGGCCTGCCATTGTATCCAACAGTTGGTCTATAAAAGGGATTGGGAAGTGATCCTTCTTGGTCTTGGAATTTAATTTTTGAAAGTCCACGCATATTTGCAGCTTTCCATTCTTCTTAGCTACTACCGCAATGGACAAAACCCATCCACTATTGGCTACTAGATAGATAAACTCAGCTTCTAGGAGCTTCAACAATTCACCTTTTACTAAGGTGGAGTAATTTAGATTCATGCGCCTCTCTCTTTGCCTCACAAGCTTGGTATCAGGCTCTAGGTTGATATGACATTGGCAAACAATGGGATCAATCCCCTTCAGATCTTTATAGGACCATGCAAACATATCCAAGTTTTCTTTCAGAAAACCATGCAAGACCGACAACTCCTGTTTTGGAAGACTGACTCCCGCCTTCAAGTGATGTTTAGTACCATCAGCATCCATGAACGTTAATTCCTTTTTACTTTCCACTTCGTGGATGAATGTCCCACATATTGCTTTTAAATACAAATCTGAATCCTTCAAGGGAGTGGTATCCTCTTTGGATGCTCCATTGGAACCAACTTCCTCTTTCAGTGAGAGGATTGAGCTTTTCCCTTGGGATGCTGAAAGGGTATCATGGCTCTTTTAGGTTTGGGTTGGAAATTAGTTACTTCTTGGCTTGAGGACTCATCTTCTAAGGATGCATCCAGGAACATCACACAATAGGAACCTTCGGAGGTCTATTTGGGTTGTAAGACTAGTGGCCATTAGGAGAAATATGGACTCTCTTTTTTGCCCCTTAAGGGGTTTCTCTCACCTCTCTCTCTCTGAAAAGAGATTCCAATATAATTTTATAATAAGAAATCTTCTACAATCAAGAAAATTTTATATTTGTATTTTCAATAGACTTCATCTATTATTTTATTCACAAATTGTGGGATAAGGTCACTTTTTCTCAAAATCCTCATAACTAGAAAAATACAATTCTATTTTCTCTAAAAACGAAGCCAATCATTGATATACAACTCTTTAATGCCCTCATGAATTTTCAATGTTAAAATATATTGGAATCATTATCATTCTCTCTTTTTCAAAGGGTGGAAGTTAAAAAATGATATAAAATGATGTACAGATCATATTTTAAGATTATTTTTTACCCAGGGATACCTTTTCAACTTGAGATTTTCCTTGTAAAATTTTATCTTTTTTTGAACAAGTATATGCCTATTTCTAGGCATTTTTTCATTCCCTATGAAAGCTCCAGTTTTGTTCCAAATTTGGTGTACTCTTCTCCTTATGAAATCTTGCTTACAAATTCTTTGGAAGCAACATTGAGGAGTGGTTTTGATAACATTTGCTGAAATCAAATAATCTCTATCTACAACACTCTCTACCTTGCTACAAGAAATCTCCCTCTTCAGCACTATGCTATAAGCTATCTTCCTCTTCAATAGTCTATACTACAAGCAATCAAGTGATAATGGAGGTATCTTTATTTTTTTAATATTTGTGATGTTATTATTCTTCATAGTTGTTATTTAATCCTTAAGCATCAAATTATATATGTATATATATATACATATATATATATATATATATATATATATATATATATATATATATATATAGATAGAGAGAGAGAGAGAGAGAGAGAGAATATTTTGAATAGAACAAAAGATAAGATTTGACGCTAATTAGAGGTAGATTAAAAGCTAAGATTACAAGTTGATTAGGGTCTATCATGATGTGTGAAATAAAGAGAAAGAGATAAGATTTGACGCTAATTAGAGGTAGATTAAAAGCTAAGATTACAAGTTGATTAGGGGTTGAGAGAGAGAGAATATTTTGAATAGAACAAAAGATAAGATTTGACGCTAATTAGAGGTAGATTAAAAGCTAAGATTACAAGTTGATTAGGGGTTGATTAGGGTCTATCATGATGTGTGAAATAAAGAGAAAGAGATAAGATTTGATGCTAATTAGAGGTAGATTAAAAGCTAAGATTACAAGTTGATTAGGGGTTGATTAGGGTCTATCATGATGTGTGAAATAAAGAGAAAGAGATAAGATTCAACTGCGTAAAAAAGAACACATATATAGTGGATCAAAGGGATGTAATTGTGTGATTTGAATGTTAATCCAAGTTTAAATTAGCATACATTTTTATTTGCAAAATGTAGGTGCAGGATGTACCAAGAGAAAGACAAATATTCACTTTCAATTGGAGGATGATATATGCACCAATGTTCAAAAGAACTGTGGAAAGGGATGATATAATAAGATACATGATGTAACAAGATAGAAATGCATGGGAAAAAAACTATGGACCTTTGGGTTGATGGATGCATTTATCCACCCGATCCACTCATTTAAAGGCCACCACAATTTGAAGGGCTTATATCATTTGTAAAATTTATTTGTGAAGGCAATGAAGGACTGTATGGATACACATGAAAACTTATCACACAAGGATTAGTAGGGGTTTATTTATCCTTGAAAAATATACAGACAAGATAACAAGGGATATATGCAATCTTTGATGGAAAATGATAGATTATTGGCTGAGAAGAATAGGGAGAACCAAAGCCTACAACAAGCAATGTTTGTCATTGAAGATGCTATGCATGCTACACACGTGCAAAATATGGAGTTAGAGTCTAAAGTTATAGACTTGGAGAAGGAGAATCGAAACATAAAGAGGAAGCCCACGAAAACTTTGGAGATTGGGACCACTTTAAAAACCAAAGAAGCATGTCGGCGCATCCGATTAGTTAAACAAATTCACCAATTAACAGACGGAAGTGGACAATATCTCAGATATATGCTCAATCTACTACAATGAGAAATATATTCCATCATGCCAAGAATGATACTATTGCCAAAGTCCTAAGCAAGGGATATGGTAAAAAATGCATTGGAAAATCATAAATTCAGAGACACTGTGGATGGTTTTTGCAAGTGAACATCTTAGGGATGTGAGCAACTTCTTTACTACTACAAATACTCAGGGATTATTTGACAAGGTGGAAATGAGTTGTGATTCATAGAGTATGCTCTATCAACATTTGGATACATGTTTTAAGCAAGTCTTCAAAACTAAGTGAGTAATGCCTCTGCCAAAACCATTTCACGTGAAGAAGGCTAAAAAACAATGAAATAAGAAAGTTTTAGAACTAATTGGTGAGCCTACACGTCTGGAGCACACACACATATTGAAGTATGGTTCCAAATAAGTTGCCTTTGTATTGAATGCATCCAACAATTTTGTATTGGATATATGTAGGGTTTAGATTGCTATGGTCAAGTTCTACAATATGTCTATGGAAGAATATAGAGGCAAGCTTAAGTTTGGATCCTCAAACTTGATGAGAGTGAGATTATCAAGGGGAAAAATCTTGAATGTGCGAGTATAACACTTATGAATTTAGCATTGGATCCCAAAATCGATGAGAGCCACCCTTTATACTTCAGTGTGCAATCAAAGAATGAAATATTTTAGCTTGTAGAATTTGACGTACCAAAGGAGGACCATGAAGTACTTTTTAAAAAACTTAACCTCACTAATATACATAGTGTTATTCAACAACAAAATAATGGAGCAATTTTACACGTCGAGAGGTTTGGGGACTATCAAGTTGAATGGCATCTTACAGGTGATTTAAAAACATTGAAGTGTATGTTTTGGTTAATCAAATGCAACGAATGAAAAATTTCTATACATATACTAAATGCAAACTAGAAAGAAAGAGAAAGATGGAAAGAAGGAATGGCTTGCCAAGGTAGGACAACAAGGTGCTCCAACACGTGATCATAAAGTCATGAGAAATGGAATGCTAGTCCTAGTGGATCCAAAACTGACGCTCTATTTTGGAAATACCACTAACAAGGGTTCACTTTTGCATATTGCATTGTTTGGTTAGAATAATTGAGAAGCTAGTATATGAATATATTTGCTTTGCATACAAGATTAGCCTATGTCAGAAGCTGATGCTACATGCAAGAAGGTAGAACAAGTCCTCTCTAAAGTTGGATTGCATGAGGGCCAAGTAGAAATAAAAAAGGACGAGAAAAAATTGGGCAAGAGTAAAAATATCCCTTATAAACCATGCTTTGGCGGACCCAAGGTTAAGAAGTTTATATCTCCACCTCTAGATGAGGAAGGAAATATACTTGTAAAACAACCAGAGAAGTATGAAATATGGAAAAGGTTGCACCTTGCTATTCCGTACTGGAGCAAATGGGGGATAAACAAGGATTGCAAAAGCATAAGTGTGGATACACATAGATAGATTAGCATCTCTCTTACAAAAGTTGAGGTTTAGGGATGGTGATGCCAATACATTCAAAGAGATAGTTGCTAAGTTTCATAAGTCCATGGTGGAGGCATGGACTACAAACAACATAGCATACTACATGGTTAGTATTGTCACCACTACAAAAAAAATCATCATTTTGAACTAGTTTGTGTTTCTAATCTCTCTTCTTGTGCAACATATACTTGAAGCACATGGTCCATACTTTGCAGATCAAGGAAGTTTAACAGTATGGTCAACTCAAGGCATGGAACGATCTCACTGGCAAGCTCATTGTGCTTTTCAAAAGGCATATGATCATGGAGGTGGCATCAATAATTCCAATTCTATGAGGTACTTATTCCAATGGTGGTATAGAAGATTAGAGATACGATACGAGGAAAAAGAAAAGAAGTCCAAAACCTCTCACGTAGAATTTATAAGTAGGGCAATATATGAAGTAATAAAAGCAAGATATGAAAACAACATAGCTAGACAATGCCACACAGAATGGTTGGCAACCCAAGAGAGAGATGGCAAGAAATGGAGACCTAGATGAAAATAATAATTTTGATACTCCATGATATAGCATAGGTACTAAGGATATGACACATCAATACTCCTATCTTTAACATGAGATATCTTACAAATTTTGTTTAAAATTTTGAAGGTTTATCACTATGTTTTTCAAAATAGATTTTAAACTACGTTTTTTAATTTTGAAATCCTAAGACAAAGATATGAAAATTCCTTGGAAATTTTACTAGCCTAAAGAAAGAGGGGCATGAGGGGAGTGGGAGGAGACAGAGAGAGGTATGGATGGGGTGGAGAAATGGAATGAAATGATAATTTTAAAGTTTATTTACACCACAGTAAGTTTAAAAGTTTCATAAAGTCAAGTCTCCCCTTTCATTTTTTCCATTGCTCTCACTCTACCCTCCACCTTTCTATCCTTCATCATCACAACTATGGCACATTCCAAGCTTCCTATCAAGAAGGTGCTTGCAAGAGCAAGAGCTCAACACTCTTCCGAATCTAGTGAGTGTACTATGAGTGACAAAGATCCCCTGGTGGGGCTGACAATGGTGGCCCTACTACATCTAATAATGGTGGCGCTATTGTGGCAAAAAATGATGGCCCTAGTGTGGTCAATAATGATTGTTTGCCATTGTTCAGAAATGGTGGTCCACATGCTCTAGTTGCTCCACCTCCCACTACTGCTCCAGCTAGTAATACACATCCTCCAACACATAAGAAGAAAAGATGGAGACCAAGCATAGCTGTGCTACGTGAGATAAGGAAATTCCAAAAGAGTGCCAACTTGATTATTCCTAAGGCACCATTGTCTAGGTTGGTGCAAGAAATACTGCAAGATCTACAGTTAGGGCAACATCACAAGTTCTTTTCAAGGAACCAGGCAAGGAATGTGGGTTGATGGTAAGGCCAAGCCTTGCTTGCTCTCCCAAAAAGCAGCTAAAAGCTACTTTATTGATCTAATGAGTGATTGTCAACTTTTAGCCATTTAGGCCTGACATATCACTATTAGGCCAATAAATCTAGTTCTTGCTCATAGGATGTGCAACAACAAGGATGGATTTAATATTAATATCAAGAATATACTTTCAGAAGCTACCTTGTAATTGGATCTATGTTTTTAGCTCAAGTTTGGTTGTAGATTGTAAGGAGCTTAGTTTTGGATTATCTTTCCAGTACACCTTCAAGTATTTGATAACAGTGGCCTACAAAATGGAGCTAAATTTTAGCTAGCTCTAGTCATACTTGGTGCAATGCACTATCTATCGTGTATTTCATGGTTTCATAATGCTAAATCCAATATATGATATTCCATTTTGACCATGATTTGCATTGCGTGAATTTTCAAGTTTCCAATTTTATAAGTAGTTTTGTTGAGGATAAATTCAATGTGCAATTACACACACATCATTGTGGTCAGTTGTATATGAGCTGATGCACTATATCTTGACTGTATTTAGTGGTTTGGCAACACTATATTTGATATGTAATATTCCATTTTATCCATGATTTAAATTTGTAAATTTTTAAGTTTCCAATGTTTCACATAGTTTGGTTGACAACACATTTAATATGTAGTTGCGCGCACTCGTTGGTAAGTTTTTCTGTTATTATCAGTGAAGTACAATCCAATTAATGCATTTTCAAAAAAAGATTGAACCATCAATTTTATAAATTGGAACCTAATGAAGCTTCACCCACATGCCGAGCATCATAAAAACTCATGGATATTTAAAAATTGGCCCCATTAGAAGCCTTTGGATACATGTTTAGAGGCTTGCGTCTGGGGCCATGAATCCCCAAATTTAGGGCTCTAGAGGTGAGCCTCCGGAGAGGTGTCCCAGGAGACTTCTGATGGGGCCAATTTATTTTTTCATGGTTGATATGTCCTACAGGAGTCCACATATAAAATTTCACATCAATCAAATCACTAGTCATATTTTTCCAAATCCTAGATACATTCATTCAAGTCTAAGTGTTTTTAAAAAGTTTAGCTATAATTTTAAAGTTTCACTTCATTTTACACATTTCACTTTTGATTTTTGAGCTTTCTCTCTTAGAAGACATGGCATGCACCAAGCAAGCGGCCTCCTTTAAGACACCTCCTAGAAATCCCATGCATAGGCCATCTCTCGCAGCTCCACCACCACCACCACCATGCTAGCATCGCAAGCAACGATGGAGGCCAAGCACATTGGATCTTTACTAGATCCACCATTACCAGAATACCATTTTCCTTCTAATACCAAAGGCTCCATTCGAGAAGTTGGTGTAGGAGATTATGGATGGCATACTAATTAAGAATAACAGGAGGCACTTCCTAGATGGGTCATGCTTGCAACAACCCGATCATTGGACTACTCAGGCTCTCCTTGAACTAAAAGAATCTGTCAAAGCTTACCTCATCGACTTGTTGTTCAGAGACTCGGTCTATGCAGTGATGCATGCAAGGAGGGTCACCATCATTGATAGGGATCTGTGAATAGTGAGGTTCTTTCAACGATGGAAGGATAGTCCTCACGGAGATCAACAACGATAGGGGTGTACTACTTAAACATTAGTGGTAAGATATCATTAGGCAATAAGTGCATCTACTCTCTTCTAGGCTTCTTCAAGCTACAGTCCCCATGGTTAGAGCTATTCTTGATCATAGGCAACAATACATTGTTCCCTAGTAGTTATTGCCTAATGACATTGGGAACTTGAACACTAGCAACCATACCACGGGGCACCATAGAAAAAAGTAGCCCAGACCTAGTACTAGTGAATGTTGAGAGAGAGAGAGAGTACGAGAGAGATACACAAGACATGCTCCCAAAGAATGATTCATATTGATGTAGAGCTAGTATATATAGGTGAGACCCAAGTCAAGTGAGAGATGATATATATAGTTGTAACATCCCCACTCAAACAAAGGTCTCTGGTTGCGAGTGAAAAAACCCTTGGGGAGAACAAGGGAAAAACCCGAGCCCCTACACATACCTACAATATAAAAATGATTTACTATAAATCTTTCTTGAATACAATGATACATGCCTCAATTAGTGAGACAAGAACTTGGAACAATACCAAGTGCATGTCTTAATGAACTAAAGCGAGCTTCACTAAGAGCTTTTGTGAAGATGTCTGCAACCATTTGATCATTGGGACAATGATCCACCATAATGGAACCTTTCTTGACTTCATGTCGAACGTAATGATAATGAATAGCAATATGCTTTGATTTACTATGTTGTATATAGTCTTTGGTAAGACTAATAGCACTTTGGTTATCGCATCGAAGAGGTGTACTAGATGATGAAGGATGTCCCAAATCTGCAAGTAGTTGTCAAAGCCAAACTAGCTCGTGAGCTGCTAATGATGCAGCAACATATTCGGCCTCAGTTGTAGAAACTGCAACACATCGTTGTTTCTTGCTGGACCAAGAAACCAAACATCCATTTACAAAGAAACAATTCCCACTTGTAGATCGCATGGATAAGCGTGAACTTGCCTAATCAGCATCTATATATCCAATAAGGTCAAGAGAAGTTGAAGAAGATAAAGAAGAATCCTCTCAACGACGATAAATAAGACCAAATTTCTTAGTACCCTTGAGGTACTTAAGAATATGATTTGCAGCACTCCAATGAATAGTGGAAGGGAAAGAAAGATACTGTCCCAAAAAGTTAGCTGCAAATAAAATATTTGGTCTTGTGTTTAAACCAATAAATTGAAGAAAACCAACAAGATTAGCAAAAGGTTGATGAATTGCTAATTCTTCATTGCGTGCTGTAGATGTACCCTTGGTAGAGCTTGAAAGAATGGGAGTGCTGGTAGAGTGCGCATTTGTCAACCCAAACTTCTTAACAATATCATTAATAAACTTTGTCTGGCGAAGAAGAAGAATGCCTTATTGTCGGTGCCGTTGAACTTGAATACCCAAACAAGAATGTATCTCACCAAGATCCACCGTTTCAAATGCAGTCGATAAAAGCTTCTTCATAGCATCAAGAAAGCAATATTATTTGACACAAGAATAGTATCATCATCATATAGAGCAAGAATAATAAAATATTTTTCCTTCCTTTTGATGTAAAGATTTGGGTCAGCAAAACATGCAACAAAACCTTTAGATTTGAGGAACTGATCAATCTTCATATACCAAGCACGAGAGGCTTGCTTCAATCCATATAATGCACGATGAAGTTGGCATACAAGATGCTCCTTTTCTGCAATCATAAAACCTTCAGGTTGCTCCATATAGATTTCTTCTTCAAGATCTCCATTGAGAAAAGCCATTTTAACATCCATTTGGTGAATTTCTAGATCAAATAGTGTTGCAAAAGCCAAAATCATACAAACAGTTGTGGAGCGCACAACAAGAGAAAATATTTCTTGATAATCTACTCCTGCAATCTGTGAGTAACCTTTTGCAACAAGTCATGCTTTGAACTTATCAAACGAGCCATTAGCTTTGGTCTTGGTTTTATAAACCCATTTGCATTTGATAGGAACACGATTTGGGGGGAGTTCAGTAAGAATCCATGTACCTTTGGAGATTAAAGAATCATACTCAGCTTGCATAGCTTCTTTCCATTGATCCCTTTGAGATGAATTGATAGCTTCCATATACGATATTGGATCCTCCTGGAAAGACTTAGCATCATCAAAGACATCATATTCAATAGAATAGAATCCATGCTCTATCTCAATAGGAAGATCGACATAGATCTCCAAATTTTCATCAATCTTCCTTGGAGGTGAAGGAGGTTAATGATCATTAGAATTAGTAGAATCACAAAGCAAGTAAGGAAATGCACTAAGCAAAGACTGTGTATCATCTGAAACATCTGACGACCATGTGCCACCCATAGTCTTCTCATCAAATATAGCATCACGACTAATGATAACCTTTTGAGTAGAAGGATCATAAAATTTGTAACCTTTGGAACGATCTTAATAACCAAGAAAAATAACCTTCAAACCTGGAGGATCCAACTTATGTCGAGTGTCCTTGGGCACATGAATATAAGCAATGTAGCCAAATAAGCGAAATTGAGAGACTGAAGGTGTCTTCCCTGTCCAGATTATTATAGGAATTTTACCAACAGGTGCAGTAGTTGGAAGATGATTTTGAGTAAAAACAGCTGTTAGAAGTGCTTCAGTCCAAAACTTTCGAGACAAACCAGAGTGTATAAGCATGCAACGTATAGCATTAAGAATAGTGCGACTTTTGCGCTCAACAATACCATTTTGTTGAGGAGAATAAGGAACTGTAAACTCATGATGAATACCTTGATCCTTACAGAAGTCATCAAATAGATTGGATACATATTCACCGCCATTGTCACTGCGAAGCGTCTTTATAGAGAATCCAGTTTGAAGCTCCACACTTATCTTGTATTGTTTAAATATAGATAAAGCCTCAGACTTATGTCAAAGAAGATAGACATGTGTGTACCATGAGAAATCATCAATGAAAGTTATAAAATATCGATATTGTGACTTTGAGGTAGGGAAAGGACCGCAAATATCAGTATGAACCAAATCCAAGAGAGCACAGGAATGTGATGAAGTAGAAGTGTGGAAAGGCGAACGATGGTGTTTTCCAAGTGCACAGTACTCACATATTCCCATACGTGGATGAGATTTAAGATCCATATCTTGCACAAGACCATGACGATGAAGATCAAGAATTTTGGAAAAATCGGGGTGTGCAAATCGTTGATACCATAATTTGCAATCTGCATCTCCAAGGGCAGTAACAACATTTGCAACTGTATCGTTCAATGATAGCTCAAATAGATTAGCATGTCGAGGAGCCACTGCTATAGTGTGCCCATCTTTCTCTATACGACATTGATTATGATCAAAGCCAACAAACAAACCAAGATCAACTAGATGAGCAACAGAAAGAAGATTTCTTTGCAAATTTGGAACATGAAGAACTCCTCTTAATATTCTAGTGGATGAAACAGTCCCCAGATATAAATCACCCACTCCTTTGACTTGACAAGTCGTATCATCCACAAGGTAAATAAACTTCTTGACAGGAAGAGAACGATAATTGTGAAGCCATTGCTCAATTCGTATGTCATGTTTCCAGTGGCACCTGAATCAATGATGAATAGAGAACCATCATGAACATGAAGTACCTTTTCTGGAGATATATCATGATGGATGAAATTGAGGTCTTGATGAGTATGATCATCATCACTTGTAGTTTGTTGAACAATATAAGCTCGAGAACGTTCTTCATCATATATGCGTTTATAACAATGATGAGATGGATGATCTGTATGTGCACAATAATCACAAGGAGGAAAACTTTTGGACCAGTGAGGTTGCTTTGTAGTAACTCCATGCTCCTCAACATATTGACGTGCCTAGCAAATCAAAAGCCACATGGCCTTTCTTATCACAATAAGAACAATGTTTGTTAGGATAAGCAAGACGAGAAGATTTACTACCTTGATTAGGGCGTCCACCCTGCTGAAAACGTGAAGCGGGACGCTTGCGAGCAACAAAAGCAGCATCAAAATCCCTTTGTTCGCGAGTGACCAAAACAACATTAGATTTTTCCAAATGATGCTCATGACGTTGAGAATATTCAATAAGAGATATACATGCTTTGTCAAAGTGGATATCATCCTTGTTAGACAAAATAGTGATGATATTATCATATAAAGGACCTTTGATGGTATGAAGAAGTTGAGTAACAATCTGATTTTTAGCAACAGGAGCGCCGGTAGCACCAAGCTGATTGATAATGTCTTTAAAAGCCTCGATATGAGAGTGCATAGAAGTACCAACCTTATATTGAAGATTCTTCAAAAAATTTTGGAGATATAAAATTTTGGTGACCGATTTCTTCTCAAACGTTGAGATAAGATACTCCCAAACATCATGAGAGGCTTCCAGATGAAAGACATCCAATATAAGTGAGTCAAGAAGTGCAGACAATATATAACGACAAGCTGCTTTATCACAATGAATCCAATCAGTATGATCAATTTTCCATTGTTCAAATAATGGACCATCAGTAATCACAGAATTGTTATTCATCACATCAATAGGTTGAACTGGGCAAGACAGGTCACCCAAAACAATATCAAATAATTCGTCACCTTCAAGAATTAGCATCATCTTTGCTTTCCACCCAGGAAAGCCTTGTCCTTGGAAGAAGGGAACCGAAAGTTGGCTAGATGGATATCCGTTAACAATTACACAATTGGCCATGCATGTATGTCGAGAGAAAACAAATAAGATGAGATCACAGAATCTGCAAACCATGATCAAGACGAGCGTAGTTGAGACACATGACAATCAAAATAGGGAGATACACGTAAGAACGACAAAAAGTATTGAGTGACTAAAAAGAAAGCCTGAAATAGAGAGGCGTAACGTACAAGACGAGATGACGCATATAAGAAAAGTGCTATTTCGGTTGAGCAAAGAACGTGAACGATAATAAAACATCGCTAAAATAGCAAGATGTTTGCTTGTCGTAATCAACATCATTAACAAAGACGAGCGATTAACAAACTGTAATTGGGGATTAATGAACTGTAATTAGAATTACAGTTTTAAATAAAGAATCGCAGATTCGAGCAGAATTGTTGTCTTGAATCGTGAACTATCATAACTTTTGATCCAGAACTCCGATTGACAAGCGGTTTTGACAGGATTCAAGACAAAATTAACTAATACTTCTAATTTGAACAAGTTGATGTATCAAATCATCACTTGTGCAAAGAATTCAATCAAGTATAAACAATGAAACAACATATCTTCCTTGTTGTTACTATGCATCCATAACTCTAATACCATGTTGAGAGAGAGAGAGAGTACTAGAGAGATACACAAGACATGCTCCCAAAGAATGATTCATATTGATGTAGAGCTAGTATATATAGGTGAGACCCAAGTCAAGTGAGAGATGATATATATACTTGTAATAGTGAATAAGTAGAGCAGCTTTGAATATCAAAGCAACACTACTTTCTACAAGCTAGAGTTGGTCGGGATGGTCTTGAAGGGCCTAGCTCGGACCTAATACTAGTAAATAAGTAGAGTAGCTTCAAATGTCGAAGCAACACTACTTTCTCTAAGCTTAGAGTTGGTCAGGATGGTCTTGAAGGGCATCGCCTTCGTTAGTGCCCTCAACTTCAAGAAGTTCTGAACAAAAACTAGAGAGCATGTCTTATGAAATACAATAATGTCATTGACAAGATGGCCAATGTACTCCCTCAATGTCGAGTCCTGTACCCTTCCTTGGCTACCAGATCGGCTACCTTGCCTAAATGAAAACTCATCTTTATAGATAATGTTTTGCATCACACAAGTTCAGTGTCAGACTCACTATGTATGGAGTGTGCTAAAGACATATACATCAGATTTATGTGCAACTTCACTACTAGGGCCTCTAGGGCATCAGGACCCTCCATGTTAATTTTTGTTGGGATCGGGTCCCCAGAGAAGAAAATTCAAGCCCCCTAACGTGAGCCTTTGACCAAGGATGCTCTGGGGTCCCAATCTTGACAAAAATTGACATGGAGGGTCCCGATGCCCTAGAGACCCTATTGGTGAAGTTGCATGGAAAACCAATAACATTACCTTGTGTACATCATCTATTTGCTATTGTAATGGAGCATCTAGGTCTACTCCTGCAACTAGGCCACCCTCATCTCTCTCCTAGGAAGGTATTGTATTAGTCGAGTCAAGGACCAAAAAAGGCTTTCTTATAGTCGCTAAAAATCCTCATTAGAAATCTCATACTGTGGTGCCACATCCTCAATCTACTCTTGGGATACTCACAATAGCAGAGGTTTCATCGACACTCATGCCATCGTATCGAGCCACCTCATCAACATGTGTTGGGACATCTTGTATATCAAAATCTATAAAATCATTAAGTGCATCACGCACCATGATACACTATAATTCTTCTTCTCTTAGCTCCAAAATCTCTAATACATCTAGCATGAGTAGATATTCCACCCCCTCGATGGTGACAACATGGAGAGAAGCGAGGGGTGGCTCATCACTCGTCGATGTCTCATTAGGGTGCAGGGAGGTGGTGGGTGTACAATGGCTAAAAAACCATATTGGAGAATATGGGAATTTCCCTTAAGTTTGGGACACGTGGTCAAATCTTTGGATTTGTCATAATTTGAACACTATAACTCCAAATCGAGCACTCTATAGCTCAATAGATTCCATTTTTCAAGCACTTTCTAACGATATGTCACATCATATGGTTTTGAGAAACTTATGGGAATGTTATCCAGGTGTCACCTTTTTAATATTCAAAAATTGGAAATTGGGAGATTCCCAAACATACTAATATTGTGTTCTAAGCTCTCTGCTGCCTCTACACTCAGATTGAGAGTAATCTCCTCAATGTCTCTCTCAAAATAATCTAGTTGTGGCCAAGAGGGTGCGTTGATGTCTTCCACACTGTCCTCTTGCACCTCAGTGCACAAAGCATATATGGCAAAGGCTTCATTGTGCTCGATGAGATCCATCATGGCATGGTCTTAGGATGAGGTAGGCACTACTCTGGAGTAGAGATGTTGCCCCCCACATGCACCAGGGCTCAATTTATCACTTTGGCACGGCTCGAACTGGTACGTAGACTATACAAGAAATCTATGGAAACCCACCTGAGAGCAGAGTCCCAAATAGAGCAAGTGAGAGGATTTGCAGCATCACAAAACGATGCCACTATACTAAAGCTAGGTCTACAACAGAAAAAAAGCTCTCTAGACTCAAGGTATGCAAAACCTAGGGCATATTTGTCTCTCATGTGCGTGTAGTGTATGGAGCTAATCCATGCTTCGAAGGTGAGAGTGGTAGCCATGGTACACAAAGAGACAAGGAAGGAGAGCACAAGTATAGGGAAGTAGAGAATGCAAGTGAAAATGAGTTTGGAGTTATAGCTTTTATATATCTAGGGTTTTACATAAAGGTTCTTATAAAAATTTTAACCCTAAATTTTTAAATTAAAACTCTTACCTTAGTTTCTTTATTTCAATACTTTAAAGTCACAGTTAAAATTACTCATACAGATAAACACTTCATTCTACATTATTATATCCTCAAATATATGCTTGGATAATTGAGTATATGACTCTCTGCACTGACCAAAAAAGGAATATGGCCATTCCACAAGATAACCACATCTATGAGAGTTGTATGTGTCGCATCTTGATTACCTTGATCCAAGCTGATCCATTGCCCTCACAAAAGTTGCCATCTTTTATATCAAAAGTGAATGCACAAAGTTTTTCTAGCAATGAAATACCAGTAATAAAAACAAAAAAAATGGTAAGTAAATGCGACTAACACAACAATTCATCTAAGCAAAACCTATGTCAATTAAATCAAGACATGAAAAGTAGTAAAAAAATTTAACCTAAATGTGAGATCAAATTGGTTGACCATGCACTCAATCATCTCATCAAAATGTATTCTTTTTACTTGCCAAGACTCATCCAATAGTAGACTCATCCATTCCTCGGATGGACAATTGCATTGATAAGTAACCTTTGTTTTCTTCAGAACATCACATGAACCAAACAAATGTGCAAACGATGAGAATGGAATAAACCAACTAAGATGCACATCTTTGGAGCATGTGGTGGGTTTCATAGCACTATTGATGTCAGATTTTATCATGGACTAACATACTAATCAACCATTCACCACTAGATCATGGTGGCAATGGGACATGCTATAATCTCTGGCTTTCTACTACAAACAATGAATTATAAAAATATATATTTTGAGTTTGAATTTGACTTGCAGAGTTATTATCATAGATCAAGGAACATATGTCTTCATACCAAACATGTATCTTGCCGCCCAAACATTCCACATTTTTCCATTCATGCAAAGTCGATGGATATAGAGCTGTTAGTAAAATAAGATTGAATTAGAACACTGCAAAGATTTTTAAAAATAAGCTTGATGCAAAAGAATAAACAATGATAAAAATTTAAAAACTTAATGTTTTGTTTATAATTTGCAATGCAGTTCTCATCGTGTATAGAGATTTTTTGTGCGTATAAACATGTTGGATCAACACTTTTGTTACTGTACTTGTTCCATTAAACACTTTTCTGAACTCTAAAATTCTACATTTCCAATGTTTTCTAGGGTTTGCAACATCCTTACAACTAACCTTGAAACCCCCTTGAGTACTCGGATGCATCAAAATCCAATCCAACTTATAGTACTTATCACAAATCCAATCCAATTTATAGTCCTTATCACAAATCTAATCACCACCACTATCTTTCCTATTTAAGACCTCCATTACAAGTATGTTATTGATGTTTTTCCTCACTGAAGATATCTATAAAATAGCCAAATAGAAAAGTTACCTATCATCATGTGTATAATTTGCAAATGTTCTCTCCAAATGAAATGAAAGTTAAATGGAGAAATTTAAAAAAAACATTGTACATGTAATTCTTTTTACAAAGAAGCCCAGAGATGTTGAACAAGAAGTTGACATATAACTAGACCATTGTTCCTTCACCAATAAATTCATGGAGTAGAACAACAAAAGAAATGTTGGGTCAAAGTATACATATAACTTACATAGGCTTTGTCCAAATGAGTTGAAGCTTAACCATGGAGCAATAGAAAAAATTGACAATATACCTATGGCTCTCTTTGCAAAGAAGCCCAAAGATGTTGAAGAAGTTGAGTTTTAAAAAAATCATTGTTCTTCATCTTCAGAGATTCTTGGAGTACAAAAACAAAGGAAAGCTTAGTATGCATATAACTCGCATACATTTTATTGAAACGAGATAAAATTTAACTATGGGGAGCAATGAAAAAACAAGACAACATACCTATAAATTTGTTTATAGAGAAAACCTAAGATGTTGAAGAATAAGTTGAGTGTTCAAAATATCATTGTTTACAGAGAAAACCTAAGATGTTGTAAAAGAGGTTGAGTGTTCAAAAGATCATTATTCTTGATTGTAAGAGACTCCTAGAGTACCAAAACAAAAGAAATTACATGTCAGAGAATGCATATAATTTGCACATGTTTTATCCAAATGAGATAAAACTTTACAATAGAACATCCATGGAAGAGAATAATATACTTATAAAGTTTTGTGAAAAAAATCTTGGGAGTTTGGTAGAATAAGTTGTATTGTCATAAAAAATGTGAAACTCACTCTATGTTTGTATAGAGGAAATAAAATTTCGTAAGGTTACAGATAGCGAAAGCAACAATGAGGTTGTAAAATTTCTTCAGGAAAAAAGAAGCGGGGAAAGAGATATGATAAATTTAAGGTTCCACCTAAGAAAGAGGGGAAAATTGAAAAGGGGAGAATTGAAAAGTTAAACATAAAAAAATTAGAAAATAAAAATTTGAGTCATAAACTTTGAGGAAGTGACAGCATTGTATTTCCCACATTTTCTCTTATTTTATTGTTGAGGGAAGATTTTGGCCATATATGGCTAGAAGATTCATGATACATGAATCTAGAATCCTAGCTCTCTCATTGGTTAGGTCTATATTTGTTTATTCACTTCTTAAATGACGAAAAAGAGAGTCCATATTTCTCCTAATGTGTTTGCAAGGTGCATCCTCATCATCATCTCTTAAGAAGGGTGGACTAGGGTTGCAAGAGCCACTACTAAAGGAATATGTATTCTTCTTAATCCATTTCTTATGGATATTTTGCATATACTATGCTTCATTAGCTAGTCGAAAGGGTACTGGAGTCATTCTATCTAACAACATGGGATCTTCGGCTTCTGTTGCCTCTAGAGCTTCTTCCTCTTGTGTACCTTCTATATGGGTAGGATAAATTCTTCTTGTTCACTTCCAGAGTCTTCTTTGTCACTGTCATCTTTGCCCTTTTTGGAATCTGTGTCTACCTCTATAGGGGTTCTATAAGAGAAGTCCAAATTCCATGTTGTATCATCTACCTCTACTTCTAGGTCCGTTTTTGTTTCTTAGACTATTTCTATCTTTGTCTGTGTCTCTGTCTTTTCCATGGCCATGTAATAGGGAGAAAAAAACATTCATGCTTCTATCTCGCTGCCAGAGGTGATTTTCGAAGTCAATTTGGGTTCAAGTAGGAGGTACTCACCCATTGACAAATACTTTGCTTCCTTTGGGAGGTAGCCTACAATGCCCACTATCAAGGACCATGCCTCTATTTTCTTAGAAAAGATCTGTTTGATAGCATCTTTGTCTCTTGATGTGCCATCCGTTATTTCATTGGAAGGGTGTGTGGTGATGACCTCAATGGAAGTGGATCCATTATCTTTTTGCGAGCCATACAACTTCAACACCAGTTTGTTGGGTCCTGTACCTAGGGTTAGGGTTCCAATCCATCCATACTCTTGCTTCAAAAAGCCATGGTCTTTCCAAAAGCAAAGGATATGAGGTTCCATAGGAATTTGGATTTATCACCAAATAGGTCAATCAATAACCTCTTCCTATGAGGGTTATCTTCACATATGGGAGAATTCTCAAATTCTTGATTCTACTTTGGTCTACCAGTCTCATAACCCACTGCATAGACTGCATATCTTGTAACACTAAATCCTTCATTTTCACATCCGTCATTATGTTTATCGATGAACCTCCATCAATCAATATGTTTACTATAAAGAATCCTTTAATTCACATGTCAATCTCTGGAGTACCAAGATCCGAGAATGCATTAGCCATATCCACTTCTTTCACAAGCTCTGAGTTTTGTTAGACTTACTTGCTATCGAGGGAGCAATCCTTAGGTATCCTCTTCTCGTGAGTATGCTTTTGAATTTCTTTTGGTTGGGATACAACATCAGTAATTGTCAAAATGCTAGGTTTAAAGGTGTCTAGGTCTTTGACCAAGTCATATTCTTTAAGAGGATCTGTAGGCTTCTCCAATTGCCTGTGGAAATGGGGCAACCTCAACTTTTATCTTTTATCTTTTCTCCAAAAGAGGCAACACCTTCACTTCTTCTACTATTGGAGGTACTTTTGCATCCCCCATCTCTTGGATCTCTGGTCCTATCTCTGTAACTGTCTCTAAAACTCTGGGTGGCAGTGTAGTGCTTTGTTCTACATCGTTCTGCTCTATACTGTTCTGTTTCTCCTTGGGAAGATTGAACTTCACCATTTTGGCAGAGGGAATATTCTCTTTTGGAACTACAGGTTCTCTTTTCTTGGCACATATTATTGTGGCAACTTCCAAGTCCACTAAATGGAAGCAAGTTCTTAGGTCTTCTATTGAGAATCAGAGGTAGCTATTACATGAGCGGACTAGGATAGAGTCTTTTGCAATGTTGCCTTCTCCTTTGCATCTACGACATAAGGGTTTGCAATCCATGGACCTTATATGTTTGGACAGTTTTGGGAGATATGCCCCTTTTCTCTATATTTGCAACTCTCTAGGCTTTGGTCGGATATCCCAGGTTAGTATCTTGGATTCCAGCAAGTTGAATCTTGCTTCTTCATCTTTCTTCCTTCTTTCATGCATCTCCTTCAAAGATCATATATCCTCTATATGGTTTTTCCTTAAGTAGTATGAACAAAAAGCTCCAGGGATATTTGGTTTTTGGGTACATTCAGTGGCTAAATGTCCCACTTGATTGCACTTTCTGCACCATGTATTAGATTGCATCACATGTCTTCCACCTCCTGCAGGACTGAATATGTTGGTGGCATTCACCTTTAGTATCTATAGATATTCTGTAATCATGTCCATCAACTCTTTTTTTATGCTTGCAATTGAATTGAATAGGTACTCGTTCAATTTTTCTCCTCTTGGAGTACTTGCAGTAGGGTTTTAGAAACCTTTGTGATCACTGCATAGACTATCTGGATTGATCTAGAGGGTCCTCTATTATGGTTCTGATTCCAAAGCTCTTGTTGAGATTGGAAATTATTGGCTCCAGTTGGTTGAATTCCATTATTTTTGTTGAGTCACCATTGGGGGAACTGTTTGAGGCCATTGTTGTTGTGGTTGGAACCATCATTTGAGCGACTGCCGTCTACAGCCACTATGGATTTAGTGCACTGTACACAAAACAGTTTTCATCTAAGGGTAAGGGTAAGGAACTATTCATGGGATTTCATTTGGTGGGTATATTATTCCTGGCATGGGAGGAGGTAAAACTCCTCTTATTGAGGTCATTGATAGCCTTGCTTCAACTTCATCATACATTCTTGAACCTTCCATTATGGCTTGCAGGTTGACTGGTCTTCTCAGTTCCACAAACTTACAAACTTTTGACTCTAGGACTCTAAGAAAAAATCCCTTTTGGATACCTTTATCCAAGTAATGGTTAGTCTATCTCTTCAATATGGATTGCATGCTAGAGACATATGCTTGCACCTGTTCACTAGAGGACTGACTTAAGTTCATGAAATGTTCTTGCATCCACTCTTCAAAACCTTCATGCCTCAATTTAGTGAGGAAGGGAAACTTTAGATCATCCCATGTGCCAATAGTTCCTACTGCTTGTCTCTCGCATCACTAAAATTCCGTGCCTTTGAAAGTGGTGGGAAATATCGCTAACCAATGCTCAAGGGTTCTAGCATTGTTGGCTACAAACGCTACCATGAACTCAACTACATGAAGATCAGGATCTTCATTGTACTCTCCCTTGAAGATGGAAAATGAGACTACATTCGTTGGCCTGTCATCAATATTTCTAGGACATATCTAACTAGGAAGGGAGACCTTGAGTCGCCATGTGGACTTTTGTAAAGAGTGCTACAAGGGCGTCAAAGGAGGTTTGTACTGCTAGCTCCTTCTCGGCATTGATTTTCCTTCTCTCTTCTCACGTACCTCTGGACTCGTTCTAGTGCTTGCCTCTCGATCTTGTCATTCATCAGGGAGTTAGCTCCAACTAGTTTGCATATACTCAACAGAACAAAATCAGAAGGGATTTAGTTTTTAGAGAACTCTCTGGCCAACATTTCTTCTGCTTCCTTCTTTTTAATGTCTTTGAATTCATCTTTCATTCCACTACAGAGGAAAATATATTCAGTTCCAAAGGTATCAAAAATTATTCTTTTAAGAATCGTTCTGGTGCCACACTATAGTAATACCAGCTTCTGATGGTTTCATAAGTGTATATTGTGAAGAATACTCTGACTACTAGCTTCCAGTGGGTTGCTAATTGGACAAACACAAGGTTCTCAATGCACTAAGTATCCCACATATCTTGTTATTGAACATCTACAAATAGATTCCAACTCTTTTCCTTCTTGTTCTTATGAACGAGTTGTGAACTTCCACTGACCATGACTCCTAAAGATTCTTCACAATCTCCCACTTGATGATGTCTGGAAACTCTTCAATGAAGGACAAATCTCCCATGGATGGTCATCCTCTCTATTTCTGCTCTTCAATTTTCTTCCAAACAATTTACCACCAAGATGCATGTCTTTGTTGCTTTAGAGTAGCAGGAAGAGGAAATAGTCCACCACATAGAGCTTGCATTAAGATGATGATATGTTTCTGTGATTGTGGGATAAATTTCTTGTAGAAAGTGGCTTTGAAAATGAGAATTTTCAATTCTTCATTAGTTGAAGGAACTTTGCAAGGATCCATTGAATTCTTCTCTCAACAATGTCATTTCCTTCATTTTCAGTCCCTTTCAATGCCTGTTGATGGTAGTATTTCCCTAGGATTTGCGTACCAAAAACATGGAGCACCGAGAGTGACAACAAGAAAAATGAGGAATCTACTACATGAAAATCTATCTTGTATCATCAACAAGCATATTCTTGATATGTTATGTGACCACAATAAGGAAAGCAACACCAATCTTCTCAAATCTTTACGTAGCATAGAATAATCCTTCTATGTAAGCATAATTGATTACATTCATCCAACATAACACTTACAGAGATATACATAACATAAGAGAGATAGAGGCTCTACAGAAGCTCAATAGAGGGTCTACAAAAAGTCATTAGAAAGTTGTTAGCTCAACTAAAATCAAGAATCATTCAATAAGCTTTCAAATACCCTCAAAATCCATCAATCATTATTCCATCCCCGCATACATAAAGAAAATAGAGCAAAATAGAAGCTCAACAGAACCAATCAAACACTATCAGGACATCAACATAACATTTCAGCATATCATATCTCCACTAAAAACATCATGAGCTTCTTAAATCCATCCAACATTATCCAAAAAACTCTGAAACACTTCCAAACCAACTAATCATCATACAAAATCAATCAAAAACAACCACTTAGTCCACAAAAATAATAAAAATCAGCCAAAAAATCAAGTCATCTCAACTCTCAACATGAATAAATTGCTAATGCTAGTATGAGTGAAAAATGGTCCATGAGGACTCACTTCCAAGTGGAATGCGATAGTTCTTAATTTTCGATGAGTTGCCATATTGGACCCACTTACAAATCAACTATTTGTTGCATCTCATGTACATTTTTAAGAATGTAGGTAGCTTATTGTGGGACCATATCATAGGAAAGAAAGACATTGTAAGTGCATAGATGGATTTGAAGGAGGTAAACAAGATGGAGGCGCTTGCTTTGACAAACATATGCAACTACCTTGCGCTCCTTGAGCCCTGTCCCCATTGAAGAAGAGAATATTGTGAAGCAAATTATCAAGTCTATTTGCACCCCAACATGTATGGTGCAATCTCTCAGTAGGTCTACTTTTCTAAAGATGACTAACTAATAGAGCTAAATTCCCATGGTTGGCACAATATATGCAAAGTTTGTCTTGGCCTTGATAGTAAGTACAATCAATGTTTTACTCTCTCTTTTTGGATTCTATGTTTATAATTCTTTAAATTTTTGGCAGTTCATATATTGATTGCGATTGCGACGTGTCTCACTCCAAACATATATTGATCAATTTATAACTTACCGAATTTAGTGTAATGGAGCTTAGTGAATGAGAAAAAGTTATACTCTATTGAATCTAGAAGGTAGGGAGTAATGGAGACAATTTGTCTCTTTGAGAAAAAGTACCTACCCACAAGCATGCTCACGATACAAACTTACCTCCTAGTACATATCGTGGATGAAGTGGAGATTCTAGGATCCATCCATACTCGATGGATGTTGTTCTTAGAGTGCTTTATGAAAACACTGAAGGGATTTGTGCAATAATAAGCTCATCTAGAGGGTAGTATGGCCAAATATTATCTAGTGTTGGAGGTATGGGTGCATATTTTGGAGTGGCTATCAATGGTGGATTTAGATGATAGTATGTTGTGGATGCTAAAAGATGATGATAGACTGAAAGCAGATGTGGTGGTTAAAAGTGGGATACAAAAGAGAATGGATAGTGCCATGGAGGAGAAAGTGAATCATTTTTGTATGTTGCACCACATATCCATGGAGAAGCAATTCAATAAATAGAAACATGCTAGAGGGGAGTGAGAGGGAGCGTGATTAGAATTTCTATGTATCATATGCTATTGGCAAATGTCAAATGTATACAAGAAAGAAGGGACAAGAGATCAACTATGCCAAATGTATACACACTAGCCATGAACTCTACAAGAAATCATACAACAAAAAGAAAGCACACAAAGTCAAGTTGTATTACAAGCACATTAAAAATTGATGAGGTGGATATATTGGTATATATGTTTTTCCTTACAACAACTGGACATTTTAGGAGGTCAACCATTGCAATTTTTAAAGAGAAAGTTCTTTGTTTACAAATGATAGTGATGATGATGATGATGATGCTTGATGAGCCTAGGGAAAAAATATGTACTAGAAGCAGAGTCAAGAACTTGAAAAATAAAGGTCTACATTTAGATGAAAGCAAAGCTCTTAATGTTGATAGTAGAGAGGAGGATACATCATCTAATTCAAAAGGTAAATGGACAGAAGCTAGTGATAGTGATGGTGCAACATAAGACAAAGATGAAGAAAAGTGAATGCCTTACAATAATGCAATCGGCAAGTTTACCTTAGTCAGCAACCATAAGAGTCTCAAGTGGTTTCAAGTGGATCTTGACTTAACTAGATCTAAACATAAGGCAATGATGATGGATTGAAGTCTTTCAAGAGTGTGAATTCAAGATTAAGGACAAGCCAAGTAAGGAGAATGTTATTGTGTATTCCCTAAGCTATAAAGCACTTCTCAACACCCTTATCTCAGAAGAACCTTCCAAGGCAAGGTCTCTAACAACAATGGTATCAACGCCTAGTAATCCAATCATAGAAGTGGCTAAGAAGGAAGCAAGTAAAGACCCAATATATCAATGGATGATAAAAGAAGTCATATCCAAAGAGGTAGACTCCAAGTTCAAGTTCAAGTATTTGAACTTTTCTATAGAAGGAGAAATTTTCTACTTCAAAATGAGACTCTGCATCATCCCAAGAAGTGACAACCTCAAAAAGAAGATACTTTGGAAATCCCATGATTCTCCTTTCTCATGACATCTGGGCTATGCAAAGACTCTCAACATTTTAAGAAGAAGCTTTCATTGGAAAAATCTCAAAGGAGATGTGCTTAAATATGTCACTAAATGCCTAAATGCCAACAAGCCAAGGTGAAGTGTATCAAGATGCCAAGAAAGCTTCAACCACTTGATTTCTCACAAATGAAGTGGGAGTTTATCAATATGGATTTTGTAGTCGTGTTATATTGTCTCCACTATGGAGGGTGCAATTCAATCTTAATTATTGTGGATATGCTAATTAAGGTTACTCACCTTATGCTAGTTGAAACCAACTACAAGGCTTAAAATATTGCAAGGATCTTTGAGAAGGGGATCTTTAGGCTGCATGGATTGCCTAAAAGGATGAGCAACGATCGTAATTCTCTCTTCACTTCTCATTTTTGGAAGAGTTTATTTGAGGGCATTGGTACCCAACTTTGTTTTAGCATCACCTATCATCCACAAACTAATGGGAAAAACTAAATGAGTCAACCAAGTCATTGAAGACATACTTAGAAATTATTGCTTCAAGACACCTAAGAGGTGGATACAATACCTACCTTTGGTAGAGGTTGCTTATAGTGCATCCTTCATCTAGATGTCCCCATTTCAATCTTTGTATGGATAAGAGTGCCTAACCCCACTAAAATTTTTGGACCCTACCTTAAAAAGTAGAAGCTTCCAAGAGGAAGATGGAAGAAATGGGTGAGCAAGTTAAGGCTATCAAACAAGATGTCCGAGCTTCCAAGGATCAATAGAAAGTATATGTTGATCTAAGAAGACAAGAATGAATCTTCAAGGAAGGAAACATGTTTTTTATTCGTGTTCATCCTAAGAAGTTCTATTTATCCTTAGAGTAATAAAATAAGCTAAAACCTATATATTATGGGCCATATAAGATTTTGAAGTGTATAGGACTCAATGCTTATAAGCTACAATTTTGTAAATAGTTGCGAGTTCACAATGTATTTTATGTTAGCCTTCTAAAAGGTTATGCACCCAACCCTGAACATGTTGTCAATGATCAACAAGCTATAATGCCAAGCTAAGGAGTCCTTGAACTTCAATAAAATAGTATAATTAATGTAAAGGAATGCATCCTTAGAGTTAGGACCATTAGGGAATATCTTATCCAATGAAAAGACTATCTTGAGGAGAATGCTACTTGGATGGGACAAGGATATCCTTTGTAAACAACATCCCCAATTTCTTTGATGATAAGGACTAGGATTATAAAATCTTAAAAAGAAAAGATTATCCAATGAAAAGACTATCCTGAGGAGAATGCTACTTGCATGGAACCAAGATATCCTTTGTAAAGAACATCCCTAATTTCTTTCATGTTAAAGGACTAGGACCCAATAAAATCTTAAAAAGATCTTCCTCAGACATGATAAACCTTACACTTGAAATAAGAGCTACTTAAAATGTGTTGTTTGTAAGTTACCAAATGGGATTGAGATCCATGAGTCCCATGTCGAAGTCCTTGGTGACTCCAAGAGGGATAGGTAAAATCTTAGTGCATATGAGCATTATTAAGAGGGCTTAAGAAGATTATACTTAAGACAGAGTAGGAACTGTTCTAAAGAGAACCATCTTAACCAACCATGGTCAAGGGGATACATAATCTTGATCAATTAAGATCAAAGATAAAGGTACATAGGTACTTCAAGGGATCTAGGAGATAACCATCAAGTTGACCATGTGAAACCCTAAGGGGGAGAGTAAACTTTAGAAAGGTAGTCTATCATAGTTGAATACGACTTGATTAAGGATAAGCTAAGTTGTATCCTTGGAAAGAATGCAATGCTTGTTTAAGAAACGGGTTGAAATGGTTTATCATTGATGTTCTTAATGAGGATTGATCTTGTTAAAGATGGAAGAGAGGATGCTAAGCAGAGTGGTTATTTACTGATTTGAAAAAGGATGTTTTTCCTAGTAAATGTTATTAGGTTGGTTGCTTTAGCTATAGATGATTTGCTAAAGGAATAATTAAGAAAGGATGGTGCTAGCTACCCCCGTGAACCGCCAAACCCTAATGAAGGGGTTTATGAATCCATGACGAGAATATGGACCGAACAGGATGCTTAGGTGCTAGGGGGTGTGGCCATAAAATCCCAATGCCTCCAAACCCTACAGAAGTGTTCTATGTGACTCAAGATGGGATCTCGAGGCCTTGATACTGGTTACAAGGCAAAATCTTAGTACGATAAACCTTCAGGTTTTTATTTCCAGGAGATGGTGGGCTATTTTCTGTGGAGGCAGAGAGAGAGACTTATTTCTCATGCATGGGCGGGAGACAAAGATTAAGATAAGTTAAGGAACTACTTGATCTTGTTTTATCTTGTCTTCATGTTTGTGCCCTAATTTATGTGAACGAACCTGTGCCCTAACGGGTTAATCAAGGAAGCTACTTTTATATGTCAAACATAATATAGTAGGTAATTAGATAACTAAACAACCTCGAGGAAAGCGGGTGGATGTGACCGACGGGTCCATCCTACGGAAGGGTGGTCTCAGTTAGCCGAGAGCTTTCCTCGATGGATTTTATCGAGGCAAACGTTAGATAGACAAGGACCTTAAAACTTAAAAGTCAAAACCCGATTCATGCCATTTTAGGGGACTGGAATGGGACTATGCCTTATGGGCAGAGAGGTTGAGCGATGCATTCCTCTCGTTTTCCATTCTCCTTGAACCAAGTGCGGCATGGATCTGCTTCGGTTCAAGTGTTTTTGTACGAAGTAGGGCATCTGAAATATGATGCTAGACGTCCGTTAGGAGACTCGACTGTTAGGAACCTTGACTTTAGGTCGGTCCTAGTGGGGATGGCCAGATACGTTCTGTTGCGAAGCAGATTCGAGAGACTTTAGCTAACAAACCCTGTGTCATTCCTTGGGAGTGCAAGGCGGCGTCCTCTAGGATTATCTCTTGATGGACTACTAAAGGCATGTTCCACAAATAGATAGACACACACGTTACAAAAGAACATGAACCAAGAATAGAAGAGATGTTAAAATGCCAAGAGGCATATTCCGCGGTGGATTCTGTGAGGTTTTGCAGTGGATTCTGTAAAACTATATTTATTTGTCAGGGCTTGTACACAAGGTGGATTCTTTGTGTGAAAAGTTGACGGGGACGCCTATCTTGTAAAACTATATTTATTTGTCGGGGCTCATACACAAGGTGGATTCTTTGTGCGAAAAGTTGACGGTGACACCTATCCTTCTCGGACATCGCATTAATTTAATGTTCAAGTGGGTGATTCCATAGCGGGTGATTCAGCAAAATACATATTTAAATTAATGGGCGTTTATGAGTTTAGAGTGTGTATTCATATTAAATTAAGGTTAGGACAAAGTTCCAACCTATTTCTTTATTTTGTAGCCAAAGACTACTAGGCATTCACTTTTGGCAATTTAATTTTATTATTTTCTAACAATTGTGTATGCTTCAGTTGATGTGTAGAGCAGGCGGTAGTGGTGTTGGGAAGCACTGGGCGATAGCGTGTATTCAAGTTATTTAGAAGAAATTATCATTTTTTGATGGGTGCGTGTTTTATCATTAAAGGCGTGGCGCTAATATTTATTTAGGTACACTTATTTATTGAAGTGTTTGACATATATCTATAATTTTGTATGCACATGGATGCAATGTCTAAATATTCATTATTGGATCTTGTATTTGGGCACTACCCAACTGTTGGGCCGCCCCACCGCTTTATTCATTATTTGGCCAAAAGTAAACACAAAAGCTAAAGCATACTAATTGTAAAATTGAACTATTTTTTAGCTTTGAGATGAATAAATTAATAAATACATGCTTTGTGGAGCGCTCACACAAGGCATGGGGGGACATTGTACCCAATTGGTCTTTTTGTCTCATGTCGTGCAAGTTTATTCGCTTAATTTTTGAGCTTACAGTAGAGTTCTTTGTTCTTGGTGACCTTCCGACGCTTGCTACGTACGCATACATCATCCGATTTGCGCACCATGCTACATGGGTATACAACATCCGATTGTCTTCTTGAAGGAATTGATTATAGTGATCAATTGTGATAGCTCTTATACCATGTTGAAATGTAGAGAGAGAAGATAAATAAAGATGTGATAGCGAGAGAAGAGACACACCATATACACTCCCATTGATCACAGTCTACATATATATAGGTGAGATGTAGTCTAGATAGGGTGAGCTATGTATAACTCCAACAAGAGGTGGGTAATAAGAGAAGAGAAGGAGAATAATAGAATAGGTGGGGAAGAAGAGAAGAGAAGAAGGAGAATATAATAAGTGGAGAAGAAGAGAAGAGGAGGAGGAGAAGAGGAAGAGGAAAAGAAACGAGGTAGTGAAGACAAGAAGAGGAGGAGAAGAGGAGAGGAGAGGAGAAGAAGAAGAGAAGAGGAGGGGAAGAGGAAAAGAAGAGAAGAGAACAAGTGGAAGAGAGGAGGAGAAAAGGAATATAAGAATATGAGAATAAAGGAGGAGTAGAGAAGAAGAAAGGAAGGAGTAGATGAAGAGAAGAGGAGGATAGACAAGAAGAGAGTGAAGAAACAGAAGGAATAAGATGGAGGAGAATAAGAGGAGATCACCTTCAAGCACAAAGGGGAGCACCACTCTAGCTTGCAAATGTCTCATCTACCTTTTGTGCCTTTCGTTCCCATGACACAAGTCCTTCCTCTCCCTACAAAGTCTCGGTCTCACAAGAAGCCACCAAACCATTTAGAGTTCAAGATTGTCAAAGCTCAAAGCTAGCACCGTGGACGCCTTTTTGTGATTTGGCCCAAAGAGACAATATTTGAGAGCCAGGAACATGGGAGCTATCAATATCGTGCAAACGCGGTCAACACACCGTCATTCGCAACACAAGGCTAGGTTCCTTTGTAAATTAGTGTTCATTTAATACATGGTTAGGAATATAAATTAAAATGCTTTAATATTTGGTTTAAAAATATATAGCTTCATAAAAAATTGATAGAAAAAAAATCCCAGAATAAGTAAATGTTATTAAATTAGAGTATTAAAAAGGGTATGATAAATTGCATAACATCAAAATTCATTGCATAAATTCCTTCCAACTACAAATGAAATAATAATATTTTTTCTAAATATAAAAAAAGAAATTTACATTAAAAATATTCTTTTAATATTTATAAATTATATTAATGTAGAAAAATATGAAAATTATATCAATGATATTTTCTTTTATATTTACAATTTACATAAATAGAAATAATATTTTTTAATATTTATAAATCATATAAACATAAAATAAACTTTCTTGGCATTTATAATTTATAGAAAGTGGACTAGGATAGTTAAAGTAGACAAGATTTTTTTTTTCTAATTAAGAGTAATTTATTAAAGAAAAAATTACTATTATTAATTAAGTTAAAATTATGGCGTACATAGTTCATGGAGAATTATTAAATTGAATATATAGTTATTCTTAAACCTAGAGATATTCATACCAATTCACTTTACCAACATGAAAAAGATAAGTAAAGGTTCTAGATTATGAGATAATAAAATCCTTGAGAGTAATAAAAGTCTAAGAATTCCTAAGAAAATACTCGCCTTGTTGACTTGCGTAGTCTCCAAAGAAAATTTGTAATACCAAGATCTCATTAATTTCCAAAAATTAGTATAAATTTAAGATTCATAATGCAGTCAAGTAACCAACCTTTAACAAGGGTTATGAGTTAAAATTGTGAACAACAACTAGCAATAACCAAGAAAAGACCCAATGAAGAAAGGTTGAATTGAACTTTAGATTTCAAAGGGGGCTTTGAAAAAGATAGATCCAAATAGAAGCTAGGAAAAATCCAAGAAGTTAGCAGAGGATCAAGGTGGAAAGAATCGTTTCTAAGTTAAGATTGTGCTCAATTGTCTCTCTGTTTATTACGAATATTGCTTAAAGAAGAAATATTTGTGCTTATTATAATGATGCATACAAGTTAAACTTGATGCACTTATTAAGAAGTTGATTAATTTGAATTAATAATCCTGATATACTAAGTCTACAATGGGATTGAAATAGAAGCATATTAGACCTCCCCTATAAGTAAGACTAGTTGCAATTCCCTTTTTCCAAGGGGAATGAGCTACCACCTCCAAGAGTTTCGAACAAACCCGAATGGTTGAGAGGTTGCTCTATAGGGGGATCCTTAGGTAGGAGGAGTTGAGGGTGCCAGGGGGGCTATAGTCGGTAAACTCTTAGACCCCTAGAATCATCCAAGCTCCTATGTGACTCAAGATGGAGTTCTTGAGGCCTCAGTGTTAAGGCTAGCAATCTTGCCAAAATAAAGGCCTTCATGCCGTTCTTCTATATGGAAAAAAATTGGACACTTGTATAAGATTTTTTATTGAATTAAAATATTTTTTTCCAAAAGGATTGATTTTATTTTTTGTGTATTATTATTTAAATTATTGAATGAACACCATGATTAAAAGAATTTAATGAAGAATGTTGATTATATGTGTACAACTTAAATGTGTTAGATAAGTATACAACAAAAAATACCAACTAAGGGAAGTGCGAGGGTGTGATTCTTGACAAATCCACCCTAAGGTAGCGTGGTCTTGATAAGTGAATAGTTTCTCACAAATTGAATGCACTAGTGTATAGGAAAAATCAACTCCTGGAAGCAAATAGAACATTGACTCTGTATCATTTTACGGAAATAGAATGAGACTTTGTCTTGCGTAGAGGGGTTGACATAGTCATACTTTCCCTTATTTCTCTCTCTCCTTGAACCAAGTGTATAAATACGAGACGGCTTTGATCCAAGAAATCTAGCCCAAGTAGTTGTAAACCCAAATAGAAGATCTTAGCTTACTAATTTTTGCCTCTAAGGATGTCTCAAGCAGGTACATCACATAAACCTCATCCTCCTATCAATATCTCTCAACTATCATTCTCACAACATCAACTGTTATGTTTTTCTTTCTTGCACACTGTAAACTAGACCCCCACAAGTTGGTTTTACCTCCCACTATCATCTTTCTTCAAGTTAATAATGGCATGTTGCACCCAATTAGAATGTCACATTCAATCATTGAGAGGCTTGCTTAACAAAAGACCTTGCAATACTAGGGATAATGAAAAATCAAGGTTCTCACTATTATAAGGAATGTGCAACAACTATTATAAAATATAACTGTCATATGAATTTCAACCTCTATATACAAATCTTTAGTTCATATTTACTTCTACTCCATTGTTCCCTATTTGGAATAATGTTCCTTAAGAACTTACATTTGTGTGGCTTATAATAATATGGAATGTAATGTTAGTTATATGATAGTGTGCATCTTTAAAATTTTAGTGTTAAACATTATAGGTTGAAAGGGATCCTTATTAAGGTATTCATGAGGAATACTACAAAGATTTTCTCCCCAATGGTAAATGATATTTTACTCTCCATAAATGTGTGCCTCCTTAAGCAATCAATGTTTTAGTGATTATTACTTTCATTTTGCTTTCTTTAATAATGGATGTTTGTTTGTAACGTAATAATTTGTACTTGGTTCTTGATGGCAAGCTAGAAAAAAAATCTTTTACCATTGATCATAAGAAAACTTGTGTGACTTTTTCATCTATTATTATATGCAAATCTTTTTCTCTATAAAGATACTTTGTGTTACTATGTTGTAGATGGTAAAGTTCATCCACTACAAGGGACTACTCAAAGAGGAAATTTAGGAGTTAGTGCAAAATAATATGTGTATAATTTTTTTTTAAAAATGAATATCTATATATATGTATGTATGTATGTAAACTTATTATACTATGAAACAAATAGAAATAAGTAGAAAAGAGTATAGTTAGGACCCATCCAGTAAGGCACAAGCCATGATGAGTAAAATGGATCCACAAAAGGTTAAATAATTATTTTTGGAAACAATACTTACGGTGAGCATAAAGGCAAGGAACCATGGACAATATTGAGTTCTAAGTAGTAGCTTGCTTAACAAAAGGCCTTGCAATATGAATGGTAATGAAATATCAAGCTTTCCATTTGGAGCTTTCCTATTATACAAAATGAAATTCCAAGTTGTTCTACATGTCTTAATACATGGAGATGTGTCCATGGCTTGGCACTAGAGGACTAACTTATGCTACATATGGGAAAAAGATCTGTAAGAGAGAGGGACTTAATAACATGAAAATACTAGCTACACCGACGACTGGTATATAAGGTGATAGAGACTTAATTTTTCATTAGCAGATAATTAATACAAATCTTCTTTCTCCTTCACCTTGCTCTCCAAGCTTCCATGTCTTCTATCTCTCTCTTCCTGTCTTTTTCTCTTCATTTCTAGTCTTTCTCTCTCCTCATACCTGTCTTTCTCTCTCTTTTTCTCTTCTTATTCTTCTTCTCTGTAGTCTTCTCTCTCTTCTTTTTCTCTCTCCTAGTCCCTCCCCTTGACAATTGGTATCAGAGCTTAGATTCTTGGTCCCAGTTAGTCCTTCATTTTACCCAGTTACAATTTTCTAGTCACATGGAATTTTGAGTCACAGGTACACATGTACAGGGAGCAGTAGGGGAGTTCCCAAAGAATTCTAGACCACAAGGATTGCACGCAAGAGCATTAATGGTGGCTTGGACCAATTTTGGAGGAAGGAAGACCGACTTTGGCAGCTCGTTGGTCATTTTTGGCCCATTTTGAAGGTAAACTCTTAGTAACTGTGGTCACAAGAGTTAGAAGAAAGTCTAGCTGGGGTTACTTTTCAGGGAGACTCTTCTCTCTCCCCCTTTCTCAAGCTACTTGCAAGCTCCCATGGAGGTAATCAGCCCCAAACTTTGCTCTTCCTCGTCCACGGAGTTTGCCTTCCTTTCTAGGGGTTCCTTAAGCCTTTGAGCTATAGGGTAAGTGGTGGAAGTGCTGTGTGATACCTCCTCTCCCCTCCACGTAGCTCCCCGTGTTTCACGGTGCAAAATGCAGGCTGATTCCAGGGCCAAAATGATAGCACAAAAATCTTCCTCTCCTTCTTGGCTCTCATTCCCAGCTTCTTGCAGGTCATTTGGGCAAGATTGAAGCCTCCTTTCTCATATTCTTGGACTTCTCTTCCATCTCAGAAACCCTAATCATATACACTCCATGGCAACCATGAAAGCTTGGCATCAAGCTCAAGAATCTTGAAGATTTTGGTCTCTTCTTGGTCTCGGGGGTTCATTCTTCAAGCCTAGCTCAAGATTTGGCCATCAAGAAGCACGAGAAGAAGATTAGAAGCAAGATTTGAAGACATGCATTTGTGGGCAACCATGGCTATGGAAGTAGAGCTTCAATTTCATCAAGAGCTCTTCATAGGAAGGTCCTAAGCCATCCTATCTCCAAGCTACAGCCACATTGGAGCTCATTCTCAAGATTTGAAGGCTTCTTGTTGGAAGCAAGAAGGCATTATGGAGTGCTCATTTGGAAGGAATCCTTCTCTTGATCGGTCTATGCAAGCAATGCCCTTCCCCCATTGAAGAATCCTTCTCCCCCAAGCTTGAATTCATCTCTTCTTAACGGAGCACAACCATTTTGAAGCTATGGAGCATGCGGGATCAAATTAGAGCTCTCATGAAGGACTGAAGTGGCATTAGTGGCTATAATCTTCATCAAACAACATAAGGTAACCAAATCTTGGCTCTCATTCTCTCCCATTAAGCCTCTTGTTAAATCATATCCACTTGTTTGAGAGGATGCATGAGTCCGAGGAGGTAATAGGAGTCCCAAACATTGTGTGCATGCTGAATATTAATGTTAGTCATTCTCATTTGATCCTATGGCATTGGAATGGATTTTATTCATACTGAAGCTTCATTGAGATTATACTTTTTCTTACCCATAACCCATTTGGCTTCTTGTGAATTGACTGAGCCAAGAATTGATTAATAAATCCATTGCATAAGGGTGAGTTGGCAGTGAGTCATTGCCAGTAAGATCTCTATCCCTATTCCCAATTCCAATTCCATGCACTTCATGAAAAGCCAAAATTTCCGTTCCTAAAATGCATCTCATGCTGAATAAATGTATGCCATGTATATTTCGGGTGAGAAAAAGCCCGATGCCAAGTGAGGTGCCAAGACAAAAGAGGGGTGACTCCCCCTTGCCATCAAAGACCTTGAAGGGGTGCACAACCCGGCCCGTGGGGAACTTTGCCCACCTCCCAATGATCCAGAGCCCAAATCTCATTTGCAGGTGCATATATTTCTTGGGAAATTGAGAAATTGACTTGGCATGATGGAAATTTTGATGACTATGGCATGACACACTCTTGTGTGCATGGGATGTATGATTGTACTTCAGAAAATGTACCTTTAGATACACATGTAGCTATGTATCTAGTGATTTATGAAAATGTATTACTTCACTTGGATTGAAGATGGATATATGTATCATGGGATATACCTATGCGGTCATATATGTAGTATGGGCAGTGGTTATGCATGTATGAGAGCATATCTTGTTGGATATGGTCATGGGAATGCTTACTCTTATGCTCAGTAATGCTGAAGTGATGCCAAACATTCTAAGGGATGCTAAAGTGATGTATGATGCCAAGAAAACAGTGAATCCCACAGTGCAATAGAAGGGGAACCCAATTTTAGCCCTCTTGTGACTGTTTCAGGGTGTTGTAGAGAAATTGCTTGCATTTGCAGATATGTTTCCATTCCCAAGAATTGAGGTGCTGACCTTAGAGAGTACCCTCAGGCCTTGCCAAGAACCCTAATCAGTTTTGGATACCCACTTGGAGCATACCAAATACCTACAGCCCAAAACAAGCCTTTCCTAGGTGTAGACAGGGTGCTGGACTACACAGAACAGTCCCACATTTTTTATTACGGAATTTTCTGTATAAAACCTGGGAATGTGTGTCTATTCTCATCTCGAAGACGGAATTGCTGCCTCCATTTTGAACAAAAAATTAGGTCAATCGGAGTTGTCTAGCTCTAGTTATAGCCAAAACAGTGACAGGTGGTCTCACGAGACTACACCTAGACATGGCGGGTAATAGGGGAAAAACAATGCAAATGAAGATGTTCAGCAATAGGTAAGGGATGCATGCACCCCAAGGGATGACACCAAATTTGAGGTTGAAGAAGAAGACCTCTCTCACGCCATGGGAAGTCTTAGTGCACTCAATCATACCCTCAGTTCATACGACACTAGACATGCGGAGAGGCATAGGGAAGTAATGGAAGGTCAAGCTCAAATGGTGACGGAGATGCGCCAAATGACCTCTACCATGCAAGCAATTGAAGCTAAGTTCTCAATGTGGATGGATTCCCAAATGAGTGACCAGGAATAAGAGGATAGACCAAGCATGCAAGCTGAAAGAGTGACCATCCCATTCGTGAATGCAACCTATGCAAGTACCCAAGGTATTTTGGGAAGAACGGGAATTCCCAACATCAACTTTGAGTAAGGAGAGCCCTCACAAAGGCATGAGGAGCCCATAAACAATGGGATGAGGAGTGACTTTCAACCACACCACCTGCGCCCATGCCACCTATGCGTGCTAAGCCGTCTTTTGGAAGGAATCACTCAAACAATGGGTCATTTCTTGGCAGCCCAATGGAACAGCCCCACTTTGGGTATATGGGACAGCCTCCCAACCATGAAAGGGAGTTGAGAGACAAAATCATTTTCTCAAAGTTCAATGGCCATCATCCTCGCGGGCGGCTGAATTGAAGGAATGGCTCTCAAAGCTTGAAGACTACTTTGGCATAATGCCAAGAAATGACGATCAAAAGATACACTTTGCAATGATGCACTTAGAGGGCTTTGCCCACACGTGGTGGCGGTACATAAAGAGGGAAAATCAGTAGCTTGTCAACACTTGGGATGCATTCAAAGCTCTTATGATTCAAGTCTTTATATCTCTGGTTGAGAAGGAGAAGCTTGCAAGGCAATGGTATGGCTTAGAGCAACGTGGGATGACGGTGCATGACTACACAAACCAATGACTCAATCTCACAATGTATGTTAAGTCCATTAGTGACGATGAGAAGAGTCACAAGTATATTTATGGTTTGGATCCCCAACTCTCGACTGATGTTTCAACCCAAAGTCCATTAGATTTGTTCAAAGCTATTGAGTTGGCTGACATGTACTCTTGTAAGTACCGTGAGATGCTTCATTTCAGCATGGACAGCAAAGAGGGGCATCTCAGCCTGTTTGGGTAGTAAAGAGGACCTATGCAGCCACATTTTTGGCAGCAAAGAAGTGATGTAAGGCCCGGGTAGTTTGGGGCAGGTTATGGTGATGGAAATATGCCTTTCAGCACCGCGAGATCCCCACATACCCCACCTTTAATGCCTTTAGGCAAAACAGTAATTTCAGGACTGCAAATCAAGGAAGAGTTGAAAATAGACAAGGGGACAATAGGGGTAAAAATGCTTTAGCTTTTGGTAGTCAATGCTCTATCCCGATGGACCTCTACAAAGAGAGAAAAGAAAAAGGACTTTGCTTTAAATGAAGGGAAAAGTATACAGCCAAGCACGCATCTAAATGTGCTTATAGGAATGCAAAAGCAAGGGTACATAGCATGTTAATCTTTGATGAATCTGATGAGGATCATGAGGATGCAAGTGCCTTTTCAATCACTGTCGAAAATAATGAGGTTGAAAAGGAATGTGGGCAAGAAGAATTCTTGGACCCGGTTGACACCTTTTCATTTGACCCCAACGGTCATGTAGATGTAAATATGGGTAATAAGAATGGTTCACATGCTACTGCCACTATTTGTACTATCTCACTGGATGCTTGGACATGATCTAAGAGCCCCAACACTCCTTCTTCAAGGCAAGATTCATGGGAAAGATGTATTTGTCTTGGTAGATAGTGGTAGCACACACAGTTTCATAAATAGAGCAGTCATGAACATGCTGAAATGTTTTGTCTCTGATTTAAAGCAATCAATGAGGGTGCAAGTGGCCAATGGGAGTGAGGAAATTAGTACTCATGTATGCCCAGTTATACCTATTAATCTTGTTGAAAATTATGAGTAGAAAGTGGATTTGATTGTACTCAATATGGGGCCGATAGACATTGTGTTGGGCTGCGATTGACAAAAAACTTTGGACACCGTTTCCATGGATTTTTCATTGCTGTATATGTAGTTTTTCAGGGGCTGGACAGCTTAATCACTTGCAGGGAATTGAAAACAGCAGTGAATTTTAGCTTATTACAGCCAAACAACTCAAGAAAGAGTTCAAGAAATGCTCCTAGATTTTTGTACTGAAATTAAATAAGGAAAATGCAGATCGGTCCCGAAAAATGCATGATAATTCAATCCTTAAGGCTCTACTTGCAGAGTATGGTGACTTGTTTCAATTACCTATAGCATTACCTCCCAAGAGAGCGGTTGATCATCCCATTGATTTGGAGCCCCACTCTAGGTCAATAAACCCTCTTACAGGTTGTCCAAATGTGAAAGAGAAGAAGTGGCCAAGCAGGTCAAGGATTTAGTAGATATGCGATTCATTGAGCCTAGCTCATCCCCTTTTGCATCACCTGTTTTACTGGTCAAAAAAAGATGGCACTTTGAGGATGTGCATAGATTACAAAAATCTGAATAAGATCACTATCAAGAATAGACGCCCTATTCCCAGGGTGGACGACCTCTTAGATGAGTTGAAGGAAGCTAAGTATTTCACAAAGATTGATTTGAGATTCGGCTACCATCAGATACACATGCATGAAGGGGATGAGATAAAGACTGCATTCAAGACTGATCATGGACTCTATCACTTCTTGGTCATGCCCTTTGGCTTAACTAATGTACTAGCCACATTTCAGAGCCTCATGAACAAAATACTTCAGCCTTATTCAAATTTGTATTGGTATTTTTTGATGACATCCTCATTTATAGTCGCTCAAATGAAGCTCACCTTATGCACATGAGGCAGATATTTGATATACTTAGATATCATAGACTCTTTGCTAAAGGAGACAAAGTGTTCATTCATGCAGACTGAGATTGAGTACTTGGGACACATTGTCAGTGAGGCAGGCATTAGAGCTGACCCAGAGAAAGTGCAGTGTGTCAGAGATTGGCCCACACGTGCAAATACTACCTCTTTGAGAGGATTCTTGGGTCTCTCCTCATTTTACCATAGATTCATTTGGCACTATGCCACTATTGCAGTCCCTCTCACTGATAGGCTAAAGAAAGAAACATTTTTCTGGGATGCATTGGCAGATAGAAGCTTTAATCAACTGAAAGATTTGCTTACTTCAGCCCCTATCTTGGTATGCGTTGATTTTTCTAGGGAATTCACCATTCAGTGTGATGCCAATAGGAGAGGAATTGGTGCAGTCTTGCTGCACGAACATGGGTCATAGCTTTTGAGAGCCAAAAAATGGCTGAAAATGAGAGAGTTATGAATGTCTATGATCAGGAAATGTTGGCCATCCTTCATGCCATCAAGAAATGGCATCATTATTTGTATGGCATCTGGTTTAAAGTGAAAAGCGACCATAGAGTACTCAAGTACTTCTTGTCTCAGTCAAATCTGACTCCGAAGTAGAGAAGATGGGTAGCCACCTTACAGAACTATGACTTTGGCATCACCCACACTTGTGGGAAGGACAATGTAGTGGCTGATTTCCTGGCACATGTAAAGTCTCTACTATCATGGAGTTACACAGTGATTGGATACATGAGCTTCAAGAGGCTTAAGTGTTAGACGTTGATTTCAGCAATGTATTTCACAAATTACAGCAAGGACAATGTGTGGAAAACTCTTCGTATCAGCTGAAAAATGGGCTTTTATGGTATAATGGCCAAATTGCCATCCCTCATGCTTCCCCATTCAAGCAAAAAATCATGTAGGAGATGCATTCAGCCCCCAGAGCTAGTCATTTGGGAGTCTTTAAGACCTATGAGAAAATTGCAAAAAACTTTTATTGAAAGGGCCTTTGGAGAGATGTGAAAGACTTTGTCTTGGGCTACATGCCTTGTTAGCAAAACAAGGACAACACCTTAAAACCAGCTGGTTTACTTCAGTCATTGCCTATACTTGAAGGAAAGTGGACACACATCACTATGGGCTTCATTACCGGCCTATCGGTGACCAAGAAAGGTTGGGACAACATCTATGTAGTTGTGGACAGACTCACAAAGGCAGCCCATTTCATTTCCACGAAGACTCTGTATAATGCTTTTTAAGTAGCCAGCCAATTCATAGAATATGTTTTCAAATTACATGGCTTACCGTAGGTCATTGTGCATGACCGAGATGCTAAGTTTATGAGTAACTTTTGGCGGGCAATTTTCAGCTCTAAGGGCACTCAGTTAGCCCCTTCCACTGCTTATCATCCCCACAGACGGATGGTTAGACAAAAAGGGTTAATAAATGGTTGGAAACTTACTTGAGGCATTTCTGTCATGATGTGCATCATGCTTGGGACTCATGGTTGCATTTGACTGAGTTTGCCTATAATAACTCTACGCAAGCTAGCATTGGAGTTTCACCTTTTGAGGCCCTATATGGCTACAAGGTGCCCCTTCCTGTGGTTATCTTCAATGATAAAATAAATCCACAAAGCAAGGAAAGCAGTGTAAAGCTAACTTGAAGAGAGCTCAAGATCAAATGAAGCTTTATGTTGATGAAAAAAGATGGGATGTGGAGTTCCAAGAAGGGGATTTGGTGCTCTTGAAAGTACCTAAGTCTAGATATGCCTCCCTTAAAGATGGGTCTAGCAATAAGTTGGCACACAGGTTCTATGGACCATATCGGATTATCAAGAGAGTGGGAGACTTGGCATATCGATTGGCATTACCCCCATCTATGAAGATCCATAATGTCTTCCATGTGAATCAGTTGAAGCCCTTCATTGGCTCAGCAATGGACTATGTTGAGGAACTCCCACCGATAGATGAAGAAGGTATCATTCAATACATACCCGAAAAAGTCATTGGACAAAGGGAAAAGAGGCTTCGCTCTTGCTCAATCATGGAATACTTGATTAGCTGACAAACTTTACCACTCAAGGAAGCTTCATGGAGATCACCTTCAGTTTTGGAAGAGTTCCCATACCTTCTAGAAGCACATTTGGCTAAAATCTAGCTAACTATGGCCCTGTTTTCTCCTAGACTGACTACAAACAACACTCTGTTTTAAAGCATATTTTATTCTGTACTATGGACAATAATACACACCATACATGGGCTGAAATTACTTCACGAGAGCTCTGTTTTGATGTATAGCACACCCCATTCAGAGTCTCTTGCAGAAAGTAATGACGACAGATTCACTAGAGCAGGGTCCTGTAGTAAACAGCTTGTTGTCCACTGTCTGTAGCCTGCATTTACTCCAGATATTTGGGTCAAAACTCATGTTTATAACTCCTCAATACGTCCCATGTATCGTATATACCCCATGACCTATCATACACAATAATACCTCTTCATTCATCTGTATACCCTTGTAATAATGCAGCAGAGTAGTACTCTGATAGGCCCCTCCCAGTTACCACACGTGTCCAAATTGTTTTTGAGGGCAAAAACCTTTGAATGGGGAGGGAATATAAGAGAGAAGGACTTAATAATGGGGAAATACTAGCTATAGTGGTTGGTATATAAGGTGAGAGAGACTTAATTTTTCATTATCAGGTAATTTATACAAGTTTTCTTTCTCCTTCACCTTGCTCTCCAAGCTTCTATGTCTTCTCTCTCTCTCTTCTTGTCTTTCTCTCTCCATTTCTAGTCTTTCTCTCTCCTCGTACCTATCTTTCTCTCTCTTCTGCTCTTCTTTTTCTTCTTCTCTATAGTCTTCTCTCTCTCACAGTCCCTCTCCTTGACAAGATCCACTCACGAAATTCGCAATCCTCTATGGAAATTTTTTTGCAAAAACATTTTGTTGATTTGTAGCAGCAAAAAATATTTTCTTCATCCTTTTTGTTTTATTGCTTCTTTGGCAACCTTTGATCTTCTTCTTGGTCTCATGTTCTTCATCTTTGACTTGTTCCTCATTATCTTGTGCTTTGTGAGGTCCTTTTGGTCTTCTTTCTCAGTGAGTTTGAGATGGAAAAAAACAGATACATTGATGTAGCTTGACATGACATAAACCTTGGGATACATAGATTTGGCTTTTGGCTTTTCATGGATCTTAAGATACATAGCTTTTGAGTCATCATGGGTATCGGAGTGCTTTAGGCATAGAAGATGAATACATTTCCTTTTGAATAGCTCTCAAGCTTGAATACATGGCTTGTCAGCACATTAACATTGGATTTTTTTCCAAGGTTTTGATATGTGTGCTTGGTGCAAATAGATCATCTCTTCTTTGGGAAGTTCTACCATTAATGCCAGTTACAGAAAGAAATGACCAAGTGCACAAGAAAGTGTAGCTTATCATTATTCATGCAAGAAGAACAAAGTAGATGCCACTCTTACTTAAGTAGCCACCAAAAACTGCCGTAGCAAGGTTTTTACCATGAGTAGTAACACATGGACAACAAAAAGTCTACAATGCAATAATTGGCATCAAAACCCTATATCCACATTGCATCAGTGGGAAACAATAAATCCTCCAATGACAACTTGCCTATTTTGGACTTTTCAACACAAAATAAAGTAGGCGGTGCAGCAAAATGCATAGCCTAAGAAGACCTCTCCTTGATTGTTTCAAGAAGAGCACTGCCAAAAGCTCCAATAGCATCATCCATCTTATGATCAACAAAGAGCAGAATCTCATATGGCTTCCCATCTATCTTCTGATAAACAGGCCCTATGACTATCTTGACTATATGTTCCATGGACTCCACACCATGTTTGAGTGGCCCTGAGTTGTCCTTTGCAAGCTCGTAGATGTTTGCCATGTACTTTGTGGCTTTATCCACTACTACTTCAAAAAAAAAAAAAAGTACTTGAGGCATGGCTAATCAGTCTGCTATCATTGATAGCCATTGGCGATAGGTGGAGAGTCAGAGAGCACAAAGTGAAGGTTGAGAATGGGCCGGGAAAAATGGATATGTCTAACTCTTGCGATCAAGGTCACTGACTCTCTGCGTTTGTGCATGCGAGAAACCAAGGTTGCTATTCTCGGCACATCTATGGATGTAAGGAATGGATGAAATCCTAACTGTAGATATGATGCCTTAGTGGCACTAGCCCCTTTCATCTTCTTTCTCTAAAACTTCTTTTCATAAAACTCCAGTTCCTTCCCCTCCAGGATGTAGCCATTAGCTCGCCCACACTGCCCAATACAAGATATATCACAGCCAACAAGTGACCACTGGCAACTTGATCTTCAAGATGGGGATCTAGCTTGTGATCCTTTTGGCTTCTGCAATTTTCCTCTCGACATGGTTACTTTTCTTCTTATCCTCCTCTGTTATTCATGCCGCCTCAGCATCCTCTCCTTCCTTCTTGACACCAAAAGACTTCTGCACCTCATATGAATAATGGATGTTGGATAAAAGAAGGATAGAAACTCCATCTACTTGCTACTTAGCTCAGCCATGGCTCTAATACCATGTTGAGAAACACGGATCTAGAGCTAGTTCGCTATGGTGGATGCAAATCAAACACACAATACATGATAGGGAGAAGAGATTGTAACTCAAGTGAATTAGGTTCCAAGGTAGATTAGCTTGAACTCATAAAGACAGTCTTGAGTTACTCAAACTAATAGCTCCATTACTTGAAATGAGTGCCAAGTACATGCTTTTATAGCTTTTTGGATAGTACCACTCTCCTAACTGTGCATATGGGATTCTGAACATCTCTTCCTAGAGCATACTTCATTTGTCTATCTTCTAGCCTTTTCAAGGCATACATCTAGCCTCTATGGCCAAGCATCATTTGCTATTCTCAACATTTGTGATTGTTTTGTGCTATGAAAAAATCAACAAATAAAGTTATGCACCTATTCAAAATGGCTTGGCAAGAGAAACATGTCACACAGATTCTTCCATCTTTTCTTAGAATCTACCTTCAAGAATCCAGACGAACCTCATCAAACGGTTGGTCTTGCTCCTTTTCAATACCACTTTAAACCACTATACATCGAATAAAATCATGGAGAAGCTGCATAAATCTACTGAAATAATACTTTTTAGGTTGTCAAAATACTCCACCTCAAACGGTTGGCCTTGCTCCTTTCAATACCACTTTAAACCACTGTACATCAAATATAATCATGGAGAAGCTGTATAAATCTATTGAAACAATAGTTTTTAGGTTGTCAAAATATTCCACCTCATCTACTACAATATTTGGATTTATGGTCTGCCATCAACTCTCTTGCTCAAACTTTGTCATGAAACCATACTCCATCGTGGAATGCATTTTATCAATGTACTCAACTCAAAAATGTCGCCTACATGACCATGTTACACTATAGATTTTGTACTATATATCAAAATGGCTAGGTTAGTAGTCCCGTATAAAATCTGAATGCAACAATAAAGAAAGCACGCGGTCACCTTCAGACTCCATCCCCTCGAGAATTTCCACTAGTCCCTAGAGACTTCTACCCCTTAATGTGAATTAAGATCAAGGCATTGTGCAACCACCTTGTAGGCATGAACCAACCATATCATCTCCTCTATGCCCTTGAGTTGTATACATTTGGCTAACAAACTTGTTTGCATTCTAAACATAGCTTTCTTATAGAGGAAATATACTTAATTTCTAGTAAAGTTATCTATAAGACACAACCTCACAATTGTTGGCATAACTTTATATTGAATCTTAAAGTACATTTCCATCCAAGAAGCTAAAACCTTGCGTAGAGGCCCTATGGTAACATTTGGCTCAAGTCTGAAGTAGTAAAACATAAATTTACTTGAGTTGTTCATGTTTTATTGCATGGTTTCTTTAAAATATAATCTTTTTGTTAAACAATGTAACAAAAACTTTAAAATTTTATACAACTTCCCAGATCAAGCTCCTCATCTTTATTTTCAATATCCATTAGTAATAAGACATTTTAAAATGATAAATTAATTATTAAGAATATAGACATATAATCAAACTCAATTCTAACATAAACATCAAAACTTGATTAGTTGTATAATCTTGAAATTCTTGAATATTGGAGCTATATATAGCTCACCCTATCTAGAATAGATCTCACCTATATATATGTAGATTGTGATCAATATGATATAGTCTTTGGGGGTAAATATGTTGTGTCTCTTCTCTCTCTATATCACATATCTACATATCTTCTCTCTCTACGTTACAACACAGTATTAGAGCTGTCACAATTGACTATAAAAAATTCCTTGAAGAAGACAATCAAGAAGTATACCTATGTAGTCTCTATTCTATTCTTGATTCATATTCTTTTTATGCTTAATTTTGATGTACTGTATATGTTATGACCATATTATGTTATGAATTTTAAGCATAGAAGAAGTTCACTTGATTATCATCGATCATCATTTAGATTGTAGTTATGTTGAAATGCAGATATGCCTTGCTTGGACACTTGAAAATTTTCTATTTGAAAAACTCTTAAGGAAATGTCTTTCTCAAGAAAACAATTGTTTATGATGTGCCAGGACCCCGAGTAATTCACTATATGTATACCCTCTATATCATGTGCATTCAAGGCCTATTTATAAATATCCTTATCTATGAAGTTTCTCTTAATAAAACATAACCCTTTTCTATTTAATCTATAAGTAGCCCCTTTATATGGGACCTTTCTATATGTAAAAAACTATGTATTTTAAAAATTCCTTATATTGAACCCACATGATATTACATATATTTAGAATTGACTTTCCGGGGGTTAGGACTCACAAGCTTTCTTCCTATCAAATCCATGCTCAATTAGGAGTTCTGTGTCAAAAGTTATGTCAGTTCAGGTAATTTGAACTTGAAACAAAAATCTCTTGTGTTTCTGCGTTTTTACCAAAATTAGCTAGATCATCATCTATTCTTGGACAAAAAGTAAAGTGATAATTTTTTGAGCATTGATCATATTTCTCATCTATATTGCACCAATTTCTTCTCACATGTTTTGTCTATTTTGGGTCACTTTATTCTTTTCCACATTTCGTCTACCTTGGGTCTCTTTCTTTTGGAGTATGCTTTTCAAACTAAATGTATTTTCTTATAGCATAGCTTCTCTATATGATTTGTAGTGTTGCACTTTCATCTCATCATTTTGTATATGGTGTGCAAATTCTGTGATCTCATATTGTACATATTCTCTCAACCAGCTATGTCAAATTCTATAATCGTCAATGGATTTCCTTCTAGAAAATGTTCAATTCCTCACTTTCAAGGATAAGGATTCATTGGGTGGAAAGTAAAGATGCTACTAATTCTTGAAGGTGATAAATTGCATGATATTGCTCTTGGTAATTATGAATGTCTGCCTCAACATTTTGATTAGGCTCATGATAATACCCTAATAACTGAAGGACCTATCTTTGAAGAATGGCAAACTATTTATAATGAGTGGGTCAAACACGACAAAGCAGCTCATTGGTATATTATTTATGCTCTTCAAGAATCTCTTATGCTTGATGTATGTGATCTTTCAATCTCACAAGCTATATGGGAGTATTTGATAGCAAATCTTGAGAAGAAATCTACTACAGAGATATTTTATCTTCATAGTTAGCTCATTGAGTTACAATACAACATAAGAACTTCTATGACAACACATATCAAATCATTCAAGAATATTATCAATTAGCTTGCTGTTGTTGCTCTAGTGATGCTATTCCATGAAAGAATTTGGTAACATAGCTTCTTAACACTATAAAGGATCTTGCTCATGATAATATTGTTACCATATTATCTAATAAAGATGGGATCAATATTGATCAAACTTGTATATTTTTTATTGAATATTCACAACGACATGAACAGTGATATAGAAATCAAGAAATAGTTATGATCTCACAAGATAACACACAATAGGAACAAATCAACCAAGCTTTACTTGCTCGAAGGTGTCCCTTTCCATGCTCTTCATGTAGGAGTCATTATTGATGGTAACTTCTCTTGTCTCAAGTTTGCTGACAAACATTGTTCTTATTGCAATAGAAATGATCACACTACATTTGATTGTTGAGCAAAAAAATATGATGATGAACATGGTATCACAAATAAACAACCATGTTTATCTAGAGATTATTCTCCTTGTAACTAGTGCAAAAGAGTGATTATCCAACCCATCTATTTTTCAAGAGGCATTTTGATTCAAATCGTAATAGACCATATGCTACTACACATGAAAGCACTACTAAAGAAGCAATGAGTTATTCAATCTCTCTGGAAAGGATACTTTATGTTCATGATGGATCTATTTTATTATTGATTCTGGTGCTACAAGAAACATGACATATCAGTCCCAATGATTACATAATTATTATTCTATTCTTGTCAAGAAAATTTTTTATCTTACTGATGACACAACTTGTCAAGTCAAAGGTATAGGTGATCTATATCTCGGTACTCTTTCTTCAACAAGAATTCTGTGTGGAGTTTTACTTGTCCCAGATCTACAAAGGAATCTTCTTTCAGTTGGAAGACGTGGATCTTGGTCTCCTTGTTGGTTTTGACCATACCAAGTGTTATCTTTAAATGAAGATGTTGCAAATGTTGTTACAACTCATGGTAATCTTAACAACAAAATATGGCATCATCGCTTTGTTTTCTCTAATTTTTCTAAGCTTACCAATCTTACTGGCATGGCCTTGTTCAAGATATGGAATTCAAAGCTCATTCTTATATGGGTATTTGTGAATATTGTACACTTGGAAAGCATTTTTACAAACCCTTTTTCATTTCCACTACAACTCATTCTAGAGATTTGCTTGATCTTATTCACACTAATATTTGTGGACATTTTCATCCATCAGAATCTCAATATCGGTATTTCATGACTTTTATTAATGACTTCTCAAGATACAACATTATTTTTCTCTTGCGGCATAAATCAAAATCTTTATTAACTTTTAAGAAATATCAAAAAGTTGTAGAACTTCATATTGGTTGTGGCATCAAGAAACTTCGCAGTGATAATGGTGGAGGATAATTTTTAAATGATTTGGGTGATTATTGTAATAATGAGGGTATTCATAATTGATATATGGTTCCCTACTCTCCTCAACAAAATGACATTGCTGAATGTAAAAAGAGGACTATTTTCAATGCCATGTGATGTGTGCTCATTCATTTTAGCTTATCTTGATGTTTGTGGGGGCTGAACTAGTCTTAAGAGCAATATTTGTGCAAAATCATCTTCTTACAAGTGCTCCTTCTTGTAAAATACCAATTACTACTTGGACAAGTGAAACTCCTTCCATTTTATATTTTCAAACTTTTGGATGTATTACTTATATTCACATATCTAAAGAGACTCACAGACAACTTGATCCTCCTAGTTTGAAAGTTATTTTCATTGGATATTCAAAATTTTCTAAGGGATAAAAGTTTTATAATCCATCTTCCAAGAAGGTAATCATAATTCCTAATGCTATTTTCAATGAGCAACTTATAGGAAATAGTACATGGTCTCAAGAGGATGTTGGGCGGACCTGGTCACTAGACAACGTTAATGATACACAATTGTTACTCACTTCCTTTTCTTTTCTATATGATGATGAACCTCCTCCACAGGATAATATTGACTCTTCAAAGGATTCACAACTTGCACGTATTATTGTTGATAATGACCTTGGCATTGATCTTTACGTTGATCTTCCAATTGATAATAATCATGGTACTTGTCATCTTTATGATGCTGACATTCTTGAGAACACTCTCAATATTTGTGAGGACCCTATCTCTTATAGTGATGCCATGTCTTCCCCACCGCAAAAGGAACAATGGTAGGACGCCATGGAAGTTGAGTATGAATCTATTCTCTCTAAAGGCACATGGGTTCTAACCGAGTTACCACCTAAATGTACTATTATTTAATGCAAGTGGGTTTATAAGACTAAAACAAAAGTAGATGGAACCTTTGATAAATTCAAAGAAAGGCTAGTCGGCAAAGGTTTCTCACAAATTACAGGAGTTGATTATCACGAAATTTTCATATATGTTGTCCATATTACCAATATTCAGCTCTTGTTAGTTTTTTATGTTGAGTTTGATTTGGAGATTCACCAAATGAATGTGAGAATTTCTTTTCCTAATGGTGATTTTGTAAAATATAACAAATGAATCGGTGTCTTAACATTACATTTCTAATTATTGCATGCTGAAAAGTTTAGTCTTTGCGTTCTCACATAAACATAAAATCTTCATTGTAGACTTCATTGGGCACCATTAGGACAAAAAAATGTTAAAGTTGGCACTTTTGTTAATCGTGGATTAAATAAAGGGCCAAATAGATTTTGCCACATGGAAAAAAATATGATATTCTTGTCTCCTCTTTTCTAAGATAATAGAGTCTATTTTCTGATTTTTCTCTCCTATTTAGCCAAATTCTTCAAATCTTGACAAGTTTTGGTAGTCCCAAAGGCCCTATTAACTAATAAAAGCTTATAAAACATCGAACAAAGACACGAGAGAGTAAGTTAACTGAGTTTTTTTTTTTAATTAGGAGAATTTTTGAAGTTCTTATTGGCACTCCTAGTATTTTTAATTTGTCTCCTTGAGGTTCACCCTTGGATCCTTGACCTCTCTCTTTAGGTTTCTTTCTCTACACATTGTCTACATGCTTGTTGTCTTTTACATGGTGTCCACAAGGTATTCTTCTCATTCCATAAACTCTTGCACCATCTATAGGAAAATCGCAAATGGAGAATGGAAGCCCAAAATATTTATTATAAATGATTGGGTTACAATGCTACCATCTTCTAGGGCTCTCGTGAGGATAAAAGAACAAAACGGAAGGATATCAAATATCACTAGAATGGACGTATCATTACTTTCATAACTATGCGTCAAGACTACTTTGCTTTGGTGCAACATGTTTACATGGCTAGAGATATGCACTTGGCTCCACGGGAATGCTTTTCTCAGTAAGCATATTGTAAGTTTGAGTTGCAAAATATATGTGAATATATTATTTTGTGATGGAACCTAAAATGGGTCGAGATTGGCTATAGCACTGGCTGGAGACCTCATACACACAACACACAACCCCACCACACGGCCTCACGGTCCAGGAGCGTCTATAATACACTGATACACACTAGGTAGACTTAAACCAAACAATTCCTCAACAAAATGATCGACTACCCTACAGCTTAGGTCGTCTTACACACTCAAGCATAGGTCATCATAATGAAAAATAGGTGCTATGCATCCAATTCTTTATATTCTGATACCATGGTTGATATGCACATGCAAAAGTGGATGATCCTAATGTACTCGAACATAATTTTCAATTAGAAACATGTCGTGCATGATCATGCTTTCCAATGCTCATTTACTAACTCATTGCGAGGATGTAAGGATAGCACCGAGACAATGCTCATACTACTATCCTCTTAATTAAAATACAATGAACCCTATATCATGATATGCATTAGCAATATCAGCAATAAATAACACCCAAATGGTATCATTCAAACATCCCACCCCCTACTTTTAGATATTGCTTCTGTTGCATAGATGTAGGGGTTCATTTTGTCATATTTTGATGTGTGAAAAGTGATAAAGTATGAACTTTGACAAAGAGATAGGGAAAACTGAGACTAAACCTCATGCTTCACCACTATCATACATTCATAAACACATTATATTTTTTCTTATTTTTATGAAGCGTATTTCCCCCCCTATTTTTTCTCTTTTTTAGCATTTATTAATCAATAATCACTATTATTTTTTGATTTTTTAAAATGCCAATCATTTCAGCATATTGAAATTTAATTTAATTTTTTATTGTTTTCCATAGGAACACATTTTATCCATCGAAAACGACAAAACTATCATTTCACCCTTTAAAATCGCATTTCGGGTTTTGCGGGATCTAAATAGTGCATGTAAATCATTAAGCAATCAGAATTTTCTCATAAACAACAATTGAACATGATGCAACCAGCACTCAAACAAATTTTAATCGAATAAGAACATCATTTCTATCATAAAATGTCGAAAAATGTTCATTTCCTTCATGAAAAATAGTCATACCGTGTTTCTACGAAACTCGAGAGGGCTTGAATGACCCCATGACCAATGGACAGAGCCTCCATCACTCACACTTCCATGCTGCACATCAATCTTCAGCATCTCCATTAATCTCCATCATCATTTTCTTCAATCTCCTTGCCGATTCCTCCTTCAAGGTAGTGCGCATGAACAACCCATAGAGAGGAGAGAGAGGGAGGAGAGAGAAATATTAGAACACGAACTCAGCAACCGGGGAACCATTGGAGGAGCGGAGAATGGTGATGGAGAGCAAAGATATCAAGTATCAGGCTGGTATGATTAGTTTGGTGGGTTACATTGAGGTAGCAAATGGCCTATATCCCTTCTCCCCTTAAAAAAAAGCGTCATGTGTAGCAAGTGCCTCCATTTTTCTTCACACCCGCTGAAAAAACACCACCCTCACCCCCTCCAAAAATTCAAATTTTTGGGGCCACCCCCCTTCACTTCTCATTTTGGACCCCCTTCATACCAAGTTTGGCCATTTGCTTGCGGTCTTTGGCCGTCCGGCGTCTGATTCGCACTCCGAAAGATCCTGCGCATCTATCTCAAAGTTTGCCACTTTCGGGCATCTCCTGAAGTCTCATCTGATATCCTGAGAAATTATGAAAATTTCCCGACCATTGCTCAGTGGGTCTTTAAAGCACTTTTGGAACCCATCGACTACTTGCTGCTTAAAATCGACTCGATTGCCTATGCTACCTTCAACGAAGTTTATTTTTCCCTTGAAATTTGTATTTTTTTGTAAGTTTTAAGCAGTTCACAGAGTCAAAAATTGCCACTCATTGGCGACCACGGGATAGGGTGACTCAACTCGTTGAAACCCACCAACAAATCTGCACATCAACACAACGAGATAGAGCGACTCAACTCATTGAACCCCACCAACAGATCTACACATCAACACAACCACAAAGAGCATCAAGATGATATAGAAAATACTCAACAAAATACATCATAGCTCTCGCCCTACCCACTGTCAAAACCAAGGCATGAAATCCATGAGGAGTAGGCCTAGTATAACCTGCCAGAAAGGCTAACGCGAGTTATTAAGCAACTGCTCCAACATAGCCAAAGCCAACAAGAACTATCAAAGAGGTCATCCTAAGTGATGGTCTGAACTACCTTCCGAACTAAGGACTCCTATAGCTTGATCAAGAAATATTTTCTTTTAGCACATTTTTTCTTTTAGGCCTTTATTTACCATATGTGAGAATGTAAAAAGGAGGGAGCTAAGCGTAGTGACCCAAGGAGAACAAGGCATCAGCCTCAGGTCCTATCTCGGTACCCAAGAACCTACCAAGCCCTCGCAAGGAGACACTTAATCCTTTTCTGATGCTCACTTTTATTTTCACTCCAACCTTCCTTTCTTTTCTTTGCTTTTCAACTAGTTGCCACCCCTAGGAAGACAAGGCATTGGCTCCGGGTCTTACTCAGCCCTAGGAATCTACCAGGCCTTCGCAAGGTGATAAACAACTGCTCAAGGATTCTTCTTTCTTTCCTTTCCTATTTTTATAGAGGGCTTAGAACCGCTTTTTACATACCTCTGTATATTTATTGTTAGCTAGATTCAGAACTTGTTCTTCTCTTGATATTCAAGTGCAGGCTTCTCTAATGGCCTCACAACTAACATAAATTCCTAGATTGGCCGCCTAGCAGGTCATCAAAACAAGGTCACTAGGACTTCCTTCAAAAATATGTCTTTTAGTGCTTGAAAATGCCTTTGCAAGAGGCAATGACTACTTAGACCTCCTAGAGACATGCATAACCTAAACCTGGGACTTCATGCCTTGATTACTCATCCCCCACAGACAAAAAGAAAGTACCCCTTGCATACACATATATCATTAATTGCTTAAGGAAAAAGACTTGGGAAGGGGATGAAACCACCTGGAATGGCCACAAGAAGCTCCTCTGTAGTAAAGGTGCCCTCTAGTGACTTCTGCAACCTGTATGATGCAATCATGAAAACAAAAAACCATTAGATGTACCTACACCAAATAGACATAGGGCCCTCTTGGCCTAAAAAAATAGCACATTTTACTACAACCGAATTGGCCCTCTTAGGCTAAAGAAATCAAGAAAACTAGCTCATATATACCCCCCCTTTGAAAAAGGCAGAGATACGAAAATACACTCCATTCCCAAGGGAAAAAAAAGGGCTCTTAGCCCTAAAATAATTGCATCAAGTTATGACCCGTCCCTTCTGCATATATAGCAAGAGGTGTACATATAACATGTCATCTAATCAATCTATGGGTCCAAGATAATAGTTGTAGATATGGGTCTTAGCCACTCTTCACATTATCCATATCAACCATTGCCTGCCATATAATGCGTGGTTGGATAAAATTTCCCACAAACGACGAGGTCCTGTCTCATTATCAATAACAACATCCGAACTAGGACCACAATTGAAGAAGAGGTCCTCTTCATAAGAAAAGTTGACCAAGGAATCCACAAACTGATTTCAAGAATGTGGAACCAGCTGAATAGATACGCTCTCAAATTCATCAAGTAGGGTAATAGCAGTTTGATGATACATGCGAAGGATAGGATTTCAGACTGTGTATGTCTCATTTAGTTGATTTCAAATTAGCTAGGAATCTCCCTTTACTAAGAACCACCGAATACCACCTTTCTTGGCAATATTCAGTCCCATAATCAGGGCTTTATACTCCGCTATGTTGTTAATGAATCCTACTCCAAGATAAACAACTAATTTCATTGTAACTCTACATCGGGGATCTTGGATAACTACTCCAATGCTCCCTTTTTTATTAGGGCCCTTGGATGCTCATCAAAGTACAACATGTATGTCCACAATGTGTTTACACAACGAGCCATCGAGAACTCCCCTATTCGTACTTATAATAGTCAAAATTCAATATATTTAGAGGATGAACAATTCGTATTTATCAACTAGTAAAGTCGTGGATTTATTTTTACATATCCTAACTACCTTGTAAGGGCCATCCCATCTAGGTTCGAGCTTCCTTGGAAATAGCTCCCTACGTGCATCATAATACAAAACTAACTACCCATTTTTAAAGGTATATTTCTTTGCTTTCAGATCATGCAACCACTTTATCCAGCGTTTAGCTACCTCATGGTGTAACAGACTCTACAATTTGAGCTCATCCAAGTGGGCTATAGTCGTAACACACTCGAATAGGGCATCTTCATCACCAAAAAATAATTGATTGTGAATCTTATGGTCGGTAACTCAATTTCTAAGGGCAAGACACACTCCTCCTCCCCATAAACTAATTTAAATGGGGTGTGGCTAGTGGCTCATTTAAATGTCATGTTATATCGCCCAAAGTGCCATATATAATTTTGTATCCTAGTCACACTTCTTTTCGGAGAATATCTTGGATAGGATATCCGCAAGCTGCTTATTGGTACTTTCAAGTTGCCCATTTTTGTGTGGATTATAAGGATTTGTCTTATTATGCTTGATTTTCCAAGATTTAGTCAGACTTTTAATCACTTTGTTTAAAAAGTGAGTTCCGTGATTCGATACTATTTCCTTTGGCAGATCGAAATGGCAAATGATGTACTCAAGTAGGAAACTGGTAGTCTTTTTTGCATTATCTTACCTCATCTCTTGTGCTTCTAATCACTTTGTAAAGTAATCAGTGGCTACTATAATGTCTCTTCTGAGTAGCAGAAGATGGGGTAATAGGACCCACAAAGTCGATGCCCCGCTTCTCAAATGGAAGGGTAGCCATAATTGGAGTAAGTGAGCACTTCCTATTCTCTCTAATGTCATGTCTTTGACATGTATCACATCTCTTAACATACTCAAATGAATCCTGGAAGGTGGATGGCCATCAATATCTAGCTCTTAACGCCTTCTATGCCATCAACCGCCCAACAAAGTGCAACCCACAAGTAGATTTATGGCACTTCTCTAGGATAAATGGGTCCTCATCAGGCATGACACAAGTCATAGTAGATGCCTGAACTTTCCCTATTCTCGCTATCTCCAAGGCAGAGGACCATAAAGTAGAGTCTCCATCTGATTTCTGCTCAAGATGGACTCCAAAAGCTGAAGCATCTCCTCTAACACTCACATAAGCTGATCGCGCAGCCATATCATCAACAAGCTTCTTCATACCTCCCTTACCGAAGTTCGTGTCAAGAGGAGCGCCAGTCTCTGTCAGCCATATCTTCCCATCTTGTCCCCAGAACACTACATTCTTCTTACGTGCTTCCTGAAAAGCATCACAATCTCTGCAGTGTTGGTGCTCTGTACTATCACACCAAATACATCGTCACCCTTTTCTTTGACCAGCTGGAAAAGCAGTCGCTGGAGTAGGTACTACAACAGGTACTGACATAAGTTGCTCCTTTAACTTACCAACTTTAGCTTTGACTACTTCAATCATCAAATCCGCCAAGCCTTTAATAACATCATCTACAGATAAGGGCACTGGAGCAGCAGGAACTGGTGGATTCACAGTAGGAGGAGTAGGCTTAAGCAAAGAAGTTGCAGTAGGGGTAGAAGAAGAAGTCTCCAAGGATTTTTCAGGAACTGATCCTGTATTATGATGCAATCTTACTCTCCTTCGCTGCTTCTTAACAAGAGCATTCACAGCATCAATGACATGTCTCCACTCAGTCTTTAAACCTGAATCAGTAGCTTGATCTTCCAAAAGATCATCCAACTTTTCCTGTAAATCAGCATCTGCAGCTTGTAAAAAGAACTCCACTTTCTGCATCTCCAAAGCTTGCTGTTCAGTCCCATCCAATTGATCATAACGGCTTTCAAACTCTCGCAGAAGAGCGGTAACAAAAAGTCCCTTATTAGGCATAGAAACCCATGCTAAAAAATTCCTGCGATTCATAAGACCTGTATCCTCCAGGAAATATTCATCTTTTAATGCCTTTTTAAATTCAACCCAACCTGCATGTGCTTCTTGAATTTCTGCAATTCGACCTTCAAGAGCGCGCACCACGATCCGCAAGAAGTAGCGGCTCCAAACATCTTGAGAAACCCCAAAAAACTTCATCTTTTCTTCATACAAATGCAATAAAGTTGACACTTGCTGGCCATTAAACTGCTTCGTCATTTTGCGCTCAGCAACGTATAGCATTAAGAATAGTGCGATTTTTGCGCTCAGCAACACCATTTTGCTTAGGAGAATAAGGAACTGTAAACTCATGATGAATACCTTGATCCTTATAGAAGTCATCAAATAGATTGGATACATCCGCCATTGTCACTGCGAAGCGTCTTTATAGAGAATCCAGTTTGAAGCTCCACACTTATCTTGTATTGTTTAAATATAGATAAAGCCTCAGACTTATGTCAAAGAAGATATACATGTGTGTACTGTGAGAAATCATCAATGAAAGTTATAAAATATCGATATTGAGACTTTGAGACAGGAAAAGGACTGCAAATATCAGTATGAACCAAATCCAAGAGAGCACAAGAATGTGATGAAGTAGAAGTGTGGAAAGGTGAACGATGGTGTTTTCCAAGTGCACAGTGTTCACATATTCCCATACGTGGATGAGATTTAAGATCCATACCTTGCACAAGACCATGACGATGAAGATCAAGAATTTTGGCAAAATCGGAGTGTGCAAATCGTTGATGCCATAAATTGCAATCTGCATCTCTAGGGGTAGTAACAACATTTGCAACTGTATCATTCAATGATAGCTCAAATAGATTACCATGTCGAGGAACCACTACTATAGTATGTCCATCTTTCTCTATATGACATTGATTATGATCAAAGCCAACAAACAAACCAAGATCAACTAGACGAGCAATAGAAAGAAGGTTTCTTTGCAAATTTGGAACATGAACAACTCCTCTTAATATCCTAGTGGATGAAACAGTCCCCAGATATAAATCACCCACTCCTTTGACTTGACAAGTCCTATCATCTGCAAGGTAAACAAACTTCTTGACATGAAGAGAATGATAATTTTGAAGCCACTACGATTGGTATGCCATGTTTCCAGTGGCACCTGAATCAACGATGAATAGAGAACCATCATGAACATGAACCTTTTCTAGAGAGATATCATGATGGACGAAATTGAGCCCTTGATGAGTATGATCATCATCAGTTGTAGTTTGTTGAACAATATAAGCTCGAGAACGTTCTTCATCATATCTGCGTTTATAACAACGACGAGATGGATGATCTGTATGTGCACAATAATCACAAGGAGGAAAAATTTTGGACGAGCGAGGTTGCTTTGTAGTAACTCCATGCTCCTCATCATATTGACATGCCCAACAATCAGAAGACACATGGCCTTTCTTATCACAATAAGAACAATGTTTGTTAGGATAAGCAAGACAAAAAGATCTACTACCTTGATTAAAGCGTCCACTCTGCTGAAAACGTGAAGCGGGACGCTTGCAAGCAACAAAAGTAGCATCAAAATCCCTTTGTTCGCAAGTGACCAAAATAGCATCAGATTTTTTCAAATGATGCTCATGACGTTGAGAATATTCAATAAGAGATATACATGCTTTGTCAAAGTGGATATCATCCTTGTTAGACAAAATAGTGATGATATTTTCATATAAAGGATCTTTGATGGTATGAAGAAGTTGAGTAACAATCTAATTTTTAGCAACAGGAGCGCCGACAACACCAAGCTGATTGATAATGTCTTTAAAAGCCTCGATATGAGAGTGCATAGAAGTACCAACCTTATATTGAAGATTCTTCAAACAAGTTTGGAGATATAAAATTTCGGTGACCGATTTCTTCTCAAACATTGAGATAAGATACTCCCAAACAGCATGAGAGGTTTCCAGATGAAAGACATCCAACATAAGTGAGTCAGGAAGTGCGGACAATATATAACGATCGAGCCGCTTTGTCACGAAGAATCCAATCAGTATGATCAATTTTCCATGGTTCAAATAACGGGCCATCAGTAATCACAAAATTGTTATTCATCACATCAATAGGTTGAACTGGGCAAGACAGGTCGCTCAAAACAATATCAAATTATTCGTCACCTTTAAGAATTAGCATCATCTTTGCTTTCCACCCAGGAAAGCCTTGTCCTTGGAAGAAGGGAACCGAACATTGGCCAAATGGATATCCATTAACAATTACATAATTGGCCGTGCCTGTATGTCGAGGGAAAACAAATAAGATGAGATCGCAGAATCTACAAACCATGATCAAGACGAGTGTAGTTGAGACGCATGACAATCAAACTAGGGAGATGCACGTAAGAACAACGAAAAGTATTGAGTGACTAAAAAGAAAGCCCGAAATAGAGAGACATAACGTGCAAGACGAGATGTCACGTATAAGAAAAGTGTTATTTCGGTCGAGCAAAGAACGTGAACGATAATAAAACATCGCTAAAAATAGCAAGATGTTCGCTTGTCGTAATCAACATCATTTACGAAGACGAGCGATTAACGAACTGTAATTGGGGATTAACGAATTGTAATTAGAATTGCAGTTTTAAATAAATAATCGCAGATTCGAGCAGAATTGTTGTCATGAATCCTGAACTATCATAACTTTTGATCCAAAACTTCTAATTTGAACAAATTCATGTATCAAATCATCACTTGTGCAAAGAATTCAATCAAGTATAAACAACTTATCTTCCTTATTGTTGCTACGTATCCATAGCTTTGATACCATGTTGAGAGAGAGAGAGAGTACGAGAGAGATACACAAGACATGCTCCCAAAGAATGATTCATATTGATGTAGAGTTAGTATATATAGGTGAGACCCAAGTCAAGTGAGAGATGATATATATAGTTGTAACAACAACACTGTATAATGAAGATATTCTTTTTTGAAGTGCCAAGATCAAGGTGAAAATTTTCACTTTCTATTCTATTAGCTTGAGGTTCATCCTTAGTATATCTATTCCTACCAATTTGTATCAACACCATGGGACTCTTTGAACCATGTTCTTATGAATCAAATTGAAGAGATGGAAGAAAAAGATTGGATTTGGTTGAAAGAAAATCTTACGGAATGGATGTCTTAGGAAACAAAGTAAAGATGTGGCTTGGATGTCCCAACCTAGTTGGGTTTGTTGAAAACTGACAAACTAATCTCGTTTCAAGTCCATGGAGGACCATATATCTATAGCTCAAACAGCAAGTGGTGTTGGTCCTCCATGTAGAGACTCTTTTGATTGTTGATCACCTTCTCAAGATTTTGTAAAAGGAGACGAAGGGAGACCAATGCAAACTGGTGATAAGAACCGGACGTGACTTTGGTGAGAAATTTTACAACAGAGTAAAATCTGCTTTAAGAACTAAGAAACAAAGAGAAGAGGAGAGAACAATGGTTCAAATGAATGTAGTCGAAAAAAGAAGTGTGATTTTGGTTAAAAACATGATAGTAGAATATTTAACCATTCAAAAAGTAAGAATAATGGCCGAAAGGTGACCCTTTACATGAGTTAACGTCCTTAGGCATTTAATGGCTGATCTCTTAAATGAATAATATATTTTCTCATTTATCACGTTTGAATGGCAAAATTTGAAGGGTTCATTCTTTTAAAACCTCAACTAATTAGTAACTTTTTCTTACAAATGTCATTTTTGAAACTTTTTTTGTCCTAATGCTCAGCAGATTGTAGCTAAACACATTACCCCTTAATAACGTGAAAACCTTTTATAAGAATGATCTAAATGTAGAATTAGAATTTCAATCCTTACATACAGTAGCCAAATCTAGTTTTAATGCATTGAAAATATTAAATTTCCTAAAAAATCTTGATATACATCTACATTTTTGAATTTATTAATACACCTTGAAGTAAACTTTTGAATTAAAGGAAACTTGGTGGAATGTAGACTTTGAGATTATGTACAACTCACTCATTAGTTAGAAACTACCTCGAGGAGGCCAGTCATAAATATATGTATGTATTGTGTGGGTTCAACATAAGGGATTTTTAAAATACTATTTTTACATATTTTTTACATACGAAAGGGTTCCATATAAAGAGGTTACTTATAGATTGAATAGAAAGGGGTAATGTTTTATTAAGGAAAAAATCATAGATAAGTATATTTATAAATAGACTTTGAACACATGTGATATAAAGTGTATACATATAATAAACTACTTGTGGCAACTAGACACTAGGTGCTCTACACCTACTTTCCTTTCGGCAGTTGGGGATGGGGCTATGCACTAGCTTGAGTTTGCATCAAACTTTGATGTACCATTATTACTATATGTTAACACATTCCTCCTAGTACTTCACATTAATGTTCTAGTTGCATTTTGCACCATTGTTGTCTTAGTGCTTTGCACTAAAGCTCAAAGTATCAATGTTTGTGCCCTAATGTATGTTTTATGTATTTGTATACCATCACCTCCACATAAATCTCTCCCTCTCTATCTCTCACATCTTAATCTTAACAATTATTTAAGATAAATATCTTCTTCGTCATCTTATACTCTCTCTCTCTCGCTCTCGCATCTTAATCTTAATAATTACTTAAGATAAATTTATTATTATTATTCTCTCTCTCTCTCTCTCTCTCTCTCTCTCTCTCATCTTTGATTGTGGGCATGCACGTGCACACACACACACACACACACACACACTCTCTCTCTCTCTCTCTCTCTCTCTCTCTCTCTCTCTCTCTCTCTCTCTCTCTCTCTTATAGTAGCCTCCTCAACCTCCTAATGATAGTAAGAGATATATACACATACATACGTATTTATAAATGTATGTGTACGTGTGTGTGTATCATATTATGTATTTTAGTGCTATACATATACACTAAATATATATATATATTAGTAATATTAGTAAAGATAATTATTTTTGTAGGGTACGATTTCAGAGATAATCTAGCTGGGTAGTGTTTCTTATCTTTTGAAAGGGAAGATTTGAACATACTTTTCATTGCATTGATTTCTTAAGGATATCCCTAAAAAATCTTGAATTTTTTTGAAATGTGATTCATTTTTTGAAGGTTAAAGATTTTCACACCCTTCTAAGGGTAAAGTCGTTTGATATGCATTATGGGGTCATTAAAACAAAGGTCTCCATTCCCACATGGAAGACAGCTCATAATCGGATGTTATTGGCCCCAGATAAAGGATCAAGTTTTACCTCATTCTAAAGATCTTGTGATGCTTCTCTACAGTCTAAACCATGATGACTCAACAATAACATGTACCTTTGTGTTATTTGGCATATATGTGTGTTGTATGATCGTATCTACTCTTTTGATGGGATCTCTTTATCTAAGATTTAAGAGAGAATCTAGGTGGGGAGTGTTTTGTATCTTTTGAAAGGGAAGATTTGAACATACTTTTCATTGCATTGATTTCTTAAGGATATCCTTGAAAAATCTTGAAATTTTTTGAAATGTGATTCATTTTTTAAGGTTAAAGATTTTCACACCCTTTTAAGGGTAAAATCGTTTGATATGCATTATGGGGTCATTAAAACCAAGGTCTCCATTCCCACATGGAAGACATCTCATAATCGGATGTTATTGGCCCTAGATAAAGGATCAAGCTTTACCTCATTTTAAAGATCTTGTGATGCTTCTCTACAGTCTAAACCATGATGACTCAGCAATAACATGTACCTTTGTGTTATTTGGCATATATGTTTGGTGTATGATTGTATCGGGAAAAGTAGAAACATCAAAGAATGAGTAATCATGAGTTTGTGTAATGGGAACATCCTTTATTTGTGTGTTCTATGGATTCAATTTGCATCACCTACAACAGTCGATCTCGCCTTTCATTCTCTTAGGAGGCTCACTCAAGGTCATGTATTATTTTCCTTGGACAATGCTATTACCGTATTGCAACAGAATCATTTGCCTAAAAACTCTGCAAACCCACTTGGTAGGCCACGATTGATGCAAATCTCCACTACACCTTACCTTTGTTTTATAGCTCTTTATGTGAAGACTACAGGTATCCTTATGCCTCTAGGATAGATTTACTTTTGCAACCTACATACAAGGAGCCTTGGAGTGTGACATGTGGTGTCAAAAATGCGAACGTACGGAGAGTTGGAGACCGGCATGTGCCTCCCACCCCTAGCTTTGCTTAATATTGGTAAAAGATAAAAGACGCTTGTGCCGTGCAACTCATATACAACTCACTCATTGGTCAACAACTACACATGGTTGTGCCATGATGCATGCGGGTGCCTATATATTAATGGATTTATGCATGTGCGTATCTCTTGATGTTGAGAAAAGGAGGCTGGTTAGAGGGGTGCTGCTCTGTTGAATGCATTAGTTATATTCTACTAAGTTAAAATGAAATGTTAAAATATTTACATTCATTTCGAGTTTTCACTTAAGCTTTTATACTTAGAAGTATATAATACTCTCGAATGTACATAAGACTCATGCTCCAGAGAGTAAATGTCTCGGGTATGTTCCACGACAACCATTGCGGTATACAAATTTAACAATCGGAATTGTGGCACCGAAAAGGATAGATAAATTACACAGCTTATTGGAAACATGTTAGATACGGCCCAGGCAGTAGTCATCTCGAGGCCGAGGCCCAATCGAGCAGTAAACAAGGCGTAGAATGGTGGTTTGAATCGATCCCTCGAGTGGTTGATAGGGTAAAAACATTATTGTATTTCGGGTTCCGAGACAGAAAGCGCAAGCGAGAGAGTGGCAGAGGGGAGAAGGTCAGGGTCTGCTGGGCACTGGAGGGGGTTGTGATAGGGCTTGGACTAAGTCGGCTCAATTACGAGAGGAGGTGCCAGGTATCTTCAAGTCTACAGCCTGTTGCGCTGCCTTTTTCTAGGTGGCAGCCGAGGCCTTGAGGTGGCCGGATTGGGCCATGAGGTAGCATCATTAAATACTCGTTTCTTGCGATTTTGCTTTGGTTTTGGTGGTTTTTTGTCATTTTTTGTTGTTTACATCAAGCAGTTTTGATCTATCTACACTGTTTTAACTTGAAGTATCTTTTTCCATTGACATTGCTATCTTCAACATCGCTAAGCTTGATGGTACGAACTATGCCTATTGGAAGAGCAAAGTTTGGCAGGTGTTTGTGTATAAATCATAGATAAAGCGACTAAGGTTGAGTGCAGAGCAGCTTGAAACAATAACTAATGACAGATGGATGGAGCTCGATGAGTTATGCAAGTCCACTCTTAACTTGTCTACTTCACGTAATCTTAGCACTTGACATAGAAAAACAGTCTCAAACAAACAAGTTCCTTTTCAACAGGTTATCATATTTATCTTTGGAATACATCCAGAAATTTCAGCCTGCAGGCTAATCCATAATCTACCCGAAGGCTATCCATAATCCGCCCGAAGGCTATCCAGCAATCCATAGGGATTACTAATCCAAGATTCCGCTCATAGACTAATATGCGGGCCTCGAGATCCAATCTCGAGTCACGTTGTCCTCTTGTGCAGGGCCCGAAAGGCAAGGGATTTACGGGGCCAGAGCCCCCCTGGCACCCAAGCATCCTCTTGCTCCAAGTAGCACTCAACGGAGAGACCTCACGCGGCGGGTTGGGTCCACGTTCCCAGCGCGTGGCTAACAACCCCCTTGGTTAGGGGCAGGCAGACAGTCCGGGGTAATTGAAGCTACCTCTCCCTTCAGGGCTTCAACCTGAAGCATTAAATATCTTTCCATCCTTTAGTTCCTTGAGCAAACAATGCAAACAGTGCTCCTAAAGTGTTACAAGCACAATCAATTCTAGTGGTCGTCTATTTTGCCAACTGCTAGGAGTGAATCCTTCTCTCCGAATGCATCCAGCATTCGATCCGGGATCAATTGCGACTTGGAAAGATCCCCAAGGGTTTGTTTGTTCACCCTTTTGTCTTTGGGTTAGGGCCATACCATGTTAACCCAACTTAACCAATATCTTAGGTTTCGCACCCACCTGGTAGGCCACGATTGATGCAAATCTTCACTATACCTTACCTTTGTTTTATAGCTCTTTATGTGAAGACTACAGGTATCCTTATGACTCTAGGATAGATTTGCTTTTGCAACCTACATACAAGGAGCCTTGGAGTGTGACATGTGGTGTCAAAAATGCGAACGTACGGAGACTTGGAGACCGGCATGTGCCTCCCGCCCCCAGCTTTGCTTAATATTGGTAAAAGATAAAAGACGCTTGTGCCGTGCAACTCATATACAACTCACTCATTGGTCAACAACTACACATGGTTGTGCCATGATGCATGCGGGTGCCTATATATTAATGGATTTATGCATGTGCGTATCTCTTGATGTTGAGAAAAGGAGGCTGGTTAGAGGGGTGCTGCACTGCTGAATGCATTAGTTATATTCTACTAAGTTAAAATGAAATGTTAAAATATTTACATTCATTTCGAGTTTTCACTTAAGCTTTTATACTTGGAAGTATATAATACTCTCGAATGTACGTAAGACTCATGCTCTCGAGAGTAACTGTCTCGAGTATGTTCCACGACAACCATTGCGGTATAAAAATTTAACAATCCACGACAACCATTGCGGTATAAAAATTTAACAATCGGAATTGTAGCACCGAAAAGGATAGATAAATTACACTGCTTATTGGAAACATGTTAGATACGGCCCACGCAGCAGTCATCTCGAGGCCGAGGCCCAACCGAGCAGTAAATAGCGCGTAGAACGGTGGTTTGAATCGATCCCTCGAGAGGTTGATAGGGCAAAAACATCATTGTATTTCGGGCTCCGGGACAGAAAGCGCGAGCGAGAGAGAGTGGAGGAGGGGAGAAGGTCAGGGTCTGCTGGGCACTGGAGGGGGTTGTGATAGGGCCTGGACTAAGTCGGCCCAATTACGAGAGGAGGTGCCAGGTATCTTCAAGTCTACAGCCTGTTGCGCTGCCTTTTTCCAGGTGGCAGCCGAGGCCTTGAGGTGGCCGGACTGGGCCATGAGCGCCCTGACCTTGGCCTCCACCTGCTCTCTGCGGATCAGCCCGTCTGCGCCCGCCCCGAAGTCCAGGCCCACCCCCCAGGCGTCCACGCAGCACCGTTTGTTCCGCATGTGGTCTGCCAAGTAGGGCCAGCCCAGCATGGGCATACCCGCGGAGAGGCTCTGCAGGGTGGAGTTCCAGCCGCAGTGCGTGAGGAAGCCGCCCACGGCTCGGTGTGTGAGGACCTGCATCTGCGGGTCCCACGGCACGAAGCACGCCTGCCCCTTCATCCTTTCGAGATAGCCCTCCGGGAAGATGGCACCGTCGCCGTGCATCAGGTCGCCCGGATGACCCACAGCAGAGGCCGCCCGCTCGCCTCTAGCCCCAACGCCAGCTCGGCGAACTGCTGAGCCGTGAGGACCGCGATGCTGCCGAAGGACACATACAGCACCGACTCGTCCTCCTGCGCATCCAGCCACCCCACGCACGCCTCTTCCTCCGGCCACAGCGCCGCCGTCGGGTAGGCCCGATCCACGTGGCCCTCGAAGAAGGACGCCGCTAGCACTGGGCCCACTGTCCACGTGTCATCGCGCTCCTTGGCCCGCAGCGGCGCCATGGAGGCTGCCTCAAGGGCATCGAATGTGTTGATGGCCACCCACGTGGCCTCGTGGATGCGGCGGCACGGCTGCAGGAACACGTCGAACATGAAGTCCTCGTCGTCGAACGGTTGCAGGAACGTGTTGAGCTCGCGCAGCCGCAGCGCTGGCACGCCTGGGATCCAGTCGATTAGCCGCGAGTTCGAATTTCGATACGCTTCTGCAAACATATTTGCATACCATCAGAACACTAATGCAGTGTAGATGAACACTGATTCTGCAGCCATTTCCATCGGTACAAGCGGTAGTGTATATCCATATACATCGCTCATAGAATAGGCACATGGCCTACTGAGGTGATGAGTTGCCATGGTTTCCTAAACTTATCATGGTGAATCAAAAAGCTCAATAGGCGCACATGATCAACCTGCAAAGGAATGCAATTGCTGGAGAGTAGATGACTTGGAAATTGCTTTAGTAAAAAGCAACTAATCAAATCGTATCGCGTGTCCAGTCATTGCTAGCTACCATAGTAAGTGGGGTTAACAGACTGCTAACCGAGGAGAATTCAATTAACTGGGATACTACAAAATATTCCATGACACATCAGTTAGCTTAATGGATACTACGTTACATAGTATCGCAAGCCATCAATATGTCCAGGTTAATGGATACTACGTTACATAGTATCGCAAGCCATCAATATGTCCAGGTTAATGGATACTACGTTACATAGTATCGCAAGCCATCAATTGCGGACATATTGTAAAGCCTCTGCATCAGTCTATTTTACATACCATATTATCTGTACAATGGAGTACATATGAAGCGGCACATGACATCGTCAGTTAGCATTCATTTTGTGGACATTCTATACTCATCCGTATGACACATCATATTGCGAACAAATTACACACTGTGCATCAGAATAAAATCTAATTTCTACCTTCAGCAGGCCTGCAGCCTTGTTTGACAGCCATCATCGACGCCAGAGTCCCCGCCGAGGCAGTCCAAAACGCCATCCTCCTGAGCTGGAGCTTGTTCGCCACATCCTGTGTGAAATACAGATACAGGTCGGATATCATTAGAGTAAGTGGAACCGCATCTGCATCACTGTGATCCGTTTTGTCCTGATCCACGCGCAGAAGTCCCTCTACCAGCTGCTCCAATGCAGGCCGGAGGCTGAAGAAGGACTTGCAGACCTCCACCAACGTGTCCTGCCCGCTCGTGCTCCCGCTCTCTCTATCGTCCCTTATCTCTGCGAAGCGTATGTCGAGGCCTTGCGCTTGCAGCCGAGCCTGCATGGGCTTGAGTATGGAGTGGTTGTGCTGCGTGTTCACGAAGGTAATCGTGAACCCCTCCAAAGCTAGCTTGACCGAGAGGTGCATCATGGGGCCGATGTGGCCCTGCGCAGGGAAGGGTATCACCATGGCATGAGGCCGTGCAGGTGACTTATTACATTGAGCCTTGCAGATGAGATCGGCCTCGGCGCCCATATCGGACTTTAACAGACCGATGATGCCTTCTGCAGAATATGGTGTAGAAGCTGCAGCACCGTGCTACCGATATGAGATGATCAAAGGAAGAGTATGGTTGCCACTGAAGGTATAAACCGATGAAATAATAAATTAAAATTGTTCATTTTTGAAGGGCTAGTCCATATTTTCTCGTGAAGGTTTATTTTTGAAGGGCTAGACCATATCTTCTCCTCCACGTCTCTCTATGATCTTGCCCTTTCAGTTGAAGGTCACTTTTTAAAATATGGTCTTCCAATGATGTGTGCAATAAATATTACCTTTTAAGATTTAAACTTTGTGCAAGGAAGCTTTTTAATCAAAATTACTTAATAATAATAAAATGTTAATTTGTGTGTAAGATAACTTTTTCATTCAATTTATACTATACATATTTGATTTAATCAACATTATTAAGAATCATTAATATAACCTTTACTACCTAGCTTGGATGAATTTCAAGTTATCCCGAGTAGAGTAGATCGCATCCCTATCTACCTCTCTTGGATCTCGTGTACCATTGTAAGAAAGAAACATAAGCTTGTTGAGATTCTCTGAGCTCAATTGATTGCGATCATTTGACATGGCACGGTTCATCTTGGAGAATCCCCTTTCACAATTGATTGTGCTTGCCTTAGTAACTAAGCATTGGGCAATTAGATTAATAAATTTATTTATAATACAATAGACTAAAATTTAAGGGGAAAAAGTGCCCTTGGAACACAATACTTTTTTTTTTGCCATTTTTAGTTTGCCTTTCAAATGCATTGCTTCCAATATTTTGGAATTCTCCATCATGTCAATAATGGCCCAGAAGCTTGAAGGCAGTGTTCAAGAAAAGGCGGTTCGCTTCATCCTAAGGTCGATTCATTTTAGGAGAAAACTTGTTCGATTGCATGTGGGCAAGAAGTGCTTACTTGTAAAAAAATATAGGCGAAAAGGACTTCAACCATTTCAAGTTGATCATCTAAGGAGAATATCCTTCTCAACATTAAAATAGAAGGAAATTTCCCTTTTAGAATGATATAGAAAAGGATTTTAAATATGAAATAAGGCTTAAGGCTTAAGTCTTCGAACATTTTAGCATTTGGTAGCCTTTGAGTTTGAGTCTTGAGAGCTTGATCCTATGTCTTAAACTTTAAAGATTGGAGTCTAGCCTTGAAGTTTGAGCATTTTAGATTTAATTATAGCTTTAATTATATTTAAATCTTACTGTACTCGACTGGCAGCAACCAACTAACCAAATGGAAGAGAGAGAGAGAGAGAGAGAGAGAGAGAGAGCTCTTGTAATCGCGAACTGCTCAGTAGTGAACACTCAGTTATCACACTTTCATGCTCATGCAACATTATTGCTTCTTGAATCTTCAAACTAAGCTTTTGTGCCTAAACTTGAGCCTTAGGCCTGTAGACTACCTAAAACCTATCGCTACTTGCCTTCCTGCTCAGTGTTGTGATTGGGCTCGGGGCTATGGGGGGGATGAGAGAGAGGGGGAGAGAGAGAGCTCTTGCGGCTCAAGGCACCTTAAGGGCTAATTGGCAATTGCTGAAGCCTTCAAGAAGTGAAGAATTGAACTGTTGAAGAGAGAGAGAGAGAGAGAGAGAGAGAGAGAGAGAGATTCGTGACTTTGTTGGTCAAGGCCTTGCACAAAGGCTAACTTCATTAAGTAAGTTGTTGGACAATGGATTTTGGAACCTTGCCTATGGGCGGCCTAGCATTGAGCCTCTAAGGGCTTGAGGAGAGAGACTCAAGAGAGAGCCAAGCGGCTTAGCATGGGGCCTAGGCACTAGTCTTGAGACCGTGAGCACAAAGAGAGAGAGAGAGAGAGAGATATTTGAGAAAGAATCTCAGAATTTGTTGGCTGTTTGGAGTCACGATCATTAGTGCTAGGTGGCTTGGCGTGTGAGACGTGGACCCTAAATGTTGAGGGGCTAGGCCCTGAGCACAGAGAGAGAGAGAGAGAGAGAGAGAGAGAGAGAGAGATTCACCTGCCACCTAGGGGGCTAAGGCCTTTGTGACATTGTGTATCATTCATTCATTCATTCATGAGAGAGAGAGAGAGAGAGAGAGAGAAAGAGAGTTAAAACTTAAAACCGGTCTAAAAAAGTTGAAGGTGCCTTAGTACTTGGGCCTGAATCAGCCCTCTAACTTCCATGTCTTATTGCTAAATTTTCTTCCTAAAATCGCGATTCGCAAGCAACAAAACAAGTAAGCAGCATCTCGATTCTTTATTGTTCAATTTTCATTTTGCATTAAGTTTTAAAGTTTAAATTTTAGTCTTTTAAGTTTTGCTATTACCAATGTAATTTCTAATTAAATATTGACATCATTCAATAAAGTAAAAGCATGCGATCTCTTTTCTTTTAAGATTGGTTATTTTAATAACTCATTATATCTTTGCTTTGAACATAAGTTTACTATTTACTAGTGGGTACTTCTAGCAATTGCTGAGCATAACAATTCCATCATCAAGTCTCTCAAGTCTTTAGGTAAATAATATTTGTGTGTGTGTCTCTACCTCTCTCTCCTCATCCTCTGCATGGAAAATTCATTAATCATTAGTGAAATGAAAGATTAGTAACAAATTCTTTTTGTTATGTGTTTATTGATAAATTTGTGAAGGTTGAAGATAAAAAGAGAATAAAGATTCGAGGAGCTTGGGTTTTCGAAGAAACAAAGGCATTACAAAAGATAGCAAATTTCAAGTATTATTAGCAAAGAAGGTAAGATCGAAACTACTCTTTTTATTTTTGAGAAATAGAACCTAAATCAAAAGAAAAAAGACAAGGTAATCTTCTCTCTTCGGTCAGGATTGAACATATAGCTAAGCATCCTTTTAAAAAGGTAAAAGAAAACACTAATAATATTGTGGAGTCATCTTCAATAGATGTATTGCATTTGAATGAATCACTCAATAATATTTCACTTGAAGATAAGGCTGAACTTGAAAGAAAAAAGGATGTTGAAGGGGAGCTACAAGCTCTACCCCGAGACCTACAGACCACTTATTGCTCAAGTGTTTCGAACCGAGCGGCCATGGCTACCTCTCACATAGCCGACGCCCAATGCCTACCTTACGGGTGTAGTGAGCTTACCTTGATGCTCGATCGAGTACCCTCCTCTTTCTTGCACACCGGTAGCTCCACGATCCTTAAGGCAAGCTCAAGCAACCTCAATCCCTCTCCCATGAGCTTCATCCTCCATAGCCACGCGCGAGACAAGAGAAGAGAAGAGAAGAGGGGAAAATGAAGAGAGAAGATGGAGAACTCCTTCTCCAAGATCCCTCAGTCTCACACAATCACTCCCTCACACTCTCTCAATCCCTCTCTCAAGCACAAGCAAGAAGGCAAGAAATAAGAGAAGAAGAAGAAGAAGCTTTGGCCACACAAAAGAATGAGCTTCTCATTCACTTTTTGAACTTTATATACATGCCCTACTTTTCATGGGTAGTCATCCCCTTTTTTACATGGTCGGCCATTAGCCTAGGCCCATTTCTCATTTCCCACCGTTCTAGTCTATCCTATTCCCAACTAATGCATACAATTTGCACAGGACTGAGGCTGGGGCTCTTTTACAAGGATTCGGGAGCGCTTTCACACTTAATGGTGCGCTTTTTACTCTTTTACTTCCCTTGGGCGACTCTAAGACTTCTTGAGGGTCGTGCCCGTGCTTTTAATTTTTTCAGGGTCTAGTTACCGGTTAAGGCGCCTTTTTCTTCCTTTTATCATGCGCCTTTTTCTATTTCCTTTTTTCCATTTCCCGCTCCTCTGTGTTGTGGTAAACATATGTTTATTTTTTCAAGAGGATTGGCTTGACCAATTCAAATGGCTTGTTTATGATAGAGACGAAGTAAAAATGTATTGTAAGTATTGTTTAAAATATCCTCATCCGCATAGTGCATATTCAAAAGGGGGATAAATAAATTTTAAAATTAGTAACTTAAAATCACATGTTCACACAACTTGTCATAAGTTTTCCATGGAAGCCATTTTACTTGAAGGAAAAGATTGTATTGAAAAGAGTGTTAAAAATAAGGGAAGTAAAAGATGAGCCATCACTTTCATTATTTAGAATTGCATATTTAATTGCTAAACAAAATTTACCATTTTTAAATTTTCCTGAGATGATAAATTTGTTGCAAGATTGTCATGCACCATATACTACTAGTCTCTATAATGATGATAAGGCATGTGTTGAAATGATCTATTGCATGGTATTACATCTTATGAAAACCACAATAAAGAAGGTTTATTTATTTATTTATTTATTTTGATGGAAGGTTGAAAGTTGTATTAAAATATATCAAAAAAAGGTTTACAGCTATTTAAGGGAGTGTTGCTTCAAAACAGGGAAGCTACCTTGACTTGAGAGTACATAATAACAGCATTACAAAACATATAGTCCATAATAGGTCTGAACTTAAGCATCAAATGTCAAGATGTTTATCCTAAGATTCGTATCTACATCATTATTATTCAGCCTTGTTCTTGATGTCCAGCAGTATGGCTGCCACATCCACAGTGGAAAATGCTTTCCCTAGTCCCTCCTTCATATTGTCTTCATGCTGCTTGAGAATTATTTCTACATCTTTCTCAACCTGAAAACAAAGATCAAATTTAAAACCATGGATAGGATCCAAATCAGTATTTTCAAGCGTTTTCTTGTTTCTGCTTATCCATATGTTCCACAAGTAATAACTTCTAATCCATTTCCCTATTGGGGGAGGGATTCCATATACTTCACCCAGTAATAACTCCTTCCAAGTGAGTTTAGTGGGGTGATACTTGATGACAAGGACCTGCATGAAACACCAGATGTTAGAATTTTTAGGACAGTTAAGGAATATATGAGGGATTGATTCTACCTGTTGGCCACACCTTCGGCAAAGTCCATTCCCTAGACCAACTTTGAGTGCTCTCTCATTAGTCCAAATACTTTTGAGAGTAATGAGCCACATTAGACAATACATCTTTGGTTGGATTGAGGGAGCCCAAATGTTACCAAACCTGTAATTCCACTATACTACTGACCAATTAATATGCCATCTGTTAATTAGTTTAAAAAAAAGAGGAGCATTACTTTCTAATAGGTCTGGAAGGGGTAGAAAAGGTTTGTCCCCCATAAAACAGATTCCCCTGTAATTGAAGTGGTGATTAAGATTAATCATTGCAGACATATTAGGTCCCCACAAGAGTACCCTTTCAGTTATCAACTCCAGTTTCTGTCTTTTTAATTTGAATTTCTGTTTTAGTTATATTCCAATCATCCACCTTTTTGGGGCTGAATCCCAAATGTCCCTCCAACTTCTAATGCCTTTCTTGAAGAGCTTGTGGGCTAAGTTAATCTGATTATCTGGAATGGCTCCCTGAAAGAAGCTGAACCAGATGGATTCCTTGGAACTCCAGGGTAGGGTGAAGTTGGGATGAGAAGAGGGGATTAACAGACTCTTGTACTTGAACCAAGCCTCCCAGAGACCTTTTGCCAAAGGAGAGCAGTCTTTAGCTTTCAATTTGACTGGACAAATAGTTATTGTTAGTGGGTCTAAGCCTTTCCATTTTGGACAACCCTCTACATGAAACTTGCTAGTGGCTGCCTTAAGCAAAGTTATCTAGTCTTCTTCTTTTCTTAAGATGCTTCTTGCAATCCATTTGGTTGCAAGTTTGTCAGCTAGAATACTAGGATTGGAAAGACCAAGACCACCTAATTTCTTAGGTGTAGTGCAAACAACCCAAGATACTTTAGGTACTTTAAAATTTTCCCCATCCCCAGTCCACGAAAAATTTATCCCTAGTTGCTCTAATTGCTTCATTCCTAACTTAGATGGTTTCCAACAAGCCACGAAGTAGATTGTAGTTGGAATTAGTATGTGTTTCAGAACCAGACATCTTCCTGCCATATTGAGTTGTAGACCCTTCCATTTTTCAAAATTTCCCCTGATTTTTTTCAAAACCCAGTCCCACCTTTGTTTCATTGAGATCCCAAATCCCATGGGTAAGCCTAGAAGTCTGAATACTTTGCATGTTTCAATCTCCTTACACCCTACAGCTAGGAGCCAACCAGGACAAGGACTGATTAGTGTTTTAATTCCTATTTTGTTTCGATTGATAATAGAACCAAAAGCCTTGCAAAAGGTTTGCAAGAAATTCCAAAAAGCTACTAATGAAACTGGATCATTATTTGCCGTGCTATTTGTATCATCCGTAAACTGATTGAGTACCATGTCTTTGTTGTTAGGGAGTTTAATCCCTTTAATGTTGCCTTTATCAATCTCTGCTTGAATGAGCCAACCCAGTGAATCAGCTGCAATGGCAAACAAAAGGAGAGCAAGAGGGCAGCCCTGCCTGATGGATCTTCTCAAAGGAAAGGAATCAGTCATCTCCCCATTAATGGCAATTCTTGTGGAGGCATTACCAAAAAGAGTACTGATATACTTGATGAACTTTCTACCTAGCCCCATAACATGGAGGGATTGGAGGATAAAATCCCATTCTAACCTGTCACAAGCTTTGTCAAAATCAATCTTGAAGAACACAAAGTCTTAGTTGGATTTTTGGGCATGTTCAATGCCTTCCCATAGGGCAAATATTGAGTCTAGGATATATCTCCTTTTAATGAACCCTTTTTGTTCTTTTCTTATCCAGTGATCTAGATGATCAGATAGCCTTCTAGCTATGGCTTTGGCAAAAACCTTATATGCTAATGTGAGACATGTGATGGGTCTCCAATTGGCTAGGAGTTCTTTTTCATCTTTCTTATGGATTAGTTTGACTACTCCTTCATTGATTATGTGGGGTAAGGCTCCAAATTTCAGGGATTCTCTCCATACCATGAGAAGGGGGTGAAGAAGAGAATCGTTGAATTCTTTGAAGAATTCATTCGGAAGGCCATTAAGCCCTAGGCTTTTTCCTGATGCTAGAGAGTCAATGGTGTCACTAATCTCAATAACTGATAGCTCCCCATTGAGAATCTCAGCCAAGCTTGGAGGGACAACCTTCATCCTAACCATTGCTATCTTAGCATTGGCAATTGTCTCTTCTTGTGAACTCTTTCTAGAGGAGCTAAACATTTTAGAGAAAAATTCCTTAGCTATAAGGAGATTCTCTCCATTGTTTTGGGCTTGTGTGCCATCTTCCCTTCTCAACAATGGGATGAAGTCTCTATCCTTTTTCTTTTTAAGGACTTGGAAGATGTCTCTGGTGGGTTTGTCTACTTTGCCAGTCCACCATTGCCTAGTGAAGAGTTGTATGTCCATAGTTTCTTTTTCTCCAACAGATCTAAGTTCTTGTTTGATTCTGACTAGGTCAGGCTGTAATTGGGTCTCCCCAGCCTCTATCCTGATCTCCAAAGATTTATACACTAGGTATTGTCTAGCTATATGATCCCTAGTTTGCTGTACTTTTTTATTTTTGACTTCCCTAAAAAATTGTTGAGTGTCTTTAATGGCTTTAGCCCATGAATGAGCTGGGGAGACTGTTTGCCAGAAAGCCATTGTCCAGATTCCTTTGATAGTGTCCCTAACTATTTTGTTTTGAAATAGTCTAGGGTTAGTATGAAACCAACCAGCTTTTATTATTTGGGATGAGTTAGAGAGAACTAGCTGAATAGGCTTATGGTCAGACATGACTATGTTATCAAGAGCTTTAACTTTGAGATTAACAAAAGAGGCCAACAAACTTGCAGATATGTAAAATCTATCAAGTCTAGCCTTTCAGAGATAAACTCCACTTTGATTGTTACTCCATGTGAATCCTAGTTGCTCACTCACATCAGTTAGTCCATGATAGGCTTTAGTTACCAGCCACTTACTCTTTTCACTTCCTGCAATACATGTTCCTTTTCCCAAATATCTGTCTTTTGTTGATTCAACCATATTGAAATCCCTTGCAATGATAATGGGGCAATTGATGACCTGTAATGAATCCCACAGCCTGCCTCTTTCAGTAGAAATATTAGGGGCATATACTGAGACAATAGCAAATTCATCCTGATTTTTAAAAAGGACTACAACCTAGTTAATTCTCTGTATCAATCATAACCTTACTTATTTGATCCTTAATTTTAATGGAGACACCTATGCATGTCCCCCCTCCTATTGGTGTGGTTTGTCATATACCATTCATACTCCTTAGCCACTGTCTGCAGGTTTTTGAGTAGAGGAGGACCTGACACTTTTATTTCCTATAGGCAAATAACATCGGGGTAAATGGCACTACCTTTAAGCCATTCCCTGAATGTAGTTGCCCTTTTGGGGTCAATCAACCCCTTGATGTTATAGGACACAATTTTAAGTTTATTCATTTAACAAAACTATGTTTTTTTTTGTTTCCCTTTCTTCTGAGGACCCTTTGTTTGACCAAATGGGTTACTAGCACTTTGTCCTACACTTGAGTATCTCCTTTTGGAGTTTTGTAGACTCCCTCCCTCTTTGGTTGGGCTCTCACCAGGGATAGGATTGAGAGGAAGTTCTCCTCCCATTGGAAGTTCCTCTTCCTCTGCCTAAGTAAATTCTATATTTTCATTCTGTTCATTGAGGTCAATGTTTAAGTTTTCTGTATGTTTATAGTTTTCATTTGTTTGGTTTGCCTAACCTTTGTTTTCAACCTGAGTTTCTTCAACTATGACATCATCAGAGTCTGACTCTACTGAAGTAGTCTCTCGTTTTTACTAGTTTTCCCCTTTTCACCAATCCCTGCTAGTACATCCTCTAAGTTCATGAGAACGGGGGAGTATCTGTTATTGTAGGTGTTTTTGCCATTGCTATTATTGTTTTGTTTCCGGGTTGACTGATTCTTGCTTTTTCCCTTCCTGTTAACCGATTGGAACCCATCATCTTGTGGGTTATCGGTTTTTGGAGGGGAGTTCTCCTTGTTGGGTTCTAGGCTCTCTTTAGCTTTCCATTCAGGGTAATTTCGAATGAAGTGTCCCATTTTGAGACACTTGAAGCAAGCATTTGGAAGATTCTTGTAAAGGACAGGTTGGTCCTTCACAAAGTTGCCCTCTGAATCAGTAATCAGCAATGAATCTATTAGGGTTTTTCTAATGTCAATCTCTATGAGTAGTTGAGGATGCCACTGCGGGTTAATATCCGTGTATGGCCTTTGTCCTAATAGTCTACCTAGGGGAGCAGCTAGGGTTTTCAAGAAGGGATATAGGTTCAACGGAAGGTTTGGGTATTCGACCCAAATTGGAACACAAGTCGGTTTAGGACCAGAGGGGTGGAACTCAGGAGTCCATTTGAAGAGGGACAATGGTGAGCTCCGTAGCATCCATTGTCCGTGGCTTAATAGGGTTAGGGGTGCTTGCTCACTCTCAAAGAGGAAAAAGAAATACTTGTTTGGGAGGTATTGAATAATCATGGGTTTCCCACCTAGTGGTTCCCAATTCAACTTGACCCAGTTTCTGAGAAATTTCATGGGGGGGCATGCCCCATGACATAGACCAATAAGTGCTCTAGATTGATAGGACATTGTGTAATTCTTCAACTCCAAAGCAGAGACTGAGAGACAAAATCTTTTACCTGGCATACCTGTTGAATTTTATGCCTGCCTTATAAAGAAGGTTTATGCTAGTCCATGGTTTGGTATTTTAATTGATGAGTCCAACGATATCTCTTCACATGGACATATGATTATTTATTTATCGTATCTTGAGGGAGATTGCATTCGTAAGACAAGTTTCTATGGCATTATACATGTGCATGATGGTACTGTAAAATCTTTGTTTGAAGCTATTATTAGTGAGCTAAAGAAATGTAAGCTAGACTTGTCTAGATTTGTTGCTTTTGGCTCCGATGGATGTTCCACAATGGTAGGAAAGGATAATGGTGTTCAAGCCTTAATATTGAAAAAACATGTTGATCCATTTCTAACTTCAATTCATTGTGTCGCACATCGTAGTGCCCTTGCAATACAAGTATAGCAAAAGAGATGCCTTATTGTAAAAAGCTAGAAAAGCTTATTAATACCATAGCTTCTTATTTTAATGTTAGCACAAAGAGATTAGAAGGGTTGCAAGCTATGCAACAAGATTTGGCATGTCCCATTCTTCAACTTGAGCATAATTTTTATGTGAGATGGTTAAGTAGATATAGAGCTATTAGTAGAGTATGCAAGTCTTTAGATGTCATACTTGAGATCACAAAAAAAGAGACATTGCATATTTATGAAGAATTGGCTGAATTTGAGTGTGTTTATTGCTTACATTTCTTAGCTGACATTTTAAGAGGTTTAACAACATTAAGCCAAATGTTTCAAAAAGCAATATGTGGAGGGATGCTTATCGTAATGTTCTTACTCTTTGTCAAGTAGCTCTTATCCAATGTTCAATCATTACTATTTATGACAGAGGTTTTAGTGCTCAAACCGTGATAAAGAGTAAGCTACGTAATCGTTTGGAGATTAAGAGTTTAGATGCATTAATGAAAATCTTTATTGAAGGGCCTTCTAAATTCACTAATATGGAGTTCATTGAGAGTATGGACTTATGGGTTGAAAAAACACATCGACATTTATACACAACACAAGGAATTTGCTCATTGATCTTGTAATAACTTTGCATATTCAAAGGGACAATTGATTTTTTATGGCCTATGATGATATTGAAGTCAATGTGCATTATTTGTGCTTCTGTTATCTTAAATTTTTTAAATTTTTTCATTGGCACAATTTCTTTTTTTCTCCTATGTGTTTATTGTATTTTTAAAATGTAAAATTTGTATTTTTCCCTCTACGTTTAGTCCTTTTTCTATGTTAAACTTGATTTTTCCTTGGTTGCTTTTATCTTTTGCGTAGAAAGCTTTCATATTTGTTTTTAGATCATGTTTGCTCAATTATGGTTATACTTCATTGTGTTCTCTTTCATGTAACAGTTTTGTTTTCTCTTTTTGATATCATGGTTGCTTTCAATAAAATATGCTTGTTTTTTAAATCTTTTTTGTTTTTGGTTTTGCTTGTATTTCATGACGTTCTCTTTCATGTCTCTTTTTTCTTTTTGTTTCTTCTAAGATTTAACTTCTTTTCTTTTACTTTCTTTTATCTTTGCGTTTATGATGTATATACTTCTTTGAGGCCATAAACCCATTAAGAGACATAGAAACAACCTCTATGCATTTGTTTTTGACTATTGAAATTTTAGATAAGTAATGTAGATTAAGTTTCTTAATGGTAATAAGGGTTTTCATCTCTAAGGTATAAGAGATAATTAATCAAAAAATTTCAAGAAAAACTTTGAAATAAAGATCATTTCAAATAATAGAAAAAAAGTGATTATCCTTTCATTAAATATCTAAAAGGGAATTAGACCGGTTGAATTTTTAGAATGAAGGGATTTGGATCGACCCAAGTTGGAACGTAATGGTTTTGGATGGTTCAAATTTTACGAAACCCCTTTAGCCTAAGACAAGAAGGATTTATGTCAAGTTTATAATTTTTTTAATTCTCAAACACTGTCTGAAGAGCCGTCACCTGTGCAACCTTCAAAAATGAACCCACGTTAGGGTTTCTAAAATTTTTTATAAGGATTTATGTCAGGTTTTATAAAATTTTTTATAAGGCTAAGACAAGAAGGATTTATGTCAGGTTTATAATTTTTTTAATTCTCGAACACTGCCTGAAGGGTCGTCACCTGTGTAACCTTCAAAAATGAACCCACGTCAGGATGATGTACAGATTGCACAGAAGTTGCAAATCCCATAATATTAGGCCGATTACACACCAAAAAAGGGACGCCCACTTTGTAAACATTGACCAATCAAAACACTTATTTAAAGGTTGGCATCCGTAGTCATTTACACACTGGAGAGGATATGACATGTTGTTTACCTACTAAGTAGATGAACTCCCTGCCCACTTTTGGATGGGAAGTCTCCCTTGCCCACTTTGTAAAGTGGTGGACAAGGGTGTACTTTTTGCATTTGCAACCAATCAAAAGATTTATAAGTTTATTCCTTTTATTTTTTTACAAACTGTGTCCCTTTGGTGTGTAAAGGTATGACGCCCATGTTCGTGCCCAATTTCAAAAAAGACGCCCATGTTCGTGCCCAATTTCAAAAAATGTATGCCCACACTCTGGACGGGGGTTGACCGTCCATTACTTGGTGTGAACTAGCCTTAGGCCCCTATCTATTATCACTACAAATGGTGGTGCACAAAGCTCATAGGCCTGAGGAGACTTGGCATGGCGGCTTCAGGGTTCATTTTTGTAACCTGCCAAGCCCTACCAATGGCAATTTTCCTTGCTAGAGAAATAGGAAAATTTTAGAAGATTCCTTTTGAAAGGTGAAATTAAAAATTTTCATTTCTCAAAGAAAGGTAAAATAATAGTAGCATTTCTTTCAAAAGGCATAAAACATTAATAAATAATATTAATAAAAATAAAATCATAATATCTTTTTCGTTAATAGTAGGTTACTTTTTCGTGAATTGAAATCTAGATTGATTAAAAAAAGGAAAATAAAGAAAACGAAACATCTTGGAAAGTCCAAATTCGCCTTTTAGGGATTTGTGTCTATTCAATAGTACTGTAAGTTGTAACATGTTACCTCAACTTTCCTCAAGGCTCCCCGTTCAACCTGTACTTGCTTCCAGAATCCAAAGTTCCAAGTTCCCATTATACAATGCACTGTGCAGGCTGCAACTACGTCCAGACTCCATAGTCCGACCCTCATGCTTTAACTTGGACATGCTAGGCATTACCTATACACTCACAATCAAAACTTCAAATGTATGCACTCGGACTTAGCCATGGCCCATTATGCATTCATGAATCGTCGGTGGAAAGAAAATGCATTTCTAAATCCTCATATCATAGTAGATATCATTTGCCTTTCTTGAAAAAAGGTCAAATAATAATAGCCTTGCTAGTAGCTACAGGTGCTGCTTGCACCATGCACGACGCAGAGTCACAACTTATGTCTACGCTGTGGAGGCGCTTGCAAGCCGAGGCATGTCAGTTGTGGGAAGAGAGGAAGGATGAAAAATGAGGTCGGGGAGAAGAAGAAGAAGAAGAAGAAGCACTAAGAGACATGAAGGAGGAAGAAGGGGAAGGGGGAGGGCCTAGGTGCTATGGCGAGTGCGTTTGATAAGAAAGGAGATAGTGCACGAGTCAAAGGAGATACGTCCATTGTTGGTGAGGGAGCAGGTGTCTAAATGAATGAATGAATGAATGAATCACGAGAGTGGATGGTGTGCGTGTTTTTAACGTGTGAAAGGTAGAGGCAGTCGCAAGTGTTCCATTGAGTTGTGATGATTCACGAGCAGCTACAAATAGAATGCTACATGTATTGGGTACAGTAAGAGCGAGATGCCTAGAGATCACAGTGCACACTACGCATTTTGCAGCTCGCAGCAGCCTGCAAGTCCCAAGACGTGACAATGGCCACTAACGGCTTAGCTATAATGTATTGAGAGAGAGAGATGTGTTGAACTCTTGATGTTGCAATGGTATATTTGCTATGACTGACAATGTGTTTTCTGAATTGCAGTGACCAATAGCTATACACAACTTGAGATTGCCATATCGAGGTTCGAGTTTTAGATTGATTGAGGCACTCTCATTTCGTATGCCTTATTCTATTTTTTAATGCAATAAGACTCTAAAGTCAAGTGGGTTTATCATTATTGAAATCATAATGCTACATGCATTCTCAATGAAAGATTGAGAGAAAACTTGATTACCATTATGAGGATTTCTCTTTGTATGCATAGATCTCTTAAGCTCAACAAAGGAAAATATTTAAGAGTCGAGATTGAAGAAGGAGCTCTACAAACTTGCTAAGTGTCAAACATCTTTTGCAAGCTTTAGCAACCACACTTCCAAGTTGCAACTCCATTGATTGAGGTAGGTACATATATGGCATCTATTTTTGAGTTATTTTTCTATGTTTATGCATTTTATTTTTTATATTTTGTGAGAGAGAGAGAGAGAGAGAGAGAGAGAGAGAGAGAGAGTGTGTGTGTGTGTTCTAAGCCTTATACCATTATGTATTTTTATATATTGATTAACACTAGTATACAAGTTGTATGTCTTTCTATAGATTATGGGTCCTGGTCACCCAAAAAGAGATACTTTGCAATTGACTATTTCTAGTGCATTCTCTCGAAAGAGAAATGTACAAAGGGACATGGTGGGATCATCATCGAATCTAAGTACTTCTCATGCGAGTCAAAATGATGTGATAGAATCATCATCAAGTCGTCTGGGTTCTCATGCTATAGGTTCAATGGATGCTATGCATGGTGAATGGGACTACACTATAGATGCAGATGTGCACTTGGAAATGCCACACAATGCTATGTACGAGGTTGTTCTAAATGCTACAGGAAGTAGTGATGTATGGAATGCAACCTCTTTACAAAATACTTGCAATGATGATATGATATGCAATGATGCATCTAATGCTAATATGTCAGAAATCTTGGATCTAAATATGCCCTTGCAAAGTGTGACTGATGATAGAGGTAATGTGTTACCTCTAAGTCATGAGGCACTAGCTTCTTCCCCTCTTGAGGATGCATTAAAAAATCTTCATGAGATCCAAGCCCAACATGCTACCCATGGGCAAAGAACTGATGAGAAACCCCCCAAAAAGTAAAGGGGTATTCGGGCATATAAGGAGCATTGGAAGGTCTACTATGAATGGAGTTATTCATCTTATGATAGTGAAGGTCAACAGAGGGTACACTGTCTTTGGTGTACACAATTCAAAATGCAAAATCCTTTTGGCACAATTGGTAGCAAGAATGTACAAAGACCTGGTCTAGAGGGTCATCAACAATCCAAAGACCATAAAAAGGCAAGGCAAATGTGGCTTGAAAAGCAAAAAAGGACCACATTGCCCCTTGAAAAGCACGTGCAAGTTTGGCATGACAGCGAAGAGGAAGAAAAGGTGGGTTGTATCAGATTACTTCTTCAAAAGATGCATGCGATTGCATTAAGAGAAAAGCCTATTTCTGACTTCGAGGCAGACATTGAGGAATTGGTTTTTTATAATGTGCCAAATGCACCTACAGTGAATTCTTATGGTGCATACACATCTTCATATGCTACAAGGCTTTTTCTCACAGCTTGTCATAATGTGTATTACGATAAGATCAGTGTGGAAATTAAGGAAAGTCTATACTTTTCAATTATGGTTGATGAAAGCACAGATATATCATGTGATCATAGGATGATTGTATGCATCACCTATCTCACAAAAAAGGGAAATGGGCCCATTTGTAGTCGATTTATGAGACTACTAGAGACAATAGATGGATCTGCATATGCATTGTATGCAAGTCTTACAACATATCTCATGGAGCTTGAGTTGCCTAAGGTGAAACTGGTTGGATTTGCAAGTGATGGATGTACTGTAATGATTGATCCTCAAAATGGCCTTGTGACACTTGGAAGACCTCACCATTCAACCTAGACGCCATCTCTATTATGCTCAAGGGGAACACTCAGGTCAAGAAGCCCTATGGGCCCTTGACCAAGTATATCCCATGCCCAGAGGATGAGTGGGATTGGATGCACGTTCTTGCTACAATCGACCTGCCATTCTCAGATCATGAGGCGTATAAGCAAGCCATCAAAATGATCGGCAAGTCTAACGAAGCACTCTCTTCACCAGTCTGCATGATGGGAGGAAGCCTCCGTGGAAAGCCTAAGCCTGTCACCTTCCACGTACCATCCAACAAAAGGGAACTCCAGGGGATACTGGAATACCTAACAAACCAGCTAGCTGTCAATCCAGTTCCAAATTTCAAACCACTCCAGGATCTCTTAGAGAAATCCAAGTGGCAATCGACCAGGGTGCACGATTTAAACCTCATGTATAACTGGGCCCTAGTTCCTGACCAATGACACGAGGCATACCAAACCCTAGGAGATGACGAGCAGTCAGATGACAAGGATTCTAGTGACGAATATGAAGACTGCCAATCCTTCCATGATGAGAGCGAGGGTGAAGTAGATACCATAGAATACGACACTGAAGAACAAAAAATTGAGCAGATACGAGCAGACGCCAAGCCGCAAAAAAGGCAGACCCGTAGAGTAGAACGAGGAATCATGCGCATGGAATGTGATCGCGCTTGGTTGGAACACGTAGGAGCCATAGACCTTGAGGCAGTAGGCCTAGCCCAGCCAGGAATGACATCAATACTTAGGACTGAATCACCATCTGAACTGCGGCCACCAGGGGAGACCACCTCTTCTAACGAAGATGGAGGGTTTGACTCTGAATCGGAAGATAGTTCGGATAGTGATCTAGAGATCCCTAGGCCGCCCACGACCAGACGTACCAAGGGGGACCTACCCATCCACCTGAGGCGCAGATGGTTAAGGCAGGAAAAGGCAAAGCAACCGAGGGATACACCAACAAAACAACAACAAAAGCCGCAGGACCTCCCTAAATGCTTGACAAAATTCAAAAAATGGGATAGGGTAGTAGTTGTTTAGGTGCCAAACGTCAAGCGTAGATGAGAGAACCAATTGAGAGACCAGCCAAAATCAAGGAGGTAGACTTAGCCCAGGAAGAGGAAACACCCCAACCAGTGTTCATTGCCAACGACTTGACTGGTAAAGAAGAAACGAGTCTTGTCACTCTCTTGTGAAAGTATATAGACGTGTCTGCCTGGTCCTTAGAAGAGCTACAAGGGGTAGATCCGAGTGTTGTGACTCACAACATACCCATGGCGTTGGACGCAATGCTGGCCAAGTAGCAACCATATCCTATGAATCCAAAACATACTCATGCTGTCAAAGAGGAAATTGACAAGCTGATGAGAGCTGGATTCATTTACGAAATTGAGCACAGAGACTGGGTATAACCCATAGTCATTGTGATGAAGAGGAATGGAAAAATCCGAGTATGCGTTAATTACAAGAATGTGAACGCTGCTACGAAGAGAGACAACTATCCATTGCCGTACATCGAGCCCATGCTCGAGATGGTGGCAGTAAGGAAGCTTACAGTTTTTTGGATGGCTTCTCAGGGTACAACTAGGTGCAAGTGCATCCTGCGAACAAGCACAAGACCGCCTTTGCCACTGAGTGGGACGTCTTTGCATGCATAGTCATGCCCTTCGGGTTGACCAATGCCCTTGCCACTTTTCAACGCCTCATGTGCACCATCTTTAAGGACACGCTTCATGAGGAGTCAGAGGACTTTGTTGATGACCTATGTGTCCATTCAACCTGGATCAAACACTTAGACAAACTCCGCGCAGTCTTTGAACGGTGTCACTTATATCGTCTCTCCTTGAACCCCTTGAAGTGCCAGTTTTGGGTAAAGTACAAATGCATCTTAGGACATGTGGTGTCGAAGAACGGTATTGCCACTGACTTCTCGAAGGTCAGGATTATTGTTGACCTTCCACCCCAATTAATTACAAGGGAGTTCAATGCTTCTTAGGCCATACAGGATACTATCGGCGGTTTGTACTGAACTACATGCTGATTGCCAGACCATTGTACAAGCTGCTGATTGTCTTCGAGTGGACTTAGGCATGCCAACGAGTGTACGAAGAATTGAAAAAGGCTCTAATAAGAGGTCCAATTCTACGAGCCCCAAATTGGACCATTGCCTTCCACGTGCACATCGATGCTTCTAAGTTTGCCGTGGGGGCAGTGTTGTGCCAACCTGGTGAGTACAACTTAGATTATCCAATGAGCTTTGCTAGCAGACCGAAATTCCAGCATTATCTATTGGCCACACCCTTCATCTTTTTCGTGGACCATCAAGCCCTGCTCTATTTAGTAAACAAACCTTGTGCTACAGGGCGCATAGCTCGATGGCTCCTCCTACTTCTAGAGTTCAATTTCTCCGCGGTAGTACGAAAGGGAAAACATCATTACATGGCTGATCACATGTCACGCATCCCCATAGGAGAAGCCACTGGACAAGGCATGGTTGACGAGTTGCCCGAGGCCCACCTATTCCACCTGTCCAACAAGAGAGACTTATTTAGGGCTGATCTAACGCCATATTGGGCGAACAACATAGTCCAAGTTCTCGAGCATGGACTACCTAAGCAACCAATAGAAATAGCCCGACTTAGATGCTTGATCCTGAAAATCTAGCCCTACCAGTTGATTGTAGGCCAACTCTATAGGTTGGGGCAAGACGGATTGCTACGTAGATGTGTATGTGAGCATGAGATGCATGATGTGCTCTTAGAGGCGCACAGTGGCATTGCGGAAGGACACTTTAGTGGAGACATGACAGCACGGAAGGTGCTGCAGTCTCAACTATGGTGGCCCACAGTTTTCCACGACGCCAAGCGATTCGTCAAGCATTGTGATGAGTGTCACGGACAAAAGTCCCGATTCGTAAAGATCAAATGGAGTTGACCCCAATTATTACTCACCAACCCTTCGAAAAATGGGAAATTGACTTCATAGGGTCCATCAGTCCTGCGGTGCAGTACTCACAAGCCAAGTACATCATTGTGGCCACGGATTACCTCACAAAATGGACAGAGGCAAGAGCCACACGAAAAAATGACGCTAGGACGACTGTCAAGTTCTTATGGGAGCAAGTGATCTCGCGCTTCGACTGTCCCATCGAACTGGTTAGTGACCAAGGCACACACTTCATCAAAGAAGTGATAGCACATCTCCTATCCACCTTTCTCATTATCCATCGCAAATGCTCACCATACTACCCTTAGGCGAATATCCAGGCAGAATCAACTAACAAGATTCTTATCAATGTCCTGACTAAGGTAGTCTCAGCCTCACGCAGTGACTAGGACAACAAGCTGATGGCAGCCTTGTTGGCCTACTGCACAGCTTATAAAATGGTTATCAGCCAAACCCCCTTTAGGCTGACCTATAGAACTGAGGCAATTCTACCATTAGAATTCTTCATTCCTAGCCTGAGAATAGCACTTCAAGAATGATGGGAAGGGAAGGAGGCATGGACGCAACAATTGGTCGAGCTTGAACACCTATCAGAGACTCATCTTCTAGCCACCCATGCACTTATCTGTGAGAAAGCCCGACGCAAGAGCTGGTTTGACAAGCATATCAAGCAGTGCGAGTTTGAACAGGGTGACTTAGTGCTCCTTTACTAAGTTAAGGGGCATAAGCAAAAAATGAAATTCAGAAGTCTCGGACCCTTCAAGGTTCGTGCGATCAACCGAACCAGCAATGTCGAGCTTGAGACACTAGACGGTGAGGGAATAGACTTCTTCAATGGCAGTCGTGTCAAGAAGTACTATCCTCCCATGCATCCTTGGCATGAGCCACCATTGTTAGAACCGCTGGTCAAAGTACGAGTAGCTACAATCACCGAAATCAACGAAGAGGATGAGGAAGCCGTAGAACCCCCTTACCTCCGTATCATGGTCACTGCCAAGCAAACATGCGCTTTCAACGCCTTGATCAACGAGGGAGCAGACTTCAATGTCTTAACCCATAGTCATTGGATCCAACTTGGAAAACTACTACTTTAATCCACAACTACCAAATTAAACCCATATGGGGCCCACTCATACGCACTTCTCAGCAAGTGTAGGGTCACCGTTTCTATCGAGTATGAGATTGTTCCAATGCTTTTTTACATATTGCCAAGTGCTACAGATGCAGGCACGGAGTCACTATTGGGACGAACCTTCAAAAAATAGACTCACTACAATGTTGATTATGAGTCACAACGCATCCACCTAGTAATAGGCAATGTGCGCATTGTCACAGCTTTTAGCAAGGGTTGCGCAACACCATCACCATCTACAAAGCCACCGGTAGAAACATCCGTAGACAGGACCAAGGAGGGGGATAATGCGCGGCTGCCACTCCCCGACTTCCATAAACCGCAACCCACAGTAGCCAAATCTAAGGCCCAACAGCCTCACTTTCAATGGATGCCTAAACAGCCGCAACAATCGCCTAGGAGTCGATGCTCCTATCCTCATAAGACACAAAACTCTAAACCTAGGAGGCCACGATGCAATCACAAGAAGCGCCGTGTGATCAAGCAAAGATGGGTCCCTAAATCCCTCTTGCATACGCAAGGCTACTACGAGGTAAATACCTGGCTGTGGATCCCTAGGGCCCCCACAGCCAGAGGCACTATTTATACGCCACCCTCAAGCTTGATCAGCCCACGTCCCATAACACCTCAAAACCATAAGCTACAGTGCTCTTAGATGCCCAGCCATCCGACTCATCTACACTTCGGCCCAAGAGAGTCACACAGACCTATCGGCCTAAGCAACAACCACCGACATAGGAGGCATCATCCGACCAAGTCAATTTGACTCCCCAAAGCAAACTTGAATGCAGCAGTCCATGTGTTGTGGCTGACCCTAATCCACCCATATTCCAAACAGCCCAATTGCAGGCTCAAGGAAACTCCTAACCACAACTCTGTATTGTCAAGGCCTCTAGTTCTAGCAAACCTCGACCATCTGTTGGCCTCATGCCTCCTATGAATGAAAATCCTTTCTAGTGCTAGCCACCGCTGACCTTGTTGAGGACACCGGGGATGATGTGTGGAATGCATTAAATGACTCGATGCCACCTTCATGTCGCTAGCCCTTAGCTATGACCGCTTGGACTTAGGCCTATTAGAAGAACCCTTTGCAACGGAAGTGCGCAATATGCCTTGCTCTTGGGAGACTTTTGAATTCGCATTTGCAAAAGCTTCTCGCTCTGCTGGCTGCTGCTGAGTTGCTCAACAGCGAGATCTCCAAAGAGCAAGCCATTAAACAACGTCTCATCACATCCTACGATCAGCGAACCACTTCTACTATCACTGATCAAGAAATCAGCGAGTTATCCAAGCTCGTTGATAGTGACTCCACGTTTTTGAAGCATTGGTACACTCTTAGGCTGCAATGGGAAGTTGAGGGGTGCCACATAATGACCAACGCTGAGCAGTGCCGCACAATCAAAATAGCAGAGTACGATCCTACCTGCATCGCACCAACCTCGTATCGAGTATTAACTACTCTTCGTGGCCGACCCATGGAATAGCACATCAAGGGGCATCCCTACCTTGGCCGCCTCTTAACAGAGAAAGAGCTCCACATTGCAAGTCGGGTCAATTCTGGCCATCTCCTAACCGATGTTTTGACATACATCATGCACGTGGGTATCCGTCCATTCGAATTAGACCGTGAAGCTCAGCTAGAGTACAACCCCAACTTCTATGCTTGGCTCCTGCACAAATAGCCTGACGCTCTTTATGCTGAACGCCCTTGTCCTCTCAACCTCCAATCCTAGGACGGATTCTTCTCATTCCAAAGGGGGAGGGGGTAAGGTGGAATTTGAAAAGTGAACCAAGTATGAAATGTCAATAAAATTTGAAATGCAACGGTAAAATGTAATGGTAAAAGTTTGAAAAGAAAAGTTAAGGCTATACTCAAAATATTTTAGATCAATAAAATATGTTATGCTTTTCTTCTTTCAGCAAGTTACTTGTAAAAAAGCACTAATGGTGGAAATGGCTGAACTTGCATGCATCGATCATGGCAAGCCAGGACAAGGTTGGCAAGCTCCCCTTCTCGGAGGAGGAGCAAGCGAAGTACGGCCTCACGGTGGAGACTAGAGCCTTTAACCAATTGAAGTTCTGTCACATCTTCAATCTTGAAGACGTGGCCATCGAAGAGCTAGCAGTGCGCCAGATTATAGACCAGTGCCATCTGCAGAAATACCTAGATGCAGTGGGCCAGAGGGTGGACTACACCCAGTGCGTCGACTTTTTGTGCACCTTTATCAGAAACAGAGGCACCATCACGGTGCTCGAGAATAAAGCCACTCGGCAAGTATAGATCGAGCTGACCCCGAAGTTGGTGGAAAGGGCGCTGGGGCTGCCAAATAAGGTGGAAAGAGAGCCGAAGAGTGACGTCTACGCCATGTTGGGAATGGACAAGGTGAAGGTCCATACCAACGATGGGATTATCTTGGCAGACATCCCAAACCCAAACATCCAGCTGCAAGAAAAAATGGTGCATGCTTTGTTCTCGAGCCAGAGGTACAATAGCATAATGAGTCAGATCAACGTGTCTCTGCTCGACAGCATTGCGGTAAAATCACTAGACAAGGTAAACCTGAATGGGTTTGTGAGGAGAACCATAGAGGCTTCGGCTAAGGCCCTAGCAACAGGAGGAAGAGCTGCTAGAGGAGAATCCCCATCATCCCGATCAACACGCAAGGCATCATCCTCCAAAGCCTCAACCATAGGTTTGGAGGCGTCCTTACTACCATAATCCAAGAAGCACTAGGGTAAGGACGGGAAGAAGAAGATAAGAAGGGAGGCGAAGAAGAAAGTGACGAGTCACCGTCGCAATCCCCACCTCACATAGAAGAGCAGCGTAGGTCTTCAGATGAAACGGAGACTGACGAAGACGAAGAGGGAGAGTCCCAGGGTAGCCCATAGAGGCACCCAGAACAAAGAACAAAAGACCTGCATGGAAAGAGGGAAGAGGAGCGCAAGAAAAAATAAAAGGAAGATCTGGAGAGGGCTTGAAGGGAGTCGCTCAGGGATGAGGAGGAGAGAAAAAAGAAGATTAAAGAGGAGTTGAAAAGAAAGGAAGAGGAAGAAATAGCGCTGGCCACCCGTCGCTCCATTGAGAAGCAGCACAAAAGAGACGAGGAAGGCGCAAAGAGCCCGCACATAACAGAAGCACCTTGTTCGAGTACCAGCTTGCCGAAAATCGCACCCCTGCCCCCAGCAGAAGGAAAAGGCAAAGAACCAATGACGCCAACTCCCCCTCTCTTCGTACCTTCTACACCAGTCACTCTCATCATGACAATGCCCACTGCCACCGCCATCCAAGGCTCCACTCCAAAAGTCGATGAGAGCAACATGGTCACTTGGCTGCAGTTCCTGGTGGAAAGGGAGTTGGCAAGAGAAGCGGGTGTGGCCACCCTAGTGTCAGGAGTGAAGACGGTAGCCATGACTGATATGGAGCCAAGGCCAGAGTTTAAAAGACAAAAAATAAAAGCCGTTGTCACCACCGCCACCATGTCCCATCCCCCACCTCCAGCAGGCCAATACGATGAATACGTTAAGGAGCTGCTCTCGCAGCCAGAAAAGGCAAAGGAAGAAAAGAGAACAACCATGGAGGAGCTAGCAACAGAGCGAGAATCATGAGCCGCTCTCCAGCTGGAGAAAACAAAGCAAATAGTAGAATACCAAAGAGAGATTGCTGTGCTAAAGGAAGAAGCCAGCAATAAAGATGCAGAAGAATCAAAAGCCCTGAAGGAACGTGATGTTGCTTAGGAGGGAAGAAGAAAAATCTTAATGGATCGCCTCAACGGAGAGAGGGAGACCAATGCTCACCTACGGCACAAGAAGGACCAGCTCGCTACAGTCAACTTGGAGGCACAAAACCAGCTTGAGAAGATTAGACCGGAGACTACAGAGCTGGACCGGCTAAGAGGAGAGCAGGTGCAAAGGATGCAGGTGAAGCTGGACCAGCTCAATGCACAGATCGCCAATGAACACCAAGAGCAGTCCCGCCTACACCGCGAGCTCGAGGTCCAGCAGCATCAACTCATTGATATGACCCTCCATCAGGGGGAGAGCCTAGAGGATATGGAAAAGAGAGCAAAAGAATGGGTTAACTACAACGAAAGGAGAGTACGAGACCTAGCACGCCGACTGGCCAAAGCAGAAGGAGATAGAGTGTTGGTTGAGAATCAAGCAAAGGCTACCTAGCTCTCTATGATAGCCCAGCAGCACACCTTCCTCAACACACTGCTCCACTCCACCAAAATGGAAGAAAACGAAGCCAATGATCAGCTGGAAGCTAGTCATTGCACATAGAGCCCTAACGGTAGGCTTGCACGTACCATTGCAGCTAGGATGCCCACTGTAGAGCTTGGAGGAGTAAAGAAGATATCTTGCACAGGTAGGCCTGACGGTGCAGGAAATCGAAGAACTCGGCTTCACAGAAGAGAAGGCGAAGAAGATGAGCAAGTAGAAGGGGGTGAACCGGAGTTTGATCTGGGACCTCCGAAGAAGGACTATGTCCCACCACCCCCTCCTCCACAACAAGATGAAGTGCAACCCACGGACACATCCGCTGAGAGGAAAGAAGCCCTGGCTAAGCATAGGAGAGAAATGGTAGAGAAGGCAAGGAAAAAGCTGAACGTTAGATTTGTTCCAAGATAACCTGCCCCTCTCCCACCGCGCCCTAAGAATCTCCTCGCTGAATTCCATACAGAGTTGATTATCTTGTCCGCGATCCCTTCAACTTGAGCTTTGAGCTTCCTGCTACACTAAACAGAGTAATGCCCATTAAACTTGTAAACGACGTAATTGCTATGGGTGCAAGGCTCAGGGACAAGTGGCTAGCGGAGCGAGAGGCCAACCCAACTGCTTGGGGAGCCGAGGACCGCGAATTTTGGCAGGATAAAGTCCTCTAGGTGCCTAGATCGGTTGAAGGCGATATGCCAAGCCACCTGGAGAAGATGCATTTTGATGTCACGCTTAGATGGTATTTTGTAACACCCTCCCTTCTAAGAGAAACGACCCCATTTGCATGCCATGTCCTCGAAGGGTAGACGTGGATTCTAATCTGTCCATCCACGGCAGGTTCGACTTTTCCATCATCTATAATGCCAATAGCACCTTCTATAAGGATGCCCTTGTATTTACCCTCCCTAATTTGTACAGCTCTATAGATAGATTCCTTAGTGAGTTCACCTCCTGTCCTGACCCCGCCTTCATAACAACTTGTAATTACCTCAAACTAATTAGGGTCCTAGTCCACCAAGAGTCTGCCCCTCAAGAACACCACCTCCCACCCATTTTTTTCGACCCCAACGCCATAGACAGCAGCACCATGACTCACCTCATGATGCGCGCTACTCTTTTTTCATCCTTTTGTGTTGCACTGCTTGAGGATATGAGCGATAGCAAATTCACACAGTGAAACCACCCCTTCCTTTCCACCATCACTCTCAAAACCCGCCTCAATATCAAGGGCTACTTGTTGATTCGTAGATTCCTTCACAAGGCCCCCCACCCTCCACAATCCCCTACCCGCCATTCGGATGACAAGGATTATATGCTCGTCATGCCCTTGTATCGCATGCATCTATGTATACGCCTCTTTATATTATTATTATTATTATTTTTTAAAAGCCACAAGGCAACAAAAGAAAAGGGTGAACTGGAAAGAAGAGACAACAGCAAAGCATAGCAAAGCCAAGGGATGCATCTACTATTAAGCAAAGATAAGAGAGAGAGACCTTCGCAAGATCCACTTGCAACTCCCCCTCGCCTCGTCGTACACCACAATCACTACACCTAGGGTTCTCCCTAGCCCCTTCCCCACTTCATGCTTAGGGCACATCAAGGGCAAGACTTTCAGACTTGTCACCCTAAGACTTGCACCACACCTCCAACGACACATGAATTGGGTCCTCAAGTGTGGACATTACCAAGGGCTTGCCCAAGGTTAGACCCATCTCCCAGTTCCACTGCCACGGGCACCACGCACTACACGGAGAGGCAGACACACCCCTTAGGGAGTGCACAACTTTTCTTGCAGGTTATGTTCGAGTTTCAAGAACTGGCTACTCAGCTAAAGAAGATCACCCACGGCATCCTTGAATGACCAAAATATGTTCCATATACCGGACATGACACCATTGTTGCTTTTTCAGGAGCTTTTTTGCATTGGAGTGGATGGACCAACGTGCTTCATGCCACCAACCATTTGCCTGCTGATGGCTAGCATGATTGAACCAAATCAAGCAAAATAAGTACTCAGTAATAGACCTGCCATTGGTATAGATCTTGGAACTTCATCTTCTAAAGATGCATGCCCAACGCCTCAAGATCTACGGATCGCTTATTGATTACATAAGCCTTAACAATTTCAATGCAAGGTTAAAGATCTTCAACGCAGCACTGAAGTGGACGGACCAACGTGCTTTATGCCACCAACCATCTGCCTACTGATGGCTACCATGATTGAACCAAATCAAGCAAAATGAGTACTCAGTAATAGACCTGCCATTGGCATAGATCTTGGAACCTCATCTTCCAAAGATGCATGCCCAATGCCTCAAGATCTACGGATCGCTTATTGATTCCATAAGCCTGAATAATTTCAATGCAAGGTTAAATATCTTCAACGCAGCACTGAAGACCTTCAACTCAAAGACAAAGATCTTCAAATCAAAGACACAGATTTTCAATGCGAAGGCAAACCATATCATTGTCAAGGTAGAGTTTGGGGGAGGCTTCTCCAGGATAAATCCCTCCAATACCATCCTCCTAAGAGATTGCTTATTGCTTCAAGCGTTTCTAATACTCAAGGGATGACCGGCTACATAATGGATGCAACAACTGTGTGTAAGATGTCGAGCATCTTCATGAAGCCTAAAGCACGCCGGAATCTCTCCTAGTCATCGTCATTAAACTCCATCACCTCTCATTCACATAATCACCTTGGAAGCAGTGTCATCCATCTACCAGTTCCGCCTAACAGCAGACCTAACTAGCCACTACTTCCCACCACAGTGCCATGAGACTGGCACTTGGCTAGGAGAGGGGTAATGTTACCGTGTTTCCCGCAGCATAGAGGAGCGGAAAATGGAAAAAATAAAATAGCAAAAAAGGCGTAGGATAAAAGCAAAAAAAGGCGCCTTTCCCGGTAATCAGACCTTGAAAAATTTAAATGTTCGGGCACGATCCTCAAAAAGTCTCAATGTCGCCCCAAGACAACAAAATAGTAAAAGGTGCACCATTAAAATGTGGAAGCACTCCCGAATCCTTGTAAAAGAGTGCCATGCTCGCTCCTGTGCAAAGTGTACACATTATTTGGGAATAGGATAAATTAGAATTGTGAAAAACGGAAAAAACGGCCTAGGCTACAATCGGCCATGTAAAAAAAGGAAAAGGGGATGGCCGCCCAAAAAGGATTTAGGGCTTTGTATATAAAGTTGAAAAGTGAATAAGAAGCTCATTCTTTTGGTGTGTGGCAAAAGAGTCTTCTTCTTCCTCTCTTCTTCTCTCCTTCTTACTTGTGTGTGCTCTTGAGAGAGAGTGTGTGAGAGTGTGAGAGTGAGAGTGTGAGGGAGTGAGTGTGTGGGAGTGAAGGATCAAGTGGGTGAAGCTCTTCACCATCTCCCCTTCAACATATGTTTATTTTTTCAAGAGGATTGGCTTGACCAATTCAAATGGCTTGTTTATGATAGAGACGAAGTAAAAATGTATTGTAAGTATTGTTTAAAATATCCTCATCCGCATAGTGCATATTCAAAAGGGGGATAAATAAATTTTAAAATTAGTAACTTAAAATCACATGTTCACACAACTTGTCATAAGTTTTCCATGGAAGCCATTTTACTTGAAGGAAAAGATTGTATTGAAAAGAGTGTTAAAAATAAGGGAAGTAAAAGATGAGCCATCACTTTCATTATTTAGAATTGCATATTTAATTGCTAAACAAAATTTACCATTTTTAAATTTTCCTGAGATGATAAATTTGTTGCAAGATTGTCATGCACCATATACTACTAGTCTCTATAATGATGATAAGGCATGTGTTGAAATGATCTATTGCATGGTATTACATCTTATGAAAACCACAATAAAGAAGGTTTATTTATTTATTTATTTATTTTGATGGAAGGTTGAAAGTTGTATTAAAATATATCAAAAAAAGGTTTACAGCTATTTAAGGGAGTGTTGCTTCAAAACAGGGAAGCTACCTTGACTTGAGAGTACATAATAACAGCATTACAAAACATATAGTCCATAATAGGTCTGAACTTAAGCATCAAATGTCAAGATGTTTATCCTAAGATTCGTATCTACATCATTATTATTCAGCCTTGTTCTTGATGTCCAGCAGTATGGCTGCCACATCCACAGTGGAAAATGCTTTCCCTAGTCCCTCCTTCATATTGTCTTCATGCTGCTTGAGAATTATTTCTACATCTTTCTCAACCTGAAAACAAAGATCAAATTTAAAACCATGGATAGGATCCAAATCAGTATTTTCAAGCGTTTTCTTGTTTCTGCTTATCCATATGTTCCACAAGTAATAACTTCTAATCCATTTCCCTATTGGGGGAGGGATTCCATATACTTCACCCAGTAATAACTCCTTCCAAGTGAGTTTAGTGGGGTGATACTTGATGACAAGGACCTGCATGAAACACCAGATGTTAGAATTTTTAGGACAGTTAAGGAATATATGAGGGATTGATTCTACCTGTTGGCCACACCTTCGGCAAAGTCCATTCCCTAGACCAACTTTGAGTGCTCTCTCATTAGTCCAAATACTTTTGAGAGTAATGAGCCACATTAGACAATACATCTTTGGTTGGATTGAGGGAGCCCAAATGTTACCAAACCTGTAATTCCACTATACTACTGACCAATTAATATGCCATCTGTTAATTAGTTTAAAAAAAAGAGGAGCATTACTTTCTAATAGGTCTGGAAGGGGTAGAAAAGGTTTGTCCCCCATAAAACAGATTCCCCTGTAATTGAAGTGGTGATTAAGATTAATCATTGCAGACATATTAGGTCCCCACAAGAGTACCCTTTCAGTTATCAACTCCAGTTTCTGTCTTTTTAATTTGAATTTCTGTTTTAGTTATATTCCAATCATCCACCTTTTTGGGGCTGAATCCCAAATGTCCCTCCAACTTCTAATGCCTTTCTTGAAGAGCTTGTGGGCTAAGTTAATCTGATTATCTGGAATGGCTCCCCGAAAGAAGCTAAACCAGATGGATTCCTTGGAACTCCAGGGTAGGGTGAAGTTGGGATGAGAAGAGGGGATTAACAGACTCTTGTACTTGAACCAAGCCTCCCAGAGACCTTTTGCCAAAGGAGAGCAGTCTTTAGCTTTCAATTTGACTGGACAAATAGTTATTGTTAGTGGGTCTAAGCCTTTCCATTTTGGACAACCCTCTACATGAAATTTGCTAGTGGCTGCCTTAAGCAAAGTTATCTAGTCTTCTTCTTTTCTTAAGATGCTTCTTGCAATCCATTTGGTTGCAAGTTTGTCAGCTAGAATACTAGGATTGGAAAGACCAAGACCACCTAATTTCTTAGGTGTAGTGCAAACAACCCAAGATACTTTAGGTACTTTAAAATTTTCCCCATCCCCAGTCCACGAAAAATTTATCCCTAGTTGCTCTAATTGCTTCATTCCTAACTTAGATGGTTTCCAACAAGCCACGAAGTAGATTGTGGTTGGAATTAGTATGTGTTTCAGAACCAGACATCTTCCTGCCATATTGAGCTGTAGACCCTTCCATTTTTCAAAATTTCCCCTGATTTTTTTCAAAACCCAGTCCCACCTTTGTTTCATTGAGATCCCAAATCCCATGGGTATGCCTAGAAGTCTGAATACTTTGCATGTTTCAATCTCCTTACACCCTACAGCTAGGAGCCAACCAGGACAAGGACTGATTAGTGTTTTAATTCCTATTTTGTTTGGATTGATAATAGAACCAGAAGCCTTGCAAAAGGTTTGCAAGAAATTCCAAAAAGCTACTAATGAAACTGGATCATTATTTGCCGTGCTATTTGCATCATCCGTAAACTGATTGAGTACCATGTCTTTGTTGTTAGGGAGTTTAATCCCTTTAATGTTGCCTTTATCAATCTCTACTTGAATGAGCCAACCCAGTGAATCAGCTGCAATGGCAAACAAAAGGAGAGCAAGAGGGCAGCCCTGCCTGATGGATCTTCTCAAAGGAAAGGAATCAGTCATCTCCCCATTAATGGCAATTCTTGTGGAGGCATTACCAAAAAGAGTACTGATATACTTGATGAACTTTCTACCCAGCCCCATAACATGGAGGGATTGGAGGATAAAATCCCATTCTAACCTGTCACAAGCTTTGTCAAAATCAATCTTGAAGAACACAAAGTCTTAGTTGGATTTTTGGGCATGTTCAATGCCTTCCCATAGGGCAAATATTGAGTCTAGGATATATCTCCTTTTAATGAACCCTTTTTGTTCTTTTCTTATCCAGTGATCTAGATGATCAGATAGCCTTCTAGCTATGGCTTTGGCAAAAACCTTATATGCTAATGTGAGACATGTGATGGGTCTCCAATTGGCTAGGAGTTCTTTTTCATCTTTCTTATGGATTAGTTTGACTACTCCTTCATTGATTATGTGGGGTAAGGCTCCAAATTTCAGGGATTCTCTCCATACCATGAGAAGGGGGTGAAGAAGAGAATCGTTGAATTCTTTGAAGAATTCATTCGGAAGGCCATTAAGCCCTAGGCTTTTTCCTGATGCTAGAGAGTCAATGGTGTCACTAATCTCAATAACTGATAGCTCCCCATTGAGAATCTCAGCCAAGCTTGGAGGGACAACCTTCATCCTAACCATTGCTATCTTAGCATTGGCAATTGTCTCTTCTTGTGAACTCTTTCTAGAGGAGCTAAACATTTTAGAGAAAAATTCCTTAGCTATAAGGAGATTCTCTCCATTGTTTTGGGCTTGTGTGCCATCTTCCCTTCTCAACAATGGGATGAAGTCTCTATCCTTTTTCTTTTTAAGGACTTGGAAGATGTCTCTGGTGGGTTTGTCTACTTTGCCAGTCCACCATTGCCTAGTGAAGAGTTGTATGTCCATAGTTTCTTTTTCTCCAACAGATCTAAGTTCTTGTTTGATTCTGACTAGGTCAGGCTGTAATTGGGTCTCCCCAGCCTCTATCCTGATCTCCAAAGATTTATACACTAGGTATTGTCTAGCTATATGATCCCTAGTTTGCTGTACTTTTTTATTTTTGACTTCCCTAAAAAATTGTTGAGTGTCTTTAATGGCTTTAGCCCATGAATGAGCTGGGGAGACTGTTTGCCAGAAAGCCATTGTCCAGATTCCTTTGATAGTGTCCCTAACTATTTTGTTTTGAAATAGTCTAGGGTTAGTATGAAACCAACCAGCTTTTATTATTTGGGATGAGTTAGAGAGAACTAGCTGAATAGGCTTATGGTCAGACATGACTATGTTATCAAGAGCTTTAACTTTGAGATTAACAAAAGAGGCCAACAAACTTGCAGATATGTAAAATCTATCAAGTCTAGCCTTTCGGAGATAAACTCCACTTTGATTGTTACTCCATGTGAATCCTAGTTGCTCACTCACATCAGTTAGTCCATGATAGGCTTTAGTTACCAACCACTTACTCTTTTCACTTCCTGCAATACATGTTCCTTTTCCCAAATATCTGTCTTTTGTTGATTCAACCATATTGAAATCCCTTGCAATGATAATGGGGCAATTGATGACCTGTAATGAATCCCACAGCCTGCCTCTTTCAGTAGAAATATTAGGGGCATATACTGAGACAATAGCAAATTCATCCTGATTTTTAAAAAGGACTACAACCTAGTTAATTCTCTGTATCAATCATAACCTTACTTATTTGATCCTTAATTTTAATGGAGACACCTATGCATGTGCCCCCTCCTATTGGTGTGGTTTGTCATATACCATTCATACACCTTAGCCACTGTCTGCAGGTTTTTGAGTAGAGGAGGACCTGACACTTTTATTTCCTATAGGCAAATAACATCGGGGTAAATGGCACTACCTTTAAGCCATTCCCTGAATGTAGTTGCCCTTTTGGGGTCAATCAACCCCTTGATGTTATAGGACACAATTTTAAGTTTATTCATTTAACAAAACTATGTTTTTTTTTGTTTCCCTTTCTTTTGAGGACCCTTTGTTTGACCAAATGGGTTACTAGCACTTTGTCCTACACTTGAGTATCTCCTTTTGGAGTTTTGTAGACTCCCTCCCTCTTTGGTTGGGCTCTCACCAGGGATAGGATTGAGAGGAAGTTCTCCTCCCATTGGAAGTTCCTCTTCCTCTGCCTAAGTAAATTCTATATTTTCATTCTGTTCATTGAGGTCAATGTTTAAGTTTTCTGTATGTTTATAGTTTTCATTTGTTTGGTTTGCCTGACCTTTGTTTTCAACCTGAGTTTCTTCAACTATGACATCATCAGAGTCTGACTCTACTGAAGTAGTCTCTCGTTTTTACTAGTTTTCCCCTTTTCACCAATCCCTGCTAGTACATCCTCTAAGTTCATGAGAACGGGGGAGTATCTGTTATTGTAGGTGTTTTTGCCTTTGCTATTATTGTTTTGTTTCCGGGTTGACTGATTCTTGCTTTTTCCCTTCCTGTTAACCGATTGGAACCCATCATCTTGTGGGTTATCGGTTTTTGGAGGGGAGTTCTCCTTGTTGGGTTCTAGGCTCTCTTTAGCTTTCCATTCAGGGTAATTTCGAATGAAGTGTCCCATTTTGAGACACTTGAAGCAAGCATTTGGAAGATTCTTGTAAAGGACAGGTTGGTCCTTCACAAAGTTGCCCTCTGAATCAGTAATCAGCAATGAATCTATAAGGGTTTTTCTAATGTCAATCTCTATGAGTAGTTGAGGATGCCACCGCGGGTTAATATCCGTGTATGGCCTTTGTCCTAATAGTCTACCTAGGGGAGCAGCTAGGGTTTTCAAGAAGGGATATAGGTTCAACGGAAGGTTTGGGTATTCGACCCAAATTGGAACACAAGTCGGTTTAGGACCAGAGGGGTTGAACTCAGGAGTCCATTTGAAGAGGGACAATGGTGAGCTCCGTAGCATCCATTGTCCGTGGCTTAATAGGGTTAGGGGTGCTTGCTCACTCTCAAAGAGGAAAAAGAAATACTTGTTTGGGAGGTATTGAATAATCATGGGTTTCCCACCTAGTGGTTCCCAATTCAACTTGACCCAGTTTCTGAGAAATTTCATGGGGGGGCATGCCCCATGACATAGACCAATAAGTGCTCTAGATTGATAGGACATTGTGTAATTCTTCAACTCCAAAGCAGAGACTGAGAGACAAAATTTTTTACCTGGCATACCTGTTGAATTTTATGCCTGCCTTATAAAGAAGGTTTATGCTAGTCCATGGTTTGGTATTTTAATTGATGAGTCCAACGATATCTCTTCACATGGACATATGATTATTTATTAATCGTATCTTGAGGGAGATTGCATTCGTAAGACAAGTTTCTATGGCATTATACATGTGCATGATGGTACTGTAAAATCTTTGTTTGAAGCTATTATTAGTGAGCTAAAGAAATGTAAGCTAGACTTGTCTAGATTTGTTGCTTTTGGCTCCGATGGATGTTCCACAATGGTAGGAAAGGATAACGGTGTTCAAGCCTTAATATTGAAAAAACATGTTGATCCATTTCTAACTTCAATTCATTGTGTCGCACATCATAGTGCCCTTGCAATACAAGTATAGCAAAAGAGATGCCTTATTGTAAAAAGCTAGAAAAGCTTATTAATACCATAGCTTCTTATTTTAATGTTAGCACAAAGAGATTAGAAGGGTTGCAAGCTATGCAACAAGATTTGGCATGTCCCATTCTTCAACTTGAGCATAATTTTTATGTGAGATGGTTAAGTAGATATAGAGCTATTAGTAGAGTATGCAAGTCTTTAGATGTCATACTTGAGATCACAAAAAAAGAGACATTGCATATTTATGAAGAATTGGCTGAATTTGAGTGTGTTTATTGCTTACATTTCTTAGCTGACATTTTAAGAGGTTTAACAACATTAAGCCAAATGTTTCAAAAAGCAATATGTGGAGGGATGCTTATCGTAATGTTCTTACTCTTTGTCAAGTAGCTCTTATCCAATGTTCAATCATTACTATTTATGACAGAGGTTTTAGTGCTCGAACCGTGATAAAGAGTAAGCTACGTAATCGTTTGGAGATTAAGAGTTTAGATGCATTAATGAAAATCTTTATTGAAGGGCCTTCTAAATTCACTAATATGGAGTTCATTGAGAGTATGGACTTATGGGTTGAAAAAACACATCGACATTTATACACAACACAAGGAATTTGCTCATTGATCTTGTAATAACTTTGCATATTCAAAGGGACAATTGATTTTTTATGGCCTATGATGATATTGAAGTCAATGTGCATTATTTGTGCTTCTGTTATCTTAAATTTTTTAAATTTTTTCATTGGCACAATTTCTTTTTTTCTCCTATGTGTTTATTGTATTTTTAAAATGTAAAATTTGTATTTTTCCCTCTACGTTTAGTCCTTTTTCTATGTTAAACTTGATTTTTCCTTGGTTGCTTTTATCTTTTGCGTAGAAAGCTTTCATATTTGTTTTTAGATCATGTTTGCTCAATTATGGTTATACTTCATTGTGTTCTCTTTCATGTAACAGTTTTGTTTTCTCTTTTTGATATCATGGTTGCTTTCAATAAAATATGCTTGTTTTTTAAATCTTTTTTGTTTTTGGTTTTGCTTGTATTTCATGACGGTCTCTTTCATGTCTTTTTTTTCTTTTTGTTTCTTCTAAGATTTAACTTCTTTTCTTTTACTTTCTTTTATCTTTGCGTTTATGATGTATATACTTCTTTGAGGCCATAAACCCATTAAGAGACATAGAAACAACCTCTATGCATTTGTTTTTTACTATTGAAAATTTAGATAAGTAATGTAGATTAAGTTTCTTAATGGTAATAAGGGTTTTCATCTCTAAGGTATAAGAGATAATTAATCAAAAAATTTCAAGAAAAACTTTGAAATAAAGATCATTTCAAATAATAGAAAAAAAGTGATTATCCTTTCATTAAATATCTAAAAGGGAATTAGACCGGTTGAATTTTTAGAATGAAGGGATTTGGACCGACCCAAGTTGGAACGTAATGGTTTTGGATGGTTCAAATTTTACGAAACCCCTTTAGCCTAAGACAAGAAGGATTTATGTCAGGTTTATAATATTTTTAATTCCCGAACACTGTCTGAAGAGCCGTCACCTGTGCAACCTTCAAAAATGAACCCACGTTAGGGTTTCTAAAATTTTTTATAAGGATTTATGTCAGGTTTTATAAATTTTTTTATAAGGCTAAGACAAGAAGGATTCATGTCAGGTTTATAATTTTTTTAATTCTCGAACACTGCCTGAAGGGTCGTCACCTGTGTAACCTTCAAAAATGAACCCACGTCAGGATGATGTACAGATTGCACAGAAGTTGCAAATCCCATAATATTAGGCCGATTACACACCAAAAAAGGGACGCCCACTTTGTAAACATTGACCAATCAAAACACTTATTTAAAGGTTGGCGTCCGTAGTCATTTACACACTGGAGAGGATATGACATGTTGTTTACCTACTAAGTAGATGAACTCCCTGCCCACTTTTGGATGGGAAGTCTCCCCTGCCCACTTTGTAAAGTGGTGGACAAGGGTGTACTTTTTGCATTTGCAACCAATCAAAAGATTTATAAGTTTATTCCTTTTATTTTTTTACAAACTGTGTCCCTTTGGTGTGTAAAGGTATGACGCCCATGTTCGTGCCCAATTTCAAAAAATGTATGCCCACACTCTGGACGGGGGTTGACCGTCCATTACTTGGTGTGTAACTAGCCTTAGGCCCCTATCTATTATCACTACAAATGGTGGTGCACAAAGCTCATAGGTCTGAGGAGACTTGGCATGGCGGCTTCAGGGTTCATTTTTGCAACCTGCCAAGCCCTACCAATGGCAATTTTCCTTGCTAGAGAAATAGGAAAATTTTAGAAGATTCCTTTTGAAAGGTGAAATTAAAAATTTTCATTTCTCAAAGAAATGTAAAATAATAGTAGCATTTCTTTCAAAAGGCATAAAACATTAATAAATAATATTAATAAAAATAAAATCATAATATCTTTTTCGTTAATAGTAGGTTAGTTTTTCGTGAATTGAAATCTAGATTGATTAAAAAAAGGAAAATAAAGAAAACGAAACATCTTGGAAAGTCCAAATTCGCCTTTTAGGGATTTGTGTCTATTCAATAGTACTATAAGTTGTAACATGTTACCTCAACTTTCCTCAAGGCTCCCCGTTCAACCTGTACTTGCTTCCAGAATCCAAAGTTCCAAGTTCCCATTATACAATGCACTGTGCAGGCTGCAACTACGTCCAGACTCCATAGTCCGACCCTCATGCTTTAACTTGGACATGCTAGGCATTACCTACACACTCACAATCAAAACTTCAAATGTATGCACTCGGACTTAGCCATGGCCCATTATGCATTCATGAATCGTCGGTGGAAAGAAAATGCATTTCTAAATCCTCATATCATAGTAGATATCATTTGCCTTTCTTGAAAAAAGGTCAAATAATAATAGCCTTGCTAGTAGCTACAGGTGCTGCTTGCACCATGCACGACGCAGAGTCACAACTTATGTCTACGCTGTGGAGGCGCTTGCAAGCCGAGGCATGTCAGTTGTGGGAAGAGAGGAAGGATGAAAAATGAGGTCGGGGAGAAGAAGAAGAAGAAGAAGAAGAAGAAGAAGAAGAAGCACTAAGAGACATGAAGGAGGAAGAAGGGGAAGGGGGGGAGGGCCTAGGTGCTATGGCGAGTGCGTTTGATAAGAAAGGAGATAGTGCACGAGTCAAAGGAGATACGTCCATTGTTGGTGAGGGAGCAGGTGTCTAAATGAATGAATGAATGAATGAATCACGAGAGTGGATGGTGTGCGTGTTTTTAACGTGTGAAAGGTAGAGGCAGTCGCAAGTGTTCCATTGAGTTGTGATGATTCACGAGCAGCTACAAATAGAATGCTACATGTATTGGGTACAGTAAGAGCGAGATGCCTAGAGATCACAGTGCACACTACGCATTTTGCAGCTCGCAGCAGCCTGCAAGTCCCAAGACGTGACAATGGCCACTAACGGCTTAGCTATAATGTATTGAGAGAGAGAGATGTGTTGAACTCTTGATGTTGCAATGGTATATTTGCTATGACTGACAATGTGTTTTCTGAATTGCAGTGACCAATAGCTATACACAACTTGAGATTGCCATATCGAGGTTCGAGTTTTAGATTGATTGAGGCACTCTCATTTCGTATGCCTTATTCTTTTTTTTAATGCAATAAGACTCTAAAGTCAAGTGGGTTTATCATTATTGAAATCATAATGCTACATGCATTCTCAATGAAAGATTGAGAGAAAACTTGATTACCATTATGAGGATTTCTCTTTGTATGCATAGATCTCTTAAGCTCAACAAAGGAAAATATTTAAGAGTCGAGATTGAAGAAGGAGCTCTACAAACTTGCTAAGTGTCAAACATCTTTTGCAAGCTTTAGCAACCACACTTCCAAGTTGCAACTCCATTGATTGAGGTAGGTATATATATGGCATCTATTTTTGAGTTATTTTTCTATGTTTATGCATTTTATTTTTTATATTTTGTGTGTGTGAGAGAGAGAGAGAGAGAGAGTGTGTGTGTGTGTGTTCTAAGCCTTATACCATTATGTATTTTTATATATTGATTAACACTAGTATACAAGTTGTATGTCTTTCTACAGATTATGGGTCCTGGTCACCCAAAAAGAGATACTTTGCAATTGAGTATTTCTAGTGCATTCTCTCGAAAGAGAAATGTACAAAGGGACATGGTGGGATCATCATCGAATCTAAGTACTTCTCATGCGAGTCAAAATGATGTGATAGAATCATCATCAAGTCGTCTGGGTTCTCATGCTATAGGTTCAATGGATGCTATGCATGGTGAATGGGACTACACTATAGATGCAGATGTGCACTTGGAAATGCCACACAATGCTATGTACGAGGTTGTTCTAAATGCTACAGGAAGTAGTGATGTATGGAATGCAACCTCTTTACAAAATACTTGCAATGATGATATGATATGCAATGATGCATCTAATGCTAATATGTCAGAAATCTTGGATCTAAATATGCCCTTGCAAAGTGTGACTGATGATAGAGGTAATGTGTTACCTCTAAGTCATGAGGCACTAGCTTCTTCCCCTCTTGAGGATGCATTAAAAAATCTTCATGAGATCCAAGCCCAACATGCTACCCATGGGCAAAGAACTGATGAGAAACCCCCCAAAAAGTAAAGGGGTATTCGGGCATATAAGGAGCATTGGAAGGTCTACTATGAATGGAGTTATTCATCTTATGATAGTGAAGGTCAACAGAGGGTACACTGTCTTTGGTGTACACAATTCAAAATGCAAAATCCTTTTGGCACAATTGGTAGCAAGAATGTACAAAGACCTGGTCTAGAGGGTCATCAACAATCCAAAGACCATAAAAAGGCAAGGCAAATGTGGCTTGAAAAGCAAAAAAGGACCACATTGCCCCTTGAAAAGCACGTGCAAGTTTGGCATGACAGCGAAGAGGAAGAAAAGGTGGGTTGTATCAGATTACTTCTTCAAAAGATGCATGCGATTGCATTAAGAGAAAAGCCTATTTCTGACTTCGAGGCAGACATTGAGGAATTGGTTTTTTATAATGTGCCAAATGCACCTACAGTGAATTCTTATGGTGCATACACATCTTCATATGCTACAAGGCTTTTTCTCACAGCTTGTCATAATGTGTATTACGATAAGATCAGTGTGGAAATTAAGGAAAGTCTATACTTTTCAATTATGGTTGATGAAAGCACAGATATATCATGTGATCATAGGATGATTGTATGCATCACCTATCTCACAAAAAAGGAAAATGGGCCCATTTGTAGTCGATTTATGAGACTACTAGAGACAATAGATGGATCTGCAGATGCATTGTATGCAAGTCTTACAACATATCTCATGGAGCTTGAGTTGCCTAAGGTGAAACTGGTTGGATTTGCAAGTGATGGATGTACTGTAATGATTGATCCTCAAAATGGCCTTGTGACACTTGGAAGACCTCACCATTCAACCTAGACGCCATCTCTATTATGCTCAAGGGGAACACTCAGGTCAAGAAGCCCTATGGGCCCTTGACCAAGTATATCCCATGCCCAGAGGATGAGTGGGATTGGATGCACGTTCTTGCTACAATCGACCTGCCATTCTCAGATCATGAGGCGTATAAGCAAGCCATCAAAATGATCGGCAAGTCTAACGAAGCACTCTCTTCACCAGTCTGCATGATGGCAGGAAGCCTCCGTGGAAAGCCTAAGCCTGCCACCTTCCACGTACCATCCAACAAAAGGGAACTCCAGGGGATACTGGAATACCTAACAAACCAGCTAGCTGTCAATCCAGTTCCAAATTTCAAACCACTCCAGGATCTCTTAGAGAAATCCAAGTGGCAATCGACCAGGGTGCACGATTTAAACCTCATGTATAACTGGGCCCTAGTTCCTGACCAATGACACGAGGCATACCAAACCCTAGGAGATGACGAGCAGTCAGATGACAAGGATTCTAGTGACGAATATGAAGACTGCCAATCCTTCCATGATGAGAGCGAGGGTGAAGTAGATACCATAGAATACGACACTGAAGAACAAAAAATTGAGCAGATACGAGCAGACGCCAAGCCGCAAAAAAGGCAGACCCGTAGAGTAGAACGAGGAATCATGCGCATGGAATGTGATCGCGCTTGGTTGGAACACGTAGGAGCCATAGACCTTGAGGCAGTAGGCCTAGCCCAGCCAGGAATGACATCAATACTTAGGACTGAATCACCATCTGAACTGCGGCCACCAGGGGAGACCACCTCTTCTAACGAAGATGGAGGGTTTGACTCTGAATCGGAAGATAGTTCGGATAGTGATCTAGAGATCCCTAGGCCGCCCACGACCAGACGTACCAAGGGGGACCTACCCATCCACCTGAGGCGCAGATGGTTAAGGCAGGAAAAGGCAAAGCAACCGAGGGATACACCAACAAAACAACAACAAAAGCCGCAGGACCTCCCTAAATGCTTCACGAAATTCAAAAAATGGGATAGGGTAGTAGTTGTTTAGGTGCCAAACGTCAAGCGTAGATGAGAGAACCAATTGAGAGACCAGCCAAAATCAAGGAGATAGACTTAGCCCAGGAAGAGGAAACACCCCAACCAGTGTTCATTGCCAACGACTTGACTGGTAAAGAAGAAACGAGTCTTGTCACTCTCTTGTGAAAGTATATAGACGTGTCTGCCTGGTCCTTAGAAGAGCTACAAGGGGTAGATCCGAGTGTTGTGACTCACAACATACCCATGGCGTTGGACGCAATGCTGGCCAAGTAGCAACCATATCCTATGAATCCAAAACATACTCATGCTGTCAAAGAGGAAATTGACAAGCTGATGAGAGCTGGATTCATTTACGAAATTGAGCACAGAGACTGGGTATCACCCATAGTCATTGTGATGAAGAGGAATGGAAAAATCCGAGTATGCGTTAATTACAAGAATGTGAACGCTGCTACGAAGAGAGACAACTATCCATTGCCGTACATCGAGCCCATGCTCGAGATGGTGGCAGTAAGGAAGCTTACAGTTTTTTGGATGGCTTCTCAGGGTACAACTAGGTGCAAGTGCATCCTGCGAACAAGCACAAGACCGCCTTTGCCACTGAGTGGGACGTCTTTGCATGCATAGTCATGCCCTTCGGGTTGACCAATGCCCCTGCCACTTTTCAACGCCTCATGTGCACCATCTTTAAGGACATGCTTCACGAGGAGTCAGAGGACTTTGTTGATGACCTATGTGTCCATTCAACCTGGATCAAACACTTAGACAAACTCCGCGCAGTCTTTGAACGGTGTCACTTATATCGTCTCTCCTTGAACCCCTTGAAGTGCCAGTTTTGGGTAAAGTACAAATGCATCTTAGGACATGTGGTGTCGAAGAACGGTATTGCCACTGACTTCTCGAAGGTCAGGATTATTGTTGACCTTCCACCCCAATTAATTACAAGGGAGTTCAATGCTTCTTAGGCCATACAGGATACTATCGGCGGTTTGTACTGAACTACATGCTGATTGCCAGACCATTGTACAAGCTGTTGATTGTCTTCGAGTGGACTTAGGCATGCCAACGAGTGTACGAAGAATTGAAAAAGGCTCTAATAAGAGGTCCAATTCTACGAGCCCCAAATTGGACCATTGCCTTCCACGTGCACATCGATGCTTCTAAGTTTGCCGTGGGGGCAGTGTTGTGCCAACCTGGTGAGTACAACTTAGATTATCCAATGAGCTTTGCTAGCAGACCGAAATTCCAGCATTATCTATTGGCCACACCCTTCATCTTTTTCGTGGACCATCAAGCCCTGCTCTATTTAGTAAACAAACCTTGTGCTACAGGGCGCATAGCTCGATGGCTCCTCCTACTTCTAGAGTTCAATTTCTCCGCGGTAGTACGAAAGGGAAAACATCATTACATGGCTGATCACATGTCACGCATCCCCATAGGAGAAGCCACTGGACAAGGCATGGTTGACGAGTTGCCCGAGGCCCACCTATTCCACCTGTCCAACAAGAGAGACTTATTTAGGGCTGATCTAACGCCATATTGGGCGAACAACATAGTCCAAGTTCTCGAGTATGGACTACCTGAGCAACCAATAGAAATAGCCCGACTTAGATGCTTGATCCTGAAAATCTAGCCCTACCAGCTGATTGTAGGCCAACTCTATAGGTTGGGGAAAGACGGATTGCTACGTAGATGTGTATGTGAGCATGAGATGCATGATGTGCTCTTAGAGGCGCACAGTGGCATTGCGGAAGGACACTTTAGTGGAGACATGACAGCACGGAAGGTGCTGCAGTCTCAACTATGGTGGCCCACAGTTTTCCACGACGCCAAGCGATTCGTCAAGCATTGTGATGAGTGTCACGGACAAAAGTCCCGATTCGTAAAGATCAAATGGAGTTGACCCCAATTATTACTCACCAACCCTTCGAAAAATGGGAAATTGACTTCATAGGGTCCATCAGTCCTGCGGTGCAGTACTCACAAGCCAAGTACATCATTGTGGCCACGGATTACCTCACAAAATGGACAGAGGCAAGAGCCACACGAAAAAATGACGCTAGGACGACTGTCAAGTTCTTATGGGAGCAAGTGATCTCGCGCTTCGACTGTCCCATCGAACTGGTTAGTGACCAAGGCACACACTTCATCAAAGAAGTGATAGCACATCTCCTATCCACCTTTCTCATTATCCATCGCAAATCCTCACCATACTACCCTTAGGCGAATATCCAGGCATAATCAACTAACAAGATTCTTATCAATGTCCTGACTAAGGTAGTCTCAGCCTCGCGGAGTGACTAGGACAACAGGCTGATGGCAGCCTTGTTGGCCTACTGCACAGCTTATAAAATGGCTATCAGCCAAACCCCCTTTAGGCTGACCTATAGAACTGAGGCAATTCTACCATTAGAATTCTTCATTCCTAGCCTGAGAATAGCACTTCAAGAATGATGGGAAGGGAAGGAGGCATGGACGCAACAATTGGTCGAGCTTGAACACCTATCAGAGACTCATCTTCTAGCCACCCATGCACTTATCTGTGAGAAAGCCCGACGCAAGAGCTGGTTTGACAAGCATATCAAGCAGTGCGAGTTTGAACAGGGTGACTTAGTGCTCCTTTACTAAGTTAAGGGGCATAAGCAAAAAATGAAATTCAGAAGTCTCGGACCCTTCAAGGTTCGTGCGATCAACCGAACCAGCAATGTCGAGCTTGAGACACTAGACGGTGAGGGAATAGACTTCTTCAATGGCAGTCGTGTCAAGAAGTACTATCCTCCCATGCATCCTTGGCATGAGCCACCATTGTTAGAACCGCTGGTCAAAGTACGAGTAGCTACAATCACCGAAATCAACGAAGAGGATGAGGAAGCCGTAGAACCCCCTTACCTCCGTATCATGGTCACTGCCAAGCAAACATGCGCTTTCAATGCCTTGATCAACGAGGGAGCAGACTTCAATGTCTTAACCCATAGTCATTGGATCCAACTTGGAAAACTACTACTTTAATCCACAACTACCAAATTAAACCCATATGGGGCCCACTCATACGCACTTCTCAGCAAGTGTAGGGTCACCGTTTCTATCGAGTATGAGATTGTTCCAATGCTTTTTTACATATTGCCAAGTGCTACAGATGCAGGCACGGAGTCACTATTGGGACGAACCTTCAAAAAATAGACTCACTGCAATGTTGATTATGAGTCACAACGCATCCACCTAGTAATAGGCAATGTGCGCATTGTCACAGCTTTTAGCAAGGGTTGCGCAACACCATCACTGTCTACAAAGCCACCGGTAGAAACATCCGTAGACAGGACTAAGGAGGGGGATAATGCGCGGCTGCCACCCCTCGACTTCCATAAACCGCAACCCACAGTAGCCAAATCTAAGGCCCAACAGCCTCACTTTCAATGGATGCCTAAACAGCCGCAACAATCGCCAAGGAGTCGATGCTCCTATCCTCATAAGACACAAAACTCTAAACCTAGGAGGCCACGATGCAATCACAAGAAGCGCCGTGTGATCAAGCAAAGATGGGTCCCTAAATCCCTCTTGCATACGCAAGGCTACTACGAGGTAAATACCTGGCTGTGGATCCCTAGGGCCCCCACAGCCAGAGGCACTATTTATACGCCACCCTCAAGCTTGATCAGCCCACGTCCCATAACACCTCAAAACCATAAGCTACAGTGCTCTTTGATGCCCAGCCATCCGACTCATCTACACTTCGGCCCAAGAGAGTCACACAGACCTATCGGCCTAAGCAACAACCACCGACATAGGAGGCATCATTCGACCAAGTCAATTTGACTCCCCAAAGCAAACTTGAATGCAGCAGTCCATGTGTTGTGGCTGACCCTAATCCACCCATATTCCAAACAGCCCAATTGCAGGCTCAAGGAAACTCCTAACCACAACTCTGTATTGTCAAGGCATCTAGTTCTAGCAAACCTCGACCATCCGTTGGCCTCATGCCTCCTATGAATGAAAATCCTTTCTAGTGCTAGCCACCGCTGACCTTGTTGAGGACACCGGGGATGATGTGTGGAATGCATTAAATGACTCGATGCCACCTTCATGTCGCTAGCCCTTAGCTATGACCGCTTGGACTTAGGCCTATTAGAAGAACCCTTTGCAACGGAAGTGCGCAATATGCCTTGCTCTTGGGAGACTTTTGAATTCGCATTTGCAAAAGCTTCTCGCTCTGCTGGCTGCTGCTGAATTGCTCAACAGCGAGATCTCCAAAGAGCAAGCCATTAAACAACGTCTCATCACATCCTACGATCAGCGAACCACTTCTACTATCACTGATCAAGAAATTAGCGAGTTATCCAAGATCGTTGATAGTGACTCCACGTTTTTGAAGCATTGGTACACTCTTAGGCTGCAATGGGAAGTTGAGGGGTGCCACATAATGACCAACGCTGAGCAGTGCCGCACAATCAAAATAGCAGAGTACGATCCTACCTGCATCGCACCAACCTCGTATCGAGTATTAACTACTCTTCGTGGCCGACCCATGGAATAGCACATCAAGGGGCATCCCTACCTTGGCCGCCTCTTAACAGAGAAAGAGCTCCACATTGCAAGTCGGGTCAATTCTGGCCATCTCCTAACCGATGTTTTGACATACATCATGCACGTGGGTATCCGTCCATTCGAATTAGACCGTGAAGCTCAGCTAGAGTACAACCCCAACTTCTATGCTTGGCTCCTGCACAAATAGCCTGACGCTCTTTATGCTGAACGCCCTTGTCCTCTCAACCTCCAATCCTAGGACGGATTCTTCTCATTCCAAAGGGGGAGGGGGTAAGGTGGAATTTGAAAAGTGAACCAAGTATGAAATGTCAATAAAATTTGAAATGCAACGGTAAAATGTAATGGTAAAAGTTTGAAAAGAAAAGTTAAGGCTATACTCAAAATATTTTAGATCAATAAAATATGTTATGCTTTTCTTCTTTCAGCAAGTTACTTGTAAAAAAACACTAATGGTGGAAATGGCTGAACTTGCATGCATCGATCATGGCAAGCCACGACAAGGTTGGCAAGCTCCCCTTCTCGGAGGAGGAGCAAGCGAAGTACGGCCTCACGGTGGAGACTAGAGCCTTTAACCAATTGAAGTTCTGTCACATCTTCAATCTTGAAGACGTGGCCATTGAAGAGCTAGCAGTGCGCCAGATTATAGACCAGTGCCATCTGCAGAAATACCTAGATGTAGTGGGCCAGAGGGTGGACTACACCCAGTGCGTCGACTTTTTGTGCACCTTTATCAGAAACAGAGGCACCATCACGGTGCTCGAGAATAAAGCCACTCGGCAAGTATAGATCGAGCTGACCCCGAAGTTGGTGGAAAGGGCGCTGGGGCTGCCAAATAAGGTGGAAAGAGAGCCGAAGAGGGACGTCTACGCCATGTTGGGAATGGACAAGGTGAAGGTCCATACCAACGATGGGATTATCTTGGCAGACATCCCAAACCCAAACATCCAGCTGCAAGAAAAAATGGTGCATGCTTTGTTCTCGAGCCAGAGGTACAATAGCATAATGAGTCAGATCAACGTGTCTCTGCTCGACAGCATTGCGGTAAAATCACTAGACAAGGTAAACCTGAATGGGTTTGTGAGGAGAACCATAGAGGCTTCGGCTAAGGCCCTAGCAACAGGAGGAAGAGCTGCTAGAGGAGAATCCCCATCATCCCGATCAACACGCAAGGCATCATCCTCCAAAGCCTCAACCATAGGTTTGGAGGCGTCCTTACTACCATAATCCAAGAAGCACTAGGGTAAGGACGGGAAGAAGAAGATAAGAAGGGAGGCAAAGAAGAAAGTGACGAGTCACTGTCGCAATCCCCACCTCACATAGAAGAGCAGCGTAGGTCTTCAGATGAAACGGAGACTGACGAAGACGAAGAGGGAGAGTCCCAGGGTAGCCCATAGAGGCACCCAGAACAAAGAACAAAAGACCTGCATGGAAAGAGGGAAGAGGAGCGCAAGAAAAAATAAAAGGAAGATCTGGAGAGGGCTTGAAGGGAGTCGCTCAGGGATGAGGAGGAGAGAAAAAAGAAGATTAAAGAGGAGTTGAAAAGAAAGGAAGAGGAAGAAATAGCGCTGGCCACCCGTCGCTCCATTGAGAAGCAGCACAAAAGAGACGAGGAAGGCGCAAAGAGCCCGCACATAACAGAAGCACCTTGTTCGAGTACCAGCTTGCCGAAAATCGCACCCCTGCCCCCAGCAGAAGGAAAAGGCAAAGAACCAATGATGCCAACTCCCCCTCTCTTCGTACCTTCTACACCAGTCACTCTCATCATGACAATGCCCACTGCCAGCGCCATCCAAGGCTCCACTCCAAAAGTCGATGAGAGCAACATGGTCACTTGGCTGCAGTTCCTGGTGGAAAGGGAGTTGGCAAGAGAAGCGGGTGTGGCCACCCTAGTGTCAGGAGTGAAGAGGGTAGCCATGACTGATATGGAGCCAAGGCCAGAGTTTAAAAGACAAAAAATAAAAGCCGTTGTCACCACCGCCACCATGTCCCATCCCCCACCTCCAGCAGGCCAATACGATGAATACGTTAAGGAGCTGCTCTCGCAGCCAGAAAAGGCAAAGGAAGAAAAGAGAACAACCATGGAGGAGCTAGCAACAGAGCGAGAATCATGAGCCGCTCTCCAGCTGGAGAAAACAAAGCAAATAGTAGAATACCAAAGAGAGATTGCTGTGCTAAAGGAAGAAGCCAGCAATAAAGATACAGAAGAATCAAAAGCCCTGAAGGAATGTGATGTTGCTTAGGAGGGAAGAAGAAAAATATTAATGGATCGCCTCAACGGAGAGAGGGAGACCAATGCTCACCTACGGCACAAGAAGGACCATCTCGCTGCAGTCAACTTGGAGGCACAAAACCAGCTTGAGAAGATTAGACCGGAGACTACAGAGCTAGACCGGCTAAGAGGAGAGCAGGTGCAAAGGATGCAGGTGAAGCTGGACCAGCTCAATGCACAGATCGCCAATGAACACCAAGAGCAGTCCTGCCTACACCGCGAGCTCGAGGTCCAGCAGCATCAACTCATTGATATGACCCTCCATCAGGGGGAGAGCCTAGAGGATATGGAAAAGAGAGCAAAAGAATGGGTTGACTACAACGAAAGGAGAGTACGAGACCTAGCACGCCGACTGGCCAAAGCAGAAGGAGATAGAGTGTTGGTTGAGAATCAAGCAAAGGCTACCTAGCTCTCTATGATAGCCCAGCAGCACACCTTCCTCAACACACTGCTCCACTCCACCAAAATGGAAGAAAACGAAGCCAATGATCAGCTGGAAGCTAGTCATTGCACATAGAGCCCTAACGGTAGGCTTGCACGTACCATTGCAGCTAGGATGCCCACTGTAGAGCCTGGAGGAGTAAAGAAGATATCTTGCACAGGTAGGCCTAACGGTGTAGGAAATCGAAGAACTCGGCTTCACAGAAGAGAAGGCGAAGAAGATGAGCAAGTAGAAGGGGGTGAACCGGAGTTTGATCTGGGACCTCAGAAGAAGGACTATGTCCCACCACCCCCTCCTCCACAACAAGATGAAGTGCAACCCACAGACACATCCGCTGAGAGGAAAGCACGCCTGGCTAAGCATAGGAGAGAAATGGTAGAGAAGGCAAGGAAAAAGCTGAACGTTAGATTTGTTCCAAGATAACCTGCCCCTCTCCCACTGCGCCCTAAGAATCTCCTCGCTGAATTCCATACAGAGTTGATTATCTTGTCCGCGATCCCTTCGACTTGAGCTTTGAGCTTCCTGCTACACTAAACAGAGTAATGCCCATTAAACTTGTAAACGACGTAATTGCTATGGGTGCAAGGCTCAGGGACAAGTGGCTAGCGGAGCGAGAGGCCAACCCAACTGCTTGGGGAGCCGAGGACCGCGAATTTTGGCAGGATAAAGTCCTCTAGGTGCCTAGATCGGTTGAAGGCGATATGCCAAGCCACCTGGAGAAGATGCATTTTGATGTCACGCTTAGATGGTATTTTGTAACACCCTCCCTTCTAAGAGAAATGACCCCATTTTCATGCCATGTCCTCGAAGGGTAGACGTGGATTCTAATCTGTCCATCCACGGCAGGTTCGACTTTTCCATCATCTATAATGCCAATAGCACCTTCTATAAGGATGCCCTTGTATTTACCCTCCCTAATTTGTACAGCTCTATAGATAGATTCCTTAGTGAGTTCACCTCCTGTCCTGACCCCGCCTTCATAACAACTTGTAATTACCCCAAACTAATTAGGGTCCTAGTCCACCAAGAGTCTGCCCCTCAAGAACACCACCTCCCACCCATTTTCTTCGACCCCAACGCCATAGACAGTAGCACCATGACTCATCTCATGATGCGCGCTACTCTTTTTTCATCCTTCTGTGTTGCACTGCTTGAGGATATGAGCGATAGCAAATTCACACAGTGAAACCACCCCTTCCTTTCCACCATCACTCTCAAAACCCGCCTCAATATCAAGGGCTACTTGTTGATTCGTAGATTCCTTCACAAGGCCCCCCACCCTCCACAATCCCCTACCCGCCATTCGGATGACAAGGATTATATGCTCGTCATGCCCTTGTATCGCATGCATCTATGTATACGCCTCTTTATATTATTATTATTATTATTTTTTAAAAGCCACAAGGCAACAAAAGAAAAGGGTGAACTGGAAAGAAGAGACAACAGCAAAGCATAGCAAAGCCAAGGGATGCATCTACTATTAAGCAAAGATAAGATAGAGAGACCTTCGCAAGATCCACTTGCAACTCCCCCTCGCCTCGTCGTACACCACAATCACTACACCTAGGGTTCTCCCTAGCCCCTTCCCCACTTCACGCTTAGGGCACATCAAGGGCAAGACTTTCAGACTTGTCACCCTAAGACTTGCACCACACCTCCAACGACACATGAATTGGATCCTCAAGTGTGGACATTACCAAGGGCTTGCCCAAGGTTAGACCCATCTCCCAGTTCCACTGCCACGGGCACCACGCACTACACAGAGAGGCAGACACACCCCTTAGGGAGTGCACAACTTTTCTTGCAGGTTATGTTCGAGTTTCAAGAACTGGCTACTCAGCTAAAGAAGATCACCCACGGCATCCTTGAATGACCAAAATATGTTCCATATACCGGACATGACACCATTGTTGCTTTTTCAGGAGCTTTTTTGCATTGGAGTGGATGGACCAACGTGCTTCATGCCACCAACCATTTGCCTGCTGATGGCTACCATGATTGAACCAAATCAAGCAAAATAAGTACTCAGTAATAGACCTGCCATTGGTATAGATCTTGGAACTTCATCTTCTAAAGATGCATGCCCAACGCCTCAAGATCTACGGATCACTTATTGATTACATAAGCCTTAACAATTTCAATGCAAGGTTAAAGATCTTCAACGCAGCACTGAAGTGGACGGACCAACGTGCTTTATGCCACCAACCATCTGCCTACTGATGGCTACCATGATTGAACCAAATCAAGCAAAATGAGTACTCAGTAATAGACCTACCATTGGCATAGATCTTGGAACCTCATCTTCCAAAGATGCATGCCCAATGCCTCAAGATCTACGGATCGCTTATTGATTCCATAAGCCTGAATAATTTCAATGCAAGGTTAAAGATCTTCAACGCAGCACTGAAGACCTTCAACTCAAAGACAAAGATCTTCAAATCAAAGACACAGATTTTCAATGCGAAGGCAAACCATATCATTGTCAAGGTAGAGTTTGGGGGAGGCTTCTCCAGGATAAATCCCTCCAATACCATCCTCCTAAGAGATTGCTTATTGCTTCAAGCGTTTCTAATACTCAAGGGATGACCGGCTACATAATGGATGCAACAACTGTGTGTAAGATGTCGAGCATCTTCATGAAGCCTAAAGCACGCCGGAATCTCTCCTAGTCATCGTCATTAAACTCCATCACCTCTCATTCACATAATCACCTTGGAAGCAGTGTCATCCATCTACCAGTTCCGCCTAACAGCAGACCTAACTAGCCACTACTTCCCACCACAGTGCCATGAGACTGGCATTTGGCTAGGAGAGGGGCAATGTTACCGTGTTTCCCGCAGCACAGAGGAGCGAAAAATGGAAAAAATAAAATAGCAAAAAAGGCGTAGGATAAAAGCAAAAAAAGGCGCCTTTCCCGGTAATCAGACCTTGAAAAATTTAAATGTTCGGGCACGATCCTCAAAAAGTCTCAATGTCGCCCCAAGACAACAAAATAGTAAAAGGTGCACCATTAAAATGTGGAAGCACTCCCGAATCCTTGTAAAAGAGTGCCATGCTTGCTCCTGTGGAAAGTGTACACATTATTTGGGAATAGGATAAATTAGAATTGTGAAAAATGGAAAAAACGGCCTAGGCTACAATCGGCCATGTAAAAAAAGGAAAAGGGGATGGCCGCCCAAAAAGGATTTAGGGCTTTGTATATAAAGTTGAAAAGTGAATAAGAAGCTCATTCTTTTGGTGTGTGGCAAAAGAGTCTTCTTCTTCCTCTCTTCTTCTCTCCTTCTTACTTGTGTGTGCTCTTGAGAGAGAGTGTGTGAGAGTGTGAGAGTGAGAGTGTGAGGGAGTGAGTGTGTGGGAGTGAAGGATCAAGTGGGTGAAGCTCTTCACCATCTCCCCTTCTCTTCTTCTCTTCTATTCTTTTCTCTTCTCTTGCATGCACCGCTATGGAGGATGGAGCTTGGAGATGGAGGAGGATTGAGGATGCTTGAGCTAGCATCAAGAATCGTGGAGCTACCGGAGTACAAGAGAGAGGAGGGCACTCCATCAAGCATCAAGGTAAGCTCACTACACTCGTAGGATTGACGGCGCGTCGGCTAGGTGAGAGATAGCCATTAGAGCTCGCTTGGAACGATCGAAATAATAAGCGGTCCATGGGTCTTGGCGGTTGAGTGAAAGCTCCCACAAGAGGATGGCCCAGTTAATTCAGGTTGGTGAATGAGAGCTGCAAACAACTCTTTTGGAGAGTTATATGCTGCATGTCCTAATGTGCAGGTAATTATTGGAGACATAAAAGACAAATTTCACTTTTTTGTTCAAGACTCTTGTAGTTACCTTATCATTCTTGGGCAACCTTACATTTCTGAAGCCCACTTGGAAACAAAAGCTCTTAATGATGGTTCTTCCTATGCTCGAATCTGAAGTAAGGATAATGAACAAGTTGTCCAATTTTTTACTGTGTGTTAACCATTATCGAAACAAAGATCGATTGCATGATTATCATGTGCCTCCTAATGCCTGAGAATTCAAGGGTTTTCGGACTGCATTGCTATAAAAGGAGGCTATGGCAGTGCATCATGTAAAAATATTAAACCTCCTTATCCTACAGAAATTGTATCTCTAGCAAATCTGTATGTATGTACAACCAATAGTATGGGCTTTTATAAGTCTCTTCCAGCCATGACTAAAGCTGAAAGAAAATATTTATTTCATGTAAAAAGGGAGCTGAAAACTTATGACATGATGGCTGAAAATGAAGATATGTTGGGTATGTTTTTTGGACTGATTACTACTAATACATTGACTGAAATATATGCAGCTGCTCATACAGAAAATCTGGCTAAAAATCAATCCATAGAAGTATGTACATTGGATTTTTATCAGACAATTCAAGAATTTGTTGAGCAGGAAGATATTGGTTTACTCAACAAGACTAAAGTGCAAGTGGAGACAAAATACAAGACAACGGATAAGAAAGTCAAGCATGTGGCAGTCCCACTGCCTCTTAAAAGTAAAGGGCTAGCTAATACGACAACAAATCAACCAAGTCTTCGTGATCCTTTCAACATTAGTCACAAGTTTACATCTGAAAGTATTAAAAAGCTCAAAATAGGTGTTTTTTTTTCTTTCACTAAATACTATTTTATGCAAATGTTAATGAAACATGGAAAAGCTTTTGCATTTCAACCAAGTGAAATAGACTGTGTGGATCCAAATATCGTTGCTTCTATGGTCATTTTTATGGTCCCAAATATGCCTTAGAACCTCAAGCCCATTCCCATTCCAAGGGCACATTTTCCCAAATTATTGGAATTTCTAAATGAGAATATCATAATGAAGAATTTAGAACCTTCTTTAGCACCTTCCTCAAATCGATGGTTTATCGTACCCAAGAAAAATGGATATTTACGATTCATCCAAGATCTATAGCTTGTTAATCGTGTCACAAATCCCAAATATTGGTTCGGGTCTAATTGTTGACGAGTTTGCTAAAGCTTTTTCAGTTAGAGAAATTTATTCTATGGGCGACCTGTATTCAATATATGACCAATTTTAGCTTTCATTAGAAAGCCGAGACATTACCACAATGAAGACACCTCTTGGATTGGTCTGCATGTGCACTCTACCACAAGGTGCAACAAACTTCGTAGCCCATATGATGAAAGCCATGCACAAAGTCTTAAGGGACTTTATTCCATAACTTACTCTTCCATATTTTGATGATGTACTTATCAAGGGATGTAAAGTCAATGAAAAGAATGAGGAGCTTGATGAAGATGGATACAAGACATTTGTAGTTAACCATATTCATGATTGTGACAGGATTTTGACAAGGCTAGAAGAGGTACATCTTACTCTTTCTGGAGCTAAGTCGATTTTTGGAGTAGAAGAAGTCATAGTGGTCTGACATCTATGTGGCCCCTACAGACGTAAACCTTCACCAATCATGATAGATGCCATCATCAGAGAAGAATGCAAGAAAGATTCACAAATATCTCAGAGGTGAGAAGATTTCTTGGCGCATGTGTATTCTATCTCATATGGATACCACATTTTGCTCGTCACTGAAAATCTTTATCAATTATTAAGAAAAGGCCAAAGATTCTCTTGGGAAAAAGAGCATACTCTTACTGTACGTAAACTAAAGAAGTTGTTAATTTTAGTCCCCCACTCTTAAAAGGGCTGATTATTCAAATGGCCAACCCATCATCCTTACTGTGGATACAAGTCCCATTAGGATAGGATGGGTTGTTGGCCAAGAAGACCTTGAAGGTAATAGATATGAAATTCATTTTGGAGCAAAGATTCTCAATGAACGTTAAAGAAGTATGCAAAAGTAAAAAGGGAATTGTGGGGAGTTGTAACAACATTAAAGTGTGATCGTGAATACTTTATAGGCGCTTCTGTAGTGGTAGAAACTAATTGTTTTCCACTCTTGGGCATGATTGCCAACTGCTCTACACCCGACATTGTTATGCTAAGATGGATTGCATTTATTAAATCTCTCAACCCCGAATTAAAGCATACTGCAGAAAATGTGAATCTAGTTGTTGATATGCTATCACGTGCAAGATATGACAATGAAGAAGAGTTGATGGAAGAAGATGAAGCTGAAGAACCTATACTTGCTGAATTTCATTCCATGGCTACTGAAAGTACCTTTTTAGTTGCTGCATATACAAACCCAAAGCTAAATCTTGCAGGTGAAGCTGATTTTTTTAATGGTATAGCATTAAGTATATTAATAACAGGAAAAGATACTATTGTAAATCAACATACAGCAACAAAGATCAAAGATTTTTCTATGGAAGAAGGGTGGTCAACTAGTAGCCAGCATGCTCATTGCATTGCTCAACTTCTAGTTCATTTCCTTGAAGAAGATTGGCTAAAAATTACCAACATTTGAGCACAATGAAGAAGGAGGAGTCTTGGACTGATGAAGAGTTCAAGCAAGAGGAAAGCTTATGGCTTTTTTATTAAAGAAGGGCATCTATGGAAGCACGCAAAGAAGAAAAAAGGAGCACATGTCTAAGTTTTAGGTAACAAAAGATTGCAACAACAGGTAATGAAGGAAGTACATGAAAGCTTGTGGGTTGGCCATAGAGGCATATGGGGAACCTTTAGTAAATTCAAGGAAAACTATTGGTGGCAAAGCATGTATCGAAACATAGCACATTTTGTTGAAACCTGTTATGTGTGTCAAATGTATTCTATAGTCAAGCATCGAGATGGGTTACAACCAACTTATCCTTTGTCTGTACATTATAGATGCGTTATTAATCTTGTAACCATGCTTATAGGGATATGGAATATGCGGTATTTAGTGTTTCAAGTGAAGATCTAACCAATCAAATTGAAGGTAAAGCTTTAACAACCAAGACCACTCAAGCTATTTGTCACTTTTTGCTTGAAGAAGTATTTTGTAGATATGGCTGTGTTGGCAAGGTCACTGTAGATAGAGGAGAATTGGATTTGATGAGGCATGCAACTTATTTGCTCAATTGGCTACCTTTTGCATTCTGGGCTAACTAGACTACTCACAGTACAGTGACTGGTTATATGCCAGCTAAACATATGCATGAACAACAACCAATTATGCCAATTGAAGAATCTATTCTCACATGGAGTCTTCTACCTTGGGAGGAAGGCATCAGTAGAGAAGAGTTGCTAACTCTGCACATATGGTAGCTAGAAAGAAGGCCTGAAGATGTTCAAGCAGCTATTAAGAAGCTAAAGACAACAAGACTAAAGAACAAAAGAAGATTTGATAAGCGACGTTGACTTCGGCCAACAGAAATTCAAGAAAATGACTGGGCGCTTGTCTATGATAGCAACCTAGATAATCAATACATTGCTTCTAGGAAGATGGTAAAGTTTTAGTTTGGCCCGTATGTGGTAAATGTCGTTCATGACAATGCCACAAATTCATTGGCTAAATTAGATGGGACCATCATAAAGATACTCGTAGCTGGAAAAAGAATAAAGCTCTTTAAACGAAGAGAAATTCAACATATGAGTTAGAAGGCTTGGATATAATTCAAGCGCATGAAGACATAGAGGAAGAAGAAGAGGCAGAAGATGAAGACATTGACATGGCAGAAGATACTTCTTTGACACTCTAGATCTGTAAGACTTTGGCACATACTAGAGGATGTACAGGTTAGGAGGGGGTGGATGTCGTGCCACTATGCACACCTGCGTAAAAAATCTAGAGTGTGGCTTTCTTATTGTTTTAGAGAGCCAATGCCATTTTAGACATTAGTGTTAGTGTCCATGGTTCAAAAACATTAGATTTTAGCCAATTTTTGATATTTTAGATATTATCTCTTGTAAAAACCCATAAAACTGTAGATAACTTCTAGATTATGATAACATGTAAAAGAAAGCATATAGCTTTCAGCTAAATTGAGAGGATTTTATGTAAAAAGAGAGATTGGTAAAATTGCACTACGTGTGATTACTGCTTTTAAGCAGTGAACAACACTCCAAAGTGGGAGATGAAGAAGGAGTGATTTGGTTGAATTCTAGCCAGGTGTCCTGGTATTTTACCTTCCTTTCAGAGCCAATGGAGGCATCAGATTGGCGATTTGAGCAGCATAGAATGTAATATTCCCGCTAGAAATATTACCAAACTTGACTCTCGGCACGCCACATAAACCCTGTGCAAGGTTCTCTTCCGCATTGCAATTGCTGGTAGTTTGATCCGTAACCCGCACGCGTAAAAAGGGGACCTCTGCATTAGCAAATCGAGCCCGGGGATTCAAATCCGCATAACCACGGGGAAACACCCTCCTAGGAGGTGCAAAATGGATAATTTTAATGCAATTTTTTTTAATTATTATCCATTTTCCCCAGCCGATGCATGGCTGGAGAAGAGGGAGTGTGGGGAGAGATAGGCGAGGTGGGAGATGTGGGCTGCATGAGGGGGGGGGGAAGCCATGCATTTTCCCATGTGGGGGAGCTTCTCTCCCCACCCCTTGGGCTATAAAAACCCCCCTTAGCCTTGGAAAAGGGGAGGAAAGGCTGCACAGACTGCCGTGGAAGGAGGGAGTCATCGTGCTGAGGGAGAGGAGAAAGAGATAGAAGGCGTAGGGCTGCTGTTTGTGTACCTCTTGCCAGTAAGAGCATGGTCCAGGGAATTCATTCTCGTGTTGAATCCACTCCATGTGCATCACAATGCAATGTAGTGATCCTATCCAGCCAGGGGTGTGGTGGTGCGACGACTTGCAATGGAGGCAGTACGACATCCGGATCTCGCACATCATCCTCGATGCCTTGGTCTCAGGTGATGCCTCGGTGGACATTAGCCTGTTCAACTCTCCAGCTTACCCTTACGGTGCCCGCTACCGTGCAGACCTGCGCACGATGAACCAAGTCAATGTCTCCTCTTTGTACCACCAAGAAATCAAGATCATGCAGCCAGGGGGCACCCAGCACACAGTCAGCGACAGCTCAAACTTGAGGCTTTCTGATCAGAATGATGAGAGCTCTGGATCGGGGAAATGTGGAATAGTTGTCATAGCCAGGGGGGCACCCAACACACAGTCGACGATAGCTCAAACTTGAGGCTTTCTAATCAGAATGATGAGAGCTCTGGATCCTGGAAATGTGGGATAGTTGTCCATTATCGTGACTCCAACAATGAGCTGAGACAATACCGACCATTCATGGTGTGCTTCACTCTTGGACTTTGCGGTGAGCGTACGACCGCGGGGGAGTAGCCGGCTGAGGCTGTAGCAGCTCACTTCGATCATCCCTGCACGACCATTGACCTCCGGCACATGCTGCAGTATGACCATATCTTGGGTACGAAGAGGAACATTGTCATAGAGATTCTTGGGGACCTGCAAAGCTTCTTGCCAACAGTCAACAAGCATACTCTCCAAAGCTCTCAAATGCATGAGGTACTTTGGTGCGGATCCAACGGATGTGTTATATGCACAAAAGAATGCATCAAATGGATTTGTCCCCAAACATCAACCAAATGGATATAAAGATAGATGTATGGATGCAGGTAATGATGCTCTCAAAAAAGGATCAAATGGATGTAAGGATAGACATATTGAGAAACGTGATTACGCACTGAGAAGTAGATCAAAGGAGAAAGGTGGTTATGCACTCAGAAGTAGATCAAATGGACCTATGGATGAACATATTTTGAAATGTGGTGGTCCACTAAAAAATGGATCAAATGGACGTGTAAAGGGAAAGGGATGTAATTCAACCATTGGGAGGCACAACATCAAGCACAAGGCCATTGATAAGCATCGCAAGGCATGCCTGCGGGAGGTTCTTCCCCTAACATTCACATGGACATCACCGCGGAGCCACAAACCCAGGTTCCACGAATTTATTTTTCTACATAAAGAAATGTTTAAACACTTATGCATGTTTCCAATTCACCTAGCATAGGATAATGCATTTCTCGCTTATCGTTAGTTCAAGTAATAGTGATAGAATCGCATTTGATAAATTATCTCTATAAACGATAGATAAGGAATGATGCATGTCATGCAATTGGATCATTTGCATTTCCAGAGTTGTCTGTCTTAAGAGATTAGCTGCATGTTGCTATTTTGGTGCATTTCCAAAGTAATGAGTCTAAACGCCTATTACTTAGGGCAAAGGAATGAAATTGATGAATGCATTTTTGATTAGGCATGGTATGAATAAGCGTATGTCGCATTTTAGGCAACATCTTCCTTGTGAGGATTCATGAGGAAAGTTGACACACATAGGATGTTATCCGAAAAAAAATAGCAGAGCACGAAAATGATCTTATGGACTTGCAAGTGGCATGGCTTGTAAAATGAAATAAGCTAACACTAGCTTTAGTTTTGCATGAACTTCATTAACTACGTTGTAGCTAGGAGAAGGTTGCGTGTTGCATAGTTGTCATGCGAAAAATTCATTAATCAAGAGTTGCATTTAGGACAAACCCAACTTGCCTAAAAAATTCATTCATCAAGGGTGTGCCCATGCTGGGCTGGCCCTACTTCGCAAACCAAATACTGAACAACAGGTGCTACGTGGACGCCTTGGGGGTGGGCCTGGACTTCGAGGCAGGCACAGACGGGCTGATCCGCAGAGAGCAAGTGTAGGCCAAGGTGAGGGCACTCATGGCCCAGTCTGGCCACCTCAAGGCCTCGGCTGCCACATGGAAAAAGGCAGCGCAACAAGCTATAGACTTGAATATGCCTGGCACCTCCTCTCATAATTGGGCCGACTTAGTCCAGGCCCTATCACAACCCCCTCCAGTGCCTAGCAGACCCTGAGCTTCTCCCCTCCGTAGGCTGTTGGGCAGGAGAAAGCTAAAGATGAATGGATTCTTTTCTTTTTCTAGTCCCTCCCAAACCACTAGCTCTGCGTGGAATCCAACTGGGATATCATCAGGGCAAGGTGGGAGGGGTGTGGATGGTTGCACTGTTGGCTTGGCCGTTAAATCCTTCCTGGCTTCTTCAACTAGCTTCCTCTGTCTCTCTTTAAGTGCGGCTTGTCTCTCCACAGATGGGGTCCTCCTGTTGTTGCTCTTGAGACTGCGGAGAGGGGGGTTGTGGAATCACATCCTCTTTGAATTTGCCCATGTCGAATTTGAGTTCTACTTCCTCCCCCTACCAGTCTCCCTATGGTTCTCTCTCTTTAAATCCTATGGCATCCACTTCTTGGGAGGTTAGACTGACCAGCAGCACAACAGGTATTTCCTTTGCTCTTCCAAGCTCAGTCTAACCTCCGCAGGTTGGGGTGGCATTTGCAGTCCTGCATGCAGGGCTCTGTGTGCAATGTTAAGCTTCTTTTGTGCCACCTCCAATGATTCTCCCTCCTCTGGGCGGGTGGTGTCCGTGATTGTGTTGAGAAAGGCTTTCTGTTGGGCACCGAAGGCCACCTGGGTGGCTTCTACCTTGCTCTCTGCGATGATCTTCTCTTTTTCTACTAGAGCAAGGCACCGTGCGAGTGTCTTCACCCTTCTTTCATTCTGCATAGCCCATTCCTCTGCCCTCTTGTTCATCTCTTCTAGGCTCTCTCCTTGCCTTAGCACCAGGGTCGTGAGCCTTTGTTCTTGGTCTTCCCGTTCTCTGACCAGTTTTTCCTGTTCTTCTTTTTTGAAGTTCAACTGATCGGTCAGGGACTCGATCTCGTCCTACTGCTGCTCCATGTTCTATTTTCTTTCCTCGTCCCTGGCATTGAGCTCAGCCATAAGCGCTTCAACTCTGGCGGTTTTTGCAATGAGCTCCTCATATTGCATTATCAGGAGCTTGTGTTCTCTCTGCATTTTCACAAGTTTCTATGTTTCATTATCTAATAGCTGCCTCCAGTGCTCTTCCATGTCGTCCCTAGCCTTCACTTCTTGCTTGAGATCTGAGATCTTCCTTTGCTGCATGGCTATCATTCTATTTTTGTCGAGTTGGAAGGTAGCTACCGACTCCTTTTCAGCTGCCAACTCAGCCACAGCTATCTTTCATTCCTCCTTAGCTTTCTCCAATTGGGAGAGTAGCTCGGTGACATACTCATCGTAGTTAGCTGATGGCGTCATCGTTGTGTGGTTGGTGATGTCGAGGCTTCCACCTTCTATCGTTTAGGGTCTTGCCTTGATTCTGCATCAGTTGGTTGGCCTCTTTTGCCCTGTGGCTGTAGTTTCGGTGCTTTGTCCCTGGCCCATTTCCTTGTTGATGAAGTACTGCATCCATACCACGAAATTTGAAACATTGGCACTGGTCGGGATGCTCGGGGTGATGGTGGTTGATTTGGTGGAAGGCACCATGAGGGGAGGAATCGGGTGAATTGGGGCTTTGCCCTTGCGCTCGATGACAGCGGGTGGCATGATTTTCGGTGCCTGTGTACTAGAACCCGGCTCTCCTTCTCTTTGCGGGCTCAGATTCCCCAATTCATCTGCCCTACTTTGTTGTTCGATAGACCGACATGTAGCCTCAGCCAGGTCTTCTTCCTCCTTTCTTCTTAGCTCATCGTCTTCCTCCGCGGCTTTTCTTTGCCTTTCCGCTTCTGTTTTTCAGTGTTCTTCCTTCTTTTTGTCTTTTTCTTCCTTTTCCTTCTTTTTTCTCTCCTCAGTCTCCTGTTTTAACACCTTCTTTTTCTTTTATAGGTCCTCATTTTCCTTTTCTTCTTCATGTTTCTTCTTCTTCTCCCTCTCCTTGGCCTCCTTAAGGGATCCTTTTTTGGTCCTTTCCAAGTCCTCTTTCTCCTTCTTGCGGCATTCGTCGTCCTTTTTCTTCCTTGGGGCTGTTTTCTTCTTGGGTTTCTTGGTCGTTCTTTTGCTTTTCTGTTCTTCCCCTTATTTCTTGGTCTCAGTCCTATCATTGGACCTCTGCTGGTACTGATGAGGGGGTGACCTGTCAAGCGTTTCCCCTTCCCCCTCTTCTGCATCTTGCATCTCTTTCACGGCCTCCTGGATGAGCGGTGTTAAGATGCTTCCATAGGCGATGAATGAGGCCTTGGAGGAGGCCTTCTTTCTTTCTGTGGCCTTAGATGTTGGAGACTCTCCTCTTGCGGGCATGCTTCCTAAAGCTAGTGCTTTAGCCGCCTGGTCGATGGTTTTGCGCACATAGTCATTCCAATCGACTTCATGCAGAGTATGAGCCGCCATGTTCTCCAATACCGACACACTGATTCGGTGCATCAATGCATTGTAGCGCTAGCTGGAAAAGAGCGCGTGTATCAGTTCTGCCAGTAATCTGGTTTCTACATCGGGGATATCTTGGATGATGATGCCGTCGTTTGTTAGTACGTCCTCCTTTCTCATCCCCAGCATGGCATACACATCTGTCTTCTGCTTGTTTTCCATTTTCGGTTCTAGTTCCAGCGCCTTTTCCACCAAGGCGAGGGTTAAGCGAGCCAACACTTGCTTGGCATTTTGTCCCCTTCCTATTGTGACAGTGCCGCATTCATTGTCGGGGTCATAAGACCTGAGTAATTCCACGCAGCTTGTGTGGTCGGGTTCTTGTGCGAATCTTTCCAGGTACTTGGTGAAGTTGTAGTTTTCAACGACTCTCCTGGCCACCTCTTCCTTGGCCACTAATCCTTCTATGTTATGAATAGTTCGGAATTTTAGTTGGTTCTAGGTGCGACTCTCCAGGGTGATGATGTACTGCGCTCTCTCCTCTTCCGTGAATGGTAGCCTGTGGTGGGTACGGTCTTGTTGCGATATTTTTTGTTCCTATCATAAACTGTAATTTTCATTAGTGCTTTCAACATAGTAATTTGCTGATTTTGCAGAAAAAGAAAAACTCTATGCTTTTTTAATGAATTCATTAAGAACCACTGTAGATTTTCCTTTTCCACCTTTGACTTTTTGCCCTTTACTTCAAAGTTTCCATGCCCCTTTTCCTACCCCATCCATTTTTCATAATATATGTTTATGTGTTTCAATAATTTTGATTTGATTGGCTTGATTTGATTCACCTCATCCCCTCCCTTTCCAGCTTGAGAAGAATCCTTTCTAGGATTTAGGGTCAGAAGGGCAAGGGCGTTTGGCATGGTGGCGTAGGAGTTACTTGTAAAGGAGCCAATCATAGAACTGGGGGTTGTATTCTAAGTGAGCTTCATGGTCCAGATCAGAGGGTTGAATCCCCACTTACGTGATGTATGTGAGAACATCTGTTAAGAAGTCACTAGAGTTGACATGGCTAGCAACGTGTAACTTTTCCTCAGTCAACAAGCGGTTGAGGTAGGGGTGTCCTTTGATGTGTTCTTCCATGGGTCGGCCCCGAAGAGTGGTTAACACTCTATACAAGGTTGGCGTGACATATGTGGGGTCGTATTCTGCTGTTTTGATAGCGCGATGCTGCTCAGCATTGGTCATTATGCGGCACCCTTCAACTTCCCATTGCAGCCTAAGAGTGTACCAATTCCTCAAGAATGGGGAGTTAGTATCACCGAGCTTTGATAACACTATGATTTCTTGATCAGTGATAGCAGAAGTGGTTTGCTGATCGTATGACGTGTTGAGGCGCTGTTTGATGGCTTGTTCCTTGGAGATCTCACTGTTGAGCAATTCAGGAGTGGAGCGAGAAGCTTTTGCAAATGCGAATTCAAAGGTCTCCCGGGAGCATGGCATTGTTTGAACTTCAGTTGCAAAGGGTTCCTGCAATAGTCCTAAGTCCAAGCGGTCGTAGCTTAGTGCTAGCGACATAAAGGTGATGTCTAGTCATTTAATGCATTCCATCATGTCATCCTCGGTGTCCTCAGTGAGGTCGACGGCCAGCGCTAAAAAGGATTTGCGTTCATAGGAGGGTGTAAGGCCGACGACTGGTGGTCGAGGTTTGCTAGAACTAGAGCCTTTGACAACGAAGACTTGCGGTTGGGAGTATTTTTGAGTCTACGGTTGGGCTGCTTGGATTATGGGTGGATTAGGAGTAGCCACAACAGATGGACTACCACTTTCAAGGTGGATTTGGAGAGTCAGGTTGACTTGGTCGGGTAATGACTCATGTGACTAAGTTTGTTGTTTGGACCGATAGGCTTGTGTGAATGGATTCTTTTCTTTTTCTAGTCCCTCCCAAACCACTAGCTCTGCGTGGAACATAGCTGGGATATCATCAGGGCAAGGTGGGAGGGGTGTGGATGGTTGCACTGCTGGCTTGGCCCTTAAATCCTTCCTGGCTTCTTCAACTAGCTTCCTCTGTCTCTCTTTAAGTGCGGCTTGTCTCTCCACAGATGGGGTCCTCCTGTTGTTGCATGAGCATGAAAGTGTGACAACTGAGTGTTCATTGCTGAGCAGTTCACGATTATAAGAGCTCTCTCTCTCTCTCTCTCTCTTCCATTTGATTAATTGGTTGCTGCCAGTCGAGTGCAGTAAGATTTAATTATAATTAAATCTATAATTAAATCTAAAATGTTCAAAATTCTAGGCTAGACTCCAACCTTTAAAGTTTAAGACTTAGGTTCAAGCTCTCAAGACTCAAACTCAAAGGCTACCAAATGCTAAAATGGTCGAAGACTAAAGCCTTAAGCCTTATTTCATATTTAAATTTTACATCTTATAAATTTTAAAGTATTATATATACTGTATTTATTATTTAAAATCCTTTTCCATATCATTCTAAAAGGGAAATTTCCTTCTATATTAATGTTGAGAAGGATATTCTCCTTAGATGATCAACGCGAAATGGTTGAAGTCCTTTTCACCTATATTTTTTTACAAGTAAGCACTTCTTGCCCACGTGTAATCGAACAAGTTTTCTCCTAAAATGAATTGACCTTAGGATGAAGCGAACCGCCTTTTCCTGAACACTGCCTTCAAGTTTCTGGACCATTATTGACATGATGGAGAATTCCAAAATATTGGAAGCAATGCATTTGAAAGGCAAACTAAAAATGGCCAAGAAAAAAAGTATTTGGAAGCAATGCATCTTTAGCTTCATCCTAAGGTCGATTCATTTTAGGAGAAAACTTGTTCGATTACATGTGGGAAAGAAGTGCTTACCTGTAAAAAAATATAGGCGAAAAGGACTTCAACCATTTCACGTTTATTTATAATACAATAGACTAAAATTTAAGGGGAAAAAGTGCCCTTGGAACACAATACTTTTTTTCTTGGCCATTTTTAGTTTGCCTTTCAAATGCATTGCTTCCAATATTTTGGAATTCTCCATCATGTCAATAATGGTCCAGAAGCTTGAAGGCAGTGTTCAGGAAAAGGCGGTTCACTTCATCCTAAGGTCAATTCATTTTAGGAGAGAAAACTTGTTCGATTACATGTGGGCAAGAAGTGCTTACTTGTAAAAAAATATAGGTGAAAAGGACTTCAACCATTTCACATTGATCATCTAAGGAGAATATGCTTCTCAACATTAATATAGAAGGAATTTTCCCTTTTAGAATGATATGGAAAAGGATTTTAAATAATAAATACAGTATATATAATACTTTAAAATTTATAAGATGTAAAATTTAAATATGAAATAAGGCTTAAGGCTTAAGTCTTCGACTATTTTAGCATTTGGTAGCCTTTGAGTTTGAGTCTTGAGAGCTTGAACCTAAGTCTTAAACTTTAAAGGTTGGAGTCTAGCCTTGAAGTTTGAGCATTTTAGATTTAATTATAGCTTTAATTATAATTAAATCTTACTGCACTCGACTGGCAGCAGCCAATTAACCAAATGGAAGAGAGAGAGAGAGAGAGAGAGCTCTTATAATTGTGAACTGCTTAGTAGTGAACACTCAGTTGTCACACTTTCATGCTCATGCAACAATAGGAGGACCCCATCTATGGAGAGACAAGTCGCACTTAAAGAGAGACAGAGGAAGCTAGTTGAAGAAACCAGGAAGGATTTAAGGGCCAAGCCAGCAGTGCAACCATCCACACCCCTCCCACCTTGCCCTGATGATATCCCAGCTGGATTCCACGCAGAGCTAGTGGTTTGGGAGGGACTAGAAAAAGAAAAGAATCCATTCATCTTTAGCTTTCTCCTGCCCAACAGCCTACGGAGGGTGATGGATATGGTCATTGTTGACACGTGGTCATTTTTGAAGGGCTAGTCCATATTTTCTTGTGAAGGTTTATTTTCGAAGGGCTAGTCCATATTTTCTCGTGAAGGTTTATTTTTGAAGGGCTAGACTATATTTTCTCCTCCACGTCTCTCTATGATTTTGCCCTTCCAGTTGAAGGTCACTTTTTAAAATATGGTCTTCCAATGATGTGTGCAATAAATATTACGTTTTAAGATCTAAACTTTGTGTAAGGAAGCTTTTTAATCAAAATCACATAACAACAATAAAATGTTAATTTGTGTGTAAGATAACTTTTTCATTCAATTTATACTATACATATTTGATTTAGTCAACATTATTATGAATCATTAATATAACCTTTACTACCTAGCTTGGATGAATTTCAAGTTATCCCGAGTAGAGTAGATTGCATCCCAATCTACCTCTCTTGGATCTCGTGTACCATTGTAAGAAAGAAACATAAGCTTGTTAACATTCTTTGAGCTCAATTGATTGCGCTCATTTGACATGGCATGGTTCATCTTGGAGAATCCCCTTTCACAATTGATTGTGCTTGCCTTAGTAACTAAGTATTGGGCAATTAGATTAATAAATTTATTTATAATACAATAGACTAAAATTTAAGGGGGAAAAGTGCCCTTGGAACACAATGCTTTTTTTTTTGTCATTTTTAGTTTGCCTTTCAAATGCATTGCTTCCAATATTTTGGAATTCTCCATCATGTTAATAATGACCCAGAAGCTTGAAAGCAGTGTTCAAGAAAAGGCGGTTCGCTTCATCCTAAGGTCAATTCATTTTAGGAGAAAACTTGTTCGATTACATGTGGGCAAGAAGTGCTTACCTGTAAAAAAATATAGGCGAAAAGGACTTCAACCATTTCACGTTTATTTATAATACAATAGACTAAAATTTAAGGGGAAAAAGTGCCCTTCGAACACAATACTTTTTTTCTTGGCCATTTTTAGTTTGCCTTTCAAATGCATTGCTTCCAATATTTTGGAATTCTCCATCATGTCAATAATGGTCCAGAAGCTTGAAGGCAGTGTTCAGGAAAAGGCGGTTCGCTTCATCCTAAGGTCAATTCATTTTAGGAGAAAACTTGTTCGATTACACGTGGGCAAGAAGTGCTTACTTGTAAAAAAATATAGGTGAAAAGGACTTCAACCATTTCACGTTGATCATCTAAGGAGAATATCCTTCTCAACATTAATATAGAAGGAATTTTCCCTTTTAGAATGATATGGAAAAGGATTTTAAATAATAAATACAGTAAATATAATACTTTAAAATTTATAAGATGTAAAATTTAAATATGAAATAAGGCTTAAGGCTTAAGTCTTCAACCATTTTAGCATTTGGTAGCCTTTGAGTTTGAGTCTTGAGAGCTTGAACCTAAGTCTTAAACTTTAAAGGTTGGAATCTAGCCTTGAAGTTTGAGCATTTTAGATTTAATTATAGCTTTAATTATAATTAAATCTTACTGCACTCGACTGGCAGCAACCAATTAACCAAATGGAAGAGAGAGAGAGAGAGAGAGAGCTCTTATAATCGTGAACTGCTCAGCAGTGAACACTCAGTTGTCACACTTGCAACAAAGATTTTACTGCACGGGGTGATGGATATGGTCATTGTTGACACAAAGGTCCTGTTGCTGCGGTATCTGTCGCTCTAGGCTGCACACCTTTCAGAACAACACCCCAGCCTCCTCGAGGTGTATCAGAATACGAACTAGGATCCATGAAGTTTCGCTCCTCAGTATCAGATGAGAATCTCGTTTTCATTCCCTTCCCCCCTCATTCAATCCTTCTTTCACCGGATAAAAGCACGTTCCCTTAAAAAGCTTTGTCTGGAAATAGCCCTCTACGCCTGCGCTCAGAAAAGCGACCCCTTTTTCTTTTTCCAGAAAAGCGGCCCCAGTCATGGCCTCCTTGAGTTTGAAATTCCAAGCAGGAAATCTCTTCATCTTCCTCACCACTGATATCCATGTCACTATCACTATTCTCAAAATTCAAGAAATCAAGAGAGTCTGAATTCGTCTCCTTCTGTGAAGCCTCATAATCACTTTCTAGATTCTACTGAATAGATACCTTTCTTCTTGCAAGGTTGAGCTTTTGTACGTTATTACAACTCACAGATTTAGAAGCCCCCTTGCACTTACCAATTATGGTTGAACTTGAGCTGGCTGTAATCGATTTCCCAATCATCTTTTCTCAAAAGCCATCCATCTTTAGGTGCCAATCTCAGCTGTCATGACTCCAGTTTGGACTTGAACACGAGCAACACAAAATTCGGCAGCAACCAAGACTCTATAGATTGAGTAAAATGCTTCAAGCACAGGTGTCAAACCAGTGATAGAGGTAGACCCATTTGTGGGTAAAAGTAGTCTACCATTTTGACTCCCCAACCTTTAGCTCCATGGTGTGTCACTTCCTAACACCATGATTTTGAAATAAAAAACCTGTCTCGTCCACCTTCAAGTGGGTTTCATCACAAGGACCTTAATCTCTTGCCATTCTTCACAAACATATCCACCACTATGCTTCCAAACTTCTCCCCACTATACTCATACGCAGAAAATAAATGTAAACACAACAACTAAGTATGTACAAAGTATCAAATCACACACACAACTTTTGGGTGGTTTTCACACCTCGAATGCGCAGCAATACGACATCCACCCCCTCTAATCCTGCGCATCCTCCGGATGGGCCAACTACCCATGATCGTTATCATCAAGATCCACAAACAGATCAATCTCTTCATTATGCATTTCCGGTATATCAACAAGATTATTTGTCATATCATCTGTCTCTTCCATTGGAGTTTCTTCTCGTTGCTCTCTTGCAAATTCTTCCAATGCATAATCTTCATCATCTCTTTTCTTGAAAATCTTGATTCTTTTTCCAGCAATAGGCACTCTAAGAACTGTCCCATCCAATTCTGTCAGCTCATATGTTGCATTATCAAAGACATGTCTGACTATGTACGGCCCAAACCATCTTTTCACCATCTTCCGAAGTGCAGTATATTGATTTTCAAGGCTGCTATCAAAGACCAATACCCAATCTCCCTCTTCTATTGCTCTAGGCCGCAAGCGATGCCTGCTGTCAAACATGTCCTTATTTCTTAGTCTAGCAACCTTCAACCTGTCAATAGCTAGCTGAATATCCTCTGGTATCCTCTCCAACTTTCGAATCCGAAGAGCTAAGAGCTCTTCTCTCGTCAAATCCTCCTGCCAAGGTAAAACTGACCAAGTCAAAACACAAGTCTCAGTCGGCATAACAAGTTTCTGACCATACATCAACTCTACAGGCATATATCCTGTGGTAACACTATGAGTCGTACGATCAGCCCACAAAGAAAATGGTAGAAGTCTCGGCCATTCTCCAATCCGTCCTCTGCATGCTTTGGCTACTGCTTTCACTATCGGCGGATGCCCTCTTTCACTCTTCCCATTTCCCTCTGGATTATATGCTGTAGTTAGAGCCAACTTGATTCCTGGCTGAGAGAAAAACTCCCTAGCTTCATCTGCATCCAATTCACCACGATCCGCAGTGATCTTACCCACACAACCATACCTGCAGAAAATTTCCTCCAATAAGAACTTACACACTGCACTAGTAGTCTTCGTTCTCAAAGATCTGCCCTCAACATGATTGGTAAGATCCTCTCTAGCGAAAACAATATACCTCATCTGCCATAGACCCATAGGCATGGTAACCAAATCAACTACCCACTTATAATGAATGCATAGCGGATAGGTCGGATGAAGCTCATCTCGATGACGCACTACTAAATACATTTGACAGTCTCTGCAAGTCTCAACAAAGTGAGAAACATCTCTGTACATGCCTTTCCACCAATATTTCTCCTTGATTTTCTCATAAGTAGCCCACACTCCTCTATGACCAGCCCAAGGACTCTCATGAAACTCCCTCATCACCTGTAACTGTGTCTCTCTATCGCAAACAACCCGCAAAGGTAATCCGCCTCTTTTCTTCGGATGCTTCCAAAGAAATCCATCCTTGAGAAAATAACCATAGGCTTTCCTTATGATCTTCTTGAACTCTTCGTCTTTCCATTCATCTCTTTTTCTTAGTGTACTAAGGTACCTGCCAATCTGCAACCAATCTCCAACATAGAGTTCTTCTATGAAATCCACAATATCATAGACATGACAAACATGATCAACCATAGTGGCTGAAATTTCTGCATCTTCTTCTGCAAGTAGAGTCTCCTCATCGTCATATCTGGCTCTAAACAACATATCTGCCACTGGATTATCCTTCCCTGCTATGTGTTTAAATTCCGGATTTAATGACTTGATGTATGCAATCCATCTCAGCATAGCTATATCCGGAGTAGAGCAACTCGTGATCATACCAATCAATGGCAAACAATCTGTCTCTACCACAACTGAAGCTCCAATAAAGTACTCCTTGTCACATTTGAGAGCCATGACAATCCCCAGTAGCTCCCTTTTGATTTGCAGATATCTCCTCTATCTTTCGTTTAGGACTTTCGCCCCAAACCGAATGGCATACCTATTTCCATCTGCATCATCTTGACCCGCAGCCCAACCTATGCCAATTTGACTAGTGTCAACTGTCAATACAATAGGCCTTCCACAATTATAATCCGCTTTCCTGAGAGTAGGATCATTCTGCAATAACTTCTTCAATTTCCGCATAGCTCTAGTGTGGCTCTCATCCCAATAGAATTTCTGCCCCTTTTGAAGCAGTTTATACAAACAATCTGCTATGTGTGCAAAATGAGGTATCCAAATCATATAAAAAACACAAGCTCCAATGAATCTCCGTACCTCTGAAGTGGTAGAACAATACTCCGCAATCTTGCCTATAGCATTCACCTTATCAGGTGAGGGTTTCCTGCCATAATATCCACACATATGTCCAACAATGACAACCTCATTCACTCCAAAAACAGATTTTTGCCTTGAAAATGTCAAGTTCACTTCTTCTAACCTGGCCAAAATCTTCTCACATGCTGAAATATGATCAGCCACAAAGGATCTGCATCCCTGCTCATTTAGACTCTCATTTTTCTCTTCTTCTGCACACCCCTTAATGGGCACATCATCCAAGAAAGGCATGGTAAGCTGAGGTATATAATCACGAAGGACCTTATGCATGGCATTCATCATATGCGCAACAGAATTAGTGGCACCTTGAGGCAAGGTACACATCCTGACAAGCCCAATAGGAGTTCTCATGGTGGTTATGTCCCTGCTTTCCAAAGCCAGCTGAAACTGATCATATCTTGAATACAAATCACCTAAAGAATAGATGGCACGTCCAGCAAATGCTTCTGCAAACTCATCACAACTGGACCTATACCAACATTCCTGATAGTAACTCTGTTCACTGGCTGCATGTCCTGAATAAATCGGAGAGTACCATTCTTCTTTGGAACTGTAAACCACCTGTTTGAGTATGGTGCAGATGAAGGCTCAAGAATTTCCATCCTGATTTTCTCATTCAATAAGTCAATCAACTTTGGCAGGTGTGCCTTAGGCACTGGAATAGGTCGGAGATTCCATGGAATATGAGGAATGGTAAAAATGACCATAGGAGCAACAATATCAGGATTCACACACCCAATCTCATGCGGGAAAAAAGCAAATCCCCTTCCATGTCGCTCAAGCATCTCTTGAAAGCATTGCTTCTCTATGGGTAACAAGAAATCACCATTTTCAATTTTCAATTCAGCAAGAGTCTCTGCTGAAAATTTATGACCAATATGCTCCGGATTCCTCAAAATTGGCTGTTTGGCAGCCCTCTCTATTTGTTGATCACTATCAGGTGGAAGCGGCACAGCTACCGGCTTCACCTTCTTATCCACAGTTTTGTATTTCGTGTCAACCCTGGCTTCATTATGCTCTTCTGCATTACACAAATCTTGCTGTAAATCAGCAATTCTGCACTCCAATGGCTGAATATTCTCAGCCCTCTGCTCTATGGACTGCATAGAAATAACCCTAAACTCTGGATGCTGAAATATTTCAGCAGTAAACTCTGTTGGCTGAAAGTTTTCAGCCCTCTATGTCTCTGAAAGCTGAAAGTTTTCAGCCCTCTATGTCTCTGAAAGCTGATCATAACCAGCTAGAAACTCTGTTTGCTGAATTTCTTCAGCACTCAACACTCTTTGCTGAGTTACCTCAGCCTCTGACTTAATTTGTGACACAAAATCTGCAATTTCATGAAACATGTCCAGGGACTCAACTAATACATTACTGTGACAATTCTGCATATCAATTTTCAGCATATCTTCCATCTCTGTCATCGTATCTGCACAAATCACACTGTCATGCATCCCATCTATGTGCTCATCATCCTTCAAAATTCCTGCATTTTTAAAAATTTTCCCCTTCCTGCATATATACTGCCTGGCAGCTCTAGGGAACCTAGAAGTCTTCTGATAGCTCATCGAACTGTTTGCTAAAATCCCAACAAATCCGGAGGAGAAAACATTGCTGCCAGGAGGCGAGAACTCCAATCTCCTTTGCTCTGTACCACCATCGTCTCGCGAAACGGCAGTACCTAATGAAAACCCGAATCCCTCATAGTGGACAAAGGTGCATCTTTGAGAGTATCCCTGTTTCTAACATGGTTCACACATATAGTCATAAACTGAACTGCTCTCATGCCATCTTTACTGCGAATCCGTGCATAAGCAGATCCATCATCCATGACCTTTGTTTCCATGCGCATCTCTGTGATGAATGGCTGTCCAAGAATTATAGGATAAGAGCAAGAATCCTGCACAAAGAAATGAAAATCCTCCTCTACATCACCAATAGAAACCCTGACACTAGGACAGGCAGCATACAAATCACCTGCATTGTTATTGGCGGCTCTCATACGCTACCCATGCTCTACATCCATAGGCCATCTGTTACTCTCATAAACTCCACGAACTATGAGATTAATCTCTGAACCATGATCCACCAATGCAACATAAGGCACCTGTTTCTCTCCAATCTTTACCATCGTCTCTGTAGGATAAGAGCATGAATCCTGCACAAAGAAATGAAAATCCTCCTCTACATCACCAATAGAAACCCTGACACTAGGACAGGCAGCATACAAATCACCTGCAGTGTTATTGGCAGCTCTCATACGCCACCCATGCTCTACATCCATAGGCCATCTGTTACTCTCATAAACTCCACAAACTATGAGATTAATCTCTGAACCATGATCCACCAATGCAACATAAGGTGCCTGTTTCTCTCCAATATTTACCATTGTCTCTGTAGTTGCCCTAGCCCAATGGCTCCGCGAAAAGTGACTATGCGGTATCAAGACAGGCTCATCAATTTCAGCATAATGCATAGGCTGAACCCTCTTCTCTACCTGCGGAAAAACAGAAGCATTCTCAACCATAACCTCATCCTCATCCTCATCCAACTCCCCAATCAAAACTCCCTGTGTATCAGTGGTAGACAATGCATGTCTTTTCCTCTTCAGGACCTCCTGAAACTGATCCTGAAACTCTCTTTTCGAGATGCCCAAAATCTCAGAAATAGTGAAAGTTACCTCACTGCCAAGTATCTTGTCATTAAAGATTTTCTTCATATCTGTAGATGTCTCAATATCGGACATCAATCTAAACCCTGGCTGCTTTCTCTCTCTAGGCTCTTGTCTCTTTTCTCTCTTTTGAGCATCTTCCATCTATCGATCTGGCCCTGGTCTTGAAGACGGTCCTGCAGTACGTGGAGTAACAAACTCACCCCCTCTAGTCTTCTTAGCTGCACTTGGATTTTCTTCATCCCTCTTACGCTTCTCCTCAACAACTGCATTTGCTCCATGAGACTTAGCCAAATAAGCATAAATAGAGTACTTGTCAATAGGCGAGTCCCAACCTGTCTCTGATCTGATGCTAGAGCCTGCACTAGTCAAAACAGTTTGCTGAATTTTCCCCTTGTTTGCAGTCTCCATAGCATAAGTCCATATCGCTGACTGAGTCTCTGATCCCTTCTCAATCTGGACTCCATATGCAAAAGCATCACCTCTAGCTGTCACATAAGAAGTACGCACAGCCATGTCATCCACTAACTTCTTCATTCCACCTTTACCAAAGTTGGTAGCACAAGTGGAGATCCTGTCTCAGTCAACCAAATCTTACCATCTTGCCTCCAATATACCAAATTCTTCCTCCTTGCATCCTGAAAAGATTCACAATCCCTGCAATGTTGATGGTCCATACTATCGCACCAAATACATCTTCGATCTCTCCTAGGTGCACTAGGAGCACTTCTAGGTGCAGTAGGAGCACTAGAAGAAGTAGTAGGCGCAGTCGAAGCAAACTGCTCTTTCAACTTTCCCACCAACTCCGCTTTGACTGACTCCAGTGTCAAATCTGTTATGCCTTTGATTATGTCATCAAGAGAGGTAGGCACCGATGGAGCGGATGGTTTTGGAGCAGAAGGTGTAGGCATCGGTCGTGGAACAGGAGGAATAGGTGGAGTGGAAACAGTAGGCACTGGCATAGGCCAAGAAACTGGCTGAGGAGGAGAAGAAATAACAAGGATAGAAGTAGGCCTAGGAGCTGATGATGGTGTAGGTGTCATGGAACCATTCTGTAGGTGAGTCTTCCATATCCTCCTCTTGGTCAAAGTTGAGACTGCATCCTGAGCATCCTGCCAATCCGTTTTAAGACCCATAGACTTCGTGCGATCCTCAAGAAGCTCACCCAACTCTTCCTAAAGAGCAAGATTTGCAGCTTGCAAGAAAAGCTCAACTTTTTCAACATCCAATGCTCTTTGTTCAATAGCATCAAGCTGACTATACCTCTCTTCAAATTCTCGAATCAACTCCGAAGCAGTTAGACCTTTGTTTGGCATGTAGACCCACTCTCGGAATGACCGCCGAGTAGCCATACCAAAGTCCTCAAGGAAGTATTCTTCTTTCAAGGCCTTCTTAAAATCTTGCCAATGTGTATTTTGAATAAAAAGATCAGTCACTTTTGCCCTCAAAGCGGGTGTGACAAGACGAAGGAAGTACTTACTCATAAGTCCAGCTGGAACTCCAAAAAACCCCATCTTGATCTCATATATCTTCAAATATGCTGAAACATTACGGCCGTCAAATAGCTTCTTCTCATTCTCAACTGCTTCAATAGCCTTAGTCGTGCTGTTTGCATTCTCCTGCTCCGAATAGAGTTGCCTTTGCTGAGACAACTGCTGTTGATGCAATTGTTGCTGCTGCTGCATATACAATTGTGTCTGCTGATTTTGGAGCTACATATACATGGACATATTCTGCAAAATCTGCTTTAGATCCTCTGTTGAAGTACTTGATGCAGCAGTCATTGATGGAGCCGAAGTAGACGCAGCTGGAATTGTAGAAGAGACTGAAATAGAGGCTGAAGTATCTCCCATTCTGAAATTTCTGCGACGCTTTCACGTCGGGTTCACCAAAGATGTCGAAGGGTTTATGAAAGCAAAGTCGCGTCTTCAGAAGACCTTGATAAATTTCAGGATAAAAGATCAAACAGATGAATAAGCAAGATGAGGAAATAATGCCAAGACTCTGTTTTATTTCTGCCAATAACAAATATAAGGTTCAAGAAGAAGAAATTCGAATAACCTCTGGGCATAAATCACCAACATGGCAGCGGCTATGGTTCAAAAATAATTATTCTGATTTAAAGCAATAGATCCGATCACTGAAAGACCAAGCTGGTGTACAGCATGGTAATGGAAGTTGTTTTTATCTGACAGATTGTGTTGGGGAAGTGGTAGCTTTTGTCCAAGTCTTTCTTGTTGATGCACTCTTTTAGCAAAAACACAGTTTTGTCCCTGATAGATGCAATATTGCATGTTTTGATTCAATTCATCAATTCTTCTGAGTGCAGTTATGGGAGATAATATTCTCCACATGTATCGCTGCATAGGATGATGTTGATTTGCTTGTGTCAGTCTCTGGACTTAGTAGGAGCAAATAATCATGCATTATTGATGGCTAGAGGTTGCATGGCTTTTATGAATGCTTTTCTGTATGCTCTGAATTCTCTGTGTACAGTTCGATTTCTAGATGCTATGGCGCGCGGGAGGCAATTCCACAATCGTTATTGCATGATTTATGAATGCTCTCGATTCTGTATGTGCAACAGTGATTGCTCCTAGAGAATCAAAACCCTGATCTCAGTATAAAATCGCGCAGCCTGGACAACCTGCACAATCAATGCAGTAGGATGAAATCGAGGAGATGATTTGATCTCTTTAGAGCGAGTGATTGCTGATAGATCCCTGCACAAATTTTCTTATGTCTTTGGCAGCTCTAGAGGAGGGATAGACCTTGCGGACCGACTGCTTCTCGTTACACAGACTGCAGCTCCACTTGTTACTGGACTTCTTCTCCTGCTTAACCTGCATCATTTGGCATCTGTAGCATTGCAGTGCAAGAAATTGGAGCATCTTCTCTCTCTCTCTTTCTCTCTCTCTCTCTCTCTCTCTCTCTCTCTCTCGTATTCAAAACTGACGCAATGGCGCTCTTTTTGATCTGCCTCAGTCATAAAATCATGGAATTGTCCTGCGCAAGTCACGAAAGCGGCCATTGACTGGCGTATGTCCAATAACTCTGAACTTTAATCACACACAAGAAAACCTTCACTGAAGACCCCGTTATCTTTCACCGTCCTCTCCTCCTTGTGCTTACTCGGGATACAGCGCCTTCTTCTCGTTGTGCTCACTCAATCGCAGAATGAGTCATGATTCTGCATCGCTTCTGCTGCCCACATAGCACAATGATTCAGCCGACTATCTCTCCTCTTGATGCGTCAGTTGTTGTTCAGTTTCGATAGATATGCACCATGGATCGACTCCTACAGTTGCATCCATCTCTAAATTATCAGCAACAATGTGAGAAAGATTTTACTACACGGGGTGATGGATATGGTCATTGTTGACACAAAGGTCCTGTTGCTACGGTATCTGTCGCTCTAGGCTGCACACCTTTCAGACCAACACCCTAGCCTCCTCGAGGTGTATCAGAATACGAACTAGGATCCATGAAGTTTCGCTCCTCAGTATCAGATGAGAATCTCGTTTTCATTCCCTTGCCCCCTCATTCAATCCTTCTTCCAACGGATAAAAGCAGGTTCCCTCAAAAAGCTTTGTCTGGAAATAGCCCTCTATGCCGGCACTCAGAAAAGCGACCTCTTTTTCTTTTTCCAGAAAAGCGGCCCCAATCATGGCCTCCTTGAGTTTGAAATTCCAAGCATGAAATCTCTTCATCTTCCTCACCACTGATATCCATGTCACTATCACTATTCTCAAGATTCAAGAAATCAAGAGAGTCTGAATTCGTCTCCTTCTGTGAAGCCTCATAATCACTTTCTAGATTCTACTGAATAGATACCTTTCTTCTTGCAAGGTTGAGCTTTTGTACGTTATTACAACTCACAGATTTAGAAGCCCCCTTGCACTTACCAATTATGGTTGAACTTGAGCTGGCTGTAATCGATTTCCCAATCATCTTTTCTCAAAAGCCATCCATCTTTAGGTGCCAATCTCAGCTGTCATGACTCCAGTTTGGACTTGAACACGAGCAACACAAAAGTCGGCAGCAACCAAGACTCTATAGATTGAGTAAAATGCTTCAAGCACAGGTGTCAAACCAGTGATAGAGGTAGACCCATTTGTGGGTAAAAGTAGTCTACCATTTTGACTCCCCAACCTTTAGCTCCATGTGTGTCACTTCCTAACACCATGATTTTAAAATAAAAAATCTGTCTCGTCCACCTTCAAGTGGGTTTCATCACAAGGACCTTAATCTCTTGCCATTCTTCACAAACATATCCACCACTATGCTTCCAAACTTCTCCCCACTATACTCATACGCAGAAAATAAATGTAAACACAACAACTAAGTATGTACAAAGTATCAAATCACACACACAACTTTTGGGTGGTTTTCACACCTCGAATGCGCAGCAATACGACAACAATGGCCATTTTTTGTGTTTTTTAGGGATTAGGGTTTCCCCTTCCCCTTAAGACCATTCATACTCAGCTCCCCTTATCATCTCTATCGTAATGAGGATTCACATGCATACACTCTCTGTTGCGGGTAAAGGCGCCTCTACCTAGCTGCTCGTGTATTACTACACTACCAATACCTGCACCTGCACACTGCAGGCGGTAGGTATCCATCACCATCACTTTATTCTTAATTCTTTTAGTGACAAATGAATAAAGAGAAGGCCAGTCACACATTGTCTGTGTCTCTCTCTCTCTTGCTCTTGCTCTTCCATGCAAGCTTTCATCCTTCTCACCTTTCAACTGGTATCAGAGCATGGTTGCTTGAGCATTTGAACTTGGTCAATGACTCCTTCAGCATTCATTTGAATCCTTACACCATTGGTTCTCACTCTCGGGAGCCATATCCGACTCCTTCAAGCTCCGATCACTCCTTGGCTTTCCAAGCACATACACGGCCCATTTGGGCACCCTCAGGGCATTCCTTCAGTGGTATTGAAGCATTCTTTTGAGTGTTTATTTTAGTTTGTAGGGTACAACAAGAAGGGGCAGTCATAGCTCCAAGCATTGGAGCTCCCCCATTTCATATCTTGGCTCTTGCATGATTAGGCTTGACAAGGCTTTGTGTAGGCCTTCTTTAGGCCCTACTTGAGTCCCCCCTTCCACCCCATTAATGCCACGTGAACCAACAGCATACCCAGCAACATTAGCCCTATTTGGGCCATCTTGAAGACTTGTAAAAATTCATTTTTTCACTTCAGCCCTCCCTTGGCAATCATTGGCAGCTTGAAAACACTTCATTTGGCACTTGGGAACACCCCCCATAATGCTCGACATTGGTGGTTATCATTGGCATTGATTTGTGGACTGATTTACCTCAATCCAAGACTGTTTTCCATAGTCCACAAGTAGCCACAAATAGTGTTACATTAGCACTTTATGTTTATGATTGGTTGGCATTGACATTTGATGCTCGGTTGGTCCCGAATGGTCTCGGAATGTTAGGGGAATGTATGCCTATTGACTGACCATCATTTGGAGTTGATTTAGTGGCCTAAAATACCCAGTTTTACACAATAAATCATTGGTGTACACTCCAAGGCTGAAGCTTATTTAGTCACTTAATTCTTGGCCTATTGGTCACATGGGTGCTTCTTGGGTGTTTCATATGACTATTGGGATGAAAATGAAGGTTGGCAAATGCTTTGGATGGTTTCAGAATGTATTTTGAGCCTTTTTTGAGCTCCATATTGGTTGGCTTTTACTTGACATTGGTCTACACTGGCATGCTTTGTGACAGAGGTTATGCCTATGGTCTATATATGACCCGTTGGTACATGCTTGATGCTTATGTTGCCTACACATGCTAGTTACATTGTTTGGACTTGAATGCTACTGGAGCTTCATGTTGGCTTGACTTTGGATATTTTGGAGCATATTTTGGTCTTGCTTTGGCTCGTTAGAGATTGATTGGGATTGTCTTCATGACATTGGATGCTATCATTGGATACTTGACCGCTCATATGATCTGGATGTCTTACTGATGTATGATCTTGGATACTCCATCACTAGTGCTCTTATATTCTTTGTTTGAGCTTATTTTCTTGACACTTATGGCTTTTGTGCCAGTGGGAATGTCTTTGTATGCTTATCAGACATTGACCAATGCGGGTTATGCATATTGAGCTTTTGGATCTTTGAGACCGGGATCTCTTGGTGGATGATGTATGGTTGATATGCCTTGCTCTGTGTAGATTCAACTTTGTATTCACTGAGCAAACACTGGTCTTGGCAGTGGTATGCACATTTTTCCCTGTTGATTGGGGGGTGTACTAACTTTACTCACGCTCTTTGTCTAACATGCTTGTTGTTACACCTATATATATCATCTCTCACTTGACTTGGGTCTCACCTATATATACTAGCTCTACATCAATAAGAATCATTCTTTGGGAGCATGTCTTGTGTATCTCTCTCGTACTCTCTCTCTCTCTCTCTCAACATGGTATTAGAGCTATGGATGCATAGCAACAACAAGGAATATAAGTTGTTTCATTGTTTATACTTGATTGAATTCTTTGCACAAGTGATGATTTGATACATGAACTTGTTCAAATTAGAAGTATTAGTTAAATTTGTCTTTAAAACCGCTTGTCAATCCTATCAAAACCATCGTGTTGTGCTCTCGTCGTGCTCTCGAATCCTATCAAAACTGTCGTGTCAATCCTATTAATTTGCGTAACTCTCGTCGTGCTCTCGAATCCTGTCAAAACCGCTTGTCAATCGGAGTTCTGGATCAAAAGTTATGACAGTTCAGGATTCAAGACAACAATTCTGCTCGAATCTGCGATTCTTTATTTAAAATTATAATTCTAATTACAGCTCATTAATCCCCAATTACAGTTTGTTAATCACTCGTCTTCGTTAATGATGTTGATTACGACAAGCAAACATCTTGCTATTTTTAGCGATGTTTTATTATCGTTCATATTCTTTGCTCCACCGAAATAGCACTTTTCTTATTTGCGTCATCTTGTCTTGCACGTTACGCCTCTCTATTTCGGGCTTTCTTTTTAGTCACTCAATACTTTGCGTCGTTTTTACGTACATCTCCCTATTTTGATTGTCATGCGTCTCAACTACGCTCGTCTTGATCATGGTTTGCAGATTCTACGATCTCATCTTATTTGTTTTCCCTCAACATACAGGCATGACCAATTGCGTAATTGTTAACGGATATCCGTTTGGCCAACGTTCGGTTCCCTTCTTCCAAGGACAAGGATTTCCTGGGTGGAAAGCAAAGATGATGCTAATTCTTGAAGGTGACGAATTATTTGATATTGTTTTGGGCGACCTGTCTTGCCCAGTTCAACCTATTGATGTGATGAATAACAATTCTGTGATTACTGATGGTCCATTATTTGAATAATGGAAAATTGATCATATTGATTGGATTCGTCGTGACAACGCGGCTCGTCGTTATATATTGTCTGCACTTCCTGACTCACTTATATCGAATGTCTTTCATCTAGAAACCTCTCATGCTGTTTGGGAGTATCTTATCTCAACGTTTGAGAAATCGGTCACCGAAATTTTATATCTCCAAACTTGTTTGAAGAATCTTCAATATAAGGTTGGTACTTCTATGCACTCTCATATCGAGGCTTTTAAAGACATTATCAATTAGCTTGGTGCTGCCGGCGCTCCTGTTGCTAAAAATCAGATTGTTACTCAACTTCTTCATACCATTAAAGATCCTTTATATGACAATATCATCACTATTTTGTCTAACAAGGATGATATCCACTTTGACAAAGCATGTATATCTCTTATTGAATATTCTCAATGTCATGAGCATCATTTGGAAAAATCTGATGCTATTTTGGTCACTCGCAAACTAAGGGATTTTGATGCTGCTTTTTTTGCTCGCAAGCGTCCCGCTTCACGTTTTCAGCAGGGTGGACACCCTAATCAAGATAGTAAATCTTCTCGTCTTGCTTATCCTAACAAACATTGTTCTTATTGTGATAAGAAAGGCCATGTGGCTTTCGATTGCTGGGCACATCAATATGATGAGGAGCATGGAGTTACTACAAAGCAACCTCGCTCGTCCAAAAGTTTTCCTCCTTGTGATTATTGTGCACATACAGATCATCCATCTCATCGTTGTTATAAACGCAGATATGATGAAGAATTTTCTCGAGCTTATATTGTTCAACAAACTACAACTGATGATGATCATACTCATCAGGAGCTCAATTTCGTCCATCATGATATCTCTCCAGAAAATATACTTCATGTTCATGATGGTTCTCTATTCATCGTTGATTCAGGTGCCACTGGAAACATGACATACCAATCGTAGTGGCTTCACAATTATCATTCTCTTCCTGTCAAGAAGTTTGTTTACCTTGCGGATGATACGACTTGTCAAGTCAAAGGAGTGGGTGATTTATATCTTGGGACTATTTCATCCACTAGAATATTAAGAGGAGTTCTTCATGTTCCAGATTTGGAAAGAAATCTTCTTTTTGTTGCTCGTCTAGTTGATCTTGGTTTGTTTGTTGGCTTTGATCATAATCAATGTCGTGTAGAGAAAGACGGGCATACTATAGCAGATTGCAAATTGCAAATTATGGCATCAACAATTTGCACATCCGATTTTGCCAAAATTCTTGATCTTCATCGTCATGGTCTTGTGCAAGGTATGGAACTTAAATCTCATCCACATATGGGAATATGTGAGTACTGTGCACTTGAAAAACACCATCGTTCGTCTTTCCATTCTACTTCATCACATTCCTGTGCTCTCTTGGATTTGGTTCATACCGATATTTGCGGTCCTTTTCCTGCCTCAAAGTCTCAATATCGATATTTTATAACTTTCATTGATGATTTCTTACGGTACACACATGTCTATCTTCTTCAACATAAGTTTGAGGCTTTATCTATATTTAAACAATACAAGATAAGTGTGGAGCTTCAAACAGGATTCTCTATAAAGACGCTTCGCAGTGACAATGGCGGTGAATATGTATCCAATCTATTTGATGACTTCTGTAAGGATCAAGGTATTCATCATGAGTTTATAGTTCCTTATTCTCCTCAGCAAAATGGTGTTGTTGAGCGCAAAAATCGCACTATTCTTAATGCTATATGTTGCATGCTTATACACTCTGGTTTGTCTCGAAAGTTTTGGACTGAAGCACTTCTAACAGCCGTTTTTATTCAAAATCATCTTCCAACTACTGCACCTGCTCATAAAATTCCTATAATAATCTGGACAGGGAAGACACCTTCAGTCTCTCACTTTCGCATATTTGGCTGTATTGCTTATATTCATGTGCCCAAGGACACTCGACATAAGTTGGATCCTCTAGGTTTGAAGGTTATTTTTCTTGGTTATTCAGATCATTCCAAAGGTTACAAATTTTATGATCCTTCTACTCAAAAGGTTATCATTAGTCGTGATGCTATATTTGATGAGAAGACAATGGGTGGCACATGGTCATCAGATGTTTCAGATGATACACAGTCTTTGCTTAGTGCATTTCCTTACTTGCTTTGTGATTCTATTGTTCATATGATTTTGGCTTTTGCAACACTATTTGATCTAGAAATTCACCAAATGGATGTTAAAACGGCTTTTCTCAATGGAGATCTTGAAGAAGAAATCTATATGGAGCAACCTGAAGGTTTTATGATTGCAGGAAAGAAGCATCTTGTATGCCAGCTTCATCATGCATTACATGGATTAAAGCAAGCCTCTCATGCTTGGTATATTAAGATTGATCAGTTCCTCACATCTAAAGGTTTTGTTGCATGTTTTGCTGACCCAAATCTTTACATCAAAAGGGAGGATGAATATTTTATTATTCTTGCTCTATATGTTGATGATACTATTCTTGTGTCAAATAATATTGCTTTCTTGGATGCTATGAAGAAGCTTTTATCGACTGCATTTGAAATGGTGAATCTTGGTGAGATACATTCTTGTTTGGGTATTCAAGTTCAACGACACCGACAACAAGGCATTCTTCTTCTTCGCCAGACAAAGTTTATTAATGATATTGTCAAGAAGTTTGGGTTGACAAATGCGCACTCTGCCAGCACTCCCATTCTTTCAAGCTCTACCAAGGGTACATCTACAACACGCAATGAAGAATTAGCCATTCATTAACCTTTTTCTAATCTTGTTGGTTGTCTTCAATTTATTGGTTTAAACACAAGACTAGATATTTTATTTACGGCTAACTTTTTGGGACAGTATCTTTCTTCCCCTTCCACTATTCATTGGAGTGCTGCAAAACATATTCTTAAGTACCTCAAGAGTACTAACGAATTTGGCCTTATTTATCGTTATCGAGAGGATTCTTCTTTATCTTCTTCAACTTCTCTTGACCTTATTGGATATACAGATGTTAATTAAGCATGTTCACACTTATCCATGCGATCTACAAGTGGGAATTGTTTCTTTGTAAATGGATGTTTGGTTTCTTGGTCCAGCAAGAAACAACAATGTGTTGCGGTTTCTACAACTGAGGCCCAATATGTTGCTGCATCATTAGCAGCTCGCGAGCTAGTTTGGCTTCGACAACTACTTGCAGATTTGGGACATCCTTCATCATCTAGTACATCTCTTCAATGTGATAACCAAAGTGCTATTAGTCTTACCAAAGACTATATACAATATAGTAAATCAAAGCATATTGCTATTCATTATCATTATGTTCGACATGAAGTCAAGAAAGGTTCCATTATGGTGGAGCATTGTCCCAGTGATCAAATGGTTGCAGACATCTTCACAAAAGCTCTTAGTGAAGCTCGCTTTAGTTTATTAAGACATGCACTTGGTATTGTTCCAAGTTCTTGTCTCACTGATTGAGGCATGTATGATTTTTGTATCGTAGGTATGTATAGGCGCTCAGGTTTTTTCCTTGTTCTCCCCAAGGGTTTTTTCACTCGCGGCCAGAGACCTTTGTTTGAATGGGGATGTTACAACTATATATATCATCTCTCACTTGACTTGGGTCTCACCTATATATACTAGCTCTACATCAATATGAATCATTCTTTGGGAGCATATCTTGTGTATCTCTCTCGTACTCTCTCTCTCTCTCAACACTTGGGTGTTGGCTCATGTCAATTTGACTGTTACATGGTTGTTGATGCTCGCTTGATGCTGATTTTACATTGATAGTTAGTAGTTGACTTGGAATATTGTTTTTTGCCTACTGTCAGCTCTCATTGTACACTATTGCAAATTATTACAACAAGCATATATCTTCAGACCATGATATATTTTTCATACTGAATAATCCTGGTTCGATGTACTTTTGATTATACTTGGTAGGTAGCATCATTAAATACTCGTTTCTTGCCATTTTGCTTTGGTTTTGGTGGTTTTTTGTCATTTTTTGTTGTTTACATCTAGCAGTTTTGATCTATCTACACTGTTTTAACTTGAAGTATCTTTTTCCACTGACATTGCTATCTTCAACATCGCTAAGCTTGATGATACAAATTATGCCTATTGTAAGAGCAAAGTTTAGCAGGTGTTTGTGTATAAATTATAGATAAAGCGACTAAGGTTGAGTGGAGAGCAGCTTGAAATAATAACTAATGACAAATGGATGGAGCTTGATGAGTTATGCAAGTCCACTCTCATCTTGTCTACTTCACGTAATCTTAGCACTTGACATATAAAAACAGTCTCAAACAAACAAGTTTCTTTTTAACAGGTTATCATGTTTATCTTTGGAATACATCCATAAATTCTAGCTCGCAGGCTAATCCATAATCCGCCCGAAGGCTATTCATAATCCGCCCGAAGGCTATCCAGCAATCCATAGGGATTACTAATCCAAGATTTCGCTCGTAGACTAGTATGCGGGCCTCGAGATCCAATCCCGAGTCACATTGTCTTCTTGTGCAGGGCCCGAAAGGCGAGGGATTTATGGCCAGATCCCCCTCCTAGCACCCAAGCATTCTCTAGCTCCAAGTAGCGCTCAACGGAGAGACCTCACGCGGCGGGTAGGGTCCACATTCCCGGCGCGCGGCTAACAACCCCCTTGGTTAGGGTCAGGCAGACAGTCGGGGGTAACTGAAGCTACCTCTCCCTTCAGGGCTTCAACCTGAAGCATTAAATATCTTTCCATCCTTTAATTCCTTGAGCAAACAATGTAAACAGTGCTCCTAAACTGTTACAAGCACAATCAATTCCAGTGGTCGTCTATTTCGCCAACTGCTAAGGAGTGAATCCTTCTCTCCGAATGCATCCAACATTCTATCCGGGATCAATTGCGACTGGGAAAGATCCCCAAGGGTTTGTTTGTTCACCCTTTTGTCCTTGGTTTAGGGCCATACCGTGTTAACCCAACTTAACCAATATCTTAGGTTTCGCACCCACCTGGTAGGCCACGATTAATGCAAATCTCCACTACTCCTTACCTTTGTTTTATAGCTCTTTATGTGAAGACTATGGGTATCCTTACGCCTATAGGATAGATTTGCATTTGCAACCTACATACAAGGAGCCTTGGAGTGTGACATGTGGTGTAAAAAATGTGAACGTACGGAGACTTGGAGACCGGCACGTGCCTCCCATCTCCAGCTTTGCTTAATATTGGTAAAAGATAAAAGATGCTTGTGCCGCGCAACTCATATATAACTCACTCATTGGTCAACAACTACACATGGTTGTGCCATGATGCATGTAGGTGCCTATATATTAATGGATTTATGCATGTGTGTATCTCTTGATGTTGAGAAAAGGAGGCTGGTTAGAGGGGTGCTGCACTGCTGAATGCATTAGTTATATTCTACTAAGTTAAAATGAAATGTTAAAATATTTACATTCATTTCCAGTTTTCACTTAAGCTTTTATACTTGGAAGTATATAATACTCTCGAATGTACGTAAGACTCATGCTCCCGAGAGTAACTGTCTCGAGTATGTTCCATGACCACCATTGCGGTATAAAAATTTAACAATCGGAATTGTAGCACCGAAAAGGATAGATAAATTACACTGCTTATTGGAAACATGTTAGATACGGCCCAGGCAGCAGTCATCTCGAGGCCGAGGCCCAACCGAGCAGTAAACAGCGCGTAGAATGGTGGTTTGAATCGATCCCTCGAGAGGTTGATAGGGCAAAACCATCATTGTATTTCGGGCTCCGGGACAGAAAGCGCGAGCGAGAGAGAGTGGCGGAGGGGAGAAGGTCAGGGTCTGCTGGGCACTGGAGGGGGTTGTGATAGGGCCTGGACTAAGTCGGCCCAATTACGAGAGGAGGTGCCAGGTATCTTCAAGTCTACAGCCTGTTGCGCTGCCTTTTTCCAGGTGGCAGCCGAGGCCTTGAGGTGGCCGGACTGGGCCATGAGCGCCCTCACCTTGGCCTCCACCTGCTCTCTGCGGATCAGCCCGTCTGCGCCCGCCTCGAAGTCCAGGCCCACTCCCCAGGCGTCCACGCAGCACCGGTTGTTCAGCATCTGGTCTGCGAAGTAGGGCCAGCCCAGCATGGGCACACCCGCGGAGAGGCTCTCCAGGGTGGAGTTCCAGCCGCAGTGCGTGAGGAAACCGCCCACGGCTCGGTGTGTGAGGACTTGCATCTGCGGGGCCCACGGCACGAAGCACGCCTGCCCCTTCATCCTTTCGAGATAGCCCTCCGGGAAGATGGCACCCTCGCCGTGCATCAGGTCGGCCCGGATGACCCACAGCAGAGGCCGCCCGCTCGCCTCTAGCCCCAACGCCAGCTCGGCGAACTGCTGAGCCGTGAGGACCGCGATGCTGCCGAAGGACACATACAGCACCGACTCGTCCTCCTGCGCATCCAGCCACCCCACGCACGCCTCTTCCTCCGGCCACAGCGCCGCCGTCGGGTAGGCCCGATCCACGTGGCCCTCGAAGAAGGACGCCGGTAGCACTGGGCCCACTGTCCACGTGTCAGCGCGCTCCTTGGCCCGCAGCGCCGCCATGGAGGCTGCCTTAAGGGCATCGAATGTGTTGATGGCCACCCACGTGGCCTCGTGGATGCGGCGGCACGGCTGCAGGAACACGTCGAACATGAAGTCCTCGTCGTCGAACGGTTGCAGGAACGTGTTGAGCTCGTGCAGCCGCAGCGCTGGCACGCCTGGGATCCAGTCGATTAGCCGCGAGTTCGAATTTCGATACGCTTCTGCAAACATATTTGCATACCATCAGAACACTAATGCAGTGTAGATGAACACTGATTCTCCAGCCATTTCCATCGGTACAAGCGGTAGTGTATATCCATATACATCGCTCATAGAATAGGCACATGGCCTACTGAGGTGATGAGTTGCCATGGTTTCCTAAACTTATCATGGTGAATCAAAAAGCTCAATAGGCGCACATGATCAACCTGCAAAGGAGTGCAATTGCTGGAGAGTAGATGACTTGGAAATTGCTTTAGTAAAAAGCAACTAATCAAATCGTATCGCGTGTCCAGTCATTGCTAGCTACCATAGTAAGTGGGGTTAACAGACTGCTAACCGAGGAGAATTCAATTAACTGGGATACTACAAAATATTCCATGACACATCAGTTAGGTTAATGGATACTACGTTACATAGTATCGCAAGCCATAAATTGCGGACATATTGTAAAGCCTCTGCATCAGTCTATTTGACATACCATATTATCTGTACAATGGAGTACATATGAAGCGGCACATGACATCGTCAGTTAGCATTCATTTTGTGGACATTCTATACTCATCCGTATGACACATCATATTGCGAACAAATTACACACTGTGCATCAGAATAAAATCTAATTTCTACCTTCAGCAGGCCTGCAGCCTTGTTTGACAGCCATCATCGACGCCAGAGTCCCCGCCGAGGCAGTCCAAAACGCCATCCTCCTGAGCTGGAGCTTGTTCGCCACATCCTGTGTGAAATACAGATATAGGTCGGATATCATTAGAGTAAGTGGAACCGCATCTGCATCACTGTGATCCGTTTTGTCCTGATCCACGCGCAGAAGCCCCTCTACCAGCTGCTCCAATGCAGGCCGGAGGCTGAAGAAGGACTTGCAGACCTCCACCAACGTGTCCTGCCCGCTCGTGCTCCCGCTCTCTCTATCGTCCCTTATCTCTGCGAAGCGTATGTCGAGGCCTTGCGCTTGCAGCCGAGCCTGCATGGGCTTGAGTATGGAGTGGTTGTGCTGCGTGTTCACGAAGGTAATCGTGAACCCCTCCGAAGCTAGCTTGACGGAGAGGTGCATCATGGGGCCGATGTGGCCCTGCGCAGGGAAGGGTATCACCATGGCATGAGGCCGTGCAGGTGACTTATTACATTGAACCTTGCAGATGAGATCGGCCTCGGCGCCCATAGTGGACTTTAACAGACCGATGATGCCTTCTGCAGAATATGGTGTAGAAGCTGCAGCACCGTGCTACCGATATGAGATGATCAAAGGAAGAGTATGGTTGCCACTGAAGGTATAAACCGATGAAATAATAAATTAAAATTGTTCATTTTTGAAGGGCTAGTCCATATTTTCTCGTGAAGGTTTATTTTCGAAGGGCTAGTCCATATTTTCTCGTGAAGGTTTATTTTTGAAGGGCTAGACTATATTTTCTCCTCCACGTCTCTCTATGATCTTGCCCTTCCAATTGAAGGTCACTTTTTAAAATATGGTCTTCCAATGATGTGTGCAATAAATATTACGTTTTAAGATCTAAACTTTGTGTAAGGAAGCTTTTTAATCAAAATCACATAACAACAATAAAATGTTAATTTGTGTGTAAGATAACTTTTTCATTCAATTTATACTATACATATTTGATTTAGTCAACATTATTATGAATCATTAATATAACCTTTACTACCTAGCTTGGATGAATTTCAAGTTATCCCGAGTAGAGTAGATTGCATCCCAATCTACCTCTCTTGGATCTCGTGTACCATTGTAAGAAAGAAACATAAGCTTGTTAACATTCTTTGAGCTCAATTGATTGCGCTCATTTGACATGGCATGGTTCATCTTGGAGAATCCCCTTTCACAATTGATTGTGCTTGCCTTAGTAACTAAGTATTGGGCAATTAGATTAATAAATTTATTTATAATACAATAGACTAAAATTTAAGGGGGAAAAGTGCCCTTGGAACACAATGCTTTTTTTTTTTGCCATTTTTAGTTTGCCTTTCAAATGCATTGCTTCCAATATTTTGGAATTCTCCATCATGTTAATAATGGCCCAGAAGCTTGAAGGCAGTGTTCAAGAAAAGGCGGTTCGCTTCATCCTAAGGTCGATTCATTTTAGGAGAAAACTTGTTCGATTACATGTGGGCAAGAAGTGCTTACCTGTAAAAAAAATATAGGCGAAAAGGACTTCAACCATTTCACGTTTATTTATAATACAATAGACTAAAATTTAAGGGGAAAAAGTGCCCTTCGAACACAATACTTTTTTTCTTGGCCATTTTTAGTTTGCCTTTCAAATGCATTGCTTCCAATATTTTGGAATTCTCCATCATGTCAATAATGGTCCAGAAGCTTGAAGGCAGTGTTCAGGAAAAGGCGGTTCGCTTCATCCTAAGGTCAATTCATTTTAGGAGAAAACTTGTTCGATTACACGTGGGCAAGAAGTGCTTACTTGTAAAAAAATATAGGTGATAAGGACTTCAACCATTTCACGTTCATCATCTAAGGAGAATATCCTTCTCAACATTAATATAGAAGGAATTTTCCCTTTTAGAATGATATGGAAAAGGATTTTAAATAATAAATACAGTATATATAATACTTTAAAATTTATAAGATGTAAAATTTAAATATGAAATAAGGCTTAAGGCTTAAGTCTTCGACCATTTTAGCATTTGGTAGCCTTTGAGTTTTAGTCTTGAGAGCTTGAACCTAAGTCTTAAACTTTAAAGGTTGGAGTCTAGCCTTGAAGTTTGAGCATTTTAGATTTAATTATAGCTTTAATTATAATTAAATCTTACTGCACTCAACTGGCAGCAACCAATTAACCAAATGGAAGAGAGAGAGAGAGAGAGAGAGCTCTTATAATCGTGAACTGCTCAGCAGTGAACACTCAGTTGTCACACTTTCATGCTCATGCAACATTGTTGCTTCTTGAATCTTCAAACTTCCACTAAGCTTTTGTGCCTAAACTTGAGCCTTGGGCCTATAGGCTGCCTAAAACCTATCGCTGCTTGCCTTCCTGCTCAGTGTTGTGACTGGGCTCGGGGCTGTGGGGGGGATGAGAGAGAGAGGGAGAGAGAGAGCCCTTGCGGCTCAAGGCACCTTAAGGGCTAATTGGCAATTGCTAAAACCTTCAAGCAGTAAAGAATTGAACTGTTGAATAGAGAGAGAGAGAGAGAGAGAGACGTTTGTAACTTTGCTTGTCAAGGCCTTGCACAAAGGCTAACTTCATTGAGTAAGTTGTTGGACAATGGATTTTGGAACCTGGCCTATGGGCGGCCTAGTGTGCTGAGCCTCTAAGGGCTTGAGTAGAGAGACTCGAGAGAGAGCCAGGTGGCTTAGCGTGGGGCTTGATCAGGGCACTAGTCCTGAGACCGCGAGCACAAAGAGAGAGAGAGAGAGAGAGAGATTTGAGAAAGAATCTCAGAATTCATTGGCTATTCGGAGTCACGATCGTTAGCGATGGGTGGATTGGCGTGCCACACGTGGACCCTAAAGGTTGAGGGCCTAGGCCCTGAGCACAGAGAGAGAAAGAGAGAGAGAGAGAGAGAGAGAGAGAGAGAGATTTGTCTGCCGCCTAGGGGGTCAAGGCCTTTGTGACATTGTGTATCATTCATTCATTCATGAGAGAAAGAGAGAGAGAGAGTTAAAACTTAAAAATGGTCTGAAAAAGTTGAAGGTGCCTTATTACTTGGGCCTGAATCAGCCCTCTAACTTCCATGTCTCATTGCTCAATGTTCTTCCTAAAATCGCGATTCGCAAGTAGCAAAACAAGTAAGCACCATCTTGATTCTTTATTGTTCAATTTTCATTTTGCATTAAGTTTTAAAGTTTAAATTTTAGTCTATTAAGTTTTGCTATTACCAATGTAATTTCTAATTAAATATTGACATAATTCAATAAAGCAAAAGCATGCGAATTCTTTTCTTTTAAGATTGGTTATTTTAATAACTCATTATATCTTTACGTTGAACATAAATGTAATTGCTAAACAAAATTTACCATTTTCAATTTTTCCTGAGATGATAAATTTGTTGCAAGATTGTCATGCACCATATACTACTAGTCTCTATAATGATGATAAGGCATGTGCTGAAATGATCTATTGCATGGTATCACATCTTATGAAAACCACAATAAAGAAGGTTTATGCTAGTCCATGGTTTGGTGTTTTAATTGATGAGTCCAACGATATCTCTTCACATGGACATATGGTTATTTATTTATCATATCTTGAGGGACATTGCATTCCTAAGACAAGTTTCTATGGCATTATACATGTGCATGATGGTACTGTAAAATCTTTTTTTGAAGCTATTATTAGTGAGCTAAAGAAATGTAAGCTAGACTTGTCTAGATTTGTTGCTTTTGGCTCCGATGGATGTTCCACAATGGTAGGAAAGGATAACGGTGTTCAAGCCTTAATATTGAAAAAACATGTTAATCCATTTCTAACTTCAATTCATTGTGTTGCACATCGTAGTGCCCTTGTAATATCAAGTATAGCAAAAGAGATGCCGCATTGTAAAAAGCTAGAAAAGCTTATTAATACCATAGCTTCTTATTTTAATGTTAGCACAAAGAGATTAGAAGGGTTGCAAGCTATGCAACAAGATTTGGCATATCCCATTCTTCGACTTGAGCATACTTTTTATGTGAGATGGTTAAGTAGATATAGAGCTATTAGTAGAGTATGCAAGTCTTTAGATGTCATACTTAAGATCACAAAAAAAGAGACATTGCATATTTATGAAGAATTGACTGAATTTGAGTGCATTTATTGCTTACATTTCTTAGCTGACATTTTAAGAGGTTTAACAACATTAAGCCAAATGTTTCAAAAAGACTTTGTAGATGTCACAATTATAGATAGTCTTGTGAAGAATGGACACTACAAGGATTTAAGCCTACAGGGACAGCAGGTAGCGACGCGGGTACCGGCGTCAATAGCGACGCTCCACAGGGAAAAAAATAGGCCGAAACCGAGCGCGGGTTTATTTTGCATTTTTGCGTCTTGTGTTTTGAGAGCAAGAGCGAGAGAGAGAGAGAGAGAGAGAGAGAGAGAGAGAGAGAGAGAGAGAGAGAGAGAGAGAGAGAGAGAGAGAGAGAGAGAGAGAGAGCGACCGTCGTGACAGAGGGACAGGAAGAAGGCTTGCCACCGCCGCCGCTGTTGTTCCCAAAGGAGAGGAGGAGCCTTTATCGCGAAAAGGAGCCGCCCCACAGTTACCATATCTCATCGGTGAGTCTCCCTCTCTCCTTCTTTTGCTTGTTTAGGAGAGGAAATGAGAGAGAAAGAGAGGGAGAGGGAGAGGGAGGGGAGGAAATGAGAGAGGGAGAGAAAGAGAAAGAGAGGGAGAGGGAGAGGGAGAGGGAGGGAGAGTGCATTCTCTCTCTCCCTCTCCTTTTTGCTTTTGGAGAGTGTTAGGATATATTGTGAGAGGGAGAGGAAATGAGAGAGAAAGAGAGGGAGAGGGAGAGAAAGGGGGAGGAAATGAGAGAGGGAGAGAAAGAGAAAGAGATGTATACTCAAATGGATAGCTTTCTACAAAATGTATGTCTACTAAAATGGATAGCTTTTGTCTACTCAAGATGTAGTCCACCTGTGTGTGTATATATTGGAACAATAACATATCCATGATTATGGAAATGTTATGCACTTTTCTTTTTTTAGGGGTACCATTACATCAATGACTCCTTAAGAGGGCTAAAAATTGGTCATACACTTTATAAAGTCTAATTAGGAGATTTAAGATGCACGATAATGGACTTAGCGATAATGGTATGCAATGTGCTTTACCATGGGCCACGTACATTGGTGACTCTTTAAGATGGCTTAAAATTGTTCATACCCTTCATAATGTCCAAGTAGGGGATCTAATTGTGATATGCATAATTCCTAGTTTCTGTATTAACTTTATAGGCATAACAAATTAGTAATCATGCCAACTAGTCAACGAAAGGACTAAAAGAAAATGATCCCTAGCTAATGGTCATTATGGTACTTCATCAAAATGAACCCAAAAGTGTTGTCATAGAAGAAGAATCCCTTAAATTGAGCATAGGATATTTTCTTCAAAGGACTATGAGTATAATTGATTGGAACAAATTTTATAACTATGGTACACACACACACACCCCCACACAGGCACAAACATTTTTACTATTTGATATTGTCTTTGACATGGTAACCTTGTATTACATTGTTGCATTTGATATCTTCCAATCATTACAATAAAAGTTGATAAATTGGCATTAATTTTTATACATGGACCTAGGACAAAAAAACCACATTACTAAGATGCCTTTTGTTGAGATTGGTTTATTATTAGACTAAGAGATCCTCAATGATACTCATAAATTTTATATACCATCAATGTTGATGTTGTGCTAGAAAGAATATATGAATATATGGGTAAGTGTACATAAGCATATAGAATTTACTTGACATCTTGATATCCCATAACTAGGGTGTACGCTGACACATATTGCTACTTCATGATATTACTTCACACACACATACGCACACGCACACGCACATGCACACACACACACATACACACATGCATGATTAATGCATATCATGATATATATATAACATTTAAGAGATGAGTATGAATGTTCCTTATTGTATTTCTCTTTAATTGATGATTATTTTCTTTAGTTTATTTTATGGCCTCAATAGACCATAATAGAAACACAGAAACACTAGTTTTGCCTAAAATATTCCTACTACTGCATATAACTTCTTGAATTGATTTACATACATATTGATCATTAATTCTTTAGGACTAATATGCAAACATAAGATATACATCATAATCATTTACAAAGCACTGCTCACCTAAAAATTATGAATCAAAATACTCTCAGCACAATCGTTCTTGAACAAATAACTTATTATAGATAGGACTAGTTTCTAGGAAACAAGAACAAAGTAGTAGAATCAAGCATCATTGACCCTATACGGGCACTACCCCAAAGATCTTTCATTCGTCATGACTGAAAAGATACTTATATTGATTTCATGCACCTACATGCTTACAAGTACTAAGGTAGATGATGCAATTTGAGCCCTAACACACGGCACAACCCAGTGTATTACTGGGATAGTCAGGACTCAAAACCCACTAGTATGTAATTAAGTAGTATATAGTATGAAAACTAAATAGCATGAAGACTAACGCATAGAGCATAGTTATACCTTGATAAAGGCATTGCATCCCTTAATAAACCACAATGAGCAAGAAACATTGAGTAGAGCCCCTCTAAGATACTCAAAGCCCTCTAGTGCATTTGTATAAGTAATCCTAGGTGTCAACAAAATGAGACTAAGAAAGAACTATGATGAAACAAAGTGGAAAGTGATATTCATCAATGGCACCTAGGATTACTTATACAACTAGGATTTGTTGACAAAGTTGTATTTTGTTGACTAGGATTACTTATACTCAAAGCCCTCTAGTGCAGTTGTATAAGTAATCCTAGTAGAGTCCCTCTAAGATACTCAAAGTACATAACCTAGAGACCGTAGCTAGGTATATAAGGTATAATGGCCATACAATAAGACACCTCAATAATTGACTGATCACCACTAAATCCCAAAGAAGAATCGTGTTCCATCCCCTTCAACTCTATATTCACCTCGTGAAGAACTTCATTAATCATAGCATCCTTGTCACCAATCTTTTTGTTGCAATGATAAAGTAACATATTCATCACTTTTCCTTTTAGCATCTAAGGCATTATCCAATCTTTTAGTCAAGTCCAAACATTTAGTCTCCAACTCATGAACCTTATGAACCAATGCCTTTCTTTTCTACAATAACGAATAATTATCTACCAGGACAAATAAATCCTTGAGCATGGTATATGGCCGAGATATAACATCAATAAATCTCTCAACTACTATGTCCCATGCATTTTTTACATCAATCAGTAAAGCATTTCTTATATCTTGAAGTTTAGACTTCAACACCATGGATGCATCAATATCAACCTCAATGTTTTTCAAAATTTCCTTCTCAACCTCTTGCAGAGGCTAAAACCTCTCAAGCAAGAGCTTATGGTCAACTAGCAACTTGACATACATCTCCATAAAGCTATCCATTTGAGCCTTGTTTTTCCAAATTGTATTACAAGTCATTAAATTGTTTGTTATAACGTAGACAAGATGGAAAACGAAGAAGGTCCTGTTGTTCAAGATTGCGAGGCGTATCTTAATCAACGTGTTCCATGTCCTTGCTCTCAATGCAAGTTGGCAATTAGATGAAAACGTCGATTGTCTATAGAACACATACAACGATTTGGCGAGTTTCAATCTGAGATCTTTGATCAGGCGATTGCAGATTTTCAGCAAACGGTAATTTGAAGTTAATATCAATCATGCATTGTACTCGCAAGCTAATTGAATACCATATACAATAAGATTGGGTTTTGCTAGCAAATTTTCTATCCAAGGAGGTGATGTCTCGTCCCAAGGGGGAGTGCACCCTTTGCGGCCAATTAGAAGAGTTCGTGGGTGTGCGATGGATGGAATGCAGGAGCCAATTCACCACTCGCAAGGCCAATCTATATCATCAATGCCAGAGGAGACAGGCAACCTTCCAGACCTACCTACAATCTTGGAGCTTGAGATGGATACAATGATCGATGCATTGATTCCCATGGATGTCGAGACTTCTGATTTGCTTAGAGAGGAAGCATCCATACCATTATATGATGGGTGCCGAGTATCTCGACTGAAGACACTGCTTGCACTCTTAAGTGTGCAAGCAAAATACGGGTGGAGTGATATGAGTGTGATCGAGTTATTCAGGTACCTTGTACATACGCTTCATTGATTTTTTGTTTGACACTATTATTACAAACATTTGTGCTTTTCCAAGGTGTTTTATGATTTTTTTCAGGTTATTGAAATATCATATATTACCACCTGCAAATACCATGCCTGAGTCTCATGATGATGCACGACATGTTTTACAGAAGCTTGGCATGGACTACAATAACATCCATGCATGTATCAATGATTGCTGTCTATTTCAGGAGAATATGAGACTATGGAGACATGTCCAAAGTGTGGTGCTCATAGGTATTGACAGGACTTGCAAGGGCAAACCATCCCTCAAAAAGTTCTTAGACACTTTTCGCTCATCCCCCACATAAACCACATGTTTCGTACATCCGGCATGGTGAGCTTGACAACGTGGCATGCGCAAAATAGGTCCATGGATGGAGTTCAATGAATATCAGCGGATTCGCGCACATGGAGCCACATTGACTCTACCTTCCCAAGCTTTGCACGAGAGCCAATGAATCTTCGGCTCGGTCTCGCAATGGATGGTGTGAACCCATTCGGTCTGCGCTCAACTTCTTACAGTGTGTGGCCTATAGTCCTTGTCAGCTACAACATCCCTCCATGGCTTTCTACGAAGAAAGGACATCTCATCCTTAGCTTGCTCGTCCTAGGCCGCTACAATGTAAAAAATATGGACATGTATCTTTGTCCATTAGTTGATGAGCTTAAGATTTTGTGGGAGGAGGGAGTCACTGTGCAAGATATGAGCAGGCGCGATGGTCGGTGGTTAGCCAATATTCGAGCCATTCTCATGTAGACGATGTATGACTTTTCGGGATTGGGAGAGTGCACAAGTGAGCAGGCCTCTGTTCTCACTGGTAATATCTATATTTTATCTCATTCAATCAAGTATTCACTAGGTTATGGTGTTGGAATAGGTCTGGTTACCTTAGATGGAGTATTTTGGGAACTTGCAAAGTATTATTACGGTGGATTACCGTAGCTTCTCCGTGATACTATTCGATGTGCAATGGTTCAAAGTGGTACTTGGAGGAGTTGGAGCAACAGTTCGACGAGGTCAATCTGGATTTCTCAAAATAGATTCCGAAAAAAAAAGGATGTATTTGTGCAACACCTTTGTGTTATGGGCCTATTATGAACAGGTACATGGATTCATTTGCTTGCTAATTGTATTACGACATGGTTTATGTCACAATGGTTTGAACTCTCTTGTACGTGTTTGTGAACAGGTAATCTTCTATCCAAACCCTCGATGATGGTATGTTATACCTTCAACTCCCCGAAGTGGGAGAGTATATAATCAAAGCAATGTTCTGAGCATAGATGAAGATAATATGCAAATAGAGGGGTCGATATTGCAAGGGGTGGAGGCCGTCGAAAGCTTGGAGCCAACATCGACTAACAATGATGGAAATACAGGAGTCCAAGAATTCTTTGAGAACGAGACAGACTCATTCTTTTGTGGTGACATATCTATCGACCTTCCAATGTATGTGGAGTTGTGTCAAGAGATTAATATGGGACCATAGGATACTTCATACTTGGAGCATTCACTTACTCAATTCATTGACCAATTGCTTATAAGGATACATAAGATATGCATTTTAAGTGAGATTTTTTTAAAATGATTTATATTATTGTGCTTTATATGATTTAAATTGATTATTCTAACATCATTTTTTGTCTATGCAGGTGACATTTTTAGGATGAGTCGAGGGATGAGCAATGAGGAGTTGCAGAACATCTTCGCACATATGTCTCGAGACCAAATCGTTAGATTTAGAGAGATGGCAGACCAGGAGCTGTCTCGTTCTTCGTCAGTACACTCTACTAGATCTGCTTCAGCGCGATCGGATGCTTTGACTTCAAGTAGACGATCTCGATGTTCACAACTTGGGCCAGAGGGAGGGAGTGCATCGGGATCAGGGGGATACTACAGAGATACAGAGGCAGTGAGCCCACGATCGACACGAGATACAGGTGCGACTCCTCACTCTCGTGGCTCAGGTGAATGTTGTGGAGATATGGGCGCGGTGTCTCTGTCTCATCGTTCAGCTGGAGTTGTGTCACCTCCAGGATTTGTCACACCTATAGGAACGTCTACTCCAGTTACTCTGGCTTTTGCGCAGTCGTCAGCAGGTGGCACCTCTTTGGGTTCCACTCCGAGAGAGATTACCCCCATCGGTATACCGGATGTAAAGGAGTCTCCTGGATATGCCCAGGAGCGTGGACGCAGATGGGAGAGGATCCATCTTAGGCATACTCCTAGGGGTTATGAATATCTGGTCGATAGTAGGTCAGGAGCCATCATCATGAATGATGAGGGAAGGAGGGTGATGGCTCGCATGAGAAAGTTATGTCAACAAGTTTTTCGGCACAACGTCTTGGATCATTAGAAGAACATACCGAAGGGGAGCAAGGACTATATAGTAGCATCCTTGCACGAGGATTTTTCGGTGCCAGCCACAGTAGATAGATTCTGCCCTACCAAAAACAGCAATTGATGCCGTTGAGCCCCTGCATGTCTCATAGAATGTAGGAAGTTTATGTAGCCTAAAGACTTCATTCACACTGTATATCTGCCTGCAGATTTCAGACATCCCCTTGCCTAGTACTTCAACATAACCCACAACTCTTTCAAACACTTTCTTTTGGCTGCATTGTTGCTTGCCATATACAGTATGTTTGGCATCCAATCTTACATTCAATTCTGCTGAAAAGGTGCAATCACATCGATGTTTTGTTTGCCCCTCTTCATCTTCTCAAAGAAGTCATGAGATTCCCACATATACTCATACTTATCACCCTGATTCTCCATTGAGCATAATGCGAAACTCCTGTGAACTGTTGATCAAAACCTCCTCATCTAAATTGACTGACCACTTGGCAAGGCATGCCAATTAGAACATTATTGATAAGTTTCTCTTGCTCCAAACCCTTCTTCACTTTATTACCCACGCAGAACAAAAGTACAAACACAACAACTAAATATGTACAAAGTATCAAATCACACGCACAACTTTTGGGTGGTTTACACACCTCGAATGCGCAGCAATACGACACCGTGCTTAACTATTTAAAAATACTTGTGCCTACACAACATCCAATACATGAGAAGGCCTTAAAAAAGTATGAAATTCAAGAAATAGATAAAATAACTTCATTTTATGGTTTTTCCAAAAAGTTGAACATAGAGGAATTTCCTACAATGATAGAAGCCAATGAGTTTTAAAAAGAATTTAGAAATTTTAAGCATCAAGCTTCTAGAGATTAGATAAGATTCACATTACCAGAGATAGCTTCATCACTTGCTTGCAACAATATGTGGAGGGATGCTTATCGTAATGTTCTTACTCTTTGTCAAGTAGATCTTATCCAATGTTCGAGCATTGCTATTTGTGAGAGAGGTTTTAGTGCTCGAATTGTGATAAAGAGTAAGCTACGTAATCATTTGGAGATTAAGAGTTTAGATGCATTAATGAAAATGTTTATTGAAGGGCCTTCTAAACTCACTAATATGGAGTTCATTGAGAGTATGGACTTATAGGTTGAAAAAACACATCGACATTTATACACAACACAAGGATTTTACTCATTGATCTTGTAATAACTTTGCATATTCAAAGGGACAATTGATTTTTTATGGCCTATGATGATATTAAAGTCAATGTGCATTATTTGCGCTTTTGTTATCTTGAATTTTTTACATTTTTTCATTGGCGCAATTTCTTTTTTTCTCCTACGTGCTTGTATTTTTAAAATGTAAAATTTGTATTTTTTCCTCTATGTTTAGTCCTTTTTCTATGTTAAACTTGATTTTTCCTTGGTTAATTTTATCTTTTGCGTAGAAAGCTTTCATATTTGTTTTTAGATCATGTTTGCTCAATTATGGTTATATTTCATTGTGTTCTCTTTCATGTAACAATTTTGTTTTCTCTTTTTGGTATCATGGTTGCTTTCAATAAAATATGCTTGTTTTTTTAAATCTTTTTTGTTTTTGGTTTTGCTTGTATTTCGTGATGTTCTCTTTCATGTTTTTTTTTCTTTTTGTTTCTTCTAAGATTTAACTTCTTTTCTTTTGGGTTTTTGTTTTATACTTTCTTTTATCTTTGCGTTTATGATGTATATACTTCTTTGAGGCCATAAACCCATTAAGAGACATAGAAACCACCTCTATACATTTGTTTTTGACTATTGAAATTTTAGATAAGTAATGTAGATTAAGTTTCTTAATGATAATAAGGGTTTTCGTCTCTAAGGTATAAGAAATAATTAATCAAAAAAAATCAAGAAAAACTTTGAAATAAAGATCATTTCAAATAATAGAAAAAAAGTGATTATCCTTTCATTAAATATTTAAAAGGGAATTAGACTGGTTCAATTTGTAGGATGAAGGGATTTGGATCGATTCAACTTGGAACGTAATGGTTTTGGATGGTTCAAATTTTACGAAACCCCTTTAGGCTAAGACAAGAAAGATTTATGTCAGGTTTACAATTTTTTTAATTCCCGAACACTGCAAGACCTTGTGCTAACTGCGGTAGGTTCGGTCATGACATCGCACATTGTAGATTACCAAGAAGACTTCCGTACTCGCAACCCTACGGCCAGCCTTACCTAGCTAACATGCCGCAGCCATTCTTGGGAAGGGGAGTCCCATTGGCCCTCCGTACACCTAACGACATTAAGCCAGTTGTTCCTAGGATGGACATAAACCCTACTGGTATAACCTAGACCACCTGGTCCTTACGTGACCCATCCACCGAGCGATGCTCCAGTCCACTACATGGAAGAACCAAATGAGGAAGAAACTTACATATGCCCTTACGTCTCGCATGACGATGAGGGCAACGTTGTCCTCATGGATTATCGCCCCGTGCCGGTGATGGCATTAGGAAGAGGACGAGGTAGAGGCCTAAGAGAGCAAATGCAGGATCCAATCACCTGTTGGGCTTGTGGTCACCCACGTCATGTCTCATCACGCTGCCTTGAAAGGGAGCAGCAAAACAAAGACAAGGCTGACCAAAGGTGCGCTGAGTGCAAAATCACTCATCTCTTCATTGATTGCCCAAAGCAAAATCCATCTTCTAGCTCGGCCAACGTACCATCTGTCCCATTGGGGCTATTTAGTGTCGAGAACCTCGATGGGGAGGCCACACCTATCCCATTGCGGGTCATGACCGGTGCCGAGACGAAGCAGGCCGGCATATCACTGCCAGGACCTAGCAACCTTAACACAGCTTCGATAGGGAAGAAAAGTCGTAGGCGGAAGAAGAAGAGGTCGGAAGCTAAAATTGCACTAAAAACGGAGAGCGCTACAACTCTACCTCCTAGAAAGAAGGTCTTTGACGCAGAAGCAGAGACTTCAACCACTAAGACGGCTGAAAAGGGAAGTGCTAAGGTAGGGGAATACCTGCATCCGAAGCGACAGTTGGAGGCCATAGCAAAAGTGAAGGAATGGGTGAAGGAGGCTCGAGAGCATCTAAAAGATGCTGAGCCCATCATAGAGGACGAAATCGATGACCTCTCCAGCATAAGCACGCCAACCTCACCTCCTCAACCAAGGTCGAGAGAAGCAACTCCACCACAAGCAATGCCGTTAGGGCCAAGCCTTGATGCTACAGGGCCGCGGATCAATCATGGCCATTGGTTAGGACAATCCAGGTTAGGAGAAAGACGAGCACCCAATGATCTCTTGACCACGTTGGTGACTACCCCTATAACACTTAGCCTGAGAGATATGCTTAGGCAGCATCCCACCCTATGGCAAGATCTTAAGCAGTGGGTTGAAGGGTCACGAGGGCAGGTTACGAAAGACCCTCATGACCATGATACAGAGATGCAAATACTGAGTTTGACGTTGCACTCTATGCCCAAATCCTTACACGTTAATGCCTTATGGGAAGGTTACGAGATGCATGCGGTCTTATTGATTCTAGCCCTAGGTGATACAACAATAAAGGAAATTGTGGACACAGGAGTTGGGATTAGTGTGCTTAGCCACGCAGTGCTTCAGACTTGGGGAAACCCGCCTATCGAAACTACTATGTTTAATGTCACAATAGCAAACGGTATGAGAGTCAAGCCATTCGGGGTGCTTAAGAATTGACCAGTGAAGATCGCATGTGTCCAATTCTCTGTGGACTTTATAGTCATGAAGGGAGTGGACTATGATATCCTATTAGGCCGACCCTAGATGCGCAATGCTAGAGTCATCAAAGATTGGGGTAACGGCTTGATCTTCCTTAGCAATAGAGCAGATGCTGTGAGAATAGAGATGGACACTTGGAATACCTCACCAGTTGACTTAGATGCCATCTCTGCTATGCTCAAGGGTAACACCCAAGTCAAGAAGTCCTATGGGCCCTTGACCAAGTATATCCCATGGCCAGAGGATGAGCGGGATTGGATACACGTCCTTGCTACAATCGACCTGCCGTTCTTAGATTATGAGGCGTACGAGCAAGCCATCAAAACAATCGGCAAGTCTAACAACACACCCTCTGCACCGGTTTACATGATGGCAGGAACCCTTCGTGGGAAACCTAAGCCTGTCAACTTCCAAGTCCCAACCAACAAAAGGGAACTCTAGGAGACACTGGAATACTTAACGGACAACAAGCTAGCTGGCGATCCAGTTGCAAACTTCAAACCACTCCAAAATATCTTAGGGGAATCCAAGTGGCAATGGACCAGAGTGTATGACTTAAACCTCATGTATAACTGGGCCCTAATTCCTGACCAACAACAAGAGATATACCAAGCCCTAGGAGATGACGAGCAGTCTGATGAAGAGGAGTCTAACGACGAATATAAAGACTGTCAATCCTTCAGTGATGACGAAAGTGAGGGTGAGGTAGACACCGTGGAATACGACACTGAAGGGCAAGAAATATAGAAAATATGAGCAGACTCCAAGCCGCAGAAAAAGAGTATCTTCAGGATAGAGCGAGGAGTCATGCGCATGGAATGTGATCGTGCCTGGTTGGAACACGTAGGGGCCATAGATCTTGAGCAAGCAGGCCTAGCCCAGCCAGGAACGACATTAGTACTTAGCACAGAGTCGCGGTCCGAACTGTGCCCACCAGGGGAGACCACCTCTTCTAGCGACGACGAGGAGTTTGACTTTGAGTCGGAGATTAGTTCGGATAGTGATCCAAAAATCCCTAGACCGCCCACAGCTAGACAAACCAAGGGGGACCTACCCGTCCACCTGAGACGTAGACAATTAAGGCAGAAAAAGGCAAAACAACCCAGGGATACATAAATGGAAGAACAACAAAAACTGCAGAACCTCCCTAAATGATTTATGAAATTCAAAAAAGGGGATAGGGTAGTATTTCTGTTAGGTGCCAAGCGTCAAGGGCAAACGAGCGAACCGATCGAGGGACCAGCCAAGGTCAAGGAGATGAACCTAGCCCCCCAGGAAGGGGAAACACCCCAACCAGTCTTCATTGCCGATGACTTGAGTGAGGAAGAAGAAACGAGTCTTGTCACTCTCTTGCGAGAGTATATAAACATGCTCACCTAGTCCTTAGAAGAGCTTAAGGGGGTAGATACGAGTGTCGTGACTCACAACATACCCATGACGCGAGATGCAATGCCGGTCAAGCAGCGACCATACCCTATGAATCCAAAACACGCTCATGCTTTCAAAGAGAAGATTGATAAGCTGATGAGAGCGGGATTTATTTATGAAATTGAACACATAGACTGGGTGCTGCCCATAGTCATCGTGATGAAGAAGAATGGAAAAATCTGAGTGTGCGTCAATTACAAGAAGGTGAATGCTACTACTAAGAGGGACAACTACGCATTGTCGTACACCGAGCATATGCTTGAGAGAGTGGCAGGCAAGGAAGCCTACAGTTTTTTGGACGGCTTCTTAGGGTACAACCAGGTGCAAGTGCATCATCCTGCGGACAGGCACAAGACTGCCTTTGCCACTAAGTGGGGCGTTTTTCCTTACATAGTCATGCCCTTCGGGTTGACTAATGCCCCTACCACCTTCCAACGCCTCATGTGCACCATCTTTAAAGACATGCTTCGTAAGGAGTTGGATGTCTTTGTCGACGACCTCTGTCTTCACTCGCCCTAGATCGAACACTTAGACAAACTCCGCGCAGTCTTTGAGCGGTGTCGCTTATATCCTCCTTGAACCCCTTAAAGTGCCAGTTTTGGGTAAAGCATGGATGCATCTTAGGGCACGTGATGTCACAGAACGGCATTGCCACTGACTTTTTGAAAGTCAGGGTTATTGTTGACCTTCCACCCCTAATCAACTACAAGGGAGTTCAATGCTTCCTAGGCCATACGAGGTACTATTGGCGGTTTGTACTGAACTATGCATTGATCGCCAGACCTTTATACAAGTTGTTGATCATCTTAGAATGTACCAAAACATACCAACGAGCATATGAAGAGTTGAAAAAGGCTCTAACCATAGCATCAATTCTACGAGCCCCAGATTGGAATGTTACTTTCCACGTGCATATTGATGCTTCTAAGTTTGTTGTGGGGGCAGTGTTGTGCCAATCTGGCGAGCACAACTTAGACTATCCAGTGAGCTTTGCTAGCAGACAACTCATTGAGATGGAAATGAACTACTCAACAACAGAAGGAGAAGGATTGGCCATGGTGTTGCTGTGAAGAAATTCCGGCACTATGTATTGGCCACACCTTTTACCTTTTTTGTGGACCATCAAGCCCTGCTCTATCTAGTAAACAAACCTTGCACTATAGGACGCATAGCTCAGTGGCTCCTTCTGCTCTTGGAATTCGACTTCTCTGTGGTTGTACGAAAAGGAAAACAGCACTACATGGCTCCATATATCACGTATTCCCACGGGAGAAGCCACTGGACAAGGCATTGTTGACGAATTACCCGACACCCATCTATTTAACCTGTCTAGCGAGACAGATTTATTCAAGGTTGATCTAACGCCATATTGAGCGGATAACATAGTCCAAGTGCTTGAACACGGATTGCCTGATCGACCTTTGGCAATTAATCCTTAAGATCTAGCCCTATCAGCTGATTGCGTGCCAGCTCTATAGGCTGGGGCAAGATGAATTGCTACGCAGATGCGTATGTGAGCATGAGATGCATGATGTGCTCTCAGAGGCACATAGCGGTATTATTAGAGGGCACTTTAGCGGAGATACGACAGCACGAAAGGTGTTGCAATCTCAACTGTTGTGGCCCACGCTTTTCCAAGATGCAACGCGATTCGTCAAGCATTGTGATGAGTGCCAACGGACAAAAGCTCCGATTTGCAAGGATTAGATGGATTTGACCCCAGTTATGGCATGACAACCCTTCGAAAAATGGAGAATTGACTTCATAGGACCCATCTCCAGTACCGACACACTGATTCGGTGCATCAATGCATTGTAGCGCTAGCTGGAAAAGAGCATGTGTATCAGTTTTGCTAGTAATCTGGTTTCTACATCGGAGATATCTTGGATGATGATGCCGTCGTTTGTCAGCACGTCCTCCTTTCTCATCCCCAGCATGGCATACACATCTGTCTTCTGCTTCTTTTCCATTTTCGGTTCTAGTCCCAGCGCCTTTTCCACCAAGACGAGGGTTAAGCGAACCAACACTTGCTTGGCATTTTGTCCCCTTCCTATTGAACATCTGTTAGGAAGTCACCAGAGTTGACACGGCTAGCAACGTGTAACTTTTCCTCAGTCAACAAGCGGTTGAGGTAGGGGTGTCCTTTGATGTGTTCTTCCATGGGTCGGCCCCGAAGAGTGGTTAACACTCTATACAAGGTTGGTGTGACATATGTGGGGTCGTATTCTGCTGTTTTGATAGTGCGATGCTGCTCAGCATTGGTCATTATGCGGCACCCTTCAACTTCCCATTGCAGCCTAAGAGTGTACCAATTCCTCAAGAATGGGGAGTTAGTATCATCGAGCTTTGATAACACTATGATTTCTTGATCAGTGATAGCAGAAGTGGTTCACTGATCGTATGACGTGATGAGGCGCTATTTGATGGCTTGTTCCTTGGAGATCTCACTGTTGAGCAATTCAGGAGCGGAGCGAGAAGCTTTTGCAAATGCGAATTCAAAGGTCTCCCGGGAGCATGGCATTTTTTGAACTTCAGTTGCAAAGGGTTCCTCCAATAGTCCTAAGTCCAAGCGGTCGTAGCTTAGTGCTAGCGACATAAAGGTGGTGTCTAGTCATTTAATGCATTCCATCACGTCATCCTCGATGTCCTCACTGAGGTTGACGGCCAGTGCTAAAAAGGATTTGCGTTCATAGGAGGGCGTAAGGCCGACGGCGGGTGGTCGAGATTTGCTAGAACTAGAGCCTTTGGCAATGGAGACTTGCGGTTGGGAGTATTCTTGAGTCTGCGGTTGGGCTGCTTGGATTATGGGTGGATTAGGAGTAGCCACGACGGACGGACTGCTGCATTCAAGGTGGATTTGGAGAGTCAGGTTGACTTGGTCGGGTAATGACTCATGTGACTGAGTTTGTTGTTTGGACCGATAGGCTTGTGTGACTTTCTTGGGTTTAGCCGTGGATGAGTTGGATGGTTGTGATTTTGGAGAGCACTGCGGCGAATGGTTTGGAGGGTTTATGGGACTTGGATTGATGAAGCTTAAGGGTGGCGTATGAGTAGTGTCTTTGGCCATGTAGGCCTTAGGGATCCACAGCCAGGTGTTGCCCACGTAGTAGCCTTACACATACAAGAGGGTTTTAGGGACCCATCTTTGCTTGATCATGTGGCGCTTGCTGTGATTGCGTCTTGGCCTCCTAGGTTTAGAGTTTTTGGTTTTATGAGGATAGAAGCGTCGATTCCTAGGCAGTGGTTGCGGCTGCTTAGGCTGCCATTGAAATCTAGGTTGTTGGGCCTTAGGTTTTACTATTGTGGGCTTTGATTCATGAAGTCTGGGAGGTGGCAGTCGTGTACTACCCCCCTCCTTGGACTTGGTTACGGATATGTCTACCGGTGGCATTGCGGACAGTGATGAGGTCGCACAGCCCTTGCTGAAAGCTGTGACAATGAGAACGTTGCCTATTGCGAGGTGGATGCGCTACGACTCATAATCAACATTGCAGTGAGTTTGCTTTTTGAAAGTTCACCCTAGCAGCGACTCCGTGCCTACGTTTTTAGCATTTGGCAATACGTAAAAGATCATTGGGACAGTCTCAGACTCGATAGAAACGATGGCTCTGCACTTGTCGAGAAGTGCATAGGAATGGGCCCCATATGGGCTTAATTTTGCATTAGTGGGTTGAAGCAGTGGTCTGCCAAGTTGAGTCCAATGATCATGAGTTAAGACATTGAAGTCTACTCCCTCATCGATCAAAGCGTTGAAAGCGCATGTTTGTTTTGTAGTGACCATGATATGAAGGTATGCCGGCTCTACGGCTTCCTCATCCTCATCATCAATCTCAGTGATTGTGGCCACTCGTATCTTGATAGGTGGTTCTAAAATCGGGGGCTCGTACAAAGGATGGGTGGGGGGGTAGTACTTCTTGACATGACTGCCATTGAAGAAGCCTATGCCCCTCACCATCTAAGGTCTCGAGCTCGACATTGCCTGTGTGACTGATCGCATGAACTTTGAAAGGTCCAAAATCTTTAAATTTCATTTTCTACTTATGTCCCTTAACTGAGTAGACGAGCACCAAGTCACCATGTTCAAAGTCACGCTGCTTGACATGCTTGTCGAACCAACTCTTACATTAGGCCTTCTCACATATAAGCGCATGGGTGGCTAGAAGGCGAGTCTCTGAGAGGCACTTGAGTTCGACCAGGTGTTGCGTCCATGCCTCCTTCCCTTCCCATCATTCTTGAAGTGCTATTCTCAGGCTAGGAACGAAGAATTCTAATGGTAGAACCGCTTCAGTTCCATAGGTTAGCCTGAAGGGAGTTTGACTGACAACCGTTTTATAAGCTATGCGGTAAGCCCACAAAGCTGCCATCAGCTTGTTGTCCCAGTTGCTACGTGAGGCTGAGACCACCTTGGTCAGGACATTGATAAGAATCTTATTCGTGGATTCTGCTTGACCGTTTGCCTGAGGGTAGTATGGCGAGGATTTGCGATGGATGATGAGAAAGGTAGACAGGAGATGTGCTATCCCTTAGTTGATGAAGTGCGTGCCTTGGTCACACTGACTAGTTCGATGGGGCAGCCGAATTGCGAGATCACATGCTCTTATAAGAACTTGGTAGTCGTCCTAGAGTCATTTTTTCGTGTCGCTCTTGCCTCTGCCCATTTCGGGAGGTAGTGCATAGCCACAATGATGTACTTGGCTTGTGAATACTGTGATGGCGGCTCACACTACAAGATATAGACCTTATAGCGACGTTTAAAGCGACGAAAATACAAACAACAAAATTTTCCCCCGTCGTCGCAAAAAGTGTCGTTATTGACGACGCCATGGAATCGTCGCTATTTGCGTCGCTATATGCGTCGCTATTTGCGTCGCATATAGCGACACAAATAGCGACGCATATAGCGACGCATATAGCGACGGTTACAGAGAGTTTGCGACGCTTATAGCAACGACGATAGCGACGCCTGCAGTAAATTTGCGACGCAAATAGCGACGGTAACAGAGAAAAAAAAAATTTTGTGGTAGGGCAGCAAGCTGCCCTGCCACATATAGCACTGTGTGCTGTATGAGAGCCATACAAAATAGTTTCTGCACTGCTGCATACAAAGCGTTTGCAAACAAAAAGAATCTATACTGAAATCATAAAACTGATAGATGAAATAAATACATGATATCGCATAAAATGCGATTGGTACAATCATAAAACAATATCACTAATACATAGAAAATGTCTACATAGATCGGGCGACTAAAAACTAAAGGTATGTGAGCGCTAAGGATCCGAGGGCGAGCTACAAATCGTCGTCCCCCGAAAGCTCGTCCCTCTGCAAAGGAGCATCAAACGGATTCTGCAGAAAAAGAAACAACATATCAATCCACCATACAATAATGCATTCAAATATCTCATGGTAACTACGGACATGAAAGATGAGAGACTTACTGGGCCGCCGCGTCTGTACAATTGGTCGATCAATGATCTGAGACCGTGCCTCTCTGCATATTGAGTCTCAAGGCCTTGCGGATCACAATTTGTAATGGAGTGCTGCAAAGAAAACAAAATGCTAACTGTTAGAAACATGATTGTCAGTACAAATAATATCTCAAAAAAACAAATAAGCAAAACAAAAGAGAAACTTACAAAGTCCTCCAAATATGTCCTGTGGCCGCCACTCCCAAGATGATGTACCGATCCGGCCTCGATTCGTGCCCTCGCCGCCTCCCGCTGCTGACTCCAACGTCCTGGCGAATTTGTAGCCTCCTCCCTCAGCCGGCGCCAGTCCTCTGCATCTAACCACTCGGGCTTTGGAGCCCCACTCTTGATTGCCTTGCGTGCGTCGGATCGTCTATGTGACATGTATGCACGCATGCAATCCATCATCCAGCCCGTAGAGAATCTATCCACTGCGGCTGGCACCGGGAACTCCTCGTGCAAGGATGCTACTATGTACTCCTTGCTCCCCTCCGGTATGTTCCTCCAATGATCCAGGACGTTGTGCCGAAAAACTTGTTGGCACAACTCCCTCATGCGAGCCATCACCCTCCTCCCCTCATCATTCATGATGATAGCTCCTGACCTGCCATCCACTAGGTATCCATAATCCCTAGGAGTCTGCCTCGTATGGGCCCTCTCCCATCTCCGTCCACGCTCCTGGGCATATCCAGGAGACCCCTGAACATCCGGTGTACCGACGGGGGTACCCTCTCCCGGAGTGCCACTGAAAGGGGTGCCACCAAAAGGAGTGCCACCAGAGGGGGTGCCACCAAAAGGAGTGCCACCAAAAGGCGTGACATCTGCCGACGGCTGCGCAAAAGCCAGAGTAACTGGAGTGGACGTCCCCACAGGTGTGGCAAATCCTAGAGGTGACCGAGCTCTAGCTGAACGACGAGACGGAGACACCGCGTCCGTGTCTCCACAGCAGCACCCCCCTGATCCTCCTGCAGTCGCAGTCCCTCCCTCTGGCCCAAGTCGCGAGCGTCGAGATCGTCTGCTCGAAGCTGAAGCATCTGATCGCACTGAAGCTGATCTAGCAGAGCGCCCTGACGAAGAACGAGACAGCTCCTGATCTGCTATCTCTCTGAATCTCGCGAGCTGATCTGGAGACATACGTGCCATCATCTCCTCAAACTCCTCATCGCTCATCCCTCGACTCATCCTGAAAATATCGATACCTGCAGAGATAAAAAATAATGTTAGAATAATCAATTGAAACTATACAAAGCGCATTAATATAAATCATTTTTGAAAAATCCATCTTAAAATGCATATCTTATCTACCTTTATGGAAGATCTAAACAACGAATTGAGTAATACAATTCTCCAAGAATGAAGTATTCTATGGTCCCATGTTAATCTCCTGACATAACTCTACATACACTGGAAGGTCGATAGACATGTCACCACAAAAGAACGAGTCTGCCTCGTTCTCAAAAAATTCTACGACTTCTGTATTTCCATCATTGTTAGCCGATGCGGGCTCCAAGCTTGCGGTGGCCTCCACCCCTTGTAATTTCGATCCCTCTATTTGCATATATTCTTCATCTATGCCTGGAACATCGCTTTGATCGTATACTCTCGCACCTCGAGGAGTTGAAGGTATAACATACCACCATCGAGGTTGTCGAGGATTTGGATAGAAGATTACCTGTTCACAAACACTTATAAACCGTCTTCAAACCATTGTGACATAAAGCATGTCGTATTATAATTAGCAAGCAAATGACTAGAAGATTACCTGTTCACAATGTGCCGGCAATACAAAGGTGTCGCGCAAATCCATCCATTTTTTTTCGGAATCTATTTCGAGAAATCCAGATGGACCTCGTCGAACCGTTGCGCCAGCTCCTCCAAGTACCACTTTGAACCACTGCACATCGAATATTATCATGGAGAACCTACGGTAATCCACCGTAATAATACTTTGCAAATTCCCAAAATACTCCATCTCATCCACAACCGTGTTCGGATCCGTTGCTCGTCGCCAGCTCTCTTGCTCAAACCTTGCCATGACACCACAGTCCATTGTGGAGCGCATTTTGTCAATACGCTCCACCCGAAAATGCCGTCCGCGCGACCACGCTGCACTATATATTTTGTACTGCACATTGAAACACTCAAATTAGATGTAGCAAACAAATTCAGATATGACACATTCTAAACCCCTCATTACCTTTGGACTACATCCCCTCGAGAACTCCCACTCCTCCATTGAGACCTCTGCCCCTTCGCTGGATGCTGCGATCAAGGCTCCATGCAACCATCGTGTTGACATAAACCGCGGCATCTCCTCCATGCCTTCGGGATATCGAATCGGTCGGTGACGCGTACTGCGTCGGAATTCAGCTCGCGCTTCCTCTCGATCTTGCCTTGCAATCTGGTACTTGGCGAGCCACGTCTCCATGGACGCATGGTGCAACATACAAAAGCGATTCACCTTCTCTTCCATTGAGGCATCCATTCTTTTTTCTACCCCATTTCCAACCACCACATCTCCAGTCAGCCTGTCATCGTCCTTGAGCATCCATAGCATTTCATTGTCTGGTTCCACCGTTGGTAGCCATTGTGAGATATGCACTAATGCTTGTGACACCAACCAACCCTCCGCCATGCTACCTTCCGGACGAGCTCGTTGTCGCACAAAGCCTTTCAGGGTTTTCATGAAGCGCTCCAGGAAGAACATCCATCGCGTATGGACAGGTCCGGCAATCTCCACTTCGTCCACAAGATGCACAAGAAGGTGAACTTGTATCGTGAGCATGCTAGTGGGCAGGTATTTCTCAAAGAGACAGACCGTCTCAACTGCTCCCCGCCTTGTGGATTCAATAGAGGACGTCTTAATCTCTTTCTGTGAGATCCATTGCACCAAAGTCGACAGCTTGTAAATGGCCCCGCGAATTTCTGGAGTTAGGCATCCCGCGATCGCGATCGGTAGGACAAACTGCCACAAATGAGAAAGCATTAAGAATAATGGTCACCTTTCAAATTTCAAAATGTCCACGCTAATTAAAATCCATTCTGTTCACAAACCTGACATATCTTATGCCAATCATGGGATTTTAGCCCAGACATTTGGTCATCTTTAGAAAATGCGGACCTGAGAGAACGCATCATACCCGTCGGAGTGCGGATAGACTTGATTACTTGCTTCACAATGCGCTCTTCTTTGGTAGACAAAACCCAGGGAGCGCGAGGAAGCTGCACTCCCCCTTCAGCACTCGACTGCGGCCAAAGCGCCTCCATCTTACCTACCTCCTTTAAATCCATTCGTGACCCTATAGTGTCTCTCTTTCCTGTGATGTGGTCCCATAGCAAGCTGCCCACATTTTTGAAAATATGCATGGGATCCAACAAGTGGTTGACCTGTAAGTGGGTCCAATATGGCAACTCGTAGAAAACTGAGAACCGTCGCATTCCATTTGGATGTGATTCCGGGTTTACCATTTTCAGCTCGTACCAGCTTGCAGCGTTCATACGTGCTAGAGGTCGTCCAAGAAAACCTTCCCTGAGTTCATGATCCTCCGGCAAGAAAGTGGCGTGTCCTTGATATACCATCTTCTTCATGGTTCGTGACCTTCGGGAGTCTAACTGTGGCCCACACAATGGACATACATGATAACCTGAGGTAACGAGACCTGCAAGGCGATCCATGACCTAGTGAATACTTGATTGAATGAAATAAAATATAGATATTACCGGCGTGAACAAAGGTCTGCTCACCTGAGCACTCTCCCAATCCCGGAAAGTCATGCATCGTCCACATGAGAATGGCTCGAATGTTGGCTGACCGCCGACCATCGCGCCTGCTCATATCTTGCACCGTGACCCGCTCCTCCCACAAAATCTTAAGCTCATCGACTAATGGACGAAGATACACGTCCATATTTTTTACTTTGTAGCGGCCCGGGACGAGCAAGCTAAGGATGAGATGTCCTTTCTTCGTAGAAAGCCATGGAGGAATGTTGTAGTTGACAAGCACTATAGGCCACACACTGTAAGAAGTCGAGCGCAGACCGAATGGGTTCACACCATCCATGGCGAGACCGAGCCGAAGATTCCTTGGCTCTCGCGCAAAGCCTGGGAAGGTAGAGTCAATGTGGCTCCATGCGCGCGAATCTGCTGATATTCGTTGCACTCCATCCGTAGACCTATTCTGCACATGCCACGTTGTCAAGCTTGCCATGGCAGACGTGCGAAACATGTGGTTTATGCGGGGGATGAGCGGAAAGTGTCTGAGGACTTTTTGAGGGATGGTCTGCCCTTGCAAGTCCTGTCGATACCTGTGAGCACCACACTTTGGACATGTCTCCATAGTCTCGTATTCATCTCGAAACAATATGCAGTCGTTGATACATGCATGGATGTTATTGTAGTCCATGTCAAGCTTCCGTAAAACATGTCGTGCATCATCACGAGACTCAGGCATGGTGTTTGCAGGTGGCAATATATGATATTTCAATAACCTGAAAAAATCATAAAACACCTTGAAAAATCCATCCATATTTACAATAATACTGTTTTTAAAAAAAACAATGAAGTCTGTATGCAAGGTACCTGAATAACTCAGTCACACTCGTATCGCTCCAACCGTATTTTGCTTGCACACTTAAGAGTGCAAGCAATGTCTTCAACCGAGATACTCGGCACCCATCATATAATGGTATGGATGCTTCCTCTCTAAGCGGGTCAGATGTCTCAACATCCATGGGAATCAATACATCGATCATTGCCTCCATCTCAGGCTCCAAGATTGTAGGCAAGTCAGGAAGGTTGTCTGTCTCCTCTGGCATTGACGATATAGATGGGCCTTGCGAGTGGTCTATTGGCTCCTGCCATCCATCCATCGCACGTCCATGAACTCTTCTAATTGGCCGCAAAGGGTGCACTCCCCCTTGGGTCAAGACATCACCCCCTGGACACAAAATTTGCCAACAAGACCCAATCTTATTGTGTATGGTTTTCAATTAGCTTGAGAGTACAATGCATGAAAAATGCTAACTTGAAAATACCGTTTGCTGAAAATCTGCAATCGCCTGATCAATAATCTCAGGTTGAAACTCGCCAAATCGTCGTACGTTTTCTATAGACAATCGGCGTTTTCGTCTAATTGCCAACTTGCATTGAGAGCAAGGACATGGGACACGCTGATTAAGATACGACTCGCGGTCTTGAACAATAGGACCTTCTTCGTTTGCCATCTTATCTACATTACAGCAAACGAGGCTTAAATGGATAGCTTTTTGGAGATGTACGTCAACTTGCAAGTTGACCATAAACCTTGCATTGTATATAGTAGTCGAGAGATTTTCCGATGTTATATCTCGGCCTTGTATCATGCTCAACGATTTGTTTGTCCCGGTAGATAATTTTTTGTTATATCTCGGCTTTGAGTATAAGTAATCCATTTTAAAATTAATGCGCGCCATCTATGAAATTTTACAACTATAGTAATAAAATTTATTTCAATCAATTCTACTCATAGTCATAAGACCTGGGAGAAATTATCCTATACTCAATTTAAGGGATCTCCACTTCTATAACAATAATTTTGGGTTAATTTTGATGAAGTACGTGGCCGTATGCAAAGCACATTGCATACCATTATCGATACGTATATTATCTTAAATTTCATTCCCTTCCCTCTCCCTCTCCCTCTCCCTCTCTTCCTCTCTTTCTCTCACCCTCTCCCTCACCCTCTCGTTCTCTTTCTCTCCCTCTCTCATTTCCTCCCTCCTCCTCCCTCTCCCTCTCCCTCCCTCTTTCTCCCTCTTTCTCCCTCTCCCTCTCCCTCGCTCCCTCGCTCCCTCTCCCTCCCCCTCCCTCTTTCTCTCCCTCTCTCATTTCCTTCCCCTCCCCCTCCCTCTCCCTCTCCCTCTCCCTCTCCATCTCCCTCTCTTTCTCTTTTTCTCCCTCTCCCTCTCTATCTCTCTTTCTCTCTCATTTCCTAAACAAGCAAAAAATAAAGTGATTTAAACATCCTCCAAGCAAAAGGGAGAGGGAGAGATACAATGCACTCTCCCTCTCTTTCTCTTTCTATCCCTCTCTCATTTCCTTCCCCTTCCTCTCCCTCTCACTCTCTTTCTCTCTCATTTCCTCTCCTAAACAAGCAAAAAATAAAGTGATTCAAACATTAAACAAGCAAAAGGGAGAGGGAGGGAGAGAGAGAATGCACTCTCCCTCCTTCTCCCTCTCTTTCTCTTTCTCTCCCTCTCCTATTTCCTCCCCCTCCCTCTCCCTCTCCCTCTATTTCTCTTTCTCTTTCTTTCTCTTTCTTTCCCTTTCCCTCTCCCTCTCCCTCTCTTTCTCTCTTACTCTCTCGTTTCCTCTCCTAAACAAGCAAAGAAGAAAGTAATTTAAACATTAAACAAGCAAAAGGGAGAGAGAGAGAGAGAATGCACTCTCACTCTCTTTCTCTCCCTCTCCCTCTCTTTCTCTCCCTCTCTCTCCCTCTCTCTCCCTCTCCCTCTCCTTCTCTTTCTTTTCCTCTCCTAAATAAACAAAAGAGAACGATTTAAACCTTCAACAAGTAAAAGAAAGAGAGAGGGAGACTCACCAATGAGATATGGCGAGCGTGGGCGGCTTCTCTTTGCAACGAGGGCTCCTCCTCTCCTTCGCGAACAACGACGGTGGCGGTGGCGGTGGCGGTGGCGGCGGCGGCGGCGACGGCAGCAAGTCTCTTCCTCCTCTTCTCTCACAAAGCCTTGGCTCTCTCCCTCGCTCTCGCTCTCAAAAGGCGAAGAAAACAAAATGAAAACGGCGCTTTGGTTTCGGCCGCGCTTTTTTTCCCTGCGGCGTCGCTATTTGCGTCGCAAATGCGACGCATATAGCGACGCCGATAAACGCCGTCGCTAATCGGCGTCGCTATTGCCCCAGTCCCTTGTAGTGTCATACTCTGCATGAAGTCGATTGGAATGACTATGTGCGCAAAACCATCGACCAGGCGGCTAAAGCACTAGCTTTAGGAAGCATGCCCGCAAGAGGAGAGTCTCCAACATCTAAGGCCATAGAAAGAAAGAAAGCCTCCTCCAAGGCCTCATTCATTGCCTATGGAAGCATCTTAACACCGCTCATCCAGGAGGCCATGAAAGAGATGCAAGATGCAGAAGAGGGGGAAGGGGAAATGCTTGACAGGTCACCCCCTCATTAGTACCAGGAGAGGTCCAGTGATAGGACTGAGACCAAGAAAGAAGGGGAAGAACAAAAAAGCAAAAGAACGACCAAGAAACCCAAGAAGAAAACAGCCCCAAGGAAGAAAAAGGATTACGAATGCCGCAAGAAGGAGAAAGAGGACTTGGAAAGGGTTCAAAAAAGGATCCCTTAAGGAGGCCAAGGAGAGGGAGAATAAGAAGAAACAGGAAGAAGAAAAGGAAAATGAGGGGCTATAAAAGGAAAAGAAGGTGTCAAAACAGGAGGCTGAGGAGAGAAAAAAGAAGGAAAAGGAAGAAAAAGACAAAAAGAAGGAAGAACGCCGAAAAACAGAAGCGGAAAGGCAAAGAAAGGCCACGGAGGAAGACGAGGAGCTAAGAAGAAAGGAGGAAGATGACCTGGCTGAGGCTACATGTCCGTCTATCGAACAATAAAGCAGGGCAGATGAATTGGGGAATCTGAGCCCGCAAAGAGAAGGAGAGCCGGGTTCTAGCACACAGGCACCGAAAATCATGCCGCCCGCTGTCATCGAGGGCAAGGGGAAAGCCCCAATTCACCCGATTCCTCCCCTCATGGTGCCTCCCACCAAAGAAACCACCATCACCCCGAGCATCCCGACCAGTGCCGATGTTTCAAATTTTGTGGCATGGATGCAGTACTTCATCAACAAGGAAATGGGCCAGGGACAAAGCACCGAAACTACATCCATAGGGCAAAAGAGGCCAGCCAACTGATGCAGAATCAAGGCAAGACCCTAAACGACAGAAGGTGGAAGCCTCGACATCACCAACCCACACAACGATGACGCCATCAGCTAACTACGATGAGTACATCACCGAGCTACTCTCCCAATTGGAGAAAGCTAAGGAGGAATGAAAGATAGCTATGACTGAGTTGGCGGCTAAAAAGGAGTCGGTAGCTACCTTCCAACTCGACAAAAATAGAATGATAGCCATGCAGCAAAGGAAGATCTCAGATCTCAAGCAAGAAGTGAAGGCTAGGGAGGACATGGAAGAGCTCTGGAGGCAGCTATTAGATAATGAAACATAGGAACTTGTGAAAATGCAGAGAGAACACAAGCTCCTGATCATGCAATATGAGGAGCTCATTGCAAAAACCACCAAAGTTGAAGCGCTTATGGCTGAGCTCAATGCCAGGGACGAGGAAAGAAAATAGAACATGGAGCAGTAGCAGGACAAGATCGAGTCCCTGACCGATCAGCTGAACTCCAAAAAAGAAGAACATGAAAAACTGGTCAAAGAATGGGAAGACCAAGAACAAAGGCTCACGACCCTGGTCCTAAGGCAAGGAGAGAGCCTAGAAGAGATGAACAAGAGGGCAGAGGAGTGGGCTACGTAGAATGAAAGAAGGGTGAAGACACTCGCACAACGCCTTGCTCTAGTAGAAAAAGAGAATATCATCGCAGAGAGCAAGGCAGAAGCCGCCCAGGTGGCCTTCGGTGCCCAACAAAAAGCCTTTCTCAACACAATCATGTACACCACCCGCCCAGAGGAGGGAGAATTGTTGGAGGTGGCACAAAAGAAGCTTAACATTGCAGACAGAGCCCTACATGCAGGACTGCAAATGCCACCCCAACCTGCGAAGGTTAGACTGAGCTTTGAAGAGTAAAGGAAATACCTGTTGTGCTGCTGGTCAACCTAACCTCCCAAGAAGTGGATGCCATAGGATTTAAAGAGAGAGAACCATAGGGAGACTGGCAGGGGGAGGAAGCAGAACTCGAATTCGACATGGGCAAATTCAAAGAGGATGTGATTCCACAACCCCCCTCTCCGCAGTCTCAAGAGCAACAACAGGAGGACCCCATCTGTGGAGAGACAAGCCGCACTTAAAGAGAGATAGAGGAAGCTAGTTGAAGAAGCCAGGAAGGATTTAAGGGCCAAGCTAGCAGTGCAGCCATCCACACCCCTCCCACCTTGCCCTGATGATATCCCAGCTGGATTCCACGCAGAGCTAGTAGTTTGGGAGGGACTAGAAAAAGAAAAGAATCCATTCATCTTTAGGTTTCTCCTGCCCAACAGCCTACGGAGGGTCTTTCCGCTAAAGGTGATGGAGGAGGTGATTGCGATTGGTGGTTGACTAGGGCAAAAGTGGCTAGAAGAGAGAGAGAAGACCCCCACCTCTTGGGGAACTGAAGAGGCCAAACAAAGTTTTTGAAGTTCCACACATGGTATTGGGCTATAAAAGCCAACCCCTGTGGAGGAGGCGAGTATGCGACATTAGTATGCTCTCCGAGAGGAACAACCCCACATACATGGCATACCCTCGAAGGGTAGGCGTGGATTTTGATGCCACCCTCCACGGGCGTTACGACTTTTCCATTATCTATAACTCCAATGTAGTATCCTTCGAACATGCCCTCCTCTTTAACCTAGAAAGCCTAGATGACTCTATGACGCGCTTCCTCGCAGTTTTCTCCTCATGTCCCAACCCGGCTTTTGTAACTACATGTAACTACCTTAGATTACTTAAGCTATTACTTAAGTAGGACCCGACTCCATAAGAGCACGGCCTGCCTCCCCTCTTCTTCGACCCTAACGCCATTGATAGTTGCGCCATGGCTCGTCTTATGATGAGGGCTAGCCTCCTCCCCTCCTTTTGCCTAGCCCTCCTAGAAGACATGAATGACAGCCAGTTTACTAGGTGCAATCACCCTTTCCTCTCCACCATCTCTCTCCACGTCCGCATGAATTTGAAAGGATACATGCAAAGCTACCAATTTTTGAGCAAATCCATCTGACCCCCTTCCCCTCCTCGTTCAGATGAAGAGAATTAGGCCCTGGCTGTCATTCTACTACTGTAACTTCAAAAAAAAAGGGGGGAGAAAAGAACAGCATGAAAGGAAAAGCACGAAAAACACTCTCCACGGACTGGACAACATAGCCCACTTGCAGAAGCACTTACCAACACATAAAGCACGATGACTGCATCTAGGTGTTCTCAAGTTAGGCATGCTCGGTGGCTTTGGTCGGCCGGCTCCACTGCCAACCCCCTAGCCTTTTTGCTCCCCCACTTCACGCTTAGGGCACATCAAGGGCATGACATACCTAGGGAGGTAACACTCGCCTATGGTTAGACCTGTCACCCTAAGCCACTTGCACCGCATCTCCCTTGGCAAAAATGGGGTCCTCAAGTGTGGGACATCACCCAGGCTTGTCTGCGGTTAGACCCACCTCCCCATTCCACTAGCACGAGCACAATGCACTAACACAATGAGGTAGACACTCCCCTTAGAAATAGCACCGCAGCTTCTCCTTTCAGGCATCACAAAAAGCAATGAACCACCAACTTCAGAGGCCCCCGTCAACCACGCAATACCCATTTGGCTTCTCTGACAAAAATCATTTCACAGCTTCCACAAGCACCTAAGCTCCAAGTGGCCCTCACCTTTACACCACTTGGACAATTGTCTGCCAACCTACAATAACACATAAGTGCCATGGGACTGGCACCCGTCTAGGAGGGGGTAATGTTAACCCCAAGTCGAGATGGCAGAAAAAGGAAGGAAAAAGCATAAAAAACATGGAAAAACAGCAAAGACACGCAAGTGACCTCCAAAACTAAGCCAGGAAAAAAAATGCAATTTTAAATTAAATGCGTCTCAAAAAACTTGGAAAACTCTTGTAAAAGAGCGCCAAGCTCCCTCCTATGCCAATTGTGAAATACTAGATGGGTGTAGGCTAGAGGCATAAGGCTAGAAGAGGAAAATGAAAAAAGGACCTTGCCACAATGGCCGGTCATGTATAAAAGAGATGGGTGCCCATGGGATTTTAGGGTTTGTATATATAAAGTTCAAAAAGTGAATGAGAGCTCATTCTTTTAGTATGTGGCTAACAAGAACTCTCTTCTTCTTCTCTTCTCCTCATCTTCTTGCTTAAGTGTGCTCTTGAGAGAGGGAGTGTGAGAGTGTGAGGGAGTAAGTGTGTGGGAGTGAGGGATCAAGAGGGTGAAGCTCTTCACCATCTCCTCTTCTCTTCTTCTCTTCTCTTCTCTTTTCTCGCGCACGCAGCTATGGAGGATGGAGCTTGGAGATGGAGGAGGGTTGAGGATGCTTGAGCTCGCATCTAGGATCGTGGAGCTACCGGGGTGTGCGGGAGAGGAGGCAACTTGTATCGGCATCAAGGTAATCTCACTACACTCATAGGAGCGACGGCGTGTCGGCTAGGTGAGAGATAGCCATTAGAGCTCGCTTGAAACGCTTGAAGCAATAAGCAGTCCATGGGTCTTGGCAGTTGAGCGTGAGCTCCTACTACAGGTATGGTAAGAGCGAGATGCCCAGAGATCACAGTGCATACTACGCATTTTGCAACTCGCAGTAGCTTGCAAGTCCCAAGACGTGACAATGGCCACTAATAGCTTGGCTATGATGTATTGAGAGAGAGAGAGATGTATTGGACTCTTGATGTTGCAATGGTATCTTTGCTATGACTAACAATGTGTTTTTTGAATTGCAGTGACCAATAGCTATACAGAACTTGAGATTTCCATATCGAGCTTTGAGTTTTAGATTGATTGAGGCACTCTCATTTGGTATGCCTTATTCTATTTTTTAATGCAATAAGACTCTAAAGTCAAGTGGGTTTATCATTATTGAAATCATAATGCTACATGCATTCTCAATGAAAGATTGAGACGAAACTTGATTACCATTATGAGGATTTCTCTTTGTATGCATAGATCTCTTAAGCTCAACAAAGGAAAAGATTTAAGAGTCGAGATTGAAGAAGGAGCTCTACAAACTTGCTAAGTGTCAAACATCTTTTGCAAGCTTTAGCAACCACACTTCCAAGTTGCAACTCCATTGATTGAGGTAGGTACATATATGGCATCTATTTTTTAGTTATTTTTCTATGTTTATGCATTTTATTTTTTATATTTTGAGAGAGAGAAAGAGAGAGAGAGAGAGAGAGAGAGAGAGAGAGAGAGAGAGAGAGAGCATGTGTGTGTGTTCTAAGCCTTATATCATTATGTATTTTTATATATTGATTAACAATAAGAATACAAGTTGTATGTCTTTCTACAGATTATGGGTCCTGGTCGCCCAAAAAGAGATACTTTGCAATTGAGTATTTCTAGTGCATTCTCTCAAAAAGAGAAATGTACAAAGGGAGATGGTGGGATCATCATTGAATCCAAGTACTTCTCATGCAATTCAAAATGATGTGATGGAATCATCATCAAGTCGTATGGGTTCTCATGCTATAGGTTAAATGGATGCTATGCATGGTGAATGGGACTACACTATAGATGCAGATGTGCACTTGGAAATGCCACACAATGCTATGTGCGAGGTTGTTCTAAATGCTACAGGAAGTAGTGATGTATGGAATGCAACCTCTTTACAAAATACTTGCAATGATGATATGATATGCAATGATGCATCTAATGCTAATATGTCAAAAATCTTGGATCTAAATATGCCCTTGCAAAGTGTGACTGATGATAGAGGTAATGTGTTACCTCTAAGTCATGAGGCACTAGCTTCTTCCCCTCTTGAGGATGCATTAAAAAATCTTCATGAGATCAAAGCCCAATATGCTACCCATGGGCAAATAACTAATGAGAAACCCCCCAAAAAAGCAAAAGGGTATTCGGACATATAACGAGCATTGGAAGGTCTACTATGAATGGAGTTATTCATCTTACGATAGTGAAGGCCAACAGAGGGTACACTGTCTTTGGTGTACACACTTCAAAATGCAAAATTCTTTTGGCACAGACCACATTGCCCCTTGAAAAGTACGTGCAAGTTTGGCATGACAGCGAAGAGGAAAAAAAGGTAGGTCGTATCAGATCACTTCTTCAAAAGATGCATGCGATTACATTAAGAGAAAAGCCTATTTCTGAATTTGAGGCAGACATTGAGGAATTAGTTTTTTATAATGTGCCAAATGCACCTACAGTGAATTCTTATGGTGCATACACATCTTCATATGCTACAAGGCTTTTTCTCACAGCTTGTCATAATGTGTTTTACGATAAGATCAATGTGGAAATTAAGGAAACTCTATACTTTTGAATTATGGTTGATGAAAGCACAAATATCTCATGTGATCATAGGATGATTGTATGCATCACCTATCTCACAAAAAAGGGAAATGGGCCCATTTGTAGTCGATTTATGAGACTGCTAGAGACAATAGATTGTTCTGCAAATGCATTGTATGCAAGTCTATCTCATGGAGCTTGAGTTGCCTAAGGTGAAATTGGTTGGATTTGCAAGTGATGGATGTACTGTAATGATTGGTTCTCAAAATGGCCTTGTGACTCAGTTTGCAAGGGAAGTTCCCCATTTGGTGGGTGTGCATTGCATTGCACATAGAGAGGCACTAACTGCTAAGGATGCATTGGAGCCATTTCCTATTTTGTAAATTTAGGAAAAGATTATCAAAAAAGCATACAAGTGGGTTAGAAGCTCTTATAAACGCCATAAGGAGCTAAAAGAGCTTGCCAATGCCTTTGAGTTGTCTGTGTAAGAGGTTTTGAGAATGCATGATATTCGTTGGCTCTCACGAGGTGATGTTGCACTAAGGTTTGTAAAACTTATGCCTACCTTATTGTATCTTTTGAAGTTAGAAAGTCACGAGTTGTATGACTTTCTTACATATTTCAAGATACAATTCTTTCTACACATTGTTGCGGATGTATTTCATTATTTAAACATGCTTAATCTAAATTTCCAAAGCATGAATGTTGATGTGACTTCCATTGCTGCACTGAGCTTGTAATGACAATGGAGACACTAGAGACAAGGTTTCTTGGGGATGTATTTGGCATTGGAGCACAACAATTCACATCCTTTGTTGAAAAAGCCAATGATGGACATCTCTGCTATACATGTGATGCATATGGACAAGAAGCGCATGCTCTTCACACTCGTTCATTGGGAGATGAGGATGCAAGTGGCAATCTAACTCTTGGGAGAGTTGCATATCTATGGATAGACAATTTGTTGGAAAAATTATATCATCATTGTGTCTACGATTCAAAGACATAAGACTCTTTGAAGCAACAAAAGTATTTAGTCCAAAAGACTATCCTGTTGAGCACAAGGCAATGTTTGCAATGGGAAGGATTTGGATGCCTATTCTATTAGAAAAAATTGGAGACTTAGTTGATGTGAATGCATGTAACTTGTAGTATGAGGATTTCATGATCCGATTGAAAATGATTTGTCCAAGCATGAGTATGCATGAGGCATGGGCAATATGTGGAATTGACGAGCATTGGGAGCAACTGTATGGAGAAATGAAGAAACTTTGGCGAGCTTGCCTAGTTATTGTCGCAAGTACAGAGGATTGCGAGAGGGGGTTTTCTCAAATGAATAGAATTAAGTCTCTTGAGAGAAACCGCTTAACTTTGGAGACATTAAATATGTTGATGTTTTTATCCTACAATGGTGAGAAAAATCCTCATGCTGTGGATTGGGATGCCATGTACATTGCTTGGGATGGCTTGAAAGAGCATCGAAATCCCAATGTGATGACAAAGTAGGAAAGTGGTTTTCTTCTTGTTGCTTTTGACAGCATGTGTTGATCCATTAAGATTTTTTTCTCAATATAATAAAGAATTTCTAGGCTTGCATTTACGATAATTTTTGAAGCCTCACATTGCGGATTGTGCTTTTAATAGAGACTTGTAACTTTTAAATTTACGTAATAAATTTTTTTACTTTATATATTTAAAAACATATTTTAAGAAATACATTTTTTTCATGGCTATGCTCTCGAAAGGCACTAGAGAAAGGCAACCTCGGAGAATGCCCTTCTTGTGATAATAGGGTCCTCACTTGCAAGAATAAAGGCTGGGCCGCAGCTTTGATCAGATAGTGAGCGTCCAGGTGACAGGTACCAATAACCATACAAAGCTACTAAAGTTGGTAGGTAGTAGGTACTGAGCGGGGCTCAGCAACTTCACTTGTACTGACAAAGTCCTGAATCTGTGGGACCCGAAAGACTCCCACATATAATAAATCTCCCTCTCCTCCGAAATGCTTTCTTTTAAACGTCCACGGTCCACTCCTTTTTTAATTACATTCAAAAGGAAAGGTGTGGCCCATGCTCCACCGCGAGCTCCACACATCTGTAAACTAGTATGTGGCCGCAGACTAGTGGTTGAGAGCGTGGCGAGGGCCGCGGCGGGCTCCTCCAGAGGCACCCAGTCGTGAGTGACCTGGGAGACAGAGGCCATGATCATGCGAGGCTCGAGCAATCGCAGCTTGCCAGCCACATGCAGGTGGCAGGACGGCTATCTCGATTTAGATTATTTTGGAAAGCATTATTATAACTTGTTGGAACTTGGATCCTCGTGGCAGACTGCGAAATCCTTGGGAAAACGTTTCTGGAATCACAGCCCTTGAGCGGCGAGCCCGCTCCGCTGCGCTTCATGTTGATCAATGATGAGCTGAAATGGGTGATGTAAAATAACGTCTGTGGATACACATTGCGTACGAACACGATTTCGACAGAGCTGTAAAGTAGAGAGGAGTCCAGACCTTAGGAAATTGTATGGTTATAACTTATAAAGAGCGGCTTCGCATGCCGCTCTTCCATCGCTGACACGAATCTGATTACATCCAGTAAAGGCTTTTGGCCCGTTCCAGACTCCCATGCCAATGACGCGAGAGTGTTCGCTTCGAAGTTCGGATGGTAATTTTCCTTAGCTTATAAACTCTTTTAAAGACTGAAAAACAATTCTCGCCGACTCGCGAGTCGCATCTGTCTTCCTCGAGCGGGGATCTCGTCTCTCATTTTCAACACATGTTTAAAAGAATAGATTTTGTAGAAAAACTGGTAAGAAATCCAAATAGTGGGGCTAATTTCTGCACTACCTTATTGATAACTATTACACCTAGAGCATCAAAATAAGGTCATTACTAGTTGATACGGAAAGGCCAATGGAATTGTGGCATGATAGGTGCATTATTGCCAATTGTTATGTATCATGGCTCATCTGCTCAAAGGCTTACCCATATCACGTGTATGGAGAGCCAAATTTATGAAAAACATTTAGCTCCATTTGGGATGAGTCAAGTTGTACACAAGATCCCCAAGAACATAGATGCTTCCATCTAGAATAGTAGGTTAAACCATGTGTACTTGATCAACAAGAGCCATACATGCCAACACATAATTTTTGTCCAAGAAGAAGCAGACTTATAATTGCTTTAAATCAAAATGGTGTTGGAAAGGACTCATGGACTCCCAAGGTTCTAATATATCCCATGATTCTCCATAAAAACATTGCTAGAAATTTTGCCAATTCAGTTGTGAGTGCAACATGTAAGAAGTAGGACCCTGTTTGTGTTTAGTCTTATCTATAATCTACACATTTGGTTGTTGGCTGTAGTTGTTGGTACAAAAATAGGATATTTGCCTATCTCTATGTGGCAATCAAGCAAGAACATCAGCTAGTTACAAAGGGACCATGGAAATGTATGATGGCCTCTTCTACCCCTCCACCATCAACTTGGTGCAAATCACTGGCTGACAGTGAGTGAGGGTGATCACTAGTAATAGAGGGCTGGCTCGATGAAGGACAATGTCGTGCCACTACGAACACACCATGTAAAAAAATCTAGAGTGTGGCTTTCTTATCGATTTAGAGAGACAATGCCATTTTGGACATTGGTGTTAGTGTCCATGGTTCAAAAATAGTAAATTTAAGCCAATTTTTGATATTTTAGATATTATCTCTTGTAAAAATCCATAAAACTATAGACAACGTCTAGATTATGATAATATGTAAAAGAAAGCATGTAGCTTTTAGCTAATTTCAGAGGATTTTATGTAAAAAGAGAGATTGGTGAAATCGCACAACGCGCGATCGCTGCTTTCAAGAATAACACTCCAAAGTGGGAGATGAAGAAGGAGTGATCTGGGTGACTTTTTGGCAAGTGTTTAGGTATTTTACCCCCCTTTTGGAGCCAATGGAGGCATCAGATTGGCGATTTGAGCAGTATCGAAGAATGTATTATTTTATACATGTTTTTGTCTACAAGAGTTTTATCTTCTCATAATACATGAATAAACTGACAGGCTTTATCTCTGTTAGTATTCTTATACATTTTCTATTTCTTTATGTGAGTATTCTTCTACGTCTTCTATTTCTTTGAACCTCTTCTCTTCCATGGGCTGATTTGGGATTGATATCTTCAGCCATATTCAGAGAATTAGCTACAACAGTGTTCTTTTACACTACAAGATATAGACCTTATACCGACGTTTAAAGCGACAAAAATACAAACAATAAAATTTGCCCTCGTCATCGCAAAAAGCGTCGTTATTGACGATGCCATTGAAACGTCGCTATTGGTGTCGCTATTGTTGTCGCTATTGGCGTCGCTATTAGCGTCGCAAATACGACGCAAATAGCGATGCATATAGCGACACCAATAGCGATGCAACCAGTAAATTTGCGACGCTAATAGCGATGCACATAGCGATGCGAGCAGTAAATTTGCGACGTTAATAGTGACGGTAGCAGGGATAAAAAAAATTTGTGTATATGAGAGCCATACAAAATAGTTTCACTACTATATACAAAGCGCTTGCAAACAAAAAGAATGTATACTGAAATCATAAAACTGATACATGAAATAAATACATGATCGCATAAAAAGCGATTGGTACAATCATGATAGGATATCACTAATACATAGAAAATGTCTACATAGATCAGGCAACTAAAAAATAAAGGTGTGAGCTCCAAGGATCCAAGGGCGAGCTACAAATCCTCGTTCCCAGAAAGCTCGTTCCACCGCAAAGGAGCATTGAATGGATTTTGTAGAAAAAGAAACAGCACATCAATCCACCATACAATAATGCATTCAAATATCTCATGGTAACTATGGACAAGAAAGATGAGTGACTTACAGGGCCACCGTGTCTGTACAATCGGTCGATCAATGCATTGAGACCGTGCCTCTCTGCATATTGAGTCTCAAGGCCTTACGGATCGCGATTTGTAATGGAATGCTGCAAAGAAAATAAAATGCTAGCTGTTAGAAACATGATTTTCAGTACAAAGAATATTTAAAAAAACAAACAAGCAAAACAAAAGAGAAACTTACAAAGTCCTCCAAATATGTCATGTGGCCGCCACTGCCTTGCGCTGCTTACTCCAACGTCCTGGAGAATCTATAGCCTCCTCCCTCAATCGACGCCAGTCGTCTACATCTAACCATTCGGGCTCTGCAGTCCCACTCTTGATTGCCTTGCGTGCGTCAGATCGTCTATGTGACATGTATGCACGCATGCAATCCATCATCTAGCCCGTAGAGAATCTATCTACTGCGGCTGGCACCGGAAACTCCTTGTGCAAGGATGCTACTATTAGTCCTTGCTCCCCTTCGGTATGTTCTTCCAATGATCCAAGACGTTGTGTTGAAAAACTTGTTGGCACAACTATCTCATGCAAGCCATCACCCTCCTTCCCTCATCATTCATGATGATGACTCGTGATCTACTATCGACTAGATATCCATAACCCCTAGGAGTCTGCCTAAGATGGGTCCTCTCTCATCTTCGTCCACGCTCCTGGGCATATCCAGGATACCCCTCTACATCCGGTGTACCGACGCGGGAGTGGCACCCAAAGGGGTGAGCCACCTGCTGACGGCTACACAAAAGCCGGAGTAACTGGAGTAGAAGTCCCCACAGGTGTGACAAATCCTGGAGGTGATGCAGCTCCAGCTGAACGACGAGACGGAGACACCACATCCATGTCTCCACAGCAGCATCCCCCTGATCCCGATGCAGTCCCTCCCTCTGGCCCAAGTCATGAGTGTCCAGATCGTCTGCTCGAAGCTGAAGCATCCGATCACGTTGAAGCAGATCTAGCAGAGCGCCCTGACGAAGAATGAGACAGCTCCTGGTCTGCCATCTCTCTGAATCTCGCAACCTGCTTTGGAGATATGCGTGCGAAGATGTCCTGCAACTCCTCATCGCTCATTCCTCGACTCATCCTGAAAATGTCACCTGCACAGATAAAAAATGGTGTTAGAAACATCAATTTAAATTATACAAAGCATAGTAATATAAATCATTTTTAAAAAATCCCTCTTAAAACGCATATCTTATGTACCTTTATAAGAGATCTAAATAAGGAATTGAGTAAGTGGATGCTCCAAGTATGAAGTATCCTATGGTCCCATGTTAATCTCCTAACACAACTCCGCATACACTGGAAGGTTGATAGACATGTCACCACAAAAGAATGAGTCCGCCTCGTTCTCAAAAAATTCTTGGACTCCTGTATTTCCATCATTGTTAGCCGATGCGGGCTCCAAGCTTTCGACGGCCTCCACCCCTTGTAATATCGACCCCTCTATTTGCATATTATCTTCATCTATGCTTGGAACATCGCTTTCATCATATACTCTTGCACTTCGGGGAGTTGAAGGTATAACATACCTGTCAAGATTGTGGGAGAGAAGGAAGGAGTCTCACTTGTAGCTTTCTTGCTTGCACAATGGGGGAATACGCACAGAGGTGGAGGCTGAAAAATAGTTTTCCTCTTCTTAGTTATGTAAGCCAAAAGAACTCAAGTACAAAGAAATAGAAGAACCCTATATATAGGTCTCAAACCAAACTCAACTAACTAAGGTGGCATACTAACTGAGCCACGAACTAGAGTAGATAAGGATAGCTATCATGTAGCTATTATTCATGGGCAGTGTACCAACCGCATCTGCAACTGACACGTCGGTGACATAAATGCACAACGGTCACCCTGGCATATCACGAGTGGAGCTCGATATCTCAACACTCCCCCTCGAGCTCAATCCCAATTCCTGCACACCAAGCAGGTCTCTGAATTTGCGCAGCTTCTCTGCGCCCAATGCCTTTGTGAATATGTCAGCTACCTGATCCTCTGTGCTAACATAAACTAGATCAATAAGACCTAGTAAAACCCTCTCCCGCACATAGTGATAATGCACATCAATGTGCTTTGTTCTAGCATGATAGACTGGGTTATTTGCCAAGTATATACTACTCATGTTGTCACAATAAATGACAACTGGCCCATCTGTAGGCTGATACATATCATAAAGTAGCTTATGCAACCAAGCTACCTCACATGCAGCCATTGATGTGCCCCTATACTCAGCCTCTGTGCTGAATAAGGCAACTGTAGGCTGTTTCTTACTGCTCCAAGTGACTGCAGCACTCCCAAAAGAGAACACATATCCACTGGTAGATCGTCTATCAGAAATGCTACCAGCCCAATCAGCATCAGTGTATCCATGCAACTATATCTGAACCCCAGTCTCATAAAATAGTCCATACTGCAATGTGGACTTCACATACCTGAGTATGCGTCGAGCCGCATCCAAATGCGGTTTCCTGGGAGCCTGCATAAACTGACTTACCAATCCAACAACATAGCTTAAATCTGGCTTGATAATAGTCATATAAATCAAGCTTCCTACTATGCGTCTGTATATAGTAGGGTCTTCCAGAAGCTCACCTGCATCTGCGCTCAGCTTCACATTCTGCTCCAAAGGAACTAAAATAGGCTTACAGCCTGTCATCCCATATTTGGACAGCATGTCCAATCCATACTGCCTCTACAAGAGCTGTATCCCACTTGGTGATCTAATCACCTCAATGCCCAAGAAATAACGCAGCTCTCCCAAATCCTTCATCTCAAACTTTTGCTTCAATAGCATTTTCACATGAAGGATATCTTGATCACTGTCACCTGTCATAATCAAATCATCAACATAAATGACAAGTAGCATAATACCTTTCTCTGTTTTTCTCACATAAAGTGAGAAATCTGCCTTGGAAATCTGAAAGCCAATAGTGACAAGATATTATCCTATCTTGTCAGACCATGCTCTAGGTGCTTGCTTCAAGCCATACAAGGCTTTCTTCAACCTGCAAACAAACTCAGGATGAACAACATGCACATAACCTGGTGGCTGCTCCATATAGACCTCTTCTTGCAAATCACCATGCAAGAAGGCATTCTTTACATCCATCTGATGTAAAGACCATCCCTTTGATGCAGCCATAGCAATGACTGCTCTTACGGTTGCCATCCTTGCAACCGGACTAAATGTTTCTTCATAGTCAATGCCATATGTTTGTGCATACCCCTTGACTACTAATCTTGCCTTGTATCTGTTCACAGAACCATCTGCATTGTGCTTCACCTTATAAACCCACTTACAACCAATTGCATTCTTACCTTTAGGCAAAGGTACTAACTCCCATGTAGCATTTGCTTCCAAGGCATCCATTTCTTCATCCATGGCTTTCTCCCATTTTTCTTTTCCCATGGCTTGCTCAAAAGAAGTGGGTTCAGGTTCCTGTATCACTTTGACCATATATGCATAGTGAATGGTTGTAAATCCATCATATTTCAGCCTATCCACAGGATACCTAGCTCTCGTAGACCTGCACAAAATAGGTTCACTCCCAGGTGCTCTCAAAACATCCCTGGTCTTCCTTACTCCAGGTGTAACAATAGAAGGAATACCCAACTCATTATCAATGCTCTGTTCTGAACCACTGGATTTACCATCCACATAAGAGTGACCTGCATTCGCATCAAACATGGGATGATCTACCTTCTCTTTTCCTTTTTGTGATACCTGCATACCACTGTCTGCATTGCTTTGAGAAGATTCTCCTGATCTCAATTTGCCTGTCCATGGCGAAGAATGTGAACCATTGCTAGAGGACGCTCCAGGTCCACTAATATTTTGTGACTGCTGCTATGAGTTCTGTGCAGCATTACCATTTTGTGCATCTACATTATCAATCACATTTACTAGTTTATACCAGCTACTCATCTCATCAAAAACAACATCTCTGCTCACTGTAAACTTACGAGTAGAAGGGTTATAGCATCTTTACCCTTTTTGCTGCAGAGAATAACCAATAAAGATGCACTTCTCAGATTTTGGATCCAACTTGGATCTCAACTCATCTGGCACATGTACATAGGCAATGCAACCAAAAAATTTTAAATGAGAAATATCTGGTTTCCTACCAGTATACCTCTCCTCTGGAGTCATGCCATGTATTGCTGCAGTGGGAGTCCTGTTCATTATGTAGACTGCTGTAGCAACTGCTTCAGCCCAGTAAAAATCTGGCAAGTCTTTTTCATTGAGCATGGCACGAGATACCTCTCCAATATGCCTATTTTTCCTTTTTGCAATTCCATTTTGTTGTGGAGTATGACTGCATGTGGTGCGCAGATCGGTCGCAGATAGCTCACGTGGTGAATCCCGGAAGGTCCCCAAGAACAAAGTACTCTACTTTTTAGCACAAAAACCCATGTAAAAGCAAGCACGACATGAGACAAGAGATAAATTGGGTTCAATCTCCCCCATGCCTTGTGTGAGCGCTTCACAAAGCATGTATTTAATGTATATTTCCAATCTTCATGCTCAAAAAATAGCCCAATTACAAAAATATGACAAGCTTTTAGCTTTTGAGTTTGCTTTCTACCAAAAATAAGAAAATAAAGCTAATGGACGGTGCCCATAGAATCTGGCACGCCCAATCTCAATGTCCAAATAAAAATAACATATCCAGGCGCATAAGCGCATACAAAATAATAATAAATAATCGATGTCTCTATAGACATAACAAAATATAGGCGTGGCGCCTATCAAAATATAATCCAAAGGTCGAAAACCCGCTAGACTCCAATGCTTTCCTCCACCACTGCTGCTATCTCTACACATCAACTGAAGCATTCACAATCGTTAGTAAAATAACACAATTAAACCGACAAAAGTGAATACCTAGCAGTCTTCAGCTACATAAATAAATCAACTGGTTAGAAATAAATCCTAACCTTAATTTATTACGAGTGCGCACTCTAAACTCATAAACGTTTATTAATTTAATATGCATTTTGCGGAATCACCCGCTATGGAATCACCCATGTACACACTAAATTAATGAAACGCCCGAAAAGGACAGGCGTCCCCATCAACTTCTCGCACAAAGAATCCTCTTTGCGTATGAGCCCCGGTCATCTAAGTTTACGGAATCCACCGTAAAACCTCACGGAATCCACCGTGGAATATTCCTCCTGGCATCATAGGTATGATGCCAGGAGACATCATACCTATGATGCCAGGAGGCGAAGGGTGTCTCAACCTAAGACAATGCACTCTTGCAAATTTCAGCTGTGCTGCCTGCAAAGATCTGCTCCCAAAATAGAAAATGAAAGCAACACTGCTCCTCTTACCAGAACACCACGAGCTTGGCTTGCTTTCTTGAGCTCCTTACCACGAACAAGGCTCTGATACCATGTCAAGATTGTGGGAGAGAAGGAATGAGTCTCACTTGTAGCTTTCTTGCTTGCACAATGGGGGAATACGCACAGAGGTGGAGGCTGAAAAACAGTTTTTCTCTTCTTAGTTGTGTAAGCCAAAAGAACTCAAGTACAAAGAAATAGAAGAACCCTATATATGGGTCTCAAACCAAACTCAACTAACTAAGGTGGCATACTAACTGAGCCACGAACTAGAGTAGATAAGGATAGCTATCATGTAGCTATTATTCATGGGCGGTGTACCAACCGCATCTGCAACTGACACGTCGGTGACATAAATGCACAACGGTCACCCTGGCATATCACGAGTGGAGCTCGATATCTCAACAATACCACCATCGAGGTTGTTAGGGGTTTGGATAGAAGATTACCTCTTCACAAACACGTACAAAGCAAGTTCAAACCATTGTGACATAAACCATGTCGTATTACAATTAACAAGCAAATGACTCCATACACTTGTTCACAATGGGCCGACAACACAAAGGTGTCACATAAATCCGTCCATTTTTTTTTGGAATCTATTTTGAGAAATCCCGATGGACCTCTATCTCCTCTGGCATTGACGGTATAGATTGGCCTTGCGAGTGGTGGATTGGCTCCTGCAATCCATCCATCGCATGTCCACGAACTCTTCTAATTGGCCGCAAAGGGTGCACTCCCCCTTGGAACAAGACATCACCCCCCTGAATAGAAAATTTGCCAACAAGACCCAATCTTATTGTGTATGGTTTTCAATTAGCTTGCGAGTACAATGCATGATTAATATTAACTTCAAATTATCGTTTGTTGAAATTCGTAATCGCCTGATCATGATCTTAGATTGAAACTCGCCAAATCGTTGTACGTGTTCTATAGACAATCGGCGTTTTCGTCTAATTGCCAACTTGCATTGAGAGCAAGGACATGGGACATGCTGATTAAGATACACCTCATAATCTTGAACAATAAGACCTTCTTCGTTTTCCATCTTATCTATATTACAGCAAACGAGGCTCAAATGGATAGCTTTATGGAGATGTATGTCAAGTTGCAAGTTGACCATAAGCTCTTGCTTGAGAGGTTTTAGCCTCTGCATGAGCTTGAGCAGCAAATTTTGTAAAACATTGAGGTTGATATCGATGCATCCATGGTGTTGAAATCTAAACTTCAAGATATAAGAAATGCTTTATTGATTAATGTAAAGAATGCATTGTACATAGAAGTTGAGAGATTTATTGATGTTATATCTCAGCCATATACCATGCTCAAGGATTTGTTTGTCTCAGTAGATAATTATTCGTTATTGTAAAAAAAAAAAGCATTAGTTCATAAGGTTCATGAGTCGAAGACTAAATGTTTGGACTTGACTAAAAGATTGGATAATGGCTTAGATGCTGAAAGAAAAAGTGAAGAATATGTTACTTCATCATTGCAACAAAAAGATTGGTGACAAGGATGCTATGATTAATGAAGTTCTTCACGAGGTGAATGTAGAGTTGAAGGGGATGGAACACGATTCTTCTTTGGGATTTAATGGTGATAAGTCAATTATTGAGGTGTCTTCTTGTTCAACCATTATACCTTATATACCTAGCTATGGTCTCTAGGTTATGTACTTTGAGTATCTTAGAGGGGCTCTACTAGGATTACTTATACAACTGTACTAGAGGGCTTTGAGTATAAGTAATCCATTTATGAGCATCATTGAGGATCTCTTAGTCTAATAATAAATTAGTCTCAACAAAAAGCATCTTAGAAATGTGGTTTTTTTGCCCTAGGATCGCGTATTAAAATTAATGACATCTATGAAATTTATCAACTATAGTAATAAAATTTGTTTCAATCAATTCTGCTCATAGTCATAACATTTGAAGAAAATATCATATGCTCAATTTAAGGGATTCTTCTTCTATAACAATACTTTTGGGTTCATTTTGATGAAGCACCGTAATGACCACTAGCTAGGGTATCATTTTCTTTTAGTCCTTCCATTGACTAGTTGGCATGATTTCTAATTTGTTATGCCTATAAAGTTAATACAAAAACAATGAATTATGCATATCACAATTAGATCCCCTACTTGTACATTATAAAGGATATGACCAATTTTAATCCATCTTAAAGAGTCACCAATGCATGTGGCCCATGGCAAAGCACATTGCATACCATTATCGATAAGTCTATTATCGTGCATCTTAAATCTCCTAATTAGACTTTATAAAGTGTATGACTAATTTTTAGCCCTCTTAAGGAGTCAATGTAATGGTACCCATAAAAAAAGCAAAGTGGATACCATTACCATAATCATGGATATGCTATCGTTCCAATATATGTTATCTTTCTCTTTCTCTCCCTCTCTCTCCCTCTCTCTCTCTTTCTCTCCCATTTCCTCTCCCTCTCAAAATATATCTTAACACTCTCCAAAAGCAAAAGGGAGAGGGAGAGAGAGAATGCACTCTCCCTCCCTCTCCCTCTCCCTCTCCCTCTCTTTCTCTTTCTCTTTCTCTTCCTCTCTCATTTCCTCCCTCTCCCTCTCCCTCTCCCTCTCTCTCTCTCTCTCTCTCTCTCTCTCTCTCTCCCTCTCTCCCTCTCTTTCTCTATTTCTCTCTCATTTCCTCTCCCAAACAAGCAAAAAAGAAAGTGATTTAAACCTTTAATAAGCAAAAGGGAGAGGGAGAGAGAGGATGCACTCTCCCTCCCTCTCCCTCTCCCTTTGTTTCTCTTTCTCTAACTCTCTCTTCCTCTCCCTCTCTTTCTCTCTCATTTCCTCTCCTAAACAAGCAAAAAGGAAAGTGATTTAAACATTAAACAAGCAAAAGGGAGAGGGAGAGAGAGAATGCACTCTCCCTCCCTCTCCCTCTCCCTCTCCCTCACTTTCTCTTTATCTCCCTCTCCCTCTCTTTCTCTCTCTCTCTCATTTCCTCTTCTAAACAAGCAAAAAAGAAAGTGATTTAAACCTTAAACAAGCAAAAGGGAGAGGGAGAGAGAGAATGCACTCTCCCTCCCTCTCCCTCTCCATCTCTTTCTCTCTCATTTCCTCTCCTAAAAAAGCAAAAGAGAAAGTGATTTAAACCTTAAACAAGCAAGAGAAAGAGAGAGGGAGACTTACTGATGAGATATGGCGAGTGTGGGGCGGCTCCTCTTTGCGATGAAGGCTCCTCCTCTCCTTCCCGAATAACAGCGGCGGCAAGTCTTCTTCCTCTCCTTCTCTCACGACGGTCGCTCTCTCCCTTGCTCTCGCTCTCAAAATACAAAACGTACAAACGTGAAATAAAGCCGCGCTCGGTTTCGGCCCACTTTTTTCCCTGTGGAGCGTCGCTATTTGCATTGCTATTGGCGTCGCTTTTGCGATGCAAATAACGACGCTGCTACCCGCCATCGCTAATTGCCATCGCTACTAGCTCAAATCCTTGTAGTGTTAATTAATTTCTTACTCTACAAAAGATATCTTTTCAAAATATGCAAGTATTATGCATCCCCATGGCACGGCAATGTTTCTAGATAATTCATAGATGCTTTGAGTTGAATTAAGAGGAGCTTTTTCTCTTATTTCTTGGCTATGGTAACTTATCCTTATCAGGAACTCAATTTGAAGCTCTCTTGAAGCAAGTCTATTTGCCCTACAAGCCTTATAATTGACTCATAAGCTTTTGTCCCTAATATTCTACATTGAATGTAATCATGCAAAGTTGATTTATGTTATGGCATCATGCATGAATGATGGGATGTAGAGTTATTTATGATACATGGTAGCATACTGTATTTGATTTTATAATTTGTGATTGCTCTTAGAGTTAAGAAAACAAGCTTGAATTGAGATAATACTCTTGTGATCTTTGCTAAGAATATGCACTTGGAATCTCTATTAACATCTTCAAGAACTTGGCTTGAAACCTTCAATCCTTCTTTTATCTCTACCATCTCCGGAGTCTAAGCTCTTGAATCCCCATACATTCTTCTCTCTCAAACCCTTGTAATTGACCATGAAGTACCTCTTGAATCTTTAAACATTCACTGTAATCTACTTATATCCTGAAGGCACATCTCCATCTATCTTGTCTAGTTTTCTTGGTAAACCCCTGTGGTGACCTTCAACCCTATGCGCTGCGACATTGGTGAACTCGACGTGAAGGTTAGTGTAAGAGAACTCCAAGATAGGGGATTCTTCAAGAAATAGTCTACAACAATTGGTGCGCATTACTGCAACAGACTCAACAACAATTAATCCAAATGTTACAACAACAACAACAAAGGCAAGACAAATAGAAGATTGACTCCATAGCTATCAAGGCCCTAGAGGAATTCGGACAGGAATTAAAACAATTTAATGGCCAAAATATCTATGTTTTCATTCTCTTGTATGTTGAGAAAATGCGCTTCTTGGTGTACCACAATATGCATGGAGTCGCTATTTTGCTAGACTAGCCAAGCATGATCTTCAAGGAAGAACCCATGGTCTTTTTCAATGAGATGTAGATGGGGTTGCATTCAAAAAAGCCCTACGCAAAGAATTCTTCTTAGAAGACTCTAGCCTAATGACGAAGAAAAGTTTCATTGATTGGGTTGAGAAACCCAACAAAGGTTTAGCTACAATAGCTTTATACCATGAGTTTGAAACTAAATTTGGACAACTTGATATGCTGAAGACCAACAAAGTATGAAAGGTCAGAAGATTGGATTATTCCTTAAGGCTGCAGATCCCATTCTGCAAGAGAAGCTTGTTGATTGCCTAAAAGATGCTACCTTCGAATCAAGAGTCAAGATTGCACGAATAGATGTTACTAATGCAGTTAACATGATTACTCAAAGAGAGCGGATGTGACTAAGATTGGGCTCTACGTCAACTTCAATAACTCCATTGATGGAGCTTTTTCCACCTTCAAAATCCCCTATTCCTTTAACTAATCAACCAACTCTTTCTTCTTCTGTTCCTTCTAAAAATGATGTTACGGATGTGTAACGTTCTAAATTTTCTCGCATGAACTACCTCTTATAGGAAATAAGGATAATGATATAGAATTTTTTTTCTCTAAGGATAATAGGAAAAAAAATTTCTTCTTTATCCTCTCATCGGCGACGGTCATGTTGGAGGGGGAGAGGGGAATAGAAGGGCCAGCAAGCTCCTCGCTGGAGCTTGCTTAGCCTTAAGGCCATGCCAATTGACATGAAGGAGAGGGAGGATCCCCCTCCCCCCCCCAATTTAAATAGAGGATGCTTCCGCCATGGAAAAGGAGAAAGGGACAGCCTGTTGCTACCAGTTAGAGGGGATGGGGCTACAAGCTAGGCATTTGCTCTTCGACGTGGTGGGTTTTGAAGAGCTTGGCTACGGCTGGCTCTGCCCACTTTAGTAAACCCTAAACCGGTTATGAGGGTAGGGAGAGATCGAGAAGAGAGGGCTGTCGTTGCTATTGCGAGAGGGGGGAGGAGCCACCTCCATTAAGCCATCATCGGCGAACAGGTGCTGTCGTCGACCGAGGACGAAAGGAAGGAGGGAGAAGCCACCTCCATTAAGCGGTCGTCGGATGGTTATATATACCCCTTCCCCCCACTTTAGCTTCTGGAAGCTTAGAAGCTTCCAAAGGGGGGGCCTTCTTAGCCCCCTTTCTTTTGGGCTTATTACCTTCTTCTGTGTTTAACCCTTAAGCCCCCTTTTATCCCCCCCCTCCCCCCGGTGTCGTAAAACCTTACAAGGGCCCTTCTTGTGCCTCTTATTACCCCCCTCTCTATGTTTTATCTCTTGAAAGCCCTTTCATCTCCCCCCCCCCCCCCCCCCCCCCGTGTCATAAAACCTTACAAGGGCCTTTCTTGTTCCTCTTGTTACCCCCCCCTCGTGTTTAAAGTCTATAAGCCCCCTTTTCCCCCCAATAAGAGTGGGGCTTGGAGGTCCTATTATTACCCCCCCTCGTGCTTTTAATATATCTTAAGCCCTTTCCTTGGGCTTTGAAGGCCGTGCAAAAATACCCCTTGGAACTCTCCCTCACCTTGTTTCTTTTCCACACCTTTCTATTCCTCGTTCGTGAGAGTTTACAAAGGCCATTAAGCCTTTCCCATGGCTTCGATGGGCCTTAGTCATGAGAAATTTTGAAGCACCCCCTTCCGAAATCCCTACTTCAAGGAGGGAGCCTTCTAAAACTACTTTCGACAGACGGAGCAAGGGAGCGACGATGGAATTCCAAAGAGGAGTTGTAAAGCTGCTTCCACGTCCGAAAGACTGCAATTGCGATGCCTCCTAAGAAAGTCCAAGGTGCAGCCGGTGGGAGGGTCGTCTTCCAGCATCCATGTGGATATCTCACCCCAAACCCAGGTTTTCCTTCCTAATTTTTATTTGATATTGTTGTAATTCAATCATGCAAGATTAATTATTGGAAATGGGATATATTTTCGTCCTAGTTGTTCATGACGAAGAAACTTAGTCATCAATACATTTAAATGAAACATGCAAATTAAGAAAGTATAAACACATTTCTAGCAAATAGCTTATGCATTGAAATAAATTATAAGACTAGATTATCATCCATTAAAATAGTATACTTTGGTTAAGCCTAGAAGTATAAACTGCGTCTTGCACTATTAACCCATATCACAATGAATCATCATGGAAAGTGCAAAGCATGAAACGATTCTTACGATGCATCAACTCTATGAAATTATCGTTGTCAATTGCATAAATTAGCAAGAAAAAGGTTGCTTATTTAGTATGAATTTTGTTCTCAAAGAAAAGAGAAGATTAGTTGAAATTAACCTAACCTATGCCTGACCTCAAACCGATAAGTTAGGATTACAAAAATCAATTTAGGCATAGTCAACGAATCATGTGGAAGTAATCTCAAAATTATCTTGTAGAGTTAACCAGATTGGCATAAACCTAAAACACCTAAGCCGCGGAGTACTCGTTCGGAATAAGTTAAAATGTAGGGATAGTGAAAATGTAATTGGAAAGTGAGCTAGGGTTTGTCCCTAAGAATCTTACAAGATAAAACTTGGAAACCCTAGGTCTAACGATGCCAGCCTAGTAATCTGAAATAGATTGTTTGGTGACTCCATTGTCTCATAGTTCGATGCGACACTCGCACAGCAAGTGCGGAGTCATATGATCTTGTGAATGGATCACAAGAGAATGGCTAAATTCTCACAATGAGGTTGGCGGATCGTTACGCAAGTTATCTTGCAAAAGGATGAATAATTTAGTATCCTTCTTGAGTAAGGAAGATTAATTGGAAATTAAAGACCAGCCGATAAACTGAAGTAACCAATGAACTTAAGGTTTGACCAAGTTGGGTAAATAGGGTACGCCCTAATCTAGGATATAGGGGATCTTGCCAAGTTGCAAGTCATCCCGGATCGAGTGTTGTATGCACTCAAAAGGAAGGATTAATTCCTTAGCAGTTTGCCAACAACAAAAACAATGAATGGAAATGTTTTTGCTTGCTATAGATTTTAGAGCACTGTTTGGCTTTGTTTGATCAATGAATTAAAAGATAAATGGATATCTATACTTCAGGTTGAAGTCTTGAAGGGAGAGGCAGCTTCAGTTACCCCCGACTGCCTGCCTGACCCTAACCAAGGGGGTTGTTAACTGCACCGGGCAAGTGGACCGAACCCGCCATGAGAGGTCTCTCCGTTGAGCGCTACTTGGAGCAAGAGAACGCTTGGGTGCCAGGGGGGCTCTGGCCATAAATCCCTCGCCTTTCGGGCCCTACACAGGAGGCTAACGTGACTCGGGATTGGATCTCGAGGCCCGCATACTAGTTTACGGGAGAAAACTTGAATTAGTGATCCCTGTGGATTGCTGAATAGCCTTCGGGCAGATTGTGGATAAGCCTACGGGCCGGAGTCTTTGTATTTCGAAGATAAATATGATAACCTGTTAATAAGGAACTTGTCTGATATTGTTTTTCTATGTCAAGTGATAAGATTACGTGAAGGAACCAGTGCCTAACGGGTTAATTAAAGAAGCTGGTTGTTACATGTCCAACTAATGTGTTAGGTAATTAAATAACTAAAACAACCTGAGGAAAGTGCAGAGGATGGGCCATAGGTCCATCCTACGGATGGGTGGTCCTGGTTGTCCGAGAACTTTTCTCAAATCATGATGGACAGTAGGAAGATCGTCAAAGAACAGAACAACAAAAGCGTTGACCTAGAGTTATGATTAAACCCGATTTACACTGTTTTAGGGGAACAAAATGGGACTATGTCTTATGGCAAAGAGGTTGAGCTTTGCATCCCTCTCTTTTCCATTCTCCTTGAACCAAGTACAGTGTGAATCCGCTTCAGACCTGGCGTTTCTGCATAAAGTAGTTCGCTTGGGTCCGACGCTAGTTGCTATTAGGAAATGACCAATAAGGAAAACCCTAATTTAGGTTGATCCTAAGTGGAAACTGTCAGAATACTTCCGCTACGTGGCAGACGTGGAAAGCCCTAGATTGCAAACCCCATAACATTCCATGGGAGTGTCGGGCGGAGCTTTCTAGACATCCTTTCTGATGGACTGCTAAGACGTGTCCTGAAGATACAAGTGGATACGTTACAAGATGAACTCATTAAAAGCACTTATAACCTTCATCCGATTCTTACATAAATTAGTTCCAAGGTGGAGAAGTTGGATGTCAAAGTTGAAGAACAAGGATTATCATCAACTAGACCCATAAGAGAAGGCTTTAAGAGGTGTTGTATTTGGTGTGAAAACTAACAATATGACAAAAGAGAGCGATCTGGCTTCCGTGAGGCTGAAGCATGGAAGCTCGTCCTTTGAAAAGACAAAAAAATTCATGCAGTTGAAATTGGTCTTCCACTAGAGCCAAATTTTGGCAATGGTGGAATGAAGAAAATATTAGAAGATTTAGTTGTAAAGAATGCTTACATACCAATTGATGCAGCTACTTATGGGCTACGAATTGAACCAACTAAATCAAATTTGAAAGCATGTAAAGCTAACGTGCAATCTAAAGTATAGATGCATGAACTAGATTAAATGGAACGTGGTAAAGCATCCAAAAAAGATTTGGCTAAGGCCAGTCAGTGCATTCGAGGGAATAATTGGTTGGAAGGAACCGGTAGATTCTTTTTCCGCCTTTACACATTTGGCTGACGTTAATCATAAAGAACTCTTGATTGAAGAAAATAGAAGAATAGAAGATGAACCAAGACCTTCCTCTTCAAGCCCTCCGAAATGGGTAACTAGAAGAATGCCTGAACAACCAAAGCTTGCTAAAAATATAACCCCACATCAAGAGATGGAAGATGCGCCGAAAACAAAGAAGACTGAAGGAAAGAAGAAAGGCAAGCAGCCAGGCTACAAATTATAGTCTGACATAGAATTTGCAACCGATCTCAAACGAGTCCTAAAAGAATAAATTCTGGGAAGTAAAATTGAATTCACCTTAGGCAAAATTCTTATAATTACCAAACGTGAATTTCATGATGTAATTATTAATGCAATCAAAAGGAAAAGACAATATGTTGGTGATGAAGCTGAAGAAACAATGCATGCTTTTTTGCAAGTTCTTTGAGTTTTTATGCACGATGAAGAGAAGCTGAATTCACAAGGAATTCATCTTGAAGTAGTTAAAGAATTAATTGCAACAATTGAAGTTGAAGATAAAGAAAGCATGAATACAAAAATTAAAGAAGTGAAAGCTGAAAATGTAATGGTCGGCTGGTCCAAACTAGTTGGGCAGCCCACCTCTAAAAAAGAAGGTCATCTACAACACGTGCATGAGGAGGAAGAGGCTCGGTTTATTCCAAGCACTCACTATTCTCGTACGCATTGGGCAAGAGCAATAATGGAGACAATCGTCAAAATTAGAGAAAAAGAAACAGCATGTATTGCACTCTTAAACCATGGCTCGGAGATAAATGTCATGGCAAGGAGTCTCTATGAAAGTAGCGGATGGCGCAGTTAATCAAGGTTGGTGAATGAGAGCTGCAAACAACTCTTTTGGAGAGTTATATGCTGCATGTCCTAATGTGCAGGTAACTATTGGAGACATAAAAGACAAATTTCACTTTTTTGTTCAAGACTCTTGTAGTTACCTTGTCATTCTTGGGCAACTTTACATTTCTAAAGCCCACTTGGAAACAAAAGCTCTTAATGATGGTTCTTCCTATGCTCGAATCTGAAGCAAGGATAATGAACGAGTTGTCCAATTTTTTACAGTGTGTGTTAACCATCATCGAAACAGAGATCGACTGTATAATTATCATGTGCCTCCTAATGCCCGAGAATTCAAGGTTTTTTGGATTGCATTGCTATAAAAGGCGGCTATGGCAGTGCGACATGTAAAAATATTAAACCTCCTTATTCTACAGAAACTGTATTCCTAGGAAATCTGTATGTATGTACAACCAATAGTATGGGCTTTTATAAGTCTCTTCCAGCCATGACTAAAGCTGAATGAAAATATTTATGTCATGTAAAAAGAGAGCTGAAAACTTATGACATGATGGCTGAAAATGAAGATATTTCGGGTATATTTTTTGGACTGATTACTACTAACACATTGACTGAAATATATGCAGCTGCTCATACAGAAAATCAGGCTAAAAATCAATCCATAGAAGTATGTACATTGGATTTTTATCAGACAATTCAAGAATTTGTTGAGCAGGAAGATATTGGTTTACTCAACAAGGTTGAAGTGCAAGTGGAGACAAAATACAAGACAGTAGATAAGAAAGTCAAGCATGTGGCAGTCCCACTGCCTCTTGAAAGTGAAGGGCTAGCTGATAGGACAACAAATCAACCAAGTCTTCATGATCCTTTCAACATTGGTCACAAGTTTACATTCGAAAGCATAAAAAAGCTCAAAATAGGTGATTTTTTTTTTCTTTTGCTAGTTGAAAAATACTCTTTTATGCAAATGCTAATGAAACATGGAAAAGCTTTTACATTTCAACCAAGTGAAATAGACTGTGTAGATCCAAATATCGTGGCTTCTATGGTCATTTTTACGGTCCCAAATGTGCCTTAGAACCTCAAGCCCATTCCCATTCCAAGGGTGCATTTGCCTAAATTATTGGAACTTCTAAATGAGAAGATCATAATGAAGATTTTAGAACCTTCTTTAGCACCTTACTCAAATCGATGGTTTATTGCACCCAAGAAAAATGGATATTTACGATTCATCCAAGATCTACAGCTTGTTAATCGTGTCACAATTCGAAATGTTGGTTCGGGTCCAATTGTTGATGAGTTTTTTGAAGCTTTTTCAGGTAGAGCAATTTATTCTATGGGCGACCTATATTCAGGATATGACCAATTTCAGCTTTCATTAGAAAGCCGAGACATTACCACAATGAAGACACCTCTTGGATTGGCCCGCATGTGTACTCTACCACAAGGTGCAACAAACTTCATATCCCATATGATGAATGCTATGCACAAAGTCTTAAGGGACTTTATTCCACAATAACCTTTCAATGACTTATCGATTCCTGAAGATCCATGACCCAAATCCATACTATTACCCAGTTCCTGTAGCTAAATGTAATATTACATTCTGCTCGGAATGGATTGGCTTAAAACTAATGACGCCCACATTCATTATGGAAAGGGCCAAGTTTCCTTTCAAAAATCTGAAGGGGAATTGGTTACAACTCAAGGAGAGGCTGGAAAGCCGAAAATTCAATTGGTCGGATTATAAAGGGAGTTAGAAAGAGACTACCCGTCTACTTGATTAAGCTTAATAAGCTAGATCAGAAGCAGAAGTCTAGTGAAGGACCTTCAGAACTGTCGCCTCAAAGGGAAGTGGATTATGAGATCAAGCTAGTGCCGGGAGCTATGCCAATTGCAGAGAGGCCTTATAGAATGTCCATCCTTGAAGCAATTGAGTTGAAGGAACAACTCAAGCAACTGTTAGATCAGGGCTACATCTGTCCCAGCAGTTCACCATGGGAAGCTCCAATGCTGTTCCAGAAGAAGAAAGATGAAACGCTTCGATTGTGTATTGATTACAGAGGATTGAATCAATCAACGATTAAGAACAAGTACCCTATTCCTAGAATAGATGAACTTCTTGACCATCTTCAAGGTACGAAGATCTTCTCCAAGATTGATCCCAGGTTTGGATACTATCAGATAAAGATAAAGGAAGAAGATATCCCAAAGACGGCCTTCAACACACGATATGGACACTTTGAGTTCCTAATCATGTCATTCGGGCTGACGAATGCACCTACCACCTTCAACAGGTTAATGCAAGATATCTTTAGGCCATATCTTGATGACTTCGTACTTGTCTTCTTTGATGATACCCTAGTCTATTCCAAATAGGAAGAAGATCATGAACCCCAGCTTCGCATTGTCCTTGAGACAATGAGGGCACACAAGATTTATGATAAGATGAAAAAGTGTGCATTCTTCAAACGTCAGATTGAATATCTGGGGTTCATCGTATCAGCGGAAGGAATCTCAGTGGATCTCGCCAAAGTTAGATATGTTCTAGAATGGCCAATACCAACAACTATCAAAGAAATACGCAGTTTTCTTGGATTGATAGGATGGTATAGGGTCTTCATAAAAAACTATGCTTTGATTCCAGCACCTCTGACGGATTTGCTGAAGAAGCAAACATCAATTGCATGGTTAACTGTCGAACAATCTAGCTTTGATAGATTAAAGCAAAGTTTGGTATCAGCACCTATCCTGAAACTTTTGGATCTCAGTAAGGAGTTCTAAGTAGTAACTGATGCTAGCACGCTTGCCTTAGGATGTATGCTTATGCAAGAAGGTCATCCTATAGCATACTCTTCAAGAAAACTGAAGAGCCATGAGAAGAATTATGCTACCCATGATCTAGAACTATTAGCTATTATCCATGCTCTAAAGCTTTGGAGACACTACCTGTTGGGTAACAAGTTTACTCTAGTGACGGATCATAAAAGTCTCAAGTGGATCTTTATCCAGAATGAGCTCAACATGAGGCAACGTCGGTGGATTGAAGTGCTGGAGGAGTATGATTTTGAAATCAAATACCGGCCTGGAAAGGAGAATGTAGTTGCCGATGCACTCAGTTGCAAGGCATTCCTTAATTCTCTAACCTTGCAAAATCCATCAACAGTTAGATCTCTAGCCACAAAGGTATCCATGTCAAATAACCGAATACTTGAGCTAGCTAGGGAAGAATCATGCCATGATCCAACCTATCAAAAGATGCTAAGGGAGATCCCTATCAAGGATCAGGACCAAAAGCTACATGCTAAGTATCATGAATTCTCTATCAGTAGTAGATTTGTCTACTATAGAACAAGATTATGTATACCGGCAAGCCAGTCACTCAAGCAGAAGATACTTTGGGAAGCTCATGATTCCCCTTTCTCAGGACATCCTGGCTATGCCAAGACCCTCAATGCAGTGAGAAGGAGCTACTATTGGGAGAGGCTTAAAGGTGACATTCTCAAATATGTCACTGAGTGTTTGTATTGTCAACGTATTAAAGCTGAACTTGTCAAAATGCAAGGAAAGTTGCAACCACTTGACATTCCCTAAATGAAATGGAAATTCATCAGTATATGGACTTTGTTGTTGGCCTATCCCAAGTTCAGGGAGAATACAAGTCCATTATGGTTGTGGTTGATATGCTTACTAAGATTGCACACCTTATTCCTATTAAGACAAACTATAAAGCCTCAGACATTGCAAGGTTGATCATCAAGTAGATATTCAAGCTATATGCGTTGCCCAAAAGAATCATTAGTGATCGTGATTCTCTCTTCACATCACACTTCTGGAGAGCTATCTTTGAAGCATTGGGACTCAACTCTGTTTTAGTATATCTTACCATCCCTAAACCGATGATCAAATGAAGCGAGTCAACCAAGTCGTCAAGGATATGCTAAGGGCATACTACTGCCGTGAACCAAAAAGGTGGATTCAATACTTACCTTTGGTTGAATTTGCCTACAACGCTTCTTACCAACAAATCATTCAGATGACCCCTTTTCAAGCATTGTATGGGCATGATTGTTGAATTCCTTTAAACTTCTCAGATCCAACCTTGAGGGTTGAAGCTTCAAGGTAGATGCTAGAAAAGATGGATGACCAAATGAAGTCAATAAGACTGGACATCCAAGCCGCCAAGGATAGATAGAAGGCATACGCGGATTTGAAACGTCAAGATAGAACCTTCGATGAAGGAGACATGGTCTTCATTCATGTATGCCCAAAGAAGAGTTCCCTATCCTTAAGAGATTGCAAGAAGCTAAGTCCAAGGTATTGTGGACCATACAAGATCCTCAAGTGCCCAGGACCCGATGCTTATAGACTGCAACTCCCTGAGAACCTAAAGGTTCATAATCAGCCTACTGAAGAAGTATGTACCTAATCCTAGCCATGTAATTGATGACCTTATGCCTAGCCAAGGAGTCCTTGAGCTACAGCTTGACAGGATCTTAGATGTTAGGGAAAGACAATTGAGATCCAAAACCTTGAGAGAATGCCTCATCTAGTGGAAAGATTATCTTGATGAGGATGCCACTTGGATGGATGAAAGCACTCTCAACCAACAATACCCCCAGTTCTTCTCAAGATGAGGACATCTCAACCAACAATACCCCCAGTTCTTCTCAAGATGAGGACATCTCAACCAACAATACCCCCAGTTCTTCTCAAGATGAGGACATCTCAACCAACAATACCCCTAGTTCTTCTTGAGATGAGAATATCTCGATTTCTTCAAGGGGGAGAGAATGTAATATTTTCGCTTGAAATATTACCAAACATGACTCCCCGCATGCCACGTAAATCCTATGCAAGGTTATCTTCCTCATTGCAATTGCCGGTAGTTTGATCTGTAACCCCTACGCGTAAAAACGAGACCTCCGCATTGGCAAATCAAGATTGGGGGTTCAAATCCGCATAACCGCGGGGAAACACCCTCTTGGGAGGGGCCAAAATGGATAATGTTAATGGAAATTGTTTTAATTATTATCCCCCCAGCCGATGCATGGCTGGAGGAGAGGGAGTGTGGGGAGGGATGGGCTAGGTGGGAGATGTGGGTTGCATGAGGGCCATGCATTTGCCCACATGGGGGAGCTTATCTCCCTATCCCTTGGGCTATAAAAACCCCCTTTAGCCTTGGAGAAGGGGAGGAAAGGCTGCAGAGGCTACTGTGGAAGGAGGGAGTCGTCGTGCTGAGGGAGAGGAGAAAGAGATAGAAGGCGCAAGGCTGCTCTCTATGTACCTCTCGCCAACAAGAGCACGGTCCGGGGAATTTATTCTCTTGTTGAATCCACGCCATGTACATCACAACGTAATGCAGTGATCCTATCCAGCCAGGAGTGTGATGGCGCGACGACTCACAATGGAGGCAGTACGACATCCGGACCTCGTGCATCATCCTCGATGCCTTGGTCTCAGGCGACGTCTCAGTGACGTCGGCGTGTTCAGCTCTCCAGCTTACCCTTACGGTGCTCGCTACCGTGCGGACCTGCGCATGATGAAACAAGTCAATGTCTCCTCTTTGTACGAGCGCTGAGAAATCAAGATCGTGCAGCCGGGGGGGCACCCAGCACACAGTCGGCGGGAGCTCAAACTTGAGGCTTTCTGATCAGAATGATGAGAGCTCTCGATCGGGGAAATGTGGGATAGTTTTCCATTATTGTGACTCCAACAATGAGCTGAGACAGTACCGGCTGGCCATGGCACGCTTCATTCTCCGACTCTAGGGTGAGCGTACGACGCCAAGGGAGTAGCCGGCTGAGGCTGTAGCAGCTCACTTCAATCATCCCTACACGACCATCGACATCCAACACATGCTGCAGTATGACCATATCTTGGGTACGAAGAGGAACATTGTCATAGAGATTCCTGGGGACTTGCAAAGCTTTTTGTGAACAGTCAACAAGCGTACTCTCCAAAGCTCTCAAATGCATGAGGTACTTTGGTGCGGATCCGATGGATATAAGTTATATGCACAAAAGAATGGATCAAATGGATTTGTCCCCAAACATCAACCAAATGGATATAAAGATAGATGTATAGATGAAGGTAATGATGCTCTCAAAAAAGAATCAAATGGATGTAAGGATAGATATATTGAGAAACGTGATTACTCACTCAGAAGTAGATCAAAGGAGAAAGGTGGTTATGCACTCAGAAGTAGATCAAATGGATCTATGGACGAACATATTTTGTGTTGAGATGACAAGCTCAACACATGCGGACATTGATGATGGACCGCCTGGTTAGATGGGTCCACACGTCTACACTTAGCACGTCGGTGGTCATTATAACTCTCACATGGCCACTGACTTATTACTTATTATATTCAAGTTGTTACTCCTATTTACAACTAGCATAGTTATAGCGCCAATTGACTAGTGTAGTCGGTTATGCATTGTTTGACTTAGTAGGCCACTTTCCTTTATGTTGTATCTTATCTATACTTTGAGTACTTTGTAAAGAGTGTGGAAGAAGAAGAAGAAACCAGCAAGAAAACGTTTTTGGCCTCCATCTCTCTTCTTGTCTCTTGAGTGAGCTTCTCCTTCTGCATTCTCTGTGTGTTCGGTGCATCATCTCGAGCAAGTCTCCCCACCACGTGATTCTTGACATGGTATCAGATCCGCCCCACTGAGATAGGCTGATTTCGAAGGCTGAAGTGAAGGAGAAGAAGCAAGGTTCGAGCAAGCAAGCCACGGGTAAGAAGCTCTCCCATCCTTCCACTCTTTCTCATGGATAGTGCCTGTGGATACATCGAAAGTAGGGCAGAGCAAAAATCTCAGATTACTTTAGGGTACACTGTGACTTCCACTGTATTGACTGAAAGTGGATGCACAAGTTACAGATTTTAGATCTGTAAGTTCAAAGGTGTTTATCAACGAGTAAATACAAGGTTTATCTGCAAATAGGTTGCAGATTGCATGTATTGTTGAGCAGACAGTGAAAAAGGCTGTCTCGTGTATTACTGTGCACTACAGGTCGAGGGTTGCAGAAGATTTTCTTGCTGTTGGTATTAATTTTGTGATAATGGCAGAGAACAGTGGAAGCCCCATCATTGAGAAGCTCGACAAGAACAACTACCCTTCATAGAAGTTCCGTGTCACGAACTTCCTTATTGGAAAAGGCCTCTACGAGTTTGTTTCAGGTGAAGAAAAGGAGCCAGAGGTGAGTGATCCTCCAACTGTAGAAGAGACAAAGGCACGGAAGGAATGAAATGCAAAAGATAAAAAGGTCATGTATTGGTTGTCTGCAGTAATTGACAATAATATGCTGGGATACATAAGAAATGCAAAGAATTTATATGCAGCTTGGACCATACTTAAAAGTATGTTTTCTGTAAATACAAATGCATGAAATATTCAACTCAAGTAAAAGTTGAATACATTGAAGAAAGGGAAGATGTCTATCAATGAGTATGCACTAAAGGTAAGGAGCATTGCAGATGCCTTGGCAGTGATTGATGCAATGCCCGATGATGATGATTTGATGTCGTCTACCTTGGGTGCACTTAACAATGAAAAGGCTTGGAAGTCTTTTGTAACTTCCGTATATATTAGAAAGCCATTTTCAAATTTCGATGAGTTGGTCTCTCTTATGATCACTGAAGAGATCAACATGCAGAGTGAGACATCTGAAAAAAGTGGTGAACAGGTCCAAGCTTTCTACTCGAGTTCAGGAAGGGGACGTGGCAGGTTCTCTTCAAGAGGTCGTGGTACAGGACGTGGTAGTGAGAACCAGCAAAACAGATTGAATCAGCAATTTGGCGATATGCAGGTTTCAGGAGGCCGTGGTAACTTTGGAGGCAAGAGGGAGCTTTAGAGGAAGAGTTGGGTGGCAGAACAGAGGTTCTAATAACTCTGGTATTGTGTGCCACTACTGTGGCAAAACAGGTCATATTGCAGCCCAATGTTATGCTAAGAAAGATGATATCCACAGTGGTAAATTGCAGCAAGGAAACTATGCATCATCTTCATGACAGAATGAAGATAAAAATGAATGTCTGTTTGTTATGCAGCATATGCTGAATGCTGTTACAGGAAAGGGAACACATGATGATGTTTTGTATGTTGATTCAGGTGTATCCAATCCAGCCATGCAGAATGGTTTGGAGAGATGTAGGATTTGGAAAATGCAGGTTATGTGTAGACGGGTGATGATTCATGCCACCCAATTTCACACATTGGAAAAGTTCCCTTGTCCTTGCATGATGGTAAGACAAAGAGTCTTTCAGATGTATTACATGTGCTATCTATTACAAAGAACTTGGTGTCAGTCGATCAAATGGTAGAGCAAGGGCTACAAGTCAGATTTAATGCAAAGGATTTCTTTGTAGAAGACTTCAATGAGAAGTGCAGGTTGGCAGCAAAGGGAAGTAGAGTTGGATGTATGTTTACTCTGGATGTTGGAATTCCTACTATGAATGCTGCTATGTATGCTAAAGGAAAAGGTGTTGTACAAAGGCTGTAATAGATAGCAGATGTATTACATGTGCTATCTATTACAAAGAACTTGGTGTCAGTCGATCAAATGGTAGAGCAAGGGCTACAAGTCAGATTTAATGCAAAGGATTTCTTTGTAGAAGACTTCAATGAGAAGTGCAGGTTGGCAGCAAAGGGAAGTAGAGTTGGATGTATGTTTACTCTGGATGTTGGAATTCCTACTATGAATGCTGCTATGTATGCTAAAGGAAAAGGTGTTGTACAAAGGCTGAAATTAATGCAGTCCAAAGGGTTGGTTACTGATTTGCCTACATTTAGAGTTGCAAAATTTCATAAGGTATGCGAAGCATGTCCGTTTAATAAGCAAGCAAGACAACCCTTTTCACATGACAGAGATGTAAGCAGAAATATCCTTGATGTTGTGCATACAGACATTTGGGGGCCTACACAAAATGTATCTCTTGGAGGCAGTTCATACTTTGTCACATTCATTGATGATTGTTCTAGAAAGCTGTGGGTATATTTTATGAAGGAAAAGAGTGAAGTGTTTGAGCATTTTAGAACTTTCAAGGCTGTAGTTGAAAGAGAAACATGCTTGAAAGTAAAGTGCTTGAGGTCAGATGGAGGGGGAGAGTACCTCTCCAATGAGTTCAGTGATTTTCTAAGGTCTCATGGGATAAAGAGACAGTTCACATGCAAGTATACCCCACAGCAAAATGGGGTTGCAGAAAGGAAAATGTGTGAAATTGAACTCCCACAACTGCAGTTCATGGTATGACCCCCGAAGAATGGGAGTTCACATGGGATAAACGGGTGATGACTGCTGTTTATATTATGAACAGAACTCCCACAACTGCAGTTCATGGTATGACCCCCGAAGAATGTTTTACAGGTAAGAAGCTTGATGTCTCACACTTGAAAGTGTTTGGCTACATTGCATATGTTCATGTGCCAGATGAATTGCAGAAGAAATTGGATCCAAAGGCTAAAAAGTGTGTCTTTATTGTATACTCTTTAGAGCAGAAAGGGTATCGCTGTTATAACCCTGTCACATGTAAGTTTAGAGTGAGCAAGGATGTTATCTTTGATGAAATGAGCAGTTGGTATGCATCTAATGGTGATTCATTAGATGATGATGATGATCATGACACTCATGTGCAGGCTGAAAAGAAAGAATCATGAACTCTTAGTGGACCAGAGACATCATCTGGTAGTCCTTGGTCTGGGAGACTAAGGAGTGCCTCTACATCTTTAGGTGCATCTAGTAGCACTATAGGTAAAGATAAAGGAAAGAATAAAGTGTCAGATGGTATTGATGCAGTTCTTGATGGAGACTCTAGTGGCTCAGAGAGCTTGGATGATGAGCTTTGTATTCCTTCTGTTAGGACACCAGGTGTACAGAGAGCTCATAGTAATGTAAAGGCTCCATTGAGTGATCCGGTGGCACGCAGATCTAAAAGGGTCAGATACCCTGTTAAAAGATTTGGTTTTGAAGGTTATGCAGCTCACCATTATGCTTATATGGTGAAACTAGTTGAGGATGTTGAGCCCACGTGTTTTGAGGAGGCTATTGGTCATGCTCATTGGGATGCAGTAATGGATGAGGAAATGGCTGCATTAGCGGCCAATAAGACTTGGGATCTAGTATCATTGCCAAAGGGCAAGAAAGATATTGGATGTAAGTGGGTTTATAAGATTAAGCACAATGCATATGGTTCTATTAGTAGGTACAAAGCTAGGTTGGTTGCAAAAGGCTATGCCCAGACATATGGCATAGATTATGAAGAAACCTTCAGTCCAGTTGCTAGGATGGCAACTGTCAGATGTGTGATGGCTTTGGCAGCAGCCAAAGGTTGGAGGTTGCAGCAAATGGATGTGAAGAATGCCTTCTTGCATGGTGATTTGTAGGAAGAAGTGTATATGGATGAGCCAGTAGGTTATGAAGATTTAGAGCATCCCACGTATGTGTGCAGGTTGAAGAAGGCTCTCTATGGGCTCAAGCAAGTACCTAGAGCATGGTCTGACAAGATCAGAGAGTATCTTGTCAATATTGGCGTTTATGTTTCTGATGCTGATCATTCACTTTATGTGAGAAAGGGAGATGCAAGTTTGGTCATCATAGTCATCTATGTGGATTATTTGATTATTACAAGTGATAGAAATAGTGGGATTGCTGAAGTCAAGGATTTTTTGAAGAAGAAGTTTGAGATGAAGGATTTAGGTGAGCTAAGGTACTTCCTTGGCATTGAAATGATCAAACGTGATGATGGTATATGGCTGTCCCAAAGACAATATGGCTTGGATATGTTGTCCAAGTATGGTATGACAGCATGCAAACCACTTTCAGTCCCATTGGAGTAGAATGTAAAGTTGAGTGTGCTGATGTTGGGGATGAGATAGAAGACCCTACTATGTTCAGGAGGATAGTGGGGAGTTTGATCTACATGACCATTACAAGGTTAGACTTGAGCTACACTGTTGGTCTTGTGAGTTAGTTTATGCAAGTACCTCAAAAGCCACATTTGGATGTAGTCAGACGCATATTGAGATATGTGAAGTGCACATTACATTATGGACTTTTCTATGAGGCAGGTATAGATGTACAGGTGTTTGGATACACAGATGCAGACTGGGCTGGTAGTATGTCTGATAGAAGATCTACCAGTGGATACATGTTCTCTCTTGGTAGTGTAGCAGTTGCTTGGAGCAGCAAAAAGCAATCTACAGTTGCTTTATCGAGTACATAGGCTGAGTATAGAGTTGCTGTTGTTACAGCATGTGAGGTAGTATGGCTACAAAAGTTAATGGCTGATTTGGATGTGCAGGTGGAAGGTCCAGTTCTCATTTATTGTGACAACATGAGCAGTATACAGTTGGCTAGGAACCATGTGTTCCATGCCAGGACAAAACATATTGAGGTACACTACCACTTTGTAAGAAAGAAGTTACTAGCAGGTGAGATTGACTTGGTGTATGTCAGCACACAGGATCAGATAGCTAACATCTTCATGAAGGCATTGGGTATAGAGAAGCTTCAAAAGTTTTGAAGCTTACTTGGAGTCGCAGAGATGCAGTTGAGCTTGACGGGGAGTGTTGAGATGACAAGCTCAACACATGCGGACATTGATGATGGACCGCCTACTTAGATGGGTCCACATGTCTACACTTAGCACGTCGGTGGTCATTATGACTCTCACATGGCCACTGACTGATTACTTATTATATTTAGGTTGTTACATCTATTTACAACTGGCATAGTTATAGCGCCAGTTGACTAGTATAGTCGGTTATGCATTGTTTGACTTAGTAGTGTGAGAAATGCAGGATCTAGAGCATGGCAAAACCGGAAGCTATGGAGGATGGAAGGAGAAGTGTGGACTCATGATGGAAAAGACATTGTTTGTTACACAAGTGAATTAGGTTCCAAGATTGAGACTTGGACTCATAAACACAATCTTGTGTATGTGGACAATGACATTGACACTTCACTGAAAAGAAAAGAGTACTATCATTGCATTAAGAAAAGGAAGCAAGTACAATGCTTTATAGGAAAGTAGGAAACTGCAGTAGGCACCATTGTGCATATGGGATAGGTTAGCCTGCATATCCTTGACCCTGAAGCTCCATACAAAGAGGCTGTTTAGTGAGTGTGATTGCTGATTCTCAACACCCCTCCTCAATCACAACTAAAGAGGCACAAAGTGTGTAGAGGCTGTAATGAGAACCACCTGCAAAGTGTGGGCATACCACAAACATGGAAAAACACCAGAGGCTGTCGCAGAAAAGGCTAAGTGTGGGTACCATAAACATGGTGGACATCTAGAGGCTGTAACAGGGCCCTCACAAAGTGTACAGGGACTGTAATGCCAAGTTACATAAGGAGTTTTACAAATCTTATGGCAAGAAGCATTAGGGCAAGGAAGTACAAGGTTTTTTAAAAGAGTCTATCAGAATTATGAGAGTAAAAGGACTGATGAGTCTTTTCCTTCCGATCCTGGTGGTCTTCATCTTCATCTTCTTCTTCATCTTTTGGTCCATGGTCTTCTTCTTCTTTCACAGCTACAAGATAGGCCTTTTGGGACCTCTTCCTAGCATGACAGAACTTTTCAGTATGTCCGGTCCTTTTGCAGAAGTCACAAAAGAGCGGTTCCTTTTTACCTTTGTATCTGTTGTTTACATATAATATTTGTTCATCCTTTGAAGTTTTGGGCTCTTCTTTGCTTTTAAGTTTCTTTTCCTCTTCTAACAGTGATGCCTAGATATCAACAAGTTCAGGATTTGGCATGTTGATTAAAGTTGTTGATACATTATTATATTCAGGAGGCAAACTCTTAAGTAGAACACCAATGCAAACATCTTCATCCATTTTAATGTTGATTCCTGCAAGTTGGGTTAAGAGTCCTTCCATGTAATTGAGATGTGTGGCAAGTGATGTGCTGGACTTCATTTCAAGCCTGAAGAACTCAATTAGGAGACCATACTTTGATGATTTAGATTGTGCACTGAACAGGGTGTCAAGTCTTTTCCATGTATCCTGTGAGGTCTCACAGTTATCCACATGGTGGATATAACTGTCGTCTAGCTCCAATTTGATAATGGCCTGGGCTCTGTCATCATTCTTTTGCCAAGTAGTTGCAAGGTCCGTGTCCCAAGGTTTCTTGTCTTTGCCATTTGTGATGGCCCAAAGACCCTTTTTCATCAAGATGAGCTTGATGCGGGTTTGCCAGGTGTGAAACCCGACTCCTTTGAATCGAGCATTTGAAGAGTCTTTTCCCATGTTGAGGTTGCAAGATCAGCAGCAAATCAACACCAGAATTCTGAGATTTTATCAATAGAAGAGCAGAATGCAGTGTGTCAAGAGACACAGTTAATGACAGTGTGAAAACACACTATGTCAGTGTTGATGTTGAGCTTGATTCTTCTTGTTCGGGATCGTTCGATCGTTCTTCAATCTTCTCAGGTCCTTTCCCTCCTTGATTTGATGCTGGGTCAATGGATTAGAGTGACAGAGGATTGGGTTGAGTGTCAGGAGAAAGAAAAACTGAGGAAAAAAAAGCTTGAGAAATTTTGGCTATGGTGGAATTAGGGTTTCTGAGACAAGGGCCTGGTTTTTCTCAAATTGTAGGAGCTATACTTGATCATTTTCAAAAAAATTTACATGCCTAGGAAGCAGACTTCATGAGCTATCAAAGCTCCATGATAATCATCAAGATTGTGGACTGTATGAAGCATGCAGGCAGCTCGAACAGATTCGGCGCAGTTCAGGACAACGATGACAAATTTGTGCAATGCCGGGGTCAGGGCGCAGCAATGTGATCGATTTTTGTGCCAAGATGAAGCGCCTTGAGTAGAAGAACAACTCCCTAGAAGAAATCAAGAGCTGAAATGGTCTAGTTGAGAAGTTATTGAAGCTCCAAGTGAGGTAGGTCCTGTGTGGCTATGGCAGACACAAAGCAGAGATTGAGAATTTTCACAATGTTGAGCTTCAAATGGTCAAATTTCATGGATTGATGTAATACAGGGAAGCTTTGTGAGTTGGGGAATACTTTTCCAGAAGGAAGCTCCAAGAGATTTGACCTGTGGAGTGAGATATAAGCAGCTCAATCTAACAGGGTGCTGCTGGCTATGGCTGCCATGGAAGCTTCAGTGAGAGTAGAGTTGGGAGATGAAGTCATGAGCTGGCATTGAGCTAGATTGAGGTTGAGAGGAATCAAGAGAGGCTGGAGAAGCAATGCCATGCCCAACTATGCTCTGATACCATGTGAGAAATGCGGGATCTAGAGCATGGCAAAACCGGAAGCTATGGAGGATGGAAGGAGAAGTGTGGACTCATGATGGAAAAGACACTGTTTGTTACACAAGTGAATTAGGTTCCAAGATTGAGACTTGGACTCATAAACACAATCTTGTGTATGTGGACAATGACATTGACACTTCACTAAAAAGAAAAGAGTACTATCATTGCATTAAGAAAAGGAAGCAAGTACAATGCTTTATAGGAAAGTAGGAAGCTGCAGTAGGCACCATTGTGCATATGGGATAGGTTAGCCTGCATATCCTTGACCCTAAAGCTCCATACAAAGAGGCTGTTTAGTGAGTGTGATTACTGATTCTCAACAAGTAGGCCACCTTCCTTTATGTTGTATCTTATCTATACTTTGAGTACTTTGTAAAGAGTGTGGAAGAAGAAGAAGAAACCAGCAAGAAAACGTTTTTGGCCTCCATCTCTCTTCTTGTCTCTTGAGTGAGCTTCTCTTTGTGCATTCTGTTGTGTGTTCAGCGCATCATCTCCAGCAAGTCTCCCCACCACGCGATTCTTGACATTTTGAAATGTGGCAGTTCACTAAAAAATTGGATCAAATGGACGTGTAAAGGGAAAGGGATGTAATTCAACCATTGGGAGGCACAACGTGAAGCACAAGGCCATTGATGAGCATCGCAAGGCAGACCTGCAGGAGGTTCTTCCCCTAACATTTACGTGGACATCACTGCGGAGCCACAAACCTAGGTTCCACAAATTTATTTTTCCACATAAAGAAATGTTTTAAACACTTATGTATGTTTCCAATTCACCTAGCATAGGATAATGCATTTCTCACTTATCGTTAGTTCAAGTAATAGTGATAAAAGTGCATTTGATAAATTATCTCTTTAAATGATAGATAAGGAATGATGCATGTCACACAATCGTTTAATGGCCGCCACCCCTCCACCTGGGGGGTGCATGCCCCCCTTTCTCTATCTTTACTCCCTCTCTCTCTCTCTCTCCTTGACATGCTATCGGCGGGGAGAGAGAGGGAGAGTAAAAAAATTTGAATTAAATTGAATTATTTAAAAAGGGGGGGTTCTTATGCACGGGGGGGATGTTACAGAGTGAGAGGAAGAAGAAGAAGAACATGAAGATAAACCAAAACAATAAAATTAAACAAAAAGTTGAAATAACATTAAAAAGTTACTAATGTAATCAAAATATTAAATTTGCAACTAATTAAACTATCTAAAGTTAACCAATCAACCAACATACTAACTAATTAACATAACCAACATAACCAATCTACTCTCTCTCTCTCTCTCTGGTGCACAGATCGGATGTCGTATGCACGCGTAGTGAGCGCCGGTCCCCAAGAACAAAAGAACTCTACTTTTGCACACAAAACAAGGAAGACAGCTTGCACGACATGAAGCAAGAGACTAATTAGGTACAATTTTCCCCCATGCCTTGTGTGAGCACTCCACAAAGCATGTATTTGATATAAAGAAATGTTTTAAACACTTATGTATGTTTCCAATTCACCTAGCATAGGATAATGCATTTCTCACTTATCGTTAGTTCAAGTAATAGTGATAAAAGTGCATTTGATAAATTATCTCTTTAAACAATAGATAAGGAATGATGCATGTCACACAATCAGATCATTTGCATTTCCAGAGTTGTCTGTCTTAAAGATTAGCTGGATGTTGCTATTTTGGTGCATTTTCAAAGTAATGAGTCTAAACGCCTATTACTTAGGGCAAACGAATGAAATTGATAAATGCATTTTTGACTAGACATGGTAGGAATAAGCGTATGTCGCATTTTAGGCAACATCTTCCTTATAAGGATTCATGAGGAAAAGTTGACACCCGTAGGATGTTATTCGAAAAGAAATAGTAGAGCATGAAAATGATCTTATGAACTTGCAAGTGGCATGGCTTGTAAAATGGAATAAGTTAACACTAGCTTTAGTTTTGCATGAACTTCATTAACTACGTTGTGGCTAGGAGAAGGTTGCGTGTTGCATAGTCATCATGCAAAAAATTCATTCATCAAGAGTTGCATTTAGGAAAGGTTGCATGGTTTATCAAAGCATGAGGTTCTAAAGCGTAGACAACAAGGTTGTAGGCATGATTCTTTGATGTAAGTCCTAGTAGGTCCTAGGAAAGTTATTCTTCAGATTATCATGCATTTTTACTTTACTAAGGAAAGATAGGATTAATGCAAACCATGAGATGTATAGAAGCAATGAATCACATATTTACATGTATTGTGGCAGTTGCAACTATTTTTCTCCTATAGATCAAGTTTATCATTCCTAGGAAAGGCTCATTCTTGTCGCAAGACAAGTAGATCGAATTATCTAAATCATCTAACCCGCAAGGGATTCGTATAGGCATGGTACTGTCAATACGATAAATACCCCAAGTGCTAACTAGGGTTTAGCATGTTAAGGATTCGGCCTAGTTTCACACTTGTTGCTAAGTTGAAACTCTCAAACCCGAAGGTCCTACCCACATTCACGGAATGTTGGGTCAATTGGATGCTCATGCAAATGACGATCTAGGGTTTCTACCCTAAGGATCATTCGGCCTAATGCTAAAACTTGGATTGAGTTGGAATCCCTAGGACTGACGGCCTAGTGCAATTAGGATTGGGGACTAGGTAAGAAGACACCCTAAACTCTACTTCTTGTCTAAACATAATTTCATGACCAGGAAATGCCATTCAATGGGTGAAATAATCCCATGGATTAGATGCAACACTTTTGCAACAAGTTGCAACGTCGCATGGTCTTGTAGTTTGATCACAAGATGTCAAGAATCGCGTGTTGGAGGGGGTTGCTCAAGATGCTGCACTGAACACACACAGAATGCACAAGGAGAAGCTCACTCAAGAGACAAGAAGAGAGATGGAGGCCAAAACGTTTTCTTGCTGATTTTTTCTTCTTCTTCCACACACTTTACAATGTACACAAAGTATAGATAAGATACAACATAAAAGGAAAGTGGCCTACGAAGTCAAACAATGCATAACCGACTACACTAGTCGACTGGCGCTATAACTATGCCAGCTGTAAATAGGTGTAATGACCTGAATATAATAAGTAATGAGTCAATGGCCATGTGAGATTCATAATGACCACCGACATGCTAAGTATAGACGTGTGGACCCATCTAACCAGGCGGTCCATCATCAATGTCCGCATGTGTTGAGCTTGTCATCTCAACACTCCCCCTCAAGCTCAACTGCATCTCTACAACTCCAAGTAAGCTTCGAAACTTTTGAAGCTTCTCTGTACCCGATGCCTTCGTGAAGATGTCAGCTATCTGATCCTGTGTGCTGACATACACCAAGTCAATCTCACCTGCTAGTACCTTCTCTCTCACAAAGTGGTAGTGTACCTCAATATGTTTTGTCCTGGCATAGAACACAGGGTTCCTAGCTAACTGTATACTGCTCATGTTGTCACAATAAATGACAACTGGACCTTCCACCTGGACATCCAAATCAGCCAATAGCTTTTGCAGCCATACTACCTCACATGCTGCAACAGCAGCACCTCTATACTTAGCCTCTGTACTCGACAAAGCAACTATAGATTGCTTTTTGCTTCTCCATGCAACTGTTGCACTACCAAGAGAGAACATGTATCCGCTGGTAGATCTTCTATCAGACATACTACCAGCCCAATCTGCATCTGTGTATCCAAATACCTGTACATCTATACCTGCCTCATAGAAAAGTCCATAATGTAATGTGGACTTCACATATCTCAATATGCGTCTGACTGCATCCAAATGTGGCTTTCTAGGTACTTGCATAAACTGACTCACAAGACCAACAGCGTAGCTCAAGTCTGGCCTTGTAATGGTCATGTAGATCAAACTCCCCACTATCCTCCTGAACATAGTAGGGTCTTCTATCTCATCCCCAACATCAGCACTCAGCTTTACATTTTGCTCCAACGGGACTGAAAGTGGTTTGCATGCAGTCATGCCATACTTGGACAACATATCCAAGCCATACTGTCTTTGGGACAGCCATATACCATCATCACATCTGATCACCTCAATGCCAAGGAAGTACCTTAGCTCACCTAAATCCTTCATCTCAAACTTCATCTTCAAACAACCCTTGACTTCAGCAATCCCACTATCACTATCACCTGTAATAATCAAGTCATCCACATTGATGACTATGATGACCAAACCTGCATCTCCCTTTCTCACATAAAGTGAGTGATCAGCATCAGAAACATAAAAGCCAATATTGACAAGATACTCTCTAATCTTATCAGACCATGCTCTAGGTGCTTACTTGAGCCCATAGAGTGTCTTCTTCAACCTGCACACATACGTGGGATGCTCTAAATCTTCATAACCTGCTGGTTGATCCATAGACACTTCTTCCTGCAAATCACCATGCAAGAAGGCATTCTTTACATCCATTTACTGCAACCTCCAACCTTTGGCTGCTGCCAAAGCAATCACACATCTGACAGTTGCCATCCTAGCAACTGGACTGAAGGTTTCATCATAATCTATGCCATATGTCTAGGCATAGCCTTTTGCAACCAGCCTAGCTTTGTACCTGCTAATAGAACCATCTGCATTGTGCTCAATCTTATAAACCCACTTACATCCAATAGCTTTCTTTCCCTTCGGCAATGATACTAGATCCCAAGTCTTATTAGCCTCTAATGCAGCCATCTCCTCATCCATTGTTGCATCCCAATGAGCATGACCAACAGCCTCCTCAAAACATGTGGGCTCAACATCCTCAACTAGTTTCACCATATAAGCATAATGGTGAGTTGCATAACCTTCAAAACCAAATCTTTTAACAGGGTATCTCACCCTGCTAGACCTACGTACCATTGGATCACTTAGTGGAGTCTTTGCATTAACGCGTGCTCTCTACACACCTGGAGTCCTCACTGAAGGAATGCCAAGCTCATCATCCAAGCTCTCTGAGCCACTGGAGTCTCCATCTAGAACTGCATCAATGCCTTCTGACACTTTATTCTTTTCTTTGTCTTTACCTGTAGTGCTACTAGATGCACCCGAAGATGTAGAGGTACTCCTTAGTCTCCCAGACCAAGGACTACCAGATGATGTCTCTGGTCAGCTAAGAGTTCGTGATTCTTGCTTTTCAGCCTGCACATGAGTGTCATGATCATCATCATCATCCAATGCATCACCACTAGATGCATACCAATTGCTCATTTCATTAAAGATGACATCCCTGCTTACTCTGAACTTACATGTGACAGGGTTGTAACAGCGATACCCTTTCTGCTCTAAAGAGTATCCAATAAAGACACACTTTTCAGCCTTTGGATCCATTTCTTCTGCAACTCATCTGGCACATGAACATACGCAATGCAGCCAAATACTTTCAAGTGTGAAACATCAGGCTTCTTACCTGTAAAACATTCTTTGGGGGTCATACCATGAACTGCAGCTGTGGGAGTTCTGTTCATAATATAAACAGCAGTATGAACAGCCTCATACAAAAAATGCTTAGGCATATTCTTTTCAGCCATCAAGGCGCATGCAACTTCTGCAATATGCATGTTTTTCCTTTCTGCAACCCCATTTTGCTGTGGGGTATACCTGCATGTGAACTGTCTCTTTATCCCATGAGACCTCAGAAAATCACTGAACTCATTGGAGAGGTACTCTCCCCCTCCATCTGACCTCAAGCACTTTACTTTCAAGTCTGTTTCTCTTTCAACTGCAGGCTTGAAAGTTCTAAAGTGCTCAAAAGCTTCACTCTTTTCCTTCTTAAAATATACCCACAGCTTTCTAGAACGATCATCAATGAATGTGACAAAGTATGAACTACCTCCAAGAGATACATTTTGTGTAGGCCCCCAAATGTCTGTATGCACAACATCAAGGATATTTATGCTTACATCTCTGTCATGTGAAAAGGGTTGTCTTGCCTGCTTACCAAACTGACATGCTTCACATACCTTTTGAAATTCTGCAACTTTAAATGTAGGCAAACCTATAACCAACCCTTTTGGACTGCATTAATTTCAGCCTTTGTACATTTGCATGTCCAATGCGTTTGTGCCAAATTTCAATGTCTGTAACAACACCTTTTCCTTTGGCATACATAGCAGCATTCATAGTAGGAATTCCAGCATCTAGAGTGAACATATGTCCAACTCTACTTCCCTTTTCTACCAACCTGCACTTGTCATTGAAGTCTTCTACAAAGCAGCCCTTTGTATTAAATCTGACTTGCAGCCCTTGCTCTACCATTTGACCGACTGACACCAAGTTCTTTGTAATAGATGGCACATGTAATACATCTGAAAGACTCTTTGTCTTACCATCATGCAAGGACAAGGGAACTTTTCCAATGTGTGAAATTGGGTGGCATGAGTCATCACCCGTCTGCACATAACCTGCATTCTGTAAATCCTGCATCTCTCCAAACCATTCTGGATGGCTGGTCATATGATTGGATGCACCTGAATCAACATACCAAACATCTTCATTTGTTCCCTTTCCTGTAACAGCATTCAACATATGCTGCATAACGAATAAACGTTCATTTTTGTCTTCATTCTGTCGTGAAGACGATGCATAGTTTCCTTGCTGCAACTTACCACTGCGGATATCATCTTTCTTAGCATAACATTGGGCTGCAATATGACCTGTTTTGCCACAGTAGTGGCACACAATACAAGAGTTGTTAGAACCTCTGTTCTGCCATCCACCTCTTCCTCTAAAGCTCCCTCTTGCCTCTAAAGTTACCACGACCTCCTGAAACCTGCATATCGCCAAATTGCTGATTCAATCTGTTTTGCTGGTTGTCACTACCACGTCCTGTACCACGGCCTCTTGAAGAGAACCTGCCACTTCCCCTTCCAGAACTAGAGTAGAAAGCTTGGACCTGTTCACCACTTTTTTCAGATGTCTCACTCTGCATGTTGATCTCTTCAGTGATCATAAGTTAGACCAATTCATCGAAATCTGGAAATGGCTTTCTGACATATACAGAAGTTACAGAATACTTCCAAGTCTTTTCATTGTTAAGTCCACCCAAGGTAGACGACACCAAATCATCATCATCGGGCATTGCATCAATTGCTGCCAATGCATCTGCAATGCTTCTTACCTTCAGTGCATACTCATTGATAGACATCTTCCCTTTCTTTAATGTATTCAACTCTTGCTTGAGTTGAATCTTTCGTGCCTTTGTATTTACAGAAAACATACTTTCAAGTATGGTCCAAGCTGCATATGAAATCTCTGCATTTCTAATGTGTCCCAGCATATTATTGTCAATTACTGCAGACAACCAATACATGACATTTTTATTCTTTGCATTCCATTCTTTTCATGCCTTTGTCTCTTCTGCAGTTGGAGGATCACTCATCTCAGGCTCCTTTTCTTCACCTGAAACGAACTCGTAGAGGCCTTTTCCAATAAGGAAGTTCGTGACATGGAACTTCCATGAAGGGTAGTTGTTCTTGTTGAGCTTCTCAATGATGGGGCTTCCACTGTTCTCTGCCATTATCACAAAATTAATACCAACAGCAAGCAAATCTTCTGCAACCCTGGACCTGTAGTACACAGCAATACACCAGACAACCTTTTTCACTATTTGCTCAACAATTCATGCAATCTGCAACCTGTTTGCACATAAACCTTGTGTTTACTCACTGGTAAACACCTTTCAACTTACAGATCGAAAATCTGTAACCTGCGCACCCACGTTCGGTCAATACAGTCGAAGTCACAACGTACCCTGAAACTGTTGTCTGCAACCTTGTAGCTCTAAAACGGGCCCTGAAACGGCCTCAGATGCCCAAAATAACTGCACAATACACAGCGCTCTTCGCACACACCAAATCTCACTGCAATCTGAGATTTTTGCTCTGCCCTGCTTCCGGTGCCTCCACAGGCACTATCCAAGAGAAAGAGTTGAAGGATGGGAGAGCTTCTTACCCGTGGCTTGCTTGCTCCAACCTTGCTTCTTCTCCTTTGCTTCAACCTTCGAAATCAGCCTCTCTCAATGGCGGGCTCTGATACCATGTCAAGAATCGTGTGGTGGAGGGGGTTGCTCAAGATGCTGCGCCGAACACACATAGAATGCACAAGGAGAAGCTCACTCAAGAGACAAGAAGAGAGATGGAGACCAAAACATTTTATTGCTGATTTTTTCTTCTTCTTCCACACACTTTACAATGTACACAAAGTATAGATAAGATACAACATAAAAGGAAAGTGGCCTACTAAGTCAAACAATGCATAACCGACTACACTAGTCGACTGGCGCTATAACTATGCCAGCTGTAAATAGGTGTAACGACCTGAATATAATAAGTAATGAGTCAGTGGCCATGTGAGATTCATAATGACCACCGACGTGCTAAGTGTAGATGTGTGGACCCATCTAACCAGGTGGTCCATCATCAATGTCTGCATATGTTGAGCTTGTCATCTCAACACAAGAGAGTTTAGTCATTCCTTGGAATGAGGTTGGCAGGTTGGAATGTATTTTGAGAGAAGGATTCACTTCTTAGTAGTTGGCCAAATAGATGACCACTACAATTGATTGTGCTTGTAACAGTTTAGGAGCACTATTTGCATTGTTTGCTCAAGGAACTAAAGGATGGAAATATATTTAATGCTTCAGGTTGAAGGCCTGAAGGGAGAGGTAGCTTTAGTTATCCCCGACTGTCTGCCTAACCCTAACCAAGGGGGTTGTTAGCTGTGCCAGGAATGTGAACCCAACTCGCCACGTGAGGTCTCTCCGTTGAGTGCTACTTGGAGCAGGAGGACTCTTGGGTGCGAGGGGGGCTCTGGCCATAAATCCCTTGCCTTTCGGGCCTTGCAAGCACAAGAGGCCAACGTGACTCGGGATTGGATCTCGAGGCCCGCATACTAGTCTATGGGCAAAATCTTGGGTTAGTAATCCATGTGGATTACTGGATAGCCTTCGGGCAGATTATGGATTAGCCTGCAGGCTCGAATTTATGGATGTATTCTAAAGATAAATATGATAACCTGTTGAAAAGGAAGTTGTTTGTTTGAGATTGTTTTTCTATGTCAAGTGCTAAGATTAGGTGAAGGGACCAGTGTCTAACAGACTAATTAAGGAAGCTGCTTGATGCATGTCCAACTAAATGTGGTAGGTAATTAGACAACTAAAGCAACCTTGAGGAAAGTGCGGTGGATGTGGCCATGGGTCCGTTCTATGCATGGGTGGTCCCGATTGACCAGGAACTTTTCTCAATCAAAATGGACATCAATGAGCTCTTCTCAAAGGAAATGAATAGCAAGGGCGCTGACCTAGGGTTTAGGTTACTAGAATCCCGATTTATGTAGTTTTAGGGGAACAGAATGGGACTATGCCTTATGGGCAGAGAGGTTGATCCTTGCATCCCTCTCGTTTTCCATTCTCCTTGAACCAAGTGCAGCCTGAATCCTCTTCATCCCTGACATTTCTGCGTAAAGTAGTTTGCTTAGGGTTCGATGCTAGCTACCGTTTAGGAAAATGACCACTAGGGAAAACCCTGAGTCAGGTCTTATTAGCCTCTAATACAGCCATCTCCTCATCCATTGCTGCATCCCAATGAGCATGACCAACAGCCTCCTCAGAACATGTGGGCTCAACATCCTCAACTAGTTTCACCATATAAGCATAATGGTGAGTTGCATAACCTTCAAAACCAAATCTTTTAACAGGGTATCTCACCCTGCTAGACCTGCGTACCACTGGATCACTCAGTGGAGTCTTTGCATTAACGCGTGCTCTCTACACACCTAGAGTCCTCACTGAAGGAATGCCAAGCTCATCATCCAAGCTCTCTGAGCCACTGGAGTCTCCATCTAGAACTGCATCAACGCCTTCTGACACTTTATTCTTTCCTTTGTCTTTACCTGTAGTGCTACTAGATGCACCTGAAGATGTAGAGGTACTCCTTAGTCTCCCAGACCAAGGACTACCAGATGATGTCTCTTGTCAGCTAAGAGTTCGTGATTCTTCCTTTTCAGCCTGCACATGAGTGTCATGATCATCATCATCATCCAATGCATCACCACTAGATGCATTCCAATTGCTCATTTCATTAAAGATGACATCCCTGCTTACTCTGAACTTACATGTGACAGGGTTGTAACAGCGATACCCTTTCTGCTCTAAAGAGTATCCAATACACAATACACAGCGCTCTTCGCACACACCAAATCTCACTGCAATTTGAGATTTTTGCTCTGCCCTGCTTCCGGTGCCTCCACAGGCACTATCCAAGAGAAAGAGTTGAAGGATGGGAGAGCTTCTTACCCGTGGCTTGCTTGCTCCAACCTTGCTTCTTCTCCTTTGCTTCAACCTTCGAAATCAGCCTCTCTCAATGGCGCGGCTCTGATACCATGTCAAGAATCGCGTGGTGGAGGGGGTTGCTTAAGATGCTGCGCCGAACACACATAGAATGCACAAGGAGACGCTCACTCAAGAGACAAGAAGAGAGATGGAGACCAAAACATTTTATTGCTGATTTTTTCTTCTTCTTCCACACACTTTACAATGTACACAAAGTATAGATAAGATACAACATAAAAGGAAAGTGGCCTACTAAGTCAAACAATGCATAACCGACTACACTAGTTGACTGGCGCTATAACTATGCCAGCTGTAAATAGGTGTAACGACCTGAATATAATAAGTAATGAGTCAGTGGCCATGTGAGATTCATAATGACCACCGACGTGCTAAGTGTAGACGTGTGGACCCATCTAACCAGGTGGTCCATCATCAATGTCTGCATGTGTTGAGCTTGTCATCTCAACACAAGAGAGTTTAGCCATTCCTTGGAATGAGGTTGGCAGGTTGGAATGTATTCTGAGAGAAGGATTCACTTCTTAGCAGTTGGCCAAATAGATGACCACTAGAATTGATTGTGCTTGTAACAGTTTAGGAGCACTATTTGCATTGTTTGCTCAAGGAACTAAAGGATGGAAATATATTTAATGCTTCAGGTTGAAGGCCTGAAGGGAGAGGTAGCTTTAGTTATCCCGGACTGTCTACCTAACCCTAACCAAGGGGGTTGTTAGCTGTGCCAGGAATGTGAACCCAACTCGCCACGTGAGGTCTCTTCGTTGAGCGCTACTTGGAGCAGGAGGACGCTTGGGTGCCAGGGGGGCTCTGGCCATAAATCCCTTGCCTTTCGGGCCTTGCAAGCACAAGAGGCCAACATGACTCGGGATTGGATCTCGAGGCCTGCATACTAGTCTATGGGCGAAATCTTGGATTAGTAATCCCTGTGGATTACTAGATAGCCTTCGGGCAGATTATGGATTAGCCTGCAGGCTCGAATTTATGGATGTATTCTAAAGATAAATATGATAACCTGTTGAAAAGGAAGTTGTTTGTTTGAGATTGTTTTTCTATGTCAAGTACTAAGATTACGTGAAGGGACCAGTGTCCAACAGGCTAATTAAGGAAGCTACTTGATGCATGTCCAACTAAATGTGGTAGGTAATTAGACAACTAAAGCAACCTTGAGGAAAGTGCGGTGGATGTGGCCATGGGTCCGTTCTATGCATGGGTGGTCCCGATTGACCATGAACTTTTCTCAATCAAAATGGACATCAATGAGCTCTTCTCAAAGGAAATGAATAGCAAGGGCGCTGACCTAGGGTTTAGGTTACTAGAATCCCGATTTATGTAGTTTTAGGGGAACAGAATGGGACCATGCCTTATGGGCAGAGAGGTTGATCCTTGCATCCCTCTCGTTTTCCATTCTCCTTGAACCAAGTGCAACCTGAATCTGCTTCGTCCTTGACATTTCTGCGTAAAGTAGTTTGCTTAGGGTTCGATGCTAGCTACCGTTTAGGAAAATGGCCACTAGGGAAAACCCTGATTCAGGTCAGGCCTAAGTGGGAATGGCCGGAATACTTTCGCTACGTGGCAGATGCTGGAAGTCCTAGATTGTAAACCCCGTAACATTCCATGGGAGTGCCGGGCGAAGCTTTCTAAACTCTCTTTCCAATGCACTGCTAAGACATGTCCTGAAAGGGAACAGGTGGACACGTTACATAGAGAAAGGTATTATTTTATTCACGTTTTTGTCTAGAAGAGTTTTATCTTCTCATAATGTAGGAATAAACTGACAAGCTTTATCTCTGTTAGTATTCTTATACATTTTCTATTTCTTTCTGTGAGTATTCTTGTAAGTCTTCTATTTCTTTGAACCCTTCTCTTCGGTGGGCTGATTTGGGGCTGATATCTTTAGCTTTATTTAGAGAATTAGCTACAACAATGTTCTTTTAATTTATTTCTTACTCTACAGAAGATATCTTGTCAAAATATGCAAGTATTATGCACCCCTATGGCAGGGCAATGTTTGTAGATCATTCATAGATGCTTTGAGTTGAATTAAGAGGAGTTTTTTCTCTTATTTCTTGGCTATGGTAACTTATCCTTATTAGGAACTCAATTTGAAGCTCTCTTGAAGCAAGTCTATTTGCCCTACAAGCCTTGTAATTGACTCATAAGATTTTGTTCCTAACAGTCTACATTGAATGCAATCATGCAAAGTTGATTCATGCTATGGCATCATGTATGAATGATGGGATACATAGTTATTTATGATATATGACAGCATACTACACTTGATTTTATAATTTGTGATTGCTCTTACAATCAAGAAAACAAGCTTGATTTGAGATAATACTCTTGTGATCTTTGCTAAGAACATGCAGTTGGAAGCTCTATTAACATCTCCAATAACTTGGCTTGAAACCTTCAACCCTTCTCTTATCTCCACCATCTCTGGAGTCCAAGCTCTTGAATCCCCATACATTCTTCTCTCTCAAACCCTTGTGATTGATTGTGAAGTACCTCTTGAACCTTTAAACATTCACTCTATAATCTCTCAAACCCCTGTGATTGACTGTGAAGTACCTCTTGAACCTTTAAACATTCACTTTGTAATCTATTTATATCCTGAAGACACATCTCCATCTATCTTGTCTAGTTTTCTTGCCAAATTCCTATGTGGCCACCTTCAACCCTACGTGTTGTGACAATGGGGTTGATGGGTACAACGGTCTAAGTGGATGTGGGAGAGTAAGAGCTGATATAGGGTAGTAATGACTACCAAACCCTAGAGACAAGTGTAGTTTCAACCCCACTAGTGTGAGAGTAGATGAAGGAGGCATTGATAGTCTAGTGGACAAAGAAAGTAAACAAGTCATTTGCAACAGTTTGTCCCTTGTAAAGAAGGGGACTTTATTGAGACAATAACATGATGGTAAGATAGGATCATCACCTTTACATGGGTGAGAACCACTAAATTTCTAGAGAACTTGAGAAGTGATGGGGATAACTAGATCGATTGTATATGCTAGGAGAGGACTTTAGTGACTCCACACATAATGTTGATTATGATAAGGATCGTTGCAATAGTGTGGTCTTTGTGAACAGTGAGAAAGACAAAGACAGAGACTGGGAACAACTGTGAGGAGCTGTATGCTCTCCGAAATTCTTTATGTTTAATTACCCATATATATCAAATAATTACAACACACTAAGGTCTATAAGACCATTCACACCAAGTATTGAATAAGTCTAAAGCCACCAGATTATTTAATGTCCCACATTGCTGATACAGCTGGACACAGCTAAGACTCTGTTGGCGATCACACACCATATGAGCTTGAAGAGCTGTATGCTCTCCCACATTCTTTATGTTTAACTCCCATATATATCAAATGATTACAACACACTAAGGTCTTTAAGACCATTCACACCAAGTATTGAATAAGTCTAAAACCACCGGCTTATTTAATGTCTCACACTTGCTAATACAGCTGGATGACACAGCTAAGACTCTGTCGTCGATCACACACCATACGAGCTTGAAGTTTCACCACTCCCCCTCAAGATCAAGACAGCAACTGCACATCAAGTAGCTGTTTGAAAACACCGAACTTATCATGTGAATAGTGAGAAAGACGGAGACAGAGATTGGGAACAACTATCTGTGTATTGGAACTTGGGTAAACCTGTAACAAGATGTTTTTTCTGCATAATTTACAGCCTCTGCAAATTCACATGTCCCACTCTCTTATGCCAAATTTCCAAATCTCTGACAGTGCCAGAACCATGGGCAAACATAGTTGAATTTAGCTCTAGCAAAGTGGCATTAAGAGTAAACATTCTGCCATTCCTATGTCTGCAAGCAATCAACTTGCATCCATTTCCAAACTCTTCAATAAAGCATCCATTCTTATTGAACCTAACCTACAAGCTTTGCTCCGTCATTTGACCTATAGACAATAAGTTCTTCATTTTCGATGGGACATGCAATACATCATGTAAATTTTTCTTTCTACTATCATGAACCACAAGAGGCACTTTTCCTTTATGCTCAATGCTATGATGCGTATCATCACCTGTATATACATAGCCATGTCTTTCAGCTATCATGTCAGTGAACCAATCACCGTGAGGGGTCATGTGGTTCAATGCCCCTGAATCAATATACCGTACTGCATCATCAATGGATTTTTTAGCAGCCCTATCTTTCACATACTGCATGGCAAACAATTGATCTTCTGAAGCATCATCTGCCTGACTGGACATAGAAAAATGTCCATGTTTTTTTCCCTTTTGATTGCCTTGCTTCTTCCAGCAGTCCTTGGCAATATGACCATACTTCCCGCAATAATGAAAATCCTTATCCTTATTCGGATTGTCAAATGAACGCTATTGCTACCATGAGCCTCTACCTCTAGGGGTAGATCTCCCCCTTGCCTCTAAAGTTTCCACCACCTCTTGCATTTGATACCAGCTAGTTGTTATTTCCATAGGATGCATTTTGTTGGCCTCCTCTGCTAGAACCATATCCTCAACCATGGCTGCTACGACCACATTGATTGGAATAAAAGACTTCATCCTTACTTTTGAAACCGCTTGACCCTATAGCCAAGCCAAGTTTAACCTCCTCATGGATAAGAAATGCAATTAGTTCATTGAAATTAGGCACAGACATAGAAGTATCAAAAGACTTATTCTTAGGTCCCAAGCCATTCAAAGTCATAGCAACCATGTCTTCATCTTCAACTTGTGATCCAAGAGATGCCAACTGATCTGCAATGGTCTTGATCTCCATGACATAATTTTGTATAGATGTCCTCTTTGTCTCCATATTGTTAAATTTTTGCTTTAACTGGATCTTTTGGGAACTTGTAGTGGTTCCATAGTACCTAATCAAAATGTCCCATGCATCCTTAGGAGAGATGTAGTTCATTATCTACATTACCATGGCATCTAATATACATAGAGACAGCCAGTGCAACACCCTATAAGCTCTTTCTGTCCAATCTCGGTGTCATCGTCTATGATCAGCTAACAGGTCTCTCTGGGAGCTTAGGTTCGGCTTCTACTCCAATCACCAAATCCTAATATCCTTTCCTGATTTAAGAAGTTCTCCATGCGGAACTTCCATATGGCATAATTATGGCTATCCAATTTCTCCCCCACAATCTAGGTGATATTGTCAGTCCTATTAGCATTTTCCATGTCGTAAACAATGCCTAACTATGTGCAAGTCAACAAGTCTAACTGACTAATTGCAAACTTTGACTGTTTATGACAATTTTCTACACCAAAATCACTGTTAAAACCAGAATATTTCAGCCATCAACATCTCAAAACCATCCACAAACATATGACGTAACCCGTAGGGTACATCAGTCAGTATATGGACCATGTAGTTGCTTTAATTCTGTATCATGCAACCTTATTGCCAGGGTACATACATACAATCTGAAATTTGCAGGCTGTAAATGATGAGCCATTGATTTACAACCAAAAACAAGGTGTAAACATGTCATGCATGTCCCAAAAGCTCACAGACATCTGCTACATGATCATTCAGGCACATACTAGTGCATATACATTAAGTACCAATGTCAAATATCTTGATTGTAGGTTGCAGTCAATAAATATTCACCAAAGCAAGGTTTATCCAGGTCCAAAATATCCTCAAAGTACTTTATACATGTGCTATTAGATGTAGGGGTCAATACATGACCATACAGACAGCCATAGACACACTCTCTTCAATAGACAACGTCATAAAATGCATTCCCTGTTTGTGTAACATTTCGGAATCTAAAACACACATTGTTCATATGAATCTCCTCTTGGAGGCCAAAAAGGTTAGGATAATAGTAAAATTTTTTAATATTCCCCTTATCCCCCCAACCGACTCTCGTGCTGGAGGGGAGGGGAATAGTAGGTATGATCAAGATCCTTGATGGAGCTTGCAGGGGGAAGATCCCATGCGAAATGACACATGGGGGAGGGAGGATTCTCTCCCCTCACCTTTTTAATCTGTGACAGAGCTACAGAGGGGAGGGAGGCTAAGGTGGTAAATGGAAGGGTGGAGGCTGCTGTAGAACAAGAGGAAGACACCGTCGACTCCGCCGTGAGTGGAGAGGAGGGTGGAGTCACTGCTACTGCTGCCGTGAGAGGGAGAGGACGAGTCGAGATTGGTGCGTAGTCGTGAAGGAGGGAGAGATTGACGGACGCTGTCGTGGAGATTCTGCGCTGCTACCGCCGCCATAGGGAAACACTCCAGCTACCGCCCAGAAACCATTTTTTTTCTCTTCCTCTCCTCCACGTGAGCCACGTTGCAGAAGCTCTCTAGAAGCTTCTTGAAGCTTCCAAGGGGGCTTCCTAAGCTCCCTTTCATACCCTTTCCTCCCCCCTCTCAAAATTCCCTCCTAAGGGCTCTTTAAGCCCCTTCCCCCCCCCCCCCCCCCACAAAAAAAAAATCCCTATATCCTAAAGGGTCTTCTACACTCTTTTCCCCCCCTTTCCTGTGGGTCTTCAAAAGTCCTTCCAAAGTGGTTTGATAAATCCCCCTCCCCGGGTTTGAAAACCCTTCTCGTGGGTTTTCCCCACCCCCACAATCCAAAGCCCCTTAATCCTTTCTTGTGGCCCTTTCCCAAAAGCCCCTATCATCGTTCTTATACCCCCTGCCCTTCGGGATTTTTTCGCCCATTTCCATGAGAATTCCACCTAATTCCCTTCCCGTGAGATTTCCCACAAGTCCTCAAAGCCTTCTTGTGGAATTTTCCTCCCCTAGCCAGTTTTAGGGCCTTCTAAAGCCAACTCACAAGGGAGTTCCCATACGAAGGAGACGGACAATATCATAACTCTGCGTCCAAGGTGAAAAGATTGAATTCATAATGGCTCCTAAGAAAGCACAAGGCATAGCCGGCAGGAGGATCGTCTCCTAACATCCATGTGGACATCTCACCACAACTCCATGTTTTTCTTCCTAATTTTTATTTACATTGTTATAATTCAATCGTGTGTGGATGATTTTTGGAGATAGGATGCATTTTTCATCTTAAATACTTTGGTTCATTTAGAAGAATTAGCTCACAATAGAAGAGTTCGATCATTAGAATTTTTCAATAAAACGAACAAAATAAAGGGAGCATAAATGCATTTCTAGCAAATAGTTTTTACTCATTGCAATAAATTGAAATTAGATTAATGTCCACTTTTACAAAACGGAATTATGATAGTGCACTTCGATTAGGCACGGGAGTATAAATTGCATGTTGCATTATTAAGACATATCTTCTTCGCAATGAGTCATTATGGAAAGTGTTAATAATCCATAGGAAATTGCAAGACATGAAATGGTTCTTGAGCTGCATAACTCTAGTCAATTGGTATAAATATCGTTTCAATTGCGTAATTGTTAGAAAAGGCTGCATGGTTCAAAGGAAAAAAAAAACCCTAAAGTTTAGAAGCATGAATGCATGTTATAAAGAGATCAAATAGAATTATGCTATAACTTATCATATGTTTTGATTTTAATCTGAAAAGTTAGGATTGAAATTCAACTTATACATAGGAAATGAATCATGTGATTATGGAAATGATAGCATAATTATCTTCGAGAATAGATAAGTTAAATTGGTTTAGACCTAAACACCTAAAAATCGCGAAGGGACTCGTTTAGAAAGAGTTAATTCAATGCAACATAGGCCAAAGAGCTAACTAGGGTTAGCATGTTGGGGACATTACCTAATCGCTCGTTTTATCAAAGCTGAAACTTCGATATCCTAAATAATTGCCCACATTCATGTAATGTAGGGACATTGGAATATACTTGCGAGAAGTGAACTAGGGTTTTCCTAAGGATCTCTTGCTAAGAAGATGAAACTCAAAACCCTAGGACCGACAATGTCGGCCTAATGCAATCAAGGACATATTGTTATATCTAATCATGATACCGTGATTAAAAGACACCGTTGATGGATAGAATAGTCCCATAGCTTAATGCGACACTTGTGCAACAAGTTGCAGAGTCGCATGATCTTGTCACAAGGGAATGGTCACAGCTAGAGTATTTCGAGAGGGATCCTGAGGGGATCACACTCGATCCGAGAGTAGAGGCAACACAAAGCTTAGCCATTGTGCACCCACCTCCTTGCCGTGATGAGATGCTAATAAGCGATGATTCACCCTTCGCTTCTCTCCATGCTATCATCATCGAGGGGGTGGAATATTTACTTATGTAGGATGTACTAGAAATTTTGGAGCTAAGAGAAGAAGAACTATATTATATCATGAAGCATGATGTGCTTGATGATTTTATATATTTTGATATACAAGATGCCCCAGTACATATTGATGAGGTGACTCAATATGATGGCAAAAGTATCGATAACATCTCTACCATTGTGAGCATCCAAGAGTAGATTGAGAATGTGGCATCACAATATGAGATTTCAGATGAGGAGTTCGAGCGGTTTCAAGAAAGCATTTTTGGACCTCAACCCGACTGCACAGTACCTTCCCAAGAGAGAGACGAGGGTGGCCCAATTGCAGGAGCAAACATAGATGCTCCATTACATCAAGAGATAGATGATGCAGAGAAGGTAATGTTATCATATTAATGTTATCGGATTAGTGCAAAAATTTACCAATAGAGCCTCTAAGGCAGATTTAGGCTCCCACACTCAAGCCTCCGGCCAGGGTTGCCCTGGGGCCCCGATCTTGACAAAGTTTTATCTCCATGCTCTCGATGCCCTAGAGGCTCTACTGGTAAATTTTGTGGAAATGTGCGGGATCTAGAGCATGGCAGTGGCTATGGTGGATTGAAAATGAAGATTAAGCTCATGATGACATAAACAAGACTTGACCTATTACACAAGTGAATTATGTTCCAAAATTGAGACTTGGACTCATAAACACAATCTTGTGTATAAGACAAAAAATGAACAAGATACTAACTGAAATGGTAAAGCATCATGATATTGCATTCATCATATGTCAAAAAGTGGTAGTCAAGTACAATGTTTTATAGTTGTTTAATGGATAGCAGTTTCCCTTTCTATGCATATAGGATTCAGTCTAGGTGCATGTCTTAAGCCCAGAACTGCCTTATACAAAGTGGCCATAGTGGGTGTGATTGCAAATATCTCAACACCCCTCCTCAATCACAACCAGAAAGTACAAAGTGTGTAGAGGATTTAATGAGAGCAACACTTGCAAAGTTTGGGCACACCATAAATATGACAAAATACCAGATGCTATTGCAAAAAAGGCTAAGTGTGGGTACCACAAACATGGTGCACATCTAGAGGCCATATCAGGGGCCTCACAAAGTGTACAGAGGCTATAGTACAAGGCTACATGAGGAGTTTACAAGCTTATGATAAAGACATTTGGGCTAGGCAGTACAAGGCTAAAACAAGTAAAATTTGGGTCAAGGATGGGTCAAGGACTGGGGTCAAGGACCGTCAAGCCCTTGTAGTTTTCAACAATTCTTTTGGAATTATAGATCTTCTTGTCCTTCTTGATGTAGTCGAGTTTTCCCTTTTTGATCCTGTATGTGTTCTTCACTTTGCTTGCGGCTTTAGTGTCTTCATGGTTGATCTTCTTCTTCTTCTTCTTCTTCTTCTTCTTCTTCTCCACCACTTTGCTTGCGTTGTTCTTTTGGTCATTTTCTACATGGTCCTCTTTTTCTTGGTCTTCTTTACTTGCATTAGTCTTCATGTCCCCCCCCCTCAAGAAAAGGTATCATGATGTCCAAGACACCTGGGATGTCTTCAAAATCTCTAAATAAATTCATCAATTGCTCTTCAAAACAAGTAAATCCAACCATCCTTGAAAGTGGAATAAACAAGTCTTCCATGTAGTTGAAATGAGCAACAAGAGTAATGCTACTCTTCATGAGAAGCATCTACTTAAAAATCTTCATGATTGTCATCAACATCAAATGAGTGATATAAGACCAATATTGAGTTGATTCTTAAATGTGCTAACAAGCACAAGTGATGGCTGTGTCAAATCCCACTATGTAGTATCAAAAGATACTAGCTTGATTCTTGATGTTGTTGTTGCTTGATGTTTGATTTCTCTTGCTGATTTGGAGTGATGCTTTTCTAGGAAACTGAGTAGGGACTTAGATTAGAGTGGTAGTAGCTTTGTTGAGTCAAGAGGAGTGAGAGAAATGAAGAGGGAGAAGAGCTTGAGCTTGATGTTGAATGCTTGGTCTTCAAATCTTCATAGAACTTCCAAAGATCTCCAAAGATCTCTAAGAACTTACCCTCCTTGATGTGTAGATTTGCTAGAAAATTTAGTACCAGGGTGGTTATGCTTTGGCTTGGTTGGCAGGGGAGAGAAACTGAAGGAAAGCTGAAGCTTTGATATTCTGGCTATGGAGTCTCTGCAACTAGGGTTCTGACTCAACTGATAAACCAGCTCATGTAGACGATCGATGTAGCAATTCAAGGCAATAATTAGTGGGGAGAGAGCTTATATTAGGAGCTTCAAATTCCCTATATGTGCAGGGTAAGGCATAGCACAGGTGGGCTCCATGAATTGTACAACCAAACGGTGTTTTTGAAATGCCAACAATTAACAAATTGCACAATGCCAGCAGGCTCAAGGTGCACCAATGTTGGGGTCTATGGTAATAGGCACATGAACCATGGGTTAGATAAGATTTTTGTAGAAAAAAGCATGAGGAAATATAGCATGTAGAAGGAGATCAAGAAGCTCCAAGACAGGTGGGTGCAGGCTAGCTATGGGTGCTAGGTAGAGAGAGTGTGATTCAAGTGAGGAGATGAAGTTAGATACTTAACTTGAGCTTGGATTGAGCTGGAGAGGGACTGAGAGAGCAAAGAAGGACTGTGCCATGCCCAACTAGGCTCTGATACCATGTGAAAATGTGCGGCGTCTAGAGCATGGCAGTGGTTATGGTGGATCGAAGATGAAGATTAAGCTCATGATGACATAGATAAGACTTGACCTGTTACACAAGTGAATTAGGTTCCAAGATTGAGACTTGGACTCATGAACATAATCTTGTGTATAAGACTGACAATGACCAAGTTACTAACTGAAATGGTAAAGAATCATGATATTGCATTCATCATATATCAAAAAGTGGTAGTCAAGTACAATGTTTTATAGTTGTTGGATGGGTAGCAGTTTCCCTTTCTGTGCATATGGGATTCAGTCTGCATGTATGTCCTAAGCCCAGAACTGGCTTATACAAAGAGGCCATAGTGGGCGTGATTGCAAATATCTCAACAAATTTTTGTACGAATCTGATGTATATATCTTTAACACACTCCATGCATAGTGAGTCTGACATTGAAATTGTGTCATGCAGGACATTGTCTATATAGATGAATTTTCATCTAGACAAGGTGGCCGATCTGGTAGCCAAGGAAGGGTGCAAGACTAGGCATTGAAGGAGTATATCGAGCATCTTGTGAGTGACATTATTGTATTTTATAAGACATGCTCTCCAGATTTTGCTGAGAACATGTATTACCAACTATAGTAGTAATGGGAGGTAGAGCAATTGGAGCATGTGGACCACCATTTCTGGACAATGGCGAACCATCATTATTGACCACACTAGGGCCACCATTGTTGGACATAGTAGCACCACCATTATTAGCTGTAGTAGGGCCACTATTGCTGGCCACCAAGGGACCTTTGTCACTCATAGTACACTTACTAGATTCAGAAGAGTGTTGAGCTCTTGCTCTTGTAGGCACCTTCTTGATAGGAAGCTTGGAACGTGCCATGGTTGTGATGATGAAGGATAGACAGGTGGAGGGTAGAGTAAAGAGTAATGGGAAAAAAATGAAAGGAGAGACTTAACTTAAGTATGAAACTTTTAAACTTACTGTGGTGTAAATGAACTTTAAAATTATCATTTCTTTTCATTTCTCCACCCCATCCCTGCCTCTCTCTGTCTCCTACCATACCCCTCATGCCCCTCTTTGTTTAGGGCCAGTGAATGTTCCAAGGTTTGGAATTTTCATATATTTGTCTTATGATTTTGAAATTGACTTTTCATAATTAAAAAAATAGTTTGAAATCGACATTGAAAAACATAATGACAAACCTTCGAAATTTTAAACAAAATTTGCAAGAAATCTCATCATTGTTAAAGATAGGAATATTGATATGTCATGTCCTGGGTACCTATGCTCTCTCGTGGACTCTAAATTCATCAAAAGTATTATCTTTATCTAGGTCTCCATTTCTTGCCATCTCTATCTTGGGTTGCCAACCATTTTGCGTAGCATTGTCTAGCTGTGCTGTTTTCATATCTTACTTTTCTCACTTTATATATTGCCCTACTTATAACTTCTGCTTGAGAGGTTCTGGAAATGTTTTCTTTTTCCTCGTTTCGTATCTCTAATCTCCTATACCACCATTGTAATACTTTCCTCATAGAATTGGAATCATTGATTCTACCTCCATGATCAGTTGCCTTTTGAAAAGCATAGCGAGCTTACCAATGAGATCATTCCATGCCTTGAGTTGACCATACTGCCAAACTTCCTTGATTTGCAAAGTATGGACCATGTGCTTCAAGTATATGTTGCACAAGAAGAGAGATTAGAAACACAAACTAATTTGAAATGATGATATTTTTTTGTAATGGTGACAATACTGACCATGTAGTGTGTTATACTATTTGTAGTCCATGCCTCCACCATGAACTTATAAAATTTAGCAACTATCTCTTTAAATGTATTGGCATCACCATCCCTAAACCTAAACTTTTGTAAGAGAGCTACTAATCTATCTAGGTGTATCCACACTTCGGCCTTTGCAATCCTCATTTGTCCCCCATTACTCCAATTTGGAACAACAAGGTGCAACTTTTTCCATGCTTCATACTTCTCTGGTTCTTTTACAAGTATATTGTCTTCCTCATCTCGAGGTGGAGATATAAACTTTCTATCCTTGGGTCCACCAAAGCATGGTTTACAAGGGATATTTTCACTATTTCCTGATTTTTTCTCATCCTTTTTTATTTCTATGTGGCCCCTGTGCAATCCAACTTTAGAGAGAACTTGTTCTACCTTCTTGCATGCAGCATCAACTTCTAACATAGGCTACATCTTGTATGCAAAGCATATATATTCATATACTAGCTTCTCAATTATTCTAACCAAACAATGCAATGTGCAAAAGTGAACCCTTGTTAGTGGTATTTCCAAGATAGGGTGCCAGTTTGGATCCATTGGAACTAGCATTCCATTTCTCATGACTTTTTGATTACGTATTGGAGCACCTTGTTATCCTCCCTTGGAAAGCCATTCTTTCTTTCCATATTTCCCTTTCTTTCTAGTTTGCATGTAGTATATGCATGAAATTTTTTCATTCGCTGCATTTGATAAACCAAACATACACTTCAATGTTTTTAAATCACCTGCAAGATGAATCCATTGGTGCACTCCATCCTGTTCTCCCTCTATACTCTAACTTGCATCAGTCAATTCAGACTTTGTTGTTTTTTCCTTTTCCATGCAATCTAATGCTTGCATCCAAACACAAGATTTTGCTTCAGCCATGCCTCCTTTACGAGCTTCATCATTTCTTTCAATTCTCAACCCATATGTGGCTACATCTATGGCAACAAATATTGTCCTTGTAGCCATATCTTCCAACCTCTTCTGCATGCCACCATTTCCAAAGTTTGGCTCTATTGGATGACCAGTTTCTGTTGCATGTATTTTACCATCTTTCCAAAAGATTAACCTTATTCCTTCTGCTTCACGGTAACTGTACAATCTTACTTTTCATGCTGAAATCTGTCACACTAAATACATCTTCTCTTGTATCCTTTGCTATACGGCATTTGGGCTATTGCCTAGCCCTTCTCTTTTATCTTAATATCTAATTTTTTGGCCTTTGCATATATTTATATCAAATTCAGCCACAAATCACGCATGGCTTTGATTAATTCATCCATATCATTACCTTTAAGAGCCGGACCAACAGGTATAGCCGGTTGTTCCACCATAGCTACAAGGCACCTTGGTTGCAATTTGAGCCCCCTTCTGAACACTGGAATATTTGATGCATGTACCCCAACTTAATTTCATCCACTCTCTCTTTACCAATATATGCACTGCCGCAATTACATTGGCCGAATCTGACTTCAGCCTTGTTTCAAAAGAGGCATCTTCTAAATGATTAGTTAGCTTCTCCTGCAAAACAAGATATGTAGCCTTCAGAAACAAATCAATTTCTTGACTCTCCAATGATTACTGCTCATCAGCATCCAACTGTGCATACTGACTTTTAAATTCATGGAGCAAATGTGTAACAGTCAACCCTTTATTGGGCTTTTCAATCCAATCTATAAATGTCTTTTTAGTTACTAATGCTACATTTTCCAAGAAAAACTCTTCTTTCAAAGCTTTCCTAAAAGTTGCCCAATCAACATCTCTTTTATGTAACTCATCAATCCGATCGTGCAATGTATGCATGGCCAAATGGGAGAAATACTGACTCCATGCACACTGCAGCGCCCCATGAAAAAACATCTTTTCTTCATACAACCGGATGAAGGTTGAAACATTTTGACCTTTGAATTGCTTCAATTCTTGTCCTACTGCATGCAATGCATTCACTGCTAAGGAATCAATTCGTTTTTCTTCTTACCGAGTTTGCATCTGTTGTTGTAACATCAATTGTTGATGTTGTTGTTGCTGCAACAAAGTGATCATTTGTTATAAAGCATCACCACCACTTGATCTAGTAGAATTCCCCATCTTTACACCTTTGTTTGCTGACTTTCACGTCAGGTTCACCACTGTCGAAGCATTTGGGGTTGAAAGTCTACCATGGGGATAAGATAAAGCAAGGTGAAGGGAGATTCAGGGAGAGGAGTAGACGGAAGAGAAGGGGTTTGAAGAAATAGAAGATATCGAAGAATACTCATAGAAAGAAATAGAAAATGTAGAAGAATACTCACAAAGATGAAGCCTGTCAATTTATTTCTGCATTATGAGAAGATAAAACTCTTGTAGACAAAAAATAATACGTTCCTCTATGCTTCTCGGATCGCCAATCTGATGCCTCCATTGGCTCCAAAAGGGGGGCAAAATTTTAGCACACATGGCCAGAATTCTGCCAAATCACTCCATCTCCCACTTCGGAGTGTTGTTCGTTACCTGAAAACAACGATTGCGCATCACATGATTTTTCCAATCCCCCTTTTTACATAAAATCCTCTCAAAATGGCTGAAAGCTACCTACTTTCTTTTACATGTCATCCTAATCTAGAAGTTATCTACAATTTTATGGATTTTTACGAGAGATAATATCTAAAAGATAAAAAATTGGTTAAACTTGTCCAAAAATCTAATATTTTGAACTGTGGACACTAATAATAATATCTAAAATGGCATTGGCTTGCTAGATTAATAAGAAAGCCACACTCTAGAGTTTTTCACATGGTGTGTGTGTAGCGGCATGACAACATTCCCTAAGACTTTTGTTAGTCTACATAGTCAAATCCAAGAACAGAGTTAGTAGGTATCCCCATTAGCACATTTGTTAGTTAAACCAAGGGGACATCACCTAGTCCTAATATCAAACATTTTATTCGATTTTTTTATTTTTTTCATTTGTTCAAATATACATATCAAAATTTTATTGATTATATCTACATTTAACAACATGTAAATGTGCAAATATGCTAATAAATCACATTTTTTATGCTTCCTTTCCCAATGAAATCTCTGACCTTTCCTCAAGAGTTGATATAGAGCATTAGCTACATGTGCAAAGTGAGGAATCCATATCCAATAGAACATACATGCACCCAAGAATCTACGCATCTCATATACATTTGTGCATACATCTTGCATTCTATCAATCCCATCTATTTCTTTGCCCATCAGGCCCACACATATACCCCAAACAATCAAAACCTCTTCAACTTCAAAGACTAACTTTTGTCCAGAAAGTGTTAAATGCACCTCTTTTAGATGCATCAAAGTCCTTTCACAATCAACAATATGGTCTACAACAAACTATCTATACCCATGAGCATTCATCTCTTTATTCTTTTCATCCATTGTACACCCTTTGATTGGAACATCATCCAAGAAGGGCATTGTCAATTGTGGTATAAAATCCCTGAGTACCCTATTCATAACATTTTTCATGTGTGCCACTAGGTTTGTTGCACCGTGGGGGAGAGTACACATCCGTACCAACCCCAAGGGAGTCGTCATGGTTGTGATATCCCTACTCTCAACTGCAAGTTGAAACTGATCATATCCTAAGTAAAGATCGCCCAAAGAATAGATCGGTCTACTTGCAAAAGCCTCTGCAAATTCATCAACCCCAGGACCTACACCCACATTTCTTATGGTCACTTTATTAACCGACTGTATGTCTTGAATAAATCTCAAAGCCCCATTCTTTTTTGCTACAATAAACCAAAAATTTGAGTACATGGTTGAAGAGGGCTCCAAGATTGTCATGCAAATTGTTTCATTTAGCAAATCCATTTGCTTTGGCAAGTAAGATCTAGGCACACTGGAATAGGCCTCAAATTCCATGGTACATGTGGAACAATAAATATTACCATAGGAGAGACAACATTCAGATCCACACAACCTATTTCAATTGGCTAAAATGCAAATGATTTTCCATGCCTAGCCAACACCTACATAAAATAGTCTCTTTCAACATGTGAAAGAAACCCTTCTGTATACCAACTTTCAGTTCCTATAATGTTTCAAATGTAAACTGATGACCTATATCTTTAGGATCCCATAAGCTTGTTTGCCTTGACACTTTTTCACATACACCCTCACTTTCTAGTGGAAGAAACAAAGCAACAAGTTTCACCTTTTTGTCAACTGTCTTATACTTTGTCTCACAACTGCTTTAGCCCATTGTAATCCTTCCTGCTGAGCAAACAATGCGATAACATCATACATGTCCAAAGAACATATTGACAACACTCTATTTTTAGCCTCATTTTCTACATGTGTATGGTTGTTGAAATTTCATCCATAGTGTTTTTAATATTCAGCACATAAAGGATACCTGAAATGCCTTCATTTTTAGCTAATAATCCCAGTTCTCTTAGTTTCTTAGTAGCCCGTTTCATCAATATGCGTTCAACCTTACACATAGCTTCTATAGGATTAAAACAACATGATTTGTTTGTTGTAAACTGAGAATAAACAATAGTAAATACATGCTTCATTCCATAAAGAGGCAAGTACATCCTTTAGACAACACTACTGTAGCCCCGCATTATAGCAGTGCTCAATGAAAATCTGGGTCTTTGAATTCCCTTGCATTTGGAGGAAAAGGAGACTCTCAAAGCATATCTCGATTCCTAAGATGATTAATAAAAATGTTAAGAAGTGGGACTTCTTTCCTCCCATCCTTATTTCTAACTCTTGCATAAGCAGAACCATCATCAAGCACCTTTGTTTCCATACACACTCCTATAATATAGGGCTATCCCAAAATCACTACATATGAGGAACTATCTTACACAAAGAAGTGTTGCTCTTATTGTACATCATCAATCATCACTTTTACATTATGACATGTAGCATAGAGCTCCCCTGAAGAATTATTTGCATCCCTCATATGCCAACCATGATCAGTTTCCATAGGTTATGCACCATTCTCATACAATCCACGCTCAATGACATTAATCTCAAACCCATGGTCAAGCAAAGCAATAGAAGTATTTTCACACTCCCCTATTTTCACTACCATTTTAGTGATAGCCCTGGCCTAGTGATTTCTTGTGTAATGACTTCGACGAATAAATCCTAAAGTCTCTTCCCCATATTGTTGCATTTGTCTTACTCCACCATGCATATTGCTACAAGACAATGCATTTTCAAGGGGATTTTATTTTTGCGAGCTTTCATTTTTGTTCTTTTGTAATCAATCCTTTTTTTGTGCTTTTTTATGCAATGTAACAATTCTATATATAAATATCTCTAAGCAAGATACCCTCACATGGGCATATCCTAAGTCATGCACAATTTGCATTTGCATACTATATTCATAGCATGATTACTAATTCATAGTCATACAAACTATAGATATAAAGTGACACAAAATTAAAATAGAAATTCTTCACTATTACTAAAAGAGTATAATGATTTGCATTTACATGAATACACATCAAGAAAACAAAACCAACATGGCATATTCTCAACAAAACCAACCAAAGACTAGTAAAACATACGTACCATATAGTCACAAGGTACATCAACATCATCAATGTCTCCTAAGCTAAGCGGTTTTTCTCAAGACACTTCATTCTATTCATTGATAAAACCCCCTCTCACAATCTACTGTACTTGCAATGATCACCAGACAAGTATGCCAAAATTTCTTGATTTCTCCATACAATTGCTCCCAATGCTTGTCAATTCCACATTTTTCCCATGCCTCATGCATTCTCATGCATGGACAAGTCCTTTTCAATCTAATCATGAAATCCTCATATTGCAAGTTACACACATTCACATAAGCTAAGTCCCCTATTTTTTCTAAAAGAATGGGCATCCAAATCCTTCCCATTGCAAACATAAGCTTGTGCCCAATAGGATAGTCTTTTGGACTAAGTACTTTTTTTGCTTCAAAGACTTTTCTGTCTTTGAATGGTAGACACAAGGATGATATAATTTTTCCAACAAATTGTTTACCACATCATGTTGCCAAGTTGAGAAGTAATTGGATATGATGATGATCCCACCATGTCCCTTTGTGCATTTCTCTTTCAAGAGAATGCACTAGAAATACTCAATTGCAAAGTACCTCTTTTTTGGGCTTACTAGGACCCATAATCTAGAGAGAGACATATAACTTGTATGCTATCATTAATCAATATATAAAATTACATAATGTTATGAGGCTTAGAACACACACTCACATACACATACACACTCTCTCAAAAGTTAAAAACTAAAATGTAAAAACATAGAAAAATAACTCAAAGAGAAATGTGATATGGGTACCTACCTCGATCAATGGAATTGCAACTTGAAGTGTAGTTGCTAAAGCTTGCAAAAGATGTTTGACACTTAGCATGTTTGTAGGGCTCCTTACTCAATCCCACTCTTAAATATTTTCCTTTCTTGAGCTTACGAAATCTACACATACATAGAAAAATCCTTATAATGGTAATCAAGCTTCCTCTCAAACTTTGATTGAGAATGCATGTAGCACTGAGAATTCAATAATCATGAATCCACTTGACTCAAGAGTCTTATTGGATTATAAAATAGGAAAAGGTATACCAAATGAGAGTGCCTCAATCAATCTAAAATCGGAAGCTCGATATGGCAAATTCAAGTTGCATGCAATCATTGCTCACTACAATTCAGAAAACGCATTGTCAACCATGGCAAAGATATCATTGCAACACTAAATAGAGATGATTTACACATCTCTTTATCTCTAAATAAAAACCAAGACTTGGGAAGTGGGGACTATGTACCAATCCTACTCATGGCACTTGTTGCCAATTTAGCTAAACTAATCACAGCAATGTCGAATGTAGAAGTCACAACAGCCCATGGTCCCAATTCCCATAGGTAGCATAATAGTTAAATCACCAATTCACAAGTGTACAATGGTTGAACTTCCTTATAAAGGTTAAGATTATAAGCTTAATTAATGGGGTTACATGGTCATTGGTTAATAAATGGATGAAGAAAAATGCTCTCTAAGATAATAGTAGTAGCTATGAGACAGGCACCTCCTCTAACTATGACGTGACAGTCAACAATCACCTCCTCTAACTATGATGTGACAATCAACAATCACGTCCTCTAACTATGACGTGATAGTCAACAATCACCTTGCTACATACAAGCTTCTAGCTTTCAATCCTTGCCCCAATTCCCTATATCATCTATGATGCCTAGTGTCCCAACTCTCGCACTTCAGTCCAGCAGTGCTTGGCACACCAGATTGCTCCTTACACATGGCATATGGTTGCCATTGTCATGTCTTTCAGGCTACAAAGTTGCGAACTTGTGGTAGATCCAGTGTGATATTCCCTAGCTTTTACTCTACAATGCACTATTCCTTTCATGAATGGATACTATAGGCAACGGTCCATGTGGAACATTCAAACCTCTTGCTTGTAGTTGCTCATGAATCCTAGCTCATGGCGCTACCTCTATTATCCTCCATGGATCTACTAGCTCTACTTGACACTATGTTATATCTAGCCATAAAGGCGTGCAACAAGACTAAAGCCCTTACTCAGACCAAATATGCACATTCTCATTTTATCTTACATAAATTGTAGCTCACAAGGCTCATAGGAGAGCACTTGGTGCTATCCCTAGCTCATTGTGGTGCTCTTGAGGATGCACATCATGTATTTCTACCCCTACTTGGACAAACAGTCTTTTCATGACAACCATGAAATCTGGCTTGAGTGACTACGGTCAAGATCGAGAAGCACTACAAATGTATCACTCTATGAAATTTCACGATTTTATGCCAAAAAAATACACTTATGTTAGTATGTTCAAAGCATGTTTAACTTTGTTGGACTTGCAAGAAGCCCAACATCTATTTATTGATGTAGAGATGAAGGGCCTTTCTGGTAATGTTTTTAATGGAAGCAGCTTATTGATTATTTTTGCCAAATGTGGAAGCCTTGTAGAAGCTGAGGTAGTGTTTGACTATTTAGTGGAGTAGAGTGTGGTATCACGGAATGTAGTGATATCAGCATATGTCGAACATGATGAAGAAGTGAAGGCTTTGTTGTTTTTCAAAAAAATATATGATAAGGTAATGGATTTGGATCAATAGATATTTTTTATGATGATTTAAGCATGTGGTACTCTTGCAAACAAGGCTCAAAGTTCCATTCACGAGGACCGATTGAACTTTGTCATGTGCATTGAAATTGGAAAGGCTTTAGATTGGGATGCCCAAAAGAGGGGATTTACTACAGATGTATTTGTATGTATTGTACTTTTAAACATGTACAACAAGTGTATAAACATTCTAGAAGTAGAGAATATATTTAATACATTGTTAAAATGTAGTACTTTGTCATGGAATATAATGCTCTCTACATATTCATAGCAAGGCCAATAAGGAAAGGCTTTGCAATTTTATAAACAAATGCAAGAGGAATGGGTGATCATAACTCAAGAGACAATAACAATTACTTTCACTGCAATAAATGTTTTAATAGAGAAGGAAAATTTTCTTATGCAACAACAATAAAAAATATTGGAGTTTCTGAATATTGGTAAAGCTGTACATGATGATGTTGAGAGACTTGGCTTTATTAGGGATATTTTAGTTGGAAGTAAAATCATGTACATGTATGGGAAGAGTGGAAGCCCTATTGAAGTAGAGAGTGTCTTTGGGGGCCTATTGGTGGACAATGTGATCCTTTGAAATGCAATGATGGTTGTTTATTTGGAGCAAGTTGTAACATGTCCACTTGTTTCCTTTCAGGACAGGTCTTAGCAGTCCATCGGAAAGAGAGTCTAGAGAGCTCCGCCCGGCACTCCCATGGAATGTTACGGGGTTTGCAATCTAGGACTTCCCGCGTCTGCCACGTAGCAGAAGTATTCTGACCATTCCCACTTAGAACCAACCTGTATCAGGGATTCCCCTAATGGTCACTTTCCTAAACGGTAGCTAACGTCGAACCCCAAGCGAACTACTTTACGTAAAAATGCCAGGGACGAAGCGGATTCATGCTGCACTTGGTTCAAGGTGAATGGGAAACAAGAGGGATGCAAGGCTCGACCTCTCTTCCCATAAGGCATAGTCCCATTCCGTTCCCCTAAAACAGCATAAATCGGGATTTTTGTAACCTAAACTCTAGATCAGCGCCCTTGCTGTTCATTTCCTTTGAGAAGATCTCCTTGCTGTCCATTTTGATTGAGAAAAGTTCTCAGCCAACTGGGACCACCCATTCATAGGATGGACCCATGGCCACATCCACCGCACTTTCCTCATGTTTGCTTTAGCTGTCTAATTACCTACCACATTTAGTTGGACATGCATCAAACAGCTTCATTAATTGGCCAGTTAAACACTGGTTCCTTCATGTAATCTTAATACTTGACATAGAAAAGTAGTGTCAAACAGGTTCCTTACAATAGGTTATCTTATTTATTTTTGGAATACATCCATACAGTCTAGCCAACAGGCTAATCCATAATCCACCCGAAGGCAATCCATACTTCGCACGAAGGCCTTCCGAAGGCTATCCAGCAATCCATAGGGATTACTAATCCAAGTTTCCACTTGTAGACTAGTATGTGGGCCTCAAAATCCAATCCCGAGTCATGTTGGCCTCTTGTGCAGGGCCTGAAAGGCGAGGGATTTACGGCCAGAACCCCCCTTGGCACCCAAGCGTCCTCCTGCTCCAAGTAGTGCTCAACGGAGAGACCTTATGTGACAGGTTGGTTCCACGTTCCCGGCACGGCTAACAACCCCCTTGGTTAGGGTCACGCAGACAGTCGTGGGTAATTGAAGCTGCCTATCCCTTCAAGACTTCAACTTGAAGCATTAAATATCTTTCCATCCTTTAGTTCCTTGAGCAAAAAATGCAAACAGTGCTCCTAAACTATTACAAGCGCAATCAATTCTAGTGATCATTTATTTGGCCAACTGCTAAGGAGTGAACCCTTCTTTCCAAATGCATCCAGCATTTGGTCTGCGATCAATTGCCACTTGGCAAGATCCCTAAGGGTTTGTTTGTTCACCCTTTTGTCCTTGGGTTAGGGCCATACCCTATTATCCCAACTTAACCAATACCTTAGGTTTTATTAATAGTAAATCCTTGCGACCATGTCGCTCCAATTATTGATTGATCCTTTGTTCGCAAACAAATACCTAACTCCCTTGATTTGGAAAATTTTCCCAAGAAGGTGATATAACAGGATGATTACTCATCCTCTAGCAAGTTAAACTTGCACAAGAACTTGTAACCCTCATTCCAAGGAATGGCAACTCTCTTGTGACCAAACCACAAGACCATGAGACGTTGCAACTTGTTGCACAAGTGTCGCATCTATTTCATAGGATCATTTCACCCATTGAATGGTGTTTTTTGGTCAAGGAATTATGATTAGATAAGAAACACGGTTTAGGGTGTCATCTTACCCAACCCATTCCTAATTTCACTAGGCCGACAATGTTCAGGTCCTAGGGATTCCAACTCAATCCGAGTTTCATCATTTGAATGAGTGATCCTTAGGGGAGAAACCCTGGATCATTTCTTGCAAGAGCGTCCAATTGTCCCTACATTCCGTGAATGTGGGTAGGACCTTTGGGTATGAGGGTTTCGACTTGGCAACAAGTGCAAAACTAGGTCGAGTCCTTATCGTGCTAAACCCTAGTTAGCACATGGGGTATTTATCCTATCACTTGAACCATCCTATGCGAATCCTTTGCGGGTTAGGTGATTTAGGTAATTCGATATACTTGTCTTGCGACAAGGATGAACCATTCCTAGAGATGTTAACTTGATATAAAAGGGGAAGACTAGTTGCATTATGTCACAATCCACATAAGCACGCGATTCATTGCTTCTACGTACGACTAGATTCACAATAACCCTAATTTTTCTTATTAAGACAAAAATGCATGTTACATTGCGGCATAACTACCATTGAGCCTACTAGCTCTTAAATTCAAGGATCATGCTCACAATTCTTTTTCTAAGCTTTTAAGATTTCACACTTAAATGAACCATGTAGCCTTTCCCTAAATACAACTTTGATGAATGAAATTCTTGCGTACAATGAATGTGCAACATGAATCCTTTCCTAACTACAACGTAGTTAAATGAAATTCATGCCAATTGACGCTAGAGTTAGCCTATTTCATGCAACCCTTAGAATCATTTCCATGCTATGCTATTTCCTATGGTTGATAACGAATTCCTTAATGAATCATTACAAAGAAGATTTGTCTAAAAATGTGACATGCCATTAATCTTTCCATGCCTAGTCAAAGGTTCACATTAATAATTTTTGACCTTATAATGATAGGCATCAGTTGTTATAGGCTCGTCACTTTGCAATGCACAAAAGGCAACTTTCTAATAAGGTCCTAAAATGCATAGACAACTTACGTTTTTTTCGTTCATTCCATTGAAAATACCAATGACCAATTTCATATCCTGAGTTAATTCTAGTAAATTCTAAATAGCCAATTTTATTTCCAATTACATTTTAGCCAGGTGGATTTGACATGCATAGCCGCATCCTAGTCCATGAAATTATCGTGCGTAATGTAATACTTCTACGTGAAATCAAAATAGAAAAAAAACCTAGACTTGTGGGCTCCGGGAAATATCCACATGAATACTAGGAGAAGATCCTCCCACAGGCATGCCTTGTGACTTTTAAAGGGCCATTGTAGGCATGATTTTGGCTTCTGGTTTGCCTTTGCAGTCTACGAATTTACTCGCCTTGGTATGCAGCCTCAGGATCTTTGCTTCTCCCTCGTATGCAAGAGATCCATTTTGAAGTACGGATCCTTGAAAAAAAATACCGGCTTGCAGGATTTGGCTTATGGAAGGCCTTAGGGGTTGGAGTTTGGGCCTTTTGCGGAAGAGTTGCGGAAATGGAACGTAATGAGTGCTTGCGAGAATTGGGGTTTCCACGAGGAGGCTTGTGGGAATTTAAGCTTGTTCATGGGAATGGGGCTCCTATAAAGTTCTTGGGAATGGGGCTTCTATGAATGGAGTTTCGGAAATTGAAGCCTCACGAGGGGATTTGCGAAAAGGGCTCTTGTGAATGGGCCTTGCAGGGATGGAGGCTTTAAGAGCTTCTTCGTTTTCTTTTAAAATCTCAAGGCTAGGAATGGACTTATGGATGGCTTGTGGGCTTTGAAGCCTATTCACGAAAAAGGCCTCTTGCGAATAAAGCTGCGGGAAAATGGCTTTAAGGTGGCTTGTGTGAAAGGGCTTTTAGAAGCCCCCCTTAGAAGCTTCTAAGAAGCTTCGTGAGATAAATGATTGGGGGAGAAGCTTAATAGGATGGTTGATGACATGGCACGGAGAAATGGCGGCGAGGCGACTGCATTGATAACTGGCAAAGAATTTGGCACCCTCCTCGACAGGTGGCGGCCTTTCACACAGCACGGTGGCAGTTTCTTGCTAGACGATAGCCTCACAGATTCCCTCTACTCCCATGTAGCCTCTTTGTCCTCAGCTTCTAATCCTCTCTCACGATGTCTCGTGCAACATCCTTCTTTCCACCCACTAAGGGGGGGGCGGTTTTATAGGCCAAGGGGGGAGAGGGGACATGCCCCACGTGGGCTGTGCATGGAGCCCACGACTCTCTCTTGTAACCCACCTCTCCCACCTAGCCCATCCCCTTCCCTCAGCCACGCATCGGCTGGGGGAAAATTAGCAAAAAAAATTGCAATTTATTAGCACATTATCCACTTAATCCCCTCCCAAGAGGGTGTTTACCTGCGATTTGCGAATTTGAACCCTCGGGCTCAGTTTGCCAATGCGGAGGTCATGATTGCCACGCATGCGGATTATGGAATAAATTATCAAAAATTGCCATACAGAAGATGCCCTTGCACAGGGTTTATGCGGTGTGCGGGAAGTCGGGTTTAGTAATATTTTCCGAATAGGAATATTACATTCTGTCCCCCTTGGAGGAATCGAGATATCCTCATATCGAGAAGAACTGGGGGTATTTTTGGTTGAGAGTGCTTTTCTCCATCCAAGTGGCATCCTCCTTGGGATAATCTTTCCACTGGACGAGGCATTCTCTCAAGGTTCTAGATCTCAGTTGTCTCTCCCTAACATCTAAGATCCTATCAGACCGTAGCTCAAGGACTCCTTGGCTAGGCATTACAACTTGTTGATCATCAAGTACATGTCTAGGATTAGGTACATACATCTTCAATAGGATGATATGAAATAGATTATGAACCTTTAGGTTCTTAGGGAGTTGCAGTCTATAAGCATTGGGTCCTAGGCACTTGAGGATCTTGTATGGTCCACAGTACCTTGGACTTAGCTTCTTGCAATCTCCTAAGGATAGGGAACTCTTCTTTAGTCGTATGCGAATGAAGACCATGTCTCCTTCCTCGAAGGTTCTATCTTGACACTTCAAATCCGCATATGCCTTCTGTCTATCCTTGGCGGCTTGGATGTCCTGTCTAATTGACTTCATTTGGTCATCCATCTCTTCCAGCATCTGCCTTGAAGCTTCAACCCTCAAGGTTGGATCTGAGAAGTTGAAAGGACTTTGGCAGTCATGCCCATACAATGCTTGAAAAGGGGTCATCTGAATACTTTTTTGGTAAGAAGCATTGTAGACAAACTTAACGAGTGGCAAGTATTGAATCCACCTTTTTGGCTGACGGTAGCAGTGTGCCCTTAGCATATCCTCGATGACTTGATTGACTCGCTCTGTTTGGCCATCAATTTGGGGATAGTAGGCTATACTAAAGCAGAGTTGAGTCCCAATGGCTTCAAAGATAGCTCTCCAGAAGCATGATGTGAAGAGACAATCACGATCACTAATGATTCTTTTGGGAAACCCATGTAGCTTGAATATCTCCTTGATAAACAACCTTGCAATGTCTGAGACTTTATAGTTTGTCTTAACAGGAATAAGATGTGCAACCTTAGTAATCATATCAACCACAACCATGATGGAGTTGTATCCTCCTTGAACTTGGGGTAGGCCAACAACAAAGTCCATATACTAATGAATTCCCATTTCATTTGGGGAATGTCAAGTGGTTGCAACTTTCCTGGAATTTTGACATGTTTGGCCTTAATACGTTGACAAGACAAACACTCGATGACATATATGAGAATGTCACCTTTAAGCCTCTCCCAAAAGTAGCTTTTTGTGACTGCATTGAGAGTCTTGGCATAGCCAGGATGTCCTGAGAAAGGGGAATCATGAGCTTCCCACAATATCTTCTGCTTAAGTGACTGACTTGCTGGTATACACAACCTCATTCTATAGTAGACAAGTCCATTATTGATAGAGAATTCATGATACTTAGCTTGCAGCTTTTGATCCTGATCCTTGATAGAGATCTCCCTTAGCATATTTTGATAGGCTGGATAATGGCATGCTTCTTTTGTAGCTAGCTCAAGTATTGGGTTGTTTGGCATGGACACCTTTGTGGCTAGAGATGTAGCTATTGATGGATTTGCAAGATTAGGGAATTAAGGAATGCCTTGGGACTCAGTGCATCAGCAACAACTACATTCTCCTTTCCAGGCCGATATTTGATTTCAAAATCATACTCCAGTACTTCAATCCATCGATGTTGCCTCATGTTGAGCTCATTTTAGGTAAAGATCCACTTGAGGCTTTTATGATGCGTCACTAGGATAAACTTGTTACCCAACAGGTAGTGTCTCCAAAGCTTTAGAGCATGGATGACAGCTAACAGTTCTAGATCATGGGTAGCATAATTCTTCTCATGGCTCTTCAGTTTCCTTGAAGAGTATTCTATAGGATGACCTTCTTACATGAGCACACATCCTAAGGCAAGCGTGCTAACATCAATTACTACTTCAAACTCCTTACTGAGGTTCGGAAGTTTCATGATAGGTGCTGATACCAAACTTTGCTTTAACCTATCAAAGCTAGATTGTTCGGAAGTTGACCATGCAATGGATATTTGTTTCTTCAGTAAATCCGTTAGAGGTGTTGCAATCAAAGCATAGTCTTTGATAAAGACCCTATACCATCATGTCAACCCAAGAAAACTATGTATTTCTTTGACAGTTGTTGGTATTAGCCATTCTAGAACATCTTTGACTTTGGCTGGGTCCACTGAGATTCCTTCTGTTGATACGATGAATCCCAGATATTCAATCTGACGTTTGAAGAATGCACACTTCTTCATCTTATCATAAAGCTTGTGTGCCCTCATTATCTCAAGGACAATGTGAAGCTAGGGTTCATGATCTTCTTCCTATTTGGAATAGACTAGGGTATTGTCGAAGAAGACGAGTACGAAGTCATCAAGATATGGCCTAAAGATATCCTGCATTAACCTGTTGAAGGTGGCAGGTGCATTCGTCAGCCCGAATGACATGACTAGGAACTCAAAGTGTTCATATCTTGTGTTGAAGGCCATCTTTGGGATATCTTCTTCCTTGATCCTTATTTGATAGTAACCAGACCTGAGATCAATCTTGGAGAAGATTTTCGCACCCTGAAGATGGTCAAGAAGCTCATCTATTCTAGGAATAGGGTACTTGTTCTTAACAATTGATTGATTCAACCCTCTGTAATCAATACATAGTCGAGGTGTTCCATCTTTCTTTTTCTAGAACAGCACTGGAGCTCCCCAAGGTGAACTACTGGGATGGATGTAGCCCTGATCTAACGGTTGCTTGAGTTTCTCCTTCAACTCAATTGCTTTCGGGACGGACATTCTATCAGGCCTCTTTGCAATTGGCGCAGCTCCTAGCACTAGCTTGATCTCATGATCCACTTCCCTTTGAGGTGGGAGTTTTGTCAGCTCTTCAGGAAATACGTCCGCGTAATCCTTTAACCATGAAGGTCCTTCACTAGACTCCTGCTTCTGATCTAGCTTATTGAGCTTAATCAAGTAGACAGGTAATCCCTTTCTAACTCCCTTCACAATTTGAGATGCTTTAGCCAATTGAATTTTTGACTTTCCAGTCTCTCCTTGAGTTGTGACCAATTCCCCTTCAGAGTTTCGAAAGGAAACTTGACCCTTTACACAATGAATGTGGGCGTCATTAGGTTTAAGCCAATCCATTCCGAGCAAACACTCATGGATACCTAGGTTCATGGCCCTGAATTTAACTGAAGTCGACTTTCCTCCCCAAGTGGTTCTTCCTCTGCCTGAGGTGGCGGCTCCCTAGCCACGGCCAGTTCCTTGGAAAGGAGCTTGACGTTGTCCTTCGCCAAGCTTGGGACATTGCCTTTTGAAATGATCGGGCTCGTTGTAGTGGAAACAACGGAGATTTTGGCCATTGCTTTGGGTAGGGAAAAAGTTATTGACATTATTGGTCCTTGCTTTCTTTCTTTGTCCCTGGTTTTGACCTTGAACTCTCTTTGCTTGGGGCCTATACGCTTCTCTATTCTGATCATTATAAGACCAAGTCTTGTTACTTCTTGGCCTAGCCTGCACCTCCTAAATTATGGGTGCAGCTTAAATGAGTGCGTCCTGTAGATCTGTTGGGCGCATGGATTCAAGGCAGGTATCTACTGGTGGGTTTAAGCGGGCACAAAATTTTGACACATGTTGTGTCATATCCATATGTGGTGCATACTTCAGAAGTGAGATGAATTTTGAGTAGTATGCTTCATGAGTTAGACCCAGTTGTTTCAGCTCATAGAACTTATTCATTTTCTGCATGCGATACGCAGGTGGTAAGTATCTTCCTTGCACAGCTTTCTTCAGCTTTTCCCAAATAATGGATCCTTCTAAGATTCCTTGATCTCTGCACCATTGCTTCCACCAAAGTCTATCTTCGCCAGTGAGCTTCAGTTAGGCGAGCATAGCCTGGTTGGCGGGTGCAGTATCGGTCGCTTCAAAGTAATCTTCCATGGACTCTATCTAAATTTCAGCATCCACTTGGACAGTCCTTTCCTTCGCATCAAATTCTGGCAGCTTGATATGCTTGAGAAGAAACTTCTTCTCCTGAATCATAGTCATACTTGATGTTGGGGACGGACTGGGAACCTGTACCTGGGGTTGTGCCTGTATAGAGGATTTTTAACGTTACAACTCACTAATCATTATGATTATATTTCATACCCAATTCATCTTTCAGCCAAGAACCTAGCCACTTAACCTTTTATCAAATCTCATAGACAAGACAAACATTGATAAAAAGAAGTCTTATTTCATTTATATGGGGCCTAGCCCTTTCGGAGTACAATACTTCTTGGGATAGTAAAGCAATCAGTACATTAGTTTGAGGAGAATAATGTTGTGTTACATTTAGCCACGGGAACTGGATAATAGTATGGTTTCGGGTCATGGATCTTTAGGAATCGATAAGTCATTGGAATATTAGGGTATCCTTTCCTTTGGAGCCCATTCTTCTCGTAGCGTCCCAACACCTTGATCTTGTCGGCAGGGATTATGCGGGTCACCTCCTCGTATATATATGAGTAGCTCAACCCTCCGACCTTCGACATGTAAACTTGAGTTTACGTGAGCCTCCACAAAAATGAACAGCTTCATGATCTTCAGGTCCTCCAACCCCTTGATCCTCTTTAGGTTGGTTCGAAGGTACGCAAATCAGTGGGTAGCTATGTGGTAGATTCCTGAGTCACCCGTCCACCTCCATTCCACGTACAAAGGCGATGGATTATAAATACGGTCTAGGATGTTCATCATATCGATCCTTCATCAATAATCTGAGGAAAGCATCGTAGTCATAAATATGACTTGGAACACTAAGAACCTATTCCATGCTTCATAATTTTGCAAGACATCATTGAAAGTAAGGAAATGTTCTTAATATTAACATTTGCTTTACTTCTTCTTATTAAGATTTCTTATAAAGACACATCATTCGTTGGTTTTTTTTAATACCAACTGTAACGTATCCACCTGTTTCCTTTCAGGACACGTCTTAGTGGTCCATCGGAAAGAGAGTCTAGAAAGCTCCACCCGACACTCCCATGGAATGTTACGGGGTTTGAAATCTAGGACTCCCCGCGTATGCCATCAACATTTGCTTTACTTCTTCTTATTAAGATTTCTTATAAAGACAGATCCTTCGTTGGTTTTCTTTGATACCAACTGTAACTTATCCACCTGTTTCCTTTTAGGACACGTCTTAGTAGTCCATCAGAAAGAGAGTCTAGAAAGCTCCACCCGACACTCCCATGGAATGTTACGGGGTTTGCAATCTAGGACTTCCAGCGTATGCCACATAGCAAAAGTATTCTGACTGTTCCCACTTAGAACCAATCTGTATTAGGGATTCCCCTAATGGTCACTTTCCTAAATGACAGCGAGCGTCGAACCCCAAGTGAACTACTTTATGTAGAAATGCTAGGGACGAAGCGGATTCATGCTGCACTTGGTTCAAGGAGAATGGGAAACGAGAGGGATGCAAGGCTCGACCTCTCTACCCATAAGGCATAGTCCCATTCCGTTCCTCTAAAATAGCATAAATCGGGATTTTTGTAACCTAAACTCTAGGTCAACGCCCTTACTATTCATTTCCTTTGAGAAGAGCTCCTTGCTGTCCATTCCGATTGAGAAAAGTTCCCGGCCAATCGGGACCACCCATCCGTAGGACGGACCCATGGCCACATCCACCACACTTTCCTTATGGTTGCTTTAGTTATCTAATTATCTACCACATTTACTTTGACATGCATCAAACAGCTTCATTAATTGGCCAGTTAAATGCTGGTTCCTTCACGTAATCTTAGCACTTGACATAGAAAAGCAGTGTCAAACAAGTTCCTTACAATAGGTTATCTTATTTATCTTTGGAATACATCCATACACTCCAACTTGCACCCTTATCCATAATCTGCTCGAAGGCAATCCATAATCCACCCGAAGGCTATCCAGCAATCCATAGGGATTACTAATCCAAGTTTGCGCCCGTAGACTAGTATGCGGGCCTCGAGATCCTAACCCAAGTCACGTTGGACTCTTATGCAGGGCCCGAGAAGGTGAGGGTTTTACGTCCAGAGCCGCCCTGGCACCCAAGCGTCCTCCCACTCCAAGTAGTGCTCAACGGAGAGACCTCATGCGACAGGTTCGGTCCATGTTCCCGCAAGGCTAACAACCCCCTTGGTTAGGGTTAGGCAGATAGTCGGGGGTAACTGAAGCTGCCTCTCCCTTCAGTCCTTCAACCTAAAGCATTTAATATATTTCCATCCCTTAGTTCCTTGAGCAAACAATGTAAACAGTGCTCCTAAACTATTACAAACACAATCAATTCCAGTGGTCCTTTATTTGGCCAATTGCTAAGGAGTGAATCCTTCTTTCCGAATGCATCAAGCATTTGTTCCGAGATCAATTGCCACTTGGCAAGATCCCCAAGGGTTGTTTGTTCACCCTTTTTTCCTTTGATTAGGGCCATACCCTATTATCCTACTTAACCAATACCTTAGGTTTTATTAATAGTAGATCCTGGCGACCATGTCGCTCCAATTATTGATTGATCCTTTGTTCCCAAACAAATACCTAACTCCCTTGACTTGGAAAATTTTCCCAAGAAGGTGATATAACAGGATGACTACTTATCCTCTAGCAAGTTAAACTTGTGCAAGAACCTGCCAACCTCATTCTAAGGAATGGCAACTCTCTTGTGACCAAACCACAAGACCATGAGATGTTGCAACTTGTTGCACAAGTGTCGCATCTATTTCATAGGATCATTTCGCCCATTGAATGGTGTTTTCTGGTCAAGGAATTATTATTAGATAAGAAACAGGGTTTAGGGCGTTATCTTACCCAACCCATTCCTAATTTCACGAGGCCGACAATGTTCGGGTCCTAGGGATTCCAACTCAATCCAAGTTTCATCATTTGAACGAGTGATCCTTAGGGGACAAACCCTGGATAATTTCTTGCAAGAGTTTCCAATTGTCCCTACATTCCGTGAATGTGGGTAGGACCTTTGGGTATGAAGGTTTCGACTTGGCAACAAGTGCAAAACTAGGTCGAGTCCTTATCGTGCTAAACCCTAGTTAGCACATGGGGTATTTATCCTATCACTTGAACCATCCTATGTGAATCCCTTGCGGGTTAGGTGATTTAGGTAATTCGATATACTTGTCTTGCGACAAGGACGAACCATTCCTAGAGATGTTAACTTGATATAAAAGGGGAAGACTAGTTGCATTATGTCACAATCCACGTAAGCACGCGATTCATTGCTTCTACGTACGACTAGATTCGCAATAACCCTAATTTTTCTTGTTAAGACAAAAACACATGTTACATTGCGGCATAACTTCCATTGAGCCTACTAGCTCTTACATTCAAGGATCGTGCTCACAATTATTTTTCTAAGCTTTTAGGATTTCATGCTTAAATGAACCATGCAGCCTTTCCCTAAATACAACTTTGATGAATGAAATTCTTGCGTACGACGAATGTGCAACTTGCAATCCTTTCCTAACTACAACGTAGTTAAATGAAATTCATGCCAATTGACGCTAGAGTTAGCCTATTTCATGCAACCCTTAGAATCATTTCCATGTTCTGCTATTTCCTACGGTTGATAACAACTTCCTTAATGAATCATTACAAAGAAGATTTTTCTAAAAATGTGACATGCCATTAATCTTCCATGCCTAGTCAAAGGTGCACTTTAATAATTTTCGACCTTATAATGATAGGCATCAGTTGTTATGGGCTCGTCACTTTGCAATGCACAAAAGGGAACTTGCTAATAAGGTCCTAAAATGCATAGACAACTTATGTTTTTTTCGTTCATTCCATTGAAAATACCAATGATCAATTTCAAATCATGAGTTAATTCTAGTAAATTATAAATAGCCTATTTTATTTCCAATTACATTTTAGCTAGGTGGATTTTACATGCATAGCCGCATCCGAGTCCATGAAATTATTGTGCGTAATGTAATACTTCTACGTGAAATCAAAATAGAAAAAAAACCTGGACTTGTGGCCTCGGGGAAAGATCCACGTGAATACTAGGAGAAGCTCCTCCCGCAGGTGCGCCTTGTGACTTTTTAGGGGCCATCGTAGGCGTAATTTGGGCTTCTAGTTTGCCTTCGCGGTCTACGAATTTACTGACCTTGGTATGCATCCTCAGGATCTTTTCCTTCTCCCTTGTACACAAGAGATCCCTTTTGAAGTACAAATCCTTGAAAAAAAATATGGGCTTGCGGGATTTGGCTTATGGAAGGCCTTAGGGGTTGGAGCTTGGGCCTTTTGCGGGAGAGCTGCGGAAATTGAACTCAATGAGTGCTTGCCAGAATTGGGGTTTCCACGAGCAAGCTTGTGGGAATTTAAGCTTGTTTGCGGGAATGGGGCTTCTATGAATGGAGTTTCAGAAATTGAAGCCTCACGAGGGAGTTCACGAAAAGGGCTCTTGTGAATGGGCCTTGCGGGGATGGAGGCTTTAAGAGCTTCTTCGTTTTCTTTTAAAATACTGGGGCTCGGAATGGACTTACGGATGGCTTGTGGGCTTTGAAGCCTATTTGCGAAAAAGGTCTCTTGCGAATGAAGCTACGGGAAAATGGCTTTAAGGTGGCTTGTGTAAAAGGGCTTTTAGAAGCCCGAGCTTCTAAGAAGCTTCGTGAGATAAATAATTGGGGGAGGAGCTTAAAAGGATGATGACGATGTGCCAAGGAGAAATGGCGGTGGGGCGGCTGCATCAGCACCTAGTGGAGAATTTGGCACCCTCCGGCCCTTCATGCAGTGCAGTGGCATTTTCTTGTTGGATGGCAACCTCATAGATTCCCTCTACTCCCACGCAGCCTCTTCGTCCTCAGCTTCTACTCCTCTCTCATGACGTCTCCTACAGCCTCCTTCTTCCCACCCACTAAGGGGATGGGGGGGGGGGGGGGGGGGGGTTTATAGGCCAACGGGGGAGATGGGACCTCCCCCATGTGGGCTGTGCATGCAGCCCACGACTCCCTCTTGTGACCCACCTCTCCCACCTAGCCCATCCCCTTCCCTCAGCCACGCATCGGCTGGGGGAAAATTAACAAAAAAAATTGTAATTTATTAGCACATTATCCACTTAATCCCCTCCCAAGAGAGTGTTTACTCGCGGTTTGCAGATTTGAACCCCCGGGCTTAGTTTGCCAATGTGGAGGTCACGATTGCCACGCATGCGGGTTACGGAATAAATTGTCGGCAATTTCCATACAGAAGATGCCCTTGCATAGGGTTTACACAGTGTGCGGGAAGTCGGGTTTAGTAATATTTTTCGAACGGGAATATTACACAAGCGCAAGGAGAGTAGGCTCTAAACTTGTATAGACAAATGCAAGAGGGAGGGGTGAGTTCACATCAACAGGCACTTCTCATCAATTCACACATGTGATGTTGTTTTTAAGAATGAGGAAGCTATGTATATATGAAAGGGAAACCAATCAAATTGTCAATTTTACATATAGGGATAGAATTACAAGATGATTGCATGAGGAAGGGCATAGTCAAAGACCTCTTTGTGAAAAACACTCTTATAAGTCTATATGGGAAGTGTGGAAGTAGAGCATATATTTGATTGGTTTTTTGATCTTGTGATTTGGTGTCATGGAATGCAATGCTATCGGCTTATGTTGATCAAGGTCAAGGAGGCAAGGCATTGTAAATGTATATACAGATCCAAAGTGAAGCAGTGAATCTGAGGCAACATATTTATGCAATTCTTCTTTGAGCCTATGGTTCCCTTGCAAAGAACAAAGAAGTAGTTTCATCTGAACAGAGGATAGTGATAAGAGCAGTGTCTTTGAAAATTTTAAAAGCAATACGCACAAATTTGGAGTAAAAGAAGCTCATGAAAGACACTTTTTTGTGTATATCCTTTCGACCATGTATTGGAAGTGTGGAAGTATTTTGGAAATGGAAGGTTTATTTGATACATTTCCAAATATTGATATTGTGACTTGATGTGTAATGCTCTCAACTTATGTTGAGCAAGAACATGGACCTAAGGCTCTAGAGTTGTATAATCAAATGTAAGAATAGGGATGCATTCCAAATCACTAGACACTTGCAGTTGCTCTTTCGTCTTGTGGTTCTTTTTTCTTCAAAGGTCATGCTGCTAATAACAGGCAATTGACCACAAGCATGCCTTTGGATATTGTAAGGGGCTTACATGTTTATGCGTAGCAAAAGGGTTTTTCATCCCAATCCATTTGTCAATAGCAACCTTGTTTCTATTTTTGTTGTATTTGATGGGTTGTTGGATCGGACCTATGTGTGTTGGTGTATAATGCTCTCAACATATATTGAGAAAGGTCATGGGGAAAAATCCTTAGAATTACACATGCGAATGCAATGCGAGGGGGTTAGTTTAGATGTTAGTACTGTAATCTATGTGAGACAAGCTTGTATTGAGCCTGTATTATTGCTGGAGTGATGGAAATCTACATGGAAGTGTATTTCAGTATTGTTTTTGTAGAGCTTGATCTTGATCTTCTTGTGGCAAACACATTGATTCATGCATTTGATAGTTGTGCAATGATGAAACATGCGTGGATAGTCTTTGATAAATTAACTAAACCTGATGTGATATGATGCAATGCTTGCATTGTTGGGTATGCACCAAATGGTAGTAGCTTATTAAGCCTTCAAATGTTAAGAGAAGATGCAAGGGTCTGGTATTAAACAAGATGAAGTCAAATTCCTTTCACTCTTGTGTGCTTGCGGTCATGCTAGCCTTGTGAAGGAAGTTGCTGAGAGTGCTTTGAAATTATGAGCAAGGATATTGGGATTATGACCACAACTTGAAACATTATCTTGTCATGATTGACCTTCTTGGGCATGTAGGGGATTTCAAGGAAGTAGAAAACATACTCTCAATGATGACATTGGAGGCTGACATCTTAGTTTGGCTATGTTTGTTGAGTGCATGCCATGGCAATTTGGAGCTGGTAAGACAAGCATTTGACAGTTGCAGTGCATTTAAATCCTGAGGATGGTCTATTAACATAGAGAAGAGGGAAAGGGGAGGGTAGAGAACGATATGAAAAGTAACCAATTTTTGGGGGTAAAAAGACGATGGGGGAGCTGTGACCCCTGTTTTTTATTGCAAAAGAAACATGTGGAGCAAAAAGAAAGTTATGGAAAATCAACATTTTTGTGGCAAAAAAGCGTGGGCAGAGCCCCCCCATTGTCTGTGTCATCACATGGACAATGGGGTGGACTCTGCCTTCCCATTTTTTGGCAGAAATATCAGGATAGAGGGTAGTCGGGGCATACCTTGAGGTAGATGAGGGGCGGCAATCTTGAAATACCCAGCATGGGTGATCTATTTGTCTGTCATTCCCAATTTCACCCAGCACCTCTCTCGAGTCTCAACCCGCTTCCTCTTATTCATACGTCCCACGTACTGTCTTGTGAGAGCCAATCTAAACCTTGATGTTTCCAATTGCCTTGAACTGACACAGAAGTGCATCAGTTTGGATGGTGTAGCAGGAGACACATCATCTTCGCCTTGCATTTGTGACAGTGGAATTATGCTACTGCACCCTTTTTAAGGTTGGGCCCAGCTTGAAGTCTAGGTAGTTTCCCAAATTCAGCTTACCTTTGCAATTTACCTAGAGGCTGGGACCCAATCCAATCCCATAAGAGAGCAGGTGAAAATTTTCTCACTGTGACTGACTTCTTGAGGGAGCCCTCTGATATGTATATATTCACGAGTAGGATGAACGATCCCTGCCATTGTAGTTGTGGGGCTCTAGCTCTATTAAAAGGTACTTTGTCTTGATGTCAAGGCCACATTGGGTGCCAATTGCCTTTCCAACAACAAACAAGATGTGCTATTGCATTGAAGAGTTGTACACTTCCTATCTGTTAGAGCTTTGCTCAGGTTTTGACACTCTCTATATGTATGTCATTAGTTGCTTATGACCTTGACATGCTCTCTCTCCTGCATGGAAGTTGGGTCCCCTTGACATGCAGCATGTTGCCTAGCTTAATTTGTGACTGCAATCTATCTGATATGTTAATCTCCCCATTGAACTGCACCATAAGAGCTTCTTGCACCGATTGATACAATCGATGGTCTCAAACTTTTTGATTGTCCCCCTTGATTAAAAGACGTTCAAAATGATGGCATCCCCCACTTGAATCATCATGCACAAACTAAAGATTAAGTGACTCTCCCACTATCCTCACAAGCTCCTAGGCATTGGGGAAAATGGGAGATCCTCTCAAAGTCCTTCAAGAAGAGTGTGGGGTCACATCCTAGACCTTGGCCTAGGTGCTTGAAAAAATTATGCCTTCAATATACTTGATTCTTGTTGTGCTAGTTTTATGCATGTGCATGTGATAGGACAACTTCCTTGGGGAAAGGTTTCGTGCTCATTTAGATTAGATATAGTATTACAGAAAAACATGTAACAACATGTATATGTACTCTAATGATGGGATTTAAGAGCCTTAAGTGTATTTTTACCAAGCCAGGAAGGTTTGCTATGGTGATGCACCACAAGAATCAAGATGCTAAGAAAACCTCAACACTTTAATATTCTATAGATGAAGTGGGAGTCAATAAGCAAGGACTTGATAAAAGGATTAACCAATTGTTGCTAATGGATATGACATTATCATGATAGTGATAGATAGATTAACCAAAGTTTCTCACTTGATTCTAGTCAAGATATGACCTAAAAATCCTCTAATGTTGCACAAATATTTAGTAAGGAGGCATTCAAACTACATGGGCTACCAAGGATTCTAGTCAGTAATAGAGATTCTAAGTTCATCTTAAAGTTTTGGACTTGTCTATTCTAGGCCATTGAACTAAGTTATGCTTTAGTATCAGTTATTATTTGTGTAATATTCCACGTTAAAGGAATCAATGGATTTATGGAATCTTTTTTAATTCCCCCCTTATCCCTCCAGCCGACTGACGAGCTGGAGGGGGAGGGGAATAGAAGGAGCTATAAGCTCCTTGGTGGAGCCTTAGGAGGGAGGGGGACCATGCGTGATGACACGCAGTGAGGAAAGATCCCCCTCCCTTCCACTATTTAAACGAGGGGGGGCGCTGTACAGTGGAGAGGCTAAGCCGTGAGAGAGGAGGCCGAGCGAGACAAGGAGAGTGCCGCCATAACTCCGAGCTGAGGGAGGAAGACGAGAGGCCGCTGCCATCCACTGCCGTTCAACCGCCATCTGTTGCCGTCAGCCACCATTTCGCCACACAACCCCTTTCACCCTCCTCCCCCCCCCCCCCACGTGCCTTTGTGAGGCTTCCAGAAGGCTTGGAAGCTTCCAAGGGGGCTCTCTAAGCCCCCTTTTCCCCCGGTTTTAATCCCTCTAAGCCCCTTCCCCCCCCCACCCCTAGTTTTAGTCCTTTTAAGCCCCCTTTCACCCCCCCCTTATGTTTTTTTTTAAAAACCCCCTTTGTTCCCCCCCCCCCCCCCTCCGGGTTTTAAATCCCCCCTAAGCCCTGGTCCCCCCCCCCCCCCCCCCCCAAATTTATCCTTAGAAGGCCTTAAGAGGTCTTTAAGCCTTTCTAATCCCCATAAGGCCCTTGTTTTTCCCCTCGGGTTTCAAAAATTCCCTTAGCCGTCCCCATGGGTTGGAACCACACACCCCCTAGTTTTTTTTGTCCTTTTTCCCTTAAGCCCCTCCCTTGGCTTTGGGAACCTAACCCCCATGTTTTATTCCCCTAAACCCTTTTTTCACCCCCTCATAACCCTTTTTAACCCTTCTTCAACCCCCTCATAACTCTCATTTTCCCACAACTCCCTAAGCTTTCTTCCTAATCCCTCGTATCCCCATTATTATTTTCCCCCCCGAACCTAACTATCATCATGGCCTCAGATGGTACCCCGTAAGGGAAAAATAGCCATGAGATAAAAGATAGGGAGGGAAAGAGAAGGGAGTGAAAAGAAGGAGTGAAGGAGGAAGAGTGGGAAAAAAAGACAAAAGAAAGGGAAAGAAGGAGAAGACAGTGGAATTCCAGAAGAAAGAGGAAAAGGCTATCTCACATTCGATCTACGATGCCGCCGAAGAAAGTCCAAGGTGTAGCTGCGAGAGGGTCATCCCCCGGTATCCATGTGGATATCTCACCTCAAAGCCAGGTTTTTCTTCTTGGCTTTAATTCGGTTTTAAGTCGATCATGCAAAGGAAAAATGTTAAGCATAGGATATATTTATTCGAGTTATTTGTAACGAAGGAGTTTAGCTTAGGAATGACAATGTATAGAACTTAACTTTCTTCAAATTGCATCAAGCATTATAAATTACGAGCAAGATTATCCATTTACTATAGTAATATATTTTAGTTAAATCCTAAGGTGTAAAAATTATATCTTGCACGATTAGTCTTATTCCTTTCGCAACGATTCATGGTAAATGGCTAAATTCAAGAAAGGTTTCTTTCGATGATTAAATTACGAGGGAGTTATCTTTGCTAGTTGCACATCTTAGCAAGGCAATTGTTGTTATTTGGCATGAGTTCATCTTTAAAGAAAACAGAAGTTAAATGTTAGGAATTAACAAGTATAAAAATTAGATATACGAACTCATTTGGAAAGAAAATGTAATGGGGAATTGCTAGATGACACTCTATTGATACTTTTTCCTTGCTATTTGAGGACTTGGGAACTAATAAAGTGTGTATACACCAATTTCACAGCTAGGCCTTTTTGTCCCAAGGAGTATTGTCGCTCTTTGTATCACCTTGGCATTAGGCTATATGCCAAATTAAACTATATTGATTGGGAGAGTAAATTGTCACAAGGATAGTAAAACCGTAACAAGACGATTAATATTACCTTCCAAAAGATAACTGAACCAATCTAAACATAGAAACATTCATACCCTAAACACTTGACTACTTTCCTTACCGTAGGGACAATAAATTCATAAAAATAAGAAACTAGGGTTTGTCCCTAAGGTTCTTAAATGAAGAAACCCTAGGCATGACATACGTCAGCTTAAAGAATCTAAACAGATTATTCCATCGCACGACTTGCGCAACATGTATGAAATCATTTAGTCTTGTGATTGATTCACAAGGAGAAAAGGGTAAAACCCTCATCAAGGACAGCAGATCCTTACGCAAGTTATCTTGCAAAAAGACGTATTTTTGGATATCCTTGTAAATAAGGAAAGTTGTAAACTAGAATCTAGCATATCTAAGGTACCTTAGGGTTAACCAAGTTGGGTATGCCCTACACCGGAATGTAAGAGATCTTGCCAAGTTACAAGACACCTTGGGAACGAGTGCTGATACACTCAAAAAGGAAATAACACTTCCTTAGCAGTTTGCCATACAACTAGGTTGATTAATGGAAATGTTTGTGCTTGCTAGAGATATTAGGGCTCTGTTTGAATTATGAATTACAAATTAAATAAGAACCTATACTTCAGGTTAAAGGCCTGAAGGGAGAGGTAGTTTCAGTTACCCCCGACTGCCTGCCTGACCCTAACCAAGGGGGTTGTTGACCGCGCCGGAAACGTGGACCGAACCCGCCGCGAGAGGTCTCTCCGTTGAGTTCTACTTGGAGCAGGAGGATGCTTGGGTGCCAGGGGGCTCTGGCCGTAAATCCCTCGCCTTCCGAGTCCTGCACAAGAGGCTAACGTGACTCGGGATTGGATCTCGAGGCCCGCATACTAGTTGATGGGCGGAAGCTTGGAATAGTGATCCCTGGAGATTACTGGTTAGCCTTCGGGTAGATTATGGAAAAGCCTACGGGCGGAACTCCTTGTATTTCAAAGATAAAATGATGAAATGTTAAAAGAACTTGCTTGATGTTGTTTTTCTATGTCACGTGATAAGATTACGTAAAGGAACCAGTGCTTAACAAGGTTAATTAAAGAAGCTGATTGTTATATGTCAAATTAATGTGTTAGATAATTACATAACTAAAACAAACCGAGGAAAGTGCGGAGGATGGGCCATGGGTCTGTCCTACGGTTGAGTGGTCCCAGTTAGCCGAGAACTTTTCTCAAAAATCTCGAAAAACGGCGGAATGATCATCATCATCAAAAAGAATAACGAGAACGATGACCTAGAGTTACGTCTTACCCGATTTACGCTGTTTTAGGGGAATGGAATGGGACTATGCCTTATGGCAGAGGTTGAGCTTTGCATCCCTCTCATTTCCCATTCTCCTTGAACCAAGTGCAGCATGAATCCGCTTCGGACCTGGCGTTTCTGCGTAAAGTAGTTCGCTCGGGTCTGACGCTAGTTGCTGTTAGCTAATGACCCATTAGGAAAATCCTAATTCCGGTCAATCCTAAGTGGGAACGGCCAGGATACTTCCGCTACATGGTAGACGCGGGAAGAACTAGATCGCAAAACCCATAACATTCCATGGGAGTGCCGAGCGGAGCTTTCTAGACATCCTTTTCGATGGACTGCTAAGACATGTCCTGGATGATACTAGGGGACACGTTATAATTTCTAAATTGGTGGAAATTTTGAGAGAGTGAACAAATCATTAAAGATATATTAAGATAATGTTGTTATAGAACCAAGGAGATAGATTGAATATCTACTACTCATGAAATTTGCCTATGATGCCACCTACTAGCAAATGATTACGATTTTCCCATTCCAAGCTCTATATGGACAAGAATACTGGATCCCTTTGAACTTTTTGGATTTCCATTCTCAAGGCGGAAGCATTATAGCTATATGCTTGAAGACATTGACCAATAAGTTCAAGCCATTGATCATGATATAAAGGCTATCAAAGGCTGTTATTCTATTTTGATCCCTAGAGAATTTTCCATACCTATAAGGAAGGACACAAGGTTTTCCTAAGGATGAAACATGAGAAGAGCTCACTTTCCCTAGGGAAGTACTCTATGAAGTGGGAAAAGTGATGAGAAAGTAAGCATTAAAACTCAAACTACCACCTCATCTCAAGGTACATCATGCATTTCATGTGAACTTTCTTAAATCAAATGTACTTAGCTCTAAACATGTACTCTATTATGAGCAAATAGTGTGTGCCATCCCAAGGGATACTCAAAATGCATCTTAAGAGTGGAAACCTATTGAATACCTAGTATAATGGAAACTTGATCATCTAGAAGAACATGCCACTTGGATAGATAAGGGTATGCTTTGGATCATTTCACCCATTGAACAGTGTTTCCTGGTCAAGGAATTATGTTTAGACAAGAAGCAGGGTTTAGGGTGTCTTCATATCCAACCTAATCCTAATTGCACTAGGCGGTCCTAGGGATTCCAAACTCAAATCGAGTTTTAACGTTAAGTCGGTCGATCCTTAGGGTAGAGACCCTAGATCATTATTTGCATGAGCGTCCAATTAACCCAAACATTCTGTGAAAGCGGGTAGGACCTTTGGGTTTGAGGGTTTTGACTTGGCAACAAGTGCGAAACTAGGCCGAATTCTTAACGTGCTAAACCCTAGTTAGCACTCGGGGTATTTATCATATCGACTGAACCATGCCTATACGAATCCCTTACGGGTTAGGTGATTTAGATAATTCGATCTACTTGTCTTGCGACAAGGACGAGCCTTGACTAGAGATGATAAACTTGATCTAAAGGAGATAAATAGTTGCAAAATGTCACAATACACGTAAACATGTGATTCATTGCTTCTACGTACCACTAGATTTGCAATAGCCCTATCCTTTCTTGCTAAAATCAAAACACATGATAATTTGTAGAATAACTTTCATAGGGTCTACTAGGACTTATGTCAAAAAATCATACCTACAACCTTTTTGTCTACGCTTTAGAATCTCATGCTTTGATAAACCATGCAACCTTTCCTAAATGCAACTCTTGATGAATGAATTATTTGCATGACGAATATGCAACAAGTAACCTTCTCCTAGCTACAACGTAGTTAATGAAGTTCATGGAAAACTAAAGCTAGTGTTAACTTATTCCATTTTACAAGAACATGCCACATGCAAGTCCATAGAATCATTTTCATGCTCTGCTATTTCTTTTTGGATAACATTCCACGGGTGTTAACGACTTTTCCTCATGAATCATTACAAGGAAGATATTGCCTAAAATGCGACATATGTTTATTCCTTCCATGTCCAATCAAGAATGCACTTAACAATTTCATTCCTTTGCCCTAAGTAATAGGCATTCAGACTCATTACTTTGGAATTGTACCAAAATAGCAACATGCGGCTAATCTCCTAAGATGGACAACTCTGGAAATGCAACGATCCAATTTTCATGATATGCACCAATCCTTATCTATCTTTAAAAGAGATAATTTATTGAATGTATTTTTATCGCTATTACTTGAACTAACAATAAGCGAGAAATGCATTATCCCTATGCTAGGTGAATTAGAATCATGCATAAGTGTTTTAAAGCATTTCTTTATGTGGAAAATAAATTCGTGGAACCTGGGTTTGTGGATCCGCGGTGATGTCCACATGAATGTTAGGAGAAGAACCTCCCATAGGCGCGCCTTTCGACTTCTTGGGAGCCATCGTTGAGGACTTGAACTCCACGGATTACCCTCGCTTCTACCCGTTCTCCGGACAGCCTCAAGATGTGCCTTCTCCCTCATACGCAGGAGATTCCTTCACCGAAATGCGAATCTTTGAAAATACGAGGGCTTGTGGGATTTGGGCTTATGGGAAGGCTTGTGGGGTTGGAGCTTTGCTCGTGGGAATGGGGCTTTTACGAGCCTGGTTTAAAAACCAGGGAGGGTGCATAGGAACAAGGCCCAAAGCCTTATCCTTTAGAAGCTTCTTAGAGAAGCTTCTAAGAAGCTTGTGATTGTCCAGGATCTTGTGGAAGGCCCCAATGATTGGGAAGAGTTAAAAGGATTGATGTCGGGGGGAAAAATAATGATTAATGGCGCTGCTGGCGAGGAGCATGGGTGGCAGTTCAGCGCTGGGCGCAGTAGGGGCGGGCTATGGCGGCTACAGCACGACAGGCGGCGTCTTCTCATGGCACGACAGCCTCTCTCCTCCCTCAGCGCAGCAGCCTCCACCTCAATAGCACGTTCCTTATTCCTCACGGCAACATCTCAGGCTCCTCCTCCTCCGATCCTCCCGTTCAACAGCCTCCTTCCTAATGTGCCCTACTCTCCCTCTTCTCTCATCAGCACGGTGATGGAGCAGCCATTCGTCCCCCATCCTCCTTATCCCCCACTAAGGGGTGTTCTTATATAGGCTTAAGGGGGGGGAGAGGGAAGCTCCACCACGTGGGTTGTGCATGGCTTCCCCCCCCTCATGCAACCCACACCACTCACCTAGCCCATTCCTCCCCACACTCCCCTCTCCTCCAGCCATGCATTGGCTGGGGGAATTAGAAAAAAAATTTGCATTATTTTAATCATTATCCATTTTTCCCCCATCCAAAAGGGTGTTTTCCCGCGGTTATGCAGTCTTGAACCCCAGGCCTCAGTTTCACAATGCGAAGGCCTTGTTTTTGCGTGTGTGGGGTATGGATTAAACTGTCGATAAATACAATGCGGGAGATAAGCTTGCACAGGTTTTACGTGGCGTGCGGGCAGTCAATTTTAGTAATATTTTCAAGCGATAATATTACATTCATATCCAAGTCTACACAAGCTTGCATTACCATTAACTCTTCATTCTCTTTCCATGTATTTTCTAACAATACATCCAATGGTTCACTCAAATTATTTGGTCCTTTTCTTTCTTTGTCATACATGAAAGTCTTTCCTTGGCTCTCCTTACTCTAGATTCCACTTCTTGATTCATCTCTAGATTAGTATCATCATAACCCCATTCTTTCTCCCCTTGCCTAGCCCATAAGATGCTTCATAAGGTATAGCTAAGTGATCATCAATGTCACCTAAATCCTCTTCATACATACAAGATTGTAAACAAGGGATCTTAGTACATGAAAATCCATGTCTCCCCACCTAAATCCTCTTCATACATACAAGATTGTAAACAAGGGATCTTAGTACATGAAAATCCATGTCTCCCCACCCTATCCAATAATGCAACATCATCTCTAATCTCAGCAGGGAACCATACATCCTACAAGGTAGATACTCTAAAGACTCCAAACAAACTACTTCATCACTAAACATAGAAAGGCTATCTACAATATGCACATCCAAAGTTCCTCTCTCCTCAACCTCCAAAGAAATATCCTCATCCCAAGCGCTTTCACACTCTGATCACAAAACAACAATTGTATTGATTCCAATTTTTGTACTGAAAGCACAAAGTTAATCAATGAAGTATTCTTCTACCCCGGGGTAGTTTAGTATATGTATACCCTCTATACCATGTGCGTTCAAGGCCTATTTATAAATATACTTATCAGTGAAATTTTCCTTAATAAAACATAACCATTTTCTATTCAATCTATAAGTAATCCATTTATATGGGACCCTTTTGTTGGTGAAAAAATGATATTTTAAAAATCCCTTATGTTGAACCCACATGATACATATATATATTTATGACTGACCTCCCCAAGGTTTCTACTAGGTGCACTAGATTCACAAGTATGAAAGGCCCTACCACAAGACTTGTGATCCTAAAGTACTAGTTATTGCATGAGGATCATAATTGGATTGATGATTATGAAAAGTACTTGAGGTAGCAAAAATCCCCAAGATGCATAAAGTATGATGCCACAAAGTAGTCATCCTTGAATAGGTTCAAGGGTTTAGAAATCTCACAAGACATTTGAAAGAAGGTAGAGCTCTATTAGGAAGAGAAAGAACAACCGCTTGACATGTTTGCCTTAGAGAATGAAAGTTTTTGGGATTTACTAAACCCTTCATTTGGGATAGGAGAAAAAGTACATGACATGTTAAAGGTGAAAGATTTCATAAATAATCTCTACAGGCAAGATGAGAATGAAGATAGAAATAAAGCCTAACACTTTGAGGAGATGAAAATTTTACTTGATAAATAGAAAAAGATTTAAAAACTTAGAGAAAAGGGGACAAAAGACAAAATCAAAGGGAAACACTAATGAGTTGAAAACACAAAGAGAACCTTAGAAAACAATGGGCAAATCTATAAAATCTTAGCAAGAAAGGGTAAACAATTAGTTCTTCAATTGAGGAAAAATTGTGTGGGTAGGTTTAAAATATGAGATTGAGAACCTTGAGAGGATGGACTTGGGGGAGAGATAATGTGAGAAGTAATGGGATGGATGGGTTAAAGAAATCAAGGAGGAGGATGTAGAGAAAATAAAAAAGGGTATTTTAGAAGACTACCAATGTGTGACAGCAACCCTCCCACGGCAGGAAATGAACATGAAACCAAGGTAGAAGCGTGCAAAATCTATGCACATGGCTAACCCATTAATCTCAAAAAATGAAAAGAAACCATAAATCTTCCACTTAATAATGAACAAACTTGTTATCTTCATCATCTTCATCCATAGCTTCAACCATTATACAAGAAAAAAAGGGAAAAGAAGAATATTTGCACAAAAGATATAGGAGAGAGGAGAGAGAACAATTTTTGCACCACTAAAAGGAGAATATGCGATTGGATAACAGAGGAAAGGGAAAGAGGCACATAATCACTAGTGCATTCCACCCCACCTCTTCCCCAAAAAGCACACCCCTTAGTATTTTTATTATTTCTTTGAAACTTTGATACATTTGATATTATAAGGCCTTTAGCCTTTAATTTTGAGTATTCCTACCCTTCACAAATGCATGCATGTAACACTTTTGCATATACCATTTGTTTATTATGGTGTATGTGGATGTGGATGTGGCCCCCTCATATCTCTATCTCTTTTTGGTGATTTTGTAACAATGTAGTATTATTCTCTTGACAAAAAATAAAAATATGATGCATGCTTGGATTCTTTTGTGCCTTGTTTTTATGCTTCTTTTGAGTGTCATCATATTCCTCCCACACTGAAATGTGAAGCATCCTCGCGAACCTTGTCAAAGAAGAACCACTTTCTAACACAAACAACTTCCAAAATTGTTAGTAAAACAACTTCGATCATAAGGATGAGGCCTAGTCATGGTAGGGTATGGGACTTCAAATCCATGACCACCAGAGTAAGGAAACTCCTACCTCGGTTACTCCCACACTAAAAATATTTACTAGTCTTCAAAGGATAGGGTTTTGTCTTCAACAAGGGATCACAAGCACAACTTTTCCATCCCAATAGGGGAAATAAGGATGACTCCCTATTTATGTAGCTCAAAGGGTGAGGGAAGGAAGAGACTATTGTTGGTAAATGAGTCTTATTAGGTTCTCTCAAATTAGACCTTTGTCTCATCTTTTGAAGGCTACGGGAAGCCATCAATAAGGTAAGCAAGAGCATGGGAATATGTAGTGATGAAAATGATGTATTTTTAATGGACAAATTTTCAGTATTATATCTCTTTCTTTAAAGGCTCACCTATGTTTTATTTTTGTGTGTGTTGGGGTTCTTGGAGGACTATGAGTATGTCCAATTGAGGAGGAGGTAAGGAGTTAGGTAGATGTACATAGGAGAGCAAGGGACATGCTTTTTAATTTCATAATATAATTACTTCGTTTAACCTAGACTATTTTAAGGGTTTAAGTGTGTCCATTGCTTTGTGGAGAACGAGAGAAATCGAGGGGATGTAAAGGGATAATGAAAAATGAGATTGGAAGAGGAAGGGAGGCAACGTTGAAAGGTAAGGTAAGGGTGGATGACAAAAGGGGAGAGGAAGACTAGGGAGGAGACGAAGTTAAGAGGAGAAGAAGGCCGTTTTTTAATGAAGGATGAAGAGGGAGGGTTGTCTCAACGAGGAAGAGGAGGCCGCCTTGATGCCGTTGGGGTTGTGGCAGCACCCCTGTCTACCTCTTCTTTTCTTATCCTTTAAAACATCCCTCCTTCTTGGAATTCTTCTCTTCATCTTCCTCATTACGGTAACTGAAGGACTTGAAGGGAGCTTCAAGCTTGATGAATTGATCTCTGTTGCTGCAAGGACCAAACTGAAGGAAACTGATCCATCAACGGCTGCATCCTGCTCTAGAGAGATGTAGAAATCTAGTATCAGTAGCCCCCTCATAAACCCCTCTCCCTCTCTTGTGCTGATAAACAACCTCTCTTTGCCTCCGTCAGTAACAACGAGGGTGTTTCCTGCTAGGGTCAAGGGCATTCTCTCTCTCACACTACAGCAGGCTGAGGACCAGCGTACCCGACACCGCACGAGGATCCATGGGTTTTGGACCCCACAGCCACACCGACAGGAGATCCGGAGGATTCTTGATCTACATCGACAGCAGACTAAGATTCGATGACACTCGACACATTGGATCTCAGATCTCCAGTTTGCTCTTTCTCCACCACCGATGTATCACATCCTGCATCTAGGAGGGATCACTTGCTATTAGCGACTTCGACGACTGATACTACATCCCAAGATAGTATATCTCCCTCCATCTGTTACGTATACACATCGCACCACTTTACCATAGCCGACAGTTGTTCCCCTATCACAACCGACATTTGTTCCCCTTTTGTAGCCATTATCTGGAGTACCAGAGCTACATACGCACATACACATACACGACACTTATCACACTCACAGCACCGTATTTTCAGTTTCCAGTTTTTAGCTTTTCATTCAGCACTTTTATTTTGGATAGCTGGACCTCATCAGTTGTATCACAGTTTGTCTCATAGGCCAGTTTTGGTCTTTAGAAGACGTTAATATAACTTTCTTTCTTTCTTTCTTCTCTCTCTCTCTCTCTCTCTCTCTCTCTCTCAGTGGTGAGAAATGCCTCAATGCTCTTCTTTCTGCAAGCTAGGGTTTGAATAGTACAACCATCAGAGGAACCTCATTAGTACAACTGATTAAACAGAGGACATGTGATGTGGTGAAAAGACAAGGCAGAAACATTGCATGTGGCTTTTGCTGCTGCACCAACATTCTCCCTGCCTTCCCCTTTGACCCAAGAGAAAAAGGAACTTTGTACAAAAGCCAAACCAAACACGGCTCTTCATAACTCTCTTCAGCTCATTAATCATCCCCACTTCATATTTTTCCACTGATGTCCAAAACTCTGCCATACTGGCCCGTGTATGGAAGGGGTTGTGAAAAAACGGGTCAGAGCCTCTGTTGCAAAGAGCGGTTTGACTTGTTTAGCCACCTCAGATGTTTTGCCAAAGGAACCGATAGACTCAAACCGAAATGCTCCAAATGAGGAAGAGGAGTCGGTGGATGAATGACAATCCTGAAATGATTCACCAAAAATAGAACTCGGTAATGCTTTTGAATTGCTAGACGATTGGTGTGTGAAGATGATTCGTAATCTGCTCTAGCTGTTTGGCAACGCTTTCCACAGCTGATGCAGAGAGGGCATTGTATGGCATGGATGCTAGATGTGCCCTGTGGGGGATGGCATAATCAGAGGTTGCCTCGTGGAGTCTCAAAAGGTACAGGGAGAGGCGGACATGAGCAAGCAAATGTCTCTCTCTCTTCTGATCCCGGATGGATCGATGGTCCTGATAGGAAAAGTCATAGGAATATGATGACAATTCTCTGTATTTCCCACCACTGCTTGAGGAAATTCTCTCTCTCTTTCTTATTTTTATTCTTCTTCTTCTGCCCCTTCTTTTGCTTCCACTCTAATCATGGTGCATGCGTGCTAGGAGGAAGAGCCATTGGAAGGCTTGGGGAAGGTAGTTCACCCTTCTCTTCTTTTCCTTCGTAGCATCTCTTTCTTTCTCTTCGTCTTCTTCTTGACATCTTCTTTGTCCATATCAATAAATTGCTTGTGGACTACACGCTGCTATTGACAGAGATCGAGTTGTGCCTCACAATGAGGGCACACGATGTTGGATTGCAGTCATTTGTCAAGCATCCAATGTGGAAACTCTGGCTATGTCATGCGAGTGAACACCTGTTCTAAAAGCTTGCATAGAAACACGATGCACTTCACCCTTTCTTCTTCTCACTGCGATTGAGTATTCTGGAGTTCATTTGCATTTAGGATGGGGGTGGGTCTGACATGCTGTAGCAGGGCCTTAGCACTATCCCCCACGGGGTCTTTATGACCTCGGGGAGTTGGGATCAACGGCTCTCGTTGACCCCGAAAAAAGGCACGCATCTGAGCCGCTACTTTATGCAGAAGTAAACCCAACCAGATTTAAAAACCCAACCAACAAATGGAAACCCAACCAACCAGAAAATGGGATTTGACGGAGGAACGATGTCTCAAAAGTCAGGGATGTTTGCTGCCACATGCAAAAGTAAACAAAGTCCATAAGAAGTGAGTACTCCATGACATAATCCACGACACACTATCATCCATAACTACTCGTAATCCATGACATAATCCATGACAAGTGCGTTACTTGCTAGACAACATTGTGACAAAATATAAAAAGCCAAAATAAACGGCATGTTTAGAGCACATGAACTTCAAACAAAAGGGCCCCATGACGTTCACAAACAAATTAGAATATTTCAACACTGAATATCACATTGACACTAGTATAATCCATATTCAATCACATTGACACTAGTCTAATCTATTTTATTGATCGAGGCAATCAACCAAGAGCAAGAGACCAAGACAAAATGAGACAAGGTGTGGCAATTTATGAATAGATAAAGAATCATTACTTGGTGACATGAAAAGGTTACAACATTCTAATCCATCATACTGCCTTGAATCCTTCAAAGGCACCAAGAATACATAATATGGCTTCAACATACACAGAATTTAGGATCCTCATCTGTTGTGTATTGAGACATAGAGAGTGAATCATAAGACATCTACGAAGAAGACAACATGATGAGGATCATTACCTTCTGTCCTAGCCCGAAACCAACAAACAAAGGCTCCCCCAAGACCAGCAAAGCGCACTTGAACAGTGACTAGCCGCAAGTCGTAGGCCTCAACACTATCTCCCATGTTGTAGGTAACAGGACGCGGTTGACCACAAATGTGCATTCAAGGTGTGCAAAGAAACATCCATTTGAGTGGGTAAGGGTTTTGCACGTTCAAATTTGTAAACGGGGCAAAAGATGTCACTTAGAGATGACAAACTTGTCATAACATATGCCTTAATCTTTGGAAATTACCCTTGTTAGTAAAAGAGGAACGGCCATGCATCAGCAAAATCTGTCTCGTTACCACACATGCAAGGTCAGCTAGGTAGGCGAAGAAGAACAGGTGCCTCCTGTGTAGGCCTGTGTAGGCGAAGAAGAACGAGCGTCTCCTATTCTGCCTGTGTAGGCTTGTGTAGGCGAAGAAGAACGGGCTCCAGTGTAGAATGGTCTGTGTAGACCCTGAGAAGCAAAGGATAATCTTGACTACCTCAACAAATGGGCACCTCCTGCCAAAACACAGTTGTAGTATAGTGCTGAGGGAATTCGCGGCGCCTCAGCTAGATTGGCACCTCCTGCGGTATAGTGCTGATGGCGCCTCCTATGGTATAGTGCTGATGGAAGTCGTAGAGCCTCAGCTAGATTGGCGCCTTCAATCGGAAACACAGCTGCGCAAAGCAATGGATGAAGCGCATTCGTGAGAAACAAGGTGCATCTCCATCTTTGCATGTGCACATAAGTGTCGATGCCATGGAGTTCATTGGCGGCGCCATATTCTTTGGGCCCCTCCCAATTATAAGGAGTTAAGGCGTCTCCAGTTTTGCATGCGTACACACCATCTCCCCAGCACTATCGACGGGTACTTTTTCGGCTGGACGGGTTTAAAATTGTGGGCGGGATCACGAATTTAGGATGGGTTTACTTAAGTGTGGATTGACGTCCGCGATGTGGTCGTGAGGATGGGGGTCAACGACAGCCATTGATCCCAACTCCCCGGGTCCTAAAGACCCCATGGGAGATAGTGCTGAGGGTCCGCGATGAGATGGAATGATTTAAAATGGTAACTTTAATATCTAAAATTAAGCCTTAAACTTTAGAAGTTAGATTAGGTCCCACAAGTTCCTGCCATTATGAATCATGACTCATGAGGACTCATCAGTTAGAGCCATAAATTTTCCATTGTTATAGTTGATGGGTTAGTGGTTGTATGTTTGGGTATGTATGTGTGTGTGTGTATGTATACCTGTGTGTATGTATGCATATGCATATGGATAGGGTGACACCTTATCCCTTATGATGGGACTTCATTTGAAACCTTTACTTAAATTTTTGGATTTCAATTTGATACCTTGTTTAAAATATTTAGGTGTCATTTGATTCCCAAAATGGCCATGACGCCCATTTTGGGCTCAAATTTAAACACTACATGTTCCTCCATTGGCCGTTGTACATACGACACCATACTATACCATAGGCACCCTCAATATGTATGATATCCCCTTCACAAAGTAAATTTTTAAATTGTTGTTAGACTCTCATCCTTTTAAGGCAACTTTTAAATTATCACTTTACATCTTCAATTCACAAAAAGCTACAAGCACAAGGTTCCTTTGCTCAAGAATGCAACTATTTTTTAATGAGATATGATTAATTTTCATCCCAATCTCCACCCTCCTTAATGTTAGCTATATATAGTCTGTCTATATATAGCACCCCAGGTCCCCTCTATATATTCCTAGCATGTGTGCTCAGTTGACACACTTCTGGGGTTCCATTTTTGGTGTCTCGTGTCTCTCTTCTCCTCTCTATTCCTCGGTTCCTCATCTCCTTCGTGCACTGTTCAACATGGTATTAGAGCTGCTTGCATCCGATGAGAAAGAATCGTTTGATGACGAGGAGCTAGACTAGACAAAAGGGCTAATTGGTCGCAATTGAGGACTAAGCGAGCTTCCTCTCGTTGCGCTAGATGTCCAACTAGAATACCCTACCTGATGCTGCTCCTCAACCTACCTGGACCGAGCGTGTTGTGCTCTAGTAAACCACTCCAACAATCCAGAGCACAGTTTTCCAACCTCCCAAACAATCCAAAGTGCAGATTTCCAACCTCCCAAGCCTTAGGAGAGATGCCAAATGCATCAGGCCCCTCTGAAAGCCTTAGGATGTGAAGCTCTGCGAGGAGTCACGATTCAATACGTAGAAACGTGCCGAATCTGGCGTTCTAGGAGAGGAGGAGGACGAATCCGAGTGGATAAAATCTACATTTTTTATCGCATCGCTTCTCCCCAGCTTCGGCTTGACGGGAGAAGATGGCTTTGACAAGAAAGCCAATCTCCCCCAAACACAGTAGAGAAGCATCGCAACAGAGCTTGCCACGAGGTAGGCTTGGTGTAGGGTCGCTGCGAGGGCAAAGGTGATGCAATGCAATGGAACGGGAGCTTAGGGGAGGCTCCTGTGCATCGAGTGCCTGAGAGAAGGGCCCTGAGGACCTGAGAGAAGGGCCCTAACGAGTTGTGGGGTGGTGGAAGGTGCCATGCCAACAGGGTGTACAACTCAAAGGTGGGCAGAATTGCTAGCTGCCAAGGTCATGGAAGCTTTGCAAGAAGAAAAATCGGGATGAAATCAGGTCCTTTTACAAGCTCTACAGGTGTCTCAAGTTTTGTCTGGACCGCAAACGCACTGTCAGCTCTACTGCGGCTCTGAGCAAGGACTTGGAGGAGGCATACTGCTCTATCCTCAAGCTATCTCTAGGGTGCTCAAGTGTTCAACGAATTGCTACAGAGCTGATTTCGAGATATACTAAATTTTGTCCAAGTGTGATTGATCTTGCATCTAATGCCTTGATACAAATTTTAGAGTGGAGTGAGGACTTAGTTTTCCAAGATGAGGATTTTGATGGTGTTGCATTCAAGACTGTGAAAGAATGCTTAGCAGGCATGCTAGAACTTTCAGCTTCTGAAGTACCATATATTTCTAATATGTCAACAGCAGTGTGTCATAATATAGCATACTATTTGCTTTGTGGACTGGAAGGAAGAGATTTGATAAAGTGCAACCTTGCTGAGGAAGTCTCTGCTTTTCTAGAGGATGACTCGTCCATGCAAGATAGACTATTGACTTTGGTGTCCTACAATCTAGTGAGGTTGTTTTATCTTCATCCACAGATGATTGTTCTTGTGACCAAACCACAAGACCATGAGACGTTGCAACTTGTTGCACAAGTGTCGCATCTATTTCATAGGATCATTTCACCCATTGAATGGTGTTTTCTGGTCAAGGAATTATTATTAGATAAGAAACAGGGTTTAGGGTGTCATCTTACCCAACCCATTCCTAATTTCACGAGGCCGACAATGTTCGGGTCCTAGGGATTCCAACTCAATCCGAGTTTCATCATTTGAACGAGTGATCCTTAGGGGAGAAACCCTGGATAATTTCTTGCAAGAGTGTCCAATTGTCCCTACATTCCGTGAATGTGGGTAGGACCTTTGGGTATGAGGGTTTCGACTTGGCAACAAGTGCAAAACTAGGTCGAGTCCTTATCGTGCTAAACCCTAGTTAGCACATGGGGTATTTATCCTATCACTTGAACCATCCTATGTGAATCCCTTGCGGGTTAGGTGATTTAGGTAATTCGATATACTTGTCTTGCGACAAGGACGAACCATTCCTAGAGATGTTAACTTGATATAAAAGGGGAAGACTAGTTGCATTATGTCACAATCCACGTAAGCACGCGATTCATTGCTTCTACGTACGACTAGATTCGCAATAACCCTAATTTTTATTGTTAAGACAAAAACACATGTTACATTGCGGCATAACTTCCATTGAGCCTACTAGCTCTTACATTCAAGGATCGTGCTCACAATTATTTTTCTAAGCTTTTAGGATTTCATGCTTAAATGAACCATGCAGCCTTTCCCTAAATACAACTTTGATGAATGAAATTCTTGCGTACGACGAATGTGCAACATGCAATCCTTTCCTAACTACAACGTAGTTAAATGAAATTCATGCCAATTGACGCTAGAGTTAGCCTATTTCATGCAACCCTTAGAATCATTTCCATGCTGTGCTATTTCCTACGGTTGATAACAACTTCCTTAATGAATCATTACAAAGAAGATTTTTCTAAAAATGTGACATGCCATTAATCTTTCCATGCCTAGTCAAAGGTGCACTTTAATAATTTTCGACCTTATAATGATAGGCATCAGTTGTTATAGGCTCGTCACTTTGCAATGCACAAAAGGCAACTTGCTAATAAGGTCCTAAAATGCATAGACAACTTATGTTTTTTTTGTTCATTCCATTGAAAATACCAATGATCAATTTCATATCATGAGTTAATTCTAGTAAATTATAAATAGCCTATTTTATTTCCAATTACATTTTAGCTAGGTGGATTTTACATGCATAGCCGCATCCTAGTCCATGAAATTATTGTGCGTAATGTAATACTTCTACGTGAAATAAAAAAAGAAAAAAAACCTGGACTTGTGGCCTCGAGGAAAGATCCACGTGAATACTAGGAGAAGCTCCTCCCGCAGGTGCGCCTTGTGACTTTTTAGGGGCCATTGTAGGCGTAATTTGGGCTTCTAGTTTGCCTTCGCGGTCTACGAATTTACTCACCTTGGTATGCATCCTCAGGATCTTTTCCTTCTCCCTCGTACACAAGAGATCCCTTTTGAAGTACAAATCCTTGAAAAAAAATATGGGCTTGCGGGATTTGGCTTATGGAAGGCCTTAGGGGTTGGAGCTTGGGCCTTTTGCGGGAGAGCTGCGGAAATTGAACTTAATGAGTGCTTACCAGAATTGGGGTTTCCACGAGCAAGCTTGTGGGAATTTAAGCTTGTTTGCGGGAATGGGGCTTCTATGAATGGAGTTTCGGAAATTGAAGCCTCACGAGGGAGTTCACGAAAAGGGCTCTTGTGAATGGGCCTTGCGGGGATGGAGGCTTTAAGAGCTTCTTCGTTTTCTTTTAAAATACTGGGGCTCGGAATGGACTTACGGATGGCTTGTGGGCTTTGAAGCCTATTTGCGAAAAAGGCCTCTTGCGAATGAAGCTACGGGAAAATGGCTTTAAGGTGGCTTGTGTAAAAGGGCTTTTAGAAGCCCGAGCTTCTAAGAAGCTTCGTGAGATAAATAATTGGGGGAGGAGCTTAAAAGGATGATGACGATGTGCCAAGGAGAAATGGCGGTGGGGCGGCTGCATCAGCACCTAGCGGAGAATTTGGCACCCTCCGGCCCTTCATGCAGTGCAGTGGCATTTTCTTGTTGGATGGCAACCTCATAGATTCCCTCTACTCCCACGCAGCCTCTTCGTCCTCAGCTTCTACTCCTCTCTCATGACGTCTCCTACAGCCTCCTTCTTCCCACCCACTAAGGGGATGGGGGGGGGGGGGGGGGGGGGTTTATAGGCCAACGGGGGAGATGGGACCTCCCCCATGTGGGCTGTGCATGCAGCCCACGACTCCCTCTTGTGACCCACCTCTCCCACCTAGCCCATCCCCTTCCCTCAGCCACGCATCAGCTGGGGGAAAATTAACAAAAAAAATTGTAATTTATTAGCACATTATCCACTTAATCCCCTCCCAAGAGAGTGTTTACTCGCGGTTTGCAGATTTGAACCCCCGGGCTTAGTTTGCCAATGCGGAGGTCACGATTGCCACGCATGCGGGTTACGGAATAAATTGTCGGCAATTTCCATACAGAAGATGCCCTTGCATAGGGTTTACACAGTGTGCGGGAAGTCGGGTTTAGTAATATTTTTCGAACGGGAATATTACACAAGCGCAAGGAGAGTAGGCTCTAAACTTGTATAGACAAATGCAAGAGGGAGGGGTGAGTTCACATCAACAGGCACTTCTCATCAATTCACACATGTGATGTTGTTTTTAAGAATGAGGAAGCTATGTATATATGAAAGGGAAACCAATCAAATTGTCAATTTTACATATAGGGATAGAATTACAAGACGATTGCATGAGGAAGGGCATAGTCAAAGACATCTTTGTGAAAAACACTCTTATAAGTCTATATGGGAAGTGTGGAAGTAGAGCATATATTTGATTGGTTTTTTGATCTTGTGATTTGGTGTCATGGAATGCAATGCTATCGGCTTATGTTGATCAAGGTCAAGGAGGCAAGGCATTGTAAATGTATATACAGATCCAAAGTGAAGCAGTGAATCTGAGGCAACATATTTATGCAATTCTTCTTTGAGCCTATGGTTCCCTTGCAAAGAATAAAGAAGTAGTTTCATTTGAACAGAGGATAGTGATAAGAGCAGTGTCTTTGAAAATTTTAAAAGCAATACACACAAATTTGGAGTAAAAGAAGCTCATGAAAGACACTTTTTTGTGTATATCCTTTCGACCATGTATTGGAAGTGTGGAAGTATTTTGGAAATGGAAGGTTTATTTGATACATTTCCAAATATTGATATTGTGACTTGATGTGTAATGCTCTCAACTTATGTTGAGCAAGAACATGGACCTAAGGCTCTAGAGTTGCATAATCAAATGTAAGAATAGGGATGCATTCCAAATCACTAGACACTTGCAGTTGCTCTTTCGTCTTGTGGTTCTTTTTTCTTCAAAGGTCATGCTGCTAATAACAAGCAATCGACCACAAGCATGCCTTTGGATATTGTAAGGGGCTTACATGTTTATGCGTAGCAAAAGGGTTTTTCATCCCAATCCATTTGTCAATAGCAACCTTGTTTCTATTTTTGTTTTATTTGATGGGTTGTCGGATCGGACCTATGTGTGTTGGTGTATAATGCTCTCAACATATATTGAGAAAGGTCATGGGGAAAAATCCTTAGAATTACACATGCGAATGCAATGCAAGGGGGTTAGTTTAGATGTTAGTACTGTAATCTATGTGAGATAAGCTTGTATTGAGCCTGTATTATTGCTGGAGTGATGGAATGAAGGGTATTTCAGTATTGTTTTTGTAGAGCTTGATCTTGATCTTCTTGTGGCAAACACATTGATTCATGCATTTGATAGTTGTGCAATGATGAAACATGCGTGGATAGTCTTTGATAAATTGACTAAACCTGATGTGATATGATGCAATGCTTGCATTGTTGGGTATGCACCAAATGGTAGTAGCTTATTAAGCCTTCAAGTGTTAAGAGAAGATGCAAGGGTCTGGTATTAAACAAGATGAAGTCACATTCCTTTCACTCTTGTGTGCTTGCAGTCATGCTAGCCTTGTGAAGGAAGTTGCTGAGAGTGCTTTGAAATTATGAGCAAGGATATTGGGATTATGACCACAACTTGAAACATTATCTTGTCATGATTGACCTTCTTGGGCATGTAGGGGATTTCAAGGAAGTAGAAAACATACTCTCAATGATGACATTGGAGGCTGACATCTTAGTTTGGCTATGTTTGTTGAGTGCATGCCATGGCAATTTGGAGCTGGTAAGACAAGCATTTGACAGTTGCAGTGCATTTAAATCCTGAGGATGGTCTATTAACATAGAGAAGAGGGAAAGGGGAGGGTAGAGAACGATATGAAAAGTAACCAATTTTTGGGGGTAAAAAGACGATGGGGGAGCTCTGATCCCTGTTTTTTATTGCAAAAGAAACATGTGGAGCAAAAAGAAAGTTATGGAAAATCAACATTTTTGTGGCAAAAAAGCGTGGGCAGAGCCCCCCCATTGTCTGTGTCATCACATGGACAATGGGGTGGACTCTGCCTTCCCATTTTTTGGCAGAAATATCAGGATAGAGGGTAGTCGGGGCATACCTTGAGGTAGATGAGGGGCGGAAATCTTGAAATACCCAGCATGGGTGATCTATTTGTCTGTCATTCCCAATTTGACCCAGCACCTCTCTCGAGTCTCAACTCGCTTCCTCTTATTAATACGTCCCACGTACTGTCTTGTGAGAGCCAATCTAAACCTTGATGTTTCCAATTGCCTTGAACTGACACAGAAGTGCATCAGTTTGGATGGTGTAGCAGGAGACACATCATCTTCGCCTTGCATTTGTGACAGTGGAATTATGCTACTGCACCCTTTTTAAGGTTGGGCCCAGCTTGAAGTCTAGGTAGTTTCCTAAATTCAGCTTACCTTTGCAATTTACCTAGAGGCTGGGACCCAATCCAATCCCATAAGAGAGCAGGTGAAAATTTTCTCACTATGACTGACTTCTTGAGGGAGCCCTCTGATATGTATATATTCACGAGTAGGATGAACGATCCCTGCCATTGTAGTTGTGGGGCTCTAGCTCTATTAAAAGGTACTTTGTCTTGATGTCAAGGCCACATTGGGTGCCAATTGCCTTTCCAACAACAAACAAGATGTGCTATTGCATTGAAGAGTTGTACACTTCCTATCTGTTAGAGCTTTGCTCAGGTTTTGACACTCTCTATATGTATGTCATTAGTTGCTTATGACCTTGACATGCTCTCTCTCCTGCATGGAAGTTGGGTCCCCTTGACATGCAGCATGTTGCCTAGCTTAATTTGTGACTGCAATCTATCTGATATGTTAATCTCCCCATTGAACTGCACCATAAGAGCTTCTTGCACCGATTGATACAATCGATGGTCTCAAACTTTTTGATTGTCCCCCTTGATTAAAAGACGTTCAAAATGATGGCATCCCCCACTTGAATCATCATGCACAAACTAAAGATTAAGTGACTCTCCCACTATCCTCACAAGCTCCTAGGCATCGGGGAAAATGGGAGATCCTCTCAAAGTCCTTCAAGAAGAGTGTGGGGTCACATCCTAGACCTTGGCCTAGGTGCTTGAAAAAATTATGCCTTCAATATACTTGATTCTTGTTGTGCTAGTTTTATGCATGTGCATGTGATAGGACAACTTCCTTGGGGAAAGGTTTCGTGCTCATTTAGATTAGATATAGTATTACAGAAAAACATGTAACAACATGTATATGTACTCTAATGATGGGATTTAAGAGCCTTAAGTGTATTTTTACCAAGCCAGGAAGGTTTGCTATGGTGATGCACCACAAGAATCAAGATGCTAAGAAAACCTCAACCCTTTAATATTCTATAGATGAAGTGGGAGTCAATAAGCAAGGACTTGATAAAAGGATTAACCAATTGTTGCTAATGGATATGACATTATCATGATAGTGATAGATAGATTAACCAAAGTTTCTCACTTGATTCTAGTCAAGAGATGACCTAAAAATCCTCTAATGTTGCACAAATATTTAGTAAGGAGGCATTCAAACTACATGGGCTACCAAGGATTCTAGTCAGTAATAGAGATTCTAAGTTCATCTTAAAGTTTTGGACTTGTCTATTCTAGTCCATTGAACTAAGTTATGCTTTAGTATCAGTTATTATTTGTGTAATATTCCACGTTAAAGGAATCAATGGGATTTATGGAATCTTTTTTAATTCCCCCCTTATCCCTCCAGCCTTAGGAGGGAGGGGGACCATGCGTGATGACACGCAGTGAGGAAAGATCCCCCTCCCTTCCACTATTTAAACGGGGGGGGGGGGGGGGGGGGGGCGCTGTACAGTGGAGAGGCTGAGCCGTGAGAGAGGAGGCCGAGCGAGACAAGGAGAGTGCCGCCATAACTCCGAGCTGAGGGAGGAAGACGAGAGGCCGTTGCCATCCACTGCCGTTCAACCGCCATCTGTTGCCGTCAGCCACCATTTCGCCACACAACCCCTTTCACCCCCCTCCCCCCCCCCACGTGCCTTTGTGAGGCTTCCAGAAGGCTTGGAAGCTTCCAAGGGGGCTCTCTAAGCCCCCTTTTCCCCCGATTTTAATCCCTCTAAGCCCCTTCCCCCCCCCCCCCCCCCCCGTTTTAGTCCTTTTAAGCCCCCTTTCACCCCCCCCCCCTTATGTTTTTTTAAAAAAACCCCCTTTGTTCCCCTCCCCCCCCCCCTCCGGGTTTTAAATCCCCCCTAAGCCCTGGTCCCCCCCCCCCCCCCCCCAAATTTATCCTTAGAAGGCCTTAAGAGGTCTTTAAGCCTTTCTAATCCCCATAAGGCCCTTGTTTTTCCCCCCGGGTTTCAAAAATTCCCTTAGCCGTCCCCATGGGTTGGAACCACACACCCCCTAGTTTCTTTTGTCCTTTTTCCCTTAAGCCCCTCCCTTGGCTTTGGGAACCTAACCCCCGTGTTTTATTCCCCTAAACCCTTTTTTCACCCCCTCATAACCCTTTTTAACCCTTCTTCAACCCCCTCATAACTCTCATTTTCCCACAACTCCCTAAGCTTTCTTCCTAATCCCTCGTATCCCCATTATTATTTTCCCCCCCGAACCTAACTATCATCATGGCCTCAGATGGTACCCCGTAAGGGAAAAATAGCCATGAGATAAAAGATAGGGAGGGAAAGAGAAGGGAGTCAAAAGAAGGAGTGAAGGAGGAAGAGTGGGAAAAAAAGACAAAAGAAAGGGAAAGAAGGAGAAGACGGTGGAATTCCAGAAGAAAGAGGAAAAGGCTATCTCACATTCGATCTACGATGCCGCCGAAGAAAGTCCAAGGTGTAGCTGCGAGAGGGTCATCCCCCGGTATCCATGTGGATATCTCACCTCAAAGCCAGGTTTTTCTTCTTGGCTTTAATTCGGTTTTAAGTCGATCATGCAAAGGAAAAATGTTAAGGATAGGATATATTTGTTCGAGTTATTTGTAACGAAGGAGTTTAGCTTAGGAATGACAATGTATAGAACTTAACTTTCTTCAAATTGCATCAAGCATTATAAATTACGAGCAAGATTATCCATTTACTATAGTAATATACTTTAGTTAAATCCTAAGGTGTAAAAATTATATCTTGCACGATTAGTCTTATTCCTTTCGCAACGATTCATGGTAAATGGCTAAATTCAAGAAAGGTTTCTTTCGATGATTAAATTATGAGGGAGTTATCTTTGCTAGTTGCACATCTTAGCAAGGCAATTGTTGTTATTTGGCATGAGTTCATCTTTAAAGAAAACAGAAGTTAAATGTTAGGAATTAACAAGTATAAAAATTAGATATACGAACTCATTTGGAAAGAAAATGTAATGGGGAATTGCTAGATGACACTCTATTGATACTTTTTCCTTGCTATTTGAGGACTTGGGAACTAATAAAGTGTGTATACACCAATTTCACAACTAGGCCTTTTTGTCCCAAGGAGTATTGTCGCTCTTTGTATCACCTTGGCATTAGGCTATATGCCAAATTAAACTATATTGATTGGGAGAGTAAATTGTCACAAGGATAGTAAAACCGTAACAAGACGATTAATATTACCTTCCAAAAGATAACTGAACCAATCTAAACATAGAAACATTCGTACCCTAAACACTTGACTACTTTCCTTACCGTAGGGACAATAAATTCATAAAAATAAGAAACTAGGGTTTGTCCCTAAGGTTCTTAAATGAAGAAACCCTAGGCATGACATACGTCAGCTTAAAGAATCTAAACAGATTATTCCATCGCAGGACTTGCGCAACATGTATGAAATCATTTAGTCTTGTGATTGATTCACAAGGAGAAAAGGGAAAAACCCTCATCAAGGACGGCAGATCCTTACGCACGTTATCTTGCAAAAAGACGTATTTTTGGATATCCTTGTAAATAAGGAAAGTTGTAAACCAGAATCTAGAATATCTAAGGTACCTTAGGGTTAACCAAGTTGGGTATGCCCTACACCGGAATGTAAGAGATCTTGCCAAGTTACAAGACACCTTGGGAACGAGTGCTGATACACTCAAAAAGGAAAGAACACTTCGTTAGCAGTTTGCCATACAACTAGGTTGATTAATGGAAATGTTTATGCTTGCTAGAGATATTAGGGCTCTGTTTGAATTATGAATTACAAATTAAATAAGAACCTATACTTCAGGTTAAAGGCCTGAAGGGAGAGGTAGTTTCAGTTACCCCCGACTGCCTGCCTGACCCTAACCAAGGGGGTTGTTGACCGCGCCGGAAACGTGGACCGAACCCGCCGCGAGAGGTCTCTCCGTTGAGTTCTACTTGGAGCAGGAGGACGCTTGGGTGCCAGGGGGCTTTGGTCGTAAATCCCTCGCCTTCCGAGTCCTGCACAAGAGGCTAATGTGACTCGGGATTGGATCTTGAGGCCCGCATACTAGTTGACGGGCGGAAGCTTGGAATAGTGATCCCTGGAGATTACTGGTTAGCCTTCGGGCAGATTATGGAAAAGCCTACGGGCGGAACTCCTTGTATTTCAAAGATAAAATGATGAAATGTTAAAAGAACTTGCTTGATGTTGTTTTTCTATGTCACGTGATAAGATTACGTGAAGGAACCAGTGCTTAACAAGGTTAATTAAAGAAGCTGATTGTTATATGTCAAATTAATGTGTTAGATAATTACATAACTAAAACAAACCGAGGAAAGTGCGGAGGATGGGCCATGGGTCCGTCCTACGGTTGAGTGGTCCCGGTTAGCCGAGAACTTTTCTCAAAAATCTCGAAGAACGGCGGAATGATCATCATCATCAAAAAGAATAACGAGAACGATGACCTAGAGTTACGTCTTACCCGATTTACGCTGTTTTAGGGGAATGGAATGGGACTATGCCTTATGGCAGAGGTTGAGCTTTGCATCCCTCTCATTTCCCATTCTCCTTGAACCAAGTGCAGCATGAATCCGCTTCGGACCTAGCGTTTCTGCGTAAAGTAGTTCGCTCGGGTCTGACGCTAGTTGCTGTTAGCTAATGACCCATTAGGAAAACCCTAATTCCGATCGATCCTAAGTGGGAACGGCCAGGATACTTCCGCTACATGGCAAACGCGGGAAGAACTAGATCGCAAAACCCGTAACATTCCATGGGAGTGCCGAGCGGAGCTTTCTAGACATCCTTTTCGATGGACTGCTAAGACGTGTCCTGGATGATACTAGGGGACACATTATAATTTCTAAATTGGTGGAAATTTTGAGAGAGTGAACAAATCATTAAAGATATATTAAGATAATGTTGTTATAGAACCAAGGAGATAGATTGAATATCTACTACTCATGAAATTTGCCTATGATGCCACCTACTAGCAAATGATTAAGATTTTCCCATTCCAAGCTCTATATGGACAAGAATACTGGATCCCTTTGAACTTTTTGGATTTCCATTCTCAAGGCGGAAGCATTATAGCTATATGCTTGAAGACATTGACCAATAAGTTCAAGCCATTGATCATGATATGAAGGCTATCGAAGACTGTTATTCTATTTTGATCCCTAGAGAATTTTCCATACCTATAAGGAAGGACACAAGGTTTTCTGAAGGATGAAACATGAGAAGAGCTCACTTTCCCTAGGGAAGTACTCTATGAAGTGGGAAAAGTGATGAGAAAGTAAGCATTAAAACTCAAACTACCACCTCATCTCAAGGTACATCATGCATTTCATGTGAACTTTCTTAAATCAAATGTACTTAGCTCTAAACATGTACTCTATTATGAGCAAATAGTGTGTGCCATCCCAAGGGATACTCAAAATGCATCTTAAGAGTGGAAACCTATTGAATACCTAGTATAATGGAAACTTGATCATCTAGAAGAACATGCCACTTGGATAGATAAGGGTATGCTTTGGATCATTTCACCCATTGAACAGTGTTTCCTGGGCAAGGAATTATGTTTAGATAAGAAGCAGGGTTTAGGGTGTCTTCATATCCAACCTAATCCTAATTGCACTAGGTGGTCCTAGGGATTCCAAACTCAAATCGAGTTTTAACGTTAAGTCGGTCGATCCTTAGGGTAGAGACCCTAGATCATTATTTGCATGAGCGTCCAATTAACCCAAACATTCTGTGAAAGCGGGTAGGACCTTTGGGTTTGAGGGTTTTGACTTGGCAACAAGTGCGAAACTAGGCTGAATTCTTAACGTGCTAAACCCTAGTTAGCACTCGGGGTATTTATCATATCGACTGAACCATGCCTATACGAATCCCTTGCGGGTTAGGTGATTTAGATAATTCTATCTACTTGTCTTGCGACAAGGACGAGCCTTTCCTAGAGATGATAAACTTGATCTAAAGGAGATAAATAGTTGCAAAATGTCACAATACACGTAAACATGTGATTCATTGCTTCTACGTACCACTAGATTTGCAATAGCCCTATCCTTTCTTGCTAAAATCAAAACGCATGATAATTTGTAGAATAACTTTCATAGGGCCTACTAGGACTTACGTCAAAAAATCATACCTACAACCTTTTTGTCTACGCTTTAGAATCTCATGCTTTGATAAACCATGCAACCTTTCCTAAATGCAACTCTTGATGAATGAATTATTTGCATGACGAATATGCAACAAGCAACCTTCTCCTAGCTACAACGCAGTTAATGAAGTTCATGGAAAACTAAAGCTAGTGTTAACTTATTCCATTTTACAAGCACATGCCACGTGCAAGTCCATAGAATCATTTTCATGCTCTGCTATTTCTTTTTGGATAACATTCCACGGGTGTTAACGACTTTTCCTCATGAATCATTACAAGTAAGATATTGCCTAAAATGCGACATACGTTTATTCCTTCCATGTCCAATCAAGAATGCACTTAACAATTTCATTCCTTTGCCCTAAGTAATAGGCATTCAGACTCATTACTTTGGAATTGTACCAAAATAGCAACATGCGGCTAATCTCCTAAGATGGACAACTCTGGAAATGCAACGATCCAATTTTCATGATATGCACCAATCCTTATCTATCTTTAAAAGAGATAATTTATTGAATGTATTTTTATCGCTATTACTTGAACTAACAATAAGCGAGAAATGCATTATCCCTATGCTAGGTGAATTAGAATCATGCATAAGTGTTTTAAAGCATTTCTTTATGTGGAAAATAAATTCGTGGAACCTGGGTTTGTGGATCCGCGGTGATGTCCACATGAATGTTAGGAGAAGAACCTCCCACAGGCGCGCCTTTCAACTTCTTGGGAGCCATCGTTGAGGACTTGAACTCCACGGATTACCCTCGCTTCTACCCATTCTCCGAACAGCCTCAAGATGTGCCTTCTCCCTCATATGCAGGAGATTCCTTCACCGAAATGCGAATCTTTGAAAATACGAGGGCTTGTGGGATTTGGGCTTATGGGAAGGCTTGTGGGGTTGGAGCTTTGCTCGTGGGAATGGGGCTTTTACGAGCCTGGTTTAAAAACCAGGGAGGGTGCATAGGAACAAGGCCCAAAGCCTTATCCTTTAGAAGCTTCTTAGAGAAGCTTCTAAGAAGCTTGTGATTGTCCAGGATCTTGTGGAAGGCCCCAATGATTGGGAAGAGTTAAAAGGATTGATGTCGAGGGGAAAAACAATGATTAATGGCGCTGCTGGCGAGGAGCATGGGCGGCAGTTCAGCGCTGGGCGCAGTAGGGGCGGGCTATGGCGGCTACAGCACGACAGGCGGCGTCTTCTCATGGCACGACAGCCTCTCTCCTCCCTCAGCGCAACAGCCTCCACCTCAATAGCACGTTTCTTATTCCTCACGGCAACATCTCAAGCTCCTCCTCCTCCGATCCTCCCGTTCAACAGCCTCCTTCCTAATGTGCCCTACTCTCCCTCTTCTCTCATCAGCACGGCGATGGAGCAGTCGTTCGTCCCCCATCCTCCTTATCCCCCACTAAGGGGTGTTCTTATATAGGCTTAAGGGGGGGGAGAGGGAAGCTCCACCACGTGGGTTGTGCATGGCTTCCCCCCCCTCATGCAACCCACACCACTCACCTAGCCCATTCCACCCCACACTCCCCTCTCCTCTAGCCATGCATTGGCTGGGGGAATTAGAAAAAAAATTTGCATTATTTTAATCATTATCCATTTTTCCCCCATCCAAAAGGGTGTTTTCCCGTGGTTATGCAGTCTTGAACCCCAGGCCTCAATTTCACAATGCGAAGGCCTTGTTTTTGCGTGTGTGGGGTATGGATTAAACTGTCGATAAATACAATGCGGGAGATAACCTTGCACAGGTTTTACGTGGCGTGCGGGGAGTCAATTTTAGTAATATTTTCAAGCGAGAATATTACATTCATATCCAAGTCTACACAAGCTTGCATTACCATTAACTCTTCATTCTCTTTCCATGTATTTTCTAACAATACATCCAATGGTTCACTCAAATTATTTGGTCCTTTTCTTTCTTTGTCATACATGAAAGTCTTTCCTTGGCTCTCCTTACTCTAGATTCCACTTCTTGATTCATCTCTAGATTAGTATCATCATAACCCCATTCTTTCTCCCCTTGCCTAGCCCATAAGATGCTTCATAAGGTATAGCTAAGTGATCATCAATGTCACCTAAATCCTCTTCATACATACAAGATTGTAAACAAGGGATCTTAGTACATGAAAATCCATGTCTCCCCACCTAAATCCTCTTCATACATACAAGATTGTAAACAAGGGATCTTAGTACATGAAAATCCATGTCTCCCCACCCTATCCAATAATGCAACATCATCTCTAATCTCAGCAGGGAACCATACATCCTACAAGGTAGATACTCTAAAGACTCCAAACAAACTACTTCATCACTAAACATAGAAAGGCTATCTACAATATGCACATCCAAAGTTCCTCTCTCCTCAACCTCCAAAGAAATATCCTCATCCCAAGCGCTTTCACACTCTGATCACAAAACAACAATTGTATTGATTCCAATTTTTGTACTGAAAGCACAAAGTTAATCAATGAAGTATTCTTCTACCCCGGGGTAGTTTAGTATATGTATACCCTCTATACCATGTGCGTTCAAGGCCTATTTATAAATATACTTATCAGTGAAATTTTCCTTAATAAAACATAACCATTTTCTATTAAATCTATAAGTAATCCATTTATATGGGACCCTTTTGTTGGTGAAAAAATGATATTTTAAAAATCCCTTATGTTGAACCCACATGATACATATATATATTTATGACTGACCTCCCCAAGGTTTCTACTAGGTGCACTAGATTCACAAGTATGAAAGGCCCTACCACAAGACTTGTGATCCTAAAGTACTAGTTATTGCATGAGGATCATAATTGGATTGATGATTATGAAAAGTACTTGAGGTAGCAAAAATCCCCAAGATGCATAAAGTATGATGCCACAAAGTAGTCATCCTTGAATAGGTTCAAGGGTTTAGAAATCTCACAAGACATTTGAAAGAAGGTAGAGCTCTATTAGGAAGAGAAAGAACAACCGCTTGACATGTTTGCCTTAGAGAATGAAAGTTTTTGGGATTTACTAAACCCTTCATTTGGGATAGGAGAAAAAGTACATGACATGTTAAAGGTGAAAGATTTCATAAATAATCTCTAGAGGCAAGATGAGAATGAAGATAGAAATAAAGCCTAACACTTTGAGGAGATGAAAATTTTACTTGATAAATAGAAAAAGATTTAAAAACTTAGAGAAAGGGGGACAAAAGACAAAATCAAAGGGAAACACTAATGAGTTGAAAACACAAAGAGAACCTTACAAAACAATGGGCAAATCTATAAAATCTTAGCAAGAAAGGGTAAACAATTAGTTCTTCAATTGAGGAAAAATTGTGTGGATAGGTTTAAAATATGAGATTGAGAACCTTGAGAGGATGGACTTGGGGGAGAGATAATGTGAGAAGTAATGGGATGGATGGGTCAAAGAAATCAAGGAGGAGGATGTAGAGAAAATAAAAAAGGGTATTTTAGAAGACTACCAATGTGTGACAGCAACCCTCCCACGGCAGGAAATGAACATGAAACCAAGGTAGAAGCGTGCAAAATCTATGCACATGGCTAAGCCATTAATCTCAAAAAATGAAAAGAAACCATAAATCTTCCACTTAATAATGAACAAACTTGTTATCTTCATCATCTTCATCCATAGCTTCAACCATTATACAAGAAAAAAAGGGAAAAGAAGAATATTTGCACAAAAGACATAGGAGAGAGGAGAGAGAACAATTTTTGCACCACCAAAAGGAGAATATGCGATTGGATAAGAGAGGAAAGGGAAAGAGGCACATAACCACTAGTGCATTCCACCCCACCTCTTCCCCAAAAAGCACACCCCTTCGTATTTTTATTATTTCTTTGAAACTTTGATACATTTGATATTATAAGGCCTTTAGCCTTTAATTTTGAGTATTCCTACCCTTCACAAATGCATGCATGTAACACTTTTGCGTATACCATTTGTTTATTATGGTGTATGTGGATGTGGATGTGGCCCCCTCATATCTCTATCTCTTTTTGGTGATTTTGTAACAATGTAGTATTATTCTCTTGACAAAAAATAAAAATATGATGCATGCTTGGATTCTTTTGTGCCTTGTTTTTATGCTACTTTTGAGTGTCATCATATTCCTCCCACACTGAAATGTGAAGCGTCCTCGCGAACCTTGTCAAAGAAGAACCACTTTCTAACACAAACAACTTCCAAAATTGTTAGTAAAACAACTTCGATCATAAGGATGAGGCCTAGCCATGGTAGGGTATGGGACTTCAAATCCATGACCACCAGAGTAAGGGAACTCCTACCTCGGTTACTCCCACACTAAAAATATTTACTAGTCTTCAAAGGATAGGGTTTTGTCTTCAACAAGGGATCACAAGCACAACTTTTCCATCCCAATAGGGGAAATAAGGATGACTCCCTATTTATGTAGCTCAAAGGGTGAGGGAAGGAAGAGACTATTGTTGGTAAATGAGTCTTATTAGGTCCTCTCAAATTAGACCTTTGTCTCATCTTTTGAAGGCTACGGGAAGCCATCAATAAGGTAAGCAAGAGCATGGGAATATGTAGTGATGAAAATGATGTATTTTTAATGGACAAATTTTCAGTATTATATCTCTTTCTTTAAAGGCTCACCTATGTTTTATTTTTGTGTGTGTTGGGGTTCTTGGAGGACTATGAGTATGTCCAATTGAGGAGGAGGTAAGGAGTTAGGTAGATGTACATAGGAGAGCAAGGGACATGCTTTTTAATTTCATAATATAATTACTTCGTTTAACCTAGACTATTTTAAGGGTTTAAGTGTGTCCATTGCTTTGTGGAGAACGAGAGAAATCGAGGGGATGTAAAGGGATAATGAAAAATGAGATTGGAAGAGGAAGGGAGGCAACGTTGAAAGGTAAGGTAAGGGTGGATGACAAAAGGGGAGAGGAAGACTAGGGAGGAGACGAAGTTAAGAGGAGAAGAAGGCCGTTTTTTAATGAAGGATGAAGAGGGAGGGTTGTCTCAACGAGGAAGAGGAGGCCGCCTTGATGCCGTTGGGGTTGTGGCAGCACCCCTGTCTACCTCTTCTTTTCTTATCCTTTAAAACATCCCTCCTTCTTGGAATTCTTCTCTTCATCTTGCTCATTACGGTAACTGAAGGACTTGAAGGGAGCTTCAAGCTTGATGAATTGATCTCTGTTGCTGCAAGGACCAAACTGAAGGAAACTGATCCATCAACGGCTGCATCCTGCTCTAGAGAGATGTAGAAATCTAGTATCAGTAGCCCCCTCATAAACCCCTCTCCCTCTCTTGTGCTGATAAACAACCTCTCTTTGCCTCCGTCAGTAACAACGAGGGTGTTTCCTGCTAGGGTCAAGGGCATTCTCTCTCTCACACTACAGCAGGCTGAGGACCAGCGTACCCGACAGGAGATCCGGAGGATTCTTGATCTACATCGACAGCAGACTAAGATTCGATGACACTCGACACATTGGATCTCAGATCTCCAGTTTGCTCTTTCTCCACCACCGATGTACCACATCCTGCATCTAGGAGGGATCACCTGCTATTAGCGACTTCGACGACTGATACTACATCCCAAGATAGTATATCTCCCTGCATCTGTTACGTATACACATCGCACCACTTTACCATAGCCGACAGTTGTTCCCCTATCACAACCGACATTTGTTCCCCTTTTGTAGCCATTATCTGGAGTACCAGAGCTACATACGCACATACACATACACGACACTTATCACACTCACAGCACCGTATTTTCAGTTTCCAGTTTTTAGCTTTTCATTTAGCACTTTTATTTTGGATAGCTGGACCTCATCAGTTGTATCACAGTTTGTCTCATAGGCCAGTTTTGGTCTTTAGAAGACGTTAATATAACTTTCTTTCTTTCTTTCTTCTCTCTCTCTCTCTCTCTCTCTCTCAGTGGTGAGAAATGCCTCAATGCTCTTCTTTCTGCAAGCTAGGGTTTGAATAGTACAACCATCAGATGAACCTCATCAGTACAACTGATTAAACAGAGGACATGTGATGTGGTGAAAAGACAAGGGAGAAACATTGCATGTGGCTTTTGCTGCTGCACCAACATTCTCCCTGCCTTCCCCTTCGACCCAAGAGAAAAATGAACTTTGTACAAAAGCCAAACCAAACACGGCTCTTCATAACTCTCTTCAGCTCATTAATCATCCCCACTTCATATTTTTCCACCGATGTCCAAAACTCTGCCATACTGGCCCGTGTATGGAAGGGGTTGTGAAAAAACGGGTCAGAGCCTCTGTTGCAAAGAGCGGTTTGACTTGTTTAGCCACCTCAGATGTTTTGCCAAAGGAACCGATAGACTCGAACCGAAATGCTCCAAATGAGGAAGAGGAGTCGGTGGATGAATGACAATCCTGAAAGGATTCACCAAAAATAGAACTCGGTAATGCTTTTGAATTGCTAGACGATTGGTGTGTGAAGATGATTCGTAATCTGCTCTAGCTGTTTGGGAACGCTTTCCACAGCTGATGCAGAGAGGGCATTGTATGGCATGGATGCTAGATGTGCCCTGTGGGGGATGGCATAATCAGAGGTTGCCTCATGGAGTCTCAAAAGGTACAGGGAGAGGCGGACATGAGCAAGCAAATGTCTCTCTCTCTTCTGATCCCGGATGGATCGATGGTCCTGATAGGAAAAGTCATAGGAATATGATGACAATTCTCTGTATTTCCCACCACTGCTCGAGGAAATTCTCTCTCTCTTTCTTATTTTTATTATTATTCTTCTGCCCCTTCTTTTGCTTCCACTCTAATCATGGTGCATGCGTGCTAGGAGGAAGAGCCATTGGAAGGCTTGGGGAAGGTAGTTCACCCTTCTCTTCTTTTCCTTCGTAGCATCTCTTTCTTTCTCTTCGTCTTCTTCTTGACATCTTCTTTGTCCATATCAACAAATTGCTTGTGGACTACACGCTGCTATTGACAGAGATCGAGTCGTGCCTCACAATGAGGGCACACGATGTTGGATTGCAGTCATTTGTCAAGCATCCAATGTGGAAACTCTGGCTATGTCATGCGAGTGAACACCTGTTCTAAAAGCTTGCATAGAAACACGATGCACTTCACCCTTTCTTCTTCTCACTGCGATTGAGTATTCTGGAGTTCATTTGCATTTAGGATGGGGGTGGGTCTGACATGCTGTAGCAGGGCCTTAGCACTATCCCCCACGGGGTCTTTATGACCTCGGGGAGTTGGGATCAACGGCTCTCGTTGACCCCGAAAAAAGGCACGCATCTGAGCCGCTACTTTATGCAGAAGTAAACCCAACCAGATTTAAAAACCCAACCAACAAATGGAAACCCAACCAACCAGAAAATGGGATTTGACGGAGGAACGATGTCTCAAAAGTCAGGGATGTTTGCTGCCACATGCAAAAGTAAACAAAGTCCATAAGAAGTGAGTACTCCATGACATAATCCACGACACACTATCATCCATAACTACTCGTAATCCATGACATAATCCATGACAAGTGCGTTACTTGCTAGACAACATTGTGACAAAATATAAAAAGCCAAAATAAACGGCATGTTTAGAGCACATGAACTTCAAACAAAAGGGCCCCATGACGTTCACAAACAAATTAGAATATTTCAACACTGAATATCACATTGACACTAGTATAATCCATATTCAATCACATTGACACTAGTCTAATCTATTTTATTGATCGAGGCAATCAACCAAGAGCAAGAGACCAAGACAAAATGAGACAAGGTGTGGCAATTTATGAATAGATAAAGAATCATTACTTGGTGACATGAAAAGGTTACAACATTCTAATCCATCATACTGCCTTGAATCCTTCAAAGGCACCAAGAATACATAATATGGCTTCAACACACACAGAATTTAGGATCCTCATCTGTTGTGTATTGAGACATAGAGAGTGAATCATAAGACATCTACGAAGAAGACAACATGATGAGGATCATTACCTTCTGTCCTAGCCTGAAACCAACAAACAAAGGCTCCCCCAAGCCCAGCAAAGCGCACTTGAACAGTGACTAGCCGTAAGTCGTAGGCCTCAACACTATCTCCCACGTTGCAGGCAACAGGACGCGGTTGACCACAAATGTGCATTCCAAGTGTGCAAAGAAACATCCATTTGAGTGGGTAAGGGTTTTGCACGTTCAAATTTGTAAACGGGGCAAAAGATGTCACTTAGAGATGACAAACTTGTCATAACATATGCCTTAATCTTTGGAAATTACCCTTGTTAGTAAAAGAGGAATAGCCATGCATCAGCAAAATCTGTCTCGTTACCACACATGCAAGGTCAGCTAGGTAGGCAAAGAAGAACAGGTGCCTCCTGTGTAGGCCTGTGTAGGCGAAGAAGAACGAGCGTCTCCTATTCTGCCTGTGTAGGCTTGTGTAGGCGAAGAAGAACGGGCTCCAGTGTAGAATGGTCTGTGTAGACCCTGAGAAGCAAAGGATAATCTTGAATACCTCAACAAACGGGCACCTCCTGCCAAAACACAGTTGTAGTATAGTGCTGAGGGAATTCACGGTGCCTCAGCTAGATTGGCACCTCCTGCGGTATAGTGCTGATGGCGCCTCCTGCGGTATAGTGCTGATGGAAGTCGTAGAGCCTCAGCTAGATTGGCGCCTTCAATCGGAAACACAGCTGCGCGAAGCAATGGATGAAGCGCATTCGTGAGAAAAAAGGTGCATCTCCATCTTTGCATGTGCACATAAGTGTCGATGCCACGGAGTTCATTGGCGGCGCCATATTCTTTGGGCCCCTCCCAATTATAAGGAGTTAAGGCGTCTCCAGTTTTGCATGCGTACACACCATCTCCCCAGCACTATCGACGGGTACTTTTTCGGCTGGACGGGTTTAAAATTGTGGGCAGGATCACGAATTTAGGATGTGTTTACTTAAGTGTGGATTGGCATCCGCGATGTGGTCGTGAGGATGGGGGTCAACGACAGCCATTGATCCCAACTCCCCAGGGTCCTAAAGACCCCATGGGAGATAGTGCTGAGGGTCCGCGATGAGATGGAATGATTTAAAATGGTAACTTTAATATCTAAAATTAAGCCTTAAACTTTAGAAGTTAGATTAGGTCCCACAAGTTCCTGCCATTATGAATCATGACTCGTGAGGACTCATCAGTTAGAGCCATAAATTTTCCATTGTTATAGTTGATGGGTTAGTGGTTGTATGTTTGGGTATGTATGTGTGTGTGTGTATGTATACCTGTGTGTATGTATGCATATGCATATGGATAGGGTGACACCTTATCCCTTATGATGGGACTTCATTTGAAACCTTTACTTAAATTTTTGGATTTCAATTTGATACCTTGTTTAAAATATTTAGGTGTCATTTGATTCCCAAAATGGCCATGACGCCCATTTTGGGCTCAAATTTAAACACTACATGTTCCTCCATTGGCCGTTGTACATACGACACCATACTATACCATAGGCACCCTCAATATGTATGATATCCCCTTCACAAAGTAAAATTTTAAATTGTTGTTAGACTCTCATCCTTTTAAGGCAACTTTTAAATTATCACTTTACATCTTCAATTCACAAAAAGCTACAAGCACAAGGTTCCTTTGCTCAAGAATGCACTATTTTTAAATGAGATATGATTAATTTTCATCCCAATCTCCACCCTCCTTAATGTTAACTATATATAGTCTGTCTATATATAGCGCCCCAAGTCCCCTCTATATATTCCTAGCATGTGTGCTCAGTTGACACACTTCTGGGGTTCCATTTTTGGTGTCTCGTGTCTCTCTTCTCCTCTCTATTCCTCCGTTCCTCATCTCCTTCGTACATTGTTCAACATGGTATTAGAGCTGCTTGCATCCGATGAGAAAGAATCGTTTGATGACGAGGAGCTGGACTAGACAAAAGGGCTAATTGGTCGCAATTGAGGACTAAGCGAGCTTCCTCTCTTTGCGCTAGATGTCCAACTAGAAAACCCTACCTGATGCTGCTCCTCAACCTACCTGGACCGAGCGTGTTGTGCTCTAGTAAACCACTCCAACAATCCAAAGCACAGTTTTCCAACCTCCCAAACGATCCAAAGTGCAGATTTCCAGCCTCCCAAGCCTTAGGAGAGATGCCAAATGCATCAGGCCCCTCTGAAAGCCCTAGGATGTGAAGCTCTGCGAGGAGTCACGATTCAATACGCAGAAACGTGCCGAATCTGGCATTCTAGGAGAGGAGGAGGATGAATCCGAGTGGATAAAATCTACATTTTTAATCACATCGCTTCTCCCCAGCTTCGGCTTGACGGGAGAAGATGGCTTTGACAAGAAAGCCAATCTCCCCCAAACACAGTAGAGAAGCATCGCAACAGAGCTTGCCACGAGGTAGGCTTGGTGTAGGGTCGCTGCGAGGGCAAAGGTGATGCAATGCGATGGAACGGGAGCTTAGGGGAGGCTCCTGTGCATCGAGTGCCTGAGAGAAGGGCCCTGAGGACCTGAGAGAAGGGCCCTAACGAGTTGTGGGGTGGTGGAAGGTGCCATGCCAACAGGGTGTACAACTCAAAGGCGGGCAGAATTGCTAGCTGCCAAGGTCATGGAAGCTCTGCAAGAAGAAAAATCGGGATGAAATCAGGTCCTTTTACAAGCTCTACAGGTGTCTCAAGTTTTGTCTGGACCGCAAACACACTGTCAGCTCTACTGCGGCTCTGAGCAAGGACTTGGAGGAGGCATACTGCTCTATCCTCAAGCTATCTCTAGGGTGCTCAAGTGTTCAACGAATTGCTACAGAGCTGATTCCGAGATATACTAAATTTTGTCCAAGTGTGATTGATCTTGCATCTAATGCCTTGATACAAATTTTAGAGTGGAGTGAGGACTTAGTTTTCCAAGATGAGGATTTTGATGGTGTTGCATTCAAGACTGTGAAAGAATGCTTAGCAGGCATGCTAGAACTTTCAGCTTCTGAAGTACCAGATATTTCTAATATGTCAATAGCAGTGTGTCATAATATAGCATACTATTTGCTTTGTCGACTGGAAGGAAGAGATTTGATAAAGTGCAACCTTGCTGAGGAAGTCTCTGCTTTTCTAGAGGATGACTCGTCCATGCAAGATAGACTATTGACTTTGGTGTCCTACAATCTAGTGAGGTTGTTTTATCTTCATCCACAGATGATTGTTTGTCTTTGAGATCTTTCAACCCATCTGATTTGGATCCGGATTAAAAGAACCATAAGAAGTCTCAGAAAAAGAGACTGCAGTAGAAGAACAGAGTATAGGGGAGGAGCATCAGGATACTGAAAATGAAGAGAATGGGGCAAATTCATCCTTGGATGTCAAGTATAGTCCTCGTTCTGAGGATAACAATGAAGCAACTCCTCTGACAAACATGGAAAGTGAGGATGCTAAGATATTACCTGAAATATCTGAAAATCAAGGGTCGAAGACATTGGTGAGGTTGTGGAAGCTAACTTGGAAGGTAATGTCAACTCTAGGAGTGACTCTCTGTTGCATCCTCATAATGAACTTCATGACAGCAAAGTTATAACAGGCCAATCTATTGGTTCATGAAAAGCCTCAAAAAGGCATATATTCTTTCTAGTTGATGAGGGTCTATATTCCAGTAACAGGCCAATCTATTGGTTCATGAAAAGCCTTAGAAAGGCATATATTCTTTCCAACTGATGAGGGTCTATATTCCAGCTGATGACACATTATTTCGTTTATATTATTTCCAGCTGATGAGTGTCTATATTCCAGCTGATGACAAATTGTTTCATTTATATTCTGTTCATGGGGCCCCACATGTGTTATGTTGTCTATAGAGCGGCGTCGTGAACCGTCTTTATAGACCTTGTGTTGTTTTAATGTCTATGTTGTTCTAATGTCACTGTAACGTTTTTCTTTAAGTTTTGATGTGACAGATATACTGCTTACATCCCAAGTTCAGTTGCAGGAATTTCTTGGAGATTTTATCTTTTACAGTAATCTCACTTATCCTTAATATACCTTCTCCGTTGATGTTGTAATTCATGAGTGATGTAGCTCCTTTGATGCCTAGGAGTGATAAAGCTCTTTTGATGCCTCTGAATAGGCTGTTGTAATTCAGGAGTGATGTAGCTCCTGAGTGATGTAGCTACTTCTCCGTTGATGTTGTAATTCACGAGTGATGTAGCTCCTCTGATGCCTACGAATAGGCTCTTGTAAGTTCAACTTTGTAATTTTATATTTTGAATATTAATATAACGGTAGGCCTATATAGAGTTGTGGGTTTTTCCCTTGAGCCCCCAAGGGTTTTTTCATCCATAGTAAGGGACCTTTATTTGAGTGGGGGTGTTAGCTATATATAGTCTGTTTATATATAGAGCCCCAGGTCCCCTCTATATATTCCTATCATGTGTGCTCAGTTGACACACTTCTGGGGTTCCACTTTCGGTGTCTCGTGTCTCTCTTTTCCTCTCTCTTCCTCCATTCCTCGTCTCCTTTGCGCACTGTTCAACACTTAAGGGTACAGCACTATAGAGCCGCTTAATCGAAAGTTTTGAACTCTTGACCTCTCGTTATCCTCACACCCACATTGTCAATTAACTGGCCACCCATTGATAGTTCAAGGGAGATCATTAATAAATCCATACTAGTCAAATTGCAATCTTAAACCTATGTAGGTCATACCTCAAATTGTTGTTGGAACACAACCATGCTTGTCATGCTACTCATGAGCATCATGAAGCCACCATTATTGTGCAACTTATTCCTTAAAGTTACATTGGTCTTGCACCTCAATGATCACTATGTAAGCAATGAGTCTAATAGAACTATATTGAGGATGTGAAGGATATCGTATATCATAAGGATACTGGAGTCCATCACATCACAAATGTTCAAATTGCATGTAATTCAAAAAATGAATAGAACATAGATCTTATAGGGCACATCATAGAATGGATTAGACGAAGAATGCAAAGGGTGCCATGTGTTTTGAGAAGCTAGGGACACAAGGTCCTACTACAACCTAGGGATCAAGGCAACCTCACCAATACCTTCTATTCCTACCCTTGTTCTTGTAACTGTGTCACCTCTCTCCACCAATGACCACCTCATAGGCACTATTTCCCCCCCCCCCTCCCCTCATGATTGGTGCATGGCATTACAATCTTGCTTATTCTTTGATTGTTTCACATCTCCTTCTCCCTCCTTGATTGTGCTACATCATTTATCTTTGTCCAAAATCAATACTGCATCACAAATAAAAATTTATGTCATGAGTTTTGGGAGGCTTTTCAAATCCTTGAGGATGCATTTAGATTCCATATTTAAATAGGATATAAGCACATAATATATGCCAAACAATGCTCCTTAGAAGGCATTATATTTGTTGTAACATGTCTCTACCATGTTTTCTAAGAGTTATGCATCTACCAAACCTAATTTCAAAACTCCTTGATCAAAATGCTTAGTTGGCTTATACAATGTTTATATGCACCACATCCAAGGCCATCTTTCCCTTGAAATAACGAATTTACAAATCTCTCTCTCTCTCTCTCTCTGTCTCTCTCTCTCTCTCCTATTGCTACCTTGACATACTAATTAGAATCTAGCTCTACCCATGCATAGGGTAGCGTCTAAACCATAAGCAATGGTACATGCTTAGAATAGTTATACAGTGTCAATGCCAGGATGAAAGAGATAGTACTTGATTTCCCATGTGGAAATTGTTTCCATGCAACCAATTGTATATCACAATTGCATGGAAGAAACTTCTCTCCACATAAAGCAAGAAGCACTTTTGAGTTACAAAAGATTTGTTTCTAAAGCACACATTCAAAAATGTAGTAATCTCCAAAGAGTAAAGAAATGTAGCCCCTTAAGTCCTCTTGTAATCTCCAAAGAGTAAAGAAATGTAGCCCCTTAAGTCCTCTTGTAATCTCCAAAGAGTAAAGAAATGTAGCCCCGTAAGTCCTCTTGTAACTTGGCTATCACATCAACTAGAGAATGTCTTTAGGGAAAGAAAGAAGAGAATAGTGAAGAGCTTTGGGTCAAGTCCTTAGAATATGCCTTACAAATAAGGTCTTTTATATGCATTGAGGACTAGCTAGACTTATCTCATGAGAATCATTACCTTATTCATTATACTGGGTTAATTTCTTAAAACATGTCCAATCCTTAATATAAGTGAGTAGCTTCTATCCTCATTTCATTGCAACATTGTGGGAGAAGTAAATATCAAAGAGGAAATTTGTGAGGAAATAAGCTAGATAAGGGTTGTAAGATGGCAAGGAGGAGTAGGCCCCATGAAGGCAAAGAGGGTAGAGAAGATAAACAAGAAAATAGGAGGAGGGTAGGGAATGCATACTTATTGACAAATTCTTGCCATAATCTTGATAGCAAAGGTCAAAGAGAGTATGTATGCTAGAAAACGAAAATATACAACTCACTATAATACTGCAATGTAACCCCCTAATAATGGAATGTAACAAGATGACAATCAAATAAAGTAGGGGAGATAAAAACATAATCACTATGATAATAGATGATGTACTAATTTGCCATTTATTCTCTAAATGGTTAGTGATGTAGGAGATAACTTTGGACCACTATCTTTACTTGCATCCTACTTCCAAATAAGTACTCATATTGGGTATTGGAGGCATGTGTGGAGAGTAGCCATCACTAATCCAACTTGTGCATGTGAAGTTGATTATCCTAGATATCTCTTTTCACTAGACTCCCATTAAGATTCGTAATATAGAAATGAATCTTTCTATTTCATTTAAGGACACTTTATTACTCTAAGGTTTTCAATGATAAGTTAGGTGCCAATATTGTCAATTTGAGAGAGAATGGCCAAAGGATTTTCATCTAGTTAAAGATATTTCATCCTAGCTTCTAGTTTTATACTTAACTATATTATATGATAATTGTAAGTATTTGAATTTTCACGCCTAAACCTTCTCACTATAATAACAACATTATGTGATAATGCACTATTGTTATGATTATTGGATATTAACACACATTCACCCTTGTCTACACATGTATGTAGACATACACACAACATTTATTGGCATTGCTATTAGTGTGGCTATTGGAGCTATATATAGCTCACCCTATCTAGACTAGGTCTCACCTATATATATGTAGATTGTGATCAATACGAAATAGTATTTGGGAGTGTACATTGTGTGTCTCTTCTCTCTCTCTCTCTCTCTCTCTCTCTCTCTCTCTCTCTCTCTCTCTCTCTCTCTCTCTCTCTCTCTCTCTCTCTCTACATCTCAACATGGTATCAGAGCTATCACAATCAACTACAACCAATTTCTTGAAAAAGACAATTAGAAAGTATATCTATGTAGTATCTCTTCAATTCTTGTTTCATGTTCTTTTCATGCTTAAATTTGATGTATTGTGCATGTCATGATCATCTTATATTATGAATTTTAAGCATAGAAGAAGTTCACTCGATTATCATTTAGATTGCAAGTATGTTGAATTCTAGATATGCCTTGCTTGGACACCCTAAAATTTCTATTTGGGAAACTCTTAAGGAAACACCAATATATGATGTGCTAGGACTCGCAATCTTTCTTCTTAGTAAATCAATGCTCAATTTGAAGTTCTATGTCAAATGTTATCTCAATTTAGGTATATGGACTTAAAAGAAAAAAACAAATGGGACAATAGCTTTTCGTGCAGACTTCTACAACACAAGTTTCATCATAATTACTCACTTTTAAGATTCTACTAAAATTAGCCAAATCATCATCCATTCTTTGCAAAAATGTAAAGCAATAATGTTTTGATCATTGTTCATATTTATAATCTATGTTGGGTGGATTTATTCTTGCACATATTTTGTCTATTTTGGGTTGCTTTATTCTTGCCCATGTTTCATCTATCTGGGGTCACTTTATTTTGGAGCATGCTTTTAAAACTAAATGTCTTTCTTTACAACATAGCTTCTACATACGACTTGTTATGCTACACTTTTGTTGTCATTTCATATATGGTGTGCAAATTTTGTGATCTCATATTGTGTGTATTCTCTTAGGCAGATATATTGAATTCTATAATTGTCAACAAATTTCCTTCTAAACAATGTTCTATCCCTCACTTTCAAGGACAAGGATTTCTTGGATGAAAAGTAAAGGTGCTGCTAATTCTTGAAGGTGATGACTTGCATGATATGGTTCTTGGTAATTATGAATGTCCACCTCAACCAATTGATCAGGCTCGTGATAATATTCTTATAACTGAAGGTCCTATCTTTGAAGAATGGCAAACTATTTATAATGAGTGGGTCAGATGCAACAAAGGAGCTCGCCAATATCTTCTTTCTGCTCTTCAAGAATCTCTTATGCTTGATGCATGTAATGTTTCAACCTCACAAGCTACATGGGAGTATTTGATAGCAAATTTTGAAAAAAATCTATTATAGAATTACTTTATCTTCATAGTCAGCTCACTAATTACAATACAAGGTCAAAACTTCTAAGACAACACATATCGAATCAGTCAAGAACATTATCAATTAGCTTGCTACTCTTGATGCCATTTCACGAAAGAAATTAGTAACACAGCTTCTTAACATTGTAAAGGATCTTTCTTATGATAATATTGTTATCATATTATTTAACAAAGATGGGATCATTTTTTATAAAGCTTGTATATCTTTGAAAGAATATACACAATGACATGAATGACAATATGCAAATCAAGAAAGAGGTATGATCTCACAATAGGACACATAGTCAGAACAAATCAACCAAGATTTACTTGCTTAAAGGCATCCCGTTCCAGGATTTACATGTAAGAGTCATCATGATGGTAACTTCTCTCATCTTAAGTTTCTTAATAGACATTGTTCTTATTGTAATAGAAATGGTCACACTACAAATGATTGCTAGGAAAAATAATATGGTGAAGAACATGGTATTACAAATAAACAACCATGTTTATCTAGAGATTATTATCCTTGTGACTACTGCAAAAAGAGTAATCATCCAATCCATCTATGTTTCAAGGGGCATTTTGATTCAGATCATAATAGAGCATATGTTGCTACACATGATAACACTATTGAAGAAGAAAATTGTATGAGTTATCCCATCTCTCCCAAAAGTATATTTCATGTTCGTGATGGACATATTTTTATTATTGATTATGGTGCTATGAGAAATATGACATATTAGTCCCAATGGTTACATAATTATCATTCTATTCTTGTCAAGAAATTGATTTATTTTACTAATGACACAACTTGTCAAGTCAAAGATATAGGTGATTTATATCTCGGTAATCTTTCTTCAACAAGAATTCTTTGTGGAGTTTTACATGTTCCAAATATATAAATGAATCTACTTTTAGTTGAAAGACTTATAGATATTGGTCTCTTTGTCTGTTTTGACCATACATCTCAGACCTCTTGGTCATCTTTGTACACATATATTTAATTTCACTTCACATGTACGGATTCACTTTACATGCACACAATCATCCTTCTTGATCATGTTTGTACATTTGTATATAGGAGCTTGGGTTTTTCCCTTGTGCTCCCCAACGGTTTTTTCATCTTAGCTAGAGACCTTTGTTTCAATGGGGGTATTAGAGCTATATAGCTCACCCTATCTAGACTAGGTCTCAACTATATATATGTAGACTATGGTCAATATGATGTCGTCTATGGGAGTGTACATGGTGTCTCTCTTCTCTCTCACACATGTCTCTACATATATTCTCTCTCTACATCTCAATAGTGGCAAAGTCAAGCAAGTTGATTTTGAGAAGGAGAATTATCAAGGCCTTATGTTGAGTGTGTGAGACTATTGGTGGAGCTCATAATTCAATGTTGTTATTACCCAAACATAGTTTAAAAGGTGGATCTTATCAAGAGTAAGATGCAATAGAATTAAGTAGTAATTTGCATGTATGAATGGTGGATACATGTAGTGTAATAGGATTGAGACATCTTGGTCTTAGAGAGCACCTTTTAGGTTCCTCTGAGAATGGATGATGTACTTGTTTGCCATTTACACCCCGGATTAATAGTGTGGTAGGAGACAACTTTGGACTACTATCTCTACCTTGGGTTCGCATTGGATAGTGGGTAGAGATTCTAATATTAATCTCTATCTCAAATCTTGAGAAAATTTCCAAGCTTTAACTTAAATCAAACCCTTGAGATAAAGCTTGGCCATGTGCTCAAGCTTCACCCTAAAGGAAAGATAGTTCAAATTCTCACTTTAAGGTCCCGTTGACGTACATCTTGGCCATGTTCTCAAGCTTGGCCTTATGGGCAAGATAGTTTCCCACTCTTTGTTTGAGATGTCTTTGAGTCAAAGTTGTCCATGTGATTGCCTTAACATTAGTTGCATATGGGACACCTGTAGATTTTGACTACTTGTCATAAATACCCCCAATCTCTTGTACTAATGTTGTTGGGATAGCCACACTGTAAGGGGATTTTAGTTGTTACATGAAATGCTAGAGGTTTGTGCTCATTGACCAAATAGACTCAACTTTGAGCCTTGCTAAAGAGAATAAAACCTAATGTTGTCAGATCTAAGGTGGTGGGCCAAGCTCAAGTACCGAATATATATTTACCTAGCTACACCTATTTTCACAATGCATGCACCTGAGATAAAGGTGGTGTTTGTCAAAGGGATGAGGAGACCTTGTTTCATAACAAAGGATAAACATGAGATACTCCTTGAAATTAGGCTAGAAGCAGTGGTCAATATTTTGATTGCTTTATAGTGTTTGCTCCAAATGTGTCATATATGCAAGATGACAAGTGGTTAGGCTAAAGTTCTAAGTTGTTGAAAAGACCACTGTGCTATTTGCAATAGAAACGTGACTATGAATTCTCGTGATCATCCTTATGGGCCCATACCGTTATCAAAGTGTGAGAGAATTGCAAGAAGTACATAAGTGATCATTTGAGATTAGATGTCACTTTGATGGTATCAAGTGATATCAACAAGACCATCACTTACCATAGCAAACATACTCATCAAGGTTGGAGGGAACCCATCTTGATAGATTCTATCTTTATAATATGGTGTATATCTAGGAATTCTCCCAATGTAAAACATTTCGTTGTCAATATTTCGGTATATGATCAAGTTCTTTTGATGATTACTTGTAGCTTGATTTATCAAAGGATATTCAAGGGTCGAATATCATTTAAGTTGAATTTAAGCTTCCTTGGGCACTAAAAATTTATTGAAAGACTTATGAGTCTCTAGTCTTGTAGTACTAAGATTAAAGGTGACATTGCAAATAGTTGAGATGGAAGTAGATAGTTGGTGATTAAAAAAATTCAAGCTAAGCTAGCGAGTGGAATTCTGTGCATACATGTTTCATGCAACGCAACAACCTCCTCTCTTTCTTCTTGGATCCATGAGTAGTATTGATGTTATGACAACTTGCACAATCTCCCTACATTTACACACATACATTTTAGCATGCTATATTGGTATTATTATTCTCTCTAAGTAAAGAGAGTTGTCTTATTTGCGAGCATCACTCCATGCGATTGGCATACCATAGATGGCACAACATCACAATGTCCACATGGTTGCGACTTTTATTTCTTTGAGTATGTTGTAAAAATGAAAGAGTTAAATCATATTCAATTTAACTTTCAATCTAGCATGGAAATATAGTTGCATCTCAAAGATAACTACATTGCTAGAAACAATCGAGAATACTTAATCATCGGATATGATTAAACTAAATGATTGATGTGGCCAATAAATCAAACAAGTTAAGCTTTAGTAGACTTCAATAGACATTTTCTTTCTAGCAATGTCACTTGAAAATGTAGATCATAGGACCTCATGATCTGAGATGGCAAAGAATGAAGAACTAAGGCACTTAAATGTCATGCAAAGAGAGATGGAGACCTAAAAGCTCTATACTACCATTTAAGCAAAGCATTAAAAGCAAACATTTCGAAAATCTAAGCTTATCCAAAGCTTACTACAATAAACAAGGACTTATAACATATCTGAGATGAATTTAGTAGGAAATTATAGCAACCAACTTGTCCATCTTTGGTAGGGTTTCGGAAAGCTTGATCGGGAACATTGCAAGTAGGAAGCCAAACACACTTAAAACAAAATTGAATATCTATGGACTATTATAAAAGGGCAAGAGCATCCACTATATAGATCGTGGGAAAAATATGCTAGAGCTAAATTAAAGCGAGCTACCTCATTGTAACATGAATTGTGTAGCTACTTGATTTTTCCTCATTGTACATTGTTTTTGCATCATCCAATGAGTTTATTGGCATCACTCTAGTCGCTTCTTTCTTGTCTTGTCGAATTGATCCCAAATGAATTATACCTAAACACATTATCCCTCAATCAAGGTACAGTAACCTCATGCCCAGAGAGGCAGCTCATTGTAACACAAATAATCCATGTACTTGATTTTTCCTAATTGCACATTCTTCTTACATAATACAAAATTTCTTGTTGTCACTTTGTTCACTTATTTCCTGTCTTGCCTAACCAATTTAGAGCAAAAAGTGATTCAAAAAATAAAATTTTGTTAATCCCACATGATTAAGAAAAGGGCCAAAGAGAGTTTGCCACGTGTGCAAGAATATGGTGTTCTTGTCTCCTCTTTTTTGGAGATAGTAGGATCCACTTCGTGATTCTCTCCTTCTTTTGAGCCAAAATCTCCAAAGTTAACATGTTTTGGTAGTCCCGAAGTTCTTATTTACTTATAAAATCTAACAAAGGGCATAATAAAGATGTTGTGAAGTTAATGATGACTTTTTTGAAAGTCAAGAACTTTTTGGTACCCAATATGTTTTCATTAGTCTTCTTAATATTCATTTTAAGTTCATTCACCTTTCTCGGTGAGCTTCTTTCTTTGCTTTTTAGTTCATTCACATTTCTCGATGAGCTTCTTTCTCTGCGAATTTAATTAAAGTATGGCATCTAGAAGTTGCCCTTCTCATTTAGTAAACTCTTGCACCATCGATAGCCAGGGAGCTAACGAAAATTGTGAGCCAAAGATGTTTAGCATAAACGATTGGATTACCATGCTGCCCTCTTGCAAGGACTCTCACAAGGTGAAAAGAAAAAAATGATTACATCACTGGTGGAAGGGATGCATCATTTCTTTCAAAATTATGTTTGAAGGGTGGTTTATCAAAGTGCAACATGTTTACATGGCCAAGGATATGCACTTGTCTCCAAATGAGCTTGTTTCGCAGAGCAAACACATTGTAAGTCTTGAGTTGATAGTGTATGTATTTTTTTTTCATTTAAGCAAGTACTAATAATGAATTCTTGGTTGTAGATATATTTGTTTCAACAAGTACTGAATGGCAACCTTTGGAAAGCTTAAGTGGAACCATTTATGCGATTCATAATATGTCCACAAACATTATCTATGCTTATCAGATTGTAGGTAATTTTACTAAGGCAAGGGTTTTTATATATTATGCATATTTCATGGCTTTGTGGATAGGAGTCGGAATCAACTAGTGTGATTGCCCTATCCAAAATCAACTCAACACATTGCTCCCTTTTCCACCGCATATATGAGTCAAGGTACGAGAAAAAATGTAACAAGTTTGTAAACTTAAAAAGTGTCCCTAAAAAAACCAACAATATGAAAGATACTTACATTCACCTATCTATCTTGAGTATCTTTCAATCTATTGTCCTGCAAACATTTGAAATCACTCTCCATTGATGCTAGAAGAGGCATATTCCACGGTGGATTCTGTAAGGTTCTTCAGTGAATTCCCTAAAATTATATTTATTTACCAAGGCTCGTACACAAGGTGGATTCCTTGTGCGAGAAGTTGATGGGGACGTCTATCCCTTTTGGGCGTCAGATTAATTTAATGTGCATGTGGGTGATTCCATAGCATGTGATTCCGCAAAATACATATCAAATTAATAAACATTTATGAGTTTAGAATGCACACTCAAATTAAATTAAGGTTAGGATAGTGTTCCAACCTCTTTTAATTATTTGTAGCTAAAGATTGCTAGGTATTCACTATTGTTTGTTTATTTTATTTATAAACAATTGTGAATGCTTCAGTTGATGTATAGAGTAGGTAGTGATGGCTTTGGATAGCACTAGGTGCTAGTGTAAGTCCAAGCGTAAATGTCATAATTATGATTAGTTATCTTAAGTATAATATATAATACTATGTATTTATATGATACTGTATTATTAAAATTATTACTCTATTTGTAAGTTATAAGTTTAAACTTCTTTAGTAATAATTAGAGCATGGAGAGCTCAAATCTATCAGGTGGGCGTCTATCTTTAGTAGAACGCTGCACTGTAGGTTCTATTGCCTACTCAACATTCTATCCAACATCTTGGCCATGAGTAGCTACTGCTGCTACAGGTTATCTAGTTGGCTATACAGGAGCTCGTGGCTCCTCCACAAATATAATCCTACGTATTTCCACTATATTTTCAGGCTGCCTATGTATCTTATCTTCATGGAAGACTACATCATGAATGCAGATGACTTTCGGCACCTACGGATCCCATAGACAGTAACCCATCTCTCTTGCATCTCCATAGCCAAGGAATATGCATTTTAACACTCTTAGGATCCAGTTTGTTACACTTGTCCTTGAGCACATGGCAAAATGCCTCACATCCAAAGACTCGTAAATGTGCATAAGAGGGAGGCTTGTATATTGATACCTCCTCTACAACCTAGAAATCAATAGCACTACAGGGTGATCTTTTAATGATATACACGGCAGTTGTAACTTTCTCAACCAAAAGTGCTGGGGTAGGCCTGCATGGCTAAGCATACTACGAACCCTCTCCTAGATGGTCCTATTCACTCGCTTAGCCCTACCATTCTGGGGAGGGGTGTAGAGGGCGGTCAACTGATGCTTGATACCCGTCTCATCACATAATTGCTCAAAAGCACATGAGACATACTCGCCCTCATTATCAGTCCTTAGGTATTTCAGCCTATGCAAAGATTGGTTTTCTGCCAAAACAAGCCATCTTTGAAAAACTACCAATACATCGAACTTCTGCTTTATGGGATAAGCCCATACTTTACGTGAAAAATCATCTATGAAAGTAACAAAATACTTTGCCACCCACCATAGATTGACAGGGCATGGGCCCATAGACATCAGAATGAACCAAATCCAAGGGCTCACTCATGCATGACATACTAGACTTCTTATGCGTAGACCTAAAACCGTCTGCCATAAAGACAATGGTCACAAGAATCAAAATGAGAATAGTCAAGGGATAGTAAGTATTGCAAACCAGAAAGCATTTTCATTCCCTTAATAGACATGTTCCCCAAACAAGCATGCAAAGAGATACATGAGGTAAAGACTCCACAAACAAAGCATGATCAATCGTAAATCTAGAAACAACTAAGGGGTAGAGGCTGCCAGCCTCGGCACCTCTCGGAAGCACAAGCTTGCTACGAGTAATCTTCCATGCAGTCTCCAAAAGAAACATGATATCCTGTGTCATCAAGCTGTCTAGGAGACATGAGACTGCATGTCAATGTAGGTACATGACGTACATCGTGCATAGCAAAACTGTTGCCAAAAGGAAACTACAACCTAACATCACCAATACTGACAATCTCAAGAGACATGTAAGCACATAGAACCCAAAATAGAACAATATGAATGGAACCACTCTTGGCAAGTTATCACATGAAAGGACACACTTAAGTCCAAAAGCCAACACTGTGCATCATAGAGGGTATCTCTATCATCTGCAAAGAATTAGATAAAGCTACTACAAGGATATAATCCCCATCACTATCCTAAAGCTGCATAACATGGATCTCTTTAATTTTAACACTTGACTTAGCAGGTACTATGCTGCAATCAGAAGACTTTTTCTGCACTTTCTCTTTTCCCTTGTCTTTGCGCCTTTCATTGGGCAATTCATGAAACTATGGCCTTATGTGGCCTTTCTTCCCACAATGATGACAAGTCAAATTTGCATTTCTCCCACAAGACTTACTGTACGACTTGCCACGTGACTTGGACCGAGATTTCTCTGCAAATCCCATCCATGGTCATTCTTTGCATTTTCATCATGTCGGCATCTAACTGTCAAAGCATGAGACACACGAGAGGCATCCAAATTCTTATGGTTTATCTCTTCCTACAAAAGAGAGCTCTCAACATCAAAAATCTTCAGAGTAGTAGCAAAAGCACATAAGGTAGTGCAGAACATATCCCAAGTCTCATTAAGAGTTCCAAGCAAGAAGAATGGAGTGACATCCTCTTTGAAATCAATGCCTTGCGAAACCAGGTTCTTAAAAATAGCATGAAATTGGATCAGATGAACTGACATGGTGTTTCAGCCAATACATTTGACTTGCAAGACTCTACTTGTCATAGAGATTCTTGATCTTATCCCAAAGCTGCCAAGCACTTTGTGCTTCCTCAATCACATTGCAATGCACCTATTCAATGAGAGACAAGATGAGAGTGGACTTGCATAACTCATCAAGCTCCATCCATTTGTCATTAGTTATAGTTTCAAGTTACTCTCCACTCAACCTTAGTGGCTTTATCTATGCTTTATACACAAATACCTGCCAAACTTTGCTCTTCCAATAGGCATAATTCATACCATCAATCTTAGTGATGTTGAAGATAGCACTGTCAGTGGAAAAAGATACTTCAAGTTAAAACAATGCATATAGATCAAAATTGCTTGATGTAAACAACAAAAAATGACAAAAAACTACCAAAACCAAAGCAAAATGGCAAGAAACGAGTATTTAATGATGCTACCTACCAAGTATCATCAAAAGTACATCGAACCAGGATTATTCAGCATGAAAAATATATCATGGTCTGAGAAAATATGCTTGTTGTAATAATTTGCAATAGTGTACAATGAGAGCTCCCAGTAGGCAAAAAACAATATTCCAAGTCAACTACTAACTATCAATGTAAAACCAGCATCAAGCGAGCATCAACAAGCATGTAACACTCAAACTGATATGAGCCAACACCCAAGCATGTCAAACAAAGAGTGTGAGTAAAGTTAGTACACCCCCCAATCAACAGGGAAAAATGTGCATACCACTGCCAAGACCTGACACAAGTCGGTGTTTGCTCAGTGAATACAAAGCTGAATCTACACAGAGCAAGGCATATCAACCATACATCATCCACTGGCACAAAAGCCATAAGTGTCAAGTAAATAAGCTTAAACAAAGCATATAAGAGCACTAGTGATGGAGTATCCAAGATCATACATCAGTAAGACATCCATAGCATATGAGCAGTCAAGTATCCAATGATAGCATCCAATGTCATGAAGACAATCCCAATCAATCTCTAACGAGCCAAAGCAAGACCAAAATAAGCTCCGGAATATCCAAAGTCAAGCCCAAATGAAGCTCCAATAGCATTCAAGTCCAAACAATGTAACTAGGATGTGTAGGTAACATAAGCGTCAAGCATGTACCAACGGGTCATACATAGACCATAGGCATAACCTCTGTCACAAAGCATGCCAGTGTAGACCAATGTCAAGTAAAAGCCAACCAATATGGAGCTCAAACAAGGCTCAAAATACATTCCGAAACCATCCAAAGAATTTGCCAACCTTCATTTTCATCCCAATTGTCATATGAAACACCCAGGAAGCACCCATGTGACCAATAGGCCAAGAATAAAGTGACTAAATAAGCTTCAGCCTTGGAGTGTACACCAATGATTTATTGTGTAAAACTGGGTATTTTAGGCCACTAAATCAACTCCAAATGATGGTCAATCAATAGGCATACATTTCCCTAAAATTCGGGGACCATTCAGGACCAACCGAGCATCAAATGTCAATGCCAACCAATCATAAACATAAAGTGCTAATGTAACACTATTTGTGGCTACCTGTGGACTGTGGAAAACAATCTTGGTTTGAGGTAAATCAGTCCACAAATCAATATCCCAAGTACCAAATGAAGTGTTTTCAAGCTGCCAATTATTGCCAAGGGAGGGCTGAAGTGAAAAAAAGAATTTTTACAAGTCTTCAAGATGGCCCAAATAGAGCTAATGTTTTTGGGTATACTATTGGTTCACGTGGCATTAATGGGGTGGAAGGGGGGCTCAAGTAGGGCCTAAAGAAAGCCTACACAAAGCCTTGTCAAGCCAAATCAGGCAAGAGCCAAGATATGAAATGGGGGAGCTCCAATGCTTAGAGCTATGGCTGCCCCTTCCTGCTCTACCCTGCAAACTGAAATAAACACTCAAAAAAATGCTTCAATACCACTGAAGGAATGCCCCGAGGGTGCCCAAATGGGCCGGGTATGTGCTTGGGAAGCTAGGGTGTGATTGGAGCTTGAAGGAGTCGGATATGGTTGTTGAGAGTGAGAACCAATGGTGTAGGGATTCAAATGAATGCTAAAGGAGTCACCGACCAAGTTCAAATGCTCAAGCAACCATGCTCTGATACCAGTTGAAAGGTGAGAAGGATCAAATCTTGAACAAGAGAGCAAGAGCAAGAGAGAGAGACACACACAATGTGGAAACTCCAACAATCACAATGTGTGATTGGCCTTTCCTTTATTCATTTTTCACTAAAAGAATTAAGGATAAAGTGATGGTGATGGGTACCTGCCGCCTGTAGTGTGCAGGTGCAGGTATTGTTAGTGTAGTAATACACGAGCGGGTAGGCAGAGGCGCCTTTACCCCCAATAGAGAGTGTATGCATGTGAATCCTCATTACGCTAGAGATGATAAGGGGAGTTGAGTGTGAATGGTCTTGAGGAAAAGGCAAAACCCTAATCCCTAAAAAACACAAAAAATGGCCATTGTGATATGGTGCGAATAGGGGGGTTGCCTATTCGTGCCATATCACAATGGCCATTTTTTTGTGAAAGTGAGATACATTACATTTGAAGAAAGATATACAAGAATAAGGTGTTAATAATCTATTGATCCTTTGAATTATGAAATTAGTTTTTATTAGAATTAGAGTTCTAAGAGAAAGAAGTAGAGACAAGTCCTATTTTTTTCTACAAATCAAGGGAAGAGATCTTAAGAAATTTTCTAGGATATGATAGCATGAGTAGTATCATCCCATGACATCAAGCCACCATTTACGTATTGAAATCTAATAGTACTATTAAGAATCACAATCAAGGATATTGAAACCTGATAGTACTATTAAGAATCACAGTTGAGAGTACGATGAGAAAAAATCTCCCAATAGCTAATATCAAGTAAAAAGTTGTATCCTTTATATTCTGCGAAGCATCCTACATACATAAAATCCTCTTAGTCCTAAAGTTGATATGATACACAATATCTCTAATACTTTTATCTAATACTAGGTTAATTTTTTTATACTTTAATAGACTAAAAATTGAATAATAAAGATTTTTAATATATTACTAGGTAGATATTTTTGTCTCCAAGAAATCAAAGTACTTCCTTTATTCTAATTATAATATATTATCCTTGTCTTATCCATTATTGCTTACTAAAAAGTTGATATTACAACTGTTGAGAGAGAGAGAGAGAGTACGAGAGAGATACACAAGACATGCTCCCAAAGAATGATTCATATTGATGTAGAGTTAGTATATATAGGTGAGACCCAAGTCAAGTGAGAGATGATATATATAGTTGTAACATACCCACTCAAACAAAGGTCTCTGGCTGCGAGTGAAAAAACCCTTGGGGAGAACAAGGGAAAAACTCGAGCCCCTACATATACCTACGATACAAAAATGATTTACTATAAAGTTTTCTTGAATACAATGATACATGCCTCAATCAGTGAGACAAGAACTTGGAACAATACCAAGTGCATGTCTTAATGAGCTAAAGCGAGCTTCACTAAGAGCTTTTGTGAAGATGTCTGCAACCATTTGATCACTGGGACAATGCTCCACCATAATGGAACCTTTCTTGACTTCATGTCGAACATAATGATAATGAATAGCAATATGCTTTGATTTACTATGTTGTATATAGTCTTTGGTAATACAAATAGCACTTTGGTTATCGCATCAAAGAGGTGTACTAGATGATGAAGAATATCCCAAATCTGCAAGTAGTTGTCGAAGCCAAATTAGCTCACGAGTTGCTAATGATGCATCAACATATTCAGCCTCAGTTGTAGAAACCGCAACACATCGTTGTTTCTTGCTAGACCAAGAAACCAAACATCCATTTACAAAGAAACAATTCTCACTTGTAGATCACATGGATAAGTGTGAACCTGCCCAATCATCATCTGTATATCCAATAAGGTCAAGAGAAGTTGAAGAAAATAAAGAAGAATCCTCTCGACAACGATAAATAAGACCAAATTTCTTAGTACCCTTGAGGTACTTAAGAATACATTTTGAAGCTCTCCAATGAATAGTGGAAGGGGAAGAAAGATATTGTCCCAAAAAGTTAGCTGCAAATAAAATATCTGGTCTTGTGTTTAAACCAATAAATTGAAGACAACCAACAAGATTAGCAAAAGGTTGATGAATGGCTGATTCTTTATTGCGTGTTGTAGATGTACCCTTGGTAGAGCTCGATTGAATGGGAGTGTTGGCAGAGTGCGCATTTTTCAACCCAAACTTCTTAACAATATCATTAATAAACTTTGTGTGGCGAAGAAGAAGAATGCCTTATTGTCGGTGTCATTGAACTTGAATATCCAAACAAGAATGTATCTCACCAAGATCCACCATTTCAAATGCAGTCGATAAAAGCTTCTTCATAGCATCCAAGAAAGTAATATTACTTGACACAAGAATAGCATCATCAACATATAGAGCAAGAATAATAAAACATTTGTCCTCCCTTTTGATGTAAAGATTTGGGTCATCAAAACATGCAACAAAACCTTTAGATGTGAGGAACTGATCAATCTTAATATACCAAGCACGAGAGGCTTACTTCAATCCATATAATGCACGATGAAGCTGGAATATAAGATGCTCCTTTCCTGCAATCATAAAACCTTCAGGTTGCTCCATATAGATTTCTTCTTCAAGATCTCCATTGAGAAAAGCTGTTTTAACATCCATTTGGTGAATTTCTAGATCAAATAGTGTTGCAAAAGCCAAAATCATATGAACAGTTGTGGAGCGCACAATAGGAGAAAATGTTTCTTGATAATCTACTCCTGCAATCTGTGACCTTTTGCAACAAATCGTGCTTTGAACTTATCAAACGAGCCATCGGCTTTGGTCTTGGTTTTATAAACGCATTTACATTTGATAGGAACATGATTTGGGGGGAGTTAAGTAAGAATCCATGTACCTTTGGAGATTAAAGAATCGTACTCATCTTGCATAGCTTCTTGCCATTGATCCCTTTGAGATGAATTGATAGCTTCCATATACGATATTGGATCCTCTTGGACAGACATAGCATCATCAAAGACATCATATTCAATAGAATAGAATCCATGCTCTATCTCAATAGGAAGATCGACATAGATCTCCAAATTTTCATCAATCTTCTTTGGAGATGAAGGAGGTTTATGATCATTAGAATTAGTAGACTCACAAAGCAAGTAAGGAAATGCACTAAGCAAAGACTATGTATCATCTGAAACATCTGACGACCATGTGCCACCCATAGTCTTCTCATCAAATATAGCATCGCGACTAATGATAACCTTTTGAGGAGAAGGATCATAAAATTTGTAACCTTTGGAATGATCTAAATAACCAAGAAAAAAAACCTTCAAACCTGGAGGATCCAACTTATGTCGAGTGTCCTTGGGCACATGAATATAAGCAATGCAACCAAATGTGCGAAAGTGAGAGACTGAAGGTGTCTTCCCTGTCCAGATTGTTAATGGAATTTTACCAACAGGTGCAGTTGTTGGAAGATGATTTTGAATAAAAACGGCTATTAGAAGTGCTTTAGTCCAAAACTTTCGAGACAAACCAGAGTGTATAAGCATGCAACGTATAGCATTAAGAATAGTGCAATTTTTGCGCTCAAAAACACCATTTTGCTTAGGAGAATAAGGAACTGTAAACTCGTGATGAATACCTTGATCCTTATAGAAGTCATCAAATAGATTGGATACATATTCACCGCCATTGTCACTGCGAAGTGTCTTTATAGAGAATCCAGTTTGAAGCTCCACACTTATCTTGTATTGTTTAAATATAGATAAAGCCTCAGACTTATGTCAAAGAAGATATACATGTGTGTACTGTGAGAAATCATCAATGAAAGTTATAAAATATCGATATTGAGACTTTGAGACAGGAAAAGGACTGCAAATATCAGTATGAACCAAATCCAAGAGAGCACAGGAATGTGATGAAGTAGAAGTGTGGAAAGGTGAACGATGGTGTTTTCCAAGTGCACAGTACTCACATATTCCCATACGTGGATGAGATTTAAGATCCATACCTTGCACAAGACCATGATGATGAAGATCAAGAATTTTGGCAAAATCGGAGTGTGCAAATCGTTGATGCCATAATTTGCAATCTGCATCTCTAGGGGCAGTAACAACATTTGCAACTGTATCATTCAATGATAGCTCAAATAGATTACCATGTTGAGGAACCACTACTATAGTATGTCCGTCTTTCTCTATATGACATTGATTATGATCAAAGCCAACAAACAAACCAAGATTAACTAGACGAGCAATAGAAGAAGGTTTCTTTGCTAATTTGGAACATGAAGAACTCCTCTTAATATTCTAGTGGATGAAACAATCCCTAGATATAAATCACCCACTCCTTTGACTTGACAAGTCCTATCATCTGCAAGGTAAACAAACTTCTTGACATGAAGAGAATGATAATTGTGAAGCCACTACGATTGGTATGTCATGTTTCCAGTGGCACCTAAATCAACGATGAATAGAGAACCATCATGAACATGAACCTTTTCTGGAGAGATATCATGATGGACGAAATTGAGCCCCTGATGAGTATGATCATCATCAGTTGTAGTTTGTTGAACAATATAAGCTCGAGAACGTTCTTCATCATATCTGCGTTTATAACAACGATGAGATGGATGATCTGTATGTGCACAATAATCACAAGGAGGAAAACTTTTGGACGAGCGAGGTTGCTTTGTAGTAACTCCATGCTCCTCATCATATTGACATGCCCAACAATCAGAAGACACATGGCCTTTCTTATCACAATAAGAACAATGTTTGTTAGGATAAGCAAGACAAAAAGATCTACTACCTTGATTAAAGCGTCCACTCTGCTGAAAACATGAAGCGGGACGCTTGCAAGCAACAAAAGTAGCATCAAAATCCCTTTGTTCACAAGTGACCAAAATAGCATCAGATTTTTCCAAATGATGCTCATGACGTTGAGAATATTCAATAAGAGATATACATGCTTTGTCAAAGTGGATATCATCCTTGTTAGACAAAATAGTGATGATGTTGTCATATAAAGGATCTTTGATGGTATGAAGAAGTTGAGTAACAATCTAATTTTTAGCAACAGGAATGCCGGCAACACCAAGCTGATTGATAATGTATTTAAAAGCCTCGATATGAGAGTGCATAGAAGTACCAACCTTATATTGAAGATTCTTCAAATAAGTTTGGAGATATAAAATTTCGGTGACCGATTTCTTCTCAAACGTTGAGATAAGATACTCCCAAACAGCATGAGAGGTTTCCAGATGAAAGACATCCAACATAAGTGAGTCAGGAAGTGCGGACAATATATAACGATCAAGCCGCTTTGTCACGACGAATCCAATCAGTATGATCAATTTTCCATTGTTCAAATAACGGGCCATCAGTAATCACAAAATTGTTATTCATCACATCAATAGGTTGAACTGGGCAAGACAGGTCGCCCAAAACAATATCAAATTATTCGTCACCTTCAAGAATTAGCATCATCTTTGCTTTCCACCCAGGAAAGCCTTGTCCTTGGAAGAAGGGAACCGAACATTGGCCAAATGGATATCCATTAACAATTACACAATTGGCCATGCCTGTATGTCGAGAGAAAACAAATAAGATGAGATCGCAGAATCTACAAACCATGATCAAGACGAGTGTAGTTGAGACGCATGACAATCAAACTAGGGAGATGCACGTAAGAACGACGAAAAGTATTGAGTGACTAAAAAGAAAGCCCGAAATAGAGAGACATAACGTGCAAGACGAGATGTCACGTATAAGAAAAGTGTTATTTCGGTCGAGCAAAGAACATGAACGATAATAAAACATCGCTAAAAATAGCAAGATATTCGCTTGTCATAATCAATATCATTAATGAAGACGAGCGATTAACGAACTGTAATTGGGGATTAACGAATGGTAATTAGAATTGCAGTTTTAAATAAAGAATCGCAGATTCGAGCAGAATTGTTGTCTTGAATCGTGAACTGTCATAACTTTTGATCCAAAACTTCTAATTTGAACAAATTCATGTATCAAATCATCACTTGTGCAAAGAATTCAATCAAGTATAAACAACTTATCTTCCTTGTTGTTGCTACGTATCCATAGCTCTGATACCATGTTGAGAGAGAGAGAGAGTACGAGAGAGATACACAAGACATGCTCCCAAAGAATGATTCATATTGATGTAGAGTTAGTATATATAGGTGAGACCCAGGTCAAGTGAGAGATGATATATATAGTTGTAACAACAACACTGTATAATGAAGATATTCTACTTTGAAGTGCCAAGATCAAGGTGAAATTTTTCACTTTCTATTCTATTAGCTTGAGGTTCATCCTTAGTATATCTATTCCTACCAATTTGTATCAACACCATGGGACTCTTTGAACCATGTTCTTATGAATCAAATTGAAGAGATGGAAGAAAAAGATTGGATTTGGTTGAAACAAAATCTTACGGAATGGATGTCTTAGGAAACGAAGTAAAGATGTGGCTTGGATGTCCCAACCTAGTTGGGTTTGTTGAAAACTGACAAACTAATCTCGTTTCAAGTCCATGGAGGACCATATATCTATAGCTCAAACAGCAAGTGGTGTTGGTCCTCCATGTAGAGACTCTTTTGATTGTTGATCACCTTCTCAAGATTTTGTAAAAGGAGACGAAGGGAGACCAATGCAAACTGGTGATAAGAACCGGACGTGACTTTGGTGAGAAATTTTACAACAGAGTAAAATCTGCTTTGAGAACTAAGAAACAAAGAGAAGAGGAGAGAACAATGGTTCAAATGAATGTAGTCGAAAAAAGAAGTGTGATTTTGGTTAAAAACATGATAGTAGAATATTTAACCATTCAAAAAGTAAGAATAATGGCCGAAAAGTGACCCTTGACATGAGTTAACGTCCTTAGGCATTTAATGGCTGATCTCTTAAATGAATAATATATTTTCTCATTAATCACGTTTAAATGGCAAAATTTGAAGGGTTCATTCTTTTAAAACCTCAACTAATTAGTAACTTAATCATTTTCTTACAAGTGTCATTTTTGAAACTTTTTTTGTCCTAATACTCAGCAGATTGTAGCTAAACACATTACCCCTTAATAACGTGAAAACCTTTTATAAGAATGATCTAAATGTAGAATTAGAATTTCAATCCTTACATACAATAGCCAAATCTAGTTTTAATGCATTGAAAATATTAAATTTCCTAAAAAATCTTGATATACATCTACATTTTTGAATTTATTAATACACCTTGAAGTGAACTTCTGAATTAAAGGAAACTTGGTGGAATGTAGACTTTGAGATTATGTACAACTCACTCATTAGTTAGAAACTACCTCGAGGAGGCCAGTCATAAATATATGTATGTATCGTGTGGGTTCAACATAAGCGATTTTTAAAATACTATTTTTACATATTTTTTACATACGAAAGGGTTCCATATAAAGAGGTTACTTATAGATTGAATAGAAAGGGGTAATGTTTTATTAAGGAAAAACTCATAGATAAGTATATTTATAAATAGACTTTGAACACATGTGATATAAAGTGTATACATATAATAAACTACTTATCGCAACTAAACACTAGGTGCTCTGCACCTACTTTCCTTTCGGCAGTTGGGGATGGGGCTATGCACCAGCTTGAGTTTGCATCAAACTTTGATGTACCATTATTACTATATGTTAACACATTCCTCCTAGTACTTCACATTAATGTTCTAGTGGCATTTTGCACCATTGTTGTCTTAGTGCTTTGCACTAAAGCTCAAAGTATCAATGTTTGTGCCCTAATGTATGTTTTATGTATTTGTATACCATCACCTCCACATAAATCTCTCCCTCTCTATCTCTCACATCTTAATCTTAACAATTATTTAAGATAAATATCTTCTTCGTCGTCTTATACTCTCTCTCTCGCTCTCGCATCTTAATCTTAATAATTACTTAAGATAAATTTATTATTATTATTCTCTCTCTCTCTCTCTCTCTCTCTCTCTCTCGTCTTTGATTGTGGGCATGCACGTGCACACACATACACACACACACTCTCTCTCTCTCGCTCTCTCTCTCTCTCTCTCTCTCTCTCTCTCTCTCATCTTTGATTGTGGGCATGGATACACACACACACACTCTCTCTCTCTCTCTCTCTCTCTCTCTCTCTCTCTCTCTCTCTTATAGTAGCCTCCTCAACCTCCTAATGATAGTAAGAGATATATACACATACATACCTATTTATAAATGTATGTGTGTATAATATTATGTATTTTAGTGCTATACATATACACTAAATATATATATATATTAGTAATATTAGTAAAGATAATTATTTTTGTAGGGTACGATTTCAGAGATAATCTAGCTGGGTAGTGTTTCTTATCTTTTGAAAGGGAAGATTTGAACATACTTTTCATTGCATTGATTTCTTAAGGATATCCCTGAAAAATCTTGAATTTTTTTGAAATGTGATTCATTTTTTGAAGGTTAAAGATTTTCACACCCTTCTAAGGGTAAAGTCGTTTGATATGCATTATGGGGTCATTGAAACAAAGGTCTCCATTCCCACATGGAAGACAGCTCATAATCGGATGTTATTGGCCCCAGATAAAGGATCAAGTTTTACCTCATTCTAAAGATCTTGTGATGATTCTCTACAGTCTAAACCATGATGACTCAACAATAACATGTACCTTTGTGTTATTTGGCATATATGTGTGTTGTATGATCGTATCTACTCTTTTGATGGGATCTCTTTATCTAAGATTTAAGAGAGAATCTAGCTGGGGAGTGTTTTGTATCTTTTGAAAGGGGAGATTTGAACATACTTTTCATTGCATTGATTTCTTAAGGATATCCTTGCAAAATCTTGAAATTTTTTGAAATGTGATTCATTTTTTAAGGTTAAAGATTTTCACACCCTTTTAAGGGTAAAATCGTTTGATATGCATTATGGGGTCATTAAAACCAAGGTCTCCATTCCCACATGGAAGACATCTCATAATCGGATGTTATTGGCCCTAGATAAAGGATCAAGCTTTACCTCATTTTAAAGATCTTGTGATGCTTCTCTACAGTCTAAACCATGATGACTCAGCAATAACATGTACCTTTGTGTTATTTGGCATATATGTTTGGTGTTTGATTGTATCGGGAAAAGTAGAAACATCAAAGAATGAGTAATCATGAGTTTGTGTAATGGGAACATCCTTTATTTGTGTGTTCTATGGATTCAATTTGCATGACCTACAACAGTCGATCTCGCCTTTCATTCTCTTAGGAGGCGCACTCAAGGTCATGTATTATTTTCCTTGGACAATGCTATTACCGTATTGCAGCAGAATCATTTGCCTAAAAACTCTGCAAACCCACTTGGTAGGCCACAATTGAGGTAAATCTCCACTACTCCTTACCTTTGTTTTATAGCTCTTTATGTGAAGACTATGGGTATCATTATGCCTGTAGGATAGATTTGCTTTTGCAACCTACATACAAGGAGCCTTGGAGTGTGACATGTGGTGTCAAAAATGTGAACGTAGGGAGACTTGGAGACAGGCAAGTGCCCCTCGCCCCCAGCTTTGCTTAATATTAGTAAAAGGTAAAAGATGCTTGTGCCGCACACCTCATATACAACTCACTCATTGGTCAGCAACTACACATGGTTGTGCCATGATGCATGTGGGTGCCTATATATTAATGGATTTATGCATGTGCGTATCTCTTGATGTTGAGAAAAGGAGGCTGGTTAGAGGGGTGCTGCTCTGCTGAATGCATTAGTTATGTTTTACTAAGTTAAAATGAAATGTTAAAATATTTACATTCATTTCGAGTTTTCACTTAAGCTTTTATACTTAGAAGTATATAATACTCTCGAATGTACATAAGACTCATGCTCCAGAGAGTAAATGTCTCGGGTATGTTCCACGACAACCATTACGGTATAAAAATTTAACAATCGGAATTGTGGCATTGAAAAGGATAGATAAATTACACAGCTTATTGGAAACATGCTAGATACGGCCCAGGCAGCAATCATCTCGAGGCCGAGGCCCAATCGAGCAGCAAACAAGGCGTAGAATGGTGATTTGAATCGATCCCTCGAGTGGTTGATAGGGTAAAAACATTATTGTATTTAGGGTTCCGAGACAGAAAGCGCGAGCGAGAGAGAGTGGCGGAGGGGAGAAGGTCAGGGTCTGCTGGGCACTGGAGGGGGTTGTGATAGGGCCTGGACTAAGTCGGCCCAATTACGAGAGGAGGTGCCGAGTATCTTCAAGTCTACAGCCTGTTGCGCTGCCTTTTTCTAGGTGGCAGCCGAGGCCTTGAGGTGGCCGAACTGGGCCATGAGGTAGCATCATTAAATACTCGTTTCTTGCCATTTTGCTTTGGTTTTGGTGGTTTTTTGTCATTTTTTGTTGTTTACATCAAGTAGTTTTGATCTATCTACACTGTTTTAACTTGAAGTATATTTTTCCACTGACATTGCTATCTTCAACATCGCTAAGCTTGATGGTACGAACTATGCCTATTGGAAGAGCAAAGTTTGGCAGGTGTTTGTGTATAAATCATAGATAAAGCGACTAAGGTTGAGTGGAGAGCAGCTTGAAACAATAACTAATGACAGATGGATGGAGCTTGATGAGTTATGCAAGTCCACTCTTAACTTGTCTACTTCACGTAATCTTAGCACTTGACATAGAAAAACAGTCTCAAACAAACAAGTTCCTTTTCAACAGGTTATCATATTTATCTTTGGAATACATCCAGAAATTTCAGCCCGCAGGCTAATCCATAATCCACCCGAAGGCTATCCATAATCCGCCCGAAGGCTATCCAACAATCCATAGGGATTACTAATCCAAGATTCCACTCGTAGACTAATATGCGGGCCTCAAGATCTAATCTCGAGTCACGTTGTCCTCTTGTGCAGGGCCCGAAAGGCAAGGGATTTATGGGGCCAGAGCCCCCCTGGCACCCAAGCATCCTCTTGCTCCAAGTAGCACTCAACGGAGAGACCTCACGCGGCGGGTTGGGTCCACGTTCCCAGCGCGCGGCTAACAACCCCCTTGGTTAGGGGCAGGCAGACAGTCCGGGGTAATTGAAGCTACCTCTCCCTTCAGGGCTTCAACCTGAAGCATTAAATATCTTTCCATCCTTTAGTTCCTTGAGCAAACAATGCAAACAGTGCTCCTAAAGTGTTACAAGCACAATCAATTCTAGTGGTCGTCTATTTTGCCAACTGCTAGGAGTGAATCCTTCTCTCCGAATGCATCCAGCATTCGATCCGGGATCAATTGCGACTTGGAAAGATCCCCAAGGGTTTGTTTGTTCACCCTTTTGTCTTTGGGTTAGGGCCATACCATGTTAACCCAACTTAACCAATATCTTAGGTTTCGCACCCACCTGGTAGGCCACGATTGATGCAAATCTCCACTACACCTTACCTTTGTTTTATAGCTCTTTATGTGAAGACTACAGGTATCCTTATGCCTCTAGGATAGATTTGCTTTTGCAACCTACATACAAGGAGCCTTGGAGTGTGACATGTGGTGTCAAAAATGCGAACGTACGGAGACTTGGAGACCGGCATGTGCCTCCCGCCCCCAGCTTTGCTTCATATTGGTAAAAGATAAAAGACGCTTGTGCCGTGCAACTCATATACAACTCACTCATTGGTCAACAACTACACATGGTTGTGCCATGATGCATGCGGGTGCCTATATATTAATGGATTTATGCATGTGCCTATCTCTTGATGTTGAGAAAAGGAGGCTGGTTAGAGGGGTGCTCCACTGCTGAATGCATGAGTTATATTCTACTAAGTTAAAATGAAATGTTAAAATATTTACATTCATTTCGAGTTTTCACTTAAGCTTTTATACTTGGAAGTATATAATACTCTCGAATGTACGTAAGACTCATGCTCCCGAGAGTAACTGTCTCGAGTATGTTCCACGACAACCATTGCGGTATAAAAATTTAACAATCGGAATTGTAGCACCGAAAAGGATAGATAAATTACACTGCTTATTGGAAACATGTTAGATACGGCCCAGGCAGCAGTCATCTCGAGGCCGAGGCCCAACCGAGCAGTAAACAAGGCGTAGAATGGTGGTTTGAATCGATCCCTCGACAGGTTGATAGGGCAAAAACATCATTGTATTTCGGGCTCCGGGACAGAAAGCGCGAGCGAGAGAGAGTGGAGAAGGGGAGAAGGTCAGGGTCTGCTGGGCACTGGAGGGGGTTGTGATAGGGCCTGGACTAAGTCGGCCCAATTACGAGAGGAGGTGCCAGGTATCTTCAAGTCTACAGCCTGTTGCGCTGACTTTTTCCAGGTGGCAGCCGAGGCCTTGAGGTGGCCGGACTGGGCCATGAGCGCCCTGACCTTGGCCTCCACCTGCTCTCTGCGAATCAGCCCGTCTGCGCCCGCCCCGAAGTCCAGGCCCACCCCCCAGGCGTCCACGCAGCACCGTTTGTTCCGCATCTGATCTGCCAAGTAGGGCCAGCCCAGCATGGGCATACCCGCGGAGAGGCTCTGCAGGGTGGAGTTCCAGCCGCAGTGCGTGAGGAAGCCGCCCACGGCTCGGTGTGTGAGGACCTGCATCTGCGGGTCCCACGGCACGAAGCACGCCTGCCCCTTCATCCTTTCGAGATAGCCCTCCGGGAAGATGGCACCGTCGCCGTGCATCAGGTCGCCCGGATGACCCACAGCAGAGGCCGCCCGCTCGCCTCTAGCCCCAACGCCAGCTCGGCGAACTGCTGAGCCGTGAGGACCGCGATGCTGCCGAAGGACACATACAGCACCGACTCGTCCTCCTGCGCATCCAGCCACCCCACGCACGCCTCTTCCTCCGGCCACAGCGCCGCCGTCGGGTAGGCCCGATCCACGTGGCCCTCGTAGAAGGACGCCGGTAGCACTGGGCCCACTGTCCACGTGTCATCGCGCTCCTTGGCCCGCAGCGCCGCCATGGAGGCTGCCTCAAGGGCATCGAATGTGTTGATGGCCACCCACGTGGCCTCGTGGATGCGGCGGCACGGCTGCAGGAACACGTCCAACATGAAGTCCTCGTCGTCGAACGGTTGCAGGAACGTGTTGAGCTCGCGCAGCCGCAGCGCTGGCACGCCTGGGATCCAGTCGATTAGCCGCGAGTTCGAATTTCGATACGCTTCTGCAAACATATTTGCATACCATCAGAACACTAATGCAGTGTAGATGAACACTGATTCTGCAGCCATTTCCATCGGTACAAGCGGTAGTGTATATCCATATACATCGCTCATAGAATAGGCACATGGCCTACTGAGGTGATGAGTTGCCATGGTTTCCTAAACTTATCATGGTGAATCAAAAAGCTCAATAGGCGCACATGATCAACCTGCAAAGGAATGCAATTGCTGGAGAGTAGATGACTTGGAAATTGATTTAGTAAAAAGCAACTAATCAAATCGTATCGCGTGTCCAGTCATTGCTAGCTACCATAGTAAGTGGGGTTAACAGACTGCTAACCGAGGAGAATTCAATTAACTGGGATACTACAAAATATTCCATGACACATCAGTTAGGTTAATGGATACTACGTTACATAGTATCGCAAGCCATCAATTGCGGACATATTGTAAAGCCTCTGCATCAGTCTATTTTACATACCATATTATCTGTACAATGGAGTACATATGAAGCGGCACATGACATCGTCAGTTAGCATTCATTTTGTGGACATTCTATACTCATCCGTATGACACATCATATTGCGAACAAATTACACACTGTGCATCAGAATAAAATCTAATTTCTACCTTCAGCAGGCCTGCAGCCAGCCATCATCGACGCCAGAGTCCCCGCCGAGGCAGTCCAAAACGCCATCCTCCTGAGCTGGAGCTTGTTCGCCACATCCTGTGTGAAATACAGATACAGGTCGGATATCATTAGAGTAAGTGGAACCGCATCTGCATCACTGTGATCCGTTTTGTCCTGATCCACGCGCAGAAGCCCCTCTACCAGCTGCTCCAATGCAGGCCGGAGGCTGAAGAAGGACTTGCAGACCTCCACCAACGTGTCCTGCCCGCTCGTGCTCCCGCTCTCTCTATCGTCCCTTATCTCTGAGAAGCGTGTGTCGAGGCCTTGCGCTTGCAGCCGAGCCTGCATGGGCTTGAGTATGGAGTGGTTGTGCTGCGTGTTCACGAAGGTAATCGTGAACCCCTCCTAAGCTAGCTTGACCGAGAGGTGCATCATGGGGCCGATGTGGCCCTGCGCAGGGAAGGGTATCACCATGGCATGAGGCCGTGCAGGTGACTTATTACATTGAGCCTTGCAGATGAGATCGGCCTCGGCGCCCATATCGGACTTTAACAGACCGATGATGCCTTCTGCAGAATATGGTGTAGAAGCTGCAGCACCGTGCTACCGATATGAGATGATCAAAGGAAGAGTATGGTTGCCACTGAAGGTATAAACCGATGAAATAATAAATTAAAATTGTTCATTTTTGAAGGGCTAGACCATATCTTCTCCTCCACGTCTCTCTATGATCTTGCCCTTTCAGTTGAAGGTCACTTTTTAAAATATGGTCTTCCAATGATGTGTGCAATAAATATTACCTTTTAAGATTTAAACTTTGTGCAAGGAAGCTTTTTAATCAAAATCACTTAATAACAATAAAATGTTAATTTGTGTGTAAGATAACTTTTTCATTCAATTTATACTATACATATTTGATTTAATCAACATTATTAAGAATCATTAATATAACCTTTACTACCTAGCTTGGATGAATTTCAAGTTATCCCGAGTAGAGTAGATCGCATCCCTATCTACCTCTCTTGGATCTCGTGTACCATTGTAAGAAAGAAACATAAGCTTGTTGACATTCTCTAAGCTCAATTGATTGCGGTCATTTGACATGGCACGGTTCATCTTGGAGAATCCCCTTTCACAATTGATTGTGCTTGCCTTAGTAACTAAGCATTGGGCAATTAGATTAATAAATTTATTTATAATACAATAGACTAAAATTTAAGGGGAAAAAGTGCCCTTGGAACACAATACTTTTTTTTTTGCCATTTTTAGTTTGCCTTTCAAATGCATTGCTTCCAATATTTTGGAATTCTCCATCATGTCAATAATGGCCCAGAAGCTTGAAGGCAGTGTTCAAGAAAAGGCGGTTCGCTTTTTTCCTAAGGTCGATTCATTTTAGGAGAAAACTTGTTCGATTACATGTGGGCAAGAAGTGCTTACTTGTAAAAAAATATAGGCGAAAAGGACTTCAACCATTTCAAGTTGATCATCTAAGGAGAATATCCTTCTCAACATTAAAATAGAAGGAAATTTCCCTTTTAGAATGATATAGAAAAGGATTTTAAATAATAAATACAGTATATATAATACTTTAAAATTTATAAGATGTAAAATTTAAATATGAAATAAGGCTTAAGGCTTAAGTCTTCGACCATTTTAGCATTTGGTAGCCTTTGAGTTTGAGTCTTGAGAGCTTGAACCTAAGTCTTAAACTTTAAAGGTTGGAGTCTAGCCTTGAAGTTTGAGCATTTTAGATTTAATTATAGCTTTAATTATAATTAAATCTTACTGCACTCGACTAGCAGCAACCAATTAACCAAATGGAAGAGAGAGAGAGAGAGAGAGAGAGAGAGAGAGAGAGAGAGAGAGAGAGCTCTTATAATCGTGAACTGCTCAGCAGTGAACACTCAGTTGTCACACTTTCATGCTCATGCAACATTGTTGCTTCTTGAATCTTCAAACTAAGCTTTGTGCCTAAATTTGAGCCTTAGGCCTGTAGACTGCCTAAAACCTATCACTACTTGCCTTCCTGCTCAGTGTTGTGATTGGGCTCGGGGCTATGGGGGGGATGAGAGAGAGGGGGAGAGAGAGAGCTCTTGTGGCTCAAGGCACCTTAAGGCCTGATTGGCAATTGCTGAAGCCTTCAAGAAGTGAAGAATTGAACTGTTGAAGAGAGAGAGAGAGAGAGAGAGAGAGAGAGAGAGAGAGATTCGTGACTTTGTTGGTCAAGGCCTTGCATAAAGGCTAACTTCATTAAGTAAGTTGTTGGACAATGGATTTTGGAACCTTGCCTATGGGCGGCCTGGCATTGAGCCTCTAAGGGCTTGAGGAGAGAGACTCAAGAGAGAGCCAAGCGGCTTAGCATGGGGCCTGGGCACTGGTCTTGAGACCGTGAGCACAAAGAGAGAGAGAGAGAGATATTTGAGAAAGAATCTCAGAATTTGTTGGCTGTTTGGAGTCACGATCATTAGTGCTAGGTGGCTTGGCATGCGAGACGTGGACCCTAAATGTTGAGGGGCTAGGCCCTAAGCAGAGAGAGAGAGAGAGAGAGAGAGAGAGAGAGAGAGAGAGAGAGAGAGAGAGAGAGAGAGAGAGAGAGAGAGAGAGAGATTCACCTGCCACCTAGGGGGCCAAGGCCTTTGTGACATTGTGTATCATTCATTCATGAGAGAGAGAGAGAGAGAGAAAGAAAGAGAGTTAAAACTTAAAACGGGTCTAAAAAAGTTGAAGGTGCCTTAGTACTTGGGCCTGAATCAGCCCTCTAACTTCCATGTCTTATTGCTCAATTTTCTTCCTAAAATCGCGATTCGCAAGCAACAAAACAAGTAAGCAGCATCTCGATTCTTTATTGTTCAATTTTCATTTTGCATTAAGTTTTAAAGTTTAAATTTTAGTCTTTTAAGTTTTGCTATTACCAATGTAATTTCTAATTAAATATTGACATCATTCAATAAAGTAAAAGCATGCGATCTCTTTTCTTTTAAGATTGGTTATTTTAATAACTCATTATATCTTTGCTTTGAACATAAGTTTACCATTTACTAGTGGGTACTTCTAGCAATTGCTGAGCATAACAATTCCATCATCAAGTCTCTCAAGTCTTTAGGTAAATAATATTTGTGTGTGTGTCTTTACCTCTCTCTCCTCATCCTCTGCATGGAAAATTCATTAATCATTAGTGAAATGAAAGATTAGTAACAAATTCTTTTTGTTATGTGTTTATTGATAAATTTGTGAAGGTTGAAGATAAAAAGAGAATAAAGATTCGAGGAGCTTGGGTTTCCGAAGAAACAAAGGCATTACAAAAGATAGCAAATTTCAAGTATTATTAGCAAAGAAGGTAAGATCGAAACTACTCTTTTTATTTTTGAGAAATAGCACCTAAATCAAAAGAAAAAAGACAGGGTAATCTTCTCTCTTCGGTCAGGATTGAACATATAGCTAAGCATCCTTTTAAAAAGGTAAAAGAAAACACTAATAATATTGTGGAGTCATCTTCAATAGATGTATTGCATTTGAATGAATCACTCAATCATATTTCACTTGAAGATAAGGCTGAACTTGAAAGAAAAAAGGATGTTGAAAGGGAGCTACAAGCTCTACCCCGAGACCTACAGACCACTTATTGCTCAAGTGTTTCGAACCGAGCGGCCATGGCTACCTCTCACATAGCCGACGCGCAATGCCTACCTTACGGGTGTAGTGAGCTTACCTTGATGCTCGATTGAGTACCCTCCTCTTTCTTGCACACCGGTAGCTCCATGATCCTTAAGGCAAGCTCAAGCAACCTCAATCCCTCTCCCATGAGCTTCATCCTCCATAGCCATGCGTGAGACAAGAGAAGAGAAGAGAAGAGGGGAAAATGAAGAGAGAAGATGGAGAACTCCTTCTCCAAGATCCCTCAGTCTCACACAATCACTCTCTCACTCCCTCACACTCTCTCAATCCCTCTCTCAAGCACAAGCAAGAAGGCAAGAAACAAGAGAAGAAGAAGAAGAAGCTTTGGCCACACAAAAGAATGAGCTTCTCATTCACTTTTTGAACTTTATATACATGCCTTACTTTTCATGGGTAGTCATCCCCTTTTTTACATGGTCGGCCATTAGCCTAGGCCCATTTCTCATTTCCCACCGTTCTAGTCTATCCTATTCCCAACTAATGCATACAATTTGCACAGGAGTGAGCCTGGGGCTCTTTTACAAGGATTCGGGAGCACTTTCACACTTAATGGTGCGCTTTTTACTCTTTTACTTCCCTTGGGTGACTCTAAGACTTCTTGAGGGTCGTGCCCGTGCTTTTAATTTTTTCAGGATCTAGTTACCGGTTAAGGCGCCTTTTTCTTCGTTTTGTCCTGCGCCTTTTTCTATTTCCTTTTTTCCATTTCCCGCTCCTCTGTGCTGTGGTAAACATATGTTTATTTTTTCAAGAGGATTGGCTTGACCAATTCAAATGGCTTGTTTATGATAGAGACGAAGTAAAAATGTATTGTAAGTATTGTTTAAAATATCCTCATCCGCATAGTGCATATTCAAAAGGGGGATCAATAAATTTTAAAATTAGTAACTTAAAATCACATGTTCACACAACTTGTCATAAGTTTTCCATGGAAGCCATTTTACTTGAAGGAAAAGATTGTATTGAAAAGAGTGTTAAAAAATAAGGGAAGTAAAAGATGAGCCATCACTTTCATTATTTAGAACTACATATTTAATTGCTAAACAAAATTTACCATTTTTAATTTTTCCTGAGATGATAAATTTGTTGCAAGATTGTCATGCACCATATACTACTAGTCTCTATAATGATGATAACGCATGTGTTGAAATGATCTATTGCATGGTATTACATCTTATGAAAACCACAATAAAGAAGGTTTATTTATTTATTTATTTATTTTGATGGAAGCTTGAAAGTTGTATTAAAATATATCAAAAAAAGGTTTACAGCTGTTTAAGGGAGTGCTGCTTCAAAACAGGGAAGCTACCTTGACTTGAGAGTACATAATAACAGCATTACAAAACATATAGTCCATAATAGGTCTGAACTTAAGCATCAAATGTCAAGATGTTTATCCTAAGATTCGTATCTACATCATTATTATTCAGCCTTGTTCTTGATGTCCAGCAGTATGGCTGCCACATCCACAGTGGAAAATGCTTTCCCTAGTCCCTCCTTCATATTGTCTTCATGCTGCTTGAGAATTATTTCTACATCTTTCTCAACCTGAAAACAAAGATCAAATTTAAAACCATGGATAGGATCCAAATCAATATTTTCAAGCGTTTTCTTGTTTCTTCTTATCCATATGTTCCACAAGTAATAACTTCTAATCCATTTCCATATTGGGGGAGGGATTCCATATACTTCACCCAGTAATAACTCCTTCCAAGTGAGTTTAGTGGGGTGATACTTGATGACAAGGACCTGCATGAAACACCAGATGTTAGAATTTTTAGGACAATTAAGGAATATGTGAGGGATTGATTCTACCTATTGGCCACACCTTCGGCAAAGTCCATTCCCTAGACCAACTTTGAGTGCTCTCTCATTAGTCCAAAGACTTTTGAGAGTAATGAGCCACATTAGACAATACATCTTTGGTTGGATTGAGGGAGCCCAAATGTTACCAAACCTGTAATTCCACTGTACTACTGACCAATTAATATGCCCTCTGTTATTTAGTTTAAAACAAAGAGGAGCATTGCTTTCTAATAGGTATGGAAGGGGTAGAAAAGGTTTGTCCCCCATAAAACAGATTCCCCTGTAACTGAAGTGGTGATTAAGATTAATCATTGCAGACATGTTAGGTCCCCACAAGAGTACCCTTTCAGTTATCAACTCCAGTTTCTGTCTTTTTAATTTGAATTTCTATTTTAGTTATATTCCAATCATCCACCTTTTTGGGGCTGAATCCCAAATGTCCCTCCAACTTCTAATGCCTTTCTTGAAGAGCTTGTGGGCTAAGTTAATCTGATTATCTGGAATGGCTCCCTGAAAGAAGCTGAACCAGATGGATTCTTTGGAACTCCAGGGTAGGGTGAAGTTGGGATGAGAAGAGGGGATTAACAGACTCTTGTACTTGAACCAAGCCTCCCAGAGACCTTTTGCCAAAGGAGAGCAGTCTTTAGCTTTCAATTTGACTGGACAAATAGTTATTGTTAGTGGGTCTAAGCCTTTCCATTTTGGACAACCCTCTACATGAAACTTGCTAGTGGCTGCCTTAAGCAAAGTTATCTAGTCTTCTTCTTTTCTTAAGATGCTTCTTGCAATCCATTTGGTTGCAAGTTTGTCAGCTAGAATACTAGGATTGGAAAGACCAAGACCACCTAATTTCTTAGGTGTAGTGCAAACAACCCAAGATACTTTAGGTACTTTAAAATTTTCCCCATCCCCAGTCCACAAAAAATTTATCCCTAGTTGCTCTAATTGCTTCATTCCTAACTTAGATGGTTTCCAACAAGCCAAGAAGTAGATTGTGGTTGGAATTAGTATGTGTTTCAGAACCAGACATCTTCCTGCCATATTGAGCTGTAGACCCTTCAAGTTTTCAAAATTTCCCCTAATTTTTTCCAAAACCTAGTCCCACCTTTGTTTCATTGAGATCCCAAATCCCATGGGTATGCCTAGAAGTCTGAATACTTTGCATGTTTCAATCTCCTTACACCCTACAGCCAGGAGCCAACCAGGACAAGGACTGATTAGTGTTTTAATTCCTATTTTGTTTGGATTGATAATAGAACCAGAAGCCTTGCAAAAGGTTTGCAAGCAATTCCAAAAAGCTACTAATGAAACTGGATCATTATTTACCGTGCTATTTGTATCATCCGTAAACTGGTTGAGTACCATGTCTTTGTTGTTAGCCAATCTAGTGAATCAGCTGCAATGGCAAACCAAAGGAGAGCAGGAGGGCAGCCCTGCCTGATGGATCTTCTCAAAGGAAAGGAACCAATCATCTCCCCATTAATGGCAATTCTTGTGGAGGCATTACCAAAAAGAGTACTGATATACTTGATGAACTTTCTACCCAGCCCCATAACATGGAGGGATTGGAGGATAAAATCCCATTCTAACCTGTCATAAGCTTTGTCAAAATCAATCTTGAAGAACACAAAGTCTTAGTTGGATTTTTGGGCATGTTCAATGCCTTCCCATAGGGCAATTATTGAGTCTAGGATATATCTCCCTTTAATGAACCCTTTTTGTTCTTTTCTTATCCAGTGATCTAGATGATCAGACAGCCTTCTAGCTATGGCTTTGGCAGAAACCTTATATGCTAATGTGAGACATGTGATGGGTCTCCAATTGGCTAGGAGTTCTTTTTCATCTTTCTTATGGATTAGTTTGACTACTCCTTCATTGATTATGTGGGGTAAGGCTCCAAATTTTAGGGATTCTCTCCATACCATGAGAAGGGGGTGAATAAGAGAATCGTTGAATTCTTTGAAGAATTCATTTGGAAGGCCATTAAGCCCTAGGCTTTTTCCTGATGCTAGAGAGTCAATGGTGTCACTAATCTCAATAACTGATAGCTCCCCATCAAGAATCTCAGCCAAGCTTGGAGGGACAACCTTCATCCTAACCATTGCTATCTTAGCATTGGCAGTTGTCTCTTCTTGTGAACTCTTTCTAGAGGAGCTAAACATTTTAGAGAAAAATTCCTTAGCTATAAGGAGATTCTCTCCATTGTTTTGGGCTTGTGTGCCATCTTCCCTTCTCAACAATGGGATGAAGTCTCTATCCTTTTTCTTTTTAAGGACTTGGAACATGTCTCTGGTGGGTTTGTCTACTCTGCCAACCCACCATTGCCTAGTGAAGAGTTGTATGTCCATAGTTTCTTTTTCTCCAACAGATCTAAGTTCTTGTTTGATTCTGACTAGGTCAGGCTGTAATTGGGTCTCCCCAGCCTCTATCCTGATCTCCAAAGATTTATTCACTAGGTATTGTCTAGCTATATGATCCCTAGTTTGCTGTACTTTTTTATTTTTGACTTCCCTAAAAAATTGTTGAGTGTCTTTAATGGCTTTAGCCCATGAATGAGCTGGGGAGACTGTTTGCCAGAAAGCCATTGTCTAGATTCCTTTGATAGTGTCCCTAACTATTTTGTTTTGAAATAGTCTAGGGTTAGTATGAAACCAACCAGCTTTTATTATTTGGGATGAGTTAGAGAGGACTAGCTGAATAGGCTTATGGTCAGACATGACTATGTTATCAAGAGCTTTAACTTTGAGATTAACAAAAGAGGCCAACAAACTTGCAGATATGTAAAATCTATCAAGTCTAGCCTTTCGGAGATAAACTCCACTTTGATTGTTACTCCATGTGAATCCTAGTTGCTCACTCACATGAGTTAGCCCATGATAGGCTTTAGTTACCAGCCACTTACTCTTTTCACTTCCTGCAATACATGTTCCTTTTCCCAAATATCTGTCTTTTGTTTATTGAACCATATTGAAGTCCCTTGCAATGATAATGGGGCAATTGATGACCTGTAATGAATCCCACAGCCTGCCTCTTTCAGTAGAAATATTAGGGGCATATACTGAGACAATAGCAAATTCATCCTGATTTTTAAAAAGGACTGCAACCTAGTTATTCTCTGTATCAATCATAACCTTACTTATTTGATCCTTAATTTTAATGGAGACACCTATGCATGTCCCCCCTCCTATTGGTGTGGTTTGTCATATACCATTCATACTCCTTAGCCACTATCTGCAGGTTTTTGAGTAGAGGAGGACCTGACACTTTTATTTCCTATAGGCAAATAACATCGGGGTAAATGGCACTACCTTTAAGCCATTCCCTGAATGTAGTTGCCCTTTTGGGGTCAATCAACCCCTTGATGTTATAGGACACAATTTTAAGTTTATTCATTTAACAAAACTAGGTTTTTTTTTGTTTCCCTTTCTTCTGAGGACCCTTTGTTTGACCAAATGGGTTACTAGCACTTTGTCCTACACTTGAGTATCTCCTTTTGGAGTTTTGTAGACTCCCTCCCTCTTTGGTTGGGCTCTCAACAGGGATAGGATTGAGAGGAAGTTCTCCTCCCATTGGAAGTTCCTCTTCCTCTGCCTGAGTAAATTCTATATTTTCATTCTGTTCATTGAGGTCAATGTTTAAGTTTTCTGTATGTTTATAGTTTTCATTTGTTTGGTTTGCCTGACCTTTGTTTTCAACCTGAGTTTCTTCAACTATGACATCATCAGAGTCTGACTCTACTGAAGCAGTCTCTCGTTTTTACTAGTTTTCCCCTTTTCACTAATCCCTGCTAGTACATCCTCTAAGTTCATGAGAACGGGGGAGTATCTGTTATTGTAGGTGTTTTTGGCATTGCTATTATTGTTTTGTTTCCGGGTTGACTAATTCTTGCTTTTTCCCTTCCTGTTAACCGATTGGAACCCATCATCTTGTGGGTTATCAGTTTTTGGAGGGGAGTTCTCCTTGTTGGGTTCTAGGCTCTCTTTAGCTTTCCATTCAGGGCAATTTCGAATGAAGTGTCCCATTTTGAGACACTTGAAGCAAGCATTTGGAAGATTCTTGTAAAGGACAGGTTGGTCCTTCACAAAGTTGCCCTCTGAATCAGTAATCAGTAATGAATCTATTAGGGTTTTGCTAATGTCAATCTCTATGAGTAGTTGAGGATGCCACTGCGGGTTAATATCCGTGTATGGCCTTTGTCCTAATAGTCTACCTAGGGGAGCAGCTAGGGTTTTCAAGAAGGGATATAGGTTCAACGGAAGGTTTGGGTATTCGACCCAAATTGGAACACAAGTCGGTTTAGGACTAGAGGGGTTGAACTCAGGAGTCCATTTGAAGAGGGACAATGGTGAGCTTCGTAGCATCCATTGTCCATGGCTTAATAGGGTTAGGGGTGCTTGCTCACTCTCAAAGAGGAAAAAGAAATAGTTGTTTGGGAGGTATTGAATAATCAGGGGTTTCCCACCTAGTGGTTCCCAATTCAACTTGACCCAGTTTCTGAGAAATTCCATGGGGGGGCGTGCCCCATGACATAGACCAATAAGTGCTCTAGATTGATAGGACATTGTGTAATTCTTCAACTCCAAAGCAGGGACTGAGAGACAAATTTTTTTACCTGGCATACCTGTTGAATTTTCTGCCTGCCCTATAAAGAAGGTTTATGCTAGTCCATGGTTTGGTATTTTAATTGATGAGTCCAACGATATCTCTTCACATGGACATATGATTATTTATTTATCGTATCTTGAGGGAGATTGCATTCGTAAGACAAGTTTCTATGGCATTATACATGTGCATGATGGTACTGTAAAATCTTTGTTTGAAGCTATTATTAGTGAGCTAAAGAAATGTAAGCTAGACTTGTCTAGATTTGTTGCTTTTGGCTCCGATGGATGTTCCACAATGGTAGGAAAGGATAACGGTGTTCAAGCCTTAATATTGAAAAAACATGTTGATCCATCTCTAACTTCAATTCATTGTGTCGCACATTGTAGTGCCCTTGCAATACAAGTATAGCAAAAGAGATGCCTTATTGTAAAAAGCTAGAAAAGCTTATTAATATCATAGCTTCTTATTTTAATGTTAGCACAAAGAGATTAGAAGGGTTGCAAGCTATGCAACAAGATTTGGCATGTCCCATTCTTCAACTTGAGCATAATTTTTATGTGAGATGGTTAAGTAGATATAGAGCTATTAGTAGAGTATGCAAGTCTTTAGATGTCATACTTGAGATCACAAAAAAAGAGACATTGCATATTTATGAAGAATTGGCTGAATTTGAGTGTGCTTATTGCTTACATTTCTTAGCTGACATTTTAAGAGGTTTAACAACATTAAGCCAAATGTTTCAAAAAGCAATATGTGGAGGGATGCTTATCGTAATGTTCTTACTCTTTGTCAAGTAGCTCTTATCCAACGTTCAAGCATTACTATTTATGACAGAGGTTTTAGTGCTCGAACCGTGATAAAGAGTAAGCTACGTAATCGTTTGGAGATTAAGAGTTTAGATGCATTAATGAAAATCTTTATTGAAGGGCCTTCTAAATTCACTAATATGGAGTTCATTGAGAGTATGGACTTATGGGTTGAAAAAACACATCGACATTTATACACAACACAAGGAATTTGCTCATTGATCTTGTAATAACTTTGCATATTCAAAGGGACAATTGATTTTTTATGGCCTATGATGATATTGAAGCCAATGTGCATTATTTGTGCTTCTGTTATCTTAAAATTTTTAAATTTTTTCATTGGCGCAATTTCTTTTTTTCTCCTATGTGTTTATTGTATTTTAAAAATGTAAAATTTGTATTTTTTCCTCTATGTTTAGTCCTTTTTCTATGTTAAACTTGATTTTTCCTTGGTTGCTTTTATCTTTTGCGTGGAAAGCTTTCATATTTGTTTTTCGACCATGTTTGCTCAAGTATGGTTATACTTCATTGTGTTCTCTTTCATGTAATAGTTTTGTTTTCTCTTTTTGGTATCATGGTTGCTTTCAATAAAATATGCTTGTTTTTTTAATCTTTTTTGTTTTTGGTTTTGCTTGTATTTCATGACGTTCTCTTTCATGTCTTTTTTTTCTTTTTGTTTCTTCTAAGATTTAACTTCTTTTCTTTTACTTTCTTTTATCTTTGTGCTTATGATGTATATACTTCTTTGAGGCCATAAACCCATTAAGAGACATAGAAACAATCTCTATGCATTTGTTTTTGACTATTGAAATTTTAGATAAGTAATGTAGATTAAGTTTCTTAATGGTAATAAGGGTTTTCATCTCTAAGGTATAAGAGATAATTAATCAAAAAATTTCAAGAAAAACTTTGAAATAAAGATAATTTCAAATAATAGAAAAAAAGTGATTATCCTTTCATTAAATATCTAAAAGGGAATTAGACCGGTTGAATTTTTAGAATGAAGGGATTTGGACCGACCCAAGTTGGAACGTAATGGTTTTGGATGGTTCAAATTTTACGAAACCCCTTTAGCCTAAGACAAGAAGGATTTATGTCAGGTTTATAATTTTTTTAATTCCCGAACACTGCCTGAAGAGCCGTCACCTGTGCAACCTTCAAAAATGAACCCACGTTAGGGTTTCTAAATTTTTTTATAAGGATTTATGTCAGGTTTTATAAAAAAATTTATAAGGCTAAGACACGAAGGATTTATGTCAGGTTTATAATTTTTTTAATTCCCGAACACTGCCTGAAGGGTCGTCACCTATGTAACCTTCAAAAATGAACCCACGTCGGGATGATGTACAGATTGCACAGAAGTTACAAATCCCATAATATTAGGCCAATTACACACCAAAAAAGGGACGCCCACTTTGTAAACATTGACCAATCAAAACACTTATTTAAAGGTTGGCGTCCGTAGTCATTTACACACTGGAGAGGATATGACATGTTGTTTACCTGCTATGTAGATGAACTCCCTGTCCACTTTTGGATGGGAAGTCTCCCCTTCCCACTTTGTAAAGTGGCGGACAAGGGTGTACTTTTTGCATTTGCAACCAATCAAAAGATTTATAAGTTTATTCCTTTTTATTTTTTTACAAACTGTGTCCCTTTGGTTTGTAAAGGTATGACGCCCATGTTCGTGCCCAATTTCAAAAAAGACGCCCATGTTCATGCCCAATTTCAAAAAATGTATGCCCACACTCTGGACGGGGGTTGACCGTCCATTACTTGGTGTGTAACCAGCCTTAGGCCCCTATCTATTATCACTACAAATGGTGGTGCACAAAGCTCACAGGCCTGAGGAGACTTGGCACGGCGGCTTCAGGGTTCATTTTTGCAACCTGCCAAGCCCTACCAATGGCAATTTTCCTTGCTAGAGAAATAGGAAAATTTTAGAAGATTCCTTTTGAAAGGTGAAATTAAAAATTTTCCTTTCTCAAAGAAAGGTAAAAATAATAGTAGCATTTCTTTCAAAAGGGCATAAAAAATTAATAAATAATATTAATAAAAATAAAATCATAATATCTTTTTCGTTAATAGTAGGTTAGTTATTCGTGAACTAAAATCTAGATTGATTAAAAAAAGGAAAATAAAGAAAACGAAACATCTTGGAAAGACCAAATTCGCCTTTTAGGGATTTGTGTCTATTCAATAGTACTATAAGTTGTAACATGTTACCTCAACTTTCCTCAAGGCTCCCCATTCAACCTGTACTTGCTTCCAGAATCCAAAGTTCCAAGTTCCCATTATACAATGCACTGTGCAGGCTGCAACTACGTCCAGACTCCATAGTCCGACCCTCATGCTTTAACTTGGACATGCTAGGCGTTACCTACACACTCACAATCAAAACTTCAAATGTATGCACTCGGACTTAGCCATGGCCCATTATGCATTCATGAATCATCGGTGGAAAGAAAATGCATTTCTAAATCCTCATATCATAGTAGATATCATTTGCCTTTCTTGAAAAAAGGTCAAATAATAATAGCCTTGCTAGTAGCTACAGGTGCTGCTTGTACCATGCACGACGCAGAGTCACAACTTATGTCTACGCTGTGGAGGCGCTTGCCAGCCGAGGCATGCCAGTTGTGGGAAGAGAGGAAGGATGAAAAATGAGGTCGGGGAGAAGAAGAAGAAGAAGAAGAAGAAGAAGAAGAAGAAGCGGCACTAGGAGACATGAAGGAGGAAGAAGGGGAAGGGGGAGGGCCTAGGGGCTATGGCGAGTGCGTTTGATAAGAAAGGAGATAGCGCATGAGTCAAAGGAGATGCATCCATTGTTGGTGAGGGAGCAGGTGTCTAAATGAATGAATGAATGAATGAATCACGAGAGTGGATGGTGTGCGTGTTTTTAACGTGTGAAAGGTAGAGGCAATCGCAAGTGTTCCATTGAGTTGTGATGATTCACGAGCAGCTACAAATAGAATGCTACATGTATTGGGTACAATAAGAGCGAGATGCCTAGAGATCACAGTGCACACTACGCATTTTGCAGCTCGCAGCAGCCTGCAAGTCCCAAGACGTGACAATGGCCACTAACGGCTTAGCTATAATGTATTGAGAGAGAGAGAGATGTGTTGAACTCTTGATGCTGCAATGGTATATTTGCTATGACTGACAATGTGTTTTCTGAATTGCAGTGACCAATAGCTATACACAACTTGAGATTGCCATATTGAGGTTCGAGTTTTAGATTGATTGAGGCACTCTCATTTCGTATGCCTTATTCTATTTTTTAATGCAATAAGACTCTAAAGTCAAGTGGGTTTATCATTATTGAAATCATAATGCTACATGCATTCTCAATGAAAGATTGAGAGAAAACTTGATTACCATTATGAGGATTTCTCTTTGTATGCATAGATCTCTTAAGCTCAACAAAGGAAAATATTTAAGAGTCGAGATTGAAGAAGGAGCTCTACAAACTTGCTAAGTGTCAAACATCTTTTGCAAGCTTTAGCAACCACACTTCCAAGTTGCAACTCCATTGATTGAGGTAGGTACATATATGGCATCTATTTTTGAGTTATTTTTCTATGTTTATGCATTTTTAAAAAAATATTTTGTGAGATAGAGAGAGAGAGAGAGAGAGAGAGAGAGAGAGAGTGTGTGTGTGTGTGTGTTCTAAGCCTTATACCATTATGTATTTTTATATATTGATTAACACTAGTATACAAGTTGTATGTCTTTCTACAGATTATGGGTCCTGGTCACCCAAAAAGAGATACTTTGCAATTGAGTATTTCTAGTGCATTCTCTCGAAAGAGAAATGTACAAAGGGACATAGTGGGATCATCATCGAATCTAAATACTTCTCATGCGAGTCAAAATGATGTGATAGAATCATCATCAAGTCGTCTGGGTTCTCATGCTATAGGTTCAATGGATGCTATGCATGGTGAATGGGACTACACTATAGATGCAGATGTGCACTTGGAAATGCCACACAATACTATGTACGAGGTTGTTCTAAATGCTACAAGAAGTAGTGATGTATGGAATGCAACCTCTTTACAAAATACTTGCAATGATGATATGATATGCAATGATGCATCTAATGCTAATATGTCAGAAATCTTGGATCTAAATATGCCCTTGCAAAGTGTGACTGAAGATAGAGGTAATGTGTTACCTCTAAGTCATGAGGCACTAGCTTCTTCCCCTCTTGAGGATGCATTAAAAAATCTTCATGAGATCCAAGCCCAACATGCTACCCATGGGCAAAGAACTGATGAGAAACCCCCCAAAAAGTAAAAGGGTATTCGGGCATATAAGGAGCATTGGAAGGTCTACTATGAATGGAGTTATTCATCTTATGATAGTGAAGGTCAACAGAGGGTACACTGTCTTTAGTGTACACAATTCAAAATGCAAAATCCTTTTGGCACAATTGGTAGCAAGAATGTACAAAGACCTGGTCTAGATGGTCATCAACAATCCAAAGACCATAAAAAGGCAAGGCAAATGTGGTTTGAAAAGCAAAAAAGGACCACATTGCCCCTTGAAAAGCACGTGCAAGTTTGGCATGATAGCGAAGAGGAAAAAAAGGTGGGTTGTATCAGATTACTTCTTCAAAAGATGCATGCGATTGCATTAAGAGAAAAGCCTATTTCTGACTTTGAGGCAGACATTGAGGAATTGGTTTTTTATCATGTGCCAAATGCACCTACAGTGAATTCTTATGGTGCATACACATCTTCATATGCTACAAGGCTTTTTCTCACAGCTTGTCATAATGTGTATTATGATAAGATTAGTGTGGAAATTAAGGAAAGTCTATACTTTTCAATTATGGTTGATGAAAGCACAGATATATCATGTGATCATAGGATGATTGTATGCATCACCTATCTCACAAAAAAGGGAAATGGGCCCATTTGTAGTCGATTTATGAGACTGCTAGAGACAATAGATGGTTCTGCATATGCATTGTATGCAAGTCTTACAACATATCTCATGGAGCTTGAGCTGCCTAAGGTGAAACTGGTTGGATTTGCAAGTAATGGATGTACTGTAATGATTGATCCTCAAAATGGCCTTGTGACACTTGGAACACCTCACCATTCAACCTAGACGCCATCTCTGTTATGCTCAAGGGGAACACTCAGGTCAAGAAGCCCTATGGGCCCTTGACCAAGTATATCCCATGCCCAGAGGATGAGCGGGATTGGATGCACGTTCTTGCTACAATCAACCTGCCATTCTCAGATCATGAGGCGTATAAGCAAGCCATCAAAACGATCGGCAAGTCTAACGAAGCACTCTCTTCACCAGTCTGCATGATGGCAGGAAGCCTCCGTGGAAAGCCTAAGCCTGTCACCTTCCACGTACCATCCAACAAAAGGAAACTCCAGGGGATACTGGAATACCTAACAAACCAGATAGCTGTTAATCCAGTTGCAAATTTCAAACCACTCCAGGATCTCTTAGAGAAATCCAAGTGGCAATCGACCAGGGTGCACGATTTAAACTTCATGTATAACTGGGCCCTAGTTCCTGACCAATGACACGAGGCATGCCAAACCCTAGGAGACGACGAGCAATCAGATGACAAGGATTCTAGTGACGAATACAAAGACGTCCAATCCTTCCATGATGAGAGCGAGGGTGAAGTAGATACCATAGAATACGACACTGAAGGACAAGAAATTGAGCAGATATGAGCAAACACCAAGCCGCAAAAAAGGCAGACCCTTAGAGTAGAGCGAGGAGTCATGTGCATGGAATGTGATCGCGCTTGGTTGGAACATGTAGGAGCCATAGACCTTGAGCAAGTAGGCCTAGCCCAGCCAGGAATGACATCAATACTTAGGACTGAATCACCATCTGAACAGCAGGGGAGACCACCTCTTCTAACAAAGATGGAGGGTTTGACTCTGAATCGGAAGATAGTTCGGATAGTGATCCAGAGATCCCTAGGCCGCCCACGACCAGACGTACCAAGGGGGACCTACCCATCCACTTGAGGCGCAGACGGTTAAGGCAAGAAAAGGCAAAGCAACCCAGGGATACACGAACAAAAGAACAACAAAAGCCGCAAGACCTCCCTAAACGCTTCACGAAATGCAAAAAATGGGATAGGGTAGTAGTTGTTTAGGTGCCAAACGTCAAGCGCAGATGAGCGAACCAATCGAGAGACAAGCCAAAATCAAGGAGGTAGAATTAGCCCAGGAAGAGGAAACACCCCGACCAGTGTTCATTGCCAACGACTTGACTGGTAAAGAAGAAACGAGTCTTGTCACTCTCTTGTGAAAGTATATAGACGTGTTTGCCTAGTCCTTAGAAGAGCTACAAGGGGTAGATCCGAGTGTTGTGACTCACAACATACCCATGGCGTTGGACGCAACGCCGGCCAAGTAGCGACCGTATCCTATGAATCCAAAACATACTCATGCTGTCAAAGAGGAAATTGACAAGCTAATGAGAGCTGGATTCATTTACGAAATTGAGCACACAGACTGGGTATCACCCATAGTCGTTGTGATGAAGAAGAATGGAAAAATCCGAGTATGCGTCAATTACAAGAAGGTGAACGCTGCTACGAAGAGAGACAACTATTCATTGCCGTACATCGAGCACATGCTCGAGATGGTGGCAGTAAGGAAGCCTACAGTTTTTTGGATGGCTTCTCAGGGTACAACTAGGTGCAAGTGCATCCTGCGAACAAGCACAAGACCGCCTTTGCCACTGAGAGGAACGTCTTTGCATACATAGTCATGCCCTTCGGGTTGACCAATGCCCCTGCCACCTTCGGGTCTTTGAACGGTGTCACTTATATCGTCTCTCCTTGAACCCCTTGAAGTGCCAGTTTTGGGTAAAGTACAAATGCATCTTAGGACACGTGGTGTCGAAGAACGGCATTGCCACTGACTTCTCGAAGGTCAGGATTATTGTTGACCTTCCACCCCAATTAATTACAAGGGAGTTCAATGCTTCTTAGGCCATACAGGATACTATCGGCGGTTTGTACTGAACTACATGCTGATTGCCAAACCATTGTACAAGCTACTGATTGTCTTCGAGTGGACTTAGGCATGCCAACGAGTGTACGAAGAATTGAAAAAGGCTCTAATAAGAGGTCCAATTCTACGAGCCCCAAATTGGACCATTACCTTCCACGTGCACATCGATGCTTCTAAGTTTGCCGTGGGGGCAGTGTTGTGCCAACCTGGTGAGTACAACTTAGATTATCCAATGAGCTTTGCTAGCAGACCGAAATTCCAGCATTATCTATTGGCCACACCCTTCATCTTTTTCGTGGACCATCAAGCCCTGCTCTATTTAGTAAACAAACCTTGTGCTACAGGGCGCATAGCTCGATGGCTCCTCCTACTTCTAGAGTTCGATTTCTCCGCGGTAGTACGAAAGGGAAAACAGCATTACATGGCTGATCACATATCACGCATCCCCATAGGAGAAGCTACTAGACAAGGCATCGTTGACGAGTTGCCCGAGGCCCACCTATTCCACCTGTCCAACGAGAGAGACTTATTTAGGGCTGATCTAACGCCATATTGGGCGAACAACATAGTCCAAGTTCTCGAGCATGGACTACCTAAGCAACCAATAGAAAAAGCCCGACTTAGATGCTTGATCCTGAAAATCCAGCCCTACTAGCTGATTATAGGCCAACTCTATAGGCTGGGGCAAGACGGATTGCTACGTAGATGCGTATGTGAGCATGTGGCCCACACTTTTCCGCGATGCCAAGCGATTCGTCAAGCATTGTGACGAGTGTCACGGACAAAAGTCCCGATTCGTAAAGATCAAATGGAGTTGATCCCAATTATTACTCACCAACCCTTCGAAAAATGGGGAATTGACTTCATAGGGTCCATCAGTCCTGCGGCGCAGTCTTCACAAGCCAAGTACATCATTGTGGCCACGGATTACCTCACAAAATGGACAGAGGCAAGAGCCACACGAAAAAACGACACTAGGACGACTGTCAAGTTCTTATGGGAGCAACTGATCTCGCGCTTTGGCTGTCCCATCGAACTGGTTAGTGACCAAGGCACACACTTCATCAACGAAGTGATAGCACATCTTCTATCCACCTTTCTCATTATCCATCGCAAATCCTCACCATACTACCCTTAGGCGAATATCTAGGCAGAATCAACTAACAAGATTCTTATCAATGTTCTGACTAAGGTAGTCTCAGCCTCACGCAGTGATTGGGACAACAAGCTGATGGCAGCCTTGTGGGCCTACCGCACAGCTTATAAAATGGCTATCAGCCAGACCCCCTTTAGGCTGACCTATAGAACTGAGGCAATTCTACCATTAGAATTCTTCGTTCCTAGCCTGAGAATAGCACTTCAAGAATGATGGGAAGGGAAGGAGGCATGGACGCAACACTTGGTCGAGCTTGAACACCTATCAGAGACTCATCTTCTAGCCACCCATGCACTTATCTGTGAGAAAGCCCGACGCAAGAGCTGGTTTGACAAGCATATCAAGCAGTGCGAGTTTGAACAGGGTGACTTAGTGCTCCTTTACTAAGTTAAGGGGCATAAGCAAAAAATGAAATTCAGGATTCTCGCACCCTTCAAGGTTCGTGCGATCAGCCGAATCAGTAATGCCGAGCTTGAGACACTAGACGGTGAGGGAATAGGCTTCTTCAATGGCAGTCGTGTCAAGAAGTACTATCCTCCCACGCATCCTTGGCATGAGCCACCATTGTTAGAACCGCTGGTCAAAGTACGAGTAGCTACAATCACCGAAATCAATGAAGAGGATGAGGAAGCCGTAGAACCCCCTTACCTCCGTATCACAGTCACTGCCAAGCAAACATGCGCTTTCAACGCCTTGATCAACGAGGGAGCAGACTTCAATGTCTTAACCCATAGTCACTGAATCCAACTTGGAAAACCACTACTTCAATCCACAACTACCAAATTAAACCCATATGGGGCCCACTCATACGCACTTCTCAGCAAGTGTAGGGTCACCGTTTCTATCGAGTATGAGATTATTCCAATGCTTTTTTACATATTGCCAAGTGCTACAGATGCAGGCACGAAGTCACTATTGGGACGAACCTTCAAAAAACAGACTCACTGCAATGTTGATTATAAGTCACAACGCATCCACCTAGTAATAGGCAATGTGCGCATTGTCACAGCTTTTAGCAAGGGTTGCGCAACACCATCACCGTCTACAAAGCCACCGGTAGAAACATCCGTAGACAGGACTAAGGAGGGGGATAGTGCGCGGCTACCACTCCCCGACTTCCTTAAACCGCAACCCATAGTAGCCAAAGCTAAGGCCCAACAGCCTCGCTTTCAATGGATGCCTAAACAGCCGCAACAATTGCCTAGGAGTCGATGCTCCTATCCTCATAAGACACAGAACTCTAAACCTAGGAGGCCACGATGCAATCACAAGAAGCGCCATGTGATCAAGCAAAGATGGGTCCCTAAATCCCTCTTGCATACGCAAGGCTACTACGAGGGAAATACCTGGCTGTGGATCCCTAGGGCCCCCACAGCCAGAGGCACTATTTATACGCCACCCTCAAGCTTGATTAGCCCACGTCCCATAAAACCTCAAAACCATAAGCTACAGTGCTCTTAGATGCCCAGCCATCCGACTCATCTACACTTCGGCCCAAGAGAGTCGCACAGACCTATCGGCCTAAGCAACAACCATCGACATAGGAGGCATCATCCGACCAAGTCAATTTGACTCCCCAAAGTAAACCTGAATGCAGCAGTCCATGTGTTGTGGCTGACCCTAATCCACCCATATTCCAAACAGCCCAATTGCAGGCTCAAGGAAACTCCTAACCACAACTCTGTATTGTCAAGGCCTCTAGTTCTAGCAAACCTCGACCATCCGTTGGCCTCACGCCTCCTATGAATGAAAATCCTTTCTAGTGCTAGCCACCGCTGACCTTGTTGAGGACACCGGGGATGATGTGTGGAATGCATTAAATGACTCGATGTCACCTTCATGTCGCTAGCCCTTAGCTATGACCGTTTGGACTTAGGCCTATTAGAAGAACCCTTTGCAACAGAAGTGCGCAATATGCCTTGCTCTTGGGAGACTTTTGAATTTGCATTTGCAAAAGCTTCTCGCTCTGCTGGCTGCTGCAGAGTTGCTCAATAGCGAGATCTCCAAAGAGCAAGCCATTAAACAACGTCTCATCACATCCTACGATCAGCGAACCACTTCTACTATCACTGATCAAGAAATCAGCGAGTTATCCAAGCTTGCTGATAGTGACTCCACGTTTTTTAAGCATTGGTACACTCTTAGGCTGCAATGGGAAGTTGAGGGGTGCCGCATAATGACCAACGCTAGCAGCGCCGCACAATCAAAATAGCAGAGTACGATCCTACCTGCATCGCGCCAACCTCGTATCGAGTATTAACTACTCTTCGTGGCCGACCCATGGAAGAGCACATCAAGGGGCATCCCTAACTTGACCGCCTCTTAACAGAGAAAGAGCTCCACATTGCAAGTCGGGTCAATTCTGGCGATCTCCTAACCGATGTTTTGACATACATCATGCACGTGGGTATCCGTCCATTCGAATTAGACCGTGAAGCTCAGCTAGAGTACAACCCCAACTTCTATGCTTGGCTCCTGCACAAATAGCCTGACGCTCTTTATGCTGAACGCCCTTGTCCTCTCAACCTCCAATCCTAGGACGGATTCTTCTCATTCCAAAGGGGGAGGGGGTAAGGTGGAATTTGAAAAGTGAACCAAGTATGAAATGTCAATAAAATTTGAAATGCAACGGTAAAATGTAATGGTAAAAGTCTGAAAAAAAAAGTTAAGGCTATACTCAAAATATTTTAGATCAATAAAATATGTTATGCTTTTCTTCTTTCAGCAAGTTAACTTGTAAAAAAGCACTAATGGTGGAAATGGTTGAACTTGCAGGCATCGATCATGGCAAGCCAGGGCAAGGTTGGCAAGCTCCCCTTCTCGGAGGAGGAGCAAGCGAAGTACGGCCTCACGGTGGAGACTAGAGCCTTTAACCAATTGAAGTTCCGTCACATCTTCAACCTTGAAGACGTGGCCATCGAAGAGCTAGCAGTGCACCAGATTATAGACCAGTGCCATCTGTAGAAATACCTAGATGCAGTGGGCTAGAGGGTGGACTACACCCAGTGCACCAACTTTTTGCGCACCTTTATCAGAAACAGAGGCACCATCACGGTGCTCGAGAATAAAGCCACCCGGCAAGTATAGATTGAGTTGACCCCGAAGTTGGTGGAAAGGGCGCTGGGGCTGCCAAATAAGGTGGAAAGAGAGCCGAAGAGGGACGTCTACGCCATGTTGGGAATGGACAAGGTGAAGGTCCATACCAACGATGGGATTATCTTGGCAGACATCCCAAACCCAAACATCCAGCTGCAAGAAAAAATGGTGCATGCTTTGTTCTCGAGCCAGAGGTACAATAGAATAATGAGTCAGATCAACGTGCCTCTGCTCGACAGCATTGCGGCAAAATCACTAGACAAGGTAAATCTGAATGGGTTTGTGAGGAGAACCATAGAGGCTTTGGCTAAGGCCCTAGCAACAGGAGGAAGAGCTGCTAGAGGAGAATCCCCATCATCCCTATCAACACGCAAGGCATCATCCTCCAAAGCCTCAACCATAGGTTTGGAGGTGTCCTTACTACCATAATCCAAGAAGCACTAGGGCAAGGACGGGAAGAAGAAGATAAGAAGGGAGGTGAAGAAGAAAGTGACGAGTCACCGTCACAATCCCCACCTCACATAGAAGAGCAGCGTAGGTCTTCAGATGAAACGGAGACTGACGAAGACGAAGAGGGAGAGTCCCAAGGTAGCCCATAGAGGTACCCAAAACAAAGAACAAAAGACCTGCATGGAAAGAGGGAAGAGAAGCGCAAGAAAAAATAAAAGGAAGATCTGGAGAGGGCTTGAAGGGAGTCGCTCAGGGATGAGGAGGAGAGAAAAAAGAAGATTAAAGAGGAGTTGAAAAGAAAGGAAGAGGAAGAAATAGTGTTGGCCACCCGTCGCTCCATTGAGGAGCAGCACAAAAGAGACGAGGAAGGCGCAAAGAGCCCGCACAGAACAGAAGCACCTGGTTCGAGTACCAGTGTGCCGGAAATCGCGCCCCTGCCCCCAGCAGAAGGAAAAGGCAAAGAACCAATGATGCCAACTCCCCCTCTCTTCGTACCTTCTACACCAGCCACTCTCATCATGACAACGCCCACTGCTACCGCCATCCAAGGCTCCACTCCAAAAGTCGATGAGAGCAACATGGTCACTTGGCTGCAGTTCCTGGTGGAAAGGGAGTTGGCAAGAGAAGAGGGCGTGGCCACCCCAGCATCAGGAGTGAAGAGGGTAGCCACGACTGATATGGAGCCAAGGCCAGAGTTTAAAAGACAAAAAATAAAAGCCATTGTCACCACCGCCACCATGTCCCATCCCCCACCTCCAGCAAGCCAATACGATGAATACGTTAAGGAGCTGCTCTCGCAGCTAGAAAAGGCAAAGGAAGAAAAGAGAACAACCATGGAGGAGCTAGCAACAGAGCGAGAATCATGAGCCGCTCTCCAGCTGGAGAAAACAAAGCAAATAATAGAATACCAAAGAGAGATTGCTATGCTAAAGGAAGAAGCCAGCAATAAAGATGCAGAAGAATCAAAAGCCCTGAAAGAACATGATGTTGCTTAGGAGGGAAGAAGAAAAATCTTAATGGATCGCCTCAATAGAGAGAGGGAGACCAATGCTCACCTACGGCACAAGAAGGACCAGCTCGCTGCAGTCAACTTGGAGGCACAAAACCAGCTTGAGAAGATTAGACCGGAGACTACAGAGCTGGACCAGCTAAGAGGAGAGCAGGTGTAAAGGATGCAGGTGAAGCTGGACCAACTCAATGCACAGATCGCCAATGAACACCAAGAGCAGTCCCGCCTACACCGCGAGCTCGAGGTCCAGCAGCATCAACTCATTGATATGACCCTCCATCAGGGGGAGAGCCTAGAGGATATGGAAAAGAGAGCAAAAGAATGGGCTGACTACAACGAAAGGAGAGTACGAGACCTAGCACGCCAACTGGCCAAAGCAGAAGGAGATAGAGTGTTGGCTGAGAATCAGGCAAAGGCTGCCCAGCTCTCTATGATAGCCCAGCAGCACACCTTCCTCAACACGCTACTTCACTCCACCAAAACGAAAGAAAACGAAGCCAATGATCAGCTGGAAGCTAATCGTTGCACACAGAGCCCTAACGGCAGGCTTGCACGTACCATTGCAGCTAGGATGCCCACTGCAGAGCCTGGAGGAGTAAATAAGATATCTTGCACAGGTAGGCCTGACGGTGCAGGAAATCGAAGAACTCGGCTTCACAGAAGAGAAGGCGCAAGAAGATGAGCAAGTAGAAGGGGGTGAACCAGAGTTTGATCTGGGACCTCAGGAGAAGGACTATGTCCCACCACCCCCTCCTCCACAACAAGATGAAGTGCAACCCACGGATACATCCGCTGAGAGGAAAGAAGCCCTGGCTAAGCACAAGAGAGAAATGGTAGAGAAGGCAAGGAAAAAGCTGAACGTTAGATTTGTTCCAAGATAACCTGCCCCTCTCCCACTGCACCCTAAGAATCTCCTCGCTGAATTCCATACAGAGTTGATTATCTGGGAACAGCAGGAATGTGCCCGCAATCCCTTCAACTTGAGCTTTGAGCTTCCTGCTACACTAAACAGAGTAATGCCCATTAAACTTGTAAACGGCGTAATTGCTATGGGTGCAAGGCTCAGGGACAAGTGGCTAGCGGAGCGAGAGGCCAACCCAACTGCTTGGGGAGCCGAGGACCACGAATTTTGGCAGGATAAAGTCCTCTAGGTGCCTAGATCGGTTGAAGGCGATATGCCAACCCACCTGGAGAAGATGCATTTTGATGTCACGCTTAGATGGTATTTTGTAACACCCTCCCTTCTGAGAGAAACGACCCCATTTTCATGCCATGTCCTCGAAGGGTAGACGTGGATTCTAATCCGTCCATCCACGACAGGTTCGACTTTCCCATCATCTATAATGCCAATAGCACCTTCTATAAGGATGCCCTTGTATTTACCCTCCCTAATTTGTACAGTTCTATAGATAGATTCCTTAGTGAGTTCACCTCCTATCCTGACCCCGCCTTCATAACAACTTGTAATTACCTCAAACTAATTAGGGTCCTAGTCCACCAAGAGTCAGCCCCTCAAGAACACCACCTCCCACCCCTTTTCTTCGACCCCAACGCCATAGACAACAGCACCATGACTCACCTCATGATGCGCGCTACTCTTTTTTCATCCTTCTGTGTTGCACTGCTTGAGGATATGAGCGATAGCAAATTCACACAGTGAAACCACCCCTTCCTTTCCACCATCACTCTCAAAACCCGCCTCAATATCAAGGGCTACTTGCTGATTCGTAGATTCCTTCACAAGGCCCCCCACCCTCCACAATCCCCTACCCGCCATTCGGATGACAAGGATTATACTCTCGTCATGCCCTTGTATCGCATGCATCTATGTATACGCCTCTTTATATTATTATTATTATTATTATTTAAAAGCCACAAGGCAACAAAAGAAAAGGGTGAACTGGAAAGAAGAGACAACAACAAAGCATAGCAAAGCCAAGGGATGCATCTACTATTAAGCAAAGATAAGAGAGAGAGACCTTCGCAAGATCCGCTTGCAACTCCCCCTCGCCTCGTCGTACACCACAATCACTACACCTAGGGTTCTCCCTAGCCCCTTCCCCACTTCACGCTTAGGGCACATCAAGGGCAAGACTTTTAGACTTGTCACCCTAAGACTTGCACCACACCTCCAACGACATATGAACTGGGTCCTCAAGTGTGGACATTACCAAGGGCTTGCCCAAGGTTAGACCCATCTCCCAGTTCCACTGCCACGGGCACCACGCACTACACGGAGAGGCAGACACACCCCTTAGGGAGTGCACAACTTTTCTTGCAAGTTATGTTCGAGTTTCAAGAACTGGCTACTCAGCTAAAGAAGATCACCCACAGCATCCTTGAATGACCAAAATATGTTCCATATGCCGGACATGATACCATTGCTACTCTTTCAGGAGCTTTTCTGCATTGGAGTGGATGGACCAACGTGCTTCATGCCACCAACCATTTGCCTGCTGATGGCTACCATGATTGAACCAAATCAAGCAAAATAAGTACTCAGTAATAGACCTGCCATTGGCATAGATCTTGGAACTTCATCTTCCAAAGATGCATGCCCAACGCCTCAAGATCTACGGATCACTTATTGATTCCATAAGCCTTAACAATTTCAATGCAAGGTTAAAGATCTTCAACGCAGCACTGAAGTGGACGGACCAACGTGCTTTATGCCACCAACCATCTGCCTGCTGATGGCTACCATGATTGAACCAAATCAAGCAAAATGAGTACTCAGTAATAGACCTGCCATTGGCATAGATCTTGGAACCTCATCTTCCAAAGATGCATGCCCAATGCCTCAAGATCTACGGATCACTTATTGATTCCATAAGCCTGAATAATTTCATTGCAAGGTTAAAGATCTTCAACGCAGCACTGAAGACCTTCAACTCAAAGACAAAGATATTCAAATCAAAGACACAGATTTTCAATGCGAAGACAAACCATATCATTGTCAAGGCAGAGTTTGGGGGAGGCTTCTCCAGGATGAATCCCTCCAATACCATCCTCCTAAGAGATTGCTTATTGCTTCAAGCGTTTCTAATACTCAAGGGATGACCGACTACATAATGGATGCAACAACTATGTGTAAGATGTCGAGCATCTTCATGAAGCCTAAAGCACGCCGGAATCTCTCCTGGTCATCGTCATTAAACTCCATCACCTCTCATTCACATAATCACCTTGGAAGCAGTGTCATCCATCTACCAGTTCCACCTAGCAGCAGACCTAACTAGCCACTACTTCCCACCACAGTGCCAAGAGACTGGCACTTGGCTAGGAGAGGGGTAATGTTACCGTGTTTCCCGTAGCACAGAGGAGCGGAAAATGGAAAAAATAAAATAGCAAAAAAGGCGTAGGATAAAAGCAAAAAAAAGCACCTTGCTCGGTAATCAGACCCTGAAAAATTTAAATGTTCGGGCACGATCCTCAAAAAGTCTCAATGTCGCCCCAAGACAACAAAATAGTAAAAGGTGCACCATTAAAATGTGGAAGCACTCCCGAATCCTTGTAAAAGAGTGCCATGCTCGCTCCTGTGCAAAGTGTACACATTATTTGGGAATATGATGTATTAGAATCGTGAAAAATGGAAAAAACGGCCTAGGCTACAATCGGCCATGTAAAAAAAGGAAAAGGGGATGACCGCCCGAAAAGGATTTAGGGCTTTGTATATAAAGTTGAAAAGTGAATAAGAAGCTCATTCTTTTGGTGTGTGGCAAAAGAGTCTTCTTCTTCCTCTCTTCTTCTCTCCTTCTTACTTGTGTGTGCTCTTGAGAGAGAGTGTGTGAGAGTGTGAGAGTGTGAGAGTGTGAGGGAGTGAGTGTGTGGGAGTGAGGGATCAAGTGGGTGAAGCTCTTCACCATCTCCCCTTCTCTTCTTCTCTTCTATTCTTTTCTCTTCTCTTGCGTGGACCGCTATGGAGGATGGAGCTTGGAGATGGAGGAGGATTGAGGATGCTTGAGCTAGCATCAAGAATCGTGGAGCTACCGGAGTACAAGAGAGAGGAGGGCACTCCATCAAGCATCAAGGTAAGCTCACTACACTCGTAGGATTGACGGTGCGTCGGCTAGGTGAGAGATAGCCATTAGAGCTCGCTTGGAACGATCGAAATAATAAGCGGTCCATGGGTCTTGGCGGTTGAGTGAAAGCTCCCACAAGAGGATGGCCCAGTTAATTCAGGTTGGCGAATGAGAGCTGCAAACAACTCTTTTGGAGAGTTATATGCTGCATGTCCTAATGTGCAGGTAATTATTGGAGACATAAAAGACAAATTTCACTTTTTTGTTCAAGACTCTTGTAGTTACCTTATCATTCTTGGGCAACCTTACATTTCTGAAGCCCACTTGGAAACAAAAGCTCTTAATGATGGTTCTTCCTATGCTCGAATCTGAAGTAAGGATAATGAACAAGTTGTCCAATTTTTTACTGTGTGTGTTAACCATTATCGAAACAGAGATCGATTGCATGATTATCATGTGCCTCCTAATGCCCGAGAATTCAAGGGTTTTCGGACTGCATTGCAATAAAAGGAGGCTATGGCAGTGCATCATGTAAAAATATTAAACCTCCTTATCCTACAGAAATTGTATCTCTAGCAAATCTGTATGTATGTACAACCAATAGTATGGGCTTTTATAAGTCTCTTCCAGACATGACTAAAGCTGAAAGAAAATATTTATTTCATGTAAAAAGGGAGCTGAAAACTTATGACATGATGGCTGAAAATGAAGATATGTTGGGTATGTTTTTTGGACTGATTACTACTAACACATTGACTGAAATATATGCAGCTGCTCATACAGAAAATCTGGCTAAAAATCAATCCATAGAAGTACGTACATTGGATTTTTATCAGACAATTCAAGAATTTGTTGAGCAGGAAGATATTGGTTTACTCAACAAGACTAAAGTGCAAGTGGAGACAAAATACAAGACAGTGGATAAGAAAGTCAAGCATGTGGCAGTCCCACTGCCTCTTAAAAGTAAAGGGCTAGCTAATAGGACAACAAATCAACCAAGTCTTCGTGATCCTTTCAACATTAGTCACAAGTTTACATCTGAAAGCATTAAAAAGCTCAAAATAGGTGTTTTTTTTTCTTTCACTAAATACTATTTTATGCAAATGCTAATGAAACATGGAAAAGCTTTTGCATTTCAACCAAGTGAAATAGACTGTGTGGATCCAAATATCGTGGCTTCTATGGTCATTTTTATGGTCCCAAATATGCCTTAGAACCTCAAGCCCATTCCCATTCCAAGGGCACATTTGCCCAAATTATTGGAATTTCTAAATGAGAAGATCACAATGAAGAATTTAGAACCTTCTTTAGCACCTTCCTCAAATCGATGGTTTATCGTACCCAAGAAAAATGGATATTTACGATTCATCCAAGATCTATAGCTTGTTAATCGTGTCACAAATCCCAAATATTGGTTCGGGTCCAATTGTTGACGAGTTTGCTAAAGCTTTTTCAGCTAGAGAAATTTATTCTATGGGCGACCTATATTCAATATATGACCAATTTCAGCTTTCATTAGAAAGTCGAGACATTACCACAATGAAGACACCTCTTGGATTGGTCTGCATGTGCATTCTACCACAAGGTGCAACAAACTTCGTAGCCCATATGATGAATGCCATGCACAAAGTCTTAAGGGACTTTATTCCATAACTTACTCTTCCACATTTTGTTGATGTACTTATCAAGGGATGTGAATTCAATGAAAAGAATGAGGAGCTTGATGAAGATGGATACAAGACATTTGTAGTTAACCATATTCATGATTGTGACAGGATTTTGACAAGGCTAGAAGAGGTACATCTTACTCTTTCTAGAGCTAAGTCGATTTTTGGAGTAGAAGAAGTCATAGTGGTCTGACATCTATGTGGCCCCTACAGACGTAAACCTTCACCAATCAAGATAGATGCCATCATCAGAGAAGAATGCAAGAAAAATTCACAAATATCTCAGAGGTGAGAAGATTTCTTAGCGCATGTGTATTCTATCTCATATGGATACCACATTTTGCTCGTCACCGAAAATCTTTATCAATTATTAAGAAAAGGCCAAAGATTCTCTTGGGAAAAAGAGCATACTCTTACTGTACGTAAACTAAAGAAGTTGTTAATTTTAGTCCCCCACTCTTAAAAGGGTTGATTATTCAAATGGCCAACCCATCATCCTTACTGTGGATACAAGTCCCATTAGGATAGGATGGGTTGTTGGCCAAGAAGACCTTGAAAGTAATAGATATGCAATTCATTTTGGAGCAAAGGTTCTCAATGAATGTTAAAGAAGTATGCAAAAGTAAAAAGGGAATTGTGGGGAGTTGTAACAACATTAAAGTGTGATCGTGAATACTTTATAGGCGCTTCTGTAGTGGTAGAAACTAATTGTTTTCCACTCTTGGGCATGATTGCCAACTGCTCTACACCCGACATTGTTATGCTAAGATGGATTGCATATATTAAATCTCTCAACCCCGAATTAAAGCATATTGCAGAAAATGTGAATCTAGTTGTTGATATGCTATCACGTGCAAGATATGACAATGAAGAAGAGTTGATGGAAGAAGATGAAGCTGAAGAACCTATACTTGCTGAATTTCATTCCATGGCTACTGAAAGTATCTTTTTAGTTGCTGCATATACAAACCCAAAGCTAAATCTTGCAGGTGAAGCTGATTTTTTTAATGGTATAGCATTAAGTATATTAATAACAGGAAAAGATACTATTGTAAATCAACATACAGCAACAAAGATCAAAGATTTTTCTATGGAAGAAGGGTGGTCAACTAGTAGCCAACATGCTCATTGCATTGCTCAACTTCTAGTTCATTTCCTTGAAGAAGATTGGCTAAAAATTACCAATATTTGAGCACAATGAAGAAGGACGAGTCTTGGACTGATGAAGAGTTCAAGCAAGAGGAAAGCTTATGGCTTTTTTATTAAAGAAGGGCATCTATGGAAGCACGCAAAGAAGAAAAAAGGAGCACATGTCTGAGTTTTAGGTAACAAAAGATTACAACAATAGGTAATGAAGGAAGTACATGAAAGCTTGTGGGTTGGCCATAGAGGCATATGGGGAACCTTTAGTAAATTCAAGGAAAACTATTGGTGGCAAAGCATGTATCAAAACATAGCACATTTTGTTGAAACCGGTTATGCGTGTCAAATGTATTCTATAGTCAAGCATCGAGATGGGTTACAACCAACTTATCCTTTGTCTGTACATTATAGATGCGTTATTAATCTTGTAACCATGCTTATAGGGATATGGAATATGCAGTATTTAGTGCTTCAAGTGAAGATCTAACCAATCAAATTGAAGGTAAAGCTTTAACAACCAAGACCACTCAAGCTATTTGTCACTTTTTACTTGAAGAAGTATTTTGTAGATATGGCTGTGTTGGCAAGGTAACTATAGATAGAGGAGAATTGGATTTGATGAGGCATGCAACTTATTTGCTCAATTGGCTACCTTTTGCATTCTGGGCTAACCAGACTACTCACAGTACAGTGATTGGTTATATGCCAGCTAAACATATGCATGAACAACAACCAATTATGCCAATTGAAGAATCTATTCTCACATGGAGTCTTCTACCTTGGGAGGAAGGCATCAGTAGAGAAGAGTTGCTAACTCTGCACATATGGTAGCTAGAAAGAAGGCCTGAAGATGTTCAAGCAGCTATTAAGAAGCTAAAGACAACAAGACTAAAGAACAAAAGAAGATTTGATAAGCGATGTTGACTTCGGCCAACAGAAATTCAAGAAAATGACTGGGTGCTTGTCTATGATAGCAACCTAGATAATCAATACATTGCTTCTAGGAAGATGGTAAAGTTTTAGTTTGGCCCGTATGTGGTAAATGTCGTTCATGACAATGCCACAAATTCATTGGCTAAATTAGATGGGACCATCATAAAGATACTCGTAGCTGGAAAAAGAATAAAGCTCTTTAAATGAAGAGAAATTCAACATATGAGTTAGAAGACTTGGATATAATTCAAGCGCATGAAGACATAGAGGAAGAAGAAGAGGCAGAAGATGAAGACATTGACATGGCAGAAGATACTTCTTTGACACTCTAGATCTGTAAGACTTTGGCACATACTAGAGGATGTACAAGTTAGGAGGGGGTGGATGTCGTGCCACTATGCACACCTACGTAAAAAATCTAGAGTGTGGCTTTCTTATTGTTTTAGAGAGCCAATGCCATTTTAGACATTAGTGTTAGTGTCCATCGTTCAAAAACATTAGATTTTAGTCAATTTTTGATATTTTAGATATTATCTCTTGTAAAAACCCATAAAACTGTAGATAACTTCTAGATTATGATAACATGTAAAAGAAAGCATATAGCTTTCAGCTAAATTGAGAGGATTTTATGTAAAAAGAGAGATTGGTAAAATTGCACTAAGTGCGATTACTGCTTTTAAGCAGTGAACAACACTCCAAAGTGGGAGATGAAGAAGGAGTGATTTGGCTGAATTCTAGCCAGGTGTCCTGGTATTTTACCTTCCTTTCAGAGCCAATGGAGGCATCAGATTGGCGATTTGAGCAGCATAGAATGTAATATTCCCGCTAGAAATATTACCAAACTTGACTCCTGGCATGCCACATAAACCCTGTGCAAGGTTATCTTCCGCATTGCAATTGCCGGTAGTTTGATCCGTAACCCGCACGCGTAAAAAGGGGACCTCCACATTAGCAAATCGAGTCCGGGGATTCAAATCTGCATAACCACGGGGAAACACCCTCCTGGGAGGGGCAAAATGGATAATTTTAATGCAATTTTTTTAAATTATTATCCATTTTCCCCAGCTGATGCATGGCTGGAGAAGAGGGAGTGTGGGGAGAGATAGGCTAGGTGGGAGATGTGGGCTGCATGAGGGGGGGGGAAGCCATGCATTTTCCCACGTTGGGGAGCTTCTCTCCCCACCCCTTGGGCTATAAAAACCCCCCTTAGCCTTGGAGAAGGGGAGGAAAGGCTGCACAGACTGCCGTGGAAGGAGGGAGTCATCGTGCTGAGGGAGAGGAGAAAGAGATAGAAGGCGTAGGGCTGCTATCTGTGTACCTCTTGCCAGTAAGAGCATGGTCCAGGGAATTTATTCTCGTGTTGAATCCACTCCATGTGCATCACAATGCAATGCAGTGATCCTATCCAGCCAGGGGTGTGGTGGTGTGACGACTCGCAATGGAGGCAGTACGACATCCGGACCTCGCACATCATCCTTGATGCCTTGGTCTCAGGCGACACCTCGCTGGACATTAGCGTGTTCAACTCTCCAGCTTACCCTTACGGTGCCCGCTACCGTGCGGACCTGTGCACGATGAACCAAGTCAATGTCTCCTCTTTGTACCACCAAGAAATCAAGATCATGCAGCCGGGGGGGCACCCAGCACACAGTCGGCGACAGCTCAAACTTGAGGCTTTCTGATCACAATGATGAGAGCTCTGGATCGGGGAAATGTGGGATAGTTGTCACAGCCAGGGGGGCACCCAACACACAGTCGACGATAGCTCAAACTTGAGGCTTTCTAATCAGAATGATGAGAGCTCTAGATCTTGGAAATGTGGGATAGTTGTCCATTATCGTGACTCCAACAATGAGCTGAGACAATACCGACCATTCATGGTGCGCTTCACTCTTGGACTCTGCGGTGAGCGTACGACGGCGGGGGAGTAGCCGGCTGAGGCTGTAGCAGCTCACTTCGATCATCGCTGCATGACCATCGACCTCCGGCACATGCTGCAGTATGACCATATCTTGGGTACGAAGAGGAACATTGTCATAGAGATTCTTGGGGACCTGCAAAGCTTCTTGCCAACAGTCAACAAGCATACTCTCCAAAGCTCTCAAATGCATGAGGTACTTTGGTGCGGATCCAATGGATATGTTATATGCACAAAAGAATGCATCAAATGGATTTGTCCCCAAACATCAACCAAAAGGATATAAAGATAGATGTATGGATGCAGGTAATGATGCTCTCAAAAAAGGATCAAATGGATGTAAGGATAGACATATTGAGAAACGTGATTACGCACTGAGAAGTAGACCAAAGGAGAAAGGTGGTTATGCACTCAGAAGTAGATCAAATGGACCTATGGATGAACAAATTTTGAAATGTGGTGGTCCACTAAAAAATGGATCAAATGGACGTGTAAAGGGAAAGGGATGTAATTCAACCATTGGGAGGCACAACATCAAGCACAAGGCCATTGATAAGCGTCGCAAGGCGTGCCTGCGGGAGGTTCTTCCCCTAACATTCACATGACATCACCGCGGAGCCACAAACCCAGGTTCCACAAATTTATTTTTCTACATAAAGAAATGTTTAAATACTTATGCATGTTTCCAATTCACCTAGCATAGGATAATGCATTTCTCGCTTATCGTTAGTTCAAGTAATAGTGATAGAATCGCATTTGATAAATTATCTCTATAAACGATAGATAAGGAATGATGCATGTCATGCAATTGGATCATTTGCATTTCCAGAGTTGTCTGTCTTAAGAGATTAGCTGCATGTTGCTATTTTGGTGCATTTCCAAAGTAATGAGTCTAAACACCTATTACTTAGGGCAAAGGAATGAGATTGATGAATGCATTTTTGATTAGGCATGGTATGAATAAGCGTATGTCGCATTTTCAGCAACATCTTCCTTGTGAGGATTCATGAGGAAAAGTTGACACACATAGGATGTTATCCGAAAAAAAATAGCAGAGCACGAAAATGATCTTATGGACTTGTAAGTGGCATGGCTTGTAAAATGAAATAAGCTAACACTAGCTTTAGTTTTGCATGAACTTCATTAACTATGTTGTAGCTAGGAGAAGGTTGCGTGTTGCATAGTCGTCATGCGAAAAATTCATTAATCAAGAGTTGCATTTAGGACAAACCCAACTTGCCTAAAAAATTCATTCATCAAGGGTGTGCCCATGCTGGGCTGGCCCTACTTCGCAAACCAGATACTGAACAACAGGTGCTACGTGGACGCCTTGGGGGTGGGCTTGGACTTCGAGGCAGTCATAGACGGGCTGATCCGTAGAGAGCAGGTGTAGGCCAAGGTGAGGGCGCTCATGGCCCAGTCTGGCCACCTCAAGGCCTCGGCTGCCACATGGAAAAAGGCAGCGCAACAGGCTATAAACTTGAATATGCCTGGCACCTCCTCTCGTAATTGGGCCGACTTAGTCCAGGCCCTATCAGAACCCCCTCTAGTGCCCAACAGACCCTGAGCTTCTCCCCTCCGTAGGCTGTTGGGCAGGAGAAAGCTAAAGATGAATGGATTCTTTTCTTTTTCTAGTCCCTCCCAAACCACTAGCTCTGCGTGGAATCCAGCTGGGATATCATCAGGGCAAGGTGGGAGGGGTGTGGATGGTTGCACTGCTGGCTTGGCCATTAAATCCTTCCTGGCTTCTTCAACTAGCTTCCTCTGTCTCTCTTTAAGTGCGGCTTGTCTCTCCACGGATGGGGTCCTCCTGTTGTTGCTCTTGAGATTGCGGAGAGGGGGGTTGTGGAATCACATCCTCTTTGAATTTTCCCATGTCGAATTCGAGTTCTGCTTCCTCCCCCTGCCGGTCTCCCTATGGTTCTCTCTCTTTAGATCCTATGGCATCCACTTCTTGGGAGGTTAGGCTGACCAGCAACACAACAGGTATTTCCTTTGCTCTTCCAAGCTCAGTCTAACCTCTGCAAGTTGGGGTGGCATTTGCAGTCCTGGATGCAGGGCTCTGTGTGCAATGTTAAGCTTCTTTTGTGCCACCTCCAATGATTCTCCCTCCTCTGGGCGGGTGGTGTCCATGATTGTGTTGAGAAAGGCTTTCTGTTGGGCACTGAAGGCCACCTGGGCGGCTTCTGCCTTGCTCTCTGCGATGATTTTCTCTTTTTCTACTAGAGCAAGGCACCGTGCGAGTGTCTTCACCCTTCTTTCATTCTGCGTAGCCCACTCCTCTGCCCTCTTGTTCATCTCTTCTAGGCTCTCTCCTTGCCTTAGGACCAGGATCGTGAGCCTTTCTTCTTGGTCTTCCCGTTCTCTGACCAGTTTTTCCTGTTCTTCTTTTTTGGAGTTCAGCTGATCGGTCAAGGACTCAATCTCGTCCTGCTGCTACTCCATGTTCTATTTTCTTTCCTCGTCCCTGGCATTGAGCTCAGCCATAAGTGCTTCAACTCTGGCGGTTTTTGCAATGAGCTCCTCATATTGCATGATCAGGAGCTTGTGTTCTCTCTGCATTTTCACAAGTTCCTATGTTTCATTATCTAATAGCTGCCTCCAGTGCTCTTCCATGTCGTCCCTAGCCTTCACTTCTTGCTTGAGATCTGAGATCTTCCTTTGCTGCATGGCTATCATTCTATTTTTGTCGAGTTGGAAGGTAGCTACCGACTCCTTTTCAGCCGCCAACTCAGCCACAGCTATCTTTCATTCCTCCTTAGCTTTCTCCAATTGGGAGAGTAGCTCGGTGACGTACTCATCGTAGTTAGCTGATGGCGTCATCGTTGTGTGGGTTGGTGGTGTCGAGGCTTCCACCTTCTATCGTTTAGGGTCTTGCCTTGATTCTGCATCAGTTGGCTGGCCTCTTTTGCCTTGTGGCTATAGTTTCGGTGCTTTGTTCCTGGCCCATTTCCTTGTTGATGAAGTACTGCATCCATGCCACGAAATTTGAAACATCGGCACTGGTCCGGATGCTCGGGGTGATGGTGGTTGCTTTGGTGGGAGGCACCATGAGGGGAGGAATCGGGTGAATTGGGGCTTTGCCCTTGCCCTCAATGACAGCGGGCGGCATGATTTTCGGTGCCTGTGTACTAGAACCCGGCTCTCCTTCTCTTTGCGGGCTCAGATTCCCCAATTCATCTGCCCTGCTTTGTTGTTCGATAGACCGACATGTAGCCTCAGCCAGGTCTTCTTCCTCCTTTCTTCTTAGCTCCTCGTCTTCCTCCGTGGCTTTTCTTTGTCTTTCCGCTTCTGTTTTTCGGTGTTCTTCCTTCTTTTTGTCTTTTTCTTCCTTTTCCTTCTTTTTTCTCTCCTCAGCCTCCTGTTTTGACACCTTCTTTTTCTTTTATAGCTCCTCATTTTCCTTTTCTTCTTCCTGTTTCTTCTTCTTCTCCCTCTCCTTGGCCTCCTTAAGGGATCCTTTTTTGTCCCTTTCCAAGTCCTCTTTCTCCTTCTTGCGGCATTCGTCATCCTCATCCTTTTTCTTCCTTGGGGCTGTTTTCTTCTTGGGTTTCTTGGTCGTTCTTTTGCTTTTCTGTTCTTCCCCTTCTTTCTTGGTCTCAGTCCTGTCACTGGACCTCTCCTGGTACTAATGAGGGGGTGACCTGTCAAGTGTTTCCCCTTCCCCCTCTTCTGCATCTTGCATCTCTTTCATGGCCTCCTGGATGAGCGGTATTAAGATGCTTCCATAGGCGATGAATGAGGCCTTGGAGGAGGCCTTCTTTCTTTCTGTGGCCTTAGATGTTGGAGACTCTCCTCTTGCGGGCATGCTTCCTAAAGCTAGTGCTTTTGCCACCTGGTCGATGGTTTTGCGCACATAGTCATTCCAATCGACTTCATGCAGAGTATGAGCCGCCATGTTCTCCAGTACCGACACACTGATTCGATGCATCAATGCATTGTAGCGCTAGCTGGAAAAGGGCGCGTGTATCAATTTTGCCAATAATCTGGTTTCTACATCGGGGATATCTTGGATGATGATGCCGTCGTTTGTCAGCACGTCCTCCTTTCTCATCCCCAGCATGGCATACACATCTATCTTCTGCTTCTTTTCCATTTTCGGTCCTAGTCCTAGCGCCTTTTCCACCAAGGTGAGGATTAAGCGAACCAACACTTGCTTGGCATTTTGTCCCCTTTCTATTGTGACAGTGTCGCATTCGTTGTCGGGGTCATAAGACCTGAGTAATTCCACGCAGCTTGTGTGGTCGGGTTCTTGTGCGAATCTTTCTAGGTACTTGGTGAAGTTGTAGTTTTCAACGACTCTCCTGGCCACCTCTTCCTTGGCCACTAATCCTTCTATGTTATGAATAGTTTGGAATTTTAGTTGGTTCTAGGTGCGACTCTCCAGGGTGATGATGTACTGCGCTCTCAAATGCATTGCTCATTTTTAGTTTGCCTTTCAAATGCATTGCTTCCAATATTTTGGAATTCTCCATCATGTCAATAATGGTCCAGAAGCTTGAAGGCAATGTTCAGGAAAAGGCGGTTCGCTTCATACTAAGGTCAATTCATTTTAGGAGAAAACTTGTTCGATTACACGTGGGCAAGAAGTGCTTACTTGTAAAAAAATATAGGTGAAAAGGACTTCAACCATTTCACATTGATCATGTAAGGAGAATATCCTTCTCAACATTAATATAGAAGGAATTTTCCCTTTTAGAATGATATGGAAAAGGATTTTAAATAATAAATACAGTATATATAATACTTTAAAATTTATAAGATGTAAAATTTAAATATGAAATAAGGCTTAAGGCTTAAGTCTTCGACCATTTTAGCATTTGGTAGCCTTTGAGTTTGAGTCTTGAGAGCTTGAACCTAAGTCTTAAACTTTAAAGGTTGGAATCTAGCCTTGAAGTTTGAGCATTTTAGATTTAATTATAGCTTTAATTATAATTAAATCTTACTGCACTCGACTGGCAGCAACCAATTAACCAAATGGAAGAGAGAGAGAGAGAGAGAGAGCTCTTATAATCGTGAACTGCTCAACAGTGAACACTCAGTTGTCACACTTGCAACAAAGATTTTACTGCACAGGGTGATGGATATGGTCATTGTTGACACAAAGGTCCTGTTGCTGCGGTATCTGTCGCTCTAGACTGCACACCTTTCAGACCAACACCCCAGCCTCCTCGAGGTGTATCAGAATACGAACTAGGATCCATGAAGTTTCGCTCCTCGGTATCAGATGAGAATCTCGTTTTCATTCCCTTCCCCCCTCATTCAATCCTTCTTTCACCGGATAAAAGCAGGTTCCCTCAAAAAGCTTTGTCTGGAAATAGCCCTCTACGCCTGCACTCAGAAAAGCGACCCCTTTTTCTTTTTCCAGAAAAGCGGCCCCAGTCATGGCCTCCTTGAGTTTGAAATTCCAAGCATGAAATCTCTTCATCTTCCTCACCACTGATATCCATGTCACTATCACTATTCTCAAGATTCAAGAAATCAAGAGAGTCTGAATTCGTCTCCTTCTGTGAAGCCTCATAATCACTTTCTAGATTCTACTGAATAGATACCTTTCTTCTTGCAAGGTTGAGCTTTTGTACGTTATTACAACTCACGGATTTAGAAGCCCCCTTGCACTTACCAATTATGGTTGAACTTGAGCTAGCTGTAATCGATTTCCCAATCATCTTTTCTCAAAAGCCATCCATCTTTAGGTGCCAATCTCAGCTGTCATGACTCCAGTTTGGACTTGAACACGAGCAACACAAAAGTCGGCAACAACCAAGACTCTATAGATTGAGTAAAATGCTTCAAGCACAGGTGTCAAACCAGTGATAGAGGTAGACCCATTTGTGGGTAAAAGTAGTCTACCATTTTGACTCCCCAACCTTTAGCTCCATGTGTGTCACTTCCTAACACCATGATTTTGAAATAAAAAACCTGTCTCGTCCACCTTCAAGTGGGTTTCATCACAAGGACCTTAATCTCTTGCCATTCTTCACAAACATATCCACCACTATGCTTCCAAACTTCTCCCCACTATACTTATACGCAGAAAATAAATGTAAACACAACAACTAAGTATGTACAAAGTATCAAATCACACACACAACTTTTGGGTGGTTTTCACACCTCGAATGCGCAGCAATACGACATCCACCCCCTCTAATCCTGCGCATCCTCCGGATGGGCCAACTACCCATGATCGTTATCATCAAGATCCACAAATAGATCAATCTCTTCATTATGCATTTCCGGTATATCAACAAGATTATTTGTCATATCATCTGTCTCTTCCATTGGAGTTTCTTCTCGTTGCTCTCTTGCAAATTCTTCCAATGCATAATCTTCATCATCTCTTTTCTTGAAAATCTTGATTCTTTTTCCAGCAATAGGCACTCTAAGCACTGTCCCATCCAATTCTGTCAGCTTATATGTTGCATTATCAAAGACATGTCTGACTATGTACGGCCCAAACCATCTTTTCACCATCTTCCGAAGTGCAGTATGTTGATTTTCAAGGCTGCTATCAAAGTCCAATACCCAATCTCCCTCTTCTATTGCTCTAGGCCGCAAGCGATGCCTGCTGTCAAACCTGTCCTTATTTCTTAGTCTAGCAACCTTCAACCTGTCAATAGCTAGCTGAATATCCTCTAGTCTCCTCTCCAACTTTCGAATCCGAAGAGCTAAGAGCTCTTCTCTCGTCAAATCCTCCTGCCAAGGTAAAACTGACCAAGTCAAAACACAAGTCTCAGTCGGCATGACAAGTTTCTGACCATACATCAACTCTGCAGGCATATATCCTGTGGTAACACTATGAGTCGTACGATCAGCCCACAAAGAAAATGGTAGAAGTCTCGGCCATTCTCCAATCCGTCCTCTGCATGCTTCGGCTAATGCTTTCACTATCGGCGAATGCCCTCTTTCACTCTTTCCATTTCCCTCTGGATTATATGCTGTAGTTAGAGCCAACTTGATTCCTAGCTGAGAGAAAAACTCCCTAGCTTCATCTGCATCCAATTCACCACGATCCGCAGTGATCTTACCCACACAACCATACCTGCAGAAAATTTCCTCCAATAAGAACTTACACACTGCACTAGTGGTCTTCGTTCTCAAAGATCTGCCCTTAACATGATTGGTAAGATCCTCTCTAGCCAAAACAATATACCTCATCTGCCATAGACCCATAGGCATGGTAACCAAATCAACTACCCACTTATAATGAATGCATAGCGGATAGGTCGGATGAAGCTCATCTCGATGACGCACTACTGAATACATCTGACAGTCTCTGCAAGTCTCAACAAAGTGAGAAACATCTCTGTACATGCCTTTCCACCAATATTTCTCCTTGATTTTCTCATAAGTAGCCCACACTCCTCTATGACCAGCCCAAGGACTCTCATGAAACTCCCTCATCACTTGTAACTGTGTCTCTCTATCGCAAACAACTCGCAAAGGTAATCCGCCTCTTTTCTTCGGATGCTTCCAAAGAAATCCATCCTTGAGAAAATAACCATAGGCTTTCCTTCAGATCTTCTTGAACTCTTCGTCTATCCATTCATCTCTTTTGCTTAGTGTACTAAGGTACCTGCCAATCTGCAACCAATCTCCAACATAGAGTTCTTCTATGAAATCCACAATATCATAGACATGACAAACATGATCAACCATAGTGGCTGAAATTTCTGCATCATCTTCTTCTGCAAGTAAAGTCTCCTCATCGTCATATCTGGCTCTAAACAACATATCTACCACTGGATTATCCTTCCCTGCTATGTGTTTAAATTCCGGATTTAATGACTTGATGTATGCAATCCATCTCAGCATAGCTATATCCGGAGTAGAGCAACTCGTGATCATACCAATCAATGGCAAACAATCTGTCTCTACCACAACTGAAGCTCCAATAAAGTACTCCTTGTCACATTTGAGAGCCGTGACAATCCCCAGTAGCTCCCTTTTGATTTGCGGATATCTCCTCTGTCTTTCGTTTAGGACTTTCGCCCCAAACCGAATGGCATACCTATTTCCATCTGCATCATCTTGATCCGCAGCCCAACCTATGCCAATTGGACTAGTGTCAACTGTCAATACAATAGGCCTTCCACAATTATAATCCGCTTTCTTGAGAGTAGGAGCATTCTGCAATAACTTCTTCAATTTCCGCATAGCTCTAGTGTGGCTCTCATCCCAATAGAATTTCTGCCCCTTTTGAAGCAACTGATACAAACAATCTGCTATGTGTGCAAAATGAGGTATCCAAATCATATAAAACACACAAGCTCCAATGAATCTCCGTACCTCTGAAGTGGTAGAACAATACTCCGCAATCTTGCCTATAGCATTCACCTTATCAGGTGAGGGTTTCCTGCCATAATATCCACACATATGTCCAACAATGACAACCTCATTCACTCCAAAAACAGATTTTTGCCCTGAAAATGTCAAGTTCACTTCTTCTAACCTGGCCAAAATCTTCTCACATGCTGAAATATGATCAGCCACAAAGGATCTGCATCCCTGCTCATTTAGACTCTCATTTTTCTCTTCTTCTGCACACCCCTTAATGGGCACATCATCCAAGAAAGGCATGGTAAGCTGAGGTATATAATCACGAAGGACCTTATGCATGGCATTCATCATATGCGCAACAGAATTAGTGGCACCTTGAGGCAAGGTACACATCCTGACAAGCCCAATAGGAGTTCTCATGGTGGTTATGTCTCTACTTTCCAAAGCCAGGTGAAACTGATCATATCCTGAATACAAATCACCTAAAGGATAGATGGCACGTCCAGCAAATGCTTCTGCAAACTCATCACAACTGGACCTATACCAACATTCCTGATAGTAACTCTATTCACTGGCTGCATATCCTGAATAAATTAGAGAGTACCATTCTTCTTTGGAACTGTAAACCACCTGTTTGAGTATGGTGCAGATGAAGGCTCAAGAATTCCCATCCTGATTTTCTCATTCAATAAGTCAATCAACTTTGGCAGGTGTGCCTTAGGCACTGGAATAGGTCGGAGATTCCATGGAATATGAGGAATGGTAAAAATGACCATAGGAGCAACAATATAAGGATTCACACACCCAATCTCATGCGGGAAAAAAGTAAATCCCCTTCCATGTCGCTCAAGTATCTCCTGAAAGCATTGCTTCTCTATGGGTAACAAGAAATCACCATTTTCAATTTTCAATTCAGCAAGAGTCTCTGCTGAAAATTTATGACCAATATGCTCCGGATTCCTCAAAATTGGCTATTTGGCAGCCCTCTCTATTTGCTGATCACTATCAGGTGGAAGCGGTACAGCTATCGGCTTCACCTTCTTATCCACAGTTTTGTATTTCATGTCAACCCTGGCTTTATTATGCTCTTCTGCATTACACAAATCTTGCTGTAAATCAGCAATTCTGCACTCCAATGGCTGAATATTCTCAGCCCTCTGCTCTATGGACTGCATAGAAATAGCCTAAACTCTGGATGCTGAAATATTTCGGCAGTAAACTCTGTTGGCTGAAAGTTTTCAGCCCTCTATGTCTCTGAAAGCTGATCATAACCAGCTAGAAACTCTGTTTGTTGAATTTCTTCAGCACTCAACACTCTTTGCTGAGTTACCTCAGCCTCTGACTTAATTTGTGACACAAAATCTGCAATTTCATGAAACATATCCAGGGACTGCACTAATACATTACTGTGACAATTTTGCATATCAGTTTTCAGCATATCTTCCATCTCTGTCATCGTATCTGCACAAATCACACTGTTATACATCCCATCTATGTGCTCATCATCCTTCAAAATTCCTGCATTTTTTAAATTTTTCTCATTCCTGCATATATACTGCCTGGCAGCTCTAGGCAACCTAGAAGTATTCTGATAGCTCATCGAACTGTTTGCTGAAATCCCAACAAATCCGGAGGAGAAAACATTGCTGCCAGGAGGCGAGAACTCCAATCTTCTCTGCTTTGTACCACCGTCGTCTCGCGAAACGGCGGTACCTAATGAAAACCCGAATCCCTCACAGTGGGCAAAGGTGCATCTTTGAGAGTATCCATGTTTCTAACATGGTTCATACATACAGTCATAAACTGAACTGCTCTCATGCCATCTTTACTGCGAATCCATGCATAAGCAGATCCATTATCCATGACCTTTGTTTCCATGCGCATCTCTGTGATGAATGGCTGTCCAAGAATTATAGGATAAGAGCAAGAATCATGCACAAAGAAATGAAAATCCTCCCCTACATCACCAATAGAAACCCTGACACTAGGACAGGCAGCATACAAATCACCTGTAGTGTTATTGGCGGCTCTCATACGCTACCCATGCTCTACATCCATAGGCCATTTGTTACTCTCATAAACTCCATAAACTATGAAATTAATCTCTGAACCATGATCCACCAATGCAACATAAGGCACCTGTTTCTCTCCAATCTTTACCATCGTCTCTGTAGGATAAGAGCATGAATCCTGCACAAAGAAATGAAAATCCTCCTCTACATCACCAATAGAAACCCTGACACTAGGACAAGCAGCATACAAATCACCTGCAGTGTTATTGGCGGCTCTCATACACCACCCATGCTCTACATCCATAGGCCATCTGTTACTCTCATAAACTCCACGAACTATGAGATTAATCTCTGAACCATGATCCACCAATGCAACATAAGGCACCTGTTTCTCTCCAATATTTACCATCGTCTCTGTAGTTTCCCTAGCCCAATGGCTCCGCGAAAAGTGACTACGCGCTATCAAGACAGGCTCATCAATTTCAGCATAATGCATAGGCTGAACCCTCTTCTCTACCTGCGGAAAAACAGAAGGATTCTCAACCATAACCTCATCCTCATCCTCATCCAACTCCCCAATCAAAACTCCCTATGTATCAGTGGTAGACAATGCATGTCTTTTCCTCTTCAGGACCTCCTGAAACTGATCCTGAAACTCTCTTTTCGAGATGCCCAAAATCTCAGAAATAGTGAAAGTCACCTCACTCCCAAGTATCTTGTCATTAAAGATTTTCTTCATATCTGTAAATGTCTCAATATCGGACATCAATCTAAACCCTGGCTGCTTTCTCTCTCTAGGCTCTTGTCTCTTTTCTCTCTTTTGAGCATCTTCCATCTGTCGATCTGGCCCTGGTCTTGAAGACGGTCCTACAGTAGGTGGAGTAACAAACTCACCCCCTCTAGTCTTCTTAGCTGCACTTGGATTTTCTTCATCCCTCTTACGCTTCTCCTCAACAAGTGCATTTGCTCCATGAGACTTAGCCAAATAAGCATAAATAGAGTACCTGTCAATAGGCGAGTCCCAACCTGTCTCTGATCTGATGCTAGAGCCTGCACTAGTCAAAACAGTTTGCTGAATTTTCCCCTTGTTTGCAGTCTCCATAACATAAGTCCATAGCGCTGACTGAGTCTCTGATCCGTTCTCAATCTGGACTCCATATACAGAAGCATCACCTCTAGCTCTCACATAAGAAGTACGCGCAGCCATGTCATCCACTAACTTCTTCATTCCACCTTTACCAAAGTTGGTAGCAAGTGGAGCTCCTATCTCAGTCAACCAAATCTTACCATCTTGCCCCCAATATACCAAATTCTTCCTCCTTGCATCCTGAAAAGATTCACAATCCCTGCAATGTTGATGGTCCGTACTATCGCACCAAATACATCTCCGATCTCTCCTAGGTGCACTAGGAGCACTTCTAGGTGCAGTAGGAGCACTAGAAGAAGTAGTAGGCCCAGTCGAAGCAAACTACTCTTTCAACTTTCCCACCAACTCCACTTTGACTGACTCCAGTGTCAAATCTGTTATGCCTTTGATTATGTCATCAAGAGAGGTAGGCACCAATGGAGCGGATGGTTTTGGAGCAGAAGGTGTAGGCATCGATCGTGGAACAGGAGGAATAGGTGGAGTGGAAACAGTAGGCACTGGCATAGGCCAAGAAACTGGCTGAGGAGGAGAAGAAATAACAAGGATAGAAGTAGGCATAGGAGCTGATGATGGTGTAGGTGTCATGGAACCATTCTGTAGGTGAGTCTTCCATATCCTCCTCTTGGTCAAAGTCGAGACTGCATCCTGAGCATCCTGCCAATCCGTTTTAAGACCCATAGGCTTCGTGCGATCCTCAAGAAGCTCACCCAACTCTTCCTGAAGAGCAGGATCTGCAGCTTGCAAGAAAAGCTCAAATTTTTCAACATCCAATGCTCTTTGTTCAATGGCATCAAGCTGACTATACCTCTCTTCAAATTCTCGAATCAACTCCGAAGCAGCTAGACCTTTGTTTGGCATGTAGACCCACTCTCGGAATGACCGCCGAGTAGCCATACCAAAGTCCTCAAGGAAGTATTCTTCTTTCAAGGCCTTCTTAAAATCCTGCCGATGTGTATTTTGAATAAAAATATCAATCACTTTTGCCCTCAAAGCGGGTGTGACAAGACGAAGGAAGTACTTACTCATAAGTCCAGCTGGAACTCCAAAAAACCCCATCTTGATCTCATATGTCTTCAAATATGCTGAAACATTATGGCCGTCAAATAGCTTCTTCTCATTCTCAACTGCTTCAATAGCCTTAGTCGCGCTGTTTGCATTCTCCTGCTCCGAATAGAGTTGCCTTTGCTGAGACAACTGCTGTTGATGCAATTGTTGCTGCTGCTACATATACAATTGTGTCTGCTAATTTTGGAGCTACATATACATGGACATATTCTGCAAAATCTTCTTTAGATCCTCTGTTGAAGTACTTGACGCAGCAGTCATTGATGGAGCTGAAGTAGACGTAGCTGGAATTGTAGAAGAGGCTGAAATAGAGGCTGAAGTATCTCCCATCCTGAAATTTCTGTGACGCTTTCACGTCGGGTTCACCAAAGATGTCGAAGGGTTTATGAAAGCAAAGTCGCGTTTTCAGAAGACCTTGATAAATTTCAGGATAAAAGATCAAACAGATGAATAAGCAAGATGAGGAAATAATGCCAAGACTCTGTTTTATTTCTACCAATAACAAATATAAGGTTCAAGAAGAAGAAATCCGAATAACCTCTGGGCATAAATCACCAACATGGCAGCGGCTATGGTTCAAAAATAATTATTCTGATTTAAAGCAATAGATCCGATCACTGAAAGACCAAGCTGGTGTACATCATGGTAATGGAAGTTGTTTTTATCTGACAGATTGTGTTGGGGAAGTGGTAGCTTCTGTCCAAGTCTTTCTTGTTGATGCACTCTTTTAGCAAAAACACAGTTTTGTCCCTGATAGATGCAATATTGCATGTTTTGATTCAATTCGTCAATTCTTCTGAGTGCAGTTATGGGAGATAATATTCTCCACATGTATCGCTGCACAGGATGATGTTGATTTGCTTGTGTCAGTCTCTGGACTTAGTAGGAGCAAATAATGATGCATTATTGATGGCTGGAGGTTGCAAGGCTTTTATGAATGCTTTTTTGTATGCTCTGAATTCTCTGTGTACAGTCCGATTTCTGGATGCTATGGCGTGCGGGAGGCAATTCCACAATCGTTATTGCATGATTTATGAATGCTCTCGATTCTGTATGTGCAGCAGTGATTGCTCCCAGAGAATCAAAACCCTGATCTCAGTATAAAATCAGGCAGCCTGGACAACCTGCGCAATCAATGCAGCAGCATGAAATCGAGGAGATGATTTGATCTCTTTAGAGCGAGTGATTGCTGATAGATCCCTACACAAATTTTCTTATGTCTTTGGCAGCTCTAGAGGAGGCATAGACCTTGTGGACCGACTGCTTCTCGTTACACAGGCTGTAGCTCCACTTGTTACTGGACTTCTTCTCCTGCTTAACCTGCATCATTTGGCATCTGTAGCATTGCAGTGCAAGAAATTGGAGCATCTTCTCTCTCTCTCTTTCTCTCTCTCTCTCTCTCTCTCTCTCTCTCTCTCTCTCTCTCTCGTATTCAAAACTGACGCAATGGCACTCTTTTTGATCTGCCTCAGTCATAAAAATCATGGAATTGTCCTGCGCAAGTCACGAAAGCGGCCATTGACTGGCATATGTCCAATAACTCTGAACTTTAATCACACACAAGAAAACCTTCGCTGAAGACCCCGTTATCTTTCACTGTCCTCTCCTTCTTGTGCTTACTCGGGATACAGCGCCTTCTTCTCGTTGTGCTCACTCAATCGCAGAATGAGTCATGATTCTGCATCGCTTCTACTGCCCTCACAGCACAATGATTCAGCCGACTATCTCTCCTCTGGATGCGTCAGTTGTTGTTCAGTTTCGATAGATATGCACCATGGATCGACTCCTACAGTTGCATCCATCTCTAAATTATCAGCAACAGTGTGAGAAAGATTTTACTGCACGGGGTGATGGATATGGTCATTGTTGACACAAAGGTCCTGTTGCTACGGTATCTGTCGCTCTAGGCTGCACACCTTTCAGACCAACACCCTAGCCTCCTCGAGGTGTATCAGAATACGAACTAGGATCCATGAAGTTTCGCTCCTCGGTATCAGATGAGAATCTCGTTTTCATTCCCTTCCCCTCTCATTCTATCCTTCTTCCACCCGATAAAAGCAGGTTCCCTCAAAAAGCTTTGTCTGGAAATAGCCCTCTACGCCTGCGCTCAGAAAAGTGACCCCTTTTTCTTTTTCCAGAAAAGCGGCCCCAGTCATGGCCTCCTTGAGTTTGAAATTCCAAGGATGAAATCTCTTCATCTTCCTCACCACTGATATCCATGTCACTATCACTATTCTCAAGATTCAAGAAATCAAGAGAGTCTGAATTCGTCTCCTTCTGTGAAGCCTCATAATCACTTTCTAGATTCTACTGAATAGATACCTTTCTTCTTGCAAGGTTGAGCTTTTGTACGTTATTACAACTCACAGATTTAGAAGCCCCCTTGCACTTACCAAATATGGTTGAACTTGAGCTAGCTGTAATCGATTTCCCAATCATCTTTTCTCAAAAGCCATCCATCTTTAGGTGCCAATCTCAGCTGTCATGACTCTAGTTTGGACTTGAACACGAGCAACACAAAAGTCGGCAGCAATCAAGACTCTATAGATTGAGTAAAATGCTTCAAGCACAGGTGTCAAACCAGTGATAGAGGTAGATCCATTTGTGGGTAAAAGTAGTCTACCATTTTGACTCCCCAACCTTTAGCTCCATGTGTGTCACTACCTAACACCATGATTTTGAAATAAAAAACCTGTCTCGTCCACCTTCAAGTGGGTTTCATCACAAGGACCTTAATCTCTTGCCATTCTTCACAAACATATCCACCACTATGCTTCCAAACTTCTCCCCACTATACTCATACGCAGAAAATAAATGTAAACACAACAACTAAGTATGTACAAAGTATCAAATCACACACACAACTTTTGGGTGGTTTTCACACCTCAAATGCGCAGCAATACGACAACGATGGCCATTTTTTGTGTTTTTTAGGGATTAGGGTTTCCCCTTCCCCTTAAGACCATTCATACTCAGCTCCCGTTATCATCTCTATCGTAATGAGGATTCACATGCATACACTCTCTGTTGCGGGTAAAGGCGCCTCTGCCTAGCTGCTCGTGTATTACTACACTAACAATACCTGCACCTGCACACTACAGGCGGTAGGTACCCATCACCATCACTTTATTCTTAATTATTTTAGTGACAAATGAATAAAGAGAAGGCCAGTCACACATTGTCTGTCTCTCTCTCTCTCTTGCTCTTGCTCTTCCGTGCAAGCTTTGATCCTTCTCACCTTTCAACTGGTATCAGAGCATGGTTGCTTGAGAATTTGAACTTGGTCGGTGACTCCTTCAGCATTCATTTGAATCCCTACACCATTGGTTCTTACTCTTGGGAGCCATATCCGACTCCTTCAAGCTCCAATCACTCCCTAGCTTTCCAAGCACATACCCGGCCCATTTGGGCACCCTCAGGGCATTCCTTCAGTGGTATTGAAGCATTCTTTTGAGTGTTTATTTTAGTTTGCAGGGTACAACAAGAAGGGGCAGTCATAGCTCCAAGCATTGGAGCTCCCCCATTTCATATCTTGGCTCTTGCATGATGAGGCTTGACAAGGCTTTGTGTAGGCCTTCTTTAGGCCCTACTTGAGTCCCCCCTTCCACCCCATTAATGCCACGTGAACCAACAGCATACCCAGCAACATTAGCCCTATTTGGGCCATCTTGAAGACTTGTAAAAATTCATTTTTTCACTTCAGCCCTCCCTTGGCAATCATTGGCAGCTTGAAAACACTTCATTTGGCACTTGGGAACACCCCCCATAATGCTCGACATTGGTGGTTATCATTGGCATTGATTTGTGGACTGATTTACCTCAATCCAAGACTGTTTTCCATAGTCCACAGGTAGCCACAAATAGTGTTACATTACCACTTTATGTTTATGATTGGTTGGCATTGACATTTGATGCTCGGTTGGTCCCGAATGGTCTCGGAATGTTAGGGGAATGTATGCCTATTGATTGACCATCATTTGGAGTTGATTTAGTGGCCTAAAATACCCAGTTTTACACAATAAATCATTGGTGTACACTCCAAGGCTGAAGCTTATTTAGTCACTTAATTCTTGGCCTATTGGTCACATGGGTGCTTCTTGGGTGTTTCATATGACTATTGGGATGAAAATGAAGGTTGGCAAATGCTTTGGATGGTTTCAGAATGTATTTTGAGCCTTTTTTGAGCTCCATATTGGTTGGCTTTTACTTGACATTGGTCTACACTGGCATGCTTTGTGACAAAGGTTATGCCTATGGTCTATGTATGACCCGTTGGTACATGCTTGATGCTTATGTTGCCTACACATGCTAGTTACATTGTTTGGACTTGAATGCTACTGGAGCTTCATGTCGGCTTGACTTTGGATATTCTGGAGCATATTTTGGTCTTGCTTTGGCTCGTTAGAGATTGATTGGGATTGTCTTTATGACATTGGATGCTATCATTGGATACTTGACCGCTCATATGCTCTGGATGTCTTACTGATGTATGATCTTGGATACTCCATCACTAGTGCTCTTATATGCTTTGTTGGAGCTTATTTGCTTGACACTTATGGCTTTTGTGCCAGTGGGAATGTCTTTGTTTGCTTATCAGACATTGACTAGTGCGGGTTATGCATATTGAGCTTTTGGATCTTTGAGACCGGGATCTCTTGGTGGATGATGTATGGTTGATATGCCTTGCTCTGTGTAGATTCAACTTTGTATTCACTGAGCAAACACTGGTCTTGGCAGTGGTATGCACATTTTTCCCTGTTGATTGGGGGGTGTACTAACTTTACTCACGCTCTTTGTCTAACATGCTTGTTGTTACACCTATATATATCATCTCTCACTTGACTTGGGTCTCACCTATATATACTAGCTCTACATCAATAAGAATCATTCTTTGGGAGCATGTCTTGTGTATCTCTCTCGTACTCTCTCTCTCTCTCTCTCAACATGGTATTAGAGCTATGGATGCATAGCAACAACAAGGAATATAAGTTGTTTCATTGTTTATACTTGATTGAATTCTTTGCACAAGTGATGATTTGATACATGAACTTGTTCAAATTAGAAGTATTAGTTAAATTTGTCTTTAAAACCGCTTGTCAATCCTGTCAAAACCATCGTGTTGTGCTCTCATCGTGCTCTCGAATCCTATCAAAACCGTCGTGTCAATCCTATTAATTTGCGTAACTCTCGTCGTGCTCTCGAATCCTGTCAAAACCGCTTGTCAATCGGAGTTCTGGATCAAAAGTTATGACAGTTCAGGATTCAAGACAACAATTCTGCTCGAATCTGCGATTCTTTATTTAAAATTATAATTCTAATTGCAATTTATTAATCCCCAATTACAGTTTGTTAATCACTCGTCTTCGTTAATGATGTTGATTACGACAAGCAAACATCTTGCTATTTTTAGCGATGTTTTATTATCGTTCATATTCTTTGCTCCATCGAAATAGCACTTTTCTTATTTGCGTCATCTTGTCTTGCATGTTACGCCTCTCTATTTTGGGCTTTCTTTTTAGTCACTCAATACTTTGCGTCGTTTTTACGTACATCTCCCTATTTTGATTGTCATGCGTCTCAACTACGCTCGTCTTGATCATGGTTTGCAGATTCTACGATCTCATCTTATTTGTTTTCCCTCAACATACAGGCATGACCAATTGCGTAATTGTTAACGGATATCCATTTGGCCAACGTTCGGTTCCCTTCTTCCAAGGACAAGGATTTCCTGGGTGGAAAGCAAAGATGATGCTAATTCTTGAAGGTGACGAATTATTTGATATTGTTTTGGGCGACCTGTCTTGCCCAGTTCAACCTATTGATGTGATGAATAACAATTCTGTGATTACTGATGGTCCATTATTTGAATAATGGAAAATTGATCATATTGATTGGATTCGTCATGACAAAGCGGCTCGTCGTTATATATTGTCTGCACTTCCTGACTCACTTATGTCGGATGTCTTTCATCTGGAAACCTCTCATGCTGTTTGGGAGTATCTTATCTCAACGTTTGAGAAATCGGTCACCGAAATTTTATATCTCCAAACTTGTTTGAAGAATCTTCAATATAAGGTTGGTACTTCTATGCACTCTCATATCGAGGCTTTTAAAAACATTATCAATTAGCTTGGTGCTGCCGGCGCTCCTGTTGCTAAAAATCAGATTGTTACTCAACTTCTTCATACCATTAAAGATCCTTTATATGACAATATCATCACTATTTTTTCTAACAAGGATAATATCCACTTTGACAAAGCATGTATATCTCTTATTGAATATTCTCAACGTCATGAGCATCATTTGGAAAAATCTGATGCTATTTTGGTCACTCGCGAACAAAGGGATTTTGATGCTGCTTTTTTTGCTCGCAAGCGTCCCGCTTCACGTTTTCAGCAGGGTGGACACCCTAATCAAGATAGTAAATCTTCTCGTCTTGCTTATCCTAACAAACATTGTTCTTATTGTGATAAGAAAGGCCATGTGGCTTATGATTGCTGGGCACATCAATATGATGAGGAGCATGGAGTTACTACAAAGCAACCTCGCTCGTCCAAAAGTTTTCCTCCTTGTGATTATTGTGCACATACAGATCATCCATCTCGTCGTTGTTATAAATGCGGATATGATGAAGAATGTTCTCGAGCTTATATTGTTCAACAAACTACAACTGATGATGATCATACTCATCAGGAGCTCAATTTCGTCCATCATGATATCTCTCCAGAAAATGTACTTCATGTTCATGATGGTTCTCTATTCATCGTTGATTCAGGTGCCACTGGAAACATGACATACCAATCGTAGTGGCTTCACAATTATCATTCTCTTCCTGTCAAGAAGTTTGTTTACCTTGCGGATGATACGACTTGTCAAGTCAAAGGAGTGGGTGATTTATATCTTGGGACTATTTCATCCACTAGAATATTAAGAGGAGTTCTTCATGTTCCAGATTTGGAAAGAAATCTTCTTTCTGTTGCTCGTCTAGTTGATCTTGGTTTGTTTGTTGGCTTTGATCATAATCAATGTCGTGCAGAGAAAGACGGGCATACTATAGCAGATTGCAAATTACAAATTATGGCATCAACAATTTGCACATCCGATTTTCCCAAAATTCTTGATCTTCATCATCATGGTCTTGTGCAAGGTATGGAACTTAAATCTCATCCACATATGGGAATATGTGAGTACTGTGCACTTGGAAAACACCATCGTTCGTCTTTCCACACTTCTACTTCATCACATTCCTGTGCTCTCTTGGATTTGGTTCATATCGATATTTGCAGTCCTTTTCCTGCCTCAAAGTCTCAATATCGATATTTTATAACTTTCATTGATGATTTCTTACGGTACACACATGTCTATCTTCTTCGACATAAGTCTGAGGCTTTATCTATATTTAAACAATACAAGATAAGTGTGGAGCTTCAAACAGGATTCTCTATAAAGACGCTTCGCGGTGACAATGGCAGTGAATATGTATCCAATCTATTTGATGACTTCTGTAAGGATCAAGGTATTCATCATGAGTTTAAAGTTCCTTATTCTCCTCAGCAAAATGGTGTTGTTGAGCGCAAAAATCGCACTATTCTTAATGCTATATGTTGCATGCTTATACACTTTGGTTTGTCTCGAAATTTTTGGACTGAAGCACTTCTAACAGCCGTTTTTATTCAAAATCATCTTCCAACTACTGCACCTGCTCATAAAATTCCTATAACAATCTGGACAGGGAAGACACCTTCAGTCTCTCACTTTCGCATATTTGGCTGCATTGCTTATATTCATGTGCCCAAGGACACTCCACATAAGTTGGATCCTCTAGGTTTGAAGGTTATTTTTCTTGGTTATTCAGATCATTCCAAAGGTTACAAATTTTATGATCCTTCTACTCAAAAGGTTATCATTAGTCGTGATGCTATATTTGATGAGAAGACAATGGGTGGCACATGGTCATCAGATGTTTCAGATGATACACAGTCTTTGCTTAGTGCATTTCCTTACTTGCTTTGTGATTCTATTGTTCATATGATTTTGGCTTTTGCAACACTATTTGATCTAGAAATTCACCAAATGGATGTTAAAACGGCTTTTCTCAATGGAGATCTTGAATAAGAAATCTATATGGAGCAACTTGAAGGTTTTATGATTGCACGAAAGAAGCATCTTGTATGCCAGCTTCATCATGCATTACATGGATTGAAGCAAGCCTCTCGTGCTTGGTATATTAAGATTGATCAGTTCCTCACATCTAAAGGTTTTGTTGCATGTTTTGCTGACCCAAATCTTTACATCAAAAGGGAGGATGAATATTTTATTATTCTTGCTCTATATGTTGATGATACTATTCTTGTGTCAAATAATATTACTTTCTTGGATGCTATGAAGAAGCTTTTATCGACTGCATTTGAAATGGTGGATCTTGGTGAGATACATTCTTGTTTGGGTATTCAAGTTCAACGACACCGACAACAAGGCATTCTTCTTCTTCGCCAGACAAAGTTTATTAATGATATTGTCAAGAAGTTTGGGTTGACAAATGCACACTCTGCCAGCACTCCCATTCTTTCAAGCTCTACCAAGGGTACATCTACAACACGCAATGAAGAATTAGCCATTCATTAACCTTTTTCTAATCTTGTTGGTTGTCTTCAATTTATTGGTTTAAACACAAGACCAGATATTTTATTTGCAGCTAACTTTTTGGGACAGTATCTTTCTTCCCCTTCCACTATTCATTGGAGTGCTGCAAAACATATTCTTAAGTACCTCAAGAGTACTAAGGAATTTGGCCTTATTTATCGTCATCGAGAGGATTCTTCTTTATCTTCTTCAACTTCTCTTGACCTTATTGGATATACAGATGTTAATTAAGCATGTTCACACTTATCCATGTGATCTACAAGTGGGAATTGTTTCTTTGTAAATGGATGTTTGGTTTCTTGGTCCAGCAAGAAACAACGATGTGTTGCGGTTTCTACAACTGAGGCCCAATATGTTGCTGCATCATTAGCAGCTCGTGAGCTAGTTTGGCTTCGACAACTACTTGCAGATTTGGGACATCCTTCATCATCTAGTACACCTCTTCGATGTGATAACCAAAGTGCTATTAGTCTTACCAAAGACTATATACAACATAGTAAATCAAAGCATATTGCTATTCATTATCATTATGTTCGACATGAAGTCAAGAAAGGTTCCATTATGGTGGAGCATTGTCCCAGTGATCAAATGGTTGCAGACATCTTCACAAAAGCTCTTAGTGAAGCTCGCTTTAGTTTATTAAGACATGCACTTGGTATTGTTCCAAGTTCTTGTCTCACTGATTGAGGTATGTATGATTTTTGTATCGTCGGTATGTGTAGGCGCTCAGGTTTTTCCCTTGTTCTCCCCAAGGGTTTTTTCACTCGCGGCCAGAGACCTTTGTTTGAATGGGGATGTTACAACTATATATATCATCTCTCACTTGACTTGGGTCTCACCTATATATACTAGCTCTACATCAATATGAATCATTCTTTGGGAGCATATCTTGTGTATCTCTCTCGTACTCTCTCTCTCTCTCAACACTTGGGTGTTGGCTCATGTCAATTTGATTGTTACATGGTTGTTGATGCTCGCTTGATGCTAATTTTACATTGATAGTTAGTAGTTGACTTGGAATATTGTTTTTTGCCTACTGTCAGCTCTCATTGTACACTATTGCAAATTATTACAACAAGCATATATCTTCAAACCATGATATATTTTTCATACTGAATAATCCTGGTTCGATGTACTTTTGATTATACTTGGTAGGTAGCATCATTAAATACTCGTTTCTTGCCATTTTGCTTTGGTTTTGGTGGTTTTTTGTCATTTTTTGTTGTTTACATCTAGCAGTTTTGATCTATCTACACTGTTTTAACTTAAAGTATCTTTTTCCACTGACATTGCTATCTTCAACATTGCTAAGCTTGATGATACGAATTATGCCTATTGTAAGAGCAAAGTTTGGCAGGTGTTTGTGTATAAATTATAGACAAAGCGACTAAGATTGAGTGGAGAGCAGCTTGAAACAATAACTAATGACAAATGGATGGAGCTTGATGAGTTATGCAAGTCCACTCTCATCTTGTCTACTTCACGTAATCTTAGCACTTGACATATAAAAACAGTCTCAAACAAACAAGTTTCTTTTTAACAGGTTATCATGTTTATCTTTGAAATACATCCATAAATTCTAGCTCGCAGGCTAATCCATAATCCGCCCGAAGGCTATCCATAATCCGCCCGAAGGCTATCCAGCAATCCATAGGGATTACTAATCCAAGATTTCGCTCGTAGACTAGTATGCGGGCCTCGAGATCCAATCCCGAGTCACGTTGTCTTCTTGTGCAGGGCCCGAAAGGCAAGGGATTTACAGCCAGAGCCCCCTCCTAGCACCCAAGCATTCTCTAGCTCCAAGTAGCGCTCAACGGAGAGACCTCACACGGCGGGTTGGGTCCACGTTCCCGGCGCGCGGCTAACAACCCCCTTGGTTAGGGTCAGGCAGACAGTCGGGGGTAACTGAAGCTACCTCTCCCTTCAGGGCTTCAACCTGAAGCATTAAATATCTTTCCATCCTTTAATTCCTTGAGCAAACAATGTAAACAGTGCTCCTAAACTGTTACAAGCACAATCAATTCCAGTGGTCGTCTATTTCGCCAACTGCTAAGGAGTGAATCCTTCTCTCCGAATGCATCCAACATTCTATCCGGGATCAATTGCGACTTGGAAAGATCCCCAAGGGTTTGTTTGTTCACCCTTTTGTCCTTGGTTTAGGGCCATACCGTGTTAACCCAACTTAACCAATATCTTAGGTTTCGCACCCACCTGGTAGGCCACGATTAATGCAAATCTCCACTATTCCTTACCTTTGTTTTATAGCTCTTTATGTGAAGACTATGGGTATCCTTACGCCTGTAGGATAGATTTGCATTTGCAACCTACATACAAGGAGCCTTGGAGTGTGACATGTGGTGTCAAAAATGTGAACGTACGGAGACTTGGAGACCGGCACGTGCCTCCCATCTCCAGCTTTGCTTAATATTGGTAAAAGATAAAAGATTCTTGTGCCGCGCAACTCATATATAACTCACTCATTGGTCAACAACTACACATGGTTGTGCCATGATGCATGCAGGTGCCTATATATTAATGGATTTATGCATGTGCGTATCTCTTGATGTTGAGAAAAGGAGGCTAGTTAGAGGGGTGCTGCACTGCTGAATGCATTAGTTATATTCTACTAAGTTAAAATGAAATGTTAAAATATTTACATTCATTTCTAGTTTTCACTTAAGCTTTTATACTTGGAAGTATATAATACTCTCGAATGTACGTAAGACTCATGCTCCCGAGAGTAACTGTCTCGAGTATGTTCCACGACAACCATTGCGGTATAAAAATTTAACGATCGGAATTGTAGCACCGAAAAGGATAGATAAATTACACTGCTTATTGGAAACATGTTAGATACGGCCCAGGCAGCAGTCATCTCGAGGCCGAGGCCCAACCGAACAGTAAACAGCGCGTAGAATGGTGGTTTGAATCGATCCCTCGAGAGGTTGATAGGGCAAAACCATCATTATATTTCGGGCTCCGGGACAGAAAGCGCGAGCGAGAGAGAGTGGTGGAGGGGAGAAGGTCAGGGTCTGCTGGGCATTGGAGGGGGTTGTGATAGGGCCTGGACTAAGTCGGCCCAATTACGAGAGGAGGTGCCAGGTATCTTCCAGTCTACAGCCTGTTGCACTGCCTTTTTCCAGGTGGCAGCCGAGGCCTTGAGGTGGCCGGACTGGGCCATGAGCGCCCTCACCTTGGCCTCCACCTGTTCTCTGCGGATCAGCCCGTCTGCGCCCGCCTCGAAGTCCAGGCCCACTCCCCAGGCGTCCACGCAGCACCGGTTGTTCAGCATCTGGTCTGCGAAGTAGGGCCAGCCCAGCATGGGCACACCCGCGGAGAGGCTCTCCAGGGTGGAGTTCCAGCCGCAGTGCGTGAGGAAGCCGCCCACGGCTCGGTGTGTGAGGACCTGCATCTGCGGGGCCCACGGCACGAAGCACGCCTGCCCCTTCATCCTTTCGAGATAGCCCTCCGGGAAGATGGCACCCTCGCCGTGCATCAGGTCGGCCCGGATGACCCACAGCAGAGGCCGCCCGCTCGCCTCTAGCCCCAACGCCAGCTCGGCGAACTGCTGAGCCGTGAGGACCGCGATGCTGCCGAAGGACACATACAGCACCGACTCGTCCTCCTGCGCATCCAGCCACCCCACGCACGCCTCTTCCTCCGGCCACAGCGCCGCCGTCGGGTAGGCCCGATCCACGTGGCCCTCGAAGAAGGACGCCGGTAGCACTGGGCCCACTGTCCACTTGTCAGCGCGCTCCTTGGCCCGCAGCGCCGCCATGGAGGCTGCCTCAAGGGCATCGAATGTGTTGATGGCCGCCCACGTGGCCTCGTGGATGCGGCGGCACGGCTGCAGGAACACGTCGAACATGAAGTCCTCGTGGTCGAACGGTTGCAGGAACGTGTTGAGCTCGCGCAGCCGCAGCGCTGGCACGCCTGGGATCCAGTCGATTAGCCGCGAGTTCGAATTTCGATACGCTTCTGCAAACATATTTGCATACCATCAGAACACTAATGCAGTGTAGATGAACACTGATTCTGCAGCCATTTCCATCGGTACAAGCGGTAGTGTATATCCATATACATCGCTCATAGAATAGGCACATGGCCTACTGAGGTGATGAGTTGCCATGGTTTCCTAAACTTATCATGGTGAATCAAAAAGCTCAATAGGCGCACATGATCAACCTGCAAAGGAGTGCAATTGCTGGAGAGTAGATGACTTGAAAATTGCTTTAGTAAAAAGCAACTAATCAAATCGTATCGCGTGTCCTAGTCCATGAAATTATTGTGCGTAATGTAATACTTCTACGCGAAATCAAAATAGAAAAAAAACCTGGACTTGTGGCCTCGGGGAAAGATCCACGTGAATACTAGGAGAAGCTTCTCCCGCAGGTGCGCCTTGTGACTTTTTAGGGGCCATCGTAGGCGTAATTTGGGCTTCTAGTTTGCCTTCGCGGTCTACGAATTTACTCACCTTGGTATGCATCCTCAGGATCTTTTCCTTCTCCCTCGTACACAAGAGATCCCTTTTGAAGTACAAATCCTTGAAAAAAAATATGGGCTTGCGGGATTTGGCTTATGGAAGGCCTTAGGGGTTGGAGCTTGGGCCTTTTGCGGGAGAGCTGCGGAAATTGAACTTAATGAGTGCTTACCAGAATTGGGGTTTCCACGAGCAAGCTTGTGGGAATTTAAGCTTGTTTGCGGAAATGGGGCTTCTATGAATGGAGTTTCGGAAATTGAAGCCTCACGAGGGAGTTCACGAAAAGGGCTCTTGTGAATGGGCCTTGCGGGGATGGAGGCTTTAAGAGCTTCTTCGTTTTCTTTTAAAATACTGGGGCTCGGAATGGACTTACGGATGGCTTGTGGGCTTTGAAGCCTATTTGCGAAAAAGGCCTCTTGCGAATGAAGCTACGGGAAAATGGCTTTAAGGTGGCTTGTGTAAAAGGGCTTTTAGAAGCCCGAGCTTCTAAGAAGCTTCGTGAGATAAATAATTGGGGGAGGAGCTTAAAAGGATGATGACGATGTGCCAAGGAGAAATGGCGGTGGGGCGGCTGCATCAGCACCTAGCGGAGAATTTGGCACCCTCCGGCCCTTCATGCAGTGCAGTGGCATTTTCTTGTTGGATGGCAACCTCATAGATTCCCTCTACTCCCACGCAGCCTCTTCGTCCTCAGCTTCTACTCCTCTCTCATGACGTCTCGCCTCCTTCTTCCCACCCACTAAGGGGATTGGGGGGGGGGGGGGGGGGGTTTATAGGCCAACGGGGGAGATGGGACCTCCCCCATGTGGGCTGTGCATGCAGCCCACGACTCCCTCTTGTGACCCACCTCTCCCACCTAGCCCATCCCCTTCCCTCAGCCACGCATCGGCTGGGGGAAAATTAACAAAAAAAATTGTAATTTATTAGCACATTATCCACTTAATCCCCTCCCAAGAGATTGTTTACTCGCGGTTTGCAGATTTGAACCCCCGGGCTTAGTTTGCCAATGCGGAGGTCACGATTGCCACGCATGCGGGTTACGGAATAAATTGTCGGCAATTTCCATACAGAAGATGCCCTTGCATAGGGTTTACACAGTGTGCGGGAAATCGGGTTTAGTAATATTTTTCGAACGGGAATATTACACAAGCGCAAGGAGAGTAGGCTCTAAACTTGTATAGACAAATGCAAGAGGGAGGGGTGAGTTCACATCAGCAGGCACTTCTCATCAATTCACACATGTGATGTTGTTTTTAAGAATGAGGAAGCTATGTATATATGAAAGGGAAACCAATCAAATTGTCAATTTTACATATAGGGATAGAATTACAAGACGATTGCATGAGGAAGGGCATAGTCAAAGACCTCTTTGTGAAAAACACTCTTATAAGTCTATATGGGAAGTGTGGAAGTAGAGCATATATTTGATTGGTTTTTTGATCTTGTGATTTGGTGTCATGGAATGCAATGCTATCGGCTTATGTTGATCAAGGTCAAGGAGGCAAGGCATTGTAAATGTATATACAGATCCAAAGTGAAGCAGTGAATCTGAGGCAACATATTTATGCAATTCTTCTTTGAGCCTATGGTTCCCTTGCAAAGAACAAAGAAGTAGTTTCATTTGAACAGAGGATAGTGATAAGAGCAGTGTCTTTGAAAATTTTAAAAGCAATACACACAAATTTGGAGTAAAAGAAGCTCATGAAAGACACTTTTTTGTGTATATCCTTTCGACCATGTATTGGAAGTGTGGAAGTATTTTGGAAATGGAAGGTTTATTTGATACATTTCCATATATTGATATTGTGACTTGATGTGTAATGCTCTCAACTTATGTTGAGCAAGAACATGGACCTAAGGCTCTAGAGTTGTATAATCAAATGTAAGAATAGGGATGCATTCCAAATCACTAGACACTTGCAGTTGCTCTTTTGTCTTGTGGTTCTTTTTTCTTCAAAGGTCATGCTGCTAATAACAGGCAATCGACCACAAGCATGCCTTTGGATATTGTAAGGGGCTTACATGTTTATGCGTAGCAAAAGGGTTTTTCATCCCAATCCATTTGTCAATAGCAACCTTGTTTCTATTTTTGTTGTATTTGATGGGTTGTCGGATCGGACCTATGTGTGTTGGTGTATAATGCTCTCAACATATATTGAGAAAGGTCATGGGGAAAAATCCTTAGAATTACACATGCGAATGCAATGCGAGGGGGTTAGTTTAGATGTTAGTACTGTAATCTATGTGAGACAAGCTTGTATTGAGCCTGTATTATTGCTGGAGTGATGGAATGAAGGGTATTTAAGTATTGTTTTTGTAGAGCTTGATCTTGATCTTCTTGTGGCAAACACATTGATTCATGCAATTGATAGTTGTGCAATGATGAAACATGCGTGGATAGTCTTTGATAAATTGACTAAACCTGATGTGATATGATGCAATGCTTGCATTGTTGGGTATGCACCAAATGGTACTAGCTTATTAAGCCTTCAAGTGTTAAGAGAAGATGCAAGGGTCTGGTATTAAACAAGATGAAGTTACATTCCTTTCACTCTTGTGTGCTTGCAGTCATGCTAGCCTTGTGAAGGAAGTTGCTGAGAGTGCTTTGAAATTATGAGCAAGGATATTGGGATTATGACCACAACTTGAAACATTATCTTGTCATGATTGACCTTCTTGGGCATGTAGGGGATTTCAAGGAAGTAGAAAACATACTCTCAATGATGACATTGGAGGCTGACATCTTAGTTTGGCTATGTTTGTTGAGTGCATGCCATGGCAATTTGGAGCTGGTAAGACAAGCATTTGACAGTTGCAGTGCATTTAAATCCTGAGGATGGTCTATTAACATAGAGAAGAGGGAAAGGGGAGGGTAGAGAACGATATGAAAAGTAACCAATTTTTGGGGGTAAAAAGACGATGGGGGAGCTCTGACCCCTGTTTTTTATTGCAAAAGAAACATGTGGAGCAAAAAGAAAGTTATGGAAAATCAACATTTTTGTGGCAAAAAAGCGTGGGCAGAGCCCCCCCATTGTCTGTGTCATCACATGGACAATGGGGTGGACTCTGCCTTCCCATTTTTTGGCCAAAATATCAGGATAGAGGGTAGTCGGGGCATACCTTGAGGTAGATGAGGGGCGGCAATCTTGAAATACCTAGCATGGGTGATCTATTTGTCTGTCATTCCCAATTTCACCCAGCACCTCTCTCGAGTCTCAACCCGCTTCCACTTATTAATACGTCCCACGTACTGTCTTGTGAGAGCCAATCTAAACCTTGATGTTTCCAATTGCCTTGAACTGACACAGAAGTGCATCAGTTTGGATGGTGTAGCAGGAGACACATCATCTTCGCCTTGCATTTGTGACAGTGGAATTATGCTACTGCACCCTTTTTAAGGTTGGGCCCAGCTTGAAGTCTAGGTAGTTTCCTAAATTCAGCTTACCTTTGCAATTTACCTAGAGGCTGGGACCCAATCCAATCCCATAAGAGAGCAGGTGAAAATTTTCTCACTGTGACTGACTTCTTGAGGGAGCCCTCTGATATGTATATATTCACGAGTAGGATGAACGATCCCTGCCATTGTAGTTGTGGGGCTCTAGCTCTATTAAAAGGTACTTTGTCTTGATGTCAAGGCCACATTGGGTGCCAATTGCCTTTCCAACAACAAACAAGATGTGCTATTGCATTGAAGAGTTGTACACTTCCTATCTGTTAGAGCTTTGCTCAGGTTTTGACACTCTCTATATGTATGTCATTAGTTGCTTATGACCTTGACATGCTCTCTCTCCTGCATGGAAGTTGGGTCCCCTTGACATGCAGCATGTTGCCTAGCTTAATTTGTGACTGCAATCTATCTGATATGTTAATCTCCCCATTGAACTGCACCATAAGAGCTTCTTGCACCGATTGATACAATCGATGGTCTCAAACTTTTTGATTGTCCCCCTTGATTAAAAGACGTTCAAAATGATGGCATCCCCCACTTGAATCATCATGCACAAACTAAAGATTAAGTGACTCTCCCACTATCCTCACAAGCTCCTAGGCATCGGGGAAAATGGGAGATCCTCTCAAAGTCCTTCAAGAAGAGTGTGGGGTCACATCCTAGACCTTGGCCTAGGTGCTTGAAAAAATTATGCCTTCAATATACTTGATTCTTGTTGTGCTAGTTTTATGCATGTGCATGTGATAGGACAACTTCCTTGGGGAAAGGTTTCGTGCTCATTTAGATTAGATATAGTATTACAGAAAAACATGTAACAACATGTATATGTACTCTAATGATGGGATTTAAGAGCCTTAAGTGTATTTTTACCAAGCCAGGAAGGTTTGCTATGGTGATGCACCACAAGAATCAAGATGCTAAGAAAACCTCAACCCTTTAATATTCTATAGATGAAGTGGGAGTCAATAAGCAAGGACTTGATAAAAGGATTAACCAATTGTTGCTAATGGATATGACATTATCATGATAGTGATAGATAGATTAACCAAAGTTTCTCACTTGATTCTAGTCAAGAGATGACCTAAAAATCCTCTAATGTTGCACAAATATTTAGTAAGGAGGCATTCAAACTACATGGGCTACCAAGGATTCTAGTCAGTAATAGAGATTCTAAGTTCATCTTAAAGTTTTGGACTTGTCTATTCTAGGCCATTGAACTAAGTTATGCTTTAGTATCAGCTATTACTTGTGTAATATTCCACGTTAAAGGAATCAATGGGATTTATGGAATCTTTTTTAATTCCCCCCTTATCCCTCCAGCCGACTGACGAGCTGGAGGGGGAGGGGAATAGAAGGAGCTATAAGCTCCTTGGTGGAGCCTTAGGAGGGAGGGGGACCATGCGTGATGACACGCAGTGAGGAAAGATCCCCCTCCCTTCCACTATTTAAATGGGGGGGGGGCGCTGTACAGTGGAGAGGCTGAGCCGTGAGAGAGGAGGCCGAGCGAGACAAGGAGAGTGCCGCCATAACTCCGAGCTGAGGGAGGAAGACGAGAGGCCGCTGCCATCCAGTGCCGTTCAACCGCCATCTGTTGCCGTCAGCCACCATTTCGCCACACAACCCCTTTCACCCCCCTCCCCCCCCCCCCACGTGCCTTTGTGAGGCTTCCAGAAGGCTTGGAAGCTTCCAAGGGGGCTCTCTAAGCCCCCTTTTCCCCCGGTTTTAATCCCTCTAAGCCCCTTCCCCCCCCCCAGTTTTAGTCCTTTTAAGCCCCCTTTCACCCCCCCCTTATGTTTTTTTAAAAAAACCCCCTTTGTTCCCCTCCCCCCCCCCCCTCCGGGTTTTAAATCCCCCCTAAGCCCTGGTGCCCCCCCCCCCCCCCCCCAAATTTATCCTTAGAAGGCCTTAAGAGGTCTTTAAGCCTTTCTAATCCCCATAAGGCCCTTGTTTCTCCCCCCGGGTTTCAAAAATTCCCTTAGCCGTCCCCATGGGTTGGAACCACACACCCCCTAGTTTCTTTTGTCCTTTTTCCCTTAAGCCCCTCCCTTGGCTTTGGGAACCTAACCCCCGTGTTTTATTCCCCTAAACCCTTTTTTCACCCCCTCATAACCCTTTTTAACCCTTCTTCAACGCCCTCATAACTCTCATTTTCCCACAACTCCCTAAGCTTTCTTCCTAATCCCTCGTATCCCCATTATTATTTTCCCCCCCGAACCTAACTATCATCATGGCCTTAGATGGTACCCCGTAAGGGAAAAATAGCCATGAGATAAAAGATAGGGAGGGAAAGAGAAGGGAGTGAAAAGAAGGAGTGAAGGAGGAAGAGTGGGAAAAAAAGACAAAAGAAAGGGAAAGAAGGAGAAGACGGTGGAATTCCAGAAGAAAGAGGAAAAGGCTATCTCACATTCGATCTACGATGCCGCCGAAGAAAGTCCAAGGTGTAGCTGCGAGAGGGTCATCCCCCGGTATCCATGTGGATATCTCACCTCAAAGCCAGGTTTTTCTTCTTGGCTTTAATTCGGTTTTAAGTCGATCATGCAAAGGAAAAATGTTAAGGATAGGATATATTTGTTCGAGTTATTTGTAACGAAGGAGTTTAGCTTAGGAATGACAATGTATAGAACTTAACTTTCTTCAAATTGCATCAAGCATTATAAATTACGAGCAAGATTATCCATTTACTATAGTAATATATTTTAGTTAAATCCTAAGGTGTAAAAATTATATCTTGCACGATTAGTCTTATTCCTTTCGCAACGATTCATGGTAAATGGCTAAATTCAAGAAAGGTTTCTTTCGATGATTAAATTATGAGGGAGTTATCTTTGCTAGTTGCACATCTTAGCAAGGCAATTGTTGTTATTTGGCATGAGTTCATCTTTAAAGAAAACATAAGTTAAATGTTAGGAATTAACAAGTATAAAAATTAGATATACGAACTCATTTGGAAAGAAAATGTAATGGGGAATTGCTAGATGACACTCTATTGATACTTTTTCCTTGCTATTTGAGGACTTGGGAACTAATAAAGTGTGTATACACCAATTTCACAGCTAGGCCTTTTTGTCCCAAGGAGTATTGTCGCTCTTTGTATCAGCTTGGCATTAGGCTATATGCCAAATTAAACTATATTGATTAGGAGAGTAAATTGTCACAAGGATAGTAAAACCGTAACAAGACAATTAATATTACCTTCCAAAAGATAACTGAACCAATCTAAACATAGAAACATTCATACCCTAAACACTTGACTACTTTCCTTACCGTAGGGACAATAAATTCATAAAAATAAGAAACTAGGGTTTGTCCCTAAGGTTCTTAAATGAAGAAGCCCTAGGCATGACATACGTCAGCTTAAAGAATCTAAACAGATTATTCCATCGTAGGACTTGCGCAACATGTATGAAATCATTTAGTCTTGTGATTGATTCACAAGGACAAAAGAGAAAAACCCTCATCAAGGACGGCAGATCCTTACGCAAGTTATCTTGCAAAAAGACGTATTTTTGGATATCCTTGTAAATAAGGAAAGTTGTAAACCAGAATAAGGAAAGTTGTAAACCAGAATAAGGAAAGTTGTAAATAAGGAAAGTTACAAGACACCTTGGGAACGAGTGCTGATACACTCAAAAAGGAAAGAACACTTCCTTAGCAGTTTGCCATACAACTAGGTTGATTAATGGAAATGTTTGTGCTTGCTAGAGATTTTAGGGCTCTGTTTGAATTATGAATTACAAATTAAATAAGAACCTATACTTCAGGTTAAAGGCCTGAAGGGAGAGGTAGTTTCAGTTACCCCCGACTGCCTGCCTGACCCTAACCAAGGGGGTTTTTGACCGCGCCGGAAACGTGGACCGAACCCGCCGCGAGAGGTCTCTCCGTTGAGTTCTACTTGGAGCAGGAGGACGCTTGGGTGCCAAGGGGCTCTGGCCGTAAATCCCTCGCCTTCCGAGTCCTGCACAAGAGGCTAATGTGACTCGGGATTGGATCTCGAGGCCCGCATACTAGTTGACGGGCGGAAGCTTGGAATAGTGATCCCTGGAGATTACTGGTTAGCCTTTGGGCAGATTATGGAAAAGCCTACGGGTGGAACTCCTTGTATTTCAAAGATAAAATGATGAAATGTTAAAAGAACTTGCTTGATGTTGTTTTTCTATGTCACGTGATAAGATTACGTGAAGGAACCAGTGCTTAACAAGGTTAATTAAAGAAGCTGATTGTTATATGTCAAATTAATGTGTTAGATAATTACATAACTAAAACAAACCGAGGAAAGTGTGGAGGATGGGCCATGGGTCCATCCTACGGTTGAGTGGTCCCGGTTAGCCGAGAACTTTTCTCAAAAATCTCGAAGAACGGCGGAATGATCATCATCATCAAAAAGAATAACGAGAACGATGACCTAGAGTTACGTCTTACCCGATTTACGCTGTTTTAGGGGAATGGAATGGGACTATGCCTTATGGCAGAGGTTGAGCTTTGCATCCCTCTCATTTCCCATTCTCCTTGAACCAAGTGCAGCATGAATCCGCTTCGGACCTGGCGTTTCTGCGTAAAGTAGTTCGCTCGGGTCTGACGCTAGTTGCTGTTAGCTAATGACCCATTAGGAAAACCCTAATTCCGGTCGATCCTAAGTGGGAACGGCCAGGATACTTCCGCTACATGGCAGACGCGGGAAGAACTAGATCGCAAAACCCGTAACATTCCATGGGAGTGCCGAGCGGAGCTTTCTAGACATCCTTTTCGATGGACTGCTAAGACGTGTCCTGGATGATACTAGGGGACACGTTATAATTTCTAAATTGGTGGAAATTTTGAGAGAGTGAACAAATCATTAAAGATATATTAAGATAATGTTGTTATAGAACCAAGGAGATAGATTGAATATCTACTACTCATGAAATTTGCCTATGATGCCACCTACTAGCAAATGATTAAGATTTTCCCATTCCAAGCTCTATATGGACAAGAATACTGGATCCCTTTGAACTTTTTGGATTTCCATTCTCAAGGCGGAAGCATTATAGCTATATGCTTGAAGACATTGACCAATAAGTTCAAGCCATTGATCATGATATGAAGGCTATCGAAGACTGTTATTCTATTTTGATCCCTAGAGAATTTTCCATACCTATAAGGAAGGACACAAGGTTTTCCTAAGGATGAAACATGAGAAGAGCTCACTTTCCCTAGGGAAGTACTCTATGAAGTGGGAAAAGTGATGAGAAAGTAAGCATTAAAACTCAAACTACCACCTCATCTCAAGGTACATCATGCATTTCATGTGAACTTTCTTAAATCAAATGTACTTAGCTCTAAACATGTACTCTATTATGAGCAAATAGTGTGTGCCATCCCAAGGGATACTCAAAATGCATCTTAAGAGTGGAAACCTATTGAATACCTAGTATAATGGAAACTTGATCATCTAGAAGAACATGCCACTTGGATAGATAAGGGTATGCTTTGGATCATTTCACCCATTGAACAGTGTTTCCTGGTCAAGGAATTATGTTTAGATAAGAAGCAGGGTTTAGGGTGTCTTCATATCCAACCTAATCCTAATTGCACTAGGTGGTCCTAGGGATTCCAAACTCAAATCGAGTTTTAACGTTAAGTCGGTCGATCCTTAGGGTAGAGACCCTAGATCATTATTTGCATGAGCGTCCAATTAACCCAAACATTTTGTGAAAGCGGGTAGGACCTTTGGGTTTGAGGGTTTTGACTTGGCAACAAGTGCGAAACTAGGCCGAATTCTTAACATGCTAAACCCTAGTTAGCACTCGGGGTATTTATCATATCGACTGAACCATGCCTATACGAATCCCTTGCGGGTTAGGTGATTTAGATAATTCGATCTACTTGTCTTGTGACAAGGACGAGCCTTTCCTAGAGATGATAAACTTGATCTAAAGGAGATAAATAGTTGCAAAATGTCACAATACACGTAAACATGTGATTCATTGCTTCTACGTACCACTAGATTTGCAATAGCCCTATCCATTCTTGCTAAAATCAAAACGCATGATAATTTGTAGAATAACTTTCATAGGGCCTACTAGGACTTACGTCAAAAAATCATACCTACAACCTTTTTGTCTACGCTTTAGAATCTCATGCTTTGATAAACCATGCAACCTTTCCTAAATGCAACTCTTGATGAATGAATTATTTGCATGACGAATATGCAACAAGCAACCTTCTCCTAGCTACAACGTAGTTAATGAAGTTCATGGAAAACTAAAGCTAGTGTTAACTTATTCCATTTTACAAGCACATGTCACGTGCAAGTCCATAGAATCATTTTCATGCTCTGCTATTTCTTTTTGGATAACATTCCATGGGTGTTAACGACTTTTCCTCATGAATCATTACAAGGAAGATATTGCCTAAAATGCGACATACGTTTATTCCTTCCATGTCCAATCAAGAATGCACTTAACAATTTCATTCCTTTGCCCTAAGTAATAGGCATTCAGACTCATTACTTTGGAATTGTACCAAAATAGCAACATGCGGCTAATCTCCTAAGATGGACAACTCTGGAAATGCAACGATCCAATTTTCATGATATGCACCAATCCTTATCTATCTTTAAAAGAGATAATTTATTGAATGTATTTTTATCGCTATTACTTGAACTAACAATAAGCGAGAAATGCATTATCCCTATGCTAGGTGAATTAGAATCATGCATAAGTGTTTTAAAGCATTTCTTTATGTGGAAAATAAATTCATGGAACCTAGGTTTGTGGATCCGCGGTAATGTCCACATGAATGTTAGGAGAAGAACCTCCCACAGGCGCGCCTTTCAACTTCTTGGGAGCCATCGTTGAGGACTTGAACTCCACGGATTACCCTCACTTCTACCCATTCTCCGGACAGCCTCAAGATGTGCCTTCTCCCTCATATGCAGGAGATTCCTTCACCGAAATGCGAATCTTTGAAAATACGAGGGCTTGTGGGATTTGGGCTTATGGGAAGGCTTGTGGGGTTGGAGCTTTGCTCGTGGGAATGGGGCTTTTACGAGCCTGGTTTAAAAACTAGGGAGGGTGCATAGGAACAAGGCCCAAAGCCTTATCCTTTAGAAGCTTCTAAGAAGCTTGTGATTGTCCAGGATCTTGTGGAAGGCCCCAATGATTGGGAAGACTTAAAAGGATTGATGTCGAGGGGAAAAACAATGATTAATGGCGCTACTGGCGAGGAGCATGGGCGGCAGTTCAGCGCTGGGCGCAGTAGGGGCGGGCTATGGCGGCTACAGCACGACAGGCGGCGTCTTCTCATGGCACGACAGCCTCTCTCCTCCCTCAGCGCAGCAGCCTCCACCTCAATAGCACGTTCCTTATTCCTCACGGCAACATCTCAGGCTCCTCCTCCTCCGATCCTCCCGTTCAACAGCCTCCTTCCTAATGTGCCCTACTCTCCCTCTTCTCTCATCAGCACGGCGATGGAGCAGCCATTCGTCCCCCATCCTCCTTATCCCCCACTAAGGGGTGTTCTTATATAGGCTTAAGGGGGGGGAGAGGGAAGCTCCACCACGTGGGTTGTGCATGGCTTCCCCCCCCTCATGCAACCCACACCACTCACCTAGCCCATTCCTCCCCACACTCCCCTCTCCTCCAACCATGCATTGGCTAGGGGAATTAGAAAAAAATTTGCATTATTTTAATCATTATCCATTTTTCCCCCATCCAAAAGGGTGTTTTCCCGTGGTTATGCAGTCTTGAACCCCAGGCCTCAATTTCACAATGCGAAGGCCTTGTTTTTGCGTGTGTGGGGTATGGATTAAACTGTCGATAAATACAATGCGGGAGATAACCTTGCACAGGTTTTACGTGGCGTGCGGGGAGTCAATTTTAGTAATATTTTCAAGCGAGAATATTACATTCATATCCAAGTCTACACAAGCTTGCATTACCATTAACTCTTCATTCTCTTTCCATGTATTTTCTAACAATACATCCAATGGTTCACTCAAATTATTTGGTCCTTTTCTTTCTTTGTCATACATGAAAGTCTTTCCTTGGCTCTCCTTACTCTAGATTCCACTTCTTGATTCATCTCTAGATTAGTATCATCATAACCCCATTCTTTCTCCCCTTGCCTAGCCCATAAGATGCTTCATAAGGTATAGCTAAGTGATCATCAATGTCACCTAAATCCTCTTCATACATACAAGATTGTAAACAAGGGATCTTAGTACATGAAAATCCATGTCTCCCCACCCTATCCAATAATGCAACATCATCTCTAATCTCAGCAGGGAACCATACATCCTACAAGGTAGATACTCTAAAGACTCCAAACAAACTACTTCATCACTAAACATAGAAAGGCTATCTACAATATGCACATCCAAAGTTCCTCTCTCCTCAACCTCCAAAGAAATATCCTCATCCCAAGCGCTTTCACACTCTGATCACAAAACAACAATTGTATTGATTCCAATTTTTGTACTGAAAGCACAAAGTTAATCAATGAAGTATTCTTCTACCCCGGGGTAGTTTAGTATATGTATACCCTCTATACCATGTGCGTTCAAGGCCTATTTATAAATATACTTATCAGTGAAATTTTCCTTAATAAAACATAACCATTTTCTATTAAATCTATAAGTAATCCATTTATATGGGACCCTTTTGTTGGTGAAAAAATGATATTTTAAAAATCCCTTATGTTGAACCCACATGATACATATATATATTTATGAGTGACCTCCCCAAGGTTTCTACTAGGTGCACTAGATTCACAAGTATGAAAGGCCCTACCACAAGACTTGTGATCCTAAAGTACTAGTTATTGCATGAGGATCATAATTGGATTGATGATTATGAAAAGTACTTGAGGTAGCAAAAATCCCCAAGATGCATAAAGTATGATGCCACAAAGTAGTCATCCTTGAATAGGTTCAAGGGTTTAGAAATCTCACAAGACATTTGAAAGAAGGTAGAGCTCTATTAGGAAGAGAAAGAACAACCGCTTGACATGTTTGCCTTAGAGAATGAAAGTTTTTGGGATTTACTAAACCCTTCATTTGGGATAGGAGAAAAAGTACATGACATGTTAAAGGTGAAAGATTTCATAAATAATCTCTAGAGGCAAGATGAGAATGAAGATAGAAATAAAGCCTAACACTTTGAGGAGATGAAAATTTTACTTGATAAATAGAAAAAGATTTAAAAACTTAGAGAAAGGGGGACAAAAGACAAAATCAAAGGGAAACACTAATGAGTTGAAAACACAAAGAGAACCTTAGAAAACAATGGGCAAATCTATAAAATCTTAGCAAGAAAGGGTAAACAATTAGTTCTTCAATTGAGGAAAAATTGTGTGGGTAGGTTTAAAATATGAGATTGAGAACCTTGAGAGGATGGACTTGGGGGAGAGATAATGTGAGAAGTAATGGGATGGATGGGTCAAAGAAATCAAGGAGGAGGATGTAGAGAAAATAAAAAAGGGTATTTTAGAAGACTACCAATGTGTGACAGCAACCCTCCCATGGCAGGAAATGAACATGAAACCAAGGTAGAAGCATGCAAAATCTATGCACATGGCTAAGCCATTAATCTCAAAAAATGAAACGAAACCATAAATCTTCCACTTAATAATGAACAAACTTGTTATCTTCATCATCTTCATCCATAGCTTCAACCATTATACAAGAAAAAAAGGGAAAAGAAGAATATTTGCACAAAAGACATAGGAGAGAGGAGAGAGAACAATTTTTGCACCACCAAAAGGAGAATATGCGATTGGATAAGAGAGGAAAGGGAAAGAGGCACATAACCACTAGTGCATTCCACCCCACCTCTTCCCCAAAAAGCACACCCCTTCGTATTTTTATTATTTCTTTGAAACTTTGATACATTTGATATTATAAGGCCTTTAGCCTTTAATTTTGAGTATTCCTACCCTTCACAAATGCATGCATGTAACACTTTTGCGTATACCATTTGTTTATTATGGTGTATGTGGATGTGGATGTGGCCCCCTCATATCTCTATCTCTTTTTGGTGATTTTGTAACAATGTAGTATTATTCTCTTGACAAAAAATAAAAATATGATGCATGCTTGGATTCTTTTGTGCTTGTTTTTATGCTTCTTTTGAGTGTCATCATATTCCTCCCACACTGAAATGTGAAGCGTCCTCGCGAACCTTGTCAAAGAAGAACCACTTTCTAACACAAACAACTTCCAAAATTGTTAGTAAAACAACTTCGATCATAAGGATGAGGCCTAGCCATGGTAGGGTATGGGACTTCAAATCCATGATCACCAGAGTAAGGGAACTCCTACCTCGGTTACTCCCACACTAAAAATATTTACTAGTGTTCAAAGGATAGGGTTTTGTCTTCAACAAGGGATCACAAGCACAACTTTTCCATCCCAATAGGGGAAATAAGGATGACTCCCTATTTATGTAGCTCAAAGGGTGAGGGAAGGAAGATACTATTGTTGGTAAATGAGTCTTATTAGGTCCTCTCAAATTAGACCTTTGTCTCATCTTTTGAAGGCTATGAGAAGCCATCAATAAGGTAAGCAAGAGCATGGGAATATGTAGTGATGAAAATGATGTATTTTTAATGGACAAATTTTTAGTATTATATCTCTTTCTTTAAAGGCTCACCTATGTTTTATTTTTGTGTGTTGGGGTTCTTGGAGGACTATGAGTATGTCCAATTGAGGAGGAGGTAAGGAGTTAGGTAGATGTACATAGGAGAGCAAGGGACATGCTTTTTAATTTCATAATATAATTACTTCGTTTAACCTAGACTATTTTAAGGGTTTAAGTGTGTCCATTACTTTGTGGAGAACGAGAGAAATCGAGGGGATGTAAAGGGATAATGAAAAATGAGATTGGAAGAGGAAGGGAGGCAACGTTGAAAGGTAAGGTAAGGGTGGATGACAAAAGGGGAGAGGAAGACTAGGGAGGAGACGAAGTTAAGAGGAGAAGAAGGCCGTTTTTTAATGAAGGATGAAGAGGGAGGGTTGTCTCAACGAGGAAGAGGAGGCCGCCTTGATGCCGTTGGGGTTGTGGCAGCACCCCTGTCTACCTCTTCTTTTCTTATCCTTTAAAACATCCCTCCTTCTTGGAATTCTTCTCTTCATCTTCCTCATTACGGTAACTGAAGGACTTGAAGGGAGCTTCAAGCTTGATGAATTGATCTCTGTTGCTGCAAGGACCAAACTAAAGGAAACTGATCCATCAACGGCTGCATCCTGCTCTAGAGAGATGTAGGAATCTAGTATCATTAGCCCCCTCATAAACCCCTCTCCCTCTCTTGTGCTGATAAACAACCTCTCTTTGCCTCCGTCAGTAACAACGAGGGTGTTTCCTGCTAGGGTCAAGGGCATTCTCTCTCTCACACTACAGCAGGCTGAGGACCAGCGTACCTGACACCGCACGAGGATCCATGGGTTTTGGACCCCACAGCCACACCGATAGGAGATCCGGAGGATTCTTGATCTACATCGACAGCAGACTAAGATTCGATGACACTCGACACATTGGATCTCAGATCTCCAGTTTGCTCTTTCTCCACCACCGATGTACCACATCCTGCATCTAGGAGGGATCACCTGCTATTAGCGACTTCGACGACTGATACTACATCCCAAGATAGTATATCTCCCTGCATCTGTTACGTATACACATCGCACCACTTTACCATAGCCGACAGTTGTTCCCCTATCACAACCGACATTTGTTCCCCTTTTGTAAGCATTATCTGGAGTACCAGAGCTACATACGCACATACACATACACGACACTTATCACACTCACAGCACCGTATTTTCAGTTTCCAGTTTTTAGCTTTTCATTCAGCACTTTTATTTTGGATAGCTGGACCTCATCAGTTGTATCACAGTTTGTCTCATAGGCCAGTTTTGGTCTTTAGAAGACGTTAATATAACTTTCTTTCTTTCTTTCTTCTCTCTCTCTCTCTCTCTCTCTCTCTCTCTCTCAGTGGTGAGAAATGCCTCAATGCTCTTCTTTCTGCAAGCTAGGGCTTGAATAGTACAACCATCAGAGGAACCTCATCAGTACAACTGATTAAACAGAGGACATGTGATGTGGTGAAAAGACAAGGCAGAAACATTGCATGTGGCTTTTGCTGCTGCACCAACATTCTCCCTGCCTTCCCCTTCGACCCAAGAGAAAAATGAACTTTGTACAAAAGCCAAACCAAACACGGCTCTTCATAACTCTCTTCAGCTCATTAATCATCCCTACTTCATATTTTTCCACCGATGTCCAAAACTCTGCCATACTGGCCCGTGTATGGAAGGGGTTGTGAAAAAACGGGTCAGAGCCTCTGTTGCAAAGAGTGGTTTGACTTGTTTAGCCACCTCAGATGTTTTGCCAAAGGAACCGATAGACTCGAACCGAAATGCTCCAAATGAGGAAGAGGAGTCGGTGGATGAATGACAATCCTGAAAGGATTCACCAAAAATAGAACTCGGTAATGCTTTTGAATTGCTAGACGATTGGTGTGTGAAGATGATTCGTAATCTGCTCTAGCTGTTTGGCAACGCTTTCCACAGCTGATGCAGAGAGGCCATTGTATGGCATGGATGCTAGATGTGCCCTATGGGGGATGGCATAATCAGAGGTTGCCTCGTGGAGTCTCAAAAGGTACAGGGAGAGGCGGACATGAGCAAGCAAATGTCTCTCTCTCTTCTGATCCCGGATGGATCGATGGTCCTGATAGGAAAAGTCATAGGAATATGATGACAATTCTCTGTATTTCCCACCACTGCTCGAGGAAATTCTCTCTCTCTTTCTTATTTTTATTATTCTTCTTCTGCCCCTTCTTTTGCTTCCACTCTAATCATGGTGCATGCGTGCTAGGAGGAAGAGCCATTGGAAGGCTTGGGGAAGGTAGTTCACCCTTCTCTTCTTTTCCTTCGTAGCATCTCTTTCTTTCTCTTCGTCTTCTTCTTGACATCTTCTTTGTCCATATCAACAAATTGCTTGTGGACTACACGCTGCTATTGACAGAGATCAAGTCGTGCCTCACAATGAGGGCACACGATGTTGGATTGCAGTCATTTGTCAAGCATCCAATGTGGAAACTCTGGCTATGTCATGCGAGTGAACACCTGTTCTAAAAGCTTGCATATAAACACGATGCACTTCACCCTTTCTTCTTCTCACTGCAATTGAGTATTCTGGAGTTCATTTGCATTTAGGATGGGGGTGGGTCTGACATGCTGTAGCAGGGCCTTAGCACTATCCCCCACGGGGTCTTTATGACCTCGGGGAGTTGGGATCAACGGCTCTTGTTGACCCCGAAAAAAGGCACGCATCTGAGCCGCTACTTTATGCAGAAGTAAACCCAACCAGATTTAAAAACCCAACCAACAAATGGAAACCCAACCAACCGGAAAATGGGATTTGACGGAGGAACGATGTCTCAAAATTCAGGGATGTTTGCTGCCACATGCAAAAGTAAACAAAGTCCATAAGAAGTGAGTACTCCATGACATAATCCACGACACACTATCATCCATAACTACTCGTAATCCATGACATAATCCATGACAAGTGCGTTACTTGCTAGACAACTTTGTGACAAAATATAAAAAGCCAAAATAAACGGCATGTTTAGAGCACATGAACTTCAAACAAAAGGGCCCCATGACGTTCACAAACAAATTAGAATATTTCAACACTGAATATCACATTGACACTAGTATAATCCATATTCAATCACATTGACACTAGTCTAATCTATTTTATTGATCGAGGCAATCAACCAAGAGCAAGAGACCAAGACAAAATGAGACAAGGTGTGGCAATTTATGAATAGATTAAGAATCATTACTTGGTGACATGAAAAGGTTACAACATTCTAATCCATCATACTGCCTTGAATCCTTCAAAGGCACCAAGAATACATAATATGGCTTCAACACACACAGAATTTAGGATCCTCATCTGTTGTGTATTGAGACATAGAGAGTGAATCATAAGACATCTATGAAGAAGACAACATGATGAGGATCATTACCTTCTATCCTAGCCCGAAACCAACAAACAAAGGCTCCCTCAAGCCCAGCAAAGCGCACTTGAACAGTGACTAGCCGCAAGTCGTAGGCCTCAACACTATCTCCCACGTTGCAGGTAACAGGACGCGGTTGACCACAAATGTGCATTCCAGGTGTGCAAAGAAACATCCATTTGAGTGGGTAAGGGTTTTGCACGTTCAAATTTGTAAACGGGGCAAAAGATGTTACTTAGAGATGACAAACTTGTCATAACATATGCCTTAATATTTGGAAATTACCCTTGTTAGTAAAAGAGGAACGGCCATGCATCAGCAAAATCTGTCTCGTTACCACACATGCAAGGTCAGCTAGGTAGGCGAAGAAGAACAGGTGCCTCCTGTGTAGGCTTGTGTAGGCGAAGAAGAACGGGCTCCAGTGTAGAATGGTCTGTGTAGACCCTGAGAAGCAAAGGATAATCTTGACTACCTCAACAAACGGGCACCTCTTGCCAAAACACAGTTGTAGTATAGTGCTGAGGGAATTCGCGGCGCCTCAGCTAGATTGGCACCTCCCGCGGTATAGTGCTAATGGCGCCTCCTATGGTATAGTGCTGATGGAAGTCGTAGAGCCTCAGCTAGATTGGCGCCTTCAATCGGAAACACAGCTGCGCGAAGCAATGGATGAAGCGCATTCGTGAGAAACAAGGTGCATCTCCATCTTTGCATGTGCACATAAGTGTCGATGCCACGGAGTTCATTGGCGGCGCCATATTCTTTGGGCCCCTCCCAATTATAAGGAGTTAAGGCGTCTCCAGTTTTGCATGCGTACACACCATCTCCCCAGCACTATCGACGGGTACTTTTTCGGCTGGACGGGTTTAAAATTGTGGGCGGGATCACGAATTTAGGATGGGTTTACTTAAGTGTGGATTGACGTCCGCGATGTGGTCGTGAGGATGGGGGTCAACGACAGCCATTGATCCCAACTCCCCAGGGTCCTAAAGACCCCATGGGAGATAGTGCTGAGGGTCCGCGATGAGATGGAATGATTTAAAATGGTAACTTTAATATCTAAAATTAAGCCTTAAACTTTAGAAGTTAGATTAGGTCCCACAAGTTCCTGCCATTATGAATCATGACTCGTGAGGACTCATCAGTTAGAGCCATAAATTTTCCATTGTTATAGTTGATGGGTTAGTGGTTGTATGTTTGGGTATGTATGTGTGTGTGTGTATGTATACCTGTGTGTATGTATGCATATGCATATGGATAGGGTGACACCTTATCCCTTATGATGGGACTTCATTTGAAACCTTTACTTAAATTTTTGGATTTCAATTTGATACCTTGTTTAAAATATTTAGGTGTCATTTGATTCCCAAAATGGCCATGACGCCCATTTTGGGCTCAAATTTAAACACTACATGTTCCTCCATTGGCCGTTGTACATACGACACCATACTATACCATAGGCACCCTCAATATGTATGATATCCCCTTCACAAAGTAAATTTTTAAATTGTTGTTAGACTCTCATCCTTTTAAGGCAACTTTTAAATTATCACTTTACATCTTCAATTCACAAAAAGCTACAAGCACAAGGTTCCTTTGCTCAAGAATGCAACTATTTTTTAATGAGATATGATTAATTTTCATCCCAATCTCCACCCTCCTTAATGTTAGCTATATATAGTCTGTCTATATATAGCGCCCCAGGTCCCCTCTATATATTCCTAGCATGTGTGCTCAGTTGACACACTTCTGGGGTTCCATTTTTGGTGTCTCGTGTCTCTCTTCTCCTCTCTATTCCTCCGTTCCTCATCTCCTTCGTACACTGTTCAACATGGTATTAGAGCTGCTTGCATCCGATGAGAAAGAATCGTTTGATGACGACGAGCTGGACTAGACAAAAGGGCTAATTGGTCGCAATTGAGGACTAAGCGAGCTTCCCCTCTTTGCGCTAGATGTCCAACTAGAAAACCCTACCTGATGCTGCTCCTCAACCTACCTGGACCGAGCGTGTTGTGCTCTAGTAAACCACTCCAACAATCCAGAGCACAGTTTTCCAACCTCCCAAACGATCCAAAGTGCAGATTTCCAGCCTCACAAGCCTTAGGATAGATGCCAAATGCATCAGGCCCCTCTGAAAGCCCTAGGATGTGAAGCTCTGCGAGGAGTCACGATTCAATACGCAGAAACGTGCCGAATCTGGCGTTCTAGGAGAGGAGGAGGACGAATCCGAGTGGATAAAATCTACATTTTTTATCGCATCGCTTCTCCCCAGCTTCGGCTTGACGGGAAAAGATGGCTTTGACAAGAAAGCCAATCTCCCCCAAACACAGTAGAGAAGCATCGCAACAAAGCTTGCCACGAGGTAGGCTTGGTGTAGGGTCGCTGCGAGGGCAAAGGTGATGCAATGCGATGGAACGGGAGCTTAGGGGAGGCTCCTGTGCATCGAGTGCCTGAGAGAAGGGCCCTGAGGACCTGAGAGAAGGGCCCTAACGAGTTGTGAGGTGGTGGAAGGTGCCATGCCAACAGGGTGTACAACTCAAAGGCGGGCAGAATTGCTAGCTGCCAAGGTCATGGAAGCTCTGCAAGAAGAAAAATTGGGATGAAATCAGGTCCTTTTACAAGCTCTACAGGTGTCTCAAGTTTTGTCTGGACCGCAAACGCACTGTCAGCTCTACTGCGGCTCTGAGCAAGGACTTGGAGGAGGCATACTGCTCTATCCTGAAGCTATCTCTAGGGTGCTCAAGTGTTCAACGAATTGCTACAGAGCTGATTCCGAGATATAATAAATTTTGTCCAAGTGTGATTGATCTTGCATCTAATGCCTTGATACAAATTTTAGAGTGGAGTGAGGACTTAGTTTTCCAAGATGAGGATTTTGATGGTGTTGCATTCAAGACTGTGAAAGAATGCTTAGTAGGCATGCTAGAACTTTCAGCTTCTGAAGTACCAGATATTTCTAATATGTCAATAGCAGTGTGTCATAATATAGCATACTATTTGCTTTGTCGACTGGAAGGAAGAGATTTGATAAAGTGCAACCTTGCTGAGGAAGTCTCTCCTTTTCTAGAGGATGACTCGTCCATGCAAGATAGACTATTGACTTTGGTGTCCTACAATCTAGTGAGGTTGTTTTATCTTCATCCACAGATGATTGTTTGTCTTTGAGATCTTTCAACCCATTTGATTTGGATCCGGATTAAAAGAACCATAAGAAGTCTAAGAAAAAGAGATTGCAATAGCAGAACAGAGTATAGGGGAGGAGCATCAGGATACTGAAAATGAAGAGAATGGGGCAAATTCATCCTCGGATGTCAAGTATAGTCCTCGTTCTGAGGATAACAATGAAGCAACTCCTCTGACAAACATGGAAAGTGAGGATGCTAAGATATTACCTGAAATATCTGAAAATCAAGGGTCGAAGACATTGGTGAGGTTGTGGAAGCTAACTTGGAAGGTAATGTCAACTCTAGGAGTGACTCTCTGTTGCATCCTCATAATGAACTTCATGACATCAAAGTTATAACAGGCCAATCTATTGGTTCATGAAAAGCCTCAAAAAGGCATATATTCTTTCTAGCTGATGAGGGTCTATATTCCAGTAACAGGCCAATCTATTGGTTCATGAAAAGCCTTAGAAAGGCATATATTCTTTCCAACTGATGAGGGTCTATATTCCAGCTGATGACACATTATTTAGTTTATATTATTTCCAGCTGATGAGTGTCTATATTCCAGCTGATGACAAATTGTTTCATTTATATTCTGTTCATGGGGCCCCACATGTGTTATGTTGTCTATAGAGCGGCGTCGTGAACCGTCTTTATAGACCTTGTGTTGTTTTAATGTCTATGTTGTTCTAATGTCACTGTAACGTTTTTCTTTAAGTTTTGATGTGACAGATATACTGCTTACATCCCAAGTTCAATTGCAGGAATTTCTTGGAGATTTTATCTTTTACAGTAATCTCACTTATCCTTAATATACCTTCTCCGTTGATGTTGTAATTCATGAGTGATGTAGCTCCTTTGATGCCTAGGAGTGATAAAGCTCTTTTGATGCCTCTGAATAGGCTGTTGTAATTCAGGAGTGATGTAGCTCCTGAGTGATGTAGCTACTTCTCCATTGATGTTGTAATTCACGAGTGATGTAGCTCCTCTGATGCCTACGAATAGGCTCTTGTAAGTTCAACTTTGTAATTTTATATTTTGAATATTAATATAACGGTAGGCCTATATAGAGTTGTGGGTTTTTCCCTTGAGCCCCCAAGGGTTTTTTCATCCATAGTAAGGGACCTTTATTTGAGTGGGGGTGTTAGCTATATATAGTCTGTTTATATATAGAGCCCCAGGTCCCCTCTATATATTCCTATCATGTGTGCTCAGTTGACACACTTCTGGGGTTCCACTTTCGGTGTCTCGTGTCTCTCTTTTCCTCTCTCTTCCTCCATTCCTCGTCTCCTTTGCGCACTGTTCAACACTTAAGGGTACAGCACTATAGAGCCGCTTAATCGAAAGTTTTGAACTCTTGACCTCTCGTTATCCTCACACCCACATTGTCAATTAACTGGCCACCTATTGATAGTTCAAGGGAGATCATTAATAAATCCATACTAGTCAAATTGCAATCTTAAACTTATGTAGGTCATACCTCAAATTGTTGTTGGAACACAACCATGCTTGTCATGCTACTCATGAGCATCATGAAGCCACCATTATTGTGCAACTTATTCCTTAAAGTTACATTGGTCTTGCACCTCAATGATCACTATGTAAGCAATGAGTCTAATAGAACTATATTGAGGATGTGAAGGATATCGTATATCATAAGGATACTGGAGTCCATCACATCACAAATGTTCAAATTGCATGTAATTCAAAAAATGAATAGAACATAGATCTTATAGGGCACATCATAGAATGGATTAGACGAAGAATGCAAAGGGTGCCATGTGTTTTGAGAAGCTAGGGACACAAGGTCCTACTACAACCTAGGGATCAAGGCAACCTCACCAATACCTTCTATTCCTACCCTTGTTCTTGTAACTGTGTCACCTCTCTCCACCAATGACCACCTCATAGGCACTATTTCCCCCCCCCCCTCCCCTCATGATTGGTGCATGGCATTACAATCTTGCTTATTCTTTGATTGTTTCACATCTCCTTCTCCCTCCTTGATTGTGCTACATCATTTATCTTTGTCCAAAATCAATACCGCATCACAAATAAAAATTTATGCCATGAGTTTTGGGAGGCTTTTCAAATCCTTGAGGATGCATTTAGATTCCATATTTAAATAGGATATAAGCACATAATATATGCCAAACAATGCTCCTTAGAAGGCATTATATTTGTTGTAACATGTCTCTACCATGTTTTCTAAGAGTTATGCATCTACCAAACCTAATTTCAAAACTCCTTGATCAAAATGCTTAGTTGGCTTATACAATGTTTATATGCACCACATCCAAGGCCATCTTTCCCTTGAAATAACGAATTTACAAATCTCTCTCTCTCTCTCTCTCTCTCTCTCTCCTATTGCTACCTTGACATACTAATTAGAATCCAGCTCTACCCATGCATATGGTAGCGTCTAAACCATAAGCAATGGTACATGCTTAGAATAGTTATACAGTGTCAATGCCAGGATGAAAGAGATAGTACTTGATTTCCCATGTGGAAATTGTTTCCATGCAACCAATTGTATATCACAATTGCATGGAAGAAACTTCTCTCCACATAAAGCAAGAAGCACTTTTGAGTTACAAAAGATTTGTTTCTAAAGCACACATTCAAAAATGTAGTAATCTCCAAAGAGTAAAGAAATGTAGCCCCTTAAGTCCTCTTGTAATCTCCAAAGAGTAAAGAAATGTAGCCCCTTAAGTCCTCTTGTAATCTCCAAAGAGTAAAGAAATGTAGCCCCGTAAGTCCTCTTGTAACTTGGCTATCACATCAACTAGAGAATGTCTTTAGGGAAAGAAAGAAGAGAATAGTGAAGAGCTTTGGGTCAAGTCCTTAGAATATGCCTTACAAATAAGGTCTTTTATATGCATTGAGGACTAGCTAGACTTATCTCATGAGAATCATTACCTTATTCATTATACTAGGTTAATTTCTTAAAACATGTCCAATCCTTAATATAAGTGAGTAGCTTCTATCCTCATTTCATTGCAACATTGTGGGAGAAGTAAATATCAAAGAGGAAATTTGTGAGGAAATAAGCTAGATAAGGGTTGTAAGATGGCAAGGAGGAGTAGGCCCCATGAAGGCAAAGAGGGTAGAGAAGATAAACAAGAAAATAGGAGGAGGGTAGGGAATGCATACTTATTGACAAATTCTTGCCATAATCTTGATAGCAAAGGTCAAAGAGAGTATGTATGCTAGAAAACGAAAATATACAACTCACTATAATACTGCAATGTAACCCCCTAATAATGGAATGTAACAAGATGACAATCAAATAAAGTAGGGGAGATAAAAACATAATCACTATGATAATAGATGATGTACTAATTTGCCATTTATTCTCTAAATGGTTAGTGATGTAGGAGATAACTTTGGACCACTATCTTTACTTGCATCCTACTTCCAAATAAGTACTCATATTGGGTATTGGAGGCATGTGTGGAGAGTAGCCATCACTAATCCAACTTGTGCATGTGAAGTTGATTATCCTAGATATCTCTTTTCACTAGACTCCCATTAAGATTCGGAATATAGAAATGAATCTTTCTATTTCATTTAAGGACACTTTATTACTCTAAGGTTTTCAATGATAAGTTAGGTGCCAATATTGTCAATTTGAGAGAGAATGGCCAAAGGATTTTCATCTAGTTAAAGATATTTCATCCTAGCTTCTAGTTTTATACTTAACTATATTATATGATAATTGTAAGTATTTGAATTTTCACGCCTAAACCTTCTCACTATAATAACAACATTATGTGATAATGCACTATTGTTATGATTATTGGATATTAACACACATTCACCCTTGTCTACACATGTATGTAGACATACACACAACATTTATTGGCATTGCTATTAGTGTGGCTATTGGAGCTATATATAGCTCACCCTATCTAGACTAGGTCTCACCTATATATATGTAGATTGTGATCAATACGAAATAGTATTTGGGAGTGTACATTGTGTGTCTCTTCTCTCTCTCTCTCTCTCTCTCTCTCTCTCTCTCTCTCTCTCTCTCTCTCTCTCTCTCTACATCTCAACATGGTATCAGAGCTATCACAATCAACTACAACCAATTTCTTGAAAAAGACAATTAGAAAGTATATCTATGTAGTATCTCTTCAATTCTTGTTTCATGTTCTTTTCATGCTTAAATTTGATGTATTGTGCATGTCATGATCATCTTATATTATGAATTTTAAGCATAGAAGAAGTTCACTCGATTATCATTTAGATTGCAAGTATGTTGAATTTTAGATATGCCTTGCTTGGACACCCTAAAAATTCTATTTGGGAAACTCTTAAGGAAACACCAATATATGATGTGCTAGGACTTGCTGTCGTGATGCTGCGCATCTGAGCCGTGAACACCTCCATTTTTGTTGTGCATTTGTGTTAATTTCTGCGTGTGATTCATTGTTTGTGTGGTGCATTTTAATAAACTACATTCAATGTATGTATATATTCCCTTAACTGTATTGCATATTCGATGCTTGTAATAGGAAGGAAAACCTATCCTACCCTTTGTAGACCGTCCTGTTCGTGGGAGCATCCGAGACTTGGGGCAAGCTTACAATGAGTCCTTCACTGAACCAGATGGTAATCAGGACTCTAGTGATAAGGTCCCTGATTTTGTTGAGACTATGATATACTGTCCAAACGAGGCCGTTCGTATGGTTGGTCGCTATGCATCGAAGGAGGAATGGATACATATGGAAACATCCAAGGATTTCTTATCAATAAAGATTTTAAAGCACACATTACAATTTGGGACTTCAAAAGAAAGAGATCAAGGGGACAAGTGTGTTATGAATAACATACTTCAGTTTATTCAAACATTTGTTTGCTGAAACATACACGTGTGAAAACAACAATGAATCAAGGTTTGCTACCCATGTTTATGGAAGAAATCTCATCTTTCTTAAAGAAGGATTTGAATGGCGAAAAGGGGGGGAAAAAGTTCATTGAATCCAGGACCTCCCTGTGCTCGAAATGGGAGAGCTATTTTTGAAATGGGTTGTTATTCTTGGAAAAGGAGGGCATTCGGGATGACTCTGCGGAGGATAAGAGCGAAGGAGTAATGCGAAAGGGGAGGAGTAGAGCTCTAAATGAGGAGGACTGGGGGCGAAAGCAGAGGGGTGACCTCCTTCTTGGAAGATCCTCTGTTGGATGATCCACCCCAGCCCAATGCCTTCTTCTGGTGCGGCCTAAACGAGCAAGCCGATCTTAGATAATAGCTTCTGTAGAAAGGATCCAGACCAAAAACAAAAGGCTTGCTCAAAGAAGAGAGGGCGGGATGAACCTTCTGGAGGGACATCCAGTAAAGCGTGTCGAGAGAAGATGCGCAGAGATCGTCTCAATGACAGGTTCTTGGAGCTAAGCACTGTTTTGGATCCAGACAGACCACCGAAAACAGACAAGGCCATTGTGTTGTCAGATGCACTTCGGGCCCTGAATCAACTGAAAGTAGAAGCACAGCAGCTGAAGGACTCCAATGAGAAGCTTCGAGAGGCCATCAAAGAGTTAAAGACCGAGAAAAATGAACTACGAGATGAGAAACACAGGCTAAAAACACTGAAGGAGCAGCTGGAACAACAAGTGAAAACAATGACAATTCCTCCTGGATATCTGCCTCAACCCCGCATCTTTCAAATTCGAAACAGGCGGTCTGCACAAGGCACGTTGGGGAAGAGGCGGAAGGATGGCATTCTGGTTATGAATGAAAAGATGTTTTTCATTATCCACCTCAGAGGGGAAAGGAGGAATTGCTGCAGATCCAAGACGGCAATGCCTGCCACCTCGGCTCTATCATGCTGCTCTGGGTCAATCTTGGCCTTATGAGCCTCATACAGAGCTTATTCGCCCATGGCCAAGGCCCCAACTGGTCCATACGTTTTTTTTCCTTGTACTTGTGAGCTTCCGCCGTGCGACCTTCATCTTCTTCACCCTCTACTTCTCCTCATCACTTAGGGCCGACTGATCTCCCCCGCCATAGTCAGGCTGCTGATCGTAGCTGTTGGCTCTTGCCAGTGGAGTATAGAAAGCCTTACTCGACCTTTCTCATATGCGTTCATACTCTGTATCTAATTTTTGGTTTTGCTAACTTGGTTTATGGAATTTGCAATGACATTATTGGAATCAATTTAAATCAGAAGAGGTAGTCGACAGATACATTGTCGATCGATTGGAATCAATTTAAATCAGAAGAGGTAGTCGACAGATACATTGTCGATCGGTGGTGAAACGAACAAAAAGCACAGATGTAAAGTGGAATCGACTCGCGCTTGCTGTGAGACAAATTATGGTTGATTTCTAGGCAGCTCAGAGATACACATTTCCCTCATTCCTCCATATTTTTCGCCTCTTTGAATCCGCTTCCATAGACTTCTTTACACCAGAGTTCTGATGCTGCTTTTGGAGATGTTTCCTGCTTCACTACAACGCATATAGTTCAAGAGGTATATTTTCAGATGTTCCTTGCTTCACTACAAAATGTATGGTCTGACGATGTCCAGAAATCTGGAGTGTTTATTGTCACTGTGGTTGCAATCGATGTATTGAGGACAACAGAACTGGTAAGAAAAGAATAAGGGAAGAGAAGAGCAATGTATTTCGACAGTTTTCCAAGTGGAAGCTGTGGACTTGTCTGAAAGAAGATGACATAATTGATACAGCGCTGAAGACTGGAAGCTTTAAAAAGACATATCAGAGCTCAAGAAGGGCATTGGGGAGTTATAGACTTGGTAGTTTTCTTTAAGCTATATTGATGCTTAGTTTTTTTTAAAGCTCTTCAGGGTATATTTTGGAAAGAAGATGATCATCTAGTTCATCCTCACCAAAATCATTTGAAGTGCCATTGATGCTTCCAACTGAAGAACCTACTGATTCTGTTCTTCCTGTTTGCTCCATCTTCTGAACACTTCTCACTCTCGTAAGTGTCCTTTGAAGCATGGAATTGAGGCCATGGGATGTTTGCTGTTGTAAGCTGGAGGAAGGGTTATGAATGACATGCCAATTGAAGTTACAGAGTTGGAACATCTTACTATGAAAAGCAAGTTCTTAAGCTTTATTGAAAAGCTTTAAACAAATTGTAATGCTTTGTCATTTATTTTGACTTTATATCCATAAGTCATCTACACTGATCTATGAAAAGAGCTTTATCAAAACTTTGCAACAGTGTAAAGCCGAGAGACGCTTAGCCTATGCAAATTCCTACACAAGCTGAATGTTCAGATTGAGAACTTATGGACCTCTTGTAAAGTTCTTGACAAGCAATATATGATCTTTGGCTTCAAATATTGTGTTATCGAGATCTTCTTGGAAGTCTTTATTTCTTGCTGTACCTTGAACCCCGTGTTCTGCAGCCCTTGCACGAACTCTTTGACATCGCAATCTTTCTTCTTAGTAAATCAATGCTCAATTTGAAGTTCTATGTCAAATGTTATCTCAATTTAGGTATATGGACTTAAAAGAAAAAAACAAATGGGACAATAGCTTTTCGTGCAGACTTCTACAACACAAGTTTCATCATAATTACTCACTTTTAAGATTCTACTAAAATTAGCCAAATCATCATCCATTCTTTGCAAAAATGTAAAGCAATAATGTTTTGATCATTGTTCATATTTATAATCTATGTTGGGTGGATTTATTCTTGCACATATTTTGTCTATTTTGGGTTGCTTTATTCTTGCCCATGTTTCATCTATCTGGGGTCACTTTATTTTGGAGCATGCTTTTAAAACTAAATGTCTTTCTTTACAACATAGCTTCTACATACGACTTGTTATGCTACACTTTTGTTGTCATTTCATATATGGTGTGCAAATTTTGTGATCTCATATTGTGTGTATTCTCTTAGGCAGATATATTGAATTCTATAATTGTCAACAAATTTCCTTCTAAACAATGTTCTATCCCTCACTTTCAAGGACAAGGATTTCTTGGATGAAAAGTAAAGGTGCTGCTAATTCTTGAAGGTGATGACTTGCATGATATGGTTCTTGGTAATTATGAATGTCCACCTCAACCAATTGATCAGGCTCGTGATAATATTCTTATAACTGAAGGTTCTATCTTTGAAGAATGGCAAACTATTTATAATGAGTGGGTCAAATGCAACAAAGGAGCTCGCCAATATCTTCTTTCTGCTCTTCAAGAATCTCTTATGCTTGATGCATGTAATGTTTCAACCTCACAAGCTACATGGGAGTATTTGATAGCAAATTTTGAAAAAAATCTATTATATAATTACTTTATCTTCATAGTCAGCTCACTAATTACAATACAAGGTCAAAACTTCTAAGACAACACATATCGAATCAGTCAAGAACATTATCAATTAGCTTGCTACTCTTGATGCCATTTCACGAAAGAAATTAGTAACACAGCTTCTTAACATTGTAAAGGATCTTTCTTATGATAATATTGTTATCATATTATTTAACAAAGATGGGATCATTTTTTATAAAGCTTGTATATCTTTGAAAGAATATACACAATGACATGAATGACAATATGCAAATCAAGAAAGAGGTATGATCTCACAATAGGACACATAGTCAGAACAAATCAACCAAGATTTACTTGCTTAAAGGCATCCCGTTCCAGGATTTACATGTAAGAGTCATCATGATGGTAACTTCTCTCATCTTAAGTTTCTTAATAGACATTGTTCTTATTGTAATAGAAATGGTCACACTACAAATGATTGCTAGGAAAAATAATATGGTGAAGAACATGGTATTACAAATAAACAACCATGTTTATCTAGAGATTATTATCCTTGTGACTACTGCAAAAAGAGTAATCATCCAATCCATCTATGTTTCAAGGGGCATTTTGATTCAGATCATAATAGAGCATATGTTGCTACACATGATAACACTATTGAAGAAGAAAATTGTATGAGTTATCCCATCTCTCCCAAAAGTATATTTCATGTTCGTGATGGACATATTTTTATTATTGATTATGGTGCTATGAGAAATATGACATATTAGTCCCAATGGTTACATAATTATCATTCTATTCTTGTCAAGAAATTGATTTATTTTACTAATGACACAACTTGTTAAGTCAAAGATATAGGTGATTTATATCTCGGTAATCTTTCTTCAACAAGAATTCTTTGTGGAGTTTTACATGTTCCAAATATATAAATGAATCTACTTTTAGTTGAAAGACTTATAGATATTGGTCTCTTTGTCTGTTTTGACCATACATCTCAGACCTCTTGGTCATCTTTGTACACATATATTTAATTTCACTTCACATGTACGGATTCACTTTACATGCACACAATCATCCTTCTTGATCATGTTTGTACATTTGTATATAGGAGCTTGGGTTTTTCCCTTGTGCTCCCCAACGGTTTTTTCATCTTAGCTAGAGACCTTTGTTTCAATGGGGGTATTAGAGCTATATAGCTCACCCTATCTAGACTAGGTCTCAACTATATATATGTAGACTATGGTCAATATGATGTCGTCTATGGGAGTGTACATGGTGTCTCTCTTCTCTCTCACACATGTCTCTACATATATTCTCTCTCTACATCTCAATAGTGGCAAAGTCAAGCAAGTTGATTTTGAGAAGGAGAATTATCAAGGCCTTATGTTGAGTGTGTGAGACTATTGGTGGAGCTCATAATTCAATGTTGTTATTACCCAAACATAGTTTAAAAGGTGGATCTTATCAAGAGTAAGATGCAATAGAATTAAGTAGTAATTTGCATGTATGAACGGTGGATACATGTAGTGTAATAGGATTGAGACATCTTGGTCTTAGAGAGCACCTTTTAGGTTCCTCTGAGAATGGATGATGTACTTGTTTGCCATTTACACCCCGGATTAATAGTGTGGTAGGAGACAACTTTGGAGTACTATCTCTACCTTGGGTTCGCATTGGATAGTGGGTAGAGATTCTAATATTAATCTCTATCTCAAATCTTGAGAAAATTTCCAAGCTTTAACTTAAATCAAACCCTTGAGATAAAGCTTGGCCATGTGCTCAAGCTTCACCCTAAAGGAAAGATAGTTCAAATTCTCACTTTAAGGTCCCGTTGACGTACATCTTGGCCATGTTCTCAAGCTTGGCCTTATGGGCAAGATAGTTTCCCACTCTTTGTTTGAGATGTCTTTGAGTCAAAGTTGTCCATGTGATTGCCTTAACATTAGTTGCATATGGGACACCTGTAGATTTTGACTACTTGTCATAAATACCCCCAATCTCTTGTACTAATGTTGTTGGCATAGCCACACTGTAAGGGGATTTTAGTTGTTACATGAAATGCTAGAGGTTTGTGCTCATTGACCAAATAGACTCAACTTTGAGCCTTGCTAAAGAGAATAAAACCTAATGTTGTCAGATCTAAGGTGGTGGGCCAAGCTCAAGTACCGAATATATATTTACCTAGCTACACCTATTTTCACAATGCATGCACCTGAGATAAAGGTGGTGTTTGTCAAAGGGATGACGAGACCTTGTTTCATAACAAAGGATAAACATGAGATACTCCTTGAAATTAGGCTAGAAGCAGTGGTCAATATTTTGATTGCTTTATAGTGTATGCTCCAAATGTGTCATATATGCAAGATGACAAGTGGTTAGGCTAATGTTCTAAGTTGTTGAAAAGACCACTGTGCTATTTGCAATAGAAACGTGACTATGAATTCTCGTGATCATCCTTATGGGCCCATACCATTATCAAAGTGTGAGAGAATTGCAAGAAGTACATAAGTGATCATTTGAGATTAGATGTCACTTTGATGGTATCAAGTGATATCAACAAGACCATCACTTACCATAGCAAACATACTCATCAAGGTTGGAGGGAACCCATCTTGATAGATTCTATCTTTATAATATGGTGTATATCTAGGAATTCTCCCAATGTAAAACATTTCGTTGTCAATATTTCGGTATATGATCAAGTTCTTTTGATGATTACTTGTAGCTTGATTTATCAAAGGATATTCAAGGGTCGAATATCATTTAAGTTGAATTTAAGCTTCCTTGGGCACTAAAAATTTATTGAAAGACTTATGAGTCTCTAGTCTTGTAGTACTAAGATTAAAGGTGACATTGCAAATAGTTGAGATGGAAGTAGATAGTTGGTGATTAAGAAAATTCAAGCTAAGCTAGCGAGTGGAATTCTGTGCATACATGTTTCATGCAACGCAACAACCTCCTCTCTTTCTTCTTGGATCCATGAGTAGTATTGATGTTATGACAACTTGCACAATCTCCCTACATTTACACACATACATTTTAGCATGCTATATTGGTATTATTATTCTCTCTAAGTAAAGAGAGTTGTCTTATTTGCGAGCATCACTCCATGCGATTGGCATACCATAGATGGCACAACATCACAATGTCCACATGGTTGCGACTTTTATTTCTTTGAGTATGTTGTAAAAATGAAAGAGTTAAATCATATTCAATTTAACTTTCAATCTAACATGGAAATATAGTTGCATCTCAAAGATAACTACATTGCTAGAAACAATTGAGAATACTTAATCATTGGATATGATTAAACTAAATGATTGATGTGGCCAATAAATCAAACAAGTTAAGCTTTAGTAGACTTCAATAGAAATTTTCTTTCTAGCAATGTCACTTGAAAATGTAGATCATAGGACCTCATGATCTGAGATGGCAAAGAATGAAGAACCAAGGCACTTAAATGTCATGCAAAGAGAGATGGAGACCTAAAAGCTCTATACTACCATTTAAGCAAAGCATTAAAAGCAAACATTTCGAAAATCTAAGCTTATCCAAAGCTTACTACAATAAACAAGGACTTATAACATATCTGAGATGAATTTAGTAGGAAATTATAGCAACCAACTTGTCCATCTTTGGTAGGGTTTCGGAAAGCTTGATCGGGAACATTGCAAGTAGGAAGCCAAACACACTTAAAACAAAATTGAATATCTATGGACTATTATAAAAGGGCAAGAGCATCCACTATATAGATCGTGGGAAAAATATGCTAGAGCTAAATTAAAGCGAGCTACCTCATTGTAACATGAATTGTGTAGCTACTTGATTTTTCCTCATTGTACATTGTTTTTGCATCATCCAAAGAGTTTATTGGCATCACTCTAGTCGCTTCTTTCTTGTCTTGTCGAATTGATCCCAAATGAATAATACCTAAACACATTATCCCTCAATCAAGGTACAGTAACCTCATGCCCAGAGAGGCAGCTCATTGTAACACAAATAATCCATGTACTTGATTTTTCCTAATTGCACATTCTTCTTACATAATACAAAATTTCTTGTTGTCACTTTGTTCACTTATTTCCTGTCTTGCCTAACCAATTTAGAGCAAAAAGTGATTCAAAAAATAAAATTTTGTTAATCCCACATGATTAAGAAAAGGGCCAAAGAGAGTTTGCCACGTGTGCAAGAATATGGTGTTCTTGTCTCCTCTTTTTTGGAGATAGTAGGATCCACTTCGTGATTCTCTCCTTCTTTTGAGCCAAAATCTCCAAAGTTAACATGTTTTGGTAGTCCCGAAGTCCTTATTTACTTATAAAATCTAACAAAGGGCATAATAAAGATGTTGTGAAGTTAATGATGACTTTTTTGAAAGTCAAGAACTTTTTGGTACCCAATATGTTTTCATTAGTCTTCTTAATATTCATTTTAAGTTCATTCACCTTTCTCGGTGAGCTTCTTTCTTTGCTTTTTAGTTCATTCACCTTTCTCGATGAGCTTCTTTCTCTGCGAATTTAATTAAAGTATGGCATCTAGAAGTTGCCCTTCTCATTTAGTAAACTCTTGCACCATCGATAGCCAGGGAGCTAACGAAAATTGTGAGCCAAAGATGTTTAGCATAAACGATTGGATTACCATGCTGCCCTCTTGCAAGGACTCTCACAAGGTGAAAAGAAAAAAATGATTACATCACTGGTGGAAGGGATGCATCATTTCTTTCAAAATTATGTTTGAAGGGTGGTTTATCAAAGTGCAACATGTTTACATGGCCAAGGATATGCACTTGTCTCCAAATGAGCTTGTTTCGCATAGCAAACACATTGTAAGTCTTGAGTTGATAGTGTATGTATTTTTTTTTCATTTAAGCAAGTACTAATAATGAATTCTTGGTTGTAGATATATTTATTTCAACAAGTACTGAATGGCAACCTTTGGAAAGCTTAAGTGGAACCATTTATGCGATTCATAATATGTCCACAAACATTATCTATGCTTATCAGATTGTAGGTAATTTTACTAAGGCAAGGGTTTTTATATATTATGCATATTTCATGGCTTTGTGGATACGAGTCGGAATCAACTAGTGTGATTGCCCTATCCAAAATCAACTCAATACATTGCTCCCTTTTCCACCGCATATATGAGTCAAGGTACGAGAAAAAATGTAACAAGTTTGTAAACTTAAAAAGTGTCCCTAAAAAAACCAACAATATGAAAGATACTTACATTCACCTATCTAGCTTGAGTATCTTTCAATCTATTGTCCTGCAAACATTTGAAATCACTCTCCATTGATGCTAGAAGAGGCATATTCCACGGTGGATTCTGTAAGGTTCTTCAGTGAATTCCCTAAAATTATATTTATTTACCAAGGCTCGTACACAAGGTGGATTCCTTGTGCGAGAAGTTGATGGGGACGTCTATCCCTTTTGGGCGTCAGATTAATTTAATGTGCATGTGGGTGATTCCATAGCATGTGATTCCGCAAAATACATATCAAATTAATAAACATTTATAAGTTTAAAATGCACACTCAAATTAAATTAAGGTTAGGATAGTGTTCCAACCTCTTTTAATTATTTGTAGCTAAAGATTGCTAGGTATTCACTATTGTTTGTTTATTTTATTTATAAACAATTGTGAATGCTTCAGTTGATGTATAGAGTAGGTGGTGATGGCTTTGGATAGCACTAGGTGCTAGTGTAAGTCCAAGCGTAAATGTCATAATTATGATTAGTTATCTTAAGTATAATATATAATACTATGTATTTATATGATACTGTATTATTAAAATTATTACTCTATTTGTAAGTTATAAGTTTAAACTTCTTTAGTAATAATTAGAGCATGGAGAGCTCAAATCTATCAGGTGGGCGTCTATCTTTAGTAGAACGCTGCACTGTAGGTTCTATTGCCTACTCAACATTCTATCCAACATCTTGGCAATGAGTAGCTACTGCTGCTACAGGTTATCTAGTTGGCTATACAGGAGCTCGTGGCTCCTCCACAAATATAATCCTACGTATTTCCACTATATTTTCAGGCTGTCTATGTATCTTATCTTCATGGAAGACTACATCATGAATGCAGATGACTTTCGGCACCTACGGATCCCATAGACAGTAACCCATCTCTCTTGCATCTCCATAGCCAAGGAATATGCATTTTAACACTCTTAGGATCCAGTTTGTTACGCTTGTCCTTGAGCACATGGCAAAATGCCTCACATCCAAAGACTCGTAAATGTGCATAAGAGGGAGGCTTGTATATTGATACCTCCTCTACAACCTGGAAATCAATAGCACTACAGGGTGATCTTTTAATGATATGCACGGCAGTTGTAACTTTCTCAACCAAAAGTGCTGGGGTAGGCCTGCATGGCTAAGCATACTACAAACCCTCTCCTAGATGGTCCTATTTACTCGCTTAGCCCTACCATTCTGGGGAGGGGTGTAGAGGGCGGTCAACTGATGCTTGATACCCCTCTCATCACATAATTGCTCAAAAGCACATGAGACATACTCGCCCTCATTATCAGTCCTTAGGTATTTCAGCCTATGCAAAGATTGGTTTTCTGCCAAAACAAGCCATCTCTGAAAAACTACCAATACATCGAACTTCTGCTTTATGGGATAAGCCCATACTTTACGTGAAAAATCATCTATGAAAGTAACAAAATACTTTGCCACCCACCATAGATTGACAGGGCATGGGCCCATAGACATCAGAATGAACCAAATCCAAGGGCTCACTCATGCATGACATACTAGACTTCTTATGCGTAGACCTAAAACCGTCTGCCATAAAGACAATGGTCACAAGAATCAAAATGAGAATAGTCAAGGGATAGTAAGTATTGCAAACCAGAAAGCATTTTCATTCCCTTAATAGACATGTTCCCCAAACAAGCATGCAAAGAGATACATGAGGTAAAGACTCCACAAACAAAGCATGATCAATCGTAAATCTAGAAACAACTAAGGGGTAGAGGCTGCCAGCCTCGGCACCTCTCGGAAGCACAAGCTTGCTACGAGTAATCTTCCATGCAGTCTCCAAAAGAAACATGATATCCTGTGTCATCAAGCTGTCTAGGAGACATGAGACTGCATGTCAATGTAGGTACATGACGTACATCGTGCATAGCAAAACTGTTGCCAAAAGGAAACTACAACCTAACATCACCAATACTCACAATCTCAAGAGACATGTAAGCACATAGAACCCAAAATAGAACAATATGAATGGAACCACTCTTGGCAAGTTATCACATGAAAGGACACACTTAAGTCCAAAAGCCAACACTGTGCATCATAGAGGGTATCTCTATCATCTGCAAAGAATTAGATAAAGCTACTACAAGGATATAATCCCCATCACTATCCTAAAGCTGGATAACATGGATCTCTTTAATTTTAACACTTGACTTAGCAGGTACTATGCTGCAATCAGAAGACTTTTTCTGCACTTTCTCTTTTCCCTTGTCTTTGCTCCTTTCATTGGGCAATTCATGAAACTATGGCCTTATGTGGCCTTTCTTCCCACAATGATGACAAGTCAGATTTGCATTTCTCCCACAAGACTTACTGTACGACTTGCCACGTGACTTGGACCGAGATTTCTCTGCAAATCCCATCCATGGTCATTCTTTGCATTTTCATCATGTCGGCATCTAACTGTCAAAGCATGAGACACACGAGAGGCATCCAAATTCTTATGGTTTATCTCTTCCTACAAAAGAGAGCTCTCAACATCAAAAATCTTCAGAGTAGTAGCAAAAGCACATAAGGTAGTGCAGAACATATCCCAAGTCTCATTAAGAGTTCCAAGCAAGAAGAATGGAGTGACATCCTCTTTGAAATCAATGCCTTGCGAAACCAGGTTCTTAAAAATAGCATGAAATTGGATCAGATGAACTGACATGGTGTTTCAGCCGATACATTTGACTTGCAAGACTCTACTTGCCATAGAGATTCTTGATCTTATCCCAAAGCTGCCAAGCACTTTGTGCTTCCTCAATCACATTGCAATGCACCTATTCAATGAGAGACAAGATGAGAGTGGACTTGCATAACTCATCAAGCTCCATCCATTTGTCATTAGTTATAGTTTCAAGTTGCTCTCCACTCAACCTTAGTGGCTTTATCTATGCTTTATACACAAATACCTGCCAAACTTTGCTCTTCCAATAGGCATAATTCATACCATCAATCTTAGTGATGTTGAAGATAGCACTGTCAGTGGAAAAAGATACTTCAAGTTAAAACAATGCAGATAGATCAAAATTGCTTGATGTAAACAACAAAAAATGACAAAAAACTACCAAAACCAAAGCAAAATGGCAAGAAACGAGTATTTAATGATGCTACCTACCAAGTATCATCAAAAGTACATCGAACCAGGATTATTCAGCATGAAAAATATATCATGGTCCAAGAAAATATGCTTGTTGTAATAATTTGCAATAGTGTACAATGAGAGCTCCCAGTAGGCAAAAAACAATATTCCAAGTCAACTACTAACTATCAATGTAAAACCAGCATCAAGCGAGCATCAACAAGCATGTAACACTCAAACTGATATGAGCCAACACCCAAGCATGTCAAACAAAGAGTGTGAGTAAAGTTAGTACACCCCCCAATCAACAGGGAAAAATGTGCATACCACTGCCAAGACCTGACACAAGTCGGTGTTTGCTCAGTGAATACAAAGCTGAATCTACACAGAGCAAGGCATATCAACCATACATCATCCACTGGCACAAAAGCCATAAGTGTCAAGTAAATAAGCTTAAACAAAGCATATAAGAGCACTAGTGATGGAGTATCCAAGATCATACATCAGTAAGACATCCATAGCATATGAGCGGTCAAGTATCCAATGATAGCATCCAATGTCATGAAGACAATCCCAATCAATCTCTAACGAGCCAAAGAAAGACCAAAATAAGCTCCGGAATATCCAAAGTCAAGCCCAAATGAAGCTCCAATAGCATTCAAGTCCAAACAATGTAACTAGGATGTGTAGGTAACATAAGCATCAAGCATGTACCAACGGGTCATACATAGACCATAGGCATAACCTCTGTCACAAAGCATGCCAGTGTAGACCAATGTCAAGTAAAAGCCAACCAATATGGAGCTCAAACAAGGCTCAAAATACATTCCGAAACCATCCAAAGCATTTGCCAACCTTCATTTTCATCCCAATTGTCATATGAAACACCCAGGAAGCACCCATGTGACCAATAGGCCAAGAATAAAGTGACTAAATAAGCTTCAGCCTTGGAGTGTACACCAATGATTTATTGTGTAAAATTGGGTATTTTAGGCCACTAAATCAACTCCAAATGATGGTCAATCAATAGGCATACATTCCACTAAAATTCGGGGACCATTCAGGACCAACCGAGCATCAAATGTCAATGCCAACCAATCATAAACATAAAGTGCTAATGTAACACTATTTGTGGCTACCTGTGGACTGTGGAAAACAATCTTGGTTTGAGGTAAATCAGTCCACAAATCAATATCCCAAGTACCAAATGAAGTGTTTTCAAGCTGCCAATTATTGCCAAGGGAGGGCTGAAGTGAAAAAAAGAATTTTTACAAGTCTTCAAGATGGCCCAAATAGAGCTAATGTTTTTGGGTATACTATTGGTTCACGTGGCATTAATGGGGTGGAAGGGGGGCTCAAGTAGGGCCTAAAGAAAGCCTACACAAAGCCTTGTTAAGCCAAATCAGGCAAGAGCCAAGATATGAAATGGGGGAGCTCCAATGCTTAGAGCTATGGCTGCCCCTTCCTGCTCTACCCTGCAAACTGAAATAAACACTCAAAAAAATGCTTCAATACCACTGAAGGAATGCCCCGAGGGTGCCCAAATGGGCCGGGTATGTGCTTGGGAAGCTAGGGTGTGATTGGAGCTTGAAGGAGTCGGATATGGTTGTTGAGAGTGAGAACCAATGGTGTAGGGATTCAAATGAATGCTAAAGGAGTCACCGACCAAGTTCAAATGCTCAAGCAACCATGCTCTGATACCAGTTGAAAGGTGAGAAGGATCAAATCTTGAACAAGAGAGCAAGAGCAAGAGAGAGAGACACACACAATGTGGAAACTCCAACAATCACAATGTGTGATTGGCCTTTCCTTTATTCATTTGTCACTAAAAGAATTAAGGATAAAGTGATGGTGATGGGTACCTGCCGCCTGTAGTGTGCAGGTGCAGGTATTGTTAGTGTAGTAATACACGAGCGGCTAGGCAGAGGCGCCTTTACCCCCAATAGAGAGTGTATACATGTGAATCCTCATTACGCTAGAGATGATAAGGGGAGTTGAGTGTGAATGGTCTTGAGGGAAAGGCAAAACCCTAATCCCTAAAAAACACAAAAAATGGCCATTGTGATATGGTGCGAATAGGGGGGTTGCCTATTCGTGCCATATCACAATGGCCATTTTTTTGTGAAAGTGAGATACATTACATTTGAAGAAAGATATACAAGAATAAGGCGTCAATAATCTGTTGATCCTTTGAATTGTGAAATTAGTTTTTATTAGAATTAGAGTTCTAAGAGAAAGAAGTAGAGACAAGTCCTTCTATTTTTTTCTACAAATCAAGGGAAGAGATCTTAAGAAATTTTCCAGGATATGATAGCATGAGTAGTATCATCCCTTGACATCACGCCACCATTTACGTATTGAAATCTAATAGTACTATTAAGAATCACAATCAAGGATATTGAAACCCGATAGTACTATTAAGAATCACAGTTGAGAGTACGATGAGAAAAAATCTCCCAATAGCTAATATCAAGTAAAAAGTTGTATCCTTTATATTCTGCGAAGCATCCTACATACATAAAATCCTCTTAGTCCTAAAGTTGATATGATACACAATATCTCTAATACTTTTATCTAATACTAGGTTAATTTTTTTATACTTTAATAGACTAAAAATTGAATAATAAAGATTTTTAATATATTACTAGGTAGATATTTTTGTCTCCCAGAAATCAAAGTACTTCCTTTATTCTAATTATAATATATTATCCTTGTCTTATCCATTATTGCTTACTAAAAAGTTGATATTACAACTGTTGAGAGAGAGAGAGAGAGTACGAGAGAGATACATAAGACATGCTCCCAAAGAATGATTCATATTGATGTAGAGTTAGTATATATAGGTGAGACCCAAGTCAAGTGAGAGATGATATATATAGTTGTAACATACCCACTCAAACAAAGGTCTCTGGCTGCGAGTGAAAAAACCCTTGGGGAGAACAAGGGAAAAACTCGAGCCCCTACATATACCTACGATACAAAAATGATTTACTATAAAGTTTTCTTGAATACAATGATACATGCCTCAATCAGTGAGACAAGAACTTGGAACAATACCAAGTGCATGTCTTAATGAGCTAAAGCGAGCTTCACTAAGAGCTTTTGTGAAGATGTCTGCAACCATTTGATCACTGGGACAATGCTCCACCATAATGGAACCTTTCTTGACTTCATGTCGAACATAATGATAATGAATAGCAATATGCTTTGATTTACTATGTTGTATATAGTCTTTGGTAATACTAATAGCACTTTGGTTATCGCATCAAAGAGGTGTACTAGATGATGAAGAATGTCCCAAATCTGCAAGTAGTTGTCGAAGCCAAATTAGCTCACGAGTTGCTAATGATGCATCAATATATTCAGCCTCAGTTGTAGAAACCGCAACACATCGTTGTTTCTTGCTAGACCAAGAAACCAAACATCCATTTACAAAGAAACAATTCTCACTTGTAGATCGCATGGATAAGTGTGAACCTGCCCAATCATCATCTGTATATCCAATAAGGTCAAGAGAAGTTGAAGAAGATAAAGAAGAATCCTCTCGACAACGATAAATAAGACCAAATTTCTTAGTACCCTTGAGGTACTTAAGAATACATTTTGAAGCTCTCCAATGAATAGTGGAAGGGGAAGAAAGATATTGTCCCAAAAAGTTAGCTGCAAATAAAATATCTGGTCTTGTGTTTAAACCAATAAATTGAAGACAACCAACAAGATTAGCAAAAGGTTGATGAATGGCTGATTCTTTATTGCGTGTTGTAGATGTACCCTTGGTAGAGCTCGATTGAATGGGAGTGTTGGCAGAGTGCACATTTTTCAACCCAAACTTCTTAACAATATCATTAATAAACTTTGTGTGGCGAAGAAGAAGAATGCCTTATTGTCGGTGTCATTGAACTTGAATATCCAAACAAGAATGTATCTCACCAAGATCCACCATTTCAAATGCAGTCGATAAAAGCTTCTTCATAGCATCCAAGAAAGTAATATTACTTGACACAAGAATAGCATCATCAACATATAGAGCAAGAATAATAAAACATTTGTCCTCCCTTTTGATGTAAAGATTTGGGTCATCAAAACATGCAACAAAACCTTTAGATGTGAGGAACTGATCAATCTTAATATACCAAGCACGAGAGGCTTGCTTCAATCCATATAATGCACGATGAAGCTGGCATATAAGATGCTCCTTTCGTGCAATCATAAAACCTTCAGGTTGCTCCATATAGATTTCTTCTTCAAGATCTCCATTGAGAAAAACTGTTTTAACATCCATTTGGTGAATTTGTAGATCAAATAGTGTTGCAAAAGCCAAAATCATATGAACAGTTGTGGAGCGCACAATAGGAGAAAATGTTTCTTGATAATCTACTCCTGCAATCTGTGACCTTTTGCAACAAATCGTGCTTTGAACTTATCAAACGAGCCATCGGCTTTGGTCTTGGTTTTATAAACGCATTTACATTTGATAGGAACATGATTTGGGGGGAGTTAAGTAAGAATCCATGTACCTTTGGAGATTAAAGAATCGTACTCAGCTTGCATAGCTTCTTGCCATTGATCCCTTTGAGATGAATTGATAGCTTCCATATACGATATTGGATCCTCTTGGACAGACATAGCATCATCAAAGACATCATATTCAATAGAATAGAATCCATGCTCTATCTCAATAGGAAGATCGACATAGATCTCCAAATTTTCATCAATCTTCTTTGGAGATGAAGGAGGTTTATGATCATTAGAATTAGTAGACTCACAAAGAAAGTAAGGAAATGCACTAAGTAAAGACTGTGTATCATCTGAAACATCTGACGACCATGTGCCACCCATAGTCTTCTCATCAAATATAGCATCGCGACTAATGATAACCTTTTGAGTAGAAGGATCATAAAATTTGTAACCTTTGGAATGATCTAAATGACCAAGAAAAAAAACCTTCAAACCTGGAGGATCCAACTTATGTCGAGTGTCCTTGGGCACATGAATATAAGCAATGCAACCAAATGTGCGAAAGTGAGAGACTGAAGGTGTCTTCCCTGTCCAGATTGTTAATGGAATTTTACCAACAGGTGCAGTTGTTGGAAGATGATTTTGAATAAAAACGGCTATTAGAAGTGCTTCAGTCCAAAACTTTCGAGACAAACCAGAGTGTATAAGCATGCAACGTATAGCATTAAGAATAGTGCGATTTTTGCGCTCAGAAACACCATTTTTCTTAGGAGAATAAGGAACTGTAAACTCGTGATGAATACCTTGATCCTTATAGAAGTCATCAAATAGATTGGATACATATTCACCGCCATTGTCACTGCGAAGCGTCTTTATAGAGAATCCAGTTTGAAGCTCCACACTTATCTTGTATTGTTTAAATATAGATAAAGCCTCAGACTTATGTCAAAGAAGATATACATGTGTGTACTGTGAGAAATCATCAATGAAAGTTATAAAATATCGATATTGAGACTTTGAGATAGGAAAAGGACTGCAAATATCAGTATGAACCAAATCCAAGAGAGCACAGGAATGTGATGAAGTAGAAGTGTGGAAAGGTGAACGATGGTGTTTTCCAAGTGCACAGTACTCACATATTCCCATACGTGGATGAGATTTAAGATCCATACCTTGCACAAGACCATGATGATGAAGATCAAGAATTTTGGCAAAATCGGAGTGTGCAAATCGTTGATGCCATAATTTGCAATCTGCATCTCTAGGGGCAGTAACAACATTTGCAACTGTATCATTCAATGATAGCTCAAATATGACATTGATTATGATCAAAGCCAACAAACAAACCAAGATCAACTAGACGAGCAATAGAAAGAAGGTTTCTTTGCAAATTTGGAACATGAAGAACTCCTCTTAATATTCTAGTGGATGAAACAGTCCCTAGATATAAATCACCCACTCCTTTGACTTGACAAGTCCTATCATCTGCAAGGTAAACAAACTTCTTGACATGAAGAGAATGATAATTGTGAAGCCACTACGATTGGTATGTCATGTTTTCAGTGGCACCTGAATCAACGATGAATAGAGAACCATCATGAACATGAACCTTTTCTGGAGAGATATCATGATGGACGAAATTGAGCCCCTGATGAGTATGATCATCATCAGTTGTAGTTTGTTGAACAATATAAGCTCGAGAACGTTCTTCATCATATCTGCGTTTATAACAACGACGAGATGGATGATCTATATGTGCACAATAATCACAAGGAGGAAAACTTTTGGACGAGCGAGGTTTCTTTGTAGTAACTCCATGCTCCTCATCATATTGACATGCCCAACAATCAGAAGACACATGGCCTTTCTTATCACAATAAGAACAATGTTTGTTAGGATAAGCAAGACAAAAAGATCTACTACCTTGATTAAAGCGTCCACTCTGCTGAAAACATGAAGCGGGACGCTTGCAAGCAACAAAAGTAGCATAAAAATCCCTTTGTTCACAAGTGACCAAAATAGCATCAGATTTTTCCAAATGATGCTCATGACGTTGAGAATATTCAATAAGAGATATACATGCTTTGTCAAAGTGGATATCATCCTTGTTAGACAAAATAGTGATGATGTTGTCATATAAAGGATCTTTGATGGTATGAAGAAGTTGAGTAACAATCTAATTTTTAGCAACAGGAACGCCGGCAACACCAAGCTGATTGATAATGTCTTTAAAAGCCTCGATATGAGAGTGCATAGAAGTACCAACCTTATATTGAAGATTCTTCAAACAAGTTTGGAGATATAAAATTTCGGGGACCGATTTCTTCTCAAACGTTGAGATAAGATACTCCCAAACAGCATGAGAGGTTTCCAGATGAAAGACATCCAACATAAGTGAGTCAGGAAGTGCGGACAATATATAACGATCGAGCCGCTTTGTCACGACGAATCCAATCAGTATGATCAATTTTCCATTGTTCAAATAACGGGCCATCAGTAATCACAAAATTGTTATTCATCACATCAATAGGTTGAACTGGGCAAGACAGGTCGCCCAAAACAATATCAAATTATTCGTCACCTTCAAGAATTAGCATCATCTTTGCTTTCCACCAAGGAAAGCCTTGTCCTTGGAAGAAGGGAACCGAACATTGGCCAAATGGATATCCATTAACAATTACACAATTGGCCATGCCTGTATGTCGAGAGAAAACAAATAAGATGAGATCGCAGAATCTACAAACCATGATCAAGACGAGTGTAGTTGAGACGCATGACAATCAAACTAGGGAGATGCACGTAAGAACGACGAAAAGTATTGAGTGACTAAAAAGAAAGCCCGAAATAGAGAGACATAACGTGCAAGACGAGATGTCACGTATAAGAAAAGTGTTATTTCGGTCGAGCAAAGAACGTGAACAATAATAAAACATCACTATAAATAGCAAGATATTCGCTTGTCGTAATCAATATCATTAACGAAGACGAGCGATTAACGAACTGTAATTGGGGATTAACGAATTGTAATTAGAATTGCAGTTTTAAATAAAGAATCGCAGATTCGAGCAGAATTGTTGTCTTGAATCCTGAACTGTCATAACTTTTGATCCAAAACTTCTAATTTGAACAAATTCATGTATCAAATCATCACTTGTGCAAAGAATTCAATCAAGTATAAACAACTTATCTTCCTTGTTGTTGCTACGTATCCATAGCTCTGATACCATGTTGAGAGAGAGAGAGAGTACGAGAGAGATACACAAGACATGCTCCCAAAGAATGATTCATATTGATGTAGAGTTAGTATATATAGGTGAGACCCAGGTCAAGTGAGAGATGATATATATAGTTGTAACAACAACACTGTATAATGAAGATATTCTATTTTGAAGTGCCAAGATCAAGGTGAAATTTTTCACTTTCTATTCTATTAGCTTGAGGTTCATCCTTAGTATATCTATTCCTACCAATTTGTATCAACACCATGGGACTCTTTGAACCATGTTCTTATGAATCAAATTGAAGAGATGGAATAAAAAGATTGGATTTGGTTGAAACAAAATCTTACGGAATGGATGTCTTAGGAAACGAAGTAAAGATGTGGCTTGGATGTCCCAACCTAGTTGGGTTTGTTGAAAACTGACAAACTAATCTCGTTTCAAGTCCATGGAGGACCATATATCTATAGCTCAAACAACAAGTGGTGTTGGTCCTCCATGTAGAGACTCTTTTGATTGTTGATCACCTTCTCAAGATTTTGTAAAAGGAGACGAAGGGAGACCAATGCAAACTGGTGATAAGAACCGGACGTGACTTTGGTGAGAAATTTTACAACAGAGTAAAATCTGCTTTGAGAACTAAGAAACAAAGAGAAGAGGAGAGAACAATGGTTCAAATGAATGTAGTCGAAAAAAGAAGTGTGATTTTGGTTAAAAACATGATAGTAGAATATTTAACCATTCAAAAAGTAAGAATAATGGCCGAAAAGTGACCCTTGACATGAGTTAACGTCCTTAGGCATTTAATGGCTGATCTCTTAAATGAATAATATATTTTCTCATTAATCACGTTTGAATGGCAAAATTTGAAGGGTTCATTCTTTTAAAACCTCAACTAATTAGTAACTTAATCATTTTCTTACAAGTGTCATTTTTGAAACTTTTTTTGTCCTAATACTCAGCAGATTGTAGCTAAACACATTACCCCTTAATAACGTGAAAACCTTTTATAAGAATGATCTAAATGTAGAATTAGAATTTCAATCCTTACATACAATAGCCAAATCTAGTTTTAATGCATTGAAAATATTAAATTTCCTAAAAAATCTTGATATACATCTACATTTTTGAATTTATTAATACACCTTGAAGTGAACTTCTGAATTAAAGGAAACTTGGTGGAATGTAGACTTTGAGATTATGTACAACTCACTCATTAGTTAGAAACTACCTCGAGGAGGCCAGTCATAAATATATGTATGTATCGTGTGGGTTCAACATAAGGGATTTTTAAAATACTATTTTTACATATTTTTTACATACGAAAGGGTTCCATATAAAGAGGTTACTTATAGATTGAATAGAAAGGGGTAATGTTTTATTAAGGAAAAACTCATAGATAAGTATATTTATAAATAGACTTTGAACACATGTGATATAAAGTGTATACATATAATAAACTACTTATCGCAACTAGACACTAGGTGCTCTGCACCTACTTTCCTTTCGGCAGTTGGGGATGGGGCTATGCACCAGCTTGAGTTTGCATCAAACTTTGATGTACCATTATTACTATATGTTAACACATTCCTCCTAGTACTTCACATTAATGTTCTAGTGGCATTTTGCACCATTGTTGTCTTAGTGCTTTGCACTAAAGCTCAAAGTATCAATGTTTGTGCCCTAATGTATGTTTTATATATTTGTATACCATCACCTTCACATAAATCTCTCCCTCTCTATCTCTCACATCTTAATCTTAACAATTATTTAAGATAAATATCTTCTTCGTCGTCTTATACTCTCTCTCTCGCTCTCGCATCTTAATCTTAATAATTACTTAAGATAAATTTATTATTATTATTCTCTCTCTCTCTCTCTCTCTCTCTCTCTCTCTCGTCTTTGATTGTGGGCATGCACGTGCACACACATACACACACACTCTCTCTCTCGCTCGCTCTCTCTCTCTCTCTCTCTCTCTCTCATCTTTGATTGTGGGCATGGATACACACACACTCTCTCTCTCTCTCTCTCTCTCTCTCTCTCTCTCTCTCTCTCTCTCTCTTATAGTAGCCTCCTCAACCTCCTAATGATAGTAAGAGATATATACACATACATACCTATTTATAAATGTATGTGTGTATCATATTATGTATTTTAGTGCTATACATATACACTAAATATATATATATATTAGTAATATTAGTAAAGATAATTATTTTTGTAGGGTACGATTTCAGAGATAATCTAGCTGGGTAGTGTTTCTTATCTTTTGAAAGGGAAGATTTGAACATACTTTTCATTGCATTGATTTCTTAAGGATATCCCTGAAAAATCTTGAATTTTTTTGAAATGTGATTCGTTTTTTGAAGGTTAAAGATTTTCACACCCTTCTAAGGGTAAAGTCATTTGATATGCATTATGGGGTCATTAAAACAAAGGTCTCCATTCCCACATGGAAGACAGCTCATAATCGGATGTTATTGGCCCCAGATAAAGGATCAAGTTTTACCTCATTCTAAAGATCTTGTGATGCTTCTCTACAGTCTAAACCATGATGACTCAACAATAACATGTACCTTTGTGTTATTTGGCATATATGTGTGTTGTATGATCGTATCTACTCTTTTGATGGGATCTCTTTATCTAAGATATAAGAGAGAATCTAGCTGGGGAGTGTTTTGTATCTTTTGAAAGGGAAGATTTGAACATACTTTTCATTGCATTGATTTCTTAAGGATATCCTTGAAAAATCTTGAAATTTTTTGAAATGTGATTCATTTTTTAAGGTTAAAGATTTTCACACCCTTTTAAGGGTAAAATCCTTTGATATGCATTATGGGGTCATTAAAACCAAGGTCTCCATTCCCACATGGAAGACATCTCATAATCGGATGTTATTGGCCCTAGATAAAGGATCAAGCTTTACCTCATTTTAAAGATCTTGTGATGCTTCTCTACAGTCTAAACCATGATGACTCAGCAATAACATGTACCTTTGTGTTATTTGGCATATATGTTTGGTGTATGATTGTATCGGGAAAAGTAGAAACATCAAAGAATGAGTAATCATGAGTTTGTGTAATGGGAACATCCTTTATTTGTGTGTTCTATGGATTCAATTTGCATCACCTACAACAGTCGATCTCGCCTTTCATTCTCTTAAGAGGCGCACTCAAGGTCATGTATTATTTTCCTTGGACAATGCTATTACCGTATTGCAGCAAAATCATTTGCCTAAAAACTCTGCAAACCCACTTGGTAGGCCACGATTGAGGTAAATCTCCACTACTCCTTACCTTTGTTTTATAGCTCTTTATGTGAAGACTATGGGTATCATTATGCCTGTAGGATAGATTTGCTTTTGCAACCTACATACAAGGAGCCTTGGAGTGTGACATGTGGTGTCAAAAATGTGAACGTAGGGAGACTTGGAGACAGGCAAGTGCCCCTCGCCCCCAGCTTTGCTTAATATTAGTAAAAGGTAAAAGATGCTTGTGCCGCACACCTCATATACAACTCACTCATTGGTCAGCAACTACACATGGTTGTGCCATGATGCATGTGGGTGCCTATATATTAATGGATTTATGCATGTGCGTATCTCTTGATGTTGAGAAAAGGAGGCTGGTTAGAGGGGTGTTGCTCTGCTGAATGCATTAGTTATATTTTACTAAGTTAAAATGAAATGTTAAAATATTTACATTCATTTCGAGTTTTCACTTAAGCTTTTATACTTAGAAGTATATAATACTCTCGAATGTACATAAGACTCATGCTCCAGAGAGTAAATGTCTCGGGTATGTTCCACGACAACCATTGCGGTATAAAATTTAACAATCGGAATTGTGGCACTGAAAAGGATAGATAAATTACACAGCTTATTGGAAACATGTTAGATACGGCCCAGGCAGCAGTCATCTCGAGGCCGAGGCCCAATCGAGCAGTAAACAAGGCGTAGAATGGTGGTTTGAATCGATCCCTCGAGTGGTTGATAGGGTAAAAACATTATTGTATTTAGGGTTCCGAGACAGAAAGCGCGAGCGAGAGAGAGTGGCGGAGGGGAGAAGGTCAGGGTCTGCTGGGCACTGGAGGGGGTTGTGATAGGGCCTGGACTAAGTCGGCCCAATTACGAGAGGAGGTGCCGAGTATCTTCAAGTCTACAGCCTGTTGCGCTGCCTTTTTCTAAGTGGCAGCCGAGGCCTTGAGGTGGCCGGACTGGGCCATGAGGTAGCATCATTAAATACTCGTTTCTTGCCATTTTGCTTTGGTTTTGGTGGTTTTTTGTCATTTTTTGTTGTTTACATCAAGCAGTTTTGATCTATCTACACTGTTTTAACTTGAAGTATCTTTTTCCACTGACATTGCTATCTTCAACATCGCTAAGGTTGATGGTACGAACTATGCCTATTGGAAGAGCAAAGTTTGGCAGGTGTTTGTGTATAAATCATAGATAAAGCGACTAAGGTTGAGTGGAGAGCAGCTTGAAACAATAACTAATGACAGATGGATGGAGCTTGATGAGTTATGCAAGTCCACTCTTAACTTGTCTACTTCACGTAATCTTAGCACTTGACATAGAAAAACAGTCTCAAACAAACAAGTTCCTTTTCAACAAGTTATCATATTTATCTTTGGAATACATCCAGAAATTTCAGCCCGCAGGCTAATCCATAATCCACCCGAAGGCTATCCATAATCCGCCCGAAGGCTATCCAACAATCCATAGGGATTACTAATCCAAGATTCCACTCGTAGACTAATATGCGGGCCTCGAGATCCAATCTCGAGTCACGTTGTCCTCTTGTGCAAGGCCCGAAAGGCAAGGGATTTACGGGGCCAAAGCCCCCCTAGCACCCAAGCATCCTCTTGCTCCAAGTAGCACTCAACGGAGAGACCTCACGCGGCGGGTTGGGTCCACGTTCCCAGCGCGCGGCTAACAACCCCCTTGGTTAGGGGCAGGCAGACAGTCCGGGGTAATTGAAGCTACCTCTCCCTTCAGGGCTTCAACCTGAAGCATTAAATATCTTTCCATCCTTTAGTTCCTTGAGCAAACAATGCAAACAGTGCTCCTAAAGTGTTACAAGCACAATCAATTCTAGTGGTCGTCTATTTTGCCAACTGCTAGCAGTGAATCCTTCTCTCTGAATGCATCCAGCATTCGATCCGGGATCAATTGCGACTTGGAAAGATCCCCAAGGGTTTGTTTGTTCACCCTTTTGTCTTTGGGTTAGGACCATACCATGTTAACCCAACTTAACCAATATCTTAGGTTTCGCACCCACCTGGTAGGCCACGATTGATGCAAATCTCCACTACACCTTACCTTTGTTTTATAGCTCTTTTTGTGAAGACTACAGGTATCCTTATGCCTCTAGGATAGATTTGCTTTTGCAACCTACATACAAGGAGCCTTGGAGTGTGACATGTGGTGTCAAAAATGCGAACGTACGGAGACTTGGAGACCGGCATGTGCCTCCCGCCCCCACCTTTGCTTAATATTGGTAAACGATAAAAGACGCTTGTGCCGTGCAACTCATATACAACTCACTCATTGGTCAACAACTACACATGGTTGTGCCATGATGCATGCGGGTGCCTATATATTAATGGATTTATGCATGTGCGTATCTCTTGATGTTGAGAAAAGGAGGCTGGTTAGAGGGGTGCTGCACTGCTGAATGCATGAGTTATATTCTACTAAGTTAAAATGAAATGTTAAAATATTTACATTCATTTCGAGTTTTCACTTAAGCTTTTATACTTGGAAGTATATAATACTCTCGAATGTACGTAAGACTCATGCTCCCGAGAGTAACTGTCTCGAGTATGTTCCACGACAACCATTGCGGTATAAAAATTTAACAATCGGAATTGTAGCACCGAAAAGGATAGATAAATTACACTGCTTATTGGAAACATGTTAGATACGGTCCAGGCAACAGTCATCTCGAGGCCGAGGCCCAACCGAGCAGTAAATAGCGCGTAGAATGGTGGTTTGAATCGATCCCTCGAGAGGTTGATAGGGCAAAAACATCATTGTATTTCGGGCTCCGGGACAGAAAGCGCGGGCGAGAGAGAGTGGAGGAGGGGAGAAGGTCAGGGTCTGCTGGGCACTGGAGGGGGTTGTGATAGGGCCTGGACTAAGTCGGCCCAATTACGAGAGGAGGTGCCAGGTATCTTCAAGTCTACAGCCTGTTGCGCTGCCTTTTTCCAGGTGGCAGCCGAGGCCTTGAGGTGGCCGGACTGGGCCATGAGCGCCCTGACCTTGTACTCCACCTGCTCTCTGCGGATCAGCCCGTCTGCGCCCGCCCCGAAGTCCAGGCCCACCCCCCAGGCGTCCACGCAGCACCGTTTGTTCCGCATCTGGTCTGCCAAGTAGGGCCAGCCCAGCATGGGCATACCCGCGGAGAGGCTCTGCAGGGTGGAGTTCCAGCCGCAGTGCGTGAGGAAGCCGCCCACGGCTCGGTGTGTGAGGACCTGCATCTGCGGGTCCCACGGCACGAAGCACGCCTGCCCCTTCATCCTTTCGAGATAGCCCTCCGGGAAGATGGCACCGTCGCCGTGCATCAGGTCGCCCGGATGACCCACAGCAGAGGCCGCCCGCTCGCCTCTAGCCCCAACGCCAGCTCGGCGAACTGCTGAGCCGTGAGGACCGCGATGCTGCCGAAGGACACATACAGCACCGACTCGTCCTCCTGCGCATCCAGCCACCCCACGCACGCCTCTTCCTCCGGCCACAGCGCCGCCGTCGGGTAGGCCCGATCCACGTGGCCCTCGAAGAAGGACGCCGGTAGCACTGGGCCCACTGTCCACGTGTCATCGCGCTCCTTGGCCCGCAGCGCCGCCATGGAGGCTGCCTCAAGGGCATCGAATGTGTTGATGGCCACCCACGTGGCCTCGTGGATGCGGCGGCACGGCTGCAGGAACACGTCGAACATGAAGTCCTCGTCGTCGAACGGTTGCAGGAACGTGTTGAGCTCGCGCAGCCGCAGCGCTGGCACGCCTGGGATCCAGTCGATTAGCCGCGAGTTCGAATTTCGATACGCTTCTGCAAACATATTTGCATACCATCAGAACACTAATGCAGTGTACATGAACACTGATTCTGCAGCCATTTCCATCGGTACAAGCGGTAGTGTATATCCATATACATCGCTCATAGAATAGGCACATGGCCTACTGAGGTGATGAGTTGCCATGGTTTCCTAAACTTATCATGGTGAATCAAAAAGCTCAATAGGCGCACATGATCAACCTGCAAAGGAATGCAATTGCTGGAGAGTAGATGACTTGGAAATTGATTTAGTAAAAAGCAACTAATCAAATCGTATCGCGTGTCCAGTCATTGCTAGCTACCATAGTAAGTGGGGTTAACAGACTGCTAACCGAGGAGAATTCAATTAACTGGGATACTACAAAATATTCCATGACACATCAGTTAGGTTAATGGATACTACGTTACATAGTATCGCAAGCCATCAATTGCGGACATATTGTAAAGCCTCTGCATCAGTCTATTTTACATACCATATTATCTGTACAATGGAGTACATATGAAGCGGCACATGACATCGTCAGTTAGCATTCATTTTGTGGACATTCTATACTCATCCGTATGACACATCATATTGCGAACAAATTACACACTGTGCATCAGAATAAAATCTAATTTCTACCTTCAGCAGGCCTGCAGCCAGCCATCATCGACGCCAGAGTCCCCGCCGAGGCAGTCCAAAACGCCATCCTCCTGAGCTGGAGCTTGTTCGCCACATCCTGTGTGAAATACAGATACAGGTCGGATATCATTAGAGTAAGTGGAACCGCATCTGCATCACTGTGATCCGTTTTGTCCTGATCCACGCGCAGAAGCCCCTCTACCAGCTGCTCCAATGCAGGCCGGAGGCTGAAGAAGGACTTGCAGACCTCCACCAACGTGTCCTGCCCGCTCGTGCTCCCGCTCTCTCTATCGTCCCTTATCTCTGAGAAGCGTGTGTCGAGGCCTTGCGCTTGCAGCCGAGCCTGCATGGGCTTGAGTATGGAGTGGTTGTGCTGCGTGTTCACGAAGGTAATCGTGAACCCCTCCTAAGCTAGCTTGACCGAGAGGTGCATCATGGGGCCGATGTGGCCCTGCGCAGGGAAGGGTATCACCATGGCATGAGGCCGTGCAGGTGACTTATTACATTGAGCCTTGCAGATGAGATCGGCCTCGGCGCCCATATCGGACTTTAACAGACCGATGATGCCTTCTGCAGAATATGGTGTAGAAGCTGCAGCACCGTGCTACCGATATGAGATGATCAAAGGAAGAGTATGGTTGCCACTGAAGGTATAAACCGATGAAATAATAAATTAAAATTGTTCATTTTTGAAGGGCTAGACCATATCTTCTCCTCCACGTCTCTCTATGATCTTGCCCTTTCAGTTGAAGGTCACTTTTTAAAATATGGTCTTCCAATGATGTGTGCAATAAATATTACCTTTTAAGATTTAAACTTTGTGCAAGGAAGCTTTTTAATCAAAATCACTTAATAACAATAAAATGTTAATTTGTGTGTAAGATAACTTTTTCATTCAATTTATACTATACATATTTGATTTAATCAACATTATTAAGAATCATTAATATAACCTTTACTACCTAGCTTGGATGAATTTCAAGTTATCCCGAGTAGAGTAGATCGCATCCCTATCTACCTCTCTTGGATCTCGTGTACCATTGTAAGAAAGAAACATAAGCTTGTTGACATTCTCTGAGCTCAATTGATTGCGGTCATTTGACATGGCACGGTTCATCTTCGAGAATCCCCTTTCACAATTGATTGTGCTTGCCTTAGTAACTAAGCATTGGGCAATTAGATTAATAAATTTATTTATAATACAATAGACTAAAATTTAAGGGAAAAAAGTGCCCTTGGAACACAATACTTTTTTTTTTGCCATTTTTAGTTTGCCTTTCAAATGCATTGCTTCCAATATTTTGGAATTCTCCATCATGTCAATAATGGCCCAGAAGCTTGAAGGCAGTGTTCAGGAAAAGGCGGTTCGCTTTTTTCCTAAGGTCGATTCATTTTAGGAGAAAACTTGTTCGATTACATGTGGGCAAGAAGTGCTTACTTGTAAAAAAATATAGGCGAAAAGGACTTCAACCATTTCAAGTTGATCATCTAAGGAGAATATCCTTCTCAACATTAAAATAGAAGGAAATTTCCCTTTTAGAATGATATAGAAAAGGATTTTAAATAATAAATACAGTATATATAATACTTTAAAATTTATAGATGTAAAATTTAAATATGAAATAAGGCTTAAGGCTTAAGTCTTCGACCATTTTAGCATTTGGTAGCCTTTGAGTTTGAGTCTTGAGAGCTTGAACCTAAGTCTTAAACTTTAAAGGTTGGAGTCTAGCCTTGAAGTTTGAGCATTTTAGATTTAATTATAGCTTTAATTATAATTAAATCTTACTGCACTCGACTGGCAGCAACCAATTAACCAAATGGAAGAGAGAGAGAGAGAGAGAGAGAGAGAGAGAGAGAGCTCTTATAATCGTGAACTGCTCAGCAGTGAACACTCAGTTGTCACACTTTCATGCTCATGCAACATTGTTGCTTCTTGAATCTTCAAACTAAGCTTTTGTGCCTAAATTTGAGCCTTAGGCCTGTAGACTGCCTAAAACCTATCACTACTTGCCTTCCTGCTCAGTGTTGTGATTGGGCTCGGGGCTATGGGGGGGATGAGAGAGAGGGGGAGAGAGAGAGCTCTTGCGGCTCAAGGCACCTTAAGGCCTGATTGGCAATTGCTGAAGCCTTCAAGAAGTGAAGAATTGAACAGTTGAAGAGAGAGAGAGAGAGAGAGAGAGAGAGAGAGAGAGAGATTCGTGACTTTGTTGGTCAAGGCCTTGCACAAAGGCTAACTTCATTAAGTAAGTTGTTGGACAATGGATTTTGGAACCTTGCCTATGGGCGGCCTGGCATTGAGCCTCTAAGGGCTTGAGGAGAGAGACTCAAGAGAGAGCCAAGCGGCTTAGCATGGGGCCTGGGCACTGGTCTTGAGACCGTGAGCACAAAGAGAGAGAGAGAGAGAGATATTTGAGAAAGAATCTCAGAATTTGTTGGCTGTTTGGAGTCACGATCATTAGTGCTAGGTGGCTTGGCATGCGAGACGTGGACCCTAAATGTTGAGGGGCTAGGCCCTAAGCAGAGAGAGAGAGAGAGAGAGAGAGAGAGATTCACCTGCCACCTAGGGGGCCAAGGCCTTTGTGACATTGTGTATCATTCATTCATTCATTCATTCATGAGAGAGAAAGAGAGTTAAAACTTAAAACGGGTCTTAAAAAGTTGAAGGTGCCTTAGTACTTGGGCCTGAATCAGCCCTCTAACTTCCATGTCTTATTGCTCAATTTTCTTCCTAAAATCGTGATTCGCAAGCAACAAAACAAGTAAGCAGCATCTCGATTCTTTATTGTTCAATTTTCATTTTGCATTAAGTTTTAAAGTTTAAATTTTAGTCTTTTAAGTTTTGCTATTACCAATGTAATTTCTAATTAAATATTGACATCATTCAATAAAGTAAAAGCATGCGATCTCTTTTCTTTTAAGATTGGTTATTTTAATAACTCATTATATCTTTGCTTTGAACATAAGTTTACCATTTACTAGTGGGTACTTCTAGCAATTGCTGAGCATAACAATTCCATCATCAAGTCTCTCAAGTCTTTAGGTAAATAATATTTGTGTGTGTGTTTTTACCTCTCTCTCCTCATCCTCTGCATGGAAAATTCATTAATCATTAGTGAAATGAAAGATTAGTAACAAATTCTTTTTGTTATGTGTTTATTGATAAATTTGTGAAGGTTGAAGATAAAAAGAGAATAAAGATTCGAGGAGCTTGGGTTTCCGAAGAAACAAAGGCATTACAAAAGATAGCAAATTTCAAGTATTATTAGCAAAGAAGGTAAGATCGAAACTACTCTTTTTATTTTTGAGAAATAGCACCTAAATCAAAAGAAAAAAGACAAGGTAATCTTCTCTCTTCGGTCAGGATTGAACATATAGCTAAGCATCCTTTTAAAAAGGTAAAAGAAAACACTAATAATATTGTGGAGTCATCTTCAATAGATGTATTGCATTTGAATGAATCACTCAATAATATTTCACTTGAAGATAAGGCTGAACTTGAAAGAAAAAAGGATGTTGAAGGGGAGCTACAAGCTCTACCCCGAGACCTACAGACCACTTATTGCTCAAGTGTTTCGAACCGAGCGGCCATGGCTACCTCTCACATAGCCGACGCGCAATGCCTACCTTACGGGTGTAGTGAGCTTACCTTGATGCTCGATCGAGTACCCTCCTCTTTCTTGCACACTGGTAGCTCCATGATCCTTAAGGCAAGCTCAAGCAACCTCAATCCCTCTCCCATGAGCTTCATCCTCCATAGCCACGCGTGAGACAAGAGAAGAGAAGAGAAGAGGGGAAAATGAAGAGAGAAGATGGAGAACTCCTTCTCCAAGATCCCTCAGTCTCACACAATCACTCCCTCACTCCCTCACACTCTCTCAATCCCTCTCTCAAGCACAAGCAAGAAGGCAAGAAACAAGAGAAGAAGAAGAAGAAGCTTTGGCCACACAAAAGAATGAGCTTCTCATTCACTTTTTGAACTTTATATACATGCCTTACTTTTCATGGGTAGTCATCCCCTTTTTTACATGGTCGGCCATTAGCCTAGGCCCATTTCTCATTTCCCACTGTTCTAGTCTATCCTATTCCCAACAAATGCATACAATTTGCACAGGAGTGAGCCTGGGGCTCTTTTACAAGGATTCGGGAGCGCTTTCACACTTAATGGTGCGCTTTTTACTCTTTTACTTCCCTTGGGTGACTCTAAGACTTCCTGAGGGTCGTGCCCGTGCTTTTAATTTTTTCAGGGTCTAGTTACCGGTTAAGGCGCCTTTTTCTTCGTTTTGTCCTGCGCCTTTTTCTATTTCCTTTTTTCCATTTCCTGCTCCTCTGTGCTGTGGTAAACATATGTTTATTTTTTCAAGAGGATTGGCTTGACCAATTCAAATGGCTTGTTTATGATAGAGACGAAGTAAAAATGTATTGTAAGTATTGTTTAAAATATCCTCATCCGCATAGTGCATATTCAAAAGGGGGATCAATAAATTTTAAAATTAGTAACTTAAAATCACATGTTCACACAACTTGTCATAAGTTTTCCATGGAAGCCATTTTACTTGAAGGAAAAGATTGTATTGAAAAGAGTGTTAAAAAATAAGGGAAGTAAAAGATGAGCCATCACTTTCATTATTTAGAACTACATATTTAATTGCTAAATAAAATTTACCATTTTTAATTTTTCCTGAGATGATAAATTTGTTGCAAGATTGTCATGCACCATATACTACTAGTCTCTATAATGATGATAAGGCATGTGTTGAAATGATCTATTGCATGGTATTACATCTTATGAAAACCACAATAAAGAAGGTTTATTTATTTATTTATTTATTTATTTATTTTGATGGAAGCTTGAAAGTTGTATTAAAATATATCAAAAAAAGGTTTACAGCTGTTTAAGGGAGTGTTGCTTCAAAACAGGGAAGCTACCTTGACTTGAGAGTACATAATAACAGCATTACAAAACATATAGTCCATAATAGGTCTGAACTTAAGCATCAAATGTCAAGATGTTTATCCTAAGATTCGTATCTACATCATTATTATTCAGCCTTGTTCTTGATGTCCAGCAGTATGGCTGCCACATCCACAGTGGAAAATGCTTTCCCTAGTCCCTCCTTCATATTGTCTTCATGCTGCTTGAGAATTATTTCTACATCTTTCTCAACCTGAAAACAAAGATCAAATTTAAAACCATGGATAGGATCCAAATCAATATTTTCAAGCGTTTTCTTGTTTCTGCTTATCCATATGTTCCACAAGTAATAACTTCTAATCCATTTCCATATTGGGGGAGGGATTCCATATACTTCACCCAGTAATAACTCCTTCCAAGTGAGTTTAGTGGGGTGATACTTGATGACAAGGACCTGCATGAAACACCAGATGTTAGAATTTTTAGGACAATTAAGGAATATGTGAGGGATTGATTCTACCTATTGGCCACACCTTCGGCAAAGTCCATTCCCTAGACCAACTTTGAGTGCTCTCTCATTAGTCCAAAGACTTTTGAGAGTAATGAGCCACATTAGACAATACATCTTTGGTTGGATTGAGGGAGCCCAAATGTTACCAAACCTGTAATTCCACTCTACTACTGACCAATTAATATGCCATCTGTTATTTAGTTTAAAACAAAGAGGAGCATTGCTTTCTAATAGGTATGGAAGGGGTAGAAAAGGTTTGTCCCCCATAAAACAGATTCCCTTGTAACTGAAGTGGTGATTAAGATTAATCATTGCAGACATGTTAGGTCCCCACAAGAGTACCCTTTCAGTTATCAACTCCAGTTTCTGCCTTTTAAATTTGAATTTCTATTTTAGTTATATTCCAATCATCCACCTTTTTGGGGCTGAATCCCAAATGTCCCTCCAACTTCTAATGCCTTTCTTGAAGAGCTTGTGGGCTAAGTTAATCTGATTATCTGGAATGGCTCCCTGAAAGAAGCTGAACCAGATGGATTCTTTGGAACTCCAGGGTAGGGTGAAGTTGGGATGAGAAGAGGGGATTAACAGACTCTTGTACTTGAACCAAGCCTCCCAAAGACCTTTTGCCAAAGGAGAGCAGTTTTTAGCTTTCAATTTGACTGGACAAATAGTTATTGTTAGTGGGTCTAAGCCTTTCCATTTTGGACAACCCTCTACATGAAACTTGCTAGTGGCTGCCTTAAGCAAAGTTATCTAGTCTTCTTCTTTTCTTAAGATGCTTCTTGCAATCCATTTGGTTGCAAGTTTGTCAGCTAGAATACTAGGATTGGAAAGACCAAGACCACCTAATTTCTTAGGTGTAGTGCAAACAACCCAAGATACTTTAGGTACTTTAAAATTTTCCTCATCCCCAGTCCACAAAAAATTTATCCCTAGTTGCTCTAATTGCTTCATTCCTAACTTAGATGGTTTCCAACAAGCCAAGAAGTAGATTGTGGTTGGAATTAGTATGTGTTTCAGAACCAGACATCTTCCTGCCATATTGAGCTGTAGACCCTTCAAGTTTTCAAAATTTCCCCTAATTTTTTCCAAAACCCAGTCCCACCTTTGTTTCATTGAGATCCCAAATCCCATGGGTATGCCTAGAAGTCTGAATACTTTGCATGTTTCAATCTCCTTACACCCTACAGCCAGGAGCCAACCAGGACAAGGACTGATTAGTGTTTTAATTCCTATTTTGTTTGGATTGATAATAGAACCAGAAGCCTTGCAAAAGGTTTGCAAGCAATTCCAAAAAGCTACTAATGAAACTGGATCATTATTTACCGTGCTATTTGTATCATCCGTAAACTGGTTGAGTACCATGTCTTTGTTGTTAGCCAATCCAGTGAATCAGCTGCAATGGCAAACCAAAGGAGAGCAGGAGGGCAGCCCTGCCTGATGGATCTTCTCAAAGGAAAGGAACCAATCATCTCCCCATTAATGGCAATTCTTGTGGAGGCATTACCAAAAAGAGTATTGATATACTTGATGAACTTTCTACCCAGCCCCATAACATGGAGGGATTGGAGGATAAAATCCCATTCTAACCTGTCATAAGCTTTGTCAAAATCAATCTTGAAGAACACAAAGTCTTAGTTGGATTTTTGGGCATGTTCAATGCCTTCCCATAGGGCAATTATTGAGTCTAGGATATATCTCCCTTTAATGAATCCTTTTTGTTCTTTTCTTATCCAGTGATCTAGATGATCAGAGAGCCTTCTAGCTATGGCTTTGGCAGAAACCTTATATGCTAATGTGAGACATGTGATGGGTCTCCAATTGGCTAGGAGTTCTTTTTCATCTTTCTTATGGATTAGTTTGACTACTCCTTCATTGATTATGTGGGGTAAGGCTCCAAATTTCAGGGATTCTCTCCATACCATGAGAAGGGGGTGAATAAGAGAATCGTTGAATTCTTTGAAGAATTCATTCGGAAGGCCATTAAGCCCTAGGCTTTTTCCTGATGCTAGAGAGTCAATGGTGTCACTAATCTCAATAACTGATAGCTCCCCATCGAGAATCTCAGCCAAGCTTGGAGGGACAACCTTCATCCTAACCATTGCTATCTTAGCATTGGCAGTTGTCTCTTCTTGTGAACTCTTTCTAGAGGAGCTAAAAATTTTAGAGAAAAATTCCTTAGCTATAAGGAGATTCTCTCCATTGTTTTGGGCTTGTGTGCCATCTTCCCTTCTCAACAATGGGATGAAGTCTCTATCCTTTTTCTTTTTAAGGACTTGGAACATGTCTCTGGTGGGTTTGTCTACTTTGCCAACCCACCATTGCCTAGTGAAGAGTTGTATGTCCATTGTTTCTTTTTCTCCAACAGATCTAAGTTCTTGTTTGATTCTGACTAGGTCAGGCTGTAATTGGGTCTCCCCAGCCTCTATCCTGATCTCCAAAGATTTATTCACTAGGTATTGTCTAGCTATATGATCCCTAGTTTGCTGTACTTTTTTATTTTTGACTTCCCTAAAAAATTGTTGAGTGTCTTTAATGGCTTTAGCCCATGAATGAGCTGGGGAGACTGTTTGCCAGAAAGCCATTGTCTAGATTCCTTTGATAGTGTCCCTAACTATTTTGTTTTGAAATAGTCTAGGGTTAGTATGAAACCAACCAGCTTTTATTATTTGGGATGAGTTAGAGAGGACTAGCTGAATAGGCTTATGGTCAGACATGACTACGTTATCAAGAGCTTTAACTTTGAGATTAACAAAAGAGGCCAACAAACTTGCAGATATGTAAAATCTATCAATTCTAGCCTTTCGGAGATAAACTCCACTTTGATTGTTACTCCATGTGAATCCTAGTTGCTCACTCACATGAGTTAGCCCATGATAGGCTTTAGTTACCAGCCACTTACTCTTTTCACTTCCTGCAATACATGTTCCTTTTCCCAAATATCTGTCTTTTGTTGATTCAACCATATTGAAGTCCCTTGCAATGATAATGGGGCAATTGATGACCTGTAATGAATCCCATAGCCTGCCTCTTTCAGTAGAAATATTAGGGGCATATACTGAGACAATAGCAAATTCATCCTGATTTTTAAAAAGGACTGCAACCTAGTTATTCTCTGTATCAATCATAACCTTACTTATTTGATCCTTAATTTTAATGGAGACACCTATGCATGTCCCCCCTCCTATTGGTGTGGTTTGTCATATACCATTCATACTCCTTAGCCACTATCTGCAGGTTTTTGAGTAGAGGAGGACCTGACACTTTTATTTCCTATAGGCAAATAACATCGGGGTAAATGGCACTACCTTTAAGCCATTCCCTGAATGTAGTTGCCCTTTTGGGGTCAATCAACCCCTTGATGTTATAGGACACAATTTTAAGTTTATTCATTTAACAAAACTATGTTTTTTTTTGTTTCCCTTTCTTCTGAGGACCCTTTGTTTGACCAAATGGGTTACTAGCACTTTGTCCTACACTTGAGTATCTCCTTTTGGAGTTTTGTAGACTCCCTCCCTCTTTGGTTGGGCTCTCAGCAGGGATAGGATTGAGAGGAAGTTCTCCTCCCATTGGAAGTTCCTCTTCCTCTGCCTGAGTAAATTCTATATTTTCATTCTGTTCATTGAGGTCAATGTTTAAGTTTTCTGTATGTTTATAGTTTTCATTTGTTTGGTTTGCCTGACCTTTGTTTTCAACCTGAGTTTCTTCAACTATGACATCATCAGAGTCTGACTCTACTGAAGCAGTCTCTCGTTTTTACTAGTTTTCCCCTTTTCACTAATCCCTGCTAGTACATCCTCTAAGTTCATGAGAATGGGGGAGTATCTATTATTGTAGGTGTTTTTGGCATTGCTATTATTGTTTTGTTTCCGGGTTGACTGATTCTTGCTTTTTCCCTTCCTGTTAACCGATTGGAACCCATCATCTTGTGGGTTATCAGTTTTTGGAGGGGAGTTCTCCTTGTTGGGTTCTAGGCTCTCTTTAGCTTTCCATTCAGGGCAATTTCGAATGAAGTGTCCCATTTTGAGACACTTGAAGCAAGCATTTGGAAGATTCTTGTAAAGGACAGGTTGGTCCTTCACAAAGTTGCCCTCTGAATCAGTAATCAGTAATGAATCTATTAGGGTTTTGCTAATGTCAAACTCTATGAGTAGTTGAGGATGCCACCGCGGGTTAATATCCGTGTATGGCCTTTGTCCTAATAGTCTACCTAGGGGAGCAGCTAGGGTTTTCAAGAAGGGATATAGGTTCAACGGAAGGTTTGGGTATTCGACCCAAATTGGAACACAAGTCGGTTTAGGACTAGAGGGGTTGAACTCAGGAGTCCATTTGAAGAGGGACAATGGTGAGCTTCGTAGCATCCATTGTCCATGGCTTAATAGGGTTAGGGGTGCTTGCTCACTCTCAAAGAGGAAAAAGAAATAGTTGTTTGGGAGGTATTGAATAATCAGGGGTTTCCCACCTAGTGGTTCCCAATTCAACTTGACCCAGTTTCTGAGAAATTCCATGGGGGGGCGTGCCCCATGACATAGACCAATAAGTGCTCTAGATTGATAGGACATTGTGTAATTCTTCAACTCCAAAGCAGGGACTGAGAGACAAATTTCTTTACCTGGCATACCTGTTGAATTTTCTGCCTGCCCTATAAAGAAGGTTTATGCTAGTCCATGGTTTGGTATTTTAATTGATGAGTCCAACGATATCTCTTCACATGGACATATGATTATTTATTTATCGTATCTTGAGGGAGATTGCATTCGTAAGACAAGTTTCTATGGCATTATACATGTGCATGATGGTACTATAAAATCTTTGTTTGAAGCTATTATTAGTGAGCTAAAGAAATGTAAGCTAGACTTGTCTAGATTTGTTGCTTTTGGCTCCGATGGATGTTCCACAATGGTAGGAAAGGATAACGGTGTCGTATTGCTGCGCATTCGAGGTGTGAAAACCACCCAAAAATTGCGTGTGACTTGATACTTTGTATATACTCAGTTGTTGTGTTTACATTTATTTTCTGCACATGAGTGAGCATGATGAGATGCTTTCAGCCTATGTTGATACATGTTGCTGCAAAAAGGTTTGGAATCATTGCTTGCCAAAATCCATTAGCACTATTGCTCGTAGACTCAGCAAAAAGAGGAGCCATTGACTGTTGGACGGATTCACGGTTTGAGCTTAATGACTGAGGCTGCTTCATCATGCGGTTTTGGGGTTCCTACAGAGCGAAAGAGGATGGCCCTGTCCTTCTGGGTTTGTGGTATCCATGGGAGCACGGTGGCCATGGCCATGAGCACACACAGGTGCATGCATATGTGACTACACACGCATCGGAGGAGAAGGAAGAAGCTAAAACTCCTACAAGTTCTAGAATAGATGGTTTAAAATTGAACCAAGAATAATAATATGGGAGTTACAAAGGCTAAAGAGGGGATTTTGAATGGTTAAAGAAGATGTGGATCAGGCTGGAAAAGGAAAAACTTTTGATCTATTTTTGAAAAGAGGAGCTTTTTGAATCGGGAGAGAGAGGGAAAATAGTGGAAGGAGGAAAGAAAATAGAGAAGGGGAAGAAAAGGAGCGAGGCTAATTGGGGGGGAAAAAGCAGAACAGAGCAGATAGGGAAGGAGACACGCTTTGAGAAATAAATGGAGGACTTGAAGAAGATATAGGAAAAGGGGGAGGCAATCAATAAGGAGAGGAGGGCATGAGATGACAAGACGGACGAGAAAGCAATACACACTCCTCAGCGTTCTCTTCACTCTCTGCGTTCTCTTCACTCTGTAGAGGAGGCATGAGGATGAATCAATGAATGAGAGAGAGAGAGAGAGAGACGCCTTGATGCATTGATGGGCTTTCATGCATCTGCTTCTTCCCGATTCCGTCTCAGATGTGAGAATTGCAGCTTGAGCTCTTAAGAAAATGAAGCTTTTGCAGACCTCTCCTGCAATGGAGTCTTCCACGACTGTTTCTCTACCTGCAGAGGCTGAAAAGGGTGTGATCGAATTTGAAAAGGAAGAAGAGGGGAAAAACTAAAGACATATGATCCTATTATTGCGAGGAAGGTTGTGGATTGGATTAACAGTGAGAGCAGGCAGTCTATGTTTGATGCTTTTGAGGATTTAAAAGAGTTGGAGCAAAGGAAGGGAAACATTCGATGATCGTGGTTCTACAATGCCTTCAGGGCGAGCTCTGTTTGTCATGAGGAGGTTCACTTTACCTTACTTGCGCCATTGTGCATTGCTTGAGAGGTTGCTCTTTCGTGCGCCTGCTATTGAGGAATTTAAAAGGGAGAAAAAAAACAACGAAAACAGGCAGTAGAAGGGGTCTATTTGATGATCATTCATCACTGCAGTGAAAGCGCAGATCGATGCTACTGCAACTGCTGCCGCACCTAATAACTGCATATCACCCAGAAGCAATACAATCTTCTCATCGTAGACAAAAGAAGAATAGAAACCCTCTGAGGGCTCAGTTCCACTGACATATTTCGCAGAGTCGAGATCCCAAGTGGCGGACGGCTCGATCTTGCGGCCGAGGAGCTCTTCCCAGAGGCTTCGGGTGTGGCTATGGCGGAGGCGCCAGGGCAGTAGGCTAAGGATGACTAATCCTGTACTGAAGCGGATACCAATCGTTCTACTTGGCTGTGGAGGGGTAGGTCAACAGGTCATTGCTCATATATTGGCGACACGAACGCTCCATTCAGGCTGGATTCTGTTAAAGTTTGTAACAACTCTGTGAAGAATGATCTGTTTTTAGAGCAAGGACATGGCTTCAAAGGTGTGGTAATGGTTGATTGTACTGCAAGCGAGGAAAGTGCTTATTTGCTCAGTGAAGCTGTAGATTTGGGTAATTTTGTTGTCTTAGCAAACAAGAAACCTCTGACGTCCACTTTGGAGATCTATGACAAGCTGTTCAGCAAATGGCGTTGTTTGCGCTTTGAATCCACTGTTGGAGCAGGACTTCCGGTTATCAGTGCAGTGACACGCTTTTTGACTTCTAAAGATCCGATAACTCAAATTGTTGGTGTGCTTAGTGGAACCTTGGGTTTTGTCATGAGCAGTTTACAGGAAGGGCGGGCTTTTAGTTCTGTAGTGCAAGAGGCCAAGTCACTTGGTTATACAGAGCCAGATCCTCGTGATGATTTGAGTGGTATTGATGTTGCCAGAAAGGCCCTTATTCTATCTCGCCTAATGGGGTGGCGTATCGACATGTCAGATGTAGAGTCTATGATGCAGATGGAGAGGGGAAAATGACTCGTGAAGACATTTTGGAAGTTCTCTATGACTTATCAAGCTTTCTCCTTTCCGAAGAACTAGGCCAACAAGTCTATTTGCCACATTCAAGAGACTAAAGGCTTGAACAAATTGATTATAGGGTCATTTTCTGACATTGCATTCACAAATTGAATCTTGATCTTGTTTGATTGATCTTCTATCTTGGACCAATAACCTCTGTGGTTGCGACATAGCTTTCACAAACCCTTCGACATCTTTGGTGAACCCGACGTGAAAGCGTCGCAGAAATTTCAGGATGGAAGACACTTCAGCCTCTTTTTCAGCCTCTTCTACAATTCCAGCTGCCTCTACTTCAGCTCCATCAATGACTGCTGCGTCAAGTACTTCAACGGAGGATCTAAAACAGATTTTGCAGAATATGTCCATGTATATGCAGCTCCAAAATCAGCAAACACAAATGTATATGCAGCAGCAACAACAATTGCATCAACAACAGTTGTCTCAACAAAGGCAACTCTATTCGGAGCAGGAGAATGCAAACAGCGCGACTAAGGCTATTGAAGCAGTTGAGAGTGAGAAGAAGCTATTTGACGGGCGTAATGTTTCAGCATATTTGAAGACATATGAGATCAAGATGGGGTTTTTTGGAGTTCCTGCTGGACTTATGAGTAAGTACTTCCTTCGTCTTGTCACACCTGCTTTGAGGACAAAGGTGACTGATTTATTTATTCAAAATACACATTGGCAAGATTTTAAGAAGGCTCTTAAAGAAGAATATTTCCTTGAGGACTTTGGTATGGCTACTCGACGGTCATTCCGAGAGTGGGTCTACATGCCAAACAAGGGTCTTGCTGCTTCGGAGTTGATTCGAGAATTTGAAGAAAGGTATAGTCAGCTTGATGCCATTGAACAAAGAGCATTGGATGTTGAAAAAGTTGAGCTTTTCTTGCAAGCTGCAGATCCTGCTCTTCAAGAAGAATTGGGTGAGCTTCTTGAAGATCGCACGAAGCCTATGGGTCTTAAAACTGATTGGCAGGATGCTCAGGATGCAGTTTCGACATTGACCAAGAGGAGGATATGGAAGACTCGTCTACAGAATGGTTCCATGACACCTACACCATCATCAGCTCCTATGCCTACTTCTATTCCTGTTATTTCTTCTCCTCCTCAGCCAGTTTCTTGGCCTAAGCCAGTGCCTACTGTTTCTACTCCACCTATTCCTCCTGTTCCACGACCGATGCCTACACCTTCTGCTCCAAAACCATCCGCTCCATCGGTGCCTACTTCTCTTGATGATATAATCAAAGGAATCACAGATTTGACACTTGAGTCAGTCAAAGCGGAGTTGGTGGGTAAGTTGAAGGAGCAGTTTGCTTCGACTGTGCCTACTACTTCTTCTAGTGCTCCTACTGCACCTAGGAGTGCTCCTAGTGCACCTAGGAGAGATCGGAGATGTATTTGGTGTGATAGTACGGAGCATCAGCATTGCAGGGATTGTGACTCTTTCCAGGATGCAAGGAGGCAGAATTTGGTATATTGGGGGCAAGATGGTAAGATTTGATTGACTGAGACAGGAGCTCCACTTGCTACCAACTTTGGTAAAGGTGGAATGAAGAAGTTAGTGGAGGACATGGCTGCGCGTACTTCTTATGTGGCAGCTAGAGGTTATGCTTCTGCATATGGAGTACAGATTGAGAAGGGATCAGAGACTCAGTCCGCACTATGGACTTATGCTATGGAGACTGCAAACAAGGGGAAAATTCAGCAAACTGTTTTGACTAGCGCAGGCTCTAGCATCAGATCAGAGACAGGATGGGACTCGCCTGTTGACAGGTATTCTATTTATGCTTATTTGGCTAAATCTCATGGTGCAGATGTATTTGTTGAGGAGAAGCGTAAGAGGGATGAAGAAAATCCAAGTGCAGCTAAGAAGACTAGAGGGGGTGAGTTTGTTACTCCACCTACTGCAGGACCGTCTTCACGACCAGGGCCAGATCGACAGATGGAGGATGCTCAAAAGAGGGAAAAGAGGCAAGAGCCTAGAGAGAGAAAGCAGCCAGGATTCAGATTGATGTCCGATATTGAGACATCTACAGACATGAAGAAAATCTTTAATGATAAGATACTTGGCAGTGAGGTGACTTTCACTATTTCTGAGATTTTGGGCATCTCAAAAAGAGAGTTTCAGGATCAGTTTCAGGAGGTCCTGAAGAGGAAAAGACATGCATTGTCTACCACTGATACACAGGGAGTTTTGATTGGAGAGTTGGATGAGGATGATGATGAGGTTATGGTTGTTAATGCTTCTGTTTTGCCACAGGTAGAGAAGAGGGTTCAGCCTATGCATTATGCTGAAATTGATGAGCCTGTTTTGATACCGCGTAGTCACTTTTCGCGGAGCCATTGGGCTAGGGCAACTACAGAGACGATGGTAAAGGTTGGAGAAAAACAGGTGCCTTATGTTGCATTGGTTGATCATGGTTCAGAGATTAATCTCATTGTTCGTGGAGTTTATGAGAGTAACAGATGGCCTATGGATGTAGAGCATGGGTGGCGTATGAGAGCCGCCAATAACACTGCAGGTGATTTATATGCTGCTTGCCCTAGTGTCAGGGTTTCTATTGGTGATGTAGAGGAGGATTTTCATTTCTTTGTGCAGGATTCATGCTCGTATCCCATAATCCTTGGACAGCCATTCATTACAGAGATGCGCATGGAGACAAAGGTCATGGATGATGGATCTGCTTATGCACGGATTCGCAGTAAAGATGGTATGAGAGCAGTTCAGTTTATGACTGTATGTGTGAACCATGTTAGAAACAGGGATACTCTCAGAGATGCACCCTTGCCCACTGTGAGGGATTCGGGTTTTCATTAGGTACCGCCGTTTCGCGAGACGACGGTGGTACAGAGGAGAGAAGATTGGAGTTCTCGCCTCCTAGTAGCAGTAGTGTTTTCTCCTCCGGTTATGTTGGGATTTCAGCAAACAGTTCAATGAGCTATCAGAAGACTTCTCGATTGTCTAGAGCTGCCAGGCAGTATATATGCAGGAAGGAGAAAAATTTGAAAAATGCAGGAATTTTGGAGGATGATGAGCACATAGATGGTATGTATGACAGTGTGATTTGTGCACATACGATGTCAGAAATGGGAGATATGCTGAAAACTGATATGCTGAATTGTCATGGTAATGTATTAGTGCAATCCCTGGATATGTTTCATGAAATTGCAGATTTTGTGTCACAGATTGAGTCAGAGGCTGAGGTAACTCAGCAAAGAGTATTGAGTGCTGAAGAAATTCAGCAAACAGAGTTTCGAGCTGGTTATGATCAGCTTTCAGACAGAGGGCTGAAAATTTTCAGCCAACAGAGTTTACTGCTGAAATATTTCAGCATTCAGAGTTTGGGGCTGTTTCTATGCAGTCCATAGAGCAGAGGGCTGAGAATATTCAGCCATTGGAGTGTAGAATTGTTGATTTACAGCAAGGTTTATGTAATGCAGAAGAGCATAATGAAGCCAGGGTTGACACGAAATACAAGACTGTGGATAAGAAGGTGGATTTTATAGGCAAGATTATGGAGTATTGTTCTACCACTTCAGAGATACAGAGATTCATTGGAGCTTGTGTGTTTTACATGATTTGGACACCCCATTTTGCACACATAGCAGATTGTTTATATGAGCTGTTTCGAAAGGGGCAGAAACTATTTTGGGATGAGAGCCACACTAGAACCATGCGGAAAATGAGGAAGTTATTGCAGATTTTTTGGAAGATGGTGAAAAGATGGTTTGGGCCATACATAGTCAGACATGTCTTTGATAATGCAACATATGAGCTGACAGAATTGGATGGAACAATGCTTAGAGTGCCAATTGCTGGAAAAAGAATCAAGATTTTCAAGAAAAGAGATGATAAGGATTATGCATTGGAAGAATTTTCAAGAGAAGAGCAACGACAAGAAACTCTAATGGAAGAGACAGATGATATGGCTGATAATCTTGTTGATCTACCGGAAATGCATAACGAAGAGATTGATTTGTTTGTGGATCTCGATGATAATGATCATGGGTAGTTGGCCCATCTGGAGGATGCGCAGGATTAGAGGGGGTGGATGTCGTATTGCTGCGTATTCGAGGTGTGAAAACCACCCAAAAATTGCGTGTGACTTGATACTTTGTATATACTCAGTTGTTGTGTTTACATTTATTTTCTGCACATGAGTGAGCATGATGAGATGCTTTCAGCCTATGTTGATACATGTTGCTGCAAAAAGGTTTGGAATCATTGCTTGCCAAAATCCATTAGCACTATTGCTCGTAGACTCAGCAAAAAGAGGAGCCATTGACTGTTGGACGGATTCACGGTTTGAGCTTAATGACTGAGGCTGCTTCATCATGCGGTTTTGGGGTTCCTACAGAGCGAAAGAGGATGGCCCTGTCCTTCTGGGTTTGTGGTATCCATGGGAGCACGGTGGCCATGGCCATGAGCACACACAGGTGCATGCATATGTGACTACACACGCATCGGAGGAGAAGGAAGAAGCTAAAACTCCTACAAGTTCTAGAATAGATGGTTTAAAATTGAACCAAGAATAATAATATGGGAGTTACAAAGGCTAAAGAGGGGATTTTGAATGGTTAAAGAAGATGTGGATCAGGCTGGAAAAGGAAAAACTTTTGATCTATTTTTGAAAAGAGGAGCTTTTTGAATCGGGAGAGAGAGGGAAAATAGTGGAAGGAGGAAAGAAAATAGAGAAGGGGAAGAAAAGGAGCGAGGCTAATTGGGGGGGAAAAAGCAGAACAGAGCAGACAGGGAAGGAGACACGCTTTGAGAAATAAATGGAGGACTTGAAGAAGATATAGGAAAAGGGGGAGGCAATCAATAAGGAGAGGAGGGCATGAGATGACAAGACGGACGAGAAAGCAATACACACTCCTCAGCGTTCTCTTCACTCTCTGCGTTCTCTTCACTCTGTAGAGGAGGCATGAGGATGAATCAATGAATGAGAGAGAGAGAGAGAGAGACGCCTTGATGCATTGATGGGCTTTCATGCATCTGCTTCTTCCCGATTCCGTCTCAGACGTGAGAATTGCAGCTTGAGCTCTTAAGAAAATGAAGCTTTTGCAGACCTCTCCTGCAATGGAGTCTTCCACGACTGTTTCTCTACCTGCAGAGGCTGAAAAGGGTGTGATCGAATTTGAAAAGGAAGAAGAGGGGAAAAACTAAAGACATATGATCCTATTATTGCGAGGAAGGTTGTGGATTGGATTAACAGTGAGAGCAGGCAGTCTATGTTTGATGCTTTTGAGGATTTAAAAGAGTTGGAGCAAAGGAAGGGAAACATTCGATGATCGTGGTTCTACAATGCCTTCAGGGCGAGCTCTGTTTGTCATGAGGAGGTTCACTTTACCTTACTTGCACCATTGTGCATTGCTTGAGAGGTTGCTCTTTCGTGCGCCTGCTATTGAGGAATTTAAAAGGGAGAAAAAAAACAACAAAAACAGGCAGTAGAAGGGGTCTATTTGATGATCATTCATCACTGTAGTGAAAGCGCAGATCGATGCTACTGCAACTGCTGCCGCACCTGATAACTGCATATCACCCAGAAGCAATACAATCTTCTCATCGTAGACAAAAGAAGAATAGAAACCCTCTGAGGGCTCAGTTCCACTGACATATTTCGCAGAGTCGAGATCCCAAGCGGCGGACGGCTCGATCTTGCGGCCGAGGAGCTCTTCCCAGAGGCTTCGGGTGTGGCTATGGCGGAGGCGCCAGGGCAGTAGGCTAAGGATGACTAATCCTGTACTGAAGCGGATACCAATCGTTCTACTTGGCTGTGGAGGGGTAGGTCAACAGGTCATTGCTCACATATTGGCGACACGAACGCTCCATTCAGGCTGGATTTTGTTAAAGTTTGTAACAACTCTGTGAAGAATGATCTGTTTTTAGAGCAAGGACATGGCTTCAAAGGTGTGGTAATGGTTGATTGTACTGCAAGTGAGGAAAGTGCTTATTTGCTCAGTGAAGCTGTAGATTTGGGTAATTTTGTTGTCTTAGCAAACAAGAAACCTCTGACGTCCACTTTGGAGATCTATGACAAGCTGTTCAGCAAATGGCGTTGTTTGCGCTTTGAATCCACTGTTGGAGCAGGACTTCCGGTTATCAGTGCAGTGACACGCTTTTTGACTTCTAAAGATCCGATAACTCAAATTGTTGGTGTGCTTAGTGGAACCTTGGGTTTTGTCATGAGCAGTTTACAGGAAGGGCGGGCTTTTAGTTCTGTAGTGCAAGAGGCCAAGTCACTTGGTTATACAGAGCCAGATCCTCGTGATGATTTGAGTGGTATTGATGTTGCCAGAAAGGCCCTTATTCTATCTCGCCTAATGGGGTGGCATATCGACATGTCAGATGTAGAGTCTATGATGCAGATGGAGAGGGGAAAATGACTCGTGAAGACATTTTGGAAGTTCTCTATGACTTATCAAGCTTTTTCCTTTCCGAAGAAGTAGGCCAACAAGTCTATTTGCCACATTCAAGAGACTAAAGGCTTGAACAAATTGATTATAGGGTCATTTTCTGACATTGCATTCACAAATTGAATCTTGATCTTGTTTGATTGATCTTCTATCTTGGACCAATAACCTCTGTGGTTGCGACATAGCTTTCACAAACCCTTCGACAACGGTGTTCAAGCCTTAATATTGAAAAAACATGTTGATCCATCTCTAACTTCAATTCATTGTGTCGCACATTGTAGTGCCCTTGCAATACAAGTATAGCAAAAGAGATGCCTTATTGTAAAAAGCTAGAAAAGCTTATTAATATCATAGCTTCTTATTTTAATGTTAGCACAAAGAGATTAGAAGGGTTGCAAGCTATGCAACAAGATTTGGCATGTCCCATTCTTCAACTTGAGCATAATTTTTATGTGAGATGGTTAAGTAGATATAGAGCTATTAGTAGAGTATGCAAGTCTTTAGATGTCATACTTGAGATCACAAAAAAAGAGACATTGCATATTTATGAAGAATTGGCTGAATTTGAGTGTGCTTATTGCTTACATTTCTTAGCTGACATTTTAAGAGGTTTAACAACATTAAGCCAAATGTTTCAAAAAGCAATATGTGGAGGGATGCTTATCGTAATGTTCTTACTCTTTGTCAAGTAGCTCTTATCCAACGTTCAAGCATTACTATTTATGACAGAGGTTTTAGTGCTCGAACCGTGATAAAGAGTAAGCTACGTAATCGTTTGGAGATTAAGAGTTTAGATGCATTAATGAAAATCTTTATTGAAGGGCCTTCTAAATTCACTAATATGGAGTTCATTGAGAGTATGGACTTATGGGTTGAAAAAACACATCGACATTTATACACAACACAAGGAATTTGCTCATTGATCTTGTAATAACTTTGCATATTCAAAGGGACAATTGATTTTTTATGGCCTATGATGATATTGAAGCCAATGTGCATTATTTGTGCTTCTGTTATCTTAAAATTTTTAAATTTTTTCATTGGCGCAATTTCTTTTTTTCTCCTATGTGTTTATTGTATTTTTAAAATGTAAAATTTGTATTTTTTCCTCTACGTTTAGTCCTTTTTCTATGTTAAACTTGATTTTTCCTTGGTTGCTTTTATCTTTTGCGTGGAAAGCTTTCATATTTGTTTTTAGACCATGTTTGCTCAATTATGGTTATACTTCATTGTGTTCTCTTTCATGTAATAGTTTTGTTTTCTCTTTTTGGTATCATGGTTGCTTTCAATAAAATATGCTTGTTTTTTTAATCTTTTTTGTTTTTGGTTTTGCTTGTATTTCATGACGTTCTCTTTCATGTCTTTTTTTTCTTTTTGTTTCTTCTAAGATTACACTTCTTTTCTTTTACTTTCTTTTATCTTTGCGCTTATGATGTATATACTTCTTTGAGGCCATAAACCCATTAAGAGACATAGAAACAACCTCTATGCATTTGTTTTTTACTATTGAAATTTTAGATAAGTAATGTAGATTAAGTTTCTTAATGGTAATAAGGGTTTTCATCTCTAAGGTATAAGAGATAATTAATCAAAAAATTTCAAGAAAAAATTTGAAATAAAGATCATTTCAAATAATAGAAAAAAAGTGATTAGACCGGTCTAATTCTAAATATTGAGGAAATTAGACCGGTTGAATTCCCTTTTAGATATTTTAAATATTCATCTAAAAGGAAATTAGACCGGTTGAATTTTTAGAATGAAGGAATTTGGACCGACCCAAGTTGGAACGTAATGGTTTTGGATGGTTCAAATTTTACGAAACCCCTTTAGCCTAAGACAAGAAGGATTTATGTCAGGTTTATAATTTTTTTTATTCCTGAACACTGCCTAAAGAGCCGTCACCTGTGCAACCTTCAAAAATGAACCCACGTTAGGGTTTCTAAAATTTTTTATAAGGATTTATGTCAGGTTTTATAAAAAAAATTATAAGGCTAAAGGAAGATAGTTCAGATAGTGATCCAGAGATCCCTAGGCCGCCCACGACAAGACGTACCAAGGGGGACCTACCCATCCACCTGAGGCACAGACGGTTAAGGCAAGAAAAGGCAAAGCAACCCAGGGATACACGAACAAAAGAACAACAAAAGCCGCAAGACCTCCCTAAACGCTTCACGAAATGCAAAAAATGGGATAGGGTAGTAGTTGTTTAGGTGCGAAACGTCAAGCGCAAATGAGCGAAACAATCGAGAGACAAGCCAAAATCAAGGAGGTAGACTTAGCCCAGGAAGAGGAAACACCCCGACCAGTGTTCATTGCCAACGACTTGACTGGTAAAGAAGAAACGAGTCTTGTCACTCTCTTGTGAAAGTATATAGACGTGTTTGCCTAGTCCTTAGAAGAGCTACAAGGGGTAGATCCGAGTGTTGTGACTCACAACATACCCATGGCGTTGGACGCAACGCCGGCCAAGTAGCGACCGTATCCTATGAATCCAAAACATACTCATGCTGTCAAAGAGGAAATTGACAAGCTAATGAGAGCTGGATTCATTTACGAAATTGAGCACACAGATTGGGTATCACCCATAGTCGTTGTGATGAAGAAGAATGGAAAAATCCGAGTATGCGTCAATTACAAGAAGGTGAACGCTGCTACGAAGAGAGACAACTATTCATTGCCATACATCGAGCACATGCTCGAGATGGTGGCAGTAAGGAAGCCTACAGTTTTTTGGATGGCTTCTCAGGGTACAACTAGGTGCAAGTGCATCCTGCGAACAAGCACAAGACCACCTTTGCCACTGAGAGGGACGTCTTTGCATACATAGTCATGCCCTTCGGGTTGACCAATGCCCCTGCCACCTTCGGGTCTTTGAACGGTGTCACTTATATCGTCTCTCCTTGAACCCCTTGAAGTGCCAGTTTTGGGTAAAGTACAAATGCATCTTAGGACACGTGGTGTCGAAGAACGGCATTGCCACTGACTTCTCGAAGGTCAGGATTATTGTTGACCTTCCACCCCAATTAATTACAAGGGAGTTCAATGCTTCTTAGGCCATACAGGATACTATCGGCGGTTTGTACTGAACTACATGCTGATTGCCAAACCATTGTACAAGCTACTGATTGTCTTCGAGTGGACTTAGGCATGCCAACGAGTGTACGAAGAATTGAAAAAGGCTCTAATAAGAGGTCCAATTCTACGAGCCCCAAATTGGACCATTACCTTCCACGTGCACATCGATGCTTCTAAGTTTGCCGTGGGGGCAGTGTTGTGCCAACCTGGTGAGTACAACTTAGATTATCCAATGAGCTTTGCTAGCAGACCGAAATAGCAGCATTATCTATTGGCCACACCCTTCATCTTTTTCGTGGACCATCAAGCCCTGCTCTATTTAGTAAACAAACCTTGTGCTACAGGGCGCATAGCTCGATGGCTCCTCCTACTTCTAGAGTTCGATTTCTCCGCGGTAGTACGAAAGGGAAAACAACATTACATGGCTGATCACATGTCACGCATCCCCATAGGAGAAGCCGCTGGACAAGGCATCGTTGACGAGTTGCCCGAGGCCCACCTATTCCACCTGTCCAACGAGAGAGACTTATTTAGGGCTGATCTAACGCCATATTGGGCGAACAACATAGTCCAAGTTCTCGAGCATGGACTACCTGAGCAACCAATAGAAAAAGCCCGACTTAGATGCTTGATCCTGAAAATCCAACCCTACCAGCTGATTATAGGCCAACTCTATAGGCTGGGGCAAGACGGATTGCTACGTAGATGCGTATGTGAGCATGAGATGCATGATGTGCTCTCAGAGGCGCACAATGGCATTGCGGAAGGACACTTTAGTGGAGACATGACAGCACGGAAGGTGCTGCAGTCTCAACTATGGTGGCCCACACTTTTCCGTGATGCCAAGCGATTCGTCAAGCATTGTGATGAGTGTCACGGACAAAAGTCCCGATTCGTAAAGATCAAATGGAGTTGATCCTAATTATTACTCACCAACCCTTCGAAAAATGGGGAATTGACTTCATAGGGTCCATCAGTCCTGCGGCGTAGTCTTCACAAACCAAGTACATCATCGTGGCCACGGATTACCTCACAAAATGGACAGAGGCAAGAGCCACATGAAAAAACAACACTAGGACGACTGTCAAGTTCTTATGGGAGCAAGTGATCTCGCGCTTCGGCTGTCCCATCAAACTTGTTAGTGACCAAGGCACACACTTCATCAACGAAGTGATAGCACATCTTCTATCCACCTTTCTCATTATCCATTGCAAATCCTCACCATACTACCCTTAGGCGAATATCTAGGCAGAATCAACTAACAAGATTCTGATCAATGTTCTGACTAAGGTAGTCTCAGCCTCACGTAGTGATTGGGACAACAAGCTGATGGCAGCCTTGTGGGCCTACCGCACAGCTTATAAAATGGCTATCAGCCAAACCCCCTTTAGGCTGACCTATAGAACTGAGGCAATTCTACCATTAGAATTCTTCGTTCCTAGCCTGAGAATAGCACTTCAAGAATGATGGGAAGGGAAGGAGGCATGGACACAACACTTGGTCGAGCTTGAACACCTATCAGAGATTCATCTTCTAGCCACCCATGCACTTATCTGTGAGAAAGCCCGACGCAAGAGCTGGTTTGACAAGCATATCAAGCAGTGCGAGTTTGAACAGGGTGACTTAGTGCTCCTTTACTAAGTTAAGGGGCATAAGCAAAAAATGAAATTCAGGATTCTCACACCCTTCAAGGTTCGTGCGATTAGCCAAACCAGTAATGTCGAGCTTGAGACACTAGACGGTGAGGGAATAGGCTTCTTCAATGGCAGTCGTGTCAAGAAGAACTATCCTCCCACGCATCCTTGGTATGAGCCACCATTGTTAGAACCGTTGGTCAAAGTACGAGTAGCTACAATCACCGAAATCAATGAAGAGGATGAGGAAGCCGTAGAACCCCCTTACCTCCGTATCACAGTCACTGCCAAGCAAACATGCGCTTTCAACACCTTGATCAACGGGGGAGCAGACTTCAATGTCTTAACCCATAGTCACTGAATCCAACTTGGAAAACCACTACTTCAATCCACAACTACCAAATTAAACCCATATGGGGCCCACTCATACGCACTTCTCAGCAAGTGTAGGGTCACCGTTTCTATCGAGTATGAGATTATTCCAATGCTTTTTTACATATTGCCAAGTGCTACAAATGCAGGCACGGAGTCACTATTGGGACGAACCTTCAAAAAACAGACTCACTGCAATATTGATTATGAGTCACAACGCATCCACCTAGTAATAGGCAATGTGCGCATTGTCACAGCTTTTAGCAAGGGTTGCGCAACACCATCACCGTCTACAAAGCCACCGGTAGAAACATCCGTAGACAGGACTAAGGAGGGGGATAGTGCGCGGTTGCCACTCCCCGACTTCCATAAACCGCAACCCATAGTAGCCAAAGCTAAGGCCCAACAGCCTCGCTTTCAATGGATGCCTAAACAGCCGCAACAATTGCCTAGGAGTCGATGCTCCTATCCTCATAAGACATAGAACTCTAAACCTAGGAGGCCACGATGCAATCACAAGAAGCGCCATGTGATCAAGCAAAGATGGGTCCCTAAATCCCTCTTGCATACGCAAGGCTACTACAAGGGAAATACCTGGCTGTGGATCCCTAGGGCCCCCATAGCCAGAGGCACTATTTATACGCCACCCTCAAGCTTGATCAGCCCACGTCCCATAAAACCTCAAAACCATAAGCTACAATGCTCTTAGATGCCCAGCCATCCGACTCATCTACACTTCGGCCCAAGAGAGTCGCACAGACCTATCGGCCTAAGCAACAACCATCGACATAGGAGGCATCATCCGACCAAGTCAATTTGACTCCCCAAAGTAAACATGAATGCAGTAGTCCATGTGTTGTGGCTGACCCTAATCCACCCATATTCCAAACAGCCCAATTGCAGGCTCAAGGAAACTCCTAACCACAACTCTGTATTGTCAAGGCCTCTAGTTCTAGCAAACCTCGACCATCCGTTGGCCTCACGCCTCCTATGAATGAAAATCCTTTCTAGTGCTAGCCACCGCTGACCTTGTTGAGGACACCGGGGATGATGTGTGGAATGCATTAAATGACTGGATGTCACCTTCATGTCGCTAGCCCTTAGCTATGACCGCTTGGACTTAGGCCTATTAGAAGAACCCTTTGCAATAGAAGTGCGCAATATGCCTTGCTCTTGGGAGACTTTTGAATTCGCATTTGCAAAAGCTTCTCGCTCTACTGGCTGCTGCTGAGTTGCTCAACAGTGAGATCTCCAAAGAGGAAGCCATTAAACAACGTCTCATCACATCCTACGATCAGCGAACCACTTCTACTATCACTGATCAAGAAATCAGCGAGTTATCCAAGCTTGCTGATAGTGACTCCACGTTTTTTAAGCATTGGTACACTCTTAGGCTGCAATGGGAAGTTGAGGGGTGTCGCATAATGACCAACGCTGAGCAGCGCCGCACAATCAAAATAGCAGAGTACGATCCTACCTGCATCGCGCCAACCTCGTATCAAGTATTAACTACTCTTCGTGGCCGACCCATGGAAGAGCACATCAAGGGGCATCCCTACCTTGACCGCCTCTTAACAGAGAAAGAGCTCCACATTGCAAGTCGGGTCAATTCTGGCGATCTCCTAACCGATGTTTTGACATACATCATGCACGTGGGTATCCGTCCATTCGAATTAGACCGTGAAGCTCAGCTAGAGTACAACCCCAACTTCTATGCTTGGCTCCTGCACAAATAGCCTGACGCTCTTTATGCTGAACGCCCTTGTCCTCTCAACCTCCAATCCTAGGACGGATTCTTCTCATTCCAAAGGGGGAGGGGGTAAGGTGGAATTTGAAAAGTGAACCAAGTATGAAATGTCAATAAAATTTGAAATGCAACGGTAAAATGTAATGGTAAAAGTCTGAAAGAAAAAGTTAAGGCTATACTCAAAATATTTTAGATCAATAAAATATGTTATGCTTTTCTTCTTTCAGCAAGTTAACTTGTAAAAAAGCACTAATGGTGGAAATGGCTGAACTTGCAGGCATCGATCATGGCAAGCCAGGGCAAGGTTGGCAAGCTCCCCTTCTCGGAGGAGGAGCAAGCGAAGTACGGCCTCACGGTGGAGACTAGAGCCTTTAACCAATTGAAGTTCCGTCACATCTTCAACCTTGAAGACGTGGCCATCGAAGAGCTAGCAGTGCGCCAGATTATAGACCAGTGCCATCTGTAGAAATACCTAGATGCAGTGGGCTAGAGGGTGGACTACACCCAGTGCACCAACTTTTTGCGCACCTTTATCAGAAACAGAGGCACCATCACGGTGCTCGAGAATAAACCCACCCGGCAAGTATAGATTGAGCTGACCCCGAAGTTGGTGGAAATGGCGCTGGGGCTGCCAAATAAGGTGGAAAGAGAGCCGAAGAGGGACGTCTACGCCATGTTGGGAATGGACAAGGTGAAGGTCCATACCAACGATGGCATTATCTTGGCAGACATCCCAAACCCAAACATCCAGCTGCAAGAAAAAATGGTGCATGCTTTGTTCTCGAGCCAGAGGTACAATAGCATAATGAGTCAGATCAACGTGCCTCTGCTCGACAGCATTGCGGCAAAATCACTAGACAAGGTAAACCTGAATGGGTTTGTGAGGAGAACCATAGAGGCTTTGGCTAAGGCCCTAGCAACAGGAGGAAGAGCTGCTAGAGGAGAATCCCCATCATCCCGATCAACACGCAAGGCATCATCCTCCAAAGCCTCAACCATAGGTTTGGAGGCGTCCTTACTACCATAATCCAAGAAGCACTAGGGCAAGGACGGGAAGAAGAAGATAAAAAGGGAGGTGAAGAAGAAAGTGACGAGTCACCGTCACAATCCCCACCTCACATAGAAGAGCAGTGTAGGTCTTCAGATGAAACGGAGACTGACGAAGACGAAGAGGGAGAGTCCCAAGGTAGCCCATAGAGGTACCTAGAACAAAGAACAAAAGACCTGCATGGAAAGAGGGAAGAGGAGCGCAAGAAAAAATAAAAGGAAGATCTGGAGAGGGCTTGAAGGGAGTCGCTCAGGGATGAGGAGGAGAGAAAAAAGAAGATTAAAGAGGAGTTGAAAAGAAAGGAAGAGGAAGAAATAGTGCTGGCCACCCGTCGCTCCATTGAGGAGCAGCACAAAAGAGACGAGGAAGGCACAAAGAGCCCGCACAGAACAAAAGCACCTGGTTCGAGTACCAGTGTGCCGGAAATCGCGCCCCTGCCCCCAGCAGAAGGAAAAGGCAAAGAACCAATGATGCCAACTCCCCCTCTCTTCGTACCTTCTACACCAGCCACTCTCATCATGACAACGCCCACTGCCACCGCCATCCAAGGCTCCACTCCAAAAGTCGATGAGAGCAACATGGTCACTTGGCTGCAGTTCCTAGTGGAAAGGGAGTTGGCAAGAGAAGCGGGCGTGGCCACCCCAGCGTCAGGAGTGAAGAGGGTAGCCACGACTGATATGGAGCCAAGGTCAGAGTTTAAAAGACAAAAAATAAAAGCCATTGTCACCACCGCCACCATGTCCCATCCCCCACCTCCAGCAAGCCAATACGATGAATACGTTAAGGAGCTACTCTCGTAGCTAGAAAAGACAAAGGAAGAAAAGAGAACAACCATGGAGGAGCTAGCAATAGAGCGAGAATCATGAGCCGCTCTCCAGCTAGAGAAAACAAAGCAAATAATAGAATACCAAAGAGAGATTGCTATGCTAAAGGAAGAAGCCAGCAATAAAGATGCAGAAGAATCAAAAGCCCTCAAAGAACATGATGTTGCTTAGGAGGGAAGAAGAAAAATCTTAATGGATCGCCTCAACGGAGAGAGGGAGACCAATGCTCACCTACGGCACAAGAAGGACCAGCTCGCTCCAGTCAACTTGGAGGCACAAAACCAGCTTGAGAAGATTAGACCGGAGACTACAGAGCTGGACCAGCTAAGAGGAGAGCAGGTGTGAAGGATGCAGGTGAAGCTGGACCAGCTCAATGCACAGATCGCCAATGAACATCAAGAGCAGTCCCGCCTACACCGCGAGCTCGAGGTCCAGCAGCATCAACTCATTGATATGACCCTCCATCAGGGGGAGAGCCTAGAGGATATGGAAAAGAGAGCAAAAGAATGGGCTGACTACAACGAAAGGAGAGTACGAGACCTAGCACGCCAACTGGCCAAAGCAGAAGGAGATAGAGTGTTGGCTGAGAATCAGGCAAAGGCTGCCCAGCTCTCTATGATAGCCCAGCAGCACACCTTCCTCAACACGCTGCTCCACTCCACCAAAACGAAAGAAAACGAAGCCAATGATCAGCTGGAAGCTAATCGTTGCACACAGAGCCCTAACGGCAGGCTTGCACGTACCATTGCAGCTAGGATGCCCACTGCAGAGCCTGGAGGAGTAAAGAAGATATCTTGCACAGGTAGGCCTGACGGTGCAGGAAATCGAAGAACTCGGCTTCACAGAAGAGAATGCGCAAGAAGATGAGCAAGTAGAAGGGGGTGAACTAGAGTTTGATCTGGGACCTCAGGAGAAGGACTATGTCCCACCACCCCCTCCTCCACAACAAGATGAAGTGCAACCCACGGATACATCCGCTGAGAGGAAAGCAGCCCTGGCTAAGCACAAGAGAGAAATGGTAGAGAAGGCAAGGAAAAAGCTGAACGTTAGATTTGTTCCAAGATAACCTGCCCCTCTCCCACTGCGCCCTAAGAATCTCCTCGCTGAATTCCATACAGAGTTGATTATCTGGGAACAGCAGGAATGTGCCCGCAATTCCTTCAACTTGAGCTTTGAGCTTCCTGCTACACTAAACAGAGTAATGCCCATTAAATTTGTAAACGGCGTAATTGCTATGGGTGCAAGGCTCAGGGACAAGTGGCTAGCGGAGCGAGAGGCCAACCCAACTGCTTGGGGAGCCGAGGACCACGAATTTTGGCAGGATAAAGTCCTCTAGGTGCCTAGATCGGTTGAAGGCGATATGCCAACCCACCTGGAGAAGATGCATTTTGATGTCACGCTTAGATGGTATTTTGTAACACCCTCCCTTCTGAGAGAAACGACCCCATTTTCATGCCATGTCCTCGAAGGGTAGACGTGGATTCTAATCCGTCCATCCACGGCAGGTTCGACTTTCCCATCATCTATAATGCCAATAGCACCTTCTATAAGGATGCCCTTGTATTTACCCTCCCTAATTTGTACAGTTCTATAGATAGATTCCTTAGTGAGTTCACCTCCTGTCCTGACCCCGCCTTCATAACAACTTGTAATTACCTCAAACTAATTAGGGTCCTAGTCCACCAAGAGTCTGCCCCTCAAGAACACCACCTCCCACCCCTTTTCTTCGACCCCAACGCCATAGACAGCAGCACCATGACTCACCTCATGATGCGCGCTACTCTTTTTTCATCCTTCTGTGTTGCACTGCTTGAGGATATGAGCGATAGCAAATTCACACAGTGAAACCACCCCTTCCTTTCCACCATCACTCTCAAAACCCGCCTCAATATCAAGGGCTACTTGCTGATTCGTAGATTCCTTCACAAGGCCCCCCACCCTCCACAATCCCCTACCCGCCATTCGGATGACAAGGATTATACTCTCGTCATGCCCTTGTATCGCATGCATCTATGTATACGCCTCTTTATATTATTATTATTATTATTATTTAAAAGCCACAAGGCAACAAAAGAAAAGGGTGAACTGGAAAGAAGAGACAACAGCAAAGCATAGCAAAGCCAAGGGATGCATCTACTATTAAGCAAAGATAAGAGAGAGAGACCTTCGCAAGATCCGCTTGCAACTCCCCCTCGCCTCGTCGTACACCACAATCACTACACCTAGGGTTCTCCCTAGCCCCTTCCCCACTTCACGCTTAGGGCACATCAAGGGCAAGACTTTTAGACTTGTCACCCTAAGACTTGCACCACACCTCCAACGACATATGAACTGGGTCCTCAAGTGTGGACATTACCAAGGGCTTGCCCAAGGTTAGACCCATCTCCCAGTTCCACTGCCACGGGCACCACGCACTACATGGAGAGGCAGACACACCCCTTAGGGAGTGCACAACTTTTCTTGCAAGTTATGTTCGAGTTTCAAGAACTGGCTACTCAACTAAAGAAGATCACCCACAGCATCCTTGAATGACCAAAATATGTTCCATATGCCGGACATGATACCATTGCTACTCTTTCAGGAGCTTTTTTGCATTGGAGTGGATGGACCAACGTGCTTCATGCCACCAACCATTTGCCTGCTGATGGCTACCATGATTGAACCAAATCAAGCAAAATAAGTACTCAGTAATAGACCTGCCATTGGCATAGATCTTGGAACTTCATCTTCCAAAGATGCATGCCCAACGCCTCAAGATCTACAGATCACTTATTGATTCCATAAGCCTTAACAATTTCAATGCAAGGTTAAAGATCTTCAACGCAGCATTGAAGTGGACGGACCAACGTGCTTTATGCCACCAACCATCTGCCTGCTGATGGCTACCATGATTGAACCAAATCAAGCAAAATGAGTACTCAGTAATAGACCTACCATTGGCATAGATCTTGGAACCTCATCTTCCAAAGATGCATGCCCAACGCCTCAAGATCTACGGATCACTTATTGATTCCATAAGCCTGAATAATTTCAATGCAAGGTTAAAGATCTTCAACGCAGCACTGAAGACCTTCAACTCAAAGACAAAGATCTTCAAATCAAAGACACAGATTTTCAATGCGAAGACAAACCATATCATTGTCAAGGCAGAGTTTGGGGGAGGCTTCTCCAGGATAAATCCCTCCAATACCATCCTCCTAAGAGATTGCTTATTGCTTCAAGCGTTTCTAATACTCAAGGGATGACCGACTACATAATGGATGCAACAACTATGTGTAAGATGTCGAGCATCTTCATGAAGCCTAAAGCACGCCGGAATCTCTCCTGGTCATCGTCATTAAACTCCATCACCTCTCATTCACATAATCACCTTGGAAGCAGTGTCATCCATCTACCAGTTCCACCTAGTAGCAGACCTAACTAGCCACTACTTCCCACCACAGTGCCAAGAGACTGGCACTTGGCTAGGAGAGGGGTAATGTTACCGTGTTTCCCGCAGCACAGAGGAGCGGAAAATGGAAAAAATAAAATAGCAAAAAAGGCGTAGGATAAAAGCAAAAAAAAGCACCTTGCCCGGTAATCAGACCCTGAAAAATTTAAATGTTCGGGCACGATCCTCAAAAAGTCTCAATGTCACCCCAAGACAACAAAATAGTAAAAGGTGCATTATTAAAATGTGGAAGCACTCCCGAATCCTTGTAAAACAGCGCCATGCTCGCTCCTGTGCAAAGTGTACACATTATTTGGGAATATGATGTATTAGAATCGTGAAAAATGGAAAAAACGGCCTAGGCTACAATCGGCCATGTAAAAAAAGGAAAAGGGGATGACCGCCCAAAAAGGATTTAGGGCTTTGTATATAAAGTTGAAAAGTGAATAAGAAGCTCATTCTTTTGGTGTGTGGCAAAAGAGTCTTCTTCTTCCTCTCTTCTTCTCTCCTTCTTACTTGTGTGTGCTCTTGAGAGAGAGTGTGTGAGAGTGTGAGAGTGTGAGAGTGTGAGGGAGTGAGTTTGTGGGAGTGAGGGATCAAGTGGGTGAAGCTCTTCACCATCTCCCCTTCTCTTCTTCTCTTCTATTCTTTTCTCTTCTCTTGTGTGCACCGCTATGGAGGATGGAGCTTGGAGATGGAGGAGGATTGAGGATGCTTGAGCTAGCATCAAGAATCGTGGAGCTACCGGAGTACAAGAGAGAGGAGGGCACTCCATCAAGCATCAAGGTAAGCTCACTACACTCGTAGGATTGACGGCGCGTCGGCTAGGTGAGAGATAGCCATTAGAGCTCGCTTGGAACGATCGAAATAATAAGCGGTCCATGGGTCTTGGCGGTTGAGTGAAAGCTCCCACAAGAGGATGGCCCAATTAATTCAGGTTGGCGAATGAGAGCTGCAAACAACTCTTTTGGAGAGTTATATGCTGCATGTCCTAATGTGCAGGTAATTATTGGAGACATAAAAGACAAATTTCACTTTTTTGTTCAAGACTCTTGTAGTTACCTTATCATTCTTGGGCAACCTTACATTTCTGAAGCCCACTTGGAAACAAAAGCTCTTAATGATGGTTCTTCCTATGCTCGAATCTGAAGTAAGGATAATGAACAAGTTGTCCAATTTTTTACTGTGTGTGTTAACCATTATCGAAACAGAGATCGATTGCATGATTATCATGTGCCTCCTAATGCCCGAGAATTCAAGGGTTTTCGGACTGCATTGCAATAAAAGGAGGCTATGGGAGTGCATCATGTAAAAATATTAAACCTCCTTATCCTACAGAAATTGTATCTCTAGCAAATCTGTATGTATGTACAACCAATAGTATGGGCTTTTATAAGTCTCTTCCAGACATGACTAAAGCTGAAAGAAAATATTTATTTCATGTAAAAAGGGAGCTGAAAACTTATGACATGATGGCTGAAAATGAAGATATGTTGGGTATGTTTTTTGGACTGATTACTACTAACACATTGACTGAAATATATGCAACTGCTCATACAGAAAATCTGGCTAAAAATCAATCCATAGAAGTACGTACATTGGATTTTTATCAGACAATTCAAGAATTTGTTGAGCAGGAAGATATTGGTTTACTCAACAAGACTAAAGTGCAAGTGGAGACAAAATACAAGACAGTGGATAAGAAAGTCAAGCATGTGGCAGTCCCACTGCCTCTTAAAAGTAAAGGGCTCGCTAATAGGACAACAAATCAACCAAGTCTTCGTGATCCTTTCAACATTAGTCACAAGTTTACATCTGAAAGCATTAAAAAGCTCAAAATAGGTGTTTTTTTTTCTTTCACTAAATACTATTTTATGCAAATGCTAATGAAACATGGAAAAGCTTTTGCATTTCAACCAAGTGAAATAGACTGTGTGGATCCAAATATCGTGGCTTCTATGGTCATTTTTATGGTCCCAAATATGCCTTAGAACCTCAAGCCCATTCCCATTCCAAGGGCACATTTGCCCAAATTATTGGAATTTCTAAATGAGAAGTTCACAATGAAGAATTTAGAACCTTCTTTAGCACCTTCCTCAAATCAATGGTTTATCGTACCCAAGAAAAATGGATATTTACGATTCATCCAAGATCTATAGCTTGTTAATCGTGTCACAAATCCCAAATATTGGTTCGGGTCCAATTGTTGACGAGTTTGCTAAAGCTTTTTCAGCTAGAGAAATTTATTCTATGGGCGACCTATATTCAATATATGACCAATTTCAGCTTTCATTAGAAAGTCGAGACATTACCACAATGAAGACACCTCTTGGATTGGTCTGCATGTGCACTCTACCACAAGGTGCAACAAACTTCGTAGCCCATATGATGAATGCCATGCACAAAGTCTTAAGGGACTTTATTCCATAACTTACTCTTCCACATTTTGTTGATGTACTTATCAAGGGATGTGAATTCAATGAAAAGAATGAGGAGCTTGATGAAGATGGATACAAGACATTTGTAGTTAACCATATTCATGATTGTGACATGATTTTGACAAGGCTAGAAGAGGTACATCTTACTCTTTCTGGAGCTAAGTCGATTTTTGGAGTAGAAGAAGTCATAGTGGTCTGACATCTATGTGGCCCCTACAGACGTAAACCTTCACCAATCAAGATAGATGCCATCATCAGAGAAGAATGCAAGAAAAATTCACAAATATCTCAGAGGTGAGAAGATTTCTTAGCGCATGTGTATTCTATCTCATATGGATACCACATTTTGCTCGTCACCGAAAATCTTTATCAATTATTAAGAAAAGGCCAAAGATTCTCTTGGGAAAAAGAGCATACTCTTACTGTACGTAAACTAAAGAAGTTGTTAATTTTAGTCCCCCACTCTTAAAAGGGTTGATTATTCAAATGGCCAACCCATCATCCTTACTGTGGATACAAGTCCCATTAGGATAGGATGGGTTGTTGGCCAAGAAGACCTTGAAGGTAATAGATATGCAATTCATTTTGGAGCAAAGGTTCTCAATGAACGTTAAAGAAGTATGCAAAAGTAAAAAGGGAATTGTGGGGAGTTGTAACAACATTAAAGTGTGATCGTGAATACTTTATAGGCGCTTCTGTAGTGGTAGAAACTAATTGTTTTCCACTCTTGGGCATGATTGCCAACTGCTCTACACCCGACATTGTTATGCTAAGATGGATTGCATATATTAAATCTCTCAACCCCGAATTAAAGCATATTGCAGAAAATGTGAATCTAGTTGTTGATATGCTATCACGTGCAAGATATGACAATGAAGAAGAGTTGATGGAAGAAGATGAAGTTGAAGAACCTATACTTGCTGAATTTCATTCCGTGGCTACTGAAAGTATCTTTTTAGTTGCTGCATATACAAACCCAAAGCTAAATCTTGCAGGTGAAGCTGATTTTTTAAATGGTATAACATTAAGTATATTAATAACAGGAAAAGATACTATTGTAAATCAACATACAGCAACAAAGATCAAAGATTTTTCTATGGAAGAAGGGTGGTCAACTAGTAGCCAACATGCTCATTGCATTGCTCAACTTCTAGTTCATTTCCTTGAAGAAGATTGGCTAAAAATTACCAATATTTGAGCACAATGAAGAAGGAGGAGTCTTGGACTGATGAAGAGTTCAAGCAAGAGGAAAGCTTATGGCTTTTTTATTAAAGAAGGGCATCTATGGAAGCACGCAAAGAAGAAAAAAGGAGCACATGTCTGAGTTTTAGGTAACAAAAGATTACAACAACAGGTAATGAAGGAAGTACATGAAAGCTTGTGGGTTGGCCATAGAGGCATATGGGGAACCTTTAGTAAATTCAAGGAAAACTATTGGTGGCAAAGCATGTATCGAAACATAGCACATTTTGTTGAAACCGGTTATGTGTGTCAAATGTATTCTATAGTCAAGCATCGAGATGGGTTACAACCAACTTATCCTTTGTCTGTACATTATAGATGCGTTATTAATCTTGTAACCATGCTTATAGGGATATGGAATATGCAGTATTTAGTGCTTCAAGTGAAGATCTAACCAATCAAATTGAAGGTAAAGCTTTAACAACCAAGACCACTCAAGCTATTTGTCACTTTTTACTTCAAGAAGTATTTTGTAGATATGGCTGTGTTGGCAAGGTAACTATAGATAGAGGAGAATTGGATTTGATGAGGCATGCAACTTATTTGCTCAATTGGCTACCTTTTGCATTCTGGGCTAACCAGACTACTCACAGTACAGTGATTGGTTATATGCCAGCTAAACATATGCATGAACAACAACCAATTATGCCAATTGAAGAATCTATTCTCACATGGAGTCTTCTACCTTGGGAGGAAGGCATCAGTAGAGAAGAGTTGCTAACTCTGCACATATGGTAGCTAGAAAGAAGGCCTGAAGATGTTCAAGCAGCTATTAAGAAGCTAAAGACAACAAGACTAAAGAACAAAAGAAGATTTGATAAGCGATGTTGACTTCGGCCAACAGAAATTCAAGAAAATGACTGGGTGCTTGTCTATGATAGCAACCTAGATAATCAATACATTGCTTCTAGGAAGATGGTAAAGTTTTAGTTTGGCCCGTATGTGGCAAATGTCGTTCATGACAATGCCACAAATTCATTGGCTAAATTAGATGGGACCATCATAAAGATACTCGTAGCTGGAAAAAGAATAAAGCTCTTTAAATGAAGAGAAATTCAACATATGAGTTAGAAGACTTGGATATAATTCAAGCGCATGAAGACATAGAGGAAGAAGAAGAGGCAGAAGATGAAGACATTGACATGGCAGAAGATACTTCTTTGACACTCTAGATCTGTAAGACTTTGGCACATACTAGAGGATGTACAGGTTAGGAGGGGGTGGATGTCATGCCACTATGCACACCTGCGTAAAAAATCTAGAGTGTGGCTTTCTTATTGTTTTAGAGAGCCAATGCCATTTTAGACATTAGTGTTAGTGTCCATGGTTCAAAAACATTAGATTTTAGTCAATTTTTGATATTTTAGATATTATCTCTTGTAAAAACCCATAAAACTGTAGATAACTTCTAGATTATGATAACATGTAAAAGAAAGCATATAGCTTTCAGCTAAATTGAGAGGATTTTATGTAAAAAGAGAGATTGGTAAAATTGCACTAAGTGCGATTACTGCTTTAAGCAGTGAACAACACTCCAAAGTGGGAGATGAAGAAGGAGTGATTTGGCTGAATTCTAGCCAGGTGTCCTGGTATTTTACCTTCCTTTCAGAGCCAATGGAGGCATCAGATTGGCAATTTGAGCAGCATAGAATGTAATATTCCCGCTAGAAATATTACCAAACTTGACTCCCGGCATGCCACATAAACCCTGTGCAAGGTTATCTTCCGCATTGCAATTGCCGGTAGTTTGATCCGTAACCCGCACGCGTAAAAAGGGGACCTCCACATTAGCAAATCAAGTCCGGGGATTCAAATCCGCATAACCACGGGGAAACACCCTCCTGGGAGGGGCAAAATGGATAATTTTAATGCAAATTTTTTTAATTATTATCCATTTTCCCCAGCTGATGCATGGCTGGAGAAGAGGGAGTGTGGGGAGAGATAGGCTAGGTGGGAGATGTGGGCTGCATGAGGGGGGGGGGGAAGCCATGCATTTTCCCACGTTGGGGAGCTTCTCTCCCCACCCCTTGGGCTATAAAAACCCCCCTTAGCCTTGGAGAAGGGGAGGAAAGGCTGCACAGACTACCGTGGAAGGAGGGAGTCATCGTGCTGAGGGAGAGGAGAAAGAGATAGAAGGCATAGGGCTGCTGTCTGTGTACCTCTTGCCAGTAAGAGCATGGTCCAGGGAATTTATTCTCGTGTTGAATCCACTCCATGTGCATCACAATGCAATGCAGTGATCCTATCCAGCCAGGGGTGTGGTGGTGTGACGACTCGCAATGGAGGCAGTACGACATCTGGACCTCGCACATCATCCTTGATGCCTTGGTCTCAGGCGACACCTCGCTGGACATTAGCGTGTTCAACTCTCCAGCTTACCCTTACGGTGCCCGCTACCGTGCGGACCTGTGCACGATGAACCAAGTCAATTTCTCCTCTTTGTACCACCAAGAAATCAAGATCATGCAGCCGGGGGGGCACCCAGCACACAGTCGGCGACAACTCAAACTTGAGGCTTTCTGATCACAATGATGAGAGCTCTGGATCGGGGAAATGTGGGATAGTTGTCACAGCCGGGGGGGCACCCAACACACAGTCGACGATAGCTCAAACTTGAGGCTTTCTAATCAGAATGATGAGAGCTCTAGATCCTGGAAATGTGGGATAGTTGTCCATTATCGTGACTCCAACAATGAGCTGAGACAATACCGACCATTCATGGTGCGCTTCACTCTTGGACTCTGCGGTGAGCGTACGACGGCGGGGGAGTAGCCGACTGAGGCTGTAGCAGCTCAATTCGATCATCGTTGCATGACCATCGACCTCCGGCACATGCTGCAGTATGACCATATCTTGGGTACGAAGAGGAACATTGTCATAGAGATTCTTGGGGACCTGCAAAGCTTCTTGCCAACAGTCAACAAGCATACTCTCCAAAGCTCTCAAATGCATGAGGTACTTTGGTACGGATCCAATGGATATGTTATATGCACAAAAGAATGCATCAAATGGATTTGTCCCCAAACATCAACCAAATGGATATAAAGATAGATGTATGGATGCAGGTAATGATGCTCTCAAAAAAGGATCAAATGGATGTAAGGATAGACATATTGAGAAACGTGATTACGCACTGAGAAGTAGACCAAAGGAGAAAGGTGGTTATGCACTCAGAAGTAGATCAAATGGACCTATGGATGAACATATTTTGAAATGTGGTGGTCCACTAAAAAATGGATCAAATGGACGTGTAAAGGGAAAGGGATGTAATTCAACCATTGGGAGGCACAACATCAAGCACAAGGCCATTGATAAGCATCGCAAGGCGTGCCTGCGGGAGGTTCTTCCCCTAACATTCACATGACATCACCGCGGAGCCACAAACCCAGGTTCCACAAATTTATTTTTCTACATAAAGAAATGTTTAAATACTTATGCATGTTTCCAATTCACCTAGCATAGGATAATGCATTTCTCGCTTATCGTTAGTTCAAGTAATAGTGATAGAATCGCATTTGATAAATTATCTCTATAAACGATAGATAAGGAATGATGCATGTCATGCAATTGGATCATTTGCATTTCCAGAGTTGTCTGTCTTAAGAGATTAGCTGCATGTTGCTATTTTGGTGCATTTCCAAAGTAATGAGTCTAAACGCCTATTACTTAGGGCAAAGGAATGAGATTGATGAATGCATTTTTGATTAGGCATGGTATGAATAAGCGTATGTCGCATTTTCGGCAACATCTTCCTTGTGAGGATTCATGAGGAAAAGTTGACACACATAGGATGTTATCCGAAAAAAAATAGCAGAGCACGAAAATGATCTTATGGACTTGCAAGTGGCATGGCTTGTAAAATGAAATAAGCTAACACTAGCTTTAGTTTTGCATGAACTTCATTAACTATGTTGTAGCTAGGAGAAGGTTGCGTGTTGCATAGTCGTCATGCGAAAAATTCATTAATCAAGAGTTGCATTTAGGACAAACCCAACTTGCCTAAAAAATTCATTCATCAAGGGTGTGCCCATGCTGGGGTGGCCCTACTTCGCAAACCAGATACTGAACAACAGGTGCTACGTGGACGCCTTGGGGGTGGGCCTGGACTTCGAGGCAGTCACAGACAGGCTGATCCGTAGAGAGCAGGTGTAGGCCAAGGTGAGGGCGCTCATGGCCCAATCCGGCCACGTCAAGGCCTCGGCTGCCACATGGAAAAAGGCAGCGCAACAGGCTATAAACTTGAATATGCCTGGCACCTCCTCTCGTAATTGGGCCGACTTAGTCCAGGCCCTATCAGAACCCCCTCTAGTGCCCAACAGACCCTGAGCTTCTCCCCTCCGTAGGCTGTTGGGCAGGAGAAAGCTAAAGATGAATGGATTCTTTTCTTTTTCTAGTCCCTCCCAAACCACTAGCTCTGCGTGGAATCCAGCTGGGATATCATCAGGGCAAGGTGGGAGGGGTGTGGATGGTTGCACTGCTGGCTTGGCCATTAAATCCTTCCTGGCTTCTTCAACTAGCTTCCTCTGTCTCTCTTTAAGTGCGGCTTGTCTCTCCACAGATGGGGTCCTCCTGTTGTTGCTCTTGAGATTGCGGAGAGGGGGGTTGTGGAATCACATCCTCTTTGAATTTGCCCATGTCGAATTCGAGTTCTGCTTCCTCCCCCTGCCGGTCTCCCTATGGTTCTCTCTCTTTAAATCCTATGGCATCCACTTCTTGGGAGGTTAGGCTGACCAGCAACACAACAGGTATTTCCTTTGCTCTTCCAAGCTCAGTCTAACCTCTGCAAGTTGGGGTGGCATTTGCAGTCCTGCATGCAGGGCTCTGTGTGCAATGTTAAGCTTCTTTTGTGCCACCTCCAATGATTCTCCCTCCTCTGGGCGGGTGGTGTCCATGATTGTGTTTAGAAAGGCTTTCTGTTGGGCACCGAAGGCCACCTGGGCGGCTTCTGCCTTGCTCTCTGCGATGATTTTCTCTTTTTCTACTAGAGCAAGGCACCGTGCGAGTGTCTTCACCCTTCTTTCATTCTGCGTAGCCCACTCCTCTGCCCTCTTGTTCATCTCTTCTAGGCTCTCTCCTTGCCTTAGGACCAGGGTCGTGAGCCTTTCTTCTTGGTCTTCCCGTTCTCTGACCAGTTTTTCCTGTTCTTCTTTTTTGGAGTTCAGCTGATCGGTCAAGGACTCAATCTCGTCCTGCTGCTACTCCATGTTCTATTTTCTTTCCTCGTCCCTGGCATTGAGCTCAGCCATAAGTGCTTCAACTCTGGCGGTTTTTGCAATGAGCTCCTCATATTGCATGATCAGGAACTTGTGTTCTCTCTGCATTTTCACAAGTTCCTATGTTTCATTATCTAATAGCTGCCTCCAGTGCTCTTCCATGTCGTCCCTAGCCTTCACTTCTTGCTTGAGATCTGAGATCTTCCTTTGCTGCATGGCTATCATTCTATTTTTGTCGAGTTGGAAGGTAGCTACCGACTCCTTTTCAGCCGCTAACTCAGCCACAGCTATCTTTCATTCCTCCTTAGCTTTCTCCAATTGGGAGAGTAGCTCGGTGACGTACTCATCGTAGTTAGCTGATGGCGTCATTGTTGTGTGGGTTGGTGGTGTCGAGGCTTCCACCTTCTGTCGTTTAGGGTCTTGCCTTGATTCTGCATCAGTTGGCTGGCCTCTTTTGCCTTGTGGCTATAGTTTCGGTGCTTTGTTCCTGGCCCATTTCCTTGTTGATGAAGTACTGCATCCATGCCACAAAATTTGAAACATCGGCACTGGTCGGGATGCTCGGGGTGATGGTGGTTGCTTTGGTGGGAGGCACCATGAGGGGAGGAATCGGGTGAATTGGGGCTTTGCCCTTGCCCTCAATGACAGCGGGCGGCATGATTTTCGGTGCCTGTGTACTAGAACCCGACTCTCCTTCTCTTTGCGGGCTCAGATTCCCCAATTCATCTGCCCTGCTTTGTTGTTCGATAGACCGACATGTAGCCTCAGCCAGGTCTTCTTCCTCCTTTCTTCTTAGCTCCTTGTCTTCCTCCGCGGCTTTTCTTTGTCTTTCCGCTTCTGTTTTTCGGTGTTCTTCCTTCTTTTTGTCTTTTTCTTCCTTTTCCTTCTTTTTTCTCTCCTTAGCCTCCTGTTTTGACACCTTCTTTTTCTTTTATAGCTCCTCATTTTCCTTTTCTTCTTCCTGTTTCTTCTTCTTCTCCCTCTCCTTGGCCTCCTTAAGGGATCCTTTTTTGTCCCTTTCCAAGTCCTCTTTCTCCTTCTTGCGGCATTCGTCATCCTTTTTCTTCCTTGGGGCTGTTTTCTTCTTGGGTTTCTTGGTCGTTCTTTTGCTTTTCTATTCTTCCCCTTCTTTCTTGGTCTCAGTCCTGTCACTGGACCTCTCCTGGTACTAATGAGGGGGTGACCTGTCAAGTGTTTCCCCTTCCCCCTCTTCTGCATCTTGCATCTCTTTCATGGCCTCCTGGATGAGCGGTATTAAGATGCTTCCATAGGCGATGAATGAGGCCTTGGAGGAGGCCTTCTTTCTTTCTGTGGCCTTAGATGTTGGAGACTCTCCTCTTGCGGGCATGCTTCCTAAAGCTAGTGCTTTAGCCACCTGGTCGATGGTTTTGCGCATATAGTCATTCCAATCGACTTCATGCAGAGTATGAGCCGCCATGTTCTCCAGTACCGACACACTGATTCGATGCATCAATGCATTGTAGCGCTAGCTGGAAAAGAGCGCGTGTATCAGTTTTGCCAGTAATCTGGTTTCTACATCGGGGATATCTTGGATGATGATGCCGTCGTTTGTCAGCGCGTCCTCCTTTCTCATCCCCAGCATGGCATACACATCTATCTTCTGCTTCTTTTCCATTTTCGGTCCTAGTCCTAGCGCCTTTTCCACCAAGGTGAGGGTTAAGCGAACCAACACTTGCTTGGCATTTTGTCCCCTTCCTATTGTGACAGTGCCGCATTCGTTGTCGGGGTCATAAGACCTGAGTAATTCCACGCAGCTTGTGTGGTCGGGTTCTTGTGCGAATCTTTCCAGGTACTTGGTGAAGTTGTACTTTTCAACGACTCTCCTAGCCACCTCTTCCTTGGCCACTAATCCTTCTATGTTATGAATAGTTTGGAATTTTAGTTGGTTCTAGGTGCGACTCTCCAGGGTGATGATGTACTGCGCTCTCAAATGCATTGCTCATTTTTAGTTTGCCTTTCAAATGCATTGCTTCCAATATTTTGGAATTCTCCATCATGTCAATAATGGTCCAGAAGCTTGAAGGCAGTGTTCAGGAAAAGGCGGTTTGCTTCATCCTAAGGTCAATTCATTTTAGGAGAAAACTTGTACGATTACACGTGGGCAAGAAGTGCTTACTTGTAAAAAAATATAGGTGAAAAGGACTTCAACCATTTCACGTTGATCATCTAAGGAGAATATCCTTCTCAACATTAATATAGAAGGAATTTTCCCTTTTAGAATGATATGGAAAAGGATTTTAAATAATAAATACAGTATATATAATACTTTAAAATTTATAAGATGTAAAATTTAAATATGAAATAAGGCTTAAGGCCTAAGTCTTCGACCATTCTAGCATTTGGTAGCCTTTGAGTTTGAGTCTTGAGAGCTTGAACCTAAGTCTTAAATTTTAAAGGTTGGAATCTAGCCTTGAAGTTTGAGCATTTTAGATTTAATTATAGCTTTAATTATAATTAAATCTTACTGCACTCGACTGGCAGCAACCAATTAACCAAATGGAAGAGAGAGAGAGAGAGAGAGAGAGCTCTTATAATCGTGAACTCCTCAACAGTGAACACTCAGTTGTCACACTTGCAACAAAGATTTTACTACACAGGGTGATGGATATGGTCATTGTTGACACAAAGGTCCTGTTGCTGCGGTATCTGTCGCTCTAGACTGCACACCTTTCAGACCAACACCCCAGCCTCCTCGAGGTGTATCATAATACGAACTAGGATCCATGAAGTTTCGCTCCTCGGTATCAGATGAGAATCTCATTTTCATTCCCTTCCCCCCTCATTCAATCCTTCTTTCACCGGATAAAAGCAGGTTCCCTCAAAAAGCTTTGTCTGGAAATAGCCCTCTACGCCTGCACTCAGAAAAGCGACCCCTTTTTCTTTTTCCAGAAAAGCGGCCCCAGTCATGGCCTCCTTGAGTTTGAAATTCCAAGCATGAAATCTCTTCATCTTCCTCACCACTGATATCCATGTCACTATCACTATTCTCAAGATTCAAGAAATCAAGAGAGTCTGAATTTGTCTCCTTCTGTGAAGCCTCATAATCACTTTCTAGATTCTACTGAATAGATACCTTTCTTCTTGCAAGGTTGAGCTTTTGTACGTTATTACAACTCACGGATTTAGAAGCCCCCTTGCACTTACCAATTATGGTTGAACTTGAGCTAGCTGTAATCGATTTCCCAATCATCTTTTCTCAAAAGCCATCCATCTTTAGGTGCCAATCTCAGCTGTCATGACTCCAGTTTGGACTTGAACACGAGCAACACAAAAGTCGGCAGCAACCAAGACTCTATAGATTGAGTAAAATGCTTCAAGCACAGGTGTCAAACCAGTGATAGAGGTAGACCCATTTGTGGGTAAAAGTAGTCTACCATTTTGACTCCCCAACCTTTAGCTCCATGTGTGTCACTTCCTAACACCATGATTTTGAAATAAAAAACCTGTCTCGTCCACCTTCAAGTGGGTTTCATCACAAGGACCTTAATCTCTTGCCATTCTTCACAAACATATCCACCACTATGCTTCCAAACTTCTCCCCACTATACTTATATGCAGAAAATAAATGTAAACACAACAACTAAGTATGTACAAAGTATCAAATCACACACACAACTTTTGGGTGGTTTTCACACCTCGAATGCGCAGCAATACGACATCCACCCCCTCTAATCCTGCGCATCCTCCGGATGGGCCAACTACCCATGGTCGTTATCATCAAGATCCACAAATAGATCAATCTCTTCATTATGCATTTCCGGTATATCAACAAGATTATTTGTCATATCATCTGTCTCTTCCATTGGAGTTTCTTCTCGTTGCTCTCTTGCAAATTCTTCCAATGCATAATCTTCATCATCTCTTTTCTTGAAAATCTTGATTCTTTTTCCAGCAATAGGCACTCTAAGCACTGTCCCATCCAATTCTGTCAGCTCATATGTTGCATTATCAAAGACATGTCTGACTATGTACGGCCCAAACCATCTTTTCACCATCTTCTGAAGTGCAGTATGTTGATTTTCAAGGCTGCTATCAAAGTCCAATACCCAATCTCCCTCTTCTATTGCTCTAGGCCGCAAGCGATGCCTGCTGTCAAATTTGTCCTTATTTCTTAGTCTAGCAACCTTCAACCTGTCAATAGCTAGCTGAATATCCTCTAGTCTCCTCTCCAACTTTCGAATCCGAAGAGCTAAGAGCTCTTCTCTCGTCAAATCCTCCTACCAAGGTAAAACTGACCAAGTCAAAACACAAGTCTCAGTTGGCATAACAAGTTTCTGACCATACATCAACTCTGCAGGCATATATCCTGTGGTAACACTATGAGTCGTACGATCAGCCCACAAAGAAAATGGTAGAAGTCTCGGCTATTCTCCAATCCGTCCTCTGCATGCTTTGGCTAATGCTTTCACTATCGGCGGATGCCCTCTTTCACTCTTTCCATTTCCCTCTGGATTATATGCTGTAGTTAGAGCCAACTTGATTCCTAGCTGAGAGAAAAACTCCCTAGCTTCATCTGCATCCAATTCACCACGATCCGCAGTGATCTTACCCACACAACCATACCTGCAGAAAATTTCCTCCAATAAGAACTTACACACTGCACTAGTGGTCTTCGTTCTCAAAGATCTGCCCTCAACATGATTGGTAAGATCCTCTCTAGCCAAAACAATATACCTCATCTGCCATAGACCCATAGGCATGGTAACCAAATCAACTACCCACTTATAATGAATGCATAGCGGATAGGTCGGATGAAGCTCATCTCGATGACGCACTACTGAATACATCTGACAGTCTCTGCAAGTCTCAACAAAGTGAGAAACATCTCTGTACATGCCTTTCCACCAATATTTCTCCTTGATTTTCTCATAAGTAGCCCACACTCCTCTATGACCAGCCCAAGGACTCTCATGAAACTCCCTCATCACCTGTAACTGTGTCTCTCTATCGCAAACAACTCGCAAAGGTAATCCGCCTCTTTTCTTCGGACGCTTCCAAAGAAATCCATCCTTGAGAAAATAACCATAGGCTTTCCTTCAGATCTTCTTGAACTCTTCGTCTATCCATTCATCTCTTTTGCTTAGTGTACAAAGGTACCTGCCAATCTGCAACCAATCTCCAACATAGAGTTCTTCTATGAAATCCACAATATCATAGACATGACAAACATGATCAACCATAGTGGCTGAAATTTCTGCATCATCTTCTTCTGCAAGTAGAGTCTCCTCATCGTCATATCTGGCTCTAAACAACATATCTGCCACTGGATTATCCTTCCCTGCTATGTGTTTAAATTCCGGATTTAATGACTTGATGTATGCAATCCATCTCAGCATAGCTATATCCGGAGTAGAGCAACTCGTGATCATACCAATCAATGGCAAACAATCTGTCTCTACCACAACTGAAGCTCCAATAAAGTACTCCTTGTCACATTTGAGAGCCGTGACAATCCCCAGTAGCTCCCTTTTGATTTGCGGATATCTCCTCTGTCTTTCGTTTAGGACTTTCGCCCCAAACGGAATGGCATACCTATTTCCATCTGTATCATCTTGACCCGCAGCCCAACCTATGCCAATTGGACTAGTGTCAACTGTCAATACAATAGGCCTTCCACAATTATAATCCGCTTTCCTGAGAGTAGGAGCATTCTGCAATAACTTCTTCAATTTCCGCATAGCTCTAGTGTGGCTCTCATCCCAATAGAATTTCTGCCCCTTTTGAAGCAGCTGATACAAACAATCTGCTATGTGTGCAAAATGAGGTATCCAAATCATATAAAACACACAAGCTCCAATGAATCTCCGTACCTCTGAAGTGGTAGAACAATACTCCGCAATCTTGCCTATAGCATTCACCTTATCAGGTGAGGGTTTCCTGCCATAATATCCACACATATGTCCAACAATGACAACCTCATTCACTCCAAAAACAGATTTTTGCCTTGAAAATGTCAAGTTCACTTCTTCTAACCTGGCCAAAATCTTCTCACATGCTGAAATATGATCAGCCACAAAGGATCTGCATCCCTGCTCATTTAGACTCTCATTTTTCTCTTCTTCTGCACACCCCTTAATGGGCACATCATCCAAGAAAGGCATGGTAAGCTGAGGTATATAATCACGAAGGACCTTATGCATGGCATTCATCATATGCGCAACAGAATTAGTGGCACCTTGAGGCAAGGTACACATCCTGACAAGCCCAATAGGAGTTCTCATGGTGGTTATGTCTCTACTTTCCAAAGCCAGCTGAAACTGATCATATCCTGAATACAAATCACCTAAAGAATATATGGCACGTCCAGCAAATGCTTCTGCAAACTCATCACAATTGGACCTATACCAACATTCCTGATAGTAACTCTATTCACTGGCTGCATGTCCTGAATAAATTGGAGAGTACCATTCTTCTTTGGAACTGTAAACCACCTGTTTGAGTATGGTGCAGATGAAGGCTCAAGAATTCCCATCCTGATTTTCTCATTCAATAAGTCAATCAACTTTGGCAGGTGTGCCTTAGGCACTGGAATAGGTCGGAGATTCCATGGAATATGAGGAATGGTAAAAATGACCATAGGAGCAACAATATAAGGATTCACACACCCAATCTCATGCGGGAAAAAAGCAAATCCCCTTCCATGTCGCTCAAGTATCTCCTGAAAGCATTGCTTCTTTATGTGATAACAAGAAATCACCATTTTCAATTTTCAATTCAGCAAGAGTCTCTGCTGAAAATTTATGACCATTATGCTCCGGATTCCTCAAAATTGGCTGTTTGGCAGCCCTCTCTATTTGCTGATCACTATCAGGTGGAAGCGGTACAGCTATCAGCTTCACCTTCTTATCCACAGTTTTGTATTTCGTGTCAACCCTGGCTTCATTATGCTCTTCTGCATTACACAAATCTTGCTGTAAATCAGCAATTCTGCACTCCAATGGCTGAATATTCTCAGCCCTCTGCTCTATGGACTGCATAGAAATAGCCCTAAACTCTGGATGCTGAAATATTTCGGCAGTAAACTCTGTTGGCTGAAAGTTTTCAGCCCTCTATGTCTCTGAAAGCTGATCATAACCAGCTAGAAACTCTGTTTGTTGAATTTCTTCAGCACTCAACACTCTTTGCTGAGTTACCTTAGCCTCTGACTTAATTTGTGACACAAAATCTGCAATTTCATGAAACATGTCCAGGGACTGCACTAATACATTACTGTGACAATTTTGCATATCAGTTTTCAGCATATCTTCCATCTCTGTCATCGTATCTGCACAAATCACACTGTTATACATCCCATCTATGTGCTCATCATCCTTCAAAATTCTTGCATTTTTTAAATTTTTCTCATTCCTGCATATATACTGCCTGGCAGCTCTAGGCAACCTAGAAGTCTTCTGATAGCTCATCGAACTGTTTGCTGAAATCCCAACAAATCCAGAGGAGAAAATATTGCTGCCAGGAGGCGAGAACTCCAATCTTCTCTGCTTTGTACCACCGTCGTCTCGTGAAACGGCGGTACCTAATGAAAACCCCAATCCCTCACAGTGGGCAAAGGTGCATCTTTGAGAGTATCCCTGTTTCTAACATGGTTCACACATACAGTCATAAACTGAACTGCTCTCATGCCATCTTTACTGCGAATCCATGCATAAGCAGATCCATCATCCATGACCTTTGTTTCCATGTGCATCTCTGTGATGAATGGCTGTCCAAGAATTATAGGATAAGAGCAAGAATCATGCACAAAGAAATGAAAATCCTCCCCTACATCACCAATAGAAACCCTGACACTAGGACAGGCAGCATACAAATCACCTGTAGTGTTATTCGCGGCTCTCATACGCTACCCATGCTCTACATCCATAGGCCATCTGTTACTCTCATAAACTCCATGAACTATGAAATTAATCTCTGAACCATGATCCACCAATGCAACATAAGGCACCTGTTTCTCTCCAATCTTTACCATCGTCTCTGTAGCATAAGAGCATGAATCTTGCACAAAGAAATGAAAATCCTCCTCTACATCACCAATAGAAACCCTGACACTAGGACAGGCAGCATACAAATCACCTGCAGTGTTATTGGCGGCTCTCATACGCCACCCATGCTCTACATCCATAGGCCATTTGTTACTCTCATAAACTCCACGAACTATGAGATTAATCTCTGAACCATGATCCACCAATGCAACATAAGGCACCTGTTTCTCTCCAATATTTACCATCGTCTCTGTAGTTGCCCTAGCCCAATGGCTCCGCGAAAAGTGACTACGCGGTATCAAGACAGGCTCATCAATTTCAGCATAATGCATAGGCTGAACCCTCTTCTCTACCTGCGGAAAAACAGAAGGATTCTCAACCATAACCTCATCCTCATCCTTATCCAACTCCCCAATCAAAACTCCCTATGTATCAGTGGTAGACAATGCATGTCTTTTCCTCTTCAGGACCTCCTGAAACTGATCCTGAAACTCTCTTTTCGAGATGCCCAAAATCTCAGAAATAGTGAAAGTCACCTCACTGCCAAGTATCTTGTCATTAAAGATTTTCTTCATATCTGTAAATGTCTCAATATCGGACATCAATCTAAATCCTGGCTGCTTTCTCTCTCTAGGCTCTTGTCTCTTTTCTCTCTTTTGAGCATCTTCCATCTGTCGATCTGGCCCTGGTCTTGAAGACGGTCCTGCAGTAGGTGGAGTAACAAACTCACCCCCTCTAGTCTTCTTAGCTGCACTTGGATTTTCTTCATCCCTCTTACGCTTCTCCTCAACAAGTGCATTTGCTCCCTGAGACTTAGCCAAATAAACATAAATAGAGTACCTGTCAACAGGCGAGTCCCAACCTGTCTCTGATCTGATGCTAGAGCTTGCACTAGTCAAAACAGTTTGCTGAATTTTCCCCTTGTTTGCAGTCTCCATAACATAAGTCCATAGTGCTGACTGAGTCTCTGATCCGTTCTCAATCTGGACTCCATATGCAGAAGCATCACCTCTAGCTGTCACATAAGAAGTACACACAGCCATGTCATCCACTAACTTCTTCATTCCACCTTTACCAAAGTTGGTAGCAAGTGGAGCTCCTGTCTCAGTCAACCAAATCTTACCATCTTGCCCCCAATATACCAAATTCTTCCTCCTTGCATCCTGAAAAGATTCACAATCCGTGCAATGTTGATGGTCCGTACTATCGCACCAAATACATCTCCGATCTCTCCTAGGTGCACTAGGAGCACTTCTAGGTGTAGTAGGAGCACTAGAAGAAGTAGAAGGCCCAGTCGAAGCAAACTACTCTTTCAACTTTCCCACCAACTCCACTTTGACTGACTCCAGTGTCAAATCTGTTATGCCTTTGATTATGTCATCAAGAGAGGTAGGCACCGATGGAGCGGATGGTTTTGGAGCAGAAGGTGTAGGCATCGATCGTGGAACAGGAGGAATAGGTGGAGTGGAAACAGTAGGCACTGGCATAGGCCAAGAAACTGGCTGAGGAGGAGAAGAAATAACAAGGATAGAAGTAGGCATAGGAGCTGATGATGGTGTAGGTGTCATGGAACCATTCTGTAGGTGAGTCTTCCATATCCTCCTCTTGGTCAAAGTCGAGACTGCATCCTGAGCATCCTGCCAATCCGTTTTAAGACCCATAGGCTTCGTGCGATCCTCAAGAAGCTCACCCAACTCTTCCTGAAGAGCAGGATCTGCAGCTTGCAAGAAAAGCTCAAATTTTTCAACATCCAATGCTCTTTGTTCAATGGCATCAAGCTGACTATACCTCTCTTCAAATTCTCGAATCAACTCCGAAGCAGCTAGACCTTTGTTTGGCATGTAGACCCACTCTCGGAATGACCACCGAGTAGCCATACCAAAGTCCTCAAGGAAGTATTCTTCTTTCAAGGCCTTCTTAAAATCTTGCCGATGTGTATTTTGAATAAAAATATCAGTCACTTTTGCCCTCAAAGCGGGTGTGACAAGACGAAGGAAGTACTTACTCATAAGTCCAGCTGGAACTCCAAAAAACCCCATCTTGATCTCATATGTCTTCAAATATGCTCAAACATTATGGCCGTCAAATAGCTTCTTCTCATTCTCAACTGCTTCAATAGCCTTAGTCGCGCTGTTTGCATTCTCTTGCTCCGAATAGAGTTGCCTTTGCTGAGACAACTGCTGTTGATGCAATTGTTGCTACTGCTACATATACAATTGTGTCTGCTGATTTTGGAGCTACATAGACATGGACATATTCTGCAAAATTTTCTTTAGATCCTCTGTTGAAGTACTTGACGCAGGAGTCATTGATGGAGCTGAAGTAGACGTAGCTGGAATTGTAGAAGAGGCTGAAATAGAGGCTGAAGTATCTCCCATCCTGAAATTTCTGCGATGCTTTCACGTCGGGTTCACCAAAGATGTCGAAGGGTTTATGAAAGCAAAGTCGCGTTTTCAGAAGACCTTGATAAATTTCAGGATAAAAGATCAAACAGATGAATAAGCAAGATGAGGAAATAATGCCAAGACTCTGTTTTATTTCTACCAATAACAAATATAAGGTTCAAGAAGAAGAAATCCGAATAACCTCTGGGCATAAATCACCAACATGGCAGCGGCTATGGTTCAAAAATAATTATTCTGATTTAAAGCAATAGATCCGATCACTGAAAGACCAAGCTGGTGTACAGCATGGTAATGGAAGTTGTTTTTATCTGACAGATTGTGTTGGGGAAGTGGTAGCTTCTGTCCAAGTCTTTCTTGTTGATGCACTCTTTTAGCAAAAACACAGTTTTGTCCCTGATAGATGCAATATTGCATGTTTTGATTCAATTCGTCAATTCTTCTGAGTGCAGTTATGGGAGATAATATTCTCCACATGTATCGCTGCACAGGATGATGTTGATTTGCTTGTGCCAGTCTCTGGACTTAGTAGGAGCAAATAATGATGCATTATTGATGGCTGGAGGTTGCATGGCTTTTATGATGCTTTTCTGTATGCTCTGAATTCTCTGTGTATAGTCCGATTTCTAGATGCTATGTCGTGCGGGAGGCAATTCCACAATCGTTATTGCATGATTTATGAATGCTCTCGATTATGTATGTGCAGCAGTGATTGCTCCCAGAGAATCAAAACCCTGATCTCAGTATAAAATCGGGCAGCCTGGACAACCTGCGCAATCAATGCAGCAGCATGAAATCGAGGAGATGATTTGATCTCTTTAGAGCGAGTGATTACTGATAGATCCCTACACAAATTTTCTTATGTCTTTGGCAGCTCTAGAGGAGGCATAGACCTTGTGGACCGACTGCTTCTCGTTACACAGGCTGTAGCTCCACTTGTTACTGGACTTCTTCTCCTGCTTAACCTGCATCATTTGGCATCTGTAGCATTGCAGTGCAAGAAATTGGAGCATCTTCTCTCTCTCTCTTTCTCTCTCTCTCTCTCTCTCTCTCTCTCTCTCTCTCTCATATTCAAAACTGACGCAATGGCACTCTTTTTGATCTGCCTCAGTCATAAAAATCATGGAATTGTTCTGCGCAAGTCACGAAAGCGGCCATTGACTGGCATATGTCCAATAACTCTGAACTTTAATCACACACAAGAAAACCTTCGCTGAAGACCCCGTTATCTTTCACCGTCCTCTCCTCCTTGTGCTTACTCGGGATACAACGCCTTCTTCTCGTTGTGCTCACTCAATCGCAGAATGAGTCATGATTCTGCATCGCTTCTGCTGCCCTCACAGCACAATGATTCAGCCGACTATCTCTCCTCTGGATGCGTCAAATGTTGTTCAGTTTCGATAGATATGCACCATGGATCGACTCCTACAGTTGCATCCATCTCTAAATTATCAGCAACAGTGTGAGAAAGATTTTACTGCACGGGGTGATGGATATGGTCATTGTTGACACAAAGGTCCTGTTGCTACGGTATCTGTCGCTCTAGGCTGCACACCTTTCAGACCAACACCCTAGCCTCCTCGAGGTGTATCAGAATACGAACTAGGATCCATGAAGTTTCGCTCCTCGGTATCAGATGAGAATCTCGTTTTCATTCCCTTCCCCTCTCATTCGATCCTTCTTCCACCGGATAAAAGCAGGTTCCCTCAAAAAGCTTTGTCTGGAAATAGCCCTCTACGCCTGCGCTCAGAAAAGTGACCCCTTTTTCTTTTTCCAGAAAAGCGGCCCCAGTCATGGCCTCCTTGAGTTTGAAATTCCAAGCATGAAATCTCTTCATCTTCCTCACCACTGATATCCATGTCACTATCACTATTCTCAAGATTCAAGAAATCAAGAGAGTCTGAATTCGTCTCCTTCTGTGAAGCCTCATAATCACTTTCTAGATTCTACTGAATAGATACCTTTCTTCTTGCAAGGTTGACCTTTTGTACGTTATTACAACTCACAGATTTAGAAGCCCCCTTGCACTTACCAATTATGGTTGAACTTGAGCTAGCTGTAATCGATTTCCCAATCATCTTTTCTCAAAAGCCATCCATCTTTAGGTGCCAATCTCAGCTGTCATGACTCCAGTTTGGACTTGAACACGAGCAACACAAAAGTCGGCAGCAATCAAGACTCTATAGATTGAGTAAAATGCTTCAAGCACAGGTGTCAAACCAGTGATAGAGGTAGACCCATTTGTGGGTAAAAGTAGTCTACCATTTTGACTCCCCAACCTTTAGCTCCATGTGTGTCACTACCTAACACCATGATTTTGAAATAAAAAACCTGTCTCGTCCACCTTCAAGTGGGTTTCATCACAAGGATCTTAATCTCTTGCCATTCTTCACAAACATATCCACCACTATGCTTCCAAACTTCTCCCCACTATACTCATACGCAGAAAATAAATGTAAACACAACAACTAAGTATGTACAAAGTATCAAATCACACACACAACTTTTGGGTGGTTTTCACACCTCGAATGCGCAGCAATACGACAACGATGGCCATTTTTTGTGTTTTTTAGGGATTAGGGTTTCCCCTTAACCTTAAGACCATTCATACTCAGCTCCCCTTATCATCTCTATCGTAATGAGGATTCACATGCATACACTCTCTGTTGCGGGTAAAGGCGCCTCTGCCTAGCTGCTCGTGTATTACTACGCTAACAATACCTGCACCTGCACACTACAGGCGGTAGGTACCCATCACCATCACTTTATTCTTAATTCTTTTAGTGACAAATGAATAAAGAGAAGGCCAGTCACACATTGTCTGTGTCTCTCTCTCTCTTGCTCTTGCTATTCCGTGCAAGCTTTGATCCTTCTCACCTTTCAACTGGTATCAGAGCATGGTTGCTTGAGAATTTGAACTTGGTCGGTGACTCCTTCAGCATTCATTTGAATCCCTACACCATTGGTTCTTACTCTCGGGAGCCATATCCGACTCCTTCAAGCTCCGATCACTCCCTAGCTTTCCAAGCACATACTCGGCCCATTTGGGCACCCTCAGGGCATTCCTTCAGTGGTATTGAAGCATTCTTTTGAGTGTTTATTTTAGTTTGCAGGGTACAACAAGAAGGGGTAGTCATAGCTCCAAGCATTGGAGCTCCCCCATTTCATATCTTGGCTCTTGCATGATTAGGCTTGACAAGGCTTTGTGTAGGCCTTCTTTAGGCCCTACTTGAGTCCCCCCTTCCACCCCATTAATGCCACGTGAACCAACAGCATACCCAGCAACATTAGCCCTATTTGGGCCATCGTGAAGACTTGTAAAAATTCATTTTTTCACTTCAGCCCTCCCTTGGCAATCATTGGCAGCTTGAAAACACTTCATTTGGCACTTGGGAACACCCCCCATAATGCTCGACATTGGTGGTTATCATTGGCATTGATTTGTGGACTGATTTACCTCAATCCAAGACTGTTTTCCATAGTCCACAGGTAGCCACAAATAGTGTTACATTAGCACTTTATGTTTATGATTGGTTGGCATTGACATTTGATGCTCGGTTGGTCCCGAATGGTCTCAGAATGTTAGGGGAATGTATGCCTATTGATTGACCATCATTTGGAGTTGATTTAGTGGCCTAAAATACCCAGTTTTACACAATAAATCATTGGTGTACACTCCAAGGCTGAAGCTTATTTAATCACTTAATTCTTGGCCTATTGGTCACATGGGTGCTTCTTGGGTGTTTCATATGACTATTGGGATGAAAATGAAGGTTGGCAAATGCTTTGGATGGTTTCAGAATGTATTTTGAGCCTTTTTTTAGCTCCATATTGGTTGGCTTTTACTTGACATTGGTCTACACTGGCATGCTTTGTGACAAAGGTTATGCCTATGGTCTATGTATGACCCGTTGGTACATGCTTGATGCTTATGTTGCCTACACATGCTAGTTACATTGTTTGGACTTGAATGCTACTGGAGCTTCATGTCGGCTTGACTTTGGATATTCTGGAGCATATTTTGGTCTTGCTTTGGCTCGTTAGAGATTGATTGGGATTGTCTTCATGACATTGGATGCTATCATTGGATACTTGACCGCTCATATGCTCTGGATGTCTTACTGATGTATGATCTTGGATACTCCATCACTAGTGCTCTTATATGCTTTGTTTGAGCTTATTTGCTTGACACTTATGGCTTTTGTGCCAGTGGGAATCTCTTTGTATGCTTATCAGACATTGACTAGTGCGGGTTATGCATATTGAGCTTTTGGATCTTTGAGACCGGGATCTCTTGGTGGATGATGTATGGTTGATATGCCTTGCTCTGTGTAGATTCAACTTTGTATTCACTGAGCAAACACTGGTCTTGGCAGTGGTATGCACATTTTTCCCTGTTGATTGGGGGGTGTACTAACTTTACTCACGCTCTTTGTCTAACATGCTTGTTGTTACACCTATATATATCATCTCTCACTTGACTTGGGTCTCACCTATATATACTAGCTCTACATCAATAAGAATCATTCTTTGGGAGCATGTCTTGTGTATCTCTCTCGTACTCTCTCTCTCTCTCTCTCAACATGGTATTAGAGCTATGGATGCATAGCAACAACAAGGAATATAAGTTGTTTCATTGTTTATACTTGATTGAATTCTTTGCACAAGTGATGATTTGATACATGAACTTGTTCAAATTAGAAGTATTAGTTAAATTTGTCTTTAAAACCGCTTGTCAATCCTGTCAAAACCATCGTGTTGTGCTCTCGTCGTGCTCTCGAATCCTATCAAAACCGTCGTGTCAATCCTATTAATTTGTGTAACTCTCGTCGTGCTCTCGAATCCTGTCAAAATCGCTTGTCAATCGGAGTTCTGGATCAAAAGTTATGACAGTTCAAGATTCAAGACAACAATTCTGCTCAAATTTGCGATTCTTTATTTAAAATTATAATTCTAATTACAATTCATTAATCCCCAATTACAGTTTGTTAATCACTCGTCTTCGTTAATGATGTTGATTACGACAAGCAAACATCTTGCTATTTTTAGCGATGTTTTATAATCGTTCATATTCTTTGCTCCACCGAAATAGCACTTTTCTTATTTGCGTCATCTTGTCTTGCACGTTATGCCTCTCTATTTTGGGCTTTCTTTTTAGTCACTCAATACTTTGCGTCGTTTTTACGTACATCTCCCTATTTTGATTGTCATGCGTCTCAACTACGCTCGTCTTGATCATGGTTTGCAGATTCTACGATCTCATCTTATTTGTTTTCCCTCAACATACAGGCATGACCAATTGCGTAATTGTTAACGGATATCCGTTTGGCCAACGTTCGGTTCCCTTCTTCCAAGGACAAGGATTTCCTGGGTGGAAAGCAAAGATGATGCTAATTCTTGAAGGTGACGAATTATTTGATATTGTTTTGGGCGACCTGTCTTGCCCAGTTCAACCTATTGATGTGATGAATAACAATTCTGTGATTACTGATGGTCCATTATTTGAATAATGGAAAATTGATCATATTGATTGGATTCGTCGTGACAAAGCGGCTCGTCGTTATATATTGTCTGCACTTCCTGACTCACTTATGTCGGATGTCTTTCATCTGGAAACCTCTCATGCTGTTTGGGAGTATCTTATCTCAACATTTGAGAAATCGGTCACCGAAATTTTATATCTCCAAACTTGTTTGAAGAATCTTCAATATAAGGTTGGTACTTCTATGAACTCTCATATCGAGGCTTTTAAAGACATTATCAATTAGCTTGGTGCTGCCGGCGCTCCTGTTGCTAAAAATCAGATTGTTACTCAACTTCTTCATACCATTAAAGATCCTTTATATGACAATATCATCACTATTTTTTCTAACAAGGATAATATCCACTTTGACAAAGCATGTATATCTCTTATTGAATATTCTCAACGTCATGAGCATCATTTGGAAAAATCTGATGCTATTTTGGTCACTCGCGAACAAAGGGATTTTGATGCTGTTTTTTTTGCTCGCAAGCGTCCCGCTTCACGTTTTCAGCAGGGTGGACGCCCTAATCAAGATAGTAAATCTTCTCGTCTTGCTTATCCTAACAAACATTGTTCTTATTGTGATAAGAAAGGCCATGTGGCTTATGATTGCTGGGCACATCAATATGATGAGGAGCATGGAGCTACTACAAAGCAACCTCGCTCGTCCAAAAGTTTTCCTCCTTGTGATTATTGTGCACATACAGATCATCCATCTCGTCGTTGTTATAAACGCGGATATGATGAAGAATGTTCTCGAGCTTATATTGTTCAACAAACTACAACTGATGATGATCATACTCATCAGGAGCTCAATTTCGTCCATCATGATATCTCTCTAGAAAATGTACTTCATGTTCATGATGGTTCTCTATTCATCGTTGATTCAGGTGCCACTGGAAACATGACATACCAATCGTAGTGGCTTCACAATTATCATTCTCTTCCTGTCAAGAAGTTTGTTTACCTTGCGGATGATACGACTTGTCAAGTCAAAGGAGTGGGTGATTTATATCTTGGGACTATTTCATCCACTAGAATATTAAGAGGAGTTCTTCATGTTCCAGATTTGGAAAGAAATCTTCTTTCTGTTGCTCGTCTAGTTGATCTTGGTTTGTTTGTTGGCTTTGATCATAATCAATGTCGTGCAGAGAAAGACGGGCATACTATAGCAGATTGCAAATTACAAATTATGGCATCAACAATTTGCACATCCGATTTTCCCAAAATTCTTGATCTTCATCATCATGGTCTTGTGCAAGGTATGGAACTTAAATCTCATCCACATATGGGAATATGTGAGTACTGTGCACTTGGAAAACACCATCGTTCGCCTTTCCACACTTCTACTTCATCACATTCATGTGCTCTCTTGGATTTGGTTCATATCGATATTTGCGGTCCTTTTCCTGCCTCAAAGTCTCAATATCGATATTTTATAACTTTCATTGATGATTTCTTACGGTACACACATGTCTATCTTCTTCGACATAAGTCTGAGGCTTTATCTATATTTAAACAATACAAGATAAGTGTGGAGCTTCAAACAGGATTCTCTATAAAGACGCTTCGCAGTGACAATGGCGGTGAATATGTATCCAATCTATTTGATGACTTCTGTAAGGATCAAGGTATTCATCATGAGTTTACAGTTCCTTATTCTCCTCAGCAAAATGGTGTTGTTGAGCGCAAAAATCGCACTATTCTTAATGCTATATGTTGCATGCTTATACACTCTGGTTTGTCTCGAAAGTTTTAAACTGAAGCACTTCTAACAGCCGTTTTTATTCAAAATCATCTTCCAACTACTGCACCTGCTCATAAAATTCCTATAACAATCTGGACAGGGAAGACACCTTCAGTCTCTCACTTTTGCATATTTGGCTGCATTGCTTATATTCATGTGCCCAAGGACACTCGACATAAGTTGGATCTTCTAGGTTTGAAGGTTATTTTTCTTGGTTATTCAGATCATTCCAAAGGTTACAAATTTTATGATCCTTCTACTCAAAAGGTTATCATTAGTCGTGATGCTATATTTGATGAGAAGACAATGGGTGGCACATGGTCATCAGATGTTTCAGATGATACACAGTCTTTGCTTAGTGCATTTCCTTACTTGCTTTGTGATTCTATTGTTCATATGATTTTGGCTTTTGCAACACTATTTGATCTAGAAATTTACCAAATGGATGTTAAAACGGCTTTTCTCAATGGAGATCTTGAATAAGAAATCTATATTGAGCAACTTGAAGGTTTTATGATTGCACGAAAGAAGCATCTTGTATGCCAGCTTCATCATGCATTACATGGATTGAAGCAAGTCTCTCATGCTTGGTATATTAAGATTGATCAGTTCCTCACATCTAAAGGTTTTGTTGCATGTTTTTCTGACCCAAATCTTTACATCAAAAGGGAGGATGAATATTTTATTATTCTTGCTCTATATGTTGATGATACTATTCTTGTGTCAAATAATATTGCTTTCTTGGATGCTATGAAGAAGCTTTTATCGACTGCATTTGAAATGGTGGATCTTGGTGAGATATATTATTGTTTGGGTATTCAAGTTCAACGACACCGACAACAAGGCATTCTTCTTCTTTGCCAGACAAAGTTTATTAATGATATTGTCAAGAAGTTTGGGTTGACAAATGCACACTCTGCCAGCACTCCCATTCTTTCAAGCTCTACCAAGGGTACATCTACAACACGCAATGAAGAATTAGCCATTCATTAACCTTTTTCTAATCTTGTTGGTTGTCTTCAATTTATTGGTTTAAACACAAGACCAGATATTTTATTTGCAGCTAACTTTTTGGGACAGTATCTTTCTTCCCCTTCCACTATTCATTGGAGTGCTGCAAAACATATTCTTAAGTACCTCAAGAGTACTAAGGAATTTGGCCTTATTTATCGTCATCGAGAGGATTCTTCTTTATCTTCTTCAACTTCTCTTGACCTTATTGGATATACAGATGTTAATTAAGCATGTTCACACTTATCCATGTGATCTACAAGTGGGAATTGTTTCTTTGTAAATGGATGTTTGGTTTCTTGGTCCAGCAAGAAACAACGATGTGTTGCGGTTTCTACAACTGAGGCCCAATATGTTGCTCCATCATTAGCAGCTCGCGAGCTAGTTTGGCTTCGACAACTACTTGCAGATTTGGGACATCCTTCATCATCTAGTACACCTCTTCGATGTGATAACCAAAGTGCTATTAGTCTTACCAAAGACTATATACAACATAGTAAATCAAAGCATATTGCTATTCATTATCATTATGTTCGACATGAAGTCAAGAAAGGTTCCATTATGGTGGAGCATTGTCCCAGTGATCAAATGGTTGCAGACATCTTCACAAAAGCTCTTAGTGAAGCTCGCTTTAGTTTATTAAGACATGCACTTGGTATTGTTCCAAGTTCTTGTCTCACTGATTGAGGTATGTATGATTTTTGTATCGTAGGTATGTGTAGGCGCTCAGGTTTTTCCCTTGTTCTCCCCAAGGGTTTTTTCACTCGCGGCCAGAGACCTTTGTTTGAATGGGGATGTTACAACTATATATATCATCTCTCACTTGACTTAGGTCTCACCTATATATACTAGCTCTACATCAATATGAATCATTCTTTGGGAGCATATCTTGTGTATCTCTCTCGTACTCTCTCTCTCTCTCTCAACACTTGGGTGTTGGCTCATGTCAATTTGACTATTACATGGTTGTTGATGCTCGCTTGATGCTGATTTTACATTGATAGTTAGTAGTTGACTTGGAATATTGTTTTTTGCCTACTGTCAGCTCTCATTGTACACTATTGCAAATTATTACAACAAGCATATATCTTCAAACCATGATATATTTTTCATACTGAATAATCCTGGTTCGATGTACTTTTGATTATACTTGGTAGGTAGCATCATTAAATACTCGTTTCTTGCCATTTTGCTTTGGTTTTGGTGGTTTTTTGTCATTTTTTGTTGTTTACATCTAGCAGTTTTGATCTATCTACACTGTTTTAACTTAAAGTATCTTTTTCCACTGACATTGCTATCTTCAACATCGCTAAGCTTGATGATACGAATTATGCCTATTGTAAGAGCAAAGTTTGGCAGGTGTTTGTGTATAAATTATAGACAAAGCGACTAAGGTTGAGTGGAGAGCAGCTTGAAACAATAACTAATGAAAAATGGATGGAGCTTGATGAGTTATGCAAGTCCACTCTCATCTTGTCTACTTCACGTAATCTTAGCACTTGACATATAAAAACAGTCTCAAACAAACAAGTTTCTTTTTAACAGGTTATCATGTTTATCTTTGGAATACATCCATAAATTCTAACTCGCAGGCTAATCCATAATCCGCCCGAAGGCTATCCATAATCCGCCCGAAGGCTATCCAGCAATCCATAGGAATTACTAATCCAAGATTTCGCTCGTAGACTAGTATGCGGGCCTCGAGATCCAATCCCGAGTCACGTTGTCTTCTTGTGCAGGGCCCGAAAGGCAAGGGATTTACAGGCAGAGCCCCCTCCTAGCACCCAAGCATTCTCTAGCTCCAAGTAGCGCTCAACGGAGAGACCTCACGCGGCGGGTTGGGTCCACGTTCCCGGCGCGCGGCTAACAACCCCCTTGGTTAGGGTCAGGCAGACAGTCGGGGGTAACTGAAGCTACCTCTCCCTTCAGGGCTTCAACCTGAAGCATTAATTATCTTTCCATCCTTTAATTCCTTGAGCAAACAATGTAAACAGTGCTCCTAAACTGTTACAAGCACAATCAATTCCAGTGGTCGTCTATTTCGCCAACTGCTAAGGAGTGAATCCTTCTCTCCGAATGCATCCAACATTCTATTCGGGATCAATTGCGACTTGGAAAGATCCCCAAGGGTTTGTTTGTTCACCCTTTTATCCTTGGTTTAGGGCCATACCGTGTTAACCCAACTTAACCAATATCTTAGGTTTCGCACCCACCTGGTAGGCCACGATTAATGCAAATCTCCACTATTCCTTACCTTTGTTTTATAGCTCTTTATGTGAAGACTATGGGTATCCTTACGCCTATAGGATAGATTTGCATTTGCAACCTACATACAAGGAGCCTTGGAGTGTGACATGTGGTGTCAAAAATGTGAACGTACGGAGACTTGGAGACCGGCACGTGCCTCCCATCTCCAGCTTTGCTTAATATTGGTAAAAGATAAAAGATTCTTGTGCCGCGCAACTCATATATAACTCACTCATTGGTCAACAACTACACATGGTTGTGCCATGATGCATGCAGGTGCCTATATATTAATGGATTTATGCATGTGCGTATCTCTTGATGTTGAGAAAAGGAGGCTGGTTAGAGGGGTGCTGCACTGCTGAATGCATTAGTTATATTCTACTAAGTTAAAATGAAATGTTAAAATATTTACATTCATTTCTAGTTTTCACTTAAGCTTTTATACTTGGAAGTATATAATACTCTCGAATGTACGTAAGACTCATGCTCCCGAGAGTAACTGTCTCGAGTATGTTCCACGACAACCATTGCGGTATAAAAATTTAACAATCGGAATTGTAGCACCGAAAAGGATAGATAAATTACACTGCTTATTGGAAACATGTTAGATACGGCCCAAGCAGCAGTCATCTCGAGGCCGAGGCCCAACTGAACAGTAAACAGCGCGTAGAATGGTGGTTTGAATTGATCCCTCGAGAGGTTGATAGGGCAAAACCATCATTGTATTTCGGGCTCCGGGACAGAAAGCGCTAGCGAGAGAGAGTGGCGGAGGGGAGAAGGTCAGGGTCTGCTGGGCATTGGAGGGGGTTGTGATAGGGCCTGGACTAAGTCGGCCCAATTACGAGAGGAGGTGCCAGGTATCTTCAAGTCTACAGCCTGTTGCACTGCCTTTTTCCAGGTGGCAGCCGAGGCCTTGAGGTGGCCGGACTGGGCCATGAGCGCCCTCACCTTGGCCTCCACCTGCTCTCTGCGGATCAGCCCGTCTGCGCCCGCCTCGAAGTCCAGGCCCACTCCCCAGGCGTCCACGCAGCACCGGTTGTTCAGCATCTGGTCTGCGAAGTAGGGCCAGCCCAGCATGGGCACACCCGCGGAGAGGCTCTCCAGGGTGGAGTTCCAGCCGCAGTGCGTGAGGAAGCCGCCCACGGCTCGGTGTGTGAGGACCTGCATCTGCGGGGCCCACGGCACGAAGCACGCCTGCCCCTTCATCCTTTCGAGATAGCCCTCCGGGAAGATGGCACCCTCGCCGTGCATCAGGTCGGCCCGGATGACCCACAGCAGAGGCCGCCCGCTCGCCTCTAGCCCCAACGCCAGCTCGGCGAACTGCTGAGCCGTGAGGACCGCGATGCTGCCGAAGGACACATACAGCACCGACTCGTCCTCCTGCGCATCCAGCCACCCCACGCACGCCTCTTCCTCCGGCCACAGCGCCGCCGTCGGGTAGGCCCGATCCACGTGGCCCTCGAAGAAGGACGCCGGTAGCACTGGGCCCACTGTCCACGTGTCAGCGCGCTCCTTGGCCCGCAGCGCCGCCATGGAGGCTGCCTCAAGGGCATCGAATGTGTTGATGGCCACCCACGTGGCCTCGTGGATGCGGCGGCACGGCTGCAGGAACACGTCGAACATGAAGTCCTCGTCGTCGAACGGTTGCAGGAACGTGTTGAGCTCGCGCAGCCGCAGCGCTGGCACGCCTGGGATCCAGTCGATTAGCCGCGAGTTCGAATTTCGATACGCTTCTGCAAACATATTTGCATACCATCAGAACACTAATGCAGTGTAGATGAACACTGATTCTGCAGCCATTTCCATCGGTACAAGCGGTAGTGTATATCCATATACATCGCTCATAGAATAGGCACATGGCCTACTGAGGTGATGAGTTGCCATGGTTTCCTAAACTTATCATGGTGAATCAAAAAGCTCAATAGGCGCACATGATCAACCTGCAAAGGAGTGCAATTGCTGGAGAGTAGATGACTTGAAAATTGCTTTAGTAAAAAGCAACTAATCAAATCGTATCGCGTGTCCAGTCATTGCTAGCTACCATAGTAAGTGGGGTTAACAGACTGCTAACCGAGGAGAATTCAATTAACTGGGATACTACAAAATATTCCATGACACATCAGTTAGGTTAATGGATACTACGTTACATAGTATCGCAAGCCATAAATTGCGGACATATTGTAAAGCCTCTGCATCAGTCTATTTGACATACCATATTATCTGTACAATGGAGTACATATGAAGCGGCACATGACATCGTCAGTTAGCATTCATTTTGTGGACATTCTATACTCATCCGTATGACACATCATATTGCGAACAAATTACACACTGTGCATCAGAATAAAATCTAATTTCTACCTTCAGCAGGCCTGCAGCCTTGTTTGACAGCCATCATCGACGCCAGAGTCCCCGCCGAGGCAGTCCAAAACGCCATCCTCCTGAGCTGGAGCTTGTTCGCCACATCCTGTGTGAAATACAGATACAGGTCGGATATCATTAGAGTAAGTGGAACCGCATCTGCATCACTGTGATCCGTTTTGTCCTGATCCACGCGCAGAAGCCCCTCTACCAGCTGCTCCAATGCATGCCGGAGGCTGAAGAAGGACTTGCAGACCTCCACCAACGTGTCCTGCCCGCTCGTGCTCCCGCTCTCTCTATCGTCCCTTATCTCTGCGAAGCGTATGTCGAGGCCTTGCGCTTGCAGCCGAGCCTGCATGGGCTTGAGTATGGAGTGGTTGTGCTGCGTGTTCACGAAGGTAATCGTGAACCCCTCCGAAGCTAGCTTGACGGAGAGGTGCATCATGGGGCCGATGTGGCCCTGCGCAGGGAAGGGTATCACCATGGCATGAGGCCGTGCAGGTGACTTATTACATTGAACCTTGCAGATGAGATCGGCCTCGGCGCCCATAGTGGACTTTAACAGACCGATGATGCCTTCTGCAGAATATGGTGTAGAAGCTGCAGCACCGTGCTACCGATATGAGATGATCAAAGGAAGAGTATGGTTGCCACTGAAGGTATAAACCGATGAAATAATAAATTAAAATTGTTCATTTTTGAAGGGCTAGTCATATTTTCTCGTGAAGGTTTATTTTCGAAGCGCTAGTCCATATTTTCTCGTGAATGTTTATTTTTGAAGGGCTAGACTATATTTTCTCCTCCACGTCTCTCTATGATCTTGCCCTTCCAGTTGAAGGTCACTTTTTAAAATATGGTCTTTCAATGATGTGTGCAATAAATATTACGTTTTAATATCTAAACTTTGTGTAAGGAAGCTTTTTAATCAAAATCACTTAACAACAATAAAATGTTAATTTGTGTGTAAGATAACTTTTTCATTCAATTTATACTATACATATTTGATTTAATCAACATTATTATGAATCATTAATATAATCTTTACTACCTAGCTTGGATGAATTTCAAGTTATCCCGAGTAGAGTAGATTGCATCCCAATCTACCTCTCTTGGATCTCGTGTACCATTGTAAGAAAGAAACATAAGCTTGTTAACATTCTCTGAGCTCAATTGATTGCGGTCATTTGACATGGCATGGTTCATCTTGGAGAATCCCCTTTCACAATTGATTGTGCTTGCCTTAGTAACTAAGTATTGGGCAATTAGATTACTAAATTTATTTATAATACAATAGACTAAAATTTAAGGGGAAAAAGTGCCCTTGGAACACAATGCTTTTTTTTTTTGCCATTTTTAGTTTGCCTTTCAAATGCATTGCTTCCAATATTTTGGAATTCTCCATCATGTTAATAATGGCCCAGAAGCTTGAAGGCAGTGTTCAAGAAAAGGCGGTTCGCTTCATCCTAAGGTCGATTCATTTTAGGAGAAAACTTGTTCGATTACATGTGGGCAAGAAGTGCTTACCTGTAAAAAAATATAGGTGAAAAGGACTTCAACCATTTCACGTTTACTTATAATACAATAGACTAAAATTTAAGGGGAAAAAGTGCCCTTGGAACACAATACTTTTTTTCTTGGCCATTTTTAGTTTGCCTTTCAAATGCATTGCTTCCAATATTTTGGAATTCTCCATCATGTCAATAATGGTCGAGAAGCTTGAAGGCACTGTTTAGGAAAAGGCGGTTCGCTTCATCCTAAGGTCGATTCATTTTAGGAGAAAACTTGTTCGATTACACGTGGGCAAGAAGTGCTTACTTGTAAAACAATATAGGTGAAAAGGACTTCAACCATTTCACGTTGATCATCTAAGGAGAATATCATTCTCAACATTAATATAGAAGGAATTTTCCCTTTTAGAATGATATGGAAAATGATTTTAAATAATAAATACAGTATATATAATACTTTAAAATTTATAAGATGTAAAATTTAAATATGAAATAAGGCTTAAGGCTTAAGTCTTCGACCATTTTAGCATTTGGTAGCCTTTGAGTTTGAGTCTTGAGAGCTTGAACCTAAGTCTTAAACTTTAAAGGTTGGAGTCTAGCCTTGAAGTTTGAGTATTTTAGATTTAATTATAGCTTTAATTATAATTAAATCTTACTGCACTCGACTGGCAGCAACCAATTAACCAAATGGAAGAGAGAGAGAGAGAGAGAGAGAGAGCTCTTATAATCGTGAACTGCTCAGCAGTGAACACTCAGTTGTCACACTTTCATGCTCATGCAACATTGTTGCTTCTTGAATCTTCAAACTTCCACTAAGCTTTTGTGCCTAAACTTGAGCCTTGGGCCTATAGGCTGCCTAAAACCTATCGTTGCTTGCCTTCCTACTCAGTGTTGTGACTGGGCTCGAGGCTGTGGGGGGGATGAGAGAGAGAGGGAGAGAGAGAGCCCTTGCGGCTCAAGGTGCCTTAAGGGCTAATTGGCAATTGCTGAAACCTTCAAGCAGTAAAGAATTGAACTGTTGAATAGAGAGAGAGAGAGAGAGAGAGAGAGAGATGTTTGTAACTTTGCTTGTCAAGGCCTTGCACAAAGGCTAACTTCATTGAGTAAGTTGTTGGACAATGGATTTTGGAACCTGGCCTATGGGCAGCCTAGTGTGCTGAGCCTCTAAGGGCTTGAGTAGAGAGACTCGAGAGAGAGCCAGGCGGCTTAGCGTGGGGCTTGATCAGGGCACTAGTCCTGAGACCGCGAGCACAAAGAGAGAGAGAGAGAGAGAGAGAGATTTGAGAAAGAATCTCAGAATTCGTTGGCTGTTCGGAGTCACGATCGTTAGCGATGGGTGGATTGGCGTGCCACACGTGGACCCTAAAGGTTGAGGGCCTAGGCCCTGAGCACAGAGAGAGAAAGAGAGAGAGAGAGAGAGAGAGAGAGAGAGAGAGAGAGAGAGAGAGAGAGAGAGATTTGTCTACCGCCTAGGGGGTCAAGGCCTTTGTGACATTGTGTATCATTCATTCATTCATGAGAGAAAGAGAGAGAGAGAGTTAAAACTTAAAAATGGTCTGAAAAAGTTGAAGGTGCCTTATTACTTGGGCCTGAATCAACCCTCTAACTTCCATGTCTCATTGCTCAATGTTCTTCCTAAAACCGCGATTCGCAAGTAGCAAAACAAGTAAGCACCATCTTGATTCTTTATTGTTCAATTTTCATTTCGCATTAAGTTTTAAAGTTTAAATTTTAGTCTATTAAGTTTTGCTATTACCAATGTAATTTCTAATTAAATATTGACATAATTCAATGAAGCAAAAGTATGCGATCTCTTTTCTTTTAAGATTGGTTATTTTAATAACTCATTATATCTTTACTTTGAACATAAATGTAATTGCTAAACAAAATTTACCATTTTCAATTTTTCCTAAGATGATAAATTTGTTGCAAGATTGTCATGCACCATATACTACTAGTCTCTATAATGATGATAAGGCATGTGCTGAAATGATCTATTGCATGGTATCACATCTTATGAAAACCACAATAAAGAAGGTTTATGCTAGTCCATGGTTTGGTGTTTTAATTGATGAGTCCAACGATATCTCTTCACATGGACATATGGTTATTTATTTATCATATCTTGAGGGACATTGCATTCCTAAGACAAGTTTCTATGGCATTATACATGTGCATGATGATACTGTAAAATCTTTTTTTGAAGCTATTATTAGTGAGCTAAAGAAATGTAAGCTAGAGTTGTCTAGATTTGTTGCTTTTGGCTCCGATGGATGTTCCACAATGGTAGGAAAGGATAACGGTGTTCAAGCCTTAATATTGAAAAACATGTTGATCCATTTCTAACTTCAATTCATTGTGTCGCACATCGTAGTGCCCTTGCAATACAAGTATAGCAAAAGAGATGCCGCATTGTAAAAAGCTAGAAAAGCTTATTAATACCATAGCTTCTTATTTTAATGTTAGAACAAAGAGATTAGAAGGGTTGCAAGCTATGCAACAAGATTTGGCATATCCCATTCTTCGACTTGAGCATACTTTTTATGTGAGATGGTTAAGTAGATATAGAGCTATTAGTAGAGTATGCAAGTCTTTAGATGTCATACTTAAGATTACAAAAAAAGAGACATTGCATATTTATGAAGAATTGACTGAATTTGAGTGCATTATTGCTTACATTTCTTAGCTGACATTTTAAGAGGTTTAACAACATTAAGCCAAATGTTTCAAAAAGACTTTGTAGATGTCACAATTATAGATAGTCTTGTGAAGAATGGACACTACAAGGATTTAAGCCTATAGGGACGGCAGGTAGCGACGCGGGTACCGGCGTCAATAGCGACGCTCCACAGGGAAAAAAATAGGCCGAAACCGAGCGCGGGTTTATTTCGCATTTTTGTGTCTTGTGTTTTGAGAGCAAGAGCGAGAGAGAGAGAGAGAGAGAGAGAGAGAGAGAGAGAGAGAGCGACAGTCGTGACAGAGGGAGAGGAAGAAGGCTTGCCACCGCCGCCACCGTTGTTCCCAAAGGAGAGGAGGAGCCTTTATCGCGAAAAGGAGCCGCCCCACAGTTACCATATCTCATCGGTGAGTCTCCCTCTCTCCTTCTTTTGCTTGTTTAGGGTTTAAATCACTTTCTCTTTTGCTTGTTTAGGAGAGAAAATGAGAGAGAAAGAGAGGGAGAGGGAGAGGGAGGGAGAGAAAGAGAAAGAGAGAGGGAGAGAAAGAGAAAGAGAAAGAGAGGGAGAGGGAGAGGGAGAGGGAGGGGGAGGAAATGAGAGAGGGAGAGAAAGAGAAAGAGAGGGAGAGGGAGGGAGAGTGCATTCTCTCTCTCCCTCTCCCTTTTGCTTTTGGAGAGTGTTAGGATATATTGTGAGAGGGAGAGGAAATGAGAGAGAAAGAGAGGGAGAGGGAGAGAGAGGGGGAGGAAATGAGAGAGGGAGAGAAAGAGAAAGAGATGTATACTCAAATGGATAGCTTTCTACGAAATGTATGTCTACTCAAATGGATAGCTTTTGTCTACTCAAGATGTAGTCCACCTGTGTGTGTATATATTGGAACAATAACATATCCATGATTATGGTAATGGTATGCACTTTTCTTTTTTTAGGGGTACCATTACATCAATGACTCCTTAAGAGGGCTAAAAATTGGTCATACACTTTATAAAGTCTAATTAGGAGATTTAAGATGCACGATAATGGACTTAGCGATAATGGTATGCAATGTGCTTTACCATGGGCCACATACATTGGTGACTCTTTAAGATGGCTTAAAATTGGTCATACCCTTCATAATGTCCAAGTAGGGGATCTAATTGTGATATGCATAATTCCTAGTTTTTGTATTAACTTTATAGGCATAACAAATTAGTAATCATGCCAACTAGTCAACGAAAGGACTAAAAGAAAATGATCCCCTAGCTAATGGTCATTATGGTACTTCATCAAAATGAACCCAAAAGTGTTGTCATAGAAGAAGGATCCCTTAAATTGAGCATAGGATATTTTCTTCAAAGGTTATGACTATGAGTATAATTGATTGGAACAAATTTTATAACTATGGTACACACACACACCCCCCCACACAGGCACAAACATTTTTACTATTTGATATTGTCTTTGACATGGTAACCTTGTATTACATTGTTGCATTTGATATCTTCCAATCATTACAATAAAAGTTGATAAATTGGCATTAATTTTTATACATGGACCTAGGACAAAAAAACCACATTACTAAGATGCCTTTTGTTGAGATTGGTTTATTATTAGACTAAGAGATCCTCAATGATACTCATAAATTTTATATACCATCAATGTTGATGTTGTGCTAGAAAGAATATATGAATATATGGGTAAGTGTACATAAGCATATAGAATTTACTTGACATCTTGATATCCCATAACTAGGGTGTACGCTAACACATATCGCTACTTCATGATATTACTTCACACACACATACGCACACGCACACGCAAATGCACACACACACATACACACATGCATGATTAATGCATATTATGATATATATATAACATTTAAGAGATGAGTATGAATGTTCCTTATTGTATTTCTCTTTAATTGATGATTATTTTCTTTAGTTTATTTTATGGCCTCAATAGACCATAATAGAAACACAGAAACACTAGTTTTGCCTAAAATATTCCTACTACTGCATATAACTTCTTGAATTGATTTACATACATATTGATCATTAATTCTTTAGGACTAATATGCAAACATAAGATATACATCATAATCATTTACAAAGCACTGCTCACCTAAAAATTATGAATCAAAATACTCTCAGCACAATCGTTCTTGAACAAATAACTTATTATAGAGAGGACTAATTTCTAGGAAACAAGAACAGAGTAGTAGAATCAAGCATCATTGACCCTATACGGGCACTGCCCTAAAGATCTTTCATTCGTCATGACTGAAAAGATACTTATATTGATTTCATGCACCTACATGCTTACAAGTACTAAGGTAGATGATGCAATTTGAGCCCTAACACACGGCACAACCCAGTGTATTACTGGGATAGTCAGGACTCAAAACCCACTAGTATGTAATTAAGTAGTATATAGTATGAAAACTAAATAGCATGAAGACTAACACATAGAGCATAGTTATACCTTGATAAAGGCATTGCATCCCTTAATAAACCACACTGAGCAAGAAACATTGAGTAGAGCCCCTCTAAGATACTCAAAGCCCTCTAGTGCAGTTGTATAAGTAATCCTAGGTGTCAACAAAATGAGACTAAGAAAGAACTATGATGAAACAAAGTGGAAAGTGATATTCATTAATGGCACCTAGGATTACTTATACAACTAGGATTTGTTGACAAAGTTGTATTTTGTTGACTAGGATTACTTATACTCAAAGCCCTCTAGTGCAGTTGTATAAGTAATCCTAGTAGAGTCCCTCTAAGATACTCAAAGTACATAACCTAGAGACCGTAGCTAGGTATATAAGGTATAATGGCCATACAAGAAGACACCTCAATAATTGACTGATCACGACTAAATCCCAAAGAAGAATCGTGTTCCATCCCCTTCAACTCTATATTCACCTCGTGAAGAACTTCATTAATCATAGCATCCTTGTCACCAATCTTTTTGTTGCAATGATAAAGTAACATATTCATCACTTTTCCTTTTAGCATCTAAGGCATTATCCAATATTTTAGTCAAGTCCAAACATTTAGTCTCCAACTCATGAACCTTATGAACCAATGCCTTTCTTTTCTACAATAACAAATAATTATCTACCAGGACAAACAAATCCTTGAGCATGGTATATGGCTGAGATATAACATCAATAAATCTCTCAACTACTATGTCCCATGCATTTTGTACATCAATCAATAAAGCATTTCTTATATCTTGAAGTTTAGATTTCAACACCATGGATGCATCAATATCAACCTCAATGTTTTTCAAAATTTCCTTCTCAACCTCTTGTAGAGGCTAAAACCTCTCAAGCAAGAGCTTATGGTCAACTAGCAACTTGACATACATCTCCATAAAGCTATCCATTTAAGCCTTGTTTTTCCAAATTGTATTACAAGTCATTAAATTGTTTGTTGTAACGTAGACAAGATGGAAAACGAAGAAGAACATGTTGTTCAAGATCGCGAGGCGTATCTTAATCAATGTGTCCCATGTCCTTGCTCTCAATGCAAGTTGGCAATTAGACGAAAACACCAATTGTCTATAGAACACATACAACGATTTGGCGAGTTTCAATCTGAGATCATTGATCAGGCGATTACGGATTTTCAGTAAACGGTAATTTGAAGTTAATATCAATCATGCATTGTACTCGCAAGCTAATTGAATACCATATACAATAAGATTGGGTTTTGCTAGCAAATTTTCTATCCAGGGAGGTGATGTCTCGTCCCAAGGGGGAGTGCACCCTTTGCGGCCAATTAGAAGAGTTCGTGGGTGTGCGATGGATGGAATGCAGGAGCCAATCCACCACTCGCAAGGCCAATCTATATCGTCAATGCCAGAGGAGACAGGCAACCTTCCAGACCTACCTACAATCTTGGAGCTTGAGATGGAGGCAATGAACGATGCATTGATTCCCATGGATGTCGAGACTTCTGATTCGCTTAGAGAGGAAGCATCCATACCATTATATGATGGGTGCCGAGTATCTCGACTGAAGACACTGCTTGCACTCTTAAGTGTGCAAGCAAAATACGGATGGAGTGATACGAGTGTGATCGAGTTATTCAGGTACCTTGTACATACGCTTCATTGATTTTTTGTTTGACACTATTATTACAAACATTTGTGCTTTTCCAAGGTGTTTTATGATTTTTTTCAGGTTATTGAAATATCATATATTACCACCTGCAAATACCATGCCTGAGTCTCATGATGATGCACGACATGTTTTACAGAAGCTTGGCATGGACTACAATAACATCCATGCATGTATCAATGATTGCTGTCTATTTCGAGGAGAATATGAGACTATGGAGACATGTCCAAAGTGTGGTGCTCATAGGTATTGACAGGACTTGCAAGGGCAAACCATCCCTCAAAAAGTTCTCAGACACTTTTCGCTCATCCCCCATATAAACCACATGTTTCGTACGTCTGGCATGGTGAGCTTGACAACGTGGCATGCGCAAAATAGGTCCACGGATGGATTTCAATGAATATCAGCGGATTCGCGCACATGGAGTCACATTGACTCTACCTTCCCAAGCTTTGTGCGAGAGCCAATGAATCTTCGGCTCGGTCTCGCAATGGATGGTGTGAACCCATTCGGTTTGCGCTCAACTTCTTACAGTATGTGGGCTATAGTCCTTGTCAACTACAACATCCCTCCATAGCTTTCTACGAAGAAAGGACATCTCATCCTTAGCTTGCTCGTCCTAGGCCGCTACAAAGTAAAAAATATGGACATGTATCTTTGTCCATTAGTCGATGAGCTTAAGATTTTGTGGGAGGAGGGGGTCACTGTGCAAGATATGAGTAGGCGTGATGGTCGGTGGTTAGCCAATATTCGAGCCATTCTCATGTAGACGATGTATGACTTTTCGGAATTGGGAGAGTGCACAAGTGAGCAGGCCTCCATTCTCACTGGTAATATCTATATTTTATCTCATTCAATCAAGTATTCACTAGGTCATGGTGTTGGAATAGGTCTGGTTACCTCAGATGGAGTATTTTGGGAACTTGCAAAGTATTATTACGGTGGATTACCGTAGCTTCTCCGTGATATTATTCGATATGCAATGGTTCAAAGTGGTACTTGGAGGAGTTGGAGCAACAGTTCGACGAGGTCAATCTGGATTTCTCAAAATAGATTCCGAAAAAAAAAGGACGTATTTGCGCAACACCTTTGTGTTGTTGGCCTATTATGAACAGGTGCATGGAGTTATTTGCTTGCTAATTGTATTATGACATGGTTTATGTCACAATGGTTTTAACTCTCTTGTACGTGTTTGTGAATAGGTAATCTTCTATCCAAACCCCCGACAACCTCGATGATGGTATGTTATACCTTCAACTCCCCGAAGTGCGAGAGTATATAATCAAAGCAATGTTCCGAGCATAGATGAAGATAATATGCAAATAGAGGGGTCGATATTGCAAGGGGTGGAGGCCGTCGAAAGCTTGGAGCCAACATCGACTAACAATGATGGAAATACAGGAGTCCAAGAATTCTTTGAGAACGAGACGGACTCATTCTTTTGTGGTGACATATCCATCGACCTTCCAATGTATATGGAGTTGTGTCAAGAGATTAACATGGGACCATATGATACTTCATACTTGGAGCATTCACTTACTCAATTCGTTGACCAATCGCTTATAAGGATACATAAGATATGCATTTTAAGTGAGATTTTTTTAAATGATTTATATTACTGTGCTTTGTATGATTTAAATTGATTATTCTAACATCATTTTTTGTCTGTGCAGGTGACATTTTTAGGATGAGTCGAGGGATGAGTGATGAGGAGTTACAGGACATCTTCGCACATATGTCTCGAGACCAAATCGTCAGATTTAGAGAGATGGCAGACCAGGAGCTGTCTCGTTCTTTGTCAGTGCACTCTGCTAGATCTGCTTCAACGCGATCGGATGCTTTGACTTCAAGTAGACGATCTCGATGTTCACAACTTGGGCTAGAGGGAGGGAGTACATCGGGATCAGGGGGATACTGCAGAGATACAGAGGCAGTGAGCCCGCGGTCGACATGAGATACAGGTGCGACTCCTCACTCTCGTGGCTCAGGTGGATGTTGTGAAGATATGGGCGCGATGTCTCCGTCTCATCGTTCAGCTGGAGCTGCGTCACCTCTAGGATTTGTCACACCTATAGGGACGTCTACTCCAGTTACTCCGGCTTTTGCGCAGCCGTTAGCAGGTGGCACCTCTTTGTGTTCCACTCCGAAAGAGATTACCCCCATCGGTACACCGGATGTAGAGGGGTCTCCTGGATACGCCCAGGAGCGTGGACGCAGATGGGAGAGGATCCATCTTAGGCATACTCCTAGGGGTTATGGATATCTGGTCGATAGTAGGTCAGGAGCCATCATCATGAATGATGAGGGAAGGAGGGTGATGGCTCGCATGAGAGAGTTGTGCCAACAAGTTTTTCAGCACAACGTCTTGGATCATTAGAAGAACATAGCGGAGGGGAGCAAGGACTATATAGTAGTATCCTTGCATGAGGATTTTTCGGTGCCAGCCACAGTAGATAGATTCTCTACGGGATGGATGATGGATTGCATGCGTGCATACATGTCACATAGACGATCCGACCCACGCAAGGCAATCAAGAGTGGGGCTGCAAAGCCTGAGTTGTTAGATACAAAAGACTGACGCCAATTGAGGGAGGAGGCTACAGATTCTCCAGGACATTGGAGTCAGTAACGCGAGGCGGCGAGGGCACGACTCGAGGCCGGAGTGGTCCATCATCTTGGGAGTGGCAGCCACAGGACATATTTGGAGAACTTTGTAAGTTTTTCTTTTGTTTTGCTTTTTTATTTTTTTGAAATATTCTTTGTACTGACAATCATGTTTCTAACAATTAGAATTTTATTTTCTTTGTAGGACTCCATTATAAATCGCGATCCGTCTAGCCTTGAGACTTGATATGCAGAGAAGCACGATCTCAATGCATTGATTGACCAATTGTATAGACGCAGTGGCCCTGTAAGTCACTCATCTTTCTTGTCCGTAGTTACCATGAGATATTTGAATGCATTATTATATGGTGGACTGATGTGTTGTTTCTTTTTCTATAGAGTTTGTTCGATGCTCCTTTGCGACGGGATGAGCTTTCGGGAATCAAGGATACGTAGCTCGCCCTTGGATCCCTGGAGCTCACACACCTTTATTTTTGAGTCGCCTGATCTATGTAGACATGCTCTATGTATTAGTGATAATTATGCGATCATGTATTTATTTCATGTATCAGTTTTATGATTTCCGTATACATTGTTTTTGTTTGCAAGCGCATTGTACATAATAGTGCAGAAACTATTTTGTATGGCTCTCATAAAGCACACAAAGCTGCCCTGCCACAAATTTTTTTCCCCTGTTATCATCGCTATTAGTGTCGCAAATGTTACTGCTCGCGTCACTATTGGCATCGCTATGCATGTCGCAAACCGTTGCTATTAGCGTTGGTATTGATGTTGCAGCAATGCCAATACCGACGTTGATAGCAACGGTTTGCGATGTGCATAGCGACGTTTCTATGACGTCGTTAATAATAACGTTTTTTGCGATGACGGGGGCAAGTTTTGTTGTTTGTATTTTCATCCCTTTAAACGTTAGTATAAGGCCTATATCTTGTAGTGGAAATTATATCCATAACATAATTTACATTGATTGTCCTTCTCTTGATGTGAATGCATGAACTATCGGTGTATATGGATATGATATCCTTCCAGACTATGGGCCCGAAAAAGGATATTTATATAAAATAAGAGGTGCTTTGCATGGAAATAAGTTTTATGAGCATGATTTAAAACGTGAAATTGATGGACAAGACTTTAATAGGGCCTTAGAATTTCAAGTTGCTTTTGCCAAGTCAGTGGTAGTAACTTGAATTCTCGATTTGAAGACAATTCCGTGCTTAACTGTTTAAAAATACTTGTGCCTACACAACATCCAATACATGAGAAGGCCTTAAAAAAGTATGAAATTCAAGAAATAGATAAAATAACTTCATTTTATGGTTTTTCCAAAAAGTTGAACATAGAGGAATTTCCTGCAATGATAGAAGCCAATGAGTTTTAAAAAGAATTTAGAAATTTTAAGCATCAAGCTTCTAGAGATTAGATAAGATTCACATTACCAGAGATAGCTTCATCACTTGCTTGCAACAATATATGGAGGGATGCTTATCGTAATGTTCTTACTCTTTGTCAAGTAGATCTTATCCAATGTTCGAGCATTGCTATTTGTGAGAGAGGTTTTAGTGCTCGAATTGTGATAAAGAGTAAGCTACGTAATCATTTGGAGATTAAGAGTTTAGATGCATTAATGAAAATGTTTATTGAAGGGCCTTCTAAACTCACTAATATGGAGTTCATTGAGAGTATGGACTTATAGGTTGAAAAAACACATCGACATTTATACACAACACAAGGAATTTGCTCATTGATCTTGTAATAACTTTGCATATTCAAAGGGACAATTGATTTTTTATGGCCTATGATGATATTGAAGTCAATGTGCATTATTTGCGCTTTTGTTATCTTAAATTTTTTACATTTTTTCATTGGCGCAATTTCTTTTTTTCTCCTACGTGCTTGTTGTATTTTTAAAATGTAAAATTTGTATTTTTTCCTCTATGTTTAGTCCTTTTTCTATGTTAAACTTGATTTTTCCTTGGTTAATTTTATCTTTTGCGTAGAAAGCTTTCATATTTGTTTTTAGATCATGTTTGCTCAATTATGGTGATATTTCATTGTGTTCTCTTTCATGTAACAGTTTTGTTTTCTCTTTTTGGTATCATGGTTGCTTTCAATAAAATATGCTTGTTTTTTTAAATCTTTTTTGTTTTTGGTTTTGCTTGTATTTCATGATGTTCTCTTTCATGTTTTTTTTTTCTTTTTGTTTCTTCTAAGATTTAACTTCTTTTCTTTTGGGTTTTTGTTTTATACTTTCTTTTATCTTTGCGTTTATGATGTATATACTTCTTTGAGGCCATAAACCCATTAAGAGACATAGAAACCACCTCTATACATTTGTTTTTTACTATTGAAATTTTAGATAAGTAATGTAGATTAAGTTTCTTAATGATAATAAGGGTTTTCGTCTCTAAGGTATAAGAGATAATTAATCAAAAAAATTCAAGAAAAACTTTGAAATAAAGATCATTTCAAATAATAGAAAAAAAGTGATTATCCTTTCATTAAATATTTAAAAGGGAATTAGACTGGTTCAATTTGTAGGATGAAGGGATTTGGATCGATTCAACTTGGAACGTAATGGTTTTGGATGGTTCAAATTTTACGAAACCCCTTTAGGCTAAGACAAGAAGGATTTATGTCAGGTTTACAATTTTTTTAATTCCCGAACACTGCAAGACCTTGTGCTAACTGCGGTAGGTTCGATCATGACGTCGCGCATTGTAGATTACCAAGAAGACTTCCGTACTCGCAACCCTACGGCCAGCCTTACCTAGCTAACATGCCGCAGCCATTCTTGGGAAGGGGAGTCCCATTGTCCCTCCGTACACCTAACAACATTAAGCCAATTGTTCCTAGGATAGACATAAACCCTACTGGTATAGCCAAGACCACTTGGTCCTTACATGACCCATCCACCGAGCGATGCTCCAGTCCACTACATGGAAGAACCAAATGAGGAAGAAACTTACATATGCCCTTACGTCTCGCATGACGATGAGGGCAACGCTGTCCTCATGGATTATCGCCCCGTGCCGGTGATGGCATTAGGAAGAGGACGAGGTAGAGGTCTAAGAGAGCAAATGCAGGATCCAATCACCTGTTGGGCTTGTGGTCACCTAGGTCATGTCTCATCACGCTGCCCTAAAAGGGAGCAGCAAAACAAAGACAAGGCTGACCAAAGGTGTACTGAGTGCAAAATCACTCATCTCTTCATCGATTGCCCAAAGCGAAAGCCATCTTCTAGCTCGGCCAACGTACCATCTGTCCCATTGGGGCTATTTAGTGTCGAGAACCTCGATGGGGAGGCCACACCTATCCCATTGCGGGTCATGACCCGTGCCGAGACGAAGCAGGCCGGCATATCACTGCCAGGACCTAGCAACCTTAACACAGCTTCGATAGGGAAGAAAAGTCGTAGGCGGAAGAAGAAGAGGTCGGAAGCTAAAATCGCACTAAAAACGGAGAGCGCTACAACTCTACCTCCTAGAAAGAAGGTATTTGATGCAGAAGCAGAGACTTTAACCACTAAGACGGCTGAAAAGGGAAGTGCTAAGGTAGGGGAATACCTGCATCCGAAGCGACAATTGAAGGCCATAGCAAAAGTGAAGGAATGGGTGAAGGAGGCTCGAGAGCATCTAAAAGATGCTGAGCCCATCATAGAGGACGAAATCGATGACCTCTCCAGCATAAGCACGCCAACCTCACCTCCTCAACCAAGGTCGAGAGAAGCAACTGCACCACAAGCAATGCTGTTAGGGCCAAGCTTTGATGCTACAGGGCCGCGGATCAATCATGGCCATTGGTTAGGACAATCCAGGTTAGGAGAAAGACGAGCACCCAATGATCTCTTGACCACGTTGGTGACTACCCCTATAACACTTAGCCTGAGAGATTTGCTTAGGCAACATCCCACCCTATGGCAAGATCTTAAGCAGTGGGTTGAAGGGTCACGAGGGCAGGTTACGAAAGACCCTCATGACCATGATACAGAGACGCAAATACCGAGTTTGACGTTGCACTCTATGCCCAAATCCTTACACGTCAATGCCTTCTGGGAAGGTTACGAGATGCATGCGGTCTTATCGATTCTAGCCCTAGGCGATACAACGATAAAGGAAATTGTGGACACGGGAGCTGGGGTTAGTGTGCTTAGCCACGTAGTGCTTCAGACTTGGGGAAACCCGCCTATCGAAACTGCTATGTTTAATGTCACAATAGCAAACGGTATGAGAGTCAAGCCATTCGGGGTGCTTAAGAATTGACCAGTGAAGATCACATGTGTCCAATTCTCTGTGGACTTTATAGTCATGAAGGGAGTGGACTATGATATCCTATTAGGCCGACCCTAGATGCGCAATGCTAGGGTCATCAAAGATTGGGGTAACAGCTTGATCTTCCTTAGCAATAGAACAGATGCTGTGAGAATAGAGATGCACACTTGGAATACCTCACCAGTTGACTTAGATGCCATCTCTGCTATGCTCAAGGGTAACACCCAAGTCAAGAAGTCCTATGGGCCCTTGACCAAGTATATCCCATGGCCAGAGGATAAGCGGGATTGGATACACGTCCTTGCTACAATCAACCTGCCGTTCTTAGATTATGAGGCGTATGAGCAAGCCATCAAAACAATCGGCAAGTCTAACAACACACCCTCTGCACCGGTTTGCATGATGGCAGGAACCCTTCGTGGGAAACCTAAGTCTGTCAACTTCCAAGTCCCAACCAACAAAAGGGAACTCTAGGAGACACTGGAATACTTAACGGACAACAAGCTAGCTGGCGATCCAGCTACAAACTTCAAACCACTCCAAAATATCTTAGAGGAATCCAAGTGGCAATGGACCAGAGTGTGTGACTTAAACCTCATGTATAACTGGGCCCTAATTCCTGACCAACGACAGGAGATATACCAAGCCCTAGGAGATGACGAGCAGTCTGATGAAGAGGAGTCTAACGACGAATATAAAGACTGTCAATCCTTCAGTGATGATGAAAGTGAGGGTGAGGTAGACACCGTGGAATACGACACTGAAGGGCAAGAAATAGAGCAAATATGAGCAGACTCCAAGCCGTAGAAAAAGAGTATCTTCAGGATAGAGCGAGGAGTCATGCGCATGGAATGTGATCGTGCCTGGTTGGAACACGTAGGGGCCATAGATCTTGAGCAAGCAGGCCTAGCCCAGCCAGGAATGACATTAGTACTTAGCACAGAGTCGCGGTCTGAACTGTGCCCACCAAGGGAGACCACCTCTTCTAGCGATGACGAGGAGTTCGACTTTGAGTCGGAGATTAGTTCGGATAGTGATCCAGAAATCCCTAGACCGCCCACAGCTAGACAAACCAAGGGGGACCTACCCGTCCACCTGAAGCGTATACGATTAAGGCAGAAAAAGGCAAAACAACCCAGGGATACATAAACGGAAGAACAGAAAAAACTGCAGGACCTCCCTAAATGATTTATGAAATTCAAAAATGGGGATAGGGTAGTATTTCTGTTAGGTGCTAAGCGTCAAGGGCAAATGAGCGAACCGATCGAGGGACCAGCCAAGGTCAAGGAGATGAACGTAGCCCCCCAGGAAGGGAAAACACCCCAACCAGTCTTCATTGCCGATGACTTGAGTGAGGAAGAAGAAACGAGTCTTGTCACTCTCTTGCGAGAGTACATAAACGTGCTCACCTGGTCCTTAGAAGAGCTTAAGGGGGTAGATACGAGTGTCGTGACTCACAACATATCCATGACGCCAAACGCAATGCCAGTCAAGCAGCGACCATACCCTATGAATCCAAAACACGCTCATGCTTTCAAAGAGAAGATTGATAAACTGATGAGAGCGGGATTTATTTATGAAATTGAACACACAAACTGGGTGCTGCCCATAGTCATCGTGATGAAGAAGAATGGAAAAATCTGAGTGTGCGTCAATTACAAGAAGGTGAATGCTACTACTAAGAGGGACAACCACGCATTGTCGTACACCGAGCATATGCTTGAGAGAGTGGCAGGCAAGGAAGCCTACAGTTTTTTGGATGGCTTCTTAGGGTACAACCAGGTGCAAGTGCATCATCCTGCGGACAGGCACAAGACTGCCTTTGCCACTAAGTGGGGCGTTTTTGCTTACATAGTCATGCCCTTCGGGTTGACTAATGCCCCTACCACCTTCCAACGCCTCATGTGCACCATCTTTAAAGACATGCTTCGTAAGGAGTTGGATTTCTTTGTCGACGATCTCTGTCTTTACTCGCCCTGGATCGAACACTTAGACAAACTCCGCACAGTCTTTGAGCGGTGTCGCTTATATCCTCCTTGAACCCCTTAAAGTGCCAGTTTTAGGTAAAGCATGGATGCATCTTAGGGCACGTGGTGTCACAGAATGGCATTGCCACTGACTTTTTGAAAGTCAGGGTTATTGTTGACCTTCCACCCCTAATCAACTACAAGGGAGTTCAATGCTTCCTAGGCCATACGGGGTACTATTGGCAGTTTGTATTGAACTATGCATTGATCGCCAGACCTTTATACAAGTTGTTGATCATCTTCGAATGGACCAAAACATACCAACAAGCATATGAAGAGTTGAAAAAGGCTCTAACCACAGCATCAATTCTATGAGCCCCAGATTGGATTGTTACTTTCCACGTGCATATTGATGCTTCTAAGTTTGTTGTGGGGGTAGTGTTGTGCCAATCTGGCGAGCACAACTTAGACTATCCAGTGAGCTTTGCTAGCAGACAACTCATTGAGATGGAAATGAACTACTCAACGAGAGAAGGAGAAGGATTGGCCATGGTGTTGCTGTGAAGAAATTCCGGCACTATGTATTGGCCACACCTTTTACCTTTTTTGTGGACCATCAAGCCCTGCTCTATCTAGTAAACAAACCTTGCACTACAGGACGCATAGCTCGGTGGCTCCTTCTGCTCTTGGAATTCGACTTCTCTGTGGTTGTACGAAAAGGAAAACAACACTACATGGCTCCATATATCATGTATTCCCACGGGAGAAGCCGCTGGACAAGGCATTGTTGACGAATTACCCGACGCCCATCTATTTAACCTGTCTAGCGAGACAGATTTATTTAAGGCTGATCTAACGCCATATTGAGCAGATAACATAGTCCAAGTGCTTGAACACGGATTGCCTGATCGACCTTTGGCAATTAATCCTTAAGATCTAGCCCTATCAGCTGATTGCGTGCCAGCTCTATAGGCTGGGGCAAGATGAATTGCTGCGCAGATGCGTATGTGAGCATGAGATGCATGATGTGCTCTCAGAGGCACAATGCATGAGAGGCACATAGCAATCTCAACTGTGGTGGCCCACGCTTTTCCGAGATGCAACGTGATTCGTCAAGCATTGTGACGAGTGCCAACGGACAAAAGCCCCGATTTGCAAGGATCTGATGGATTTGACCCTAGTTATGGCATGACAACCCTTAGAAAAATGGAGAATTGACTTCATAGGACCCATTAGTCTTGCGGCACAGTATTCACAAGCCAAGTACATCATTGTGGCCACGCACTACCTCCCGAAATGGACAGAGGCAAGAGCAACACGAAAAAATGACGCTAGGACGACTACCAAGTTCTTATAAGAGCATGTGATCTCACAATTTGGCTGCCCCATCGAACTAGTCAGTGTGACCAAGGCACGCACTTCATCAACAAAGTGATAGCACATCTCCTGTCCACCTTTCTCATCATCCATCGCAAATCCTCGCCATACTACCCTCAGGCAAACGGTCAAGCAGAATCCACGAATAAGATTCTTATCAATGTCCTGACCAAGGTGGTCTCAGCCTCACGTAGCGACTGGGACAACAAGCTGATGGCAGCTTTGTGGGCTTACCGCATAGCTTATAAAACGGTTGTCGGTCAAACTCCCTTCAGGCTAGCCTATGGAACTGAAGCGGTTCTACCATTAGAATTCTTCGTTCCTAGCCTGAGAATAGCACTTCCAGAACGATGGGAAGGGAAGGAGGCATGGACACAACACCTGGTCGAACTCAAGTGCCTCTCAGAGACTCGCCTTCTAGCCACCCATGTGCTTATATGTGAGAAGGCCTAATGCAAGAGTTGGTTCGACAAGCATGTCAAGCAGCGTGACTTTGAACATGGTGACTTGGTGCTCCTCTACTCAGTTAAGGGGCATAAGTAGAAAATGAAATTTAAAGATCTTGGACCTTTCAAAGTTCATGCGATCAGTCACACAGGCAATGTCGAGCTCGAGACCTTAGACGGTGAGGGCATAGGCTTCTTCAATGGCAGTCATGTCAAGAAGTACTACCCCCCCACCCATCCTTTGCACGAGCCCCCGGTTTTAGAACCACCTGTCAAGATACGAGTGGCCACAATCACTGAGATTGATGATGAGAATGAGGAAGCCGTAGAGCCCGCATACCTTTATATCATGGTCACTGCAAAACAAACATGCGCTTTCAACGCTTTGATCGATGAGGGAGTAGACTTCAATGTCTTAACTCATGATCATTGGACTCAACTTGGCAGACCACCGCTTCAACCCACTAATGCAAAATTAACCCCATATGGGGCCCATTCCTACGCACTTCTCGACAAGTGCAGAGCCATCGTTTCTATCGAGTCTGAGACTGTCCCAATGATCTTTTACATATTGCCAAATGCTAAAAACGTAGGCACGGAGTCGCTGCTAGGGTGAACTTTCAAAAAGAAAACTCACTGCAATGTTGATTATGAGTCATAGTGCATCCACCTCGCAATAGGCAACGTTCGCATTGTCACAGCTTTCAGCAAGGGCTGTGCGACCTCATCACTGTCCGCAATGCCACCGGTAGACATATCTGTAACCAAGTCCAAGGAGGGGGGTAGTGCACGACTGCCACCTCCCAGACTTCATGAATCACAGCCCACAATAGTAAAACCTAAGGCCCAACAACCTAGATTTCAATGGCAGCCTAAGCAGCCGCAACCGCTGCCTAGGAATCGACGCTTCTATCCTCATAAAACCAAAAACTCTAAACCTAGGAGGCCAAGACGCAATCACAGCAAGCGCCACATGATCAAGCAAAGATGGGTCCCTAAAACCCTCTTGTATGTGTAAGGCTACTACGTGGGCAACACCTGGCTGTGGATCCCTAAGGCCTACATGGCCAAAGACACTACTCATACGCCACCCTTAAGCTTCATCAATCCAAGTCCCATAAACCCTCCAAACCATTCGCCGCAGTGCTCTCCAAAATCACAACCATCCAACTCATCCATGGCTAAACCCAGGAAAGTCACACAAGCCTATCGGTCCAAACAACAAACTCAGTCACATGAGTCATTACCCGACCAAGTCAACCTGACTCTCCAAATCCACCTTGAATGCAGCAGTCCGTCCGTCGTGGCTACTCCTAATCCACCCATAATCCAAGCAGCCCAACCACAGACTCAAGAATACTCCCAACCGCAAGTCTTCATTGTCAAAGGCTCTAGTTCTAGCAAACCTCGACCACCCGCCGTCAGCCTTACGCCCTCCTATGAACGCAAATCCTTTTTAGCGCTGGCCGTCGACCTCACTGAGGACATCGAGGATGACGTGATGGAATGCATTAAATGACTAGACACCACCTTTATGTCGCTAGCACTAAGCTACGACCGCTTGGACTTAGGACTATTGGAGGAACCCTTTGCAACTGAAGTTCAAACAATGCCATGCTCCCGGGAGACCTTTGAATTCGCATTTGCAAAAGCTTCTCGCTCCGCTCCTGAATTGCTCAACAGTGAGATCTCCAAGGAACAAGCCATCAAACAGCGCCTCATCACGTCATACGATCAGCGAACCACTTCTGCTATCACTGATCAAGAAATCATAATGTTATCAAAGCTCGGTGATACTAACTCCCCATTCTTGAGGAATTGGTACACTCTTAGGCTGCAATGGGAAGTTGAAGGGTGCCGCATAATGACCAATGCTGAGCAGCATCGCGCTATCAAAACAGCAGAATACGACCCCACATATGTCACACCAACCTTGTATAGAGTGTTAACCACTCTTCGGGGCCGACCCATGGAAGAACACATCAAAGGACACCCCTACCTCAACCGCTTGTTGACTGAGGAAAAGTTACACATTGCTAGCCGTGTCAACTCTGGTGACTTCCTAACAGATGTTCTCACATACATCACGCAAGTGGGGATTCAACCCTCTGATCTGGACCATGAAGCTCACTTAGAATACAACCCCCAGTTCTATGATTGGCTCCTTCACAAGTAACTCCTATGCCACCATGCCAAACGCCCTTACCCTTCTGACCCTAAATCCTAGAAAGGATTCTTCTCAAGATGGAAGGGGAGGGGATGAGGTGAATCAAATCAAGCCAATCAAATCAAAATTATTGAAACACATAAACATATATTATGAAAAATGGATGGGGTAGGAAAAAGGGCATGGAAACTTTGAAGTAAAAGGCAAAAAGTCAAATGTGGAAAAGGAAAATCTACAGTGGTTCTTAATGAATTCATTAAAAAAGCATAGAGTTTTTCTTTTTTTGCAAAATCAGCAAATTACTATGTTGAAAACACTAATGAAAATTACGGTTTACGACAGGAACAAAAAATATCGCAACAAGACTGTGCCCACCACAAGCTACCATTCACAGAAGAGGAGAGAGCGCAGTACATCATCACCCTAGAGAGTCGCACCTAGAACCAACTAAAATTCCGAACTATTCATAACATAGAAGGATTAGTGGCCAAGGAAGAGGTGGCCAGGAGAGTCGTTGAAAACTACAACTTCACCAAGTACCTGGAAAGATTCGCACAAGAACCCGACCACACAAGCTGCGTGGAATTACTCAATTCTTACGACCCCGACAACGAATGCGGCACTGTCACAATAGGAAGGGGACAAAATGCCAAGCAAGTGTTAGTTCGCTTAACCCTCGCCTTGGTGGAAAAGGCGCTGGGACTAGAACGGAAAATGGAAAAGAAGCAGAAGACAGATGTGTATGCCATGCTGGGGATGAGAAAGGAGGACGTGCTGACAAACGACGGCATCATCATCCAAGATATCCCCGATGTAGAAACCAGATTACTAGCAAAACTGATACACGTGCTCTTTTCCAGCTAGCACTACAATGCATTGATGCACCGAATCAGTGTGTCGGTACTGGAGAACATGACGGCTCATACTCTGCATGAAGTCGATTGGAATGACTATGTGTGCAAAACCATCGACTAGGCGGCTAAAGCACTAGCTTTAGGAAGCATGCCCGCAAGAGGAGAGTCTCCAACATCTAAGGCCACAGAAAGAAAGAAGGCCTCCTCCAAGGCCTCATTCATCGCCTATGGAAGCATCTTAACACCGCTCATCTAGGAGGCCGTGAAAGAGATGCAAGATGCAGAAGAGGGGGAAGGGGAAACGCTTGACAGGTCACCCTCTCATCAGTACCAGGAGAGGTCCAGTGACAGGACTGAGACCAAGAAAGAAGGGGAAGAACAGAAAAGCAAAAGAACGACCAAGAAACCCAAGAAGAAAACAGCCCCAAGGAAGAAAAAGGATGACGAATGCCGCAAGAAGGAGAAAGAGGACTTGGAAAGGGCAAAAAAAGGATCCCTTAAGGAGGCCAAGGAGAGGGAGAAGAAGAAGAAACAGGAAGAATAAAAGGAAAATGAGGAGCTATAAAAGGAAAAGAAGGTGTCAAAATAGGAGGCTGAGGAGAGAAAAAAGAAGGAAAAGGAAGAAAAAGACAAAAAGAAGAAAGAACGCCGAAAAACAGAAGCGGAAAGGCAAAGAAAAACCGCGGAGGAAGACGAGGAGCTAAGAAGAAAGGAGGAAGAAGACCTGGCTGAGGCTACATGTCGGTCTATCGAACAACAAAGCAGGGCAGATGAATTGGGGAATCTGAGCCCGCAAAGAGAAGGAGAGCCGGGTTCTAGCACACAGGCACCGAAAATCATGCCGCCCGCTGTCATCGAGGGCAAGGGCAAAGCCCCAATTCACCCAATTCCTCCCCTCATGGTGCCTCCCACCAAAGAAACCACCATCACCCTGAGCATCCCGACCAGTGCCGATGTTTCAAATTTCGTGGCATGGATGCAGTACTTCATCAACAAGGAAATGGGCCAGGGACAAAGCACCGAATCTACAACCACAGGGCAAAAGAGGCCAACCAACTGATGCAGAATCAAGGCAAGACCCTAAACGACAGAAGGTGGAAGCCTCCACATCACCAACCCACACAACGATGACGCCATCAGCTAACTACGATGAGTACGTCACCGAGCTACTCTCCCAATTGGAGAAAGCTAAGGAGGAATGAAAGATAGCTGTGGCTGAGTTGGCGGCTGAAAAGGAGTCGGTAGCTACCTTCCAACTCGACAAAAATAGAATGATAGCCATGTAGCAAAGGAAGATCTCAGATCTCAAGCAAGAAGTGAAGGCTAGGGACGACATGGAAGAGCACTGGAGGCAGCTATTAGATAATGAAACATAGGAACTTGTGAAAATGCAGAGAGAACACAAGCTCCTGATCATGCAATATGAGGAGCTCATTGCAAAAACCGCCAGAGTTGAAGCGCTTATGGCTGAGCTCAATGCTAGGGACGAGGAAAGAAAATAGAACATGGAGCAGTAGCAGGACGAGATCGAGTCCCTGACCGATCAGCTGAACTCCAAAAAAGAAGAACAAGAAAAACTGGTCAGAGAACGGGAAGACCAAGAACAAAGGCTCACGACCCTGGTCCTAAGGCAAGGAGAGAGCCTAGAAGAGATGAACAAGAGGGCAGAGGAGTGGGCTACATAGAATGAAAGAAGGGTGAAGACACTCGCACGGCGCCTTGCTCTAGTAGAAAAAGAGAAGATCATCACAGAGAGCAAGGCAGAAGCCGCCCAAGTGGCCTTCGGTGCCCAACATAAAGCCTTTCTCAACACAATCATGGACACCACCCGCCCAGAGGAGGGAGAATCGTTGGAGGTGGCACAAAAGAAGCTTAACATTGCAGACAGAGCCCTGCATGCAGGACTGCAAATGCCACCCCAACCTGCGAAGGTTAGACTGAGCTTTGAAGAGTAAAGGAAATACCTATTGTGCTGCTGGTCAGCCTAACCTCCCAAGAAGTGGATGCCATAGGATTTAAAGAGAGAGAACCATAGGGAGACCGGCAGGGGGAGGAAGCAGAACTCGAATTCGACATGGGCAAATTCAAAGAGGATGTGATTCCACAACCCCCCTCTCCGCAGTCTCAAGAGCAACAACAGGAGGACCCCATTTGTGGAGAGACAAGCCGCACTTAAAGAGAGACAGAGGAAGCTAGTTGAAGAAGCCAGGAAGGATTTAAGGGCCAAGCTAGCAGTGCAGCCATCCACACCCCTCCCACCTTGCCCTGATGATATCCCAGCTGGATTCCACACAGAGCTAGTGGTTTGGGAGGGACTAGAAAAAGAAAAGAATCCATTCATCTTTAGCTTTCTCCTACCCAATAGCCTACGGAGGGTCTTGCCGCTAAAGGTGATGGAGGAGGTGATTGCGATTGGTGGTTGACTAGGGCAAAAGTGGCTAGAAGAGAGAGAGAAGACCCCCACCTCTTGGGGAACTGAAGAGGCCAAACAAAGTTTTTGAAGTTCCACACATGGTACCGGGCTATAAAAGCCAACCCCTGTGGAGGAGGCGAGTATGCGACATTAGTATGCTCTCCGAGAGGAACAACCCCACATACATGGCATACCCTTGAAGGGTAGGCGTGGATTTTGATGCCACCCTCCACGGGCGTTACGACTTTTCCATTATCTATAACTCCAATGTAGTATCCTTCGAACATGCCCTCCTCTTTAACCTAGAAAGCCTAGATGACTCTATGACATGCTTCCTCGCAGTTTTCTCCTCATGTCCCAACCCGGCTTTTGTAACTACATGTAACTACCTTAGATTACTCAAGCTATTACTTAAGCAGGACCCGACTCCATAAGAGCACGGCCTGCCTCCCCTCTTCTTCGACCCTAACGCCATTGATAGTTGCGCCATGGCTCGTCTTATGATGAGGGCTAGCCTCCTCCCCTCCTTTTGCCTAGCCCTCCTAGAAGACATGAATGACAGCCAGTTTACTAGGTGCAATCACCCTTTCCTCTCCACCATCTCTCTCCACGTCCGCATGAATCTGAAAGGATACATGCAAAGCTACCAATTTTTGAGCAAATCCATCCGACCCCCTTCCCCTCCTTGTACAGATGAAGAGAATTAGGCCCTGGCTGTCATTCTACTACTGTAACTTCAAAAAAAAAAAGGGGGAGAAAAGAACAGCACGAAAGGAAAAGCACGAAAAACACTCTCCACGGACTGGACAACATAGCCCACTTGCAGAAGCACTTACCAACACATAAAGCACGATGACTGCATCTAGGTGTTCTCAAGTTAGGCATGCTCGGTGGCTTCGGTCGGCCGGCTCCACTCCCAACCCCCTAGCCGTTTTGCTCCCCCACTTCACGCTTAGGCACATCAAGGGCATGATATACCTAGGGAGGTAACACTCGCCTATGGTTAGACCTGTCACCCTAAGCCACTTGCACCACATCTCCCTTGGCAAAAATGGGCTCCTCAAGTGTGGGACATCACCCAGGCTTGTCTGTGGTTAGACCCACCTCCCCATTCCACTAGCACGAGCATAATGCACTAACACAATGAGGTAGACACTCCCCTTAGAAACAGCACCGCAGCTTCTCCTTTCAGGCATCACAAAAAGCAATGAACCACCAACTTCAGAGGCCCCCGTCAACCACGCAATACCCATTTGGCTTCTCCGACAAAAATCATTTCACAGCTTCCACAAGCACCTAAGCTCCAAGTGGCCCTCACCTTTACACCACTTGGACAATTGCCTGCCAACCTACAATAACACATAAGTGCCATGGGACTGGCACCCGTCTAGGAGGGGGTAATGTTAACCCCAAGTCGAGATGGCAGAAAAAGGAAGGAAAAAGCATAAAAAACATGGAAAAAGAGCAAAGACACGCAAGCGACCTCCAAAACTAAGCCATGGCAAAAAATGCAATTTTAAATTAAATGCGTCTCAAAAAACTTGGAAAACTCTTGTAAAAGAGCGCCAAGCTCCCTCCTATGCCAATTGTGAAATACTAGACGGGTGTAGGCTAGAGGCATAAGGCTAGAAGAGGAAAATGAAAAAATGACCTTGCCACAATGGCCGGTCATGTATAAAAGAGATGGGTGCCCATGGGATTTTAGGGTTTGTATAAATAAAGTTCAAAAAGTGAATGAGAGCTCATTCTTTTACTATGTGGCTAACAAGAACTCTCTTCTTCTTCTCTTCTCCTCATCTTCTTGCTTAAGTGTGCTCTTGAGAGAGGGAGTGTGAGAGTGTGAGGGAGTGAGTGTGTGGGAGTGAGGGATCAAGAGGGTGAAGCTCTTCACCATCTCCTCTTCTCTTCTTCTCTTCTCTTCTCTTTTCTCGCGCACGCAGCTATGGAGGATGGAGCTTGGAGATGGAGGAGGCTTGAGGATGCTTGAGCTCGCATCTAGGATCGTGGAGCTACCGAGGTGTGCGAGAGAGGAGGCAACTTGTATCGGCATTAAGGTAAGCTCACTACACTCACAGGAGCGACGGCGCGTCGGCTAGGTGAGAGATAGCCATTAGAGCTCGCTTGAAACGCTTGAAGCAATAAGCGGTCCATGGGTCTTGGCAGTTGAGCGTGAGCTCCTACTACAGGTACAGTAAGAGCGAGATGCCCAGAGATCACAGTGCATACTACACATTTTGCAACTCACAGTAGCTTGCAAGTCCCAAGACGTGACAATGGCCACTAACAGCTTAGCTATGATGTATTGAGAGAGAGAGAGATGTATTGGACTCTTGATGTTGCAATGGTATCTTTGCTATGACTAACAATGTGTTTTTTGAATTGCAGTGACCAATAGCTATACAGAACTTGAGATTTCCATATCGAGCTTTGAGTTTTAGATTGATTGAGGCACTCTCATTTGGTATGCCTTATTCTATTTTTTAATGCAATAAGACTCTAAAGTCAAGTGGGTTTATCATTATTGAAATCATAATGCTACATGCATTCTCAATGAAAGATTGAGACGAAACTTGATTACCATTATGAGGATTTCTCTTTGTATGCATAGATCTCTTAAGCTCAACAAAGGAAAAGATTTAAGAGTCGAAATTGAAGAAGGAGCTCTACAAACTTGCTAAGTGTCAAACATCTTTTGCAAGCTTTAGCAACCACACTTCCAAGTTGCAACTCCATTGATTGAGGTAGGTACATATATGGCATCTATTTTTTAGTTATTTTTCTATGTTTATGCATTTTATTTTTTATATTTTGAGAGAGAGAGAGAGAGAGAGAGAGAGAGAGAGAGAGCATGTGTGTGTGTTCTAAGCCTTATATCATTATGTATTTTTATATATTGATTAACAATAGTATACAAGTTGTATGTCTTTCTACAGATTATGGGTCCTGGTCGCCCAAAAAGAGATACTTTGCAATTGAGTATTTCTAGTGCATTCTCTCAAAAAGAGAAATGTACAAAGGGACATGGTGGGATCATCATTGAATCCAAGTACTTCTCATGCAATTCAAAATGATGTGATGGAATCATCATCAAGTCGTATGGGTTCTCATGCTATAGGTTAAATGGATGCTATGCATGGTGAATGGGACTACACTATAGATGCAGATGTGCACTTGGAAATGCCACACAATGCTATGTGCGAGGTTGTTCTAAATGCTACAGGAAGTAGTGATGTATGGAATGAAACCTCTTTACAAAATACTTGCAATGATGATATGATATGCAATGATGCATCTAATGCTAATATGTCAGAAATCTTGGATCTAAATATGCCCTTGCAAAGTGTGACTGATGATAGAGGTAATGTGTTACCTCTAAGTCATGAGGCACTAGCTTCTTCCCCTCTTGAGGATGCATTAAAAAATCTTCATGAGATCAAAGCCCAATATGCTACCCATGGGCAAATAACTAATGAGAAACCCCCCAAAAAAGCAAAAGGGTATTCGGACATATAAGGAGCATTGGAAGGTCTACTATGAATGGAGTTATTCATCTTACGATAGTGAAGGTCAACAGAGGGTACACTGTCTTTGGTGTACACACTTCAAAATGCAAAATTCTTTTGGCACAGACCACATTGCCCCTTGAAAAGCACGTGCAAGTTTGGCATGACAACGAAGAGGAAAAAAAGGTAGGTCGTATCAGATTACTTCTTCAAAAGATGCATGCGATTACATTAAGAGAAAAGCCTATTTCTGACTTTGAGGCAGACATTGAGGAATTAGTTTTTTATAATGTGCCAAATGCACCTACAGTGAATTCTTATGGTGCATACACATCTTCATATGCTACAAGGCTTTTTCTCACAGCTTGTCATAATGTGTTTTACGATAAGATCAATGTGGAAATTAAGGAAACTCTATACTTTTGAATTATGGTTGATGAAAGCACAAATATCTCATGTGATCATAGGATGATTGTATGCATCACCCATCTCACAAAAAAGGGAAATGGGCCCATTTGTAGTCGATTTATGAGACTGCTAGAGACAATAGATGGTTCTGCAAATGCATTGTATGCAAGTCTATCTCATGGAGCTTGAGTTGCCTAAGGTGAAACTGGTTGGATTTGCAAGTGATGGATGTACTGTAATGATTGGTTCTCAAAATGGCCTTCTGACTCAGTTTGCAAGGGAAGTTCCCCATTTGGTGGGTGTGCATTGCATTGCACATAGAGAGGCACTAACTGCTAAGGATGCATTGGAGCCATTTCCTATTTTGTAAATTTTGGAAAAGATTATAAAAAAAGCATACAAGTGGGTTAGAAGCTCTTATAAACGCCATAAGGAGCTAAAAGAGCTTGCCAATGCCATTGAGTTGTCTGTGTAAGAGGTTTTGAGAATGCATGATATTCGTTGGCTCTCACGAGGTGATGTTGCACTAAGGTTTGTAAAACTTATGCCTACCTTATTGTATCTTTTGAAGTTAGAAAGTCACGAGTTGTATGACTTTCTTACATATTTCAAGATACAATTCTTTCTACACATTGTTGCGGATGTATTTCATTATTTAAACATGCTTAATCTAAATTTCCAAAGCATGAATGTTGATGTGACTTCCATTGCTACACTGAGCTTGTAATGACAATGGAGACACTAGAGACAAGGTTTCTTGGGGATGTATTTGGCATTGGAGCACAACAATTCACATCCTTTGTTGAAAAAGCCAATGATGGACATCTCTGCTATACATGTGATGCATATGTACAAGAAGCGCATGCTCTTCACACTCGTTCATTGGGAGATGAGGATGCAAGTGGCAATCTAACTCTTGGGAGAGTTGCATATCTATGGATAGACAATTTGTTGGAAAATTTATATCATCATTGTGTCTACGATTCAAAGACATAAGACTCTTTGAAGCAACAAAAGTATTTAGTCCAAAAGACTATCCTGTTGAGCACAAGGCAATGTTTGCAATGGGAAGGATTTGGATGCCTATTCTATTAGAAAAAATTGGAGACTTAGTTGATGTGAATGCATGTAACTTGTAGTATGAGGATTTCATGATCCGATTGAAAATGATTTGTCCAAGCATGAGTATGCATGAGGCATGGGCAATATGTGGAATTGACGAGCATTGGGAGCAACTGTATGGAGAAATGAAGAAACTTTGGCGAGCTTGCCTAGTTATTGTTGCAAGTACAGAGGATTGCGAGAGGGGGTTTTCTCAAATGAATAGAATTAAGTCTCTTGAGAGAAACCGCTTAACTTTGAAGACATTAAATATGTTGATGTTTTTATCCTACAATGGTGAGAAAAATCCTCATGCTGTGGATTGGGATGCTATGTACATTGCTTGGGATGGCTTGAAAGAGCATCGAAATCCCAATGTGATGACAAAGTAGGAAAGTGGTTTTCTTCTTGTTGCTTTTGACAGCATGTGTTGATCCATTAAGATTTTTTTCTCAATATAATAAAGAATTTCTAGGCTTGCATTTACGATAATTTTTGAAGCCTTACATTGCGGATTGTGCTTTTAATAGAGACTTGTAACTTTTAAATTTATGTAATAAATTTTTTTACTTTATATATTTAAAAACACATTTTAAGAAATACATTTTTTTCATGGCTATGCTCTCGAAAGGCACTAGAGAAAGGCAACCTCGGAGAATGCCCTTCTTGTGATAATAGGGTCCTCACTTGCAAGAATAAAGGCTGGGCCGCAGCTTTGATCGGATAGTGAGCGTCCAGGTGACAGGTACCAATAACCATACAAAGCTACTAAAGTTGGTAGGTAGTGGGTACTGAACGGGGCTCAGCAACTTGACTTGTACTGACAAAGTCCTGAATCTGTGGGACCCGAAAGACTCCCACATATAATAAATCTCCCTCTCCTCCGAAATGCTTTCTTTTAAACGTCCACGGTCCACTCCTTTTTTAATTACATTCAAAAGGAAAGGTGTGGCCCATGCTCCACCGCGAGCTCCACACATCTGTAAACTAGTATGTGGCCGCAGACTAGTGCTTGAGAGCGTAGCGAGGGCCGCGGCGGGCTCCTCCAGAGGCACCCAGGTCCAGAGGCACCCAGTCGTCTCGTGCCTCTGCCACCAATTGTCTTCCGTTTCCATCGGAGCTCGTCCCCAGTCGATATGAACATATCTCATTCCTTTAAAGTATCGGTGAGGCATTTGTTTTGGCAGCCGCGTGAAAGCTTTAGTCTTTTTATATTTCCTTATTTACCCAGCCGCGATCAACGTGAGTGACCTGGGAGACAGAGGCCATGATCATGCGAGGCTCGAGCAATCGCAGCTTGCCAGCCACACGCAGGTGGCAGGACGGCTACCTCGATTTAGATTATTTTGGAAAGCATTATTATAACTTGTTGGAACTTGGATCCTCGTGGCAGACTGCGAAATCCTTGGGAAAACGTTTCTGGAATCACAGCCCTTGAGCGGCGAGCCCGCTCCGCTGCGCTTCATGTTGATCAATGATGAGCTGAAATGGGTGATGTAAAATAACGTCTGTGGATACACATTGCGTACGAACACGATTTCGACAGAGCTGTAAAGTAGAGAGGAGTCCAGACCTTAGGAAATTGTATGGTTATAACTTATAAAGAGCGGCTTCGCATGCCGCTCTTCCATCGCTGACACGAATCTGATTACATCCAGTAAAGGCTTTTGGCCCGTTCCAGACTCCCATGCCAATGACGCGAGAGTGTTCGCTTCGAAGTTCGGATGGTAATTTTCCTTAGCTTATAAACTCTTTTAAAGACTTAAAAACAATTCTCGCCGACTCGCGAGTCGCATCTGTCTTCCTCGAGCGGGGATCTCGTCTCTCATTTTCAACACATGTTTAAAAGAATAGATTTTGTAGAAAAACTGGTAAGAAATCCAAATAGTGGGGCTAATTTCTGCACTACCTTATTGATAACTATTACACCTAGAGCATCAAAATAAGGTCATTACTAGTTGATACGGAAAGGCCAATGGAATTGTGGCATGACAGGTGCATTATTGCCAATTGTTATGTATCATGGCTCATCTGCTCAAAGGCTTACCCATATCACGTGTATGGAGAGCCAAATTTATGAAAAACATTTAGCTCCATTTGGGATGAGTCAAGTTGTACACAAGATCCCCAAGAACATAGATGCTTCCATCTAGAATAGTAGGTTAAACCATGTGTACTTGATCAACAAGAGCCATACATGCCAACACATAATTTTTGTCCAAGAAGAAGCAGACTTATAATTGCTTTAAATCAAAATGGTGTTGGAAAGGACTCATGGACTCCCAAGGTTCTAATATATCCCATGATTCTCCATAAAAACATTGCTAGAAATTTTGCCAATTCAGTTGTGAGTGCAACATGTAAGAAGTAGAACCCCGTTTGTGTTTAGTCTTATCTATAATCTACACATTTGGTTGTTGGCTGTAGTTGTTGGTACAAAAATAGGATATTTGCCCATCTCTATGTGGCAATCAAGCAAGAACATCAGCTAGTTACAAAGGGACCATGGAAATGTATGATGGCCTCTTCTACCCCTCCACCATCGACTTGGTGCAGATCATTGGCTGACGGTGAGTGAGGGTGATCACTAGTAATAGAAGGCTGGCTCGATGAAGGACAATGTCGTGCCACTATGAACACACCGTGTAAAAAAATCTAGAGTGTGGCTTTCTTATTGATTTAGAGAGACAATGCCATTTTGGACATTGGTGTTAGTGTCCATGGTTCAAAAATAGTAAATTTAAGCCAATTTTTGATATTTTAGTGCTGACATAAACTAGATCAATAAGACCTAGTAAAACCCTCTCCCGCACATAGTGATAATGCACATCAATGTGCTTTGTTCTAGCATGATAGACTGGGTTATTTGCCAAGTGTATACTACTCATGTTGTCACAATAAATGACAACTGGCCCATCTGTAGGCTGATGCATATCATAAAGTAGCTTATGCAACCAAGCTACCTCACATGCAGCCATTGCTGTGCCCCTGTACTCAGCCTCTGTGCTGGATAAGGCAACTGTAGGCTGTTTCTTGCTGCTCCAAGTGACTGCAGTACTCCCAAAAGAGAACACATATCCATTGGTAGATCGTCTATCAGAAATGCTACCAGCCCAATCAGCATCAGTGTATCCATGCAACTGTATCTGAACCCCAGCCTCATAAAACAGTCCATACTGCAATGTGGACTTCACATACCTGAGTATGCGTCTAGCCGCATCCAAATGCGGTTTCCTGGGAGCCTGCATAAACTGACTTACCAATCCAACAGCATAGCTCAAATCTGGCCTGGTAATAGTCATATAAATCAAGCTTCCTACTATGCGTCTGTACATAGTAGGGTCTTCCAGAAGCTCACCTGCATCTGCGCTCAGCTTCACATTCTGCTCCAAAGGAACCGAAATAGGCTTACAGCTTGTCATCCCATATTTGGACAGCATGTCCAATCCATACTGCCTCTGCAAGAGCTGTATCCCACTTGGTGATCTAATCACCTCAATGCCCAAGAAATAACGCAGCTCTCCCAAATCCTTCATCTCAAACTTCTGCTTCAATAGCATTTTCACATGAAGGATATCTTCATCACTGTCACCTGTCATAATCAAATCATTAACATAAATTACAAGTAGCATAATACCTTTCTCTGTTTTTCTCACATAAAGTGAGAAATCTGCCTTGGAAATCTGAAAGCCAATAGTGACAAGATATTGTCCTATCTTGTCAGACCATGCTCTAGGTGCTTGCTTCAAGCCATACAAGGCTTTCTTCAACCTGCAAACAAACTCAGGATGAACAGCATGCACATAACCTGGTGGCTGCTCCATATAGACCTCTTCTTGCAAATCACCATGCAAGAATGCATTCTTTACATCCATCTAATGTAAAGACCATCCCTTGGATGCAGCCATAGCAATGACTGCTCTTACGGTTGCCATCCTTGCAACCGGACTGAATGTTTCTTCATAGTCAATGCCATATGTTTGTGCATACCCCTTGACTACTAATCTTGCCTTGTATCTGTTCACAAAACCATCTGCATTGTGCTTCACCTTATAAACCCACTTACAACCAATTGCATTCTTACCTTTAGGCAAAGGTACTAACTCCCATGTAGCATTTGCTTCCAAGGCATCCGTTTCTTCATCCATGGCTTTCTCCCATTTTTCTTTTTCCATGGCTTGCTCAAAAGAAGTGGGTTCTGGTTCCTGTATCACTTTGACCATATATATATAGTGAATGGCTGTAAATCCATCATATTTCAGCCTATCCACAGGATACCTAGCTCTCTAGACCTGCGCAAAATAGGTTCACTCCCAGGTGCTCTCAAAACATCCCTGGTCTTCCTTACTCCAGGTGTAACAATAGAAGGAATACCCAACTCATCATCAATGCTCTGTTCTGAGCCACTGGATTCACCATCCACATAAGAGTGACCTGCATTCGCATCAAACATGGACTGATCTACCTTCTCTTTTCCTTTTCGTGATACTTGCGTACCACTGTCTGCATTGCTTTGAGAAGATTCTCATGATCTCAATCTGCCTGACCATGGTGAAGAATGTGAACCACTGCTAGAGGACGCTCTAGGTCCACTAATATCTTGTGACTGCTGCTGTGAGTTCTGTGCAGCATTACCATTTTGTGCATCTACATTATCAATCACATTTACTAGTTTATACCAGCTACTCATCTCATCAAAAACAACATCTCTGCTCACTGTAAACTTACGAGTAGAAGGGTTATAGCATCTATACCCTTTTTGCTGCAGAGAATAACCAATAAAGATGCACTTCTCAGATTTTAGATCCAACTTGGATCTCAACTCATCTGGCACATGTACATAGGCAATGCAACCAAAAATTTTTAAATGAGAAATATCTGGTTTCCTACCAGTATACCTCTCCTCTGGAGTCATGCCATGTATTGCTGCAGTGGGAGTCATGTTCATTATGTAGACTGCTGTAGCAACTGCTTCAGCCTAGTAAAAATCTGGCAAGTCTTTTTCATTGAGCATGGCACGAGATACCTCTCCAATATGCCTATTTTTCCTTTCTGCAATTCCATTTTGTTGTGGAGTATGACTGCATGAATATTGCTGCTTTATGCCATGCTCTTGGAAGAACCTTGCAAACTCATTTGAGAGGTACTCTCCCCCTCCATCTGACCTTAGGTATTTTATTTGCAGGCCTGTTTTTTTTTCAACCATAGCTTTAAGAGTTTTGAAATGCCCAAAAACTTTACTTTTCTTTTTCATAAAATACACCCAAACTATTTTGCTATAGTCATTAATAAAAGTGACAAAATAATGACAGCCTCCAAGAGATGCAGCTTTAGTAGTCTACACATCAGAGTGGATTAATTCCAATGGCTTCTTACTCTCTTGAACATGTCTAGGAAATAGTTTCCTTGTTTGTTTTCCAAATTGGCAGGCTTCACATACCTTATGCATTTCTGTAACCTTGAATTTAGGCAATCCTGCAACAATATTTTGGGCCTGCATTGATTTAAGTCACTGTACATTAACATGACCAATGCGTTTATGCCAGATATCAATATCTGCAACTACACCGGTCCCATGTGCAAACATTGCTGCACTCAATTCAGGCATGTCTGCATCCAACGTAAACATTCTGCCCTTCTTCTTTTCTTTTGCTATCAAGCGACGTTTATTTTTCATATCCTCAACAAAGCATCCATGAGGATTAAATCTGACCTGCAAGCCCTACTCAACCATTTGACCAACAGAAACCAGATTCTTGGTGATATTCGGGACATGAAATACATCGGACAGGTATTTCTTTTTCCCATCCTACATAAACAAAGGAAATTTTCCAATCTGCACAATAGGATGTGCAGTATCATCACCAGTCTCCACAAATCCTGGTTTTTCCATTTTCCTTGTATCCTCCATCCATTCTACATGATTTGTCATGTGGTTTGATGCACCTGAGTCAACATACCATACATCATTGCTTTCTTCTGCACTTGTCACTGAATTGTTCATGTGCTGCACCATAAATAAATGCTCATTTCTGTCATCACCCTGTCTACTAGAAGATGCATAATTTCCTTGTTGCAGTTTTCCATTCATGATGTCATTCTGCTTTTTATAGCAGTCCTTAGCCATATGACCCATTTTACCACAGTAGTAGCATTCAACATTACTGTTTGCATTTTGGCCTCTTTGCCATCCACCACGACCTCGTTGGCTCCCCCTGCCTCTAGAATTACCACGTCCTCCTCCATAGGACGGGTTTTCTTGAGTTTGTTGCATATTCTGATTTCTACCACGGCCTCCTCTACCTCTGTCTCTACCTCTTCGAGCATTTGAGTAGAAGACAGCTTCTTTTGAAGTTCCTCCTGAAGAAGATGAACCACCATTTCTCTGCTCCTCAGAAATTAGAAGAGCAATCAACTCCTCAAAATCAGAAAATCTTTCACGGACGGAAATGAATGTTCGGAACTGTGCATAATCCTTTCCTAGACCATTCAAGGTCACAGAAACTAAATCATCATCTTCCACTGGCGACCCAATGGAAGCAAGTGCATCTGCAATCTTCTTCACCTTCATGTGGTAGTCATTGATGCTCATATTTTCTCTTTGCACATTATGCAACTCTTGCTTGAGCTGCATTTTCCTAGCTTACGTATTTGTGCTATACATTTTTTACAAAGTATCCCATGCCTTCTTTGGCGTACTTGCATCCTGAATATGCACAATCATAGAGTCTGAAATGCTGATAGACAGCCAATACATAACTTTTCTGGCTCTCTCATGCCATGCTTTAAATGCCTGCATTTGCTGTTGATTGGGAACATCAGGAAGAACTGGTTCTTCTTCATTTCCTGCAACAAATTTCCAATATCCTTTTCCCATAAGGAAATTTGTCATTCTAAACTTCCATGCTTGGAAGTTGTTCTTGTCAAGCTTTTCAGTGACAATCTGTGAAAGAGAATCAGATGCCATTACAGAACACTGCAAAAAATTCTGTCACTGCAAAAAACACAGCTTGACCCTCACAAGGGAAAATCTGCAAAACTGGCGAAAGTGGTATTTGACCACACAGTCACTTCTTAGTGACGATTTTGCATCAACAGGCAACAGGGATGATTCTGTAACTCCCAATGTCTCTGCGCACAAGCACACGATGCAATTTCTACAGTAACTTTTCATCGACTTGTAGAACAGTGGCTGCATAGCATAAAACTAGGCCTTTTTCTGAGTGCGTGCAAAAAACTTTCGCCTCCAAAACAGGACCCGAAATGGCCTCAAATAAAAAAAACAAGGTCGCCAAGGGCTAAAGCCTCCTCCCGCAGCATATACTGTCCTCTTGCTTCACCGCGAAGGGTGTCTCAACCTGAGACAATGCACTCTTGCAATTTTCGGATGTGCTGCCTGCAAAGATGTGCTCCCAAAACAGAAAATGAAAGCAACACTACTCCTCTTACCAGAACACCATGAGCTTTGCTTGCTTTCTTGAGCTCCTTATCATGAAAAAGGCTCTGATACCATGTCAAGATTGTGGGAGAGAAGGAATGAGTCTTACTTGTAGCTTTCTTGCTTGCACAATGGGGGAATACGCACTGAGGTGGAGGCTGAAAAACAGTTTTTCTCTTCTTAGTTGTGTAAGCTAAAATAACTCAAGTACAAAGACATAGAAGAACCCTATATATGGGTCTCAAACCAAACTCAACTAACTAAGGTGGCATACTAACTGAGCCACGAACTAGAGTAGATAAGGATAGCTATCATGTAGCTATTATTCATGGGCGGTGTACCAACCGCATCTGCAACTGACACGTCGGTGACATAAATGCACAATGGTCACCCTGGCATATCACGAGTGGAGCTCGATATCTCAACAATACCACCATCGAGATTGTCAGGGGTTTGGATAGAAGATTACCTCTTCACAAGCACATACAAAGCAAGTTCAAACCATTGTGACATAAACCATGTTGTATTACAATTAACAAGCAAATGACTCCATACACATGTTCACAATGGGCCGACAACACAAAGGTGTCGCATAAATCCGTCCATTTTTTTTCGGAACCTATTTTGAGAAATCCCGATGGACCTCTGTCTCCTCTGGCATTGACGATATAGATTGGCCTTGGGAGTGGTGGATTGGCTCTTGCAATCCATCCATCGCATGTCCACGAACTCTTCTAATTGGCCGCAAAGGGTGCACTCCCCCTTGGGACGAGACATCACCCCCCTGAATAGAAAATTTGCCAACAAGACCCAATCTTATTGTGTATGGTTTTCAATTAGCTTGCGAGTACAATGCATGATTAATATTAACTTCAAATTACCGTTTGCTGAAATCCGTAATCGCCTGATCATGATCTCAGATTGAAACTCGCCAAATCGTTGTACGTGTTCAATAGACAATCGGCGTTTTAGTCTAATTGCCAACTTGCATTGAGAGCAAGGACATGGGACATGCTGATTAAGATACACCTCACGATCTTGAACAATAAGACCTTCTTCGTTTTCCATCTTATCTATATTATAGCAAACGAGGCTCAAATGGATAGCTTTATGGAGATGTATGTCAAGTTGCAAGTTGACCATAAGCTCTTGCTTGAGAGGTTTTAGCCTCTGCATGAGCTTGAGCAGCAAATTTTGTAAAACATTGAGGTTGATATCGATGCATCCATGGTGTTGAAATCTAAACTTCAAGATATAAGAAATGCTTTACTGATTAATGTAAAGAATGCATTGTACATAGTAGTTGAGAGATTTATTGATGTTATATCTCGGCCATATACCATGCTCAAGGATTTGTTTGTCCCGGTAGATAATTATTCGTTATTGTAAAAAAAAAAAGCTTTAGTTCATAAGGTTCATGAGTCGAAGACTAAATGTTTGGACTTGACTAAAAGATTTGATAATGGCTTAGATGCTGAAAGAAAAAGTGAAGAATATGTTACTTCATCATTGCAACAAAAAGATTGGTGAAAAGGATGCTATGATTAATGAAGTTCTTCAAGAGGTGAATATAGAGTTGAAGGGGATGGAACACAATTCTTCTTTGGGATTTAATGGTGATAAGTCAATTATTGAGGTGTCTTCTTGTACAACCATTATACCTTATATACCTAGCTACGGTCTCTAGGTTATGTACTTTGAGTATCTTAGAGGGGCTCTACTAGGATTACTTATAAAACTGTACTAGAGGGCTTTGAGTATAAGTAATCCATTTATGAGCATCATTGAGGATCTCTTAGTCTAATAATAAATCAATCTCAACAAAAAGCATCTTAGAAATGTGGTTTTTTCGTTCTAGGATCGCGTATTAAAATTAATGCCATCTATGAAATTTATCAACTATAGTAATAAAATTTGTTTCAATCAATTCTGCTCATAGTCATAACATTTGAAGAAAATATCCTATGCTCAATTTAAGGGATTCTTCTTCTATAACAATACTTTTGGGTTCATTTTGATGAAGCATCGTAATGACCACTAGCTAGGGTATCATTTTCTTTTAGTCCTTCCATTGACTAGTTGGCATGATTTCTAATTTGTTATGCCTATAAAGTTAATACAAAAACAATGAATTATGCATATCACAATTAGATCCCCTACTTGGACATTATAAAGGATATGACGAATTTTAATCCATCTTAAAGAGTCACCAATGTATGTGGCCCATGGCAAAGCACATTGCATACCATTATCGATAAGTCTATTATCGTGCATCTTAAATCTCCTAATTAGACTTTATAAAGTGTATGACTAATTTTTAGCCCTCTTAAGGAGTCGATGTAATGGTACTTATAAAAAAAGCAAAGTGGATACCATTACCATAATCATGGATATGCTATCGTTCCAATATATGTTATCTTTCTCTTTCTCTCCCTCTCTCTCCCTCTCTCTCTCTTTCTCTCCCATTTCCTCTCCCTCTCACAATATATCTTAACTCTCCAAAAGCAAAAGGGAGAGGGAGAGAGAGAATGCACTCTCCCTCTCCCTCTCTTTCTCTTTCTCTTTCTCTCCCTCTCTCATTTCCTCCCTCTCCCTCTCCCTCTCCCTCTCTTTCTCTCTCTCTCTCTCTCTCTCTCTCTCTCTCTCTCTCTCTCTCCCTCTCCCTCTCTTTCTCTATTTCTCTCTCATTTCCTCTCCCAAACAAGCAAAAAAGAAAGTGATTTAAACCTTTAATAAGCAAAAGGGAGAGGGAGAGAGAGGATGCACTCTCCCTCCCTCTCCCTCTCCCTCTGTTTCTCTTTCTCTCACTCTCTCTCCCTCTCCCTCTCTTTCTCTCTCATTTCCTCTCCTAAACAAGCAAAAAAGAAAGTGATTTAAACATTAAACAAGCAAAAGGGAGAGGGAGAGAGAGAATGCACTCTCCCTCCCTCTCTCTCTCCCTCTCCCTCACTTTCTCTTTATCTCCCTCTCCCTCTCTTTCTCTCTTTCTCTCTCATTTCCTCTTCTAAACAAGCAAAAGGGAGAGGGAGAGAGAGAATGCACTCTTCCTCCCTCTCCCTCTCCCTCTCTTTCTCTCTCATTTCCTCTCCTAAAAAAGCAAAAGAGAAAGTGATTTAAACCTTAAACAAGCAAGAGAAAGAGAGAGGGAGACTCACTGATGAGATATGGCGAGCGTGGGGCGGCTCCTCTTTGCGATGAAGGCTCCTCCTTTCCTTTGTGAATAACGGCGGCGGCAAGTCTTCTTCCTCTCCTTCTCTCACGACGGTCGCTCTCTCCCTTGCTCTCGCTCTCAAAATACAAAACGTGCAAATGTGAAATAAAGCCGCGCTCGGTTTCGGCCCACTTTTTTCCCTATGGAGCGTCGCTATTTGCGTTGCTATTGGCGTCGCTTTTGCGATGCAAATAACGACGTTGCTACCTGCCATCACTAATCGCCATCGTTACTAGCTCAAATCCTTGTAGTGTTAATTAATTTCTTACTCTACAAAAGATATCTTTTCAAAATATGCAAGTATTATGCATCCCCATGGCACGGCAATGTTTCTAGATAATTCATAGATGCTTTGAGTTGAATTAAGAGGAGCTTTTTCTCTTATTTCTTGGCTATGGTAACTTATCCTTATCAGGAACTCAATTTGAAGCTCTCTTGAAGCAAGTCTATTTGTCCTACAAGCCTTATAATTGACTCATAAGCTTTTATCCCTAATATTCTACATTGAATGTAATCATGCAAAGTTGATTCGTGTTATGGCATCATGCATGAATGATGGGATGTAGAGTTATTTATGATACATGGTAGCATACTGTATTTGATTTTATAATTTGTGATTGCTCTTAGAGTTAAGTAAACAAGCTTGAATTGAGATAATACTCTTGTGATCTTTGCTAAGAATATGCACTTGGAATCTCTATTAACATCTTCAAGAACTTGGCTTGAAACCTTCAATCCTTCTTTTATCTCTACCATCTCCGGAGTCTAAGCTCTTGAATCCCCATACATTCTTCTCTCTCAAACCCTTGTAATTGACCATGAAGTACCTCTTGAATCTTTAAACATTCACTATAATCTACTTATATCCTGAAGGCACATCTCTATCTATCTTGTCTAGTTTTCTTCGTAAACCCCTGTGGTGACCTTCAACCCTATGCGCTGCGACATTGGTGAACTCGACGTGAAGGTTAGTGTAAGAGAACTCCAAGATAGGGGATTCTTCAAGAGATACTCTACAACAATTGGTGCGCATTACTGCAACAGACTCAACAACAATTAATCCAAATGTTACAACAACAACAACAAAGGCAAGACAAATAGAAGATTGATTCCATAGCTATCAAGGCCCTAGAGGAATTTGGACAGGAATTAAAACAATTTAATGGCCAAAATATCTATGTTTTCATTCTCTTGTATGTTGAGAAAATGCTCTTCTTGGTATACCGCAACATGCATGGAGTCGCTATTTTGCTAGACTAGCCAAGCATGATCTTCAAGGAAGAACCCATGGTCTTTTTCAATGAGATGTAGATGGGGTTGCATTCAAAAAAGCCCTACGCAAAGAATTCTTCTTAGAAGACTCTAGCCTAGTGACGAAGAAAAGTTTCATTGATTGGGTTGAGAAACCCAACAAAGGTTTAGCTGCAATAGCTTTATACCATGAGTTTGAAAGTAAATTTGGACAACTTGATATGCTGAAGACCAACAAAGTATGAAAGGTCAGAAGATTGGATTATTCCTTAAGGTTGCAGATCTCATTCTGCAAGAGAAGCTTGTTGATCGCCTAAAAGATGCTACCTTCGAATCAAGAGTCAAGATTGCACGAATAGATGTTACTAATGCAGTTAACATGATTACTCAAAGAGAGCGGATGTGACTAAGATTGGGCTCTACTTCAACTTCAATAACTCCATTGATGGAGCTTGTTCCACCTTCAAAATCCCCTATTCCTTTAACTAATCAACGAACTCTTGCTTCTTCTGTTCCTTCTAAAAATGATGTTACGGATGTGTAACGTTCTAAATTTTCTCGCATGGACTACCTCTTATAGGAAATAAGGATAATGATATAGAATTTTTTTTTCTCTAAGGATAATGGGAAATGTTTTTTCTTCTTTATCCTCTCATCGGCGACGGTCATGTTGAAGGGGGAGAGGGGAATAGAAGGGCCAGCAAGCTCCTCGCTGGAGCTTGCTTAGCCTTAAGGCCATGCCAATTGACACGAAGGAGAGGGAGGATCCCCCTCCCCTCCCCTATTTAAATAGAGGATGCTTCTGCCATGGAAAAGGAGAAAGGGACAACCTGTTGCTACCAGTTAGAGGGGATGGGGCTACAAGCTAGGCATTTGCTCTTCCACGTGGTGGGTTTTGAAGAGCTTGGCTACGGCTGGCTCTGCCCACTTTAGTAAACCCTAAACTGGTTAGGAGGGTAGGGAGAGATCGAGAAGAGAGGGCTGCCGTTGCTGTTGCGAGAGGAGGGAGGAGCCACCTCCATTAAGTCGTCGTCGGCGGACAGGTGCTGTCGTCGACCGAGGACGAAAGGAAGGAGGGAGAAGCCACCTCCATTAAGCGGTCATTGGATGGTTATATATACCCCTTCCCCCCACTTTAGCTTCTGGAAGCTTAGAAGCTTCCAAAGGGGGGGCCTTCTTAGCCCCCTTTCTTTTGGGCTTATTACCTTCTCCCGTGTTTAACCCTTAAGCCCCCTTTTATCCCCCCCCTCCCCCCCGATGTCATAAAAGCTTACAAGGGCCCTTCTTGTGCCTCTTATTACCCCCCCCTCTGTGTTTTATCTCTTGAAAGCCCTTTCATTCCCCCCTCCCCCCCCTCGTGTCATAAAGCCTTACAAGGGCCTTTCTTGTTCCTCTTATTAGCCCCCCCTCGTGTTTAAAGTCTATAAGCCCCCTTTTCCCCCCAATAAGAGTGGGGCTTGGAGGTCCTATTATTACCCCCCCTTGTGCTTTTAATATATCTTAAGCCCTTTCCTTGGGCTTTGAAGGCCATGCAAAAATACCCCTTGGATCTCTCCCGCACCTTGTTTCTTTTCCACACCTTTCTATTCCTCATTCGCGAGAGTTTACAAAGGCCATTCAGCCTTTCCCATGGCTTCGATGGGCCTTAGTCATGAGAAATTTTGAAGCACCCCCTTTCGAAATCCCTACTTCAAGGAGGGAGCCTTCTAAAACTACTTTCGACAGACGGAGCAAGGGAGCGACGATGGAATTCCAAAGAGGAGTTGTAAAGCTGCTTCCACGTCCGAAAGACTGCAATTGCGATGCCTCCTAAGAAAGTCCAAGGTGCAGCCGGCGGGAGGGTCGTCTTCCAACATCCATGTGGATATCTCACCCCAAACCCAGGTTTTCCTTCCTAATTTTTATTTGATGTTGTTGTAATTCAATCATGCAAGGTTAATTATTGGAAATAGGATATATTTTCGTCCTAGTTGTTCATGACGAAGAAACTTAGTCATCAATACATTTAAATGAAACATGTAAATTAAGAAAGTATAAACACATTTCTAGCAAATAGCTTATGCATTGAAATGAATTATAAGACTAGATTATTATCCATTAAAATAGTATACTTCGGTTAATCCTAGAAGTATAAACTGCGTCTCGCACTATTAACCCATATCACAATGAATCATCATGGAAAGTGCAAAGCATGAAACGATTCTTACGATGCATCAACTCTATGAAATTATCGTTGTCAATTGCATAAATTAGCAAGAAAAAGGTTGCTTATTTAGTATGAATTTTGTTCTCAAAGAAAAGAGAAGATTAGTTGAAATTAACCTAACCTATGCCTGACCTCAAACTGATAAGTTAGGATTACAAAAATCAATTTACGCATAGTCAACGAATCATGTGGAAGTAATCTCAAAATTATCTTGTAGAGTTAACCAAATTGGCATAAACCTAAAAAACCTAAGCCGCGGAGTACTCGTTCGGAATAAGTTAAAATGTAGGGATAGTGAAAATGTAATTGGAAAGTGAGCTAGGGTTTGTCCCTAAGAATCTTACAAGATGAAACTTGGAAACCCTAGGTCTAACGATGCCAGCCTAGTAATCTGAAATAGATTGTTTGGTGACTCCATTGTCTCATAGTTCGATGCGACACTCGCGTAGCAAGTGCGGAGTCATATGATCTTGTGAATGGATCACAAGAGAATGGCTAAATTCTCACAATGAGGTTGGCGGATCGTTACGCAAGTTATCTTGCAAGAGGATGAATACTTTAGTATCCTTCTTGAGTAAGGAAGATTAATTGGAAATTAAAGACCAGCCGATAAACTGAAGTAACCAATGAACTTAAGGTTTGACCAAGTTGGGTAAATAGGGTACGCCCTAACCTAGGATATAGGGGATCTTGCCAAGTTGCAAGTCATCCCGAATCGAGTGCTGTATGCACTCGAAAGGAAGGATTAATTCCTTAGCAGTTTGCCAACAACAAAAACAATGAATGGAAATGTTTTTGCTTGCTATAGATTTTAGAGCACTGTTTGGCTTTGTTTGATCAATGAATTAAAAGATAAATGGATATTTATACTTCAAGTTGAAGTCTTGAAGGGAGAGGCAGCTTCAGTTACCCCCGACTGCCTGCCTGACCCTAACCAAGGGGGTTGTTAACCGCACCGGGCAAGTGGACCGAACCCGCCATGAGAGGTCTCTCCGTTGAGCGCTACTTGGAGTAGGAGGACGCTTGGGTGCCAGGGGGGCTCTGGCCATAAATCCCTCGCCTTTCGAGCCCTACACAGGAGGCTAACGTTGTTGAGATATTGAGCTCCACTCGTGATACGCCAGGGTGACCGTTGTGTATTTATGTCACCGACTTGTCAGTTGCAGATGCGGTTGGTACACCGCCCCTAAATAATAGCTACATGATAGCTATCCTTATCTACTCTAGTTCGTGGCTCAGTTAGTATGCCACCTTAGTTAGTTGAGTTTGGTTTGAGACCCATATCTAGGGTTCTTCTATTTCTTTGTACAAGAGTTCTTTTGGCTTACACAACTAAGAAGAGGAAAACTGTTTTCAGCCTCCACCCTTGTGTGTATTCCCCCATTGTGCAAGCAAGAAAGCTTCAAGCGAGACTCCTTCCTTCTCTCCCACAATCTTGACATGGTATCAGAGCCTTGTTCGTGGTAAGGAGCTCAAGAAAGCAAGCCAAGCTCGCGGTGTTCTGGTAAGAGGAGCAGTGTTGCTTTCATTTTCTGTTTTGGGAGCAGATCTCTGCAGGTAGCACAGCCGGAAAGTGCAGGAGTGCATTGTCTCAGGCTGAGATGCCCTTCGCGGTGAAGCAAGAGGGCAGTATATGCTGCGGGTAAGGGCTTTAGCCTTTGGCGACCCTGTTTTTTTTATTTGAGGCCATTTCGGGGCCTGTTTTGGAGGCGGAAGTTTTCTGCACGCACTCAGAAAAAGGCTCAGTTTTATGCTGTTCAGCCACTGTTCTACAGGTCGGTGAAAAGTTACTGTAGAAATTGCATCGTATGCTTGTGCGCAGAGACATTGGGAGTTTCAGAATCATCCTTGGTTCCAGTTTATGCAAAATCGTCACTAGGAAGTGACTGTGTGGTCAAATACCACTTTCGCCAGTTTTGCAGATTTGCCCTTGTGAGAGTGAAGCTGAGTTTTTGCAGTGACAGAATTTTTTCGCAGTGTTCTATAATGGCATCTGATTCTCTTTCACAGATTGTCACTGAAAAGCTTGACAAGAACAACTTCCAGGCATGGAAGTTTAGAATGACGAATTTCCTTATGGGAAAAGGATATTGGAAATTTGTTGCAGGAAATGAAGAAGAACCAGTTCTGCCTGATGTTCCCAATCAACAGCAAATGTAGGCATTCAAATCATGGCATGAGAGAGCCAGGAAAGTTATGTACTGGCTGTTTATCAGTATTTCAGACTCTATGATTGTGCATATTCAGGATGCAAGTACGCCAAAGGAGGCATGGGATACTTTGTCAAAAATGTATAGCACAAATACGCAAGCCAGGAAAATGCAGCTCAAGCAAGAGTTGCACAATGTGCAAAGAGAAAATATGAGCATCAACAACTACCACATGAAGGTGAAGAAGATTGCAGATGCACTTGCTTCCATTGGGTCACTAGTGGAAGATGATGATTTAGTTTGTGTGATCTTGAATGGTCTAGGAAAGGATTATGCACAGTTTCGGACATCCATTTCAGTTCGTGAAAGATTTCCTGATTTTGAGGAGTTGATTGCTCTTCTAATTTCTGAGGAACAGAGAAATGGTGGTGCATCTTCTTCAGGAGGAACTTCAAAAGCACTTGTCTTCTACTCAAATGCTGGAAGAGGTAGAGGCAGAGGTAGAGGAGGCCGATTTGGAGGCCGTGGTAAAAATCAGAATATGCAGCAAACTCAAGAAAACCAGTCCTATGGAGGAGGACGTGGTAACTCTAGAGGCAGGGGGAGCCAAAGAGGTCGTGGTGGATGGCAAAGAGGACAAAATGCAAACAGTAATGTTGAATGCTACTACTGTGGTAAAATGGGTCATATGGCTAAAGACTGCTATAAAAAGCAGAATGACATCATGAATGGAAAACTCCAACAAGGGAATTATGCATCTTCTAGTAGACAGGGTGATGACAAAAATGAGCACTTGTTTATGGTGCAGCACATGAACAATTCTGTGACAAGTGCAGAAGAAAGCAATGATGTATGGTATGTTGACTCAGGTGCATCAAACCACATGACAGGTCATGCAGAATGGATGGAGGATGCAAGGAAAATGGAAAAACCAGGATTTGTGGAGACTGGTGATGATACTGCACATCCTATTGTGCAGATTGGAAAAATTCCCTTGTCTATGCAGGATGGGAAAAAGAAATACCTGTCCAATGTATTTCATGTCCCGAATATCACCAAGAATCTAGTTTCTGTTGGTCAAATGGTTGAACAGGGCTTGCAGGTCAGATTTAATCCTCATGGATGCTTTGTTGAGGATATGAAAAATAAAGGTCGCTTGATAGCAAAAGGAAAGAAGAAGGGTAGAATGTTTACATTGGATGCAGACATGTCTGAATTGAGTGCAGCAATGTTTGCACATGGGACCAGTGTAGTTGTAGATATTGATATCTGGCATAAACGCATTGGTCATGTTAATGTACAGCGACTTAAATCAATGCAGGCCCAAAATATTGTTGCAGGTTTGCCGAAATTCAAGGTTGCAGAAATGCATAAGGTATGTGAAGCCTGTCAGTTTGGAAAACAGGCAAGGAAACCATTTCCTAGGCATGTTCAAGAGAGTAAGAAGCCATTGGCATTAATCCACTCCGATGTGTGGACAACTAAAGCTGCATCTCTTGGAGGCTGTCATTATTTTGTCAGTTTTATTGATGACTATAGCAGAAAAGTTTGGGTGTATTTTATGAAAAAGAAAAGTGAAGTTTTTGGGCATTTCAAAACTCTTAAAGCGATGGTTGAAAAAGAAACAGGCATGCAGATAAAATGCCTAAGGTCAGATGGAGGGGGAGAGTACCTCTCAAACGAGTTTGCAAGGTTCTTGCAGGAGCATGGCATAAAGCAGCAATATTCATGCAGTCATACCCCACAGCAAAATGGAATTGCAGAAAGGAAAAACAGGCATATTGGAGAGGTATCTCGTGCCATGCTCAATGGAAAAGACTTGCCAGATTTTTATTGGGCTGAAGCAGTTCCTACAGCAGTCTACATAATGAACAGGAATCCCACTGCAGCAATACATGGAATGACTCCAGAGGAGAGGTATACTGGTAGAAAACCAGATATTTCTCATTTGAAAATTTTTGGTTGCATTGCCTATGTACATGTGCCAGATGAGTTGAGATCCAAGTTGGATCCAAAAGCTGAGAAGTGCATCTTTATTGGTTACTCTCTGCAGCAAAAAGGGTATAGATGCTATAACCCTTCTACTCGTAAGTTTACAGTGAGCAGAGATGTTGTTTTTGATGAGATGAGTAGCTGGTATAAACCAGTAAATGTGATTGATGATGTAGATGCACAAAATGGTAATGTTGCACAAAATTCACAGCAGCAGTCACAAAATATTAGTGGACCTGGAGTGTCCTCTAGCAGTGGTTCACAGTTTTCACCATGGACAGGCAGATTGAGATCAGGAGAATCTTCTCAAAGCAATGCAGATAGTGGTACGCAGGTATCACGAAAAGGAAAAGAGAAGGTTGACCAACCCATGTTTGATGTGAATGCAGGTCACTCTTATGTGGATGGTGAATCCAGTGGCTCAGAACAGAGCATTGATGATGAGTTGGGTATTCCTTCTATTGTTACACCTGGAGTAATGAAGACCAGGGATGTTTTGAGAGCACCTGGGAGTGAACCTACTTTGTGCAGGTCTATGAGAGCTAGGTATCCTGTGGATAGGCTGAAATATGATGGATTTACAGCCATTCACTATGCATATATGGTTAAAGTGATACAGGAACCAGAACCCACTTCTTTTGAGGAAGCCATGGGAAAAGAAAAATGGGAGAAAGCCATGGATGAAGAAATGGATGCCTTGGAAGCAAATGCTACATGGGAATTGGTACCTTTGCCTAAAGGTAAAAATGCAATTGGCTGTAAGTGGGTTTATAAGGTGAAGCACAATGCAGATGGTTCTGTGAACAGATACAAGGCAAGATTAGTAGTCAAGGGGTATGCACAAACATATGGCATTGACTATGAAGAAACATTCAGTCCGGTTGCAAGGATGGCAACCGTAAGAGCAATCATTGCTATGGCTGCATCAAAGGGATGGTCTTTACATCAGATGGATGTAAAGAATGCCTTCTTGCATGGTGATTTGCAAGAAGAGGTCTATATGGAGCAGCCACCAGGTTATGTGCATGTTGTTCATCCTGAGTTTGTTTGCAGGTTGAAGAAAGCCTTGTATGGCTTGAAGCAAGCACCTAGAGCATGGTCTGACAAGATAGGACAGTATCTTGTCACTATTGGCTTTCAAATTTCCAAGGCAGATTTCTCACTTTATGTGAGAAAAACAGAGAAATGTATTATGCTACTTGTCATTTATGTTGATGATTTGATGATGACAGGTGACAGTGATGAAGATATCCTTCATGTGAAAATGCTATTGAAGCGGAAGTTTGAGATGAAGGATTTGGGAGAGCTGCATTATTTCTTGGGCATTGAGGTGATTAGATCACCAAGTGGGATACAGCTCTTGCAGAGGCAGTATGGATTGGACATGCTGTCCAAATATGGGATGACAGGCTGTAAGCCTATTTCAGTTCCTTTGGAGCAGAATGTGAAGCTGAGCACAGATGCAGGTGAGCTTCTAGAAGACCCTACTATGTACAGACGCATAGTAGGAAGTTTGATTTATATGACTATTACCAGGCCAGATTTGAGCTATGCTATTGGATTGGTAAGTCAGTTTATGCAGGCTCCAAGGAAACCACATTTGGATGCGGCTAGATGCATACTCAGGTATGTGAAGTCCACATTGCAGTATGGACTATTTTATGAGACTGAAGTTCAGATACAGTTGCATGGATACACTGATGCTGATTGGGCTGGTAGTATTTCTGATAGACGATCTACCAGTGGATATGTGTTCTCTTTTGGGAGTGCTGCAGTCACTTGGAGCAGCAAGAAACAGCCTACAGTTGCCTTGTCGAGCACAGAGGCTGAGTACAGGGGTGCAGCAATGGCTGCATGTGAGGTAGCTTGGTTGTAAGCTACTTTATGATATGCATCAGTCTACAGATGGGTTAGTTGTCATTTATTGTGACAACATGAGTAGTATACACTTGGCAAATAACCCAGTCTATTATGCTAGAACAAAGCACATTGAGGTGCATTATCACTATGTGTGATAGAGGGTTTTACTAGGTCTTATTGATCTAGTTTATGTCAGCACAGAGGATCAGGTAGCTGACATATTCACGAAGGCATTGGGCGCAGAGAAGCTGCGCAAGTTCAGAGACCTGCTTGGTGTGCAGGAATTGGGATTAAGCTCGAGGGGGAGTGTTGAGATATCGAGCTCCACTCGTGATACGCCAGGGTGACCGTTGTGTATTTATGTCACCGACTTGTCAGTTGCAGATGCGGTTGGTACACCGCCCCTAAATAATAGCTACATGATAGCTATCCTTATCTACTCTAGTTCGTGGCTCAGTTAGTATGCCACCTTAGTTAGTTGAGTTTGGTTTGAGACCCATATCTAGGGTTCTTCTATTTCTTTGTACAAGAGTTCTTTTGGCTTACACAACTAAGAAGAGGAAAACTGTTTTCAGCCTCCACCCTTGTGTGTATTCCCCCATTGTGCAAGCAAGAAAGCTTCAAGCGAGACTCCTTCCTTCTCTCCCACAATCTTGACAAATGTGACTCGGGATTGGATCTCGAGGCCCGCATACTAGTCTACGGGAGAAAACTTGGATTAGTGATCCCTGTGGATTGCTGAATAGCCTTCGGGCAGATTGTGGATAAACCTACTGGCTGGAGTCTTTGTATTTCGAAGATAAATATGATAACCTGTTAATAAGGAACTTGTCTGATATTGTTTTTCTATGTCAAGTGATAAGATTACGTGAAGGAACTAGTGCCTAACGGGTTAATTAAAGAAGCTGGTTGTTACATGTCCAACTAATGTGTTAGGTAATTAAATAACTAAAACAACCTGAGGAAAGTGCGGAGGATGGGCCATAGGTCCGTCCTATGGATGGGTGGTCCTGGTTGTCCGAGAACTTTTCTCAAATCATGATGGACAGTAGGAAGATCGTCAAAGAACACGAACAACAAAAGCGTTGACCTAGAGTTATGATTAAACCCGATTTACACTGTTTTAGGGGAACGAAATGGGACTATGTCTTATGACAAAGAGGTTGAGCTTTGCATCCCTCTCTTTTCCATTCTCCTTGAACCAAGTGCAGTGTGAATCCGCTTCAGACCTGACGTTTCTGCATAAAGTAGTTCGCTTGGGTCCGACGCTAGTTGCTATTAGGAAATGACCAATAAGGAAAACCCTAATTTAGGTTGATCCTAAGTGGGAACTATCGGAATACTTCCGCTACGTGGCAGTCGTGGAAATCCCTAGATTGAAAACCCCGTAACATTCCATGGGAGTGTCAGGCGGAGCTTTCTAGACATCCTTTCTGATGGACTGCTAAGACGTGTCCTGAAGATACAAGCGGATACATTACAAGATGAACTCATTAAAAGCACTTATAACCTTCATCCGATTCTTACAGAAATTAGTTCCAAGGTGGAGAAGTTGGATGTCAAAGTTGAAGAACAAGGATGATCATCAACTAGACCCATAAGAGAAGGCTTTAAGAGGCATTGTATTTGGTGTGACAACTAACAATATGACAAAAGAGAGCGCTCTGGCTTCCGTGAGGCTGAAGCATGGAACCTTGTCTTTTGAAAATACAAAAAAATTCATGCAGTTGAAATTGGTCTTCCACTAGAGCCAAATTTTGGCAATGGTGGAATGAAGAAAATATTAGAAGATTTAGTTGTAAAGAATGCTTACATACCAATTGATGCAGCTACTTATGGGCTACGAATTGAACCAACTAAATCAAATTTGAAAGCATGTAAAGCTAACGTGCAATCTAAAGTATAGATGCATGAACTAGATTAAATGGAACGTGGTAAAGCATCCAAAAAAGATTTGGCTAAGGTCAGTCAGTGCATTCAAGGGAATAATTGGTTGGAAGGAACCGGTAGATTCTTTTTCCACCTTTACACATTTGGTTAACGTTAATCATAAAGAAGTCTTGATTGAAGAAAATAGAAGAATAGAAGATGAACCAAGACCTCCTCTTCAAGCCCTCCGAAATGGGTAACTAGAAGAATGCCTGAACAACCAAAGCTTGCTAAAAATATAACCCCACATCAAGAGATGGAAGATGCACTGAAAACAAAGAAGACTGAAACAAAGAAGAAAGGCAAGCAGCCAGGCTACAAATTATAGTCTGACATAGAATTTGCAACCGATCTCAAACGAGTCCTAAAAGAATAAATTTTGGGAAGTAAAATTGAATTCACCTTAGGAAAAATTCTTATAATTACCAAACGTGAATTTCATGATGTAATTATTAATGCAATCAAAAGGAAAAGACAATATGTTGGTGATGAAGCTGAAGAAAAAATGCATGCTTTTTTGCAAGTTCTTTGAGTTTTTATGCACGATGAAGAGAAGCTGAATTCATAAGGAATTCATCTTGAAGTAGTTAAAGAATTAATTGCAACAATTGAAGTTGAAGATAAAGAAAGCATGAATACAAAAATTAAAGAAGTGAAAGCTGAAAATGTAATGGTCGGCTGGTCCAAACTAGTTGGGCAGCCCACCTCTAAAAAAGAAGGTCATCTACAACACATGCATGAGGAGGAAGAGGCTTGGTTTATTCCAAGCACTCACTATTCTCGTACGCATTGGGCAAGAGCAACAATGGAGACAATTGTCAAAATTAGAGAAAAAGAAACACCATGTATTGCACTCTTAAACCATGGCTCGGAGATAAATGTCATGTCAAGGAGTCTCTATGAAAGTAGCGGATGGCCCAGTTAATCCAGGTTGGTGAATGAGAGCTGCAAACAACTCTTTTGGAGAGTTATATGCTGCATGTCCTAATGTGCAGGTAACTATTGGAGACATAAAAGACAAATTTCACTTTTTTGTTCAAGACTCTTGTAGTTACCTTGTCATTCTTGGGCAACTTTACATTTCTCAAGCCCACTTGGAAACAAAAGCTCTTAATGATGGTTCTTCCTATGCTCGAATCTGAAGCAAGGATAATGAACAAGTTGTCCAATTTTTTACAGTGTGTGTTAACCATCATCGAAACAGAGATCGACTGTATAATTATCATGTGCCTCCTAATGCCCGAGAATTCAAGGGTTTTTGGATTGCATTGCTATAAAAGGTGGCTATGGCAGTGCGACATGTAAAAATATTAAACCTCCTTATTCTACAAAAACTGTATTCCTAGGAAATCTGTATGTATGTACAACCAATAGTATGGGCTTTTATAAGTCTCTTCCAGCCATGACTAAAGTTGAAAGAAAATATTTATGTCATGTAAAAAGAGACTTGAAAACTTATGACATGATGGCTGAAAATGAAGATATTTCGGGTATGTTTTTTGGACTGATTACTACTAACACATTGACTGAAATATATGCAGCTACTCATACAGAAAATCAGGCTAAAAATCAATCCATTGAAGTATGTACATTGGATTTTTATCAGACAATTCAAGAATTTGTTGAGGAGGAAGATATTGGTTTACTCAACAAGGCTGAAGTGCAAGTGGAGACAAAATATAAGACAGTAGATAAGAAAGTCAAGCATGTGGCAGTCCCACTGCCTCTTGAAAGTGAAGGGCTGGCTGATAGGCCAACAAATCAACCAAGTCTTCATGATCCTTTCAACATTGGTCACAAGTTTACATTTGAAAGTATAAAAAAGCTCAAAATAGGTGATTTTTTTTTTATTTTGCTAGCTGAAAAATACTCTTTTATGCAAATGCTAATGAAACATGGAAAAGCTTTTACATTTCAACCAAGTGAAATAGACTGTGTGGATCCAAATATCGTGGCTTCTATGGTCATTTTTATGGTCCCAAATGTGCCTTAGAACCTCAAGCCCATTCCCATTCCAAGGGCGCATTTGCCTAAATTATTGGAACTTCTAAATGAGAAGATCATAATGAAGATTTTAGAACCTTCTTTAGCACCTTATTCAAATCGATGGTTTATCGCACCCAAGAAAAATGGATATTACGATTCATCCAAGATCTACATCTTGTTAATCGTGTCACAATTCGAAATGTTGGTTCGGGTCCAATTGTTGATGAGTTTTTTGAAGCTTTTTCAGGTAGAGAAATTTATTCTATGGGCGACCTATATTCAAGATATGACCAATTTCAGCTTTCATTAGAAAGTCGAGACATTACCACAACGAAGACACCTCTTGGATTGGCCTGCATGTGCACTCTACCACAAGGTGCAACAAACTTCATATCCCATATAATGAATGCTATGCACAAAGTCTTAAGGGACTTTATTCCACAATAACCTTTCAATGACTTATCGATTCCTGAAGATCCATGACCCAAATCCATACTATTACCCCGTTCCTGTAGCTAAATGTAATATTACATTCCGCTCGGAATGAATTGGCTTAAAACTAATGATGCCCACATTCATTATGGAAAGGGCCAAGTTTCCTTTCGAAAATCTGAAGGGGAATTGGTTACAACTCAAGGAGAGGCTGGAAAGCCAAAAATTCAATTGGCTGGATTATAAAGGGAGTTAGAAAGAGACTACCCGTCTACTTGATTAAGCTTAATAAGCTAGATCTGAAGCAGAAGTCTAGTGAAGGACCTTCATGGCTAAAGGAGCATGCAAACGTATTTCTTGAAGAGCTAACAGAACTGTCGCCTCAAAGGAAAGTGGATTATGAGATCAAGCTAGTGCCGGGAGCTACGCCAATTATAGAGAGGCCTTATAGAATGTCCATCCTGGAAGCAATTGAGTTGAAGGAACAACTCAAGCAACTGTTAGATCAGGGCTACATCCGTCCCAGCAGCTCACCATGGGAAGCTCCAATGCTGTTCCAGAAGAAGAAAGATGAAACGCTTGAATTGTGTATTGATTACAGAGGATTGAATCAATCAACGATTAAGAACAAGTACCCTATTCCTAGAATAGATAAACTTCTTGACCATCTTCAAGGTACAAAGATCTTCTCCAAGATTGATCCCAGGTTTGGATACTATCAGATAAAGATAAAGGAAGAAGATATCCCAAAGACGGCCTTCAACACACGATATGGACACTTTGAGTTCCTAATCATGTCATTCGGGCTGACGAATGCACCTACCACCTTCAACAGGTTAATGCAAGATATCTTTAGGCCATATCTTGATGACTTCTTTGATGATACCCTAGTCTATTCCAAATAGGAAGAAGATCATGAACCCTAGCTTCGCATTGTCCTTGAGACAATGAGGGCACACAAGATTTATGATAAGATGAAAAAGTGTGCATTCTTTAAACGTCAGATTGAATATCTGGGGTTCATCGTATCAGCGGAAGGAATCTCAGTGGATCTGGCCAAAGATAGATATGTTCTAGAATGGCCAATACCAACAACTATCAAAGAAATACGCAGTTTTCTTGGATTGATAGGATGGTATAGGGTCTTCATAAAAAACTATGCTTTGATTGCAGCACCTCTGACGGATTTGCTGAATAAGCAAACATCGATTGCATGGTTAACTGTCGAACAATCTAGCTTTGATAGATTAAAGAAAAGTTTGGTATCAGCACCTATCCTGAAACTTTTGGATCTCAGTAAGGAGTTCTAAGTAGTAACTGATGCTAGCACGCTTGCCTTAGGATGTATGCTTATGCAAGAAGGTCATCCTATAGCATACTCTTCAAGAAAACTGAAGAGCCATGAGAAGAATTATGCTACCCATGATCTAGAACTATTAGCTATCATCCATGCTCTAAAGCTTTGGAGACACTACCTGTTGGGTAACAAGTTTACTCTAGTGACGGATCATAAAAGTCTCAAGTGGATTTTTACCCAGAACGAGCTCAACATGAGGCAATGTCGGTGGATTGAAGTGCTGGAGGAGTATGATTTTGAAATCAAATACCGACCTAGAAAGGAGAATGTAGTTGCCGATGCACTCAGTCGCAAGGCATTCCTTAATTCTCTAACCTTGCAAAATCCATCAACAGTTAGATCTCTAGCCACAAAGGTATCCATGTCAAAAAACCCAATACTTGAGCTAGCTAGAGAAGAAGCGTGCCATGATCCAACCTATCAAAAGATGCTAAGGGAGATCCCTATCAAGGATCAGGACCAAAAGCTACATGCTAAGTATCATGAATTCTCTATCAGTAGTAGATTTGTCTACTATAGAACAAGATTATGTATACCGGCAAGCCAATCACTCAAGCAGAAGATACTTTGGGAAGCTCATGATTCCCCTTTCTCAGGACATCCTGGCTATGCCAAGACCCTCAATGCAGTGAGAAGGAGCTACTATTGGGAGAGGCTTAAAGGCGACATTCTCAAATATGTCACTGAGTGTTTGTCTTGTCAACGTATTAAAGCTAAACGTGTCAAAATGCAAGGAAAGTTGCAACCACTTGACATTCCCTAAATGAAATGGAAATTCATCAGTATATGGACTTTGTTGTTGGCCTATCCCAAGTTCAGGGAGAATACAAGTCCATTATGGTTGTGGTTGATATGCTTACTAAGATTGCACACCTTATTCATGTTAAGACAAACTATAAAGCCTCGGACATTGCAAGGTTGTTCATCAAGGAGATATTCAAGCTACATGGGTTGCCCAAAAGAATCATTAGTGATCGTGATTCTCTCTTCACATCACACTTCTGGAGAGCTATCTTTGAAGCATTGGGACTCAACTCTGTTTTAGTACATCTTACCATCCCTAAACCGATGATCAAACGAAGCGAGTCAACCAAGTCGTCAAGGATATGCTAAGGGCACACTACTCCTGTGAACCAAAAAGGTGGATTCAATACTTACCTTTGGTTGAATTTGCCTACAACGCTTCTTACCAACAAATCATTCAGATGACCCCTTTTCAAGCATTGTATGGGCATGATTGTTGAATTCCTTTAAACTTCTCAGATCCAACCTTGAGGGTTGAAGCTTCAAGGTAGATGCTAGAAGAGATGGATGACCAAATGAAGTCAATAAGACTGGACATCCAAGCCGCCAAGGATAGACAGAAGGCATACGTGGATTTGAAACGTCAAGATAGAACCTTCGATGAAGGAGACATGGTCTTCATCCACGTATGCCCAAAGAAGAGTTCCCTATCCTTAGGAGATTGCAAGAAGCTAAGTCCAAGGTATTGTGGACCATACAAGATCCTCAAGTGCCCAGGACCCGATGCTTATAGACTGCAACTCCCTCAGAACCTAAAGGTTCATAATCAGCCTACTGAAGAAGTATGTACCTAATCCTAGCCATGTAATTGATGACCTTATGCCTAGCCAAGGAGTCCTTGAGCTACAGCTTGTCAGGATCTTAGATGTTAGGGAAAGACAATTGAGATCCAAAACCTTGAGAGAATGCCTCGTCTAGTGGAAAGATTATCCTGATGAGGATGCCACTTGGATGGATGAAAGCACTCTCAACCAACAATACCCCCAGTTCTTCTCAAGATGAGGACATCTCAACCAACAATACCCCCAGTTCTTCTCGAGATGAGAATATCTCGATTTTCTTCAAGGGGGAGAGAATGTAACATTTTCGCTTGAAATATTACCAAACATGACTCCCCGCATGCCACGTAAATCCTATGTAAGGTTATCTTCCTCATTGCAATTGCCGGTAGTTTGATCCGTAACCCGTACGCGTAAAAACGGGACCTCCGCATTGGCAAATCAAGATTGGGGGTTCAAATCTGCATAACGGCAGGGAAACACCCTCTTGGGAGGGGCCAAAATGGATAATTTTAATGTAAATTTTTTTATTTATTATCCCCCCAGCCGATGCATGGCTGGAGGAGAGGGAGTGTGGGGAGGGATGGGCTAGGTGGGAGATGTGGGTTGCATGAGGGCCATGCATTTGCCCACATGGGGGAGCTTATCTCCCTATCCCTTGGGCTATAAAAACCCCCTTTAGCCTTGGAGAAGGGGAGGAAAGGTTGCAGAGGCTGTTGTGGAAGGAGGGAGTCGTCGTACTGAGGGAGAGGAGAAAGAGATAGAAGGCGCAAGGCTGCTCTCTATGTACCTCTCGCCAACAAGAGCACGGTCCGGGGAATTTATTCTCGTGTTGAATCCACGCCATGTACATCACAACGTAATGCAGTGATCCTATCTAGCCAGGAGTGTGGTGGCGCGACGACTCGCAATGGAGGCAGTACGACATCCGGACCTCGTGCATCATCCTCGATGCCTTGGTCTCAGGCGACGTCTCAGTGACGTTGACGTGTTCAGCTCTCCAGCTTACCCTTACGGTGCTCGCTACCGTGCGGACCTGCGCATGATGAAACAAATCAATGTCTCCTCTTTGTACCAGCACTAAGAAATCAAGATCGTGCAGCCGGGGGGGCACCCAGCATGTAGTCGGCGGGAGCTCAAACTTGAGGCTTTCTGATTAGAATGATGAGAGCTCTGGATCGGGGAAATGTGGGATAGTTTTCCATTATTGTGACTCCAACAATGAGCTGAGACAGTACCGGCCGGCCATGGCACGCTTCATTCTCTGACTCTAGGGTGAGCGTACGACGCTAAGGGAGTAGCCTGCTGAGGCTCTAGCAGCTCACTTCGATCATCCCTGCACGACCATCGACATCCAGCACATGCTGCAGTATGACCATATCTTGGGTACGAAGAGGAACATTGTCATAGAGATTCCTGGGGACCTGCAAAGCTTCTTGTGAACAGTTAACAAGCGTACTCTCCAAAGCTCTCAAATGCATGAGGTCCTTTGGTGCGGATCCGATGGATATAAGTTATATGCACAAAAGAATGGATCAAATGGATTTGTCCCCAAACATCAACCAAATGGATATAAAAATAGATGTATGGATGAAGGTAATGATGCTCTCAAAAAAGAATCAAATGGATGTAAGGATAGATATATTGAGAAACGTGATTACTCACTCAGAAGTAGATCAAAGGAGAAAGGTGGTTATGCACTCAGAAGTAGATCAAATGGATCTATGGACGAACATATTTTGTGTTGAGATGACAAGCTCAACACATGCGGGCGTTGATGATGGACCGCCTGGTTAGATGGGTCCACATATCTACACTTAGCACGTCGGTGGTCATTATAACTCTCACATGGCCACTGACTTATTACTTATTATATTTAGGTTGTTACTCCTATTTACAACTAGCATAGTTATAGCGCCAGTTGACTAGTGTAGTCGGTTATGCATTGTTTGACTTAGTAGGCCACTTTCCTTTATGTTGTATCTTATCTATACTTTGAGTACTTTGTAAAGAGTATGGAAGAAGAAGAAGAAACCAGCAAGAAAACGTTTTTGGCCTCCATCTCTCTTCTTGTCTCTTGAGTGAGCTTCTCCTTCTGCATTCTGTGTGTATTCGGTGCATCATCTCGAGCAAGTCTCCCCACCACGTGATTCTTGACATGGTATCAGATCCGCGCCACTGAGAGAGGCTGATTTCGAAGGCTGAAGTGAAGGAGAAGAAGCAAGGTTCGAGCAAGCAAGCCACGGGTAAGAAGCTCTCCCATCCTTCCACTCTTTCTCATGGATAGTGCCTGTGGATGCATCGAAAGCAGGGCAGAGCAAAAATCTCAGATTACTTTAGGGTACACTGTGACTTCCACTGTATTGACCGAAAGTGGATGCACAGGTTACAGATTGTAGATCTGTAAGTTCAAAGGTGTTTATCAACGAGTAAATACAAGATTTATCTGCAAACAGGTTGCAGATTGCATGTATTGTTGAGCAGACAGTGAAAAAGGTTGTCTGGTGTATTACTGTGCACTACAGGTCGAGGGTTGCAGAAGATTTTCTTGCTGTTGGTATTAATTTTGTGATAATGGCAGAGAACAGTGGAAGCCCCATCATTGAGAAGCTCAACAAGAACAACTACCCTTCATAAAAGTTCTGTGTCACGAACTTCCTTATTGGAAAAGGCCTCTACGAGTTTGTTTCAGGTGAAGAAAGGAGCCGGAGGTGAGTGATCCTCCAACTGTAGAAGAGACAAAGGCACGGAATGAATGAAATGCAAAAGATAAAAAGGTCATGTATTGGTTGTCTGTAGTAATTGACAATAATATGCTAGGACACATAAGAAATGCAAAGAATTTATATGCAGCTTTGACCATACTTGAAAGTATATTTTCTGTAAATACAAATGCATGAAATATTCAACTCAAGTAAAAGTTGAATACATTGAAGAAAGGGAAGATGTCTATCAATGAGTATGCACTAAAGGTAAGGAGCATTGTAGATGCCTTGGCAGCGATTGATGCAATGCCCGATGATGATGATTTGATGTCGTCTACCTTGGGTGGACTTAACAATGAAAAGGCTTGGAAGTTTTTTGTAACTTCCGTATATATTAGAAAGCCATTTTCAAATTTGATGAGTTGGTCTCTCTTATGATCACTAAAGAGATCAACATGCAGAGTGAGACATCTGAAAAAAGTGGTGAACAGGTCCAAGCTTTCTACTCTAGTTCAGGAAGGGGATGTGGCAGGTTCTCTTCAAGAGGTCGTGGTACAGGACATGGTAGTGACAACCAGCAAAACAGATTGAATCAGCAATTTGGCGATATGCAGGTTTCAGGAGGTCATGGTAACTTTAGAGGCAAGAGGGAGCTTTAGAGGAAGAGGTGGATGGCAGAACAGAGATTCTAACAACTCTGGTATTGTGTGCCACTACTGTGGCAAAACAGGTCATATTGCAGCCCAATGTTATGCTAAGAAAGATGATATCCACAGTGGTAAATCGCAGCAAGGAAACTATGCATCGTCTTCACGACAGAATGAAGATAAAAATGAATGTCTGTTTGTTATGCAGCATATGCTGAATGCTGTTACAGGAAAGGGAACACATGATGATGTTTTGTATGTTGATTCAGGTGTATCCAATCCAGCCATGCAGAATGGTTTGGAGAGATGTAGGATTTGGAAAATGCAGGTTATGTGTAGACGGGTGATGATTCATGCCACCCAATTTCACACATTGGAAAAGTTTCCTTGTCCTTACATGATGGTAAGACAAAGAGTCTTTCAGATGTATTACATGTGCTATCTATTACAAAGAACTTGGTGTCAGTCGATCAAATGGTAGAGCAAGGGCTACAAGTCAGATTTAATGCAAAGGGCTTCTTTGTAGAAGACTTCAATGAGAAGTGCAGGTTGGCAGCAAAGGAAAGTAGAGTTGGATGTATGTTTACTCTGGATGTTGGAATTCCTACTATGAATGCTGCTATGTATACTAAAGGAAAAGGTGTTGTACAAAGGCTGAAATTAATGCAGTCCAAAGAGTTGCTTACAGATTTGCCTACATTTAGAGTTGCAAAATTTCATAAGGTATGCGAAGCATGTCCGTTTGGTAAGCAAGCAAGACAACCCTTTTCACATGACAGAGATGTAAGCAGAAATATCCTTGATGTTGTGCATACAGACATTTGGGGGCCTACACAAAATGTATCTCTTGGAGGCAGTTCATACTTTGTCACATTCATTGATGATTGTTCTAGAAAGCTGTGGGTATATTTTATGAAGGAAAAGAGTGAAGTGTTTGAGCATTTTAGAACTTTCAAGGCTGCAGTTGAAAGAGAAACAGGCTTGAAAGTAAAGTCCTTGAGGTCAGATGGAGGGAGAGAGTACCTCTCGAATGAGTTCAGTGATTTTCTAAGGTCTCATGGGATAAAGAGACAGTTCACATGCAGGTATACCCCACAGCAAAATGGGGTTGCAGAAAGGAAAAACATGCATATTGCAGAAGTTGCATGTGCCTTGATAGGCTGAAAAGAATATGCCTAAGCATTTTTGGTCTGAGGCTGTTCATACTGCTGTTTATATTATGAACAGAACTCCCACAGCTGCAGTTCATGGTATGACCCCCGAAGAATGTTTTACAAGTAAGAAGCTTGATGTCTCACACTTGAAAGTGTTTGGCTACATTGCATATGTTCATGTGCCAGATGAGTTGCAGAAGAAATTGGATCCAAAGGCTAAAAAGTGTGTCTTTATTGGATACTCTTTAGAGCAGAAAGGGTATCGCTATTATAACCCTGTCACATGTAAGTTTAGAGTGAGCAGGGATGTCATCTTTGATGAAATGAGCAGTTGGTATGCATCTAGTGGTGATGCATTAGATGATGATGATGATCATGACACTCATGTGCAGGCTGAAAAGAAAGAATCATGAACTCTTAGTGGACCAGAGACATCGTCTGGTAGTCCTTGGTCTGGGAGACTAAGGAGTGCCTCTACATCTTTAGGTGCATCTAGTAGCACTATAGGTAAAGATAAAGGAAAGAATAAAGTGTCAGATGGTATTGATGCAGTTCTTGATGGAGACTCTAGTGGCTCAGAGAGCTTGGATGATGAGCTTTGTATTCCTTCTGTCAGGACACCAGGTGTACAGAGAGCTCATAGTAATGTAAAGGCTCCATTGAGTGATCCGGTGGCACGCAAATCTAGCAGGGTCAAATACCCTGTTAAAAGATTTGGTTTTGAAGGTTATGCAGCTCACCATTATGCTTATATGGTGAAACTAGTTGAGGATGTTGAGCCCACATGTTTTGAGGAGGCTATTGGTCATGCTCATTGGGATGCAGCAATGGATGAGGAGATGGCTACATTAGAGGCCAATAAGACTTGGGATCTAGTATCATTGCCGAAGGGCAAGAAAGCTATTGGATGTAAGTGGGTTTATAAGATTAAGCACAATGCATATGGTTCTATTAGTAGGTACAAAGCTAGGATGGTTGCAAAAGGCTATGCCGAGACATATGGCATAGATTATGAAGAAACCTTCAGTCCAGTTGCTAGGATGGCAACTGTCAAATGTGTGATTGCTTTGGTTGTAGCCAAAGGTTGGAGGTTGCAGCAAATGGATGTGAAGAATGCCTTCTTGCATGGTGATTTGTAGGAAGAAGTGTATATGGATCAGCTAGTAGGTTATGAAGATTTAGAGTATCCCACGTATGTGTGTAGGTTGAAGAAGGCTCTCTATGGGCTCAAGCAAGTACCTAGAGCATGGTCTGACAAGATCACAGAGTATCTTGTCAATATTGGCTTTTATGTTTCTGATGCTGATCATTCACTTTATGTGAGAAAGGGAGATGCAAGTTTGGTCATCATAGTCATCTATGTGGATGATTTGATTATTACAGGTGATAGAAATAGTGGGATTGCTGAAGTCAAGGATTTTTTGAAGAAGAAGTTTGAGATGAAGGATTTAGGTGAGCTAAGGTACTTCCTTGGCATTAAAATGATCAAATGTGATGATGGTATATGGCTATCCCAAAGACAATATGGCTTGGATATGTTGTCCAAGTATGGTATGACAGCATACAAACCACTTTCAGTCCCATTGGAGTAGAATGTAAAGTTGAGTGTGCTGATGTTGGGGATGAGATAGAAGACCCTACTATGTTCAGGAGGATAGTGGGGAGTTTGATCTACATGACCATTACAAGGCTAGACTTGAGCTACACTGTTGGTCTTGTGAGTTAGTTTATGCAAGTACCTCAAAAGCCACATTTGGATGTAGTCAGACGCATATTGAGATATGTGAAGTGCACATTACATTATGGACTTTTCTATGAGGCAGGTATAGATGTACAGGTGTTTGGATACACAGATGCAGATTGGGCTGGTAGTATGTCTGATAGAAGATCTACTAGTGGATACATGTTCTCTCTTCGTAGTGTAGCAGTTGCTTGGAGCAGCAAAAAGCAATCTACAGTTGCTTTGTCGAGTACATAGGCTGAGTATAGAGGTGCTGTTGTTACAGCATGTGAGGTAGTATGGCTACAAAAGTTAATGGCTGATTTGGATGTGCAGGTGGAAGGTCTAGTTCTCATTTATTATGATAACATGAGCAGTATACAGTTGGCTAGGAACCATGTGTTCCATGCCAGGAAAAAACATATTGAGGTACACTACCACTTTGTAAGAAAGAAGGTACTAGCAGGTGAGATTGACTTGGTGTATGTCAGCACACAGGATCAGATAGCTAACATCTTCACGAAGGCATTGGGTATAGAGAAGCTTCAAAAGTTTCGAAGCTTACTAGGAGTTGCAGAGATGCAGTTGAGCTTGATGGGGAGTGTTGAGATGACAAGCTCAACACATGCAACATTAATGATGGACCGCCTACTTAGATGGGTCCACATGTCTACACATAGCACGTCGGTGGTCATTATGACTCTCACATGGCCACTGACTGATTACTTATTATATTCACGTTGTTACACCTATTTACAACTGGCATAGTTATAACACTAGTTGACTAATATAGTCGGTTATGCATTGTTTGACTTAGTAGTGTGAGAAATGCAGGATCTAAAGCATGGCAAACCGGAAGCTATGGAGGATGGAAGGAGAAGTGTGGAATCATGATGGAAAAGACACTGTTTGTTACACAAGTGAATTAGGTTCCAAGATTGAGACTTGGACTCATACACATAATCTTGTGTATGTGGACAATGACATTGACACTTCACTGAAAAGAAAAGAGTACTATCATTGCGTTAAGAAAAGGAAGCAAGTACAATGCTTTATAGGAAAGTAGGAAACTGCAGTAGGCACCATTGTGCATATGGGATAGGTTAGGCTGCACATCCTCGACCCTGAAGCTCCATACAAAGAGGCTGTTTAGTGAGTGTGATTGCTGATTCTCAACACCCCCCCTCAATCACAACTAAAAACGCACAAAGTGTGTAGAAGCTGTAATGAGAACCACCTCCAAAGTGTGGGCATACCACAAACATGGCAAAACACCAGAGGCTGTCGCAGAAAAGGCTAAGTGTGGGTACCATAAACATGGTGGACATCCAGAGGCTGTAACAAGGGCCTCACAAAGTGTACAGGGACTGTAATGCCAAGTTACATAAGGAGTTTTACAAATGTTATGGCAGGAAGCATTAGGGCAAGGAAGTACAAGGTTTTTTAAAAGAGTCTATCAGAATTATGAGAGTAAAAGGATTGATGAGTCTTGTCCTTCCGATCTTGGTGGTCTTCATCTTTATCTTCTTCTTCATCTTTTGGTCCATGGTCTTCTTCTTTTTCACAGCTGCAAGATAGGCCTTTTGGGACCTCTTCCTAGCATGACAGAACTTTTCAATATGTCCGGTCCTTTTGCAGAAGTCATAGAAGAGCTGTTCCTTTTTACCTTTGTATCTGTTGTTTACATATAACATTTGTTCATCCTTTGAAGTGTTGGGCTCTTCTTTGCTTTTAAGTTTCTTTTCCTCTTCTAACAGTGATGCCTGGATATCAACAAGTTCGGGATTTGGCATGTTGATTAAAGTTGTTGATACATTATTATATTCAGGAGGCAAACTCTTAAGTAGAACACCGATGCAAACATCTTCATCCATTTTAATGTTGATTCCTGCAAGTTGGGTTAAGAGCCCTTCCATGTAATTGAGATGTGTGGCAAGTGATGTGGTGGACTTCATTTCAAGCCTAAAGAACTCAATTAGGAGACCATACTTTGATGATTTAGATTGTGCACCGAACAGGGTGTCAAGTCTTTTCCATGTATCCTGTGAGGTCTCACAGTTATCCACATGGTGGATATAACTGTCGTCTAGCTCCAATTTGATAATGGCCTGGGCTGTGTCATCATTCTTTTGCCAAGTAGTTGCAAGGTCCGTGTCCCGAGGTTTCTTCTCTTTGCCATTTGTGATGGCCCAGAGACCCTTTTTCATCAAGATGAGCTTGATGCGGTTTTGCCAGGTGTGAAACCCGACTCCTTTGAATCGAGCATTTGGAGAGTCTTTTCCCATGTTGAGGTTGCAAGATCAGCAGCAAATCAACACCAGAATTCTGAGATTTTATCAATAGAAGAGCAGAATGCAGTGTGTGTCAAGAGACACAGTTAATGACAGTGTGAAAACACACTATGTCAGTGTTGATGTTGAGCTTGATTCTTCTTGTTCGGGATCGTTCGATCGTTCTTCAATCTTCTCAGGTCCTTCCCCTCCTTGACTTGATGCTGGGTCAATGGATTAGAGTGACAGAGGCTTGGGTTGAGTGTCAGGAGAAAGAAAAAACTGAGGGAAAAAAAGCTTGAGAAATTTTGGCTATGGTGAAATTAGGGTTTCTGAGACAGGGGCCTAGTTTTTCTCAAATCGTAGGAGCTATACTTGATCATTTTCAAAAAATTTTACATGCCTAGGAAGCTGACTTCATGAGCTATCAAAGCCCCATGATAATCATCAAGATTGTGGACCGTATGAAGCATGCAAGCAGCTCGAACAGATTTGGTGCAGTTCAGGACAACGATGACAAATTTGTGCAATGCGGGGGTCAAGGCGCAGCAATGTGATCGATTTTCATGCCAAGATGAAGCATCTTGAGTAGAAGAACAACTCCCTAGAAGAAATCAAGAGCTGAAATGGTCTAGTTGAGAAGTTATTGAAGCTCCAAGTGAGGTAGGTCCTGTCTGGCTATGGCAGACACAAAGCAGAGATTGAGAATTTTCACAACGTTGAGCTTCAGATGGTCAAATTTCATGGATTGATGTAATACATGGAAGCTCTTGAGTTGGGGAATACTTTTTCAGAAGGAAGCTCCAAGAGATTTGACGTGTGGAGTGAGATATAAGCAGCTCAATCTGACAGGGTGCTGCTAGCTATGGCTGCCATGGAAGCTTCAGTGAGAGTAGAGTTGGGAGATGAAGTCATGAGCTGGCATTGAGCTAGATTGAGGTTGAGAGGAATCAAGAGAGGCTGGAGAAGCAATCCCATGCCCAACTGTGCTCTGGTACCCTGTGAGAAATGCGGGATCTAGAGCATGGCAAAACCGGAAGCTATGGAGGATGGAAGGAGAAGTGTGGACTCATGATGGAAAAGACACTGTTTGTTACACAAGTGCATTAGATTCCACGATAGAGACTTGGACTCATAAACACAATCTTGTGTATGTGGACAATGACATTGACACTTCACTGAAAAGAAAAGAGTACTATCATTGCGTTAAGAAAAGGAAGCAAGTACAATGCTTTATAGGAAAGTAGGAAACTGCAGTAGGCACCATTGTGCATATGGGATAGGTTAGCCTGCATATCCTCGACCCTGAAGCTCCATACAAAGAGGATGTTTAGTGAGTGTGATTGCTGATTCTCAACACCCCTCCTCAATCACAACTAAAAAGGCACAAAGTGTGTAGAGGCTGTAATGAGAACCACCTGCAAAGTGTGGGCATACCACAAACATGGCAAAACACCAGAGGCTGTCGCAGAAAAGGCTAAGTGTGGGTACCATAAACATGGTGGACATCCAGAGGCTGTAACAGGGGCCTCACAAAGTGTACAGGGACTGTAATGCCAAGTTCCATAAGGAGTTTTACAAATGTTATGGCAGGAAGCATTAGGGCAAGGAAGTACAAGGTTTTTTAAAAGAGTCTATCACAATTATGAGAGTAAAAGGACTGATGAGTCTTGTCCTTCCGATCCTGGTGGTCTTCATCTTCATCTTCTTCTTTATCTTTTGGTCCATGGTCTTCTTCTTCTTTCACAGCTGCAAGATAGGCCTTTTGGGACCTCTTCCTAGCATGACAGAACTTTTCAGTATGTCCGGTCCTTTTGCAGAAGTCATAGAAGAGCTGTTCCTTTTTACCTTTGTATCTGTTGTTTACATATAACATTTGTTCATCCTTTGAAGTGTTGGGCTCTTCTTTGCTTTTAAGTTTCTTTTCCTCTTCTAACAGTGATGCCTGGATATCAACAAGTTCAGGATTTGGCATGTTGATTAAAGTTTTGATACATTATTATATTCAGGAGGCAAACTCTTAAGTAGAACACCGATGCAAACATCTTCATCCATTTTAATGTTGATTCCTGCAAGTTGGGTTAAGAGTCCTTCCATGTAATTGAGATGTGTAGCAAGTGATGTGGTGGACTTCATTTCAAGCCTGAAGAACTCAATTAGGAGACCATACTTTGATGATTTAGATTGTGCACCGAAGAGGGTGTCAAGTCTTTTCCATGAATCCTATGAGGTCTCACAGTTATCCACATGGTGGATATAACTGTCGTCTAGCTCCAATTTGATAATGGCCTGGGCTGTGTCATCATTCATTTGCCAAGTAGTTGCAAGGTCCGTGTCCCGAGGTTTCTTCTCTTTGCCATTTGTGATGGCCCGGAGACCCTTTTTCATCAAGATGAGCTTGATGCGGTTTTGCCAGGTGTGAAACCCGACTCCTTTGAATCGAGCATTTGGAGAGTCTTTTCCCATGTTGAGGTTGCAAGATCAGCAGCAAATCAACACCAGAATTCTGAGATTTTATCAATAGAAGAGCAGAATGCAGTGTGTGTCAAGAGACACAGTTAATGACAATGTGAAAACACACTATGTCAGTGTTGATGTTGAGCTTGATTCTTCTTGTTCGGGATTGTTCGATCGTTCTTCAATCTTCTCAGGTCCTTCCCCTCCTTGATTTGATGCTGGGTCAATGGATTAGAGTGACAGAGGCTTGGGTTGAGTGTCAGGAGAATGAAAAACTGAGAAAAAAAAAGCTTGAGAAATTTTGGCTATGGTGGAATTAGGGTTTCTGAGACAGGGGCCTGGTTTTTCTCAAATTGTAGGAGCTATACTTGATCATTTTCAAAAAGATTTACATGCCTAGGAAGATGAGTTCATGAGCTATCAAAGCCCCATGATAATCATCAAGATTGTGGACCGTATGAAGCATGCAGGCAGCTCGAACAGATTCGGTGCAGTTCAGGACAACCATGACAAATTTGTGCAATGCCGGGGTCAGGGCGCAGCAATGTGATCGATTTTCGTGCCAGGATGAAGCGCCTTGAGTAGAAGAACAACTCCCTAGAAGAAATCAAGAGCTGAAATGGTCTAGTTGAGAAGTTATTGAAGCTCCAAGTGAGGTAGGTCATGTCTGGCTATGGCAGACACAAAGCAGAGATTGAGAATTTTCACAATGTTGAGCTTCAGATGGTCAAATTTCATGGATTGATGTAATACAGGGAAGCTCTGTGAGTTGGGGAATACTTTTCCAGAAGGAAGCTCCAAGAGATTTGACCTGTGGAGTGAGATATAAGCAGCTCAATCTGACAGGGTGCTGCTAGCTATGGCTGCCATGGAAGCTTCAGTGAGAGTAGAGTTGGGAGATGAAGTCATGAGCTGGCATTGAGCTAGATTGAGGTTGAGAGGAATCAAGAGAGGCTGGAGAAGCAATGCCATGCCCAACTGTGCTCTGATACCATGTGAGAAATGCGGGATCTAGAGCATGGCAAAACCGGAAGCTATGGAGGATGGAAGGAGAAGTGTGGACTCATGATGGAAAAGACACTGTTTGTTACACAAGTGAATTAGGTTCCAAGATTGAGACTTGGACTCATAAACACAATCTTGTGTATGTGGACAATGACATTGACACTTCACTGAAAAGAAAAGAGTACTATCATTGCGTTAAGAAAAGGAAGCAAGTAAAATGCTTTATAGGAAAGTAGGAAACTGCAGTAGGCACCATTGTGCATACGGGATAGGTTAGCCTGCATATCCTCGACCCTGAAGCTCCATACAAAGAGGCTGTTTAGTGAGTGTGATTGCCGATTCTCAACACCCCTCCTCAATCACAACTAAAAAGGCACAAAGTGTGTAGAGGTTGTAATGAGAACCACCTGCAAAGTGTGGGCATACCACAAACATGGCAAAACACCAGAGGCTGTCGCAGAAAAGGCTAAGTGTGGGTACCATAAACATGGTGGACATCCAGAGGCTGTAACAGGGGCCTCACAAAGTGTACAGGGACTGTAATGCCAAGTTCCATAAGGAGTTTTACAAATGTTATGGCAGGAAGCATTAGGGCAAGGAAGTACAAGGTTTCTTAAAAGAGTCTATCACAATTATGAGAGTAAAAGGACTGATGAGTCTTGTCCTTCCGATCCTGGTGGTCTTCATCTTCATCTTCTTATTCATCTTTTGGTCCATGGTCTACTTTTTCTTTCACAGCTGCAAGATAGGCCTTTTGGGACCTCTTCCTAGCATGACAGAACTTTTCAGTATGTCCGGTCCTTTTGCAGAAGTCACAGAAGAGCCGTTCCCTTTTACCTTTGTATCTGTTGTTTACATATAACATTTGTTCATCCTTTGAAGTGTTGGGCTCTTCTTTGCTTTTAAGTTTCTTTTACTCTTCTAACAGTGATGCCTGGATATCACCAAGTTCAGGATTTGGCATGTTGATTAAAGTTGTTGATACATTATTATATTCAGGAGGCAAACTCTTAAGTAGAACACCGATGTAAACATCTTCATCCATTTTAATGTTGATTCCTGCAAGTTGGGTTAAGAGTCCTTCCATGTAATTGAGATGTGTGGCAAGTGATGTGGTGGACTTCATTTCAAGCCTAAAGAACTCAATTAGGAGACCATACTTTGATGATTTAGATTGTGCACCGAGCAGGGTGTCAAATCTTTTCCATGTATCCTGTGAGGTCTCACAGTTATCCACATGGTGGATATAACTGTCGTCTAGCTCCAATTTGATAATGGCCTGGGCTGTGTCATCATTCTTTTGCCAAGTAGTTGCAAGGTCCGTGTCCCGAGGTTTCTTCTCTTTGCCATTTGTGATGGCCCGGAGACCCTTTTTCATCAAGATGAGCTTGATGCGGTTTTGCCAGGTGTGAAACCCGACTCCTTTGAATCGAGCATTTGGAGAGTCTTTTCCCATGTTGAGGTTGCAAGATCAGCAGCAAATCAAGACCAGAATTCTGAGATTTTTTCAATAGAAGAGCAGAATGCAGTGTGTTTCAAGAGACACAGTTAATGACAATGTGAAAACACACTATGTCAGTGTTGATGTTGAGCTTGATTCTTCTTGTTCGGGATTGTTCGATCGTTCTTCAATCTTCTCAGGTCCTTCCCCTCCTTGATTTGATGCTGGGTCAATGGATTAGAGTGACAGAGGCTTGGGTTGAGTGTCAGGAGAAAGAAAAACTGAGGGAAAAAAAGCTTGAGAAATTTTGGCTATGGTGGAATTAGGGTTTCTGAGACAGGGGCCTGGTTTTTCTCAAATTGTAGGAGCTATACTTGATCATTTTCAAAAAGATTTACATGCCTAGGAAGATGAGTTCATGAGCTATCAAAGCCCCATGATAATCATCAAGATTGTGGACCGTATGAAGCATGCAGGCAGCTCGAACAGATTCGGTGCAGTTCAGGACAACCATGACAAATTTGTGCAATGCCGGGGTCAGGGCGCAGCAATGTGATCGATTTTCGTGCCAGGATGAAGCGCCTTGAGTAGAAGAACAACTCCCTAGAAGAAATCAAGAGCTGAAATGGTCTAGTTGAGAAGTTATTGAAGCTCCAAGTGAGGTAGGTCATGTCTGGCTATGGCAGACACAAAGCAGAGATTGAGAATTTTCACAATGTTGAGCTTCAGATGGTCAAATTTCATGGATTGATGTAATACAGGGAAGCTCTGTGAGTTGGGGAATACTTTTCCAGAAGGAAGCTCCAAGAGATTTGACCTGTGGAGTGAGATATAAGCAGCTCAATCTGACAGGGTGCTGCTAGCTATGGCTGCCATGGAAGCTTCAGTGAGAGTAGAGTTGGGAGATGAAGTCATGAGCTGGCATTGAGCTAGATTGAGGTTGAGAGGAATCAAGAGAGGCTGGAGAAGCAATGCCATGCCCAACTGTGCTCTGATACCATGTGAGAAATGCGGGATCTAGAGCATGGCAAAACCGGAAGCTATGGAGGATGGAAGGAGAAGTGTGGACTCATGATGGAAAAGACACTGTTTGTTACACAAGTGAATTAGGTTCCAAGATTGAGACTTGGACTCATAAACACAATCTTGTGTATGTGGACAATGACATTGACACTTCACTGAAAAGAAAAGAGTACTATCATTGCGTTAAGAAAAGGAAGCAAGTAAAATGCTTTATAGGAAAGTAGGAAACTGCAGTAGGCACCATTGTGCATACGGGATAGGTTAGCCTGCATATCCTCGACCCTGAAGCTCCATACAAAGAGGCTGTTTAGTGAGTGTGATTGCCGATTCTCAACACCCCTCCTCAATCACAACTAAAAAGGCACAAAGTGTGTAGAGGTTGTAATGAGAACCACCTGCAAAGTGTGGGCATACCACAAACATGGCAAAACACCAGAGGCTATCGCAGAAAAGGCTAAGTGTGGGTACCATAAACATGGTGGACATCCAGAGGCTGTAACAGGGGCCCCACAAAGTGTACAGGGACTGTAATGCCAAGTTCCATAAGGAGTTTTACAAATGTTATGGGAGGAAGCATTAGGGCAAGGAAGTACAAGGTTTCTTAAAAGAGTCTATCACAATTATGAGAGTAAAAGGACTGATGAGTCTTGTCCTTCCGATCCTGGTGGTCTTCATCTTCATCTTCTTATTCATCTTTTGGTCCATGGTCTACTTTTTCTTTCACAGCTGCAAGATAGGCCTTTTGGGACCTCTTCCTAGCATGACAGAACTTTTCAGTATGTCCGGTCCTTTTGCAGAAGTCACAGAAGAGCCGTTCCTTTTTACCTTTGTATCTGTTGTTTACATATAACATTTGTTCATCCTTTGAAGTGTTGGGCTCGTCTTTGCTTTTAAGTTTCTTTTACTCTTCTAACAGTGATGCCTGGATATCACCAAGTTCAGGATTTGGCATGTTGATTAAAGTTGTTGATACATTATTATATTCAGGAGGCAAACTCTTAAGTAGAACACCGATGTAAACATCTTCATCCATTTTAATGTTGATTCCTGCAAGTTGGGTTAAGAGTCCTTCCATGTAATTGAGATGTGTGGCAAGTGATGTGGTGGACTTCATTTCAAGCCTAAAGAACTCAATTAGGAGACCATACTTTGATGATTTAGATTGTGCACCGAGCAGGGTGTCAAATCTTTTCCATGTATCCTGTGAGGTCTCACAGTTATCCACATGGTGGATATAACTGTCGTCTAGCTCCAATTTGATAATGGCCTGGGCTGTGTCATCATTCTTTTGCCAAGTAGTTGCAAGGTCCGTGTCCCGAGGTTTCTTCTCTTTGCCATTTGTGATGGCCCGGAGACCCTTTTTCATCAAGATGAGCTTGATGCGGTTTTGCCAGGTGTGAAACCCGACTCCTTTGAATCGAGCATTTGGAGAGTCTTTTCCCATGTTGAGGTTGCAAGATCAGCAGCAAATCAACACCAGAATTCTGAGATTTTATCAATAGAAGAGCAGAATGCAGTGTGTTTCAAGAGACACAGTTAATGACAATGTGAAAACACACTATGTCAGTGTTGATGTTGAGCTTGATTCTTCTTGTTCGGGATTGTTCGATCGTTCTTCAATCTTCTCAGGTCCTTCCCCTCCTTGATTTGATGCTGGGTCAATGGATTAGAGTGACAGAGGCTTGGGTTGAGTGTCAGGAGAAAGAAAAACTGAGGGAAAAAAAGCTTGAGAAATTTTGGCTATGGTGGAATTAGGGTTTCTGAGACAGGGGCCTGGTTTTTCTCAAATTGTAGGAGCTATACTTGATCATTTTCAAAAAGATTTACATGCCTAGGAAGATGAGTTCATGAGCTATCAAAGCCCCATGATAATCATCAAGATTGTGGACCGTATGAAGCATGCAGGCAGCTCGAACAGATTCGGTGCAGTTCAGGACAACCATGACAAATTTGTGCAATGCCGGGGTCAGGGCGCAGCAATGTGATCGATTTTCGTGCCAGGATGAAGCGCCTTGAGTAGAAGAACAACTCCCTAGAAGAAATCAAGAGCTGAAATGGTCTAGTTGAGAAGTTATTGAAGCTCCAAGTGAGGTAGGTCATGTCTGGCTATGGCAGACACAAAGCAGAGATTGAGAATTTTCACAATGTTGAGCTTCAGATGGTCAAATTTCATGGATTGATGTAATACAGGGAAGCTCTGTGAGTTGGGGAATACTTTTCCAGAAGGAAGCTCCAAGAGATTTGACCTGTGGAGTGAGATATAAGCAGCTCAATCTGACAGGGTGCTGCTAGCTATGGCTGCCATGGAAGCTTCAGTGAGAGTAGAGTTGGGAGATGAAGTCATGAGCTGGCATTGAGCTAGATTGAGGTTGAGAGGAATCAAGAGAGGCTGGAGAAGCAATGCCATGCCCAACTGTGCTCTGATACCATGTGAGAAATGCGGGATCTAGAGCATGGCAAAACCGGAAGCTATGGAGGATGGAAGGAGAAGTGTGGACTCATGATGGAAAAGACACTGTTTGTTACACAAGTGAATTAGGTTCCAAGATTGAGACTTGGACTCATAAACACAATCTTGTGTATGTGGACAATGACATTGACACTTCACTGAAAAGAAAAGAGTACTATCATTGCGTTAAGAAAAGGAAGCAAGTAAAATGCTTTATAGGAAAGTAGGAAACTGCAGTAGGCACCATTGTGCATACGGGATAGGTTAGCCTGCATATCCTCGACCCTGAAGCTCCATACAAAGAGGCTGTTTAGTGAGTGTGATTGCCGATTCTCAACACCCCTCCTCAATCACAACTAAAAAGGCACAAAGTGTGTAGAGGTTGTAATGAGAACCACCTGCAATGTGTGGGCATACCACAAACATGGCAAAACACCAGAGGCTGTCGCAGAAAAGGCTAAGTGTGGGTACCATAAACATGGTGGACATCCAGAGGCTGTAACAGGGGCCCCACAAAGTGTACAGGGACTGTAATGCCAAGTTCCATAAGGAGTTTTACAAATGTTATGGGAGGAAGCATTAGGGCAAGGAAGTACAAGGTTTCTTAAAAGAGTCTATCACAATTATGAGAGTAAAAGGACTGATGAGTCTTGTCCTTCCGATCCTGGTGGTCTTCATCTTCATCTTCTTATTCATCTTTTGGTCCATGGTCTACTTTTTCTTTCACAGCTGCAAGATAGGCCTTTTGGGACCTCTTCCTAGCATGACAGAACTTTTCAGTATGTCCGGTCCTTTTGCAGAAGTCACAGAAGAGCCGTTCCTTTTTACCTTTGTATCTGTTGTTTACATATAACATTTGTTCATCCTTTGAAGTGTTGGGCTCGTCTTTGCTTTTAAGTTTCTTTTACTCTTCTAACAGTGATGCCTGGATATCACCAAGTTCAGGATTTGGCATGTTGATTAAAGTTGTTGATACATTATTATATTCAGGAGGCAAACTCTTAAGTAGAACACCGATGTAAACATCTTCATCCATTTTAATGTTGATTCCTGCAAGTTGGGTTAAGAGTCCTTCCATGTAATTGAGATGTGTGGCAAGTGATGTGGTGGACTTCATTTCAAGCCTAAAGAACTCAATTAGGAGACCATACTTTGATGATTTAGATTGTGCACCGAGCAGGGTGTCAAATCTTTTCCATGTATCCTGTGAGGTCTCACAGTTATCCACATGGTGGATATAACTGTCGTCTAGCTCCAATTTGATAATGGCCTGGGCTGTGTCATCATTCTTTTGCCAAGTAGTTGCAAGGTCCGTGTCCCGAGGTTTCTTCTCTTTGCCATTTGTGATGGCCCGGAGACCCTTTTTCATCAAGATGAGCTTGATGCGGTTTTGCCAGGTGTGAAACCCGACTCCTTTGAATCGAGCATTTGGAGAGTCTTTTCCCATGTTGAGGTTGCAAGATCAGCAGCAAATCAACACCAGAATTCTGAGATTTTATCAATAGAAGAGCAGAATGCAGTGTGTTTCAAGAGACACAGTTAATGACAATGTGAAAACACACTATGTCAGTGTTGATGTTGAGCTTGATTCTTCTTGTTCGGGATTATTCGATCGTTCTTCAATCTTCTCAGGTCCTTCCCCTCCTTGATTTGATGCTGGGTCAATGGATTAGAGTGACAGAGGCTTGGGTTGAGTGTCAGGAGAAAGAAAAACTGAGGGAAAAAAAGCTTGAGAAATTTTGGCTATGGTGGAATTAGGGTTTCTGAGACAGGGGCCTGGCTTTTCTCAAATTGTAGGAGCTATACTTGATCATTTTCAAAAAGATTTACATGCCTAGGAAGATGAGTTCATGAGCTATCAAAGCCCCATGATAATCATCAAGATTGTGGACCGTATGAAGCATGCAGGCAGCTCGAACAGATTCGGTGCAGTTCAGGACAACCATGACAAATTTGTGCAATGCCGGGGTCAGGGCGCAGCAATGTGATCGATTTTCATGCCAGGATGAAGCGCCTTGAGTAGAAGAACAACTCCCTAGAAGAAATCAAGAGCTGAAATGGTCTAGTTGAGAAGTTATTGAAGCTCCAAGTGAGGTAGGTCATGTCTGGCTATGGCAGACACAAAGCAGAGATTGAGAATTTTCACAATGTTGAGCTTCAGATGGTCAAATTTCATGGATTGATGTAATACAGGGAAGCTCTGTGAGTTGGGGAATACTTTTCCAGAAGGAAGCTCCAAGAGATTTGACCTGTGGAGTGAGATATAAGCAGCTCAATCTGACAGGGTGCTGCTAGCTATGGCTGCCATGGAAGCTTCAGTGACAGTAGAGTTGGGAGATGAAGTCATGAGCTGGCATTAAGCTAGATTGAGGTTGAGAGGAATCAAGAGAGGCTAGAGAAGCAATGCCATGCCCAACTGTGCTCTGATACCATGTGAGAAATGCGGGATCTAGAGCATGGCAAAACCGGAAGCTATGGAGGATGCAAGGAGAAGTGTGGACTCATGATGGAAAAGACACTGTTTGTTACACAAGTGAATTAGGTTCCAAGATTGAGACTTGGACTCATAAACACAATCTTGTGTATGTGGACAATGACATTGACACTTCACTGAAAAGAAAAGAGTACTATCATTGCGTTAAGAAAAGGAAGCAATTAAAATGCTTTATAGGAAAGTAGGAAACTGCAGTAGGCACCATTGTGCATACGGGATAGGTTAGCCTGCATATCCTCGACCCTGAAGCTCCATACAAAGAGGCTGTTTAGTGAGTGTGATTGCCGATTCTCAACACCCCTCCTCAATCACAACTAAAAAGGCACAAAGTGTGTAGAGGTTGTAATGAGAACCACCTGCAAAGTGTGGGCATACCACAAACATGGCAAAACACCAGAGGCTGTCGCAGAAAAGGCTAAGTGTGGGTACCATAAACATGGTGGACATCCAGAGGCTGTAACAGGGGCCTCACAAAGTGTACAGGGACTGTAATGCCAAGTTCCATAAGGAGTTTTACAAATGTTATGGCAGGAAGCATTAGGGCAAGGAAGTACAAGGTTTCTTAAAAGAGTCTATCACAATTATGAGAGTAAAAGGACTGATGAGTCTTGTCCTTCCGATCCTGGTGGTCTTCATCTTCATCTTCTTATTCATCTTTTGGTCCATGGTCTACTTTTTCTTTCACAGCTGCAAGATAGGCCTTTTGGGACCTCTTCCTAGCATGACAGAACTTTTCAGTATGTCCGGTCCTTTTGCAGAAGTCACAGAAGAGCCGTTCCTTTTTACCTTTGTATCTGTTGTTTACATATAACATTTGTTCATCCTTTGAAGTGTTGGGCTCTTCTTTGCTGTAAACATCTTCATCCATTTTAATGTTGATTCCTGCAAGTTGGGTTAAGAGTCCTTCCATGTAATTGAGATGTGTGGCAAGTGATGTGGTGGACTTCATTTCAAGCTTAAAGAACTCAATTAGGAGACCATACTTTGATGATTTAGATTGTGCACCGAACAGGGTGTCAAGTCTTTTCCATGTATCCTGTGAGGTCTCACAGTTATCCACATGGTGGATATAACTGTCGTCTAGCTCCAATTTGATAATGGCCTGGGCTGTGTCATCATTCTTTTGCCAAGTAGTTGCAAGGTCCGTGTCCCGAGGTTTCTTCTCTTTGCCATTTGTGATGGCCGAGAGACCATTTTTCATCAAGATGAGCTTGATGCGTGTTTGCCAGGTGTGAAACCCCACTCCTTTGAATCGAGCATTTGGAGAGTCTTTTCCCATGTTGAGGTTGCAAGATCAGTAGCAAATCAACACCAGAATTCTGAGATTTTATCAATAGAAGAGCAGAATGCAGTGTGTGTCAAGAGACACAGTTAATGACAGTGTGAAAACACACTATGTCAGTGTTGATGTTGAGCTTGATTCTTCTTGTTCGGGATCGTTCGATCGTTCTTCAATCTTCTCAGTTCCTTCCCCTCCTTGATTTGATGCTGGGTCAATGGATTAGAGTGACAGAGGCTTGGGTTGAGTGTTAGGAGAAAGAAAAACTGAGGGAAAAAAAGCTTGAGAAATTTTGGCTATGGTGGAATTAGGGTTTCTGAGACAGGGGCCTGGTTTTTCTCAAATTGTAGGAGCTATACTTGATCATTCTCAAAAAAGTTTACATGCCTAGGAAGCTGACATCATGAGCTATCAAAGCCCCATGAAAATCATCAAGATTGTGGACCGTATGAAGCATGCAGGCAGCTCGAACAGATTCGGCGCAGTTCAGGACAACGATGACAAATTTGTGCAATGCCGAGGTTAGGGCGTAGCAATGTGATCGATTTTCGTGCCAGGATGAAGCGGCTTGAGTAGAAGAACAACTCTCTAGAAGAAATCAAGAGCTGAAATGGTCTAGTTGAGAAGTTATTGAAGCTCCAAGTGAGGTAGGTCATGTCTGGCTATGGCAGACACAAAGCAGAGATTGAGAATTTTCACAATGTTGAGCTTCAGATGGTCAAATTTCATGGATTGATGTAATACAGGGAAGCTTTTGAGTTGGGGAATACTTTTCCAGAAGGAAGCTCCAAGAGATCTGAAGTGTGGAGTGAGATATAAGTAGCTCAATCTGACAGGGTGCTGCTAGCTATGGCTGCCATGGAAGCTTCAGTGAGAGTAGAGTTGGGAGATGAAGTCATGAGCTGGCATTGAGCTAGATTGAGGCTGAGAGGAATCAAGAGAGGCTGGAGAAGCAATGCCATGCCCAACTGTGCTCTGATACCCTGTGAGAAATGCGGGATCTAGAGCATGGCAAAACCGGAAGCTATGGAGGATGGAAGGAGAAGTGTGGACTCATGATGGAAAAGACACTGTTTGTTACACAAGTGAATTAGGTTCCAAGATTCAGACTTGGACTCATAAACACAATCTTGTGTATGTGGACAATGACATTGACACTTCACTGAAAAGAAAAGAGTACTATCATTGCGTTAAGAAAAGGAAGCAAGTACAATGCTTTATAGGAAAGTAGGAAACTGCAGTAGGCACCATTGTGAATATGGGATAGGTTAGCCTGCATATCCTCGACCGTGAAGCTCCATACAAAGAGGATGTTTAGTGAGTGTGATTGCTGATTCTCAACACCCCTCCTCAATTACAACTAAAAAGGCACAAAGTGTGTAGAGGCTGTAATGAGAACCACCTGCAAAGTGTGGGCATACCACAAACATGGCAAAACACCAGAGGCTGTCGCAGAAAAGGCTAAGTGTGGGTACCATAAATATGGTGGACATCCAGAGGCTGTAAGAGGGGCCTCACAAAGTGTACAGGGACTGTAATGCCAAGTTCCATAAGGAGTTTTACAAATGTTATGGCAGGAAGCATTAGTGCAAGGAAGTACAAGGTTTTTTAAAAGAGTCTATCACAATTATGAGAGTAAAAGGACTGATGAGTCTTGTCCTTCCGATCCTGGTGGTCTTCATCTTCATCTTCTTCTTCATCTTTTGGTTCATGGTGTACTTCTTCTTTCACATCTGCAAGATAGGCCTTTTGGGACCTCTTCCTAGCATGACAGAACTTTGCAGTATGTCCGATCCTTTTGCAGAAGTCACAGAAGAGCGGTTCCTTTTTACGTTTGTATCTGTTGTTTACATATAACATTTGTTCATCCTTTGAAGTGTTGGGCTCTTCTTTGCTTTTAAGTTTCTTTTCCTCTTCTAACAGTGATGCCTGGATATCAACAAGTTCAGGATTTGGCATGTTGATTAAAGTTGTTGATACATTATTATATTCAGGAGGCAAACTCTTAAGTAGAACACCGATGCAAACATCTTCATCCATTTTAATGTTGATTCCTGCAAGTTGGGTTAAGAGTCCTTCCATGTAATTGAGATGTGTGGCAAGTGATGTGGTGGACTTCATTTCAAGCCTGAAGAACTCAATTAGGAGACCATACTTTGATGATTTAGATTGTGCACCGAACAGGGTGTCAAGTCTTTTCCATGTATCCTGTGAGGTCTCATAGTTATCCACATGGTGGATATAACTGTCGTCTAGCTCCAATTTGATAATGGCCTGGGCTATGTCATCATTCTTTTGCCAAGTAGTTGCAAGGTCCGTGTCCCGAGGTTTCTTCTCTTTGCCATTTGTGATGGTCCAGAGACCCTTTTTCATCAAGATGAGCTTGATGCGGGTTTGCCAGGTGTGAAACCCGACTCCTTTGAATCGAGCATTTGGAGAGTCTTTTCCCATATTGAGGTTGCAAGATTAGTAGCAAATCAACACCAGAATTCTGAGGTTTTATCAATAGAAGAGCAGAATGCAGTGTGTGTCAAGAGACACAGTTAATGACTATGTGAAAACACACTATGTCAGTGTTGATGTTGAGCTTGATTCTTCTTGTTCGGGATCGTTCGATCGTTCCTCAATCTTCTCAGGTCCTTCCCCTCCTTGATTTCATGCTGGGTCAATGGATTAGAGTGACAGAGGCCTGGGTTGAGTGTCAGGAGAAAGAAAAACGAAGGGAAAAAAAGCTTGAGAAATTTTGGCTATGGTGGAATTAGGGTTTCTGAGACAAGGGCCTGGTTTTTCTCAAATTGTAGGAGCTATACTTGATCATTTTCAAAAAATTTTACGTGCCTAGGAAGCTGACTTCATGAGCTATCAAAGCCCCATGATAATCATCAAGATTGTGGACCGTATGAAGCATGCAGGCAGCTCGAAGAGATTCGGCGCAGTTCAGGACAACGATGACAAATTTGTGCAATGTCGGGGTCAGGGCGCAGCAATGTGATCGATTTTCGTGCCAGGATGAAGCGCCTTGAGTAGAAGAACAACTCCCTAGAAGAAATCAAGAGCTGAAATGGTCTAGTTGAGAAGTTATTGAAGCTCCAAGTGAGGTAGGTCATGTCTGGCTATGGCAGACACAAAGCAGAGATTGAGAATTTTCACAATGTTGAGCTTCAGATGGTCAAATTTCATGGATTGATGTAATACAGGGAAGCTTTGTGAGTTGGGGAATACATTTCCAGAAGGAAGCTCCAAGAGATTTGACCTGTGGAGTGAGATATAAGCAGCTCAATCTGACAGGGTGCTGCTAGCTATGGCTGCCATGGAAGCTTCAGTGAGAGTAGAGTTGGGAGATGAAGTCATGAGCTGGCATTGAGCTAGATTGAGGTTGAGAGGAATCAAGAGAGGCTGGAGAAGCAATGCCATGCCCAACTGTGCTCTGATACCATGTGAGAAATGAGGGATCTAGAGCATGGCAAAACCGGAAGCTATGGAGGATGGAAGGAGAAGTGTGGACTCATGATGGAAAAGACACTGTTTGTTACACAAGTGAATTAGGTTCCAAGATTGAGACTTGGACTCATAAACAGAGTCTTGTGTATGTGGACAATGACATTGACACTTCACTGAAAAGAAAAGAGTACTATCATTGCGTTAAGAAAAGGAAGCAAGTACAATGCTTTATAGGAAAGTAGGAAACTGCAGTAGGCACCATTGTGAATATGGGATAGGTTAGCCTGCATATCCTCGACCCTGAAGCTCCACACAAAGAGGATGTTTAGTGAGTGTGATTGCTGATTCTCAACACCCCTCCTCAATCACAACTAAAAAGGCACAAAGTGTGTAGAGGCTGTAATGAGAACCACCTGCAAAGTGTGGGCATACCACAAACATGGCAAAACACTAGAGGCTGTCGCAGAAAAGGCTAAGTGTGGGTACCATAAATATGGTGGACATCTAGAGGCTGTAAGAGGGGCCTCACAAAGTGTACAGGGACTGTAATGCCAAGTTCCATAAGGAGTTTTACAAATGTTATGGCAGGAAGCATTAGGGCAAGGAAGTACAAGGTTTTTTAAAAGAGTCTATCACAATTATGAGAGTAAAAGGACTGATGAGTCTTGTCCTTCCGATCCTGGTGGTCTTCATCTTCATCTTCTTCTTCATCTTTTGGTCCATGGTCTTCTTCTTCTTTCACAGCTGCAAGATAGGCCTTTTGGGACCTGTTCCTAGCATGACAGAACTTTTCAGTATGTCTGATCCTTTTGCAGAAGTCACAGAAGAGCGGTTCCTTTTTACGTTTGTATCTGTTGTTTACATATAACATTTGTTCATCCTTTGAAGTGTTGGGCTCTTCTTTGCTTTTAAGTTTCTTTTCCTCTTCTAACAGTGATGCCTGGATATCAACAAGTTCAGGATTTGGCATGTTGATTAAAGTTGTTGATACATTATTATATTCAGGAGGCAAACTCTTAAGTAGAACACCGATGCAAACATCTTCATCCATTTTAATGTTGATTCCTGCAAGTTGGGTTAAGAGTCCTTCCATGTAATTGAGATGTGTGGCAAGTGATGTGCTGGACTTCATTTCAAGCCTGAAGAACTCAATTAGGAGACCATACTTTGATGATTTAGATTGTGCACCGAACAGGGTGTCAAGTCTTTTCCATGTATCCTTTGAGGTCTCACAGTTATCCACATGGTGGATATAACTGTCGTCTAGCTCCAATTTGATAATGGCCTGGGCTGTGTCATCATTTGTTTGCCAAGTAGTTGCAAGGTCCGTGTCCCGAGGTTTCTTCTCTTTGCCATTTGTGATGGTCCAGAGACCCTTTTTCATCAAGATGAGCTTGATGCGGGTTTGCCAGGTGTGAAACCCGACTCCTTTGAATCGAGCATTTGGAGAGTCTTTTCCCATGTTGAGGTTGCAAGATTAGCAGCAAATCAACACCAGAATTCTGAGGTTTTATCAATAGAAGAGCAGAATGCAGTGTGTGTCAAGAGACACAGTTAATGACAATGTGAAAACACACTATGTCAGTGTTGATGTTGAGCTTGATTCTTCTTGTTCGGGATCGTTCGATTGTTCCTCAATCTTCTCAGGTCCTTCCCCTCCTTGATTTGATGCTGGGTCAATGGATTAGAGTGACAGAGGCCTGGGTTGAGTGTCAGGAGAAAGGAAAACGAAGGGAAAAAAAGCTTGAGAAATTTTGGCTATGGTGGAATTAGGGTTTCTGAGACAGGGGCCTGGTTTTTCTCAAATTGTAGGAGCTATACTTGATCATTTTCAAAAAATTTTACGTGCCTAGGAAGCTGACTTCATGAGCTATCAAAGCCCCATGATAATCATCAAGATTGTGGACCGTATGAAGCATGCAGGCAGCTCGAAGAGATTCGGCGCAGTTCAGGACAACGATGACAAATTTGTGCAATGTCGGGGTCAGGGCGCAGCAATGTGATCGATTTTCGTGCCAGGATGAAGCGCCTTGAGTAGAAGAACAACTCCCTAGAAGAAATCAAGAGCTGAAATGGTCTAGTTGAGAAGTTATTGAAGCTCCAAGTGAGGTAGGTCATGTCTGGCTATGGCAGACACAAAGCAGAGATTGAGAATTTTCACAATGTTGAGCTTCAGATGGTCAAATTTCATGGATTGATGTAATACAGGGAAGCTTTGTGAGTTGGGGAATACATTTCCAGAAGGAAGCTCTAAGAGATTTGACCTGTGGAGTGAGATATAAGCAGCTCAATCTGACAGGGTGCTGCTAGCTATGGCTGCCATGGAAGCTTCAGTGAGAGTAGAGTTGGGAGATGAAGTCATGAGCTGGCATTGAGCTAGATTGAGGTTGAGAGGAATCAAGAGAGGCTGGAGAAGCAATCCCATGCCCAACTGTGCTCTGATACCATGTGAGAAATGAGGGATCTAGAGCATGGCAAAACCGGAAGCTATGGAGGATGGAAGGAGAAGTGTGGACTCATGATGGAAAAGACACTGTTTGTTACACAAGTGAATTAGGTTCCAAGATTCAGACTTGGACTCATAAACAGAGTCTTGTGTATGTGGACATCCAGAGGCTGTAACAGGGGCCTCACAAAGTGTACAGGGACTGTAATGCCAAGTTCCATAAGGAGTTTTACAAATGTTATGGCAGGAAGCATTAGGTCAAGGAAGTACAAGGTTTTTTAAAAGAGTCTATCACAATTATGAGAGTAAAAGGACTGATGAGTCTTGTCCTTCCGATCCTGGTGGTCTTCATCTTCATCTTCTTCATCATCTTTTGGTCCATGGTCTACTTCTTCTTTCACAGCTGCAAGATAGGCCTTTTGGGACCTCTTCCTAGCATGACAGAATTTTTCAGTATGTTCGGTCCTTTTGCAGAGGTCACAGAAGAGCGGTTCCTTTTTACCTTTGTATCTGTTGTTTACATATAACATATGTTCATCCTTTGAAGTGTTGGGCTCTTCTTTGCTTTTAAGTTTCTTTTTCTCTTCTAACAGTGATGCCTGGATATCAACAAGTTCAGGATTTGGCATGTTGATTAAAGTTGTTGATACATTATTATATTCAGGAGGCAAACTCTTAAGTAGAACACCGATGCAAACATCTTCATCCATTTTAATGTTGATTCCTGCAAGTTGGGTTAAGAGTCCTTCCATGTAATTGAGATGTGTGGCAAGTGATGTGCTGGACTTCATTTCAAGCCTGAAGAACTCAATTAGGAGACCATACTTTGATGACTTAGATTGTGCACAGAAGAGGGTGTCAAGTCTTTTCCATGTATCCTGTGAGATCTCACAGTTATGCACATGGTGGATATAACTGTCGTCTAGCTCCAATTTGATAATGGCCTGGGCTGTGTCATCATTCTTTTGCCAAGTAGTTGCAAGGTCCGTGTCCTGAGGTTTCTTCTCTTTGCCATTTGTGATGGCCCAGAGACCCTTTTTCATCAAGATGAGCTTGATGCGTGTTTGCCAGGTGCGAAACCCGACTCCTTTGAATCGAGCATTTGGAGAGTCTTTTCCCATGTTGAGGTTGCAAGATCAGCAGCAAATCAACACCAGAATTCTGAGATTTTATCAATAGAAGAGCAGAATGCAGTGTGTGTCAAGAGACACAGTTAATGACAGTGTGAAAACACACTATGTCAGTGTTGATGTTGAGCTTGATTCTTCTTGTTCGGGATCGTTCGATCGTTCTTCAATCTTCTCAGGTCCTTCCCCTCCTTGATTTGATGCTGGGTCAATGGATTAGAGTGACAGAGTCTTGGGTTGAGTGTCAGGAGAAAGAAAAACTGAGGGAAAAAAAGCTTGAGAAATTTTGGCTATGGTGGAATTAGGGTTTCTAAGACAGGGGCCTGGTTTTTCTCAAATTGTAGGAGCTATACTTGATCATTTTCAAAAAAATTTACATGCCTAGGAAGCTGACTTCATGAGCTATCAAAGCCCCATGATAATCATCAAGATTGTGGACCGTATGAAGCATGTAGGCAGCTCGAAGAGATTCGGCGCAGTTCAGGACAACGATGACAAATTTGTGCAATGTCGGGGTCAGGGCGCAGCAATGTGATCGATTTTTGTGCCAGGATGAAGCGCCTTGAGTAGAAGAACAACTCCCTAGAAGAAATCAAGAGCTGAAATGGTCTAGTTGAGAAGTTATTGAAGCTCCAAGTGAGGTAGGTCATGTCTGGCTATGGCAGACACAAAGCAGAGATTGAGAATTTTCACAATGTTGAGCTTTAGATGGTCAAATTTCATGGATTGATGTAATACAGGGAAGCTTTGTGAGTTGGGGAATACTTTTCCAGAAGGAAGATCCAAGAGATTTGACCTATGGAGTGAGATATAAGCAGCTCAATCTGACAGGGTGCTGCTAGCTATGGCTGCCATGGAAGCTTCAGTGAGAGTAGAGTTGGGAGATGAAGTCATGAGCTGGAATTGAGCTAGATTGAGGTTGAGAGGAATCAAAAGAGGCTGGAGAAGCAATGCCATGCCCAACTATGCTCTGATACCATGTGAGAAATGCGGGATCTAGAGCATGGCAAAACCGGAAGCTATGGAGGATGGAAGGAGAAGTGCGGACTCATGATGGAAAAGACACTATTTGTTACACAAGTGAATTACGTTCCAAGATTGAGACTTGGACTCATAAACACAATCTTGTGTATGTGGACAATGACATTGACACTTCACTGAAAAGAAAAGAGTACTATCATTGCGTTAAGAAAAGGAAGCAAGTACAATGCTTTATAGGAAAGTAGGAAACTGCAGTAGGCACCATTGTGCATATGGGATAGGTTAGCAGAGATTGAGAATTTTCACAATGTTGAGCTTCATATGGTCAAATTTTATGGATTGATGTAATACAGGGAAGCTTTTGAGTTGGGGAATACTTTTCCAGAAGGAAGCTCCAAGAGATTTGACCTGTGGAGTGAGATATAAGCAGCTCAATCTGACAGGGTGCTGCTAGCTATGGCTGCCATGGAAGCTTCAGTGAGAGTAGAGTTGGGAGATGAAGTCATGAGCTGGCATTGAGCTAGATTGAGGTTGAGAGGAATCAAGAGAGGCTGGAGAAGCAATGCCATGCCCAACTGTGCTTTGATACCATGTGAGAAATGCGGGATCTAGAGCATGGCAAAACCGGAAGCTAGGAAGGATGGAAGGAGAAGTGTGGACTCATGATGGAAAAGACACTGTTTGTTACACAAGTGAATTAGGTTGCAAGATTGAGACTTGGACTCATAAACACAATCTTGTGTATGTGGACAATGACATTCACACTTCACTAAAAAGAAAAGAGTACTATCATTGTGTTAAGAAAAGGAAGCAAGTACAATGCTTTATAGGAAACTAGGAAACTACAAAAGGCACCATTGTGCATATGGGATAGGTTAGCCTGCATATCCGCGACCCTGAAGCTCCATACAAAGAGGATGTTTAGTGAGTGTGATTGCTGATTCTCAACACCCCTCCTCAATCACAACTAAAAAGGCACAAAGTGTGTAGAGGATGTAATAAGAACCACCTGCAAAGTGTGGGCATACCACAAACATGGCAAAACACCAGAGGCTGTCGCAGAAAAGGCTAAGTGTGGGTACCATAAACATGGTGGACATCTAGAGGCTGTAACAGGGGCCTCACAAAGTGTACAGGGACTGTAATGCCAAGTTCCATAAGGAGTTTTACAAATGTTATGGCAGGAAGCATTAGGGCAAGGAAGTACAAGGTTTTTTAAAAGAGTCTATCACAATTATGAGAGTAAAAGGACTGATGAGTCTTGTCCTTCCGATCCTGGTGGTCTTCATCTTCATCTTCTTCTTCATCTTTTGGTCCATGGTCTTCTTCTTCTTTCACAGTTGCAAGATAGGCCTTTTGGGACCTCTTCCTAGCATGACAGAACTTTTCAGTATGTCCGGTCCTTTTGCAGAAGTCACAGAAGAGCGGTTCCTTTTTACCTTTGTATCTATTGTTTACATATAACATTTGTTCATCCTTTGAAGTGTTGGGCTCGTCTTTGCTTTTAAGTTCCTTTTCCTCTTCTAACAGTGATGCCTGGATATCAACAAGTTCAGGATTTGGCATGTTGATTAAAGTTGTTGATACATTATTATATTCAGGAGGTAAACTCTTAAGTAGAACACCGATGCAAACATCTTCATCCATTTTAATGTTGATTCCTGCAAGTTGGGTTAAGAGTCCTTCCATGTAATTGACATGTGTGGCAAGTGATGTGCTGGACTTCATTTCGAGCCTGAAGAACTCAATTAGGAGACCATACTTTGATGATTTAGATTGTGCACAGAAGAGGGTGTCAAGTCTTTTCCATGTATCCTGTGAGGTCTCACAGTTATCCACATGGTGGATATAACTGTCGTCTAGCTCCAATTTGATAATGGTCTGGGCTGTGTCATCATTCTTTTGCCAAGTAGTTGCAAGGTCCGTGTCCCGAGGTTTCTTCTCTTTCCCATTTGTGATGGCCTAGAGACCCTTTTTCATCAAGATGAGCTTGATGCGGGTTTGCCAGGTGTGAAACCCGACTCCTTTGAATCGAGCATTTGGAGAGTCTTTTCCCATGTTGAGGTTGCAAGATCAGCAGCAAATCAACACCAGAATTGTGAGATTTTATCAATAGAAGAGCAGAATGCAGTGTGTGTCAAGAGACACAGTTAATGACAGTATGAAAACACACTATGTCAGTGTTGATGTTGAGCTTGATTCTTCTTGTTCGGGATTGTTCGATCCTTCTTCAATCTTCTCAGGTCCTTCCCCTCCTTGATTTGATGCTGGGTCAATGGATTAGAGTGACAGAGGCTTGGGTTGAGTGTCAGGAGAAAGAAAAACTGAGGGAAAAAAAGCTTGAGAAATTTTGGCCATGTTGGAATTAAGGTTTCTGAGACAGGGGCCTGGTTTTTCTCAAATTGTAGGAGCTATACTTGATCATTTTCAAAAAATTTTACATGCCTAGGAAGCTGACTTCATGAGCTATCAAAGCCCCATGATAATCATCAAGATTGTGGACTGTATGAAGCATGGAGGCAGCTCGAATAGATTTGGCACAGTTCAGGACAACGATGACAAATTTGTACAATGACGGGGTCATGGCACAGCAATGTGATCGATTTTCCTGCCAAGATGACGCAGCTTGAGTAGAAGAACAACTCCCTAGAAGAAATCAAGAGCTGAAATGGTCTAGTTGAGAAGTTATTGAAGCTCCAAGTGAGGTAGGTCCTGTCTGGCTATGGCAAACACAAAGCAGAGATTGAGAATTTTCACAATGTTGAGCTTCAGATGGTCAAATTTCGTGGATTGATGTAATACTGGGAAGCTTTTGAGTTGGGGAATACTTTTCCAGAAGGAAGCTCCACGAGATTTGACCTGTGGAGTGAGATATAAGCAGCTCAATCTGACAGGGTGCTTCTAGCTATGGCTGCCATGGAAGCTTCAGTGAGAGTAGAGTTGGGAGATGAAGTCATGAGCTGGCATTGAGCTAGATTGAGGTTGAGAGGAATCAAGAGAGGCTGGAGAAGCAATGCCATGCCCAACTGTGCTCTGATACCATGTGAGAAATGCGGGATCTAGAGCATGGCAAAACCAGAAGCTATGGAGGATGGAAGGAGAAGTGTGGACTCATGATGGAAAAGACACTGTTTGTTACACAAGTGAATTAGGTTGCAAGATTGAGACTTGGACTCATAAACACAATCTTGTGTATGTGGACAATGACATTGACACTTCACTGAAAAGAAAAGAGTACTATCATTGCGTTAAGAAAAGGAAGCAAGTACAATGCTTTATAGGAAAGTAGGAAACTGCAGTAGGCACCATTCTGCATATGGGATAGGTTAGCCTGCATATCCTCGACCCTGAAGCTCCATACAAAGAGGATGTTTAGTGAGTGTGATTGCTGATTCTCAACACCCCTCCTCAATCACAACTAAAAAGGCACAAAGTGTGTAGAGGCTGTAATGAGAACCACCTGCAAAGTGTGGGCATACCACAAACATGGCAAAACACCAGAGGCTGTCGTAGAAAAGGCTAAGTGTGGGTACCAATAAACATGGTGGACATCCAGAGGTGTAACAGGGGCCTCACAAAGTATACAGGGACTGTAATGCCAAGTTACATAAGGAGTTTTAAAATGTTATGGCAGGAAGCATTAGGGCAAGGAAGTACAAGGTTCTTTAAAAGAGTCTATCAGAATTATGAGAGTAAAAGGACTAATGAGTCTTGTCCTTCCGATCCTGGTGGTCTTCATCTTCATCTTCTTCTTCATCTTTTGGTCCATGGTCTTCTTCTTCTTTCACAGCTGCAAGATAGGCCTTTTGGGACCTTTTCCTAGCATGACAGAACTTTTCAGTATGTCCGGTCCTTTTGCAGAAGTCACAAAAGAGCGGTTCCTTTTTACCTTTGTATCTGTTGTTTACATATAACATTTGTTCATCCTTTGAAGTCTTGGGCTCTTCTTTGCTTTTAAGTTTCTTTTCCTCTTCTAACAGTGATGCCTGGATATCAACAAGTTCAGGATTTGGCATGTTGATTAAAGTTGTTGATACATTATTATATTCAGGAGGCAAACTCTTAAGTAGAACACCGATGCAAACATCTTCATCCATTTTTATGTTGATTCCTGCAAGTTGGGTTAAGAGTCCTTCCATGTAATTGAGATGTGTAGCAAGTGATGTGCTGGACTTCATTTCAAGCCTGAAGAACTCAATTAGGAGACCATACTTTGATGACTTAGATTGTGCACAGAAGAGGGTGTCAAGTCTTTTCCATGTATCCTGTGAGGTCTCACAGTTATCCACATGGTGGATATAACTGTCGTCTAGCTCCAATTTGATAATGGTCTGGGCTATGTCATCATTCTTTTGCCAAGTAGTTGCAAGGTCCGTGTCCCGAGGTTTCTTCTCTTTGCCATTTGTGATGGCCCAGAGACCCTTTTTCATCAAGATGAGCTTGATGCGTGTTTGCCAGGTGTGAAACCCGACTCCTTTGAATCGAGCATTTGGAGAGTCTTTTGCCATGTTGAGGTTGCAAGATCAGCAGCAAATCAACACCAGAATTGTGAGATTTTATCAATAGAAGAGCAGAATGCAGTGTGTGTCAAGAGACACAGTTAATGACAGTGTGAAAACACACTATGTCAGTGTTGATGTTGAGCTTGATTCTTCTTGTTCGGGATCGTTCGATCGTTCTTCAATCTTCTCAGGTCCTTCCCCTCCTTGATTTGATGCTAGGTCAATGGATTAGAGTGACAGAGGCTTGGGTTGAGTGTCAGGAGAAAGAAAAACTGAGGGAAAAAAAGCTTGAGAAATTTTGGCTATGGTGGAATTAGGGTTTCTGAGACAGGGGCCTGGTTTTTCTCAAATTCTAGGAGCTATACTTGATCATTTTCAAAAAAATTTACATGCCTAGGAAGCTGACTTCATGAGATATCAAAGCCCCATGACAATCATCAAGATTGTGAACCGTATGAAGCATGCAAGCAGCTCGAACAGATTCGGCGCAGTTCAGGACAACGATGACAAATTTGTGCAATGCCGGGGTCAGGGCGCAGCAATGTGATCGATTTTCGTGCCAAGATGAAGTGCCTTGAGTAGAAGAACAACTCCCTAGAAGAAATCAAGAGCTGAAATGGTCTAGTTGAGAAGTTATTGAAGCTCCAAGTGAGGTAGGTCCTATCTGGCTATGGCAGACACAAAGCAGAGATTGAGAATTCTCACAATGTTGAGCTTCAGATGGTCAAATTTCATGGATTGATGTAATACAGGAAAGCTTTTGAGTTGGGGAATACTTTTCCAGAAGGAAGCTCCAAGAGATTTCACGTGTGGAGTGAGATATAAGCAGCTCAATCTGACAGGGTGCTGCTAGCTATGGCTGCCATGGAAGCTTCAGTGAGAGTAGAGTTGGGAGATGAAGTCATGAGCTAGCATTGAGCTAGATTGAGGTTTAGAGGAATCAAGAGAGGCTGGAGAAGCAATGCCGTGCCCAACTGTGCTCTGATACCATGTGAGAAATGCGGGATCTAGAGCATGGCAAAACCGGAAGCTATGGAGGATGCAAGGAGAAGTGTGGACTCATGATGGAAAAGACATTGTTTGTTACACAAGTGAATTAGATTCCAAGATTGAGACTTGGACTCATAAACACAATCTTGTGTATGTGGACAATGACATTGACACTTCACTGAAAAGAAAAGAGTACTATCATTGCGTTAAGAAAAGGAAGCAAGTACAATGCTTTATAGGAAAGTAGGAAACTGCAGTAGGCTCCATTGTGCATATGGGATAGGTTAGGCTGCATATCCTCGACCCTGAAGCTCCATACAAAGAGGCTGTTTAGTGAGTGTGATTGTTGATTCTCAACACCCCTCCTCAATCACAACTAAAAAGGCACAAAGTGTGTAGAGGTTGTAATGAGAACCACCTGCAAAGTGTGGGCATACCACAAACATTGCAAAACACCAGAGGCTGTCGCAGAAAAGGCTAAGTGTGGGTACCATAAACATGGTGGACATCCAGAGGCTGTAACAGGGGCCTCACAAAGTGTAGAGGGACTGTAATGCCAAATTCCATAAGGAGTTTTACAAATGTTATGGCAGGAAGCATTAGGGCAAGGAAGTACAAGGTTTTTTAAAAGAGTCTATCACAATTATGAGAGTAAAAGGACTGATGAGTCTTGTCCTTCCGATCCTGGTGGTCTTCATCTTCATCTTCTTCTTCATCTTTTGGTCCATGGTCTACTTCTTCTTTCACAGCTGCAAGATAGGCCTTTTGGGACCTGTTCCTAGCATGACAGAACTTTTCAGTATGTCCGGTCCTTTTGCAGAAGTCACAGAAGAGCGGTTCCTTTTTACGTTTGTATCTGTTGTTTACATATAACATTTGTTCATCCTTTGAAGTGTTGGGCTCTTCTTTGCTTTTAAGTTTCTTTTTCTCTTCTAACAGTGATGCCTGGATATCAACAAGTTCAGGATTTGGCATGTTGATTAAAGTTGTTGATACATTATTATATTCAGGAGGCAAACTCTTAAGTAGAACACCGATGCAAACATCTTCATCCATTTTAATGTTGATTCCTGCAAGTTGGGTTAAGAGTCCTTCCATGTAATTGAGATGTGTGGCAAGTGATGTGTGGACTTCATTTCAAGCCTGAAGAACTCAATTAGGAGACCATACTTTGATGATTTAGATTGTGCACCGAATAGGGTGTCAAGTCTTTTCCATGTATCCTATGAGGTCTCATAGTTATCCACATGGTGGATATAACTGTCGTCTAGCTCCAATTTGATAATGGCCTGGGCTGTGTCATCATTCTTTTGCCAAGTAGTTGCAAGGTCCGTGTCCCGAGGTTTCTTCTCTTTGCCATTTGTGATGGCCCAGAGACCCTTTTTCATCAAGATGAGCTTGATGCGGTTTTGCCAGGTGTGAAACCCGACTCCTTTGAATCGAGCATTTGGAGAGTCTTTTCCCATGTTGAGGTTGCAAGATCAGCAGCAAATCAACACCAGAATTGTGAGATTTTATCAATAGAAGAGCAGAATGCAGTGTGTGTCAAGAGACACAGTTAATGACAGTGTGAAAACACACTATGTCAGTGTTGATGTTGAGCTTGATTCTTCTTGTTCGGGATCGTTCGATCGTTCTTCAATCTTCTCAGGTCCTTCCCCTCCTTGATTTGATGCTGGGTCAATGGATTAAAGTGACAGAGGCTTGGGTTGAGTGTGAGGAGAAAGAGAAACTGAGGGAAAAAAAGCTTGAGAAATTTTGGCTATGGTGGAATTAGCCTGGTTTTTGTCAAATTGTAGAAGCTATACTTGATCATTTTCAAAAAATTTTACATGCCTAGGAAGCTGACTTCATGAGCTATCAAAGCCCCATGATAATCATCAAGATTGTGGACCGTATGAAGCATGCAGGCAGCTCGAACAGATTCGGCGCAGTTCACGACAATGATGACAAATTTGTGCAATGCCGGGGTCAGGGCGCAGCAATGTGATCGATTTTCATGCCAGGATGAAGCGCCTTGAGTAGAAGACCAACTCCCTAGAAGAAATCAAGAGCTAAAATGGTCTAGTTGAGAAGTTTTTGAAGCTCCAAGTGAGGTAGGTCCTGTCTGGCTATGGCAGACACAAAGCAGAGATTGAGAATTTTCACAATGTTGAGCTTCAGATGGTTAAATTTCATGGATTGATGTAATACATGGAAGCTTTGTGAGTTGGGGAATACTTTTCCAGAAGGAAGCTCCAAGAGATTTGACCTGTGGAGTGAGATATAAGCAGCTCAATTTGACAGGGTGCTGCTAGCTATGGCTACCATGGAAGCTTCAGTGAGAGTAGAGTTGGGACATGAAGTCATGAGCTGGCATTGAGCTAGATTGAGGCTGAGAGGAATCAAGAGAGGCTGGAGAAGCAATGCCATGCCCAACTGTGCTCTGATACCATGTGAGAAATGCGGGATCTAGAGCATGGCAAAACCAGAAGCTATGGAGGATGGAAGGAGAAGTGTGGACTCATGATGGAAAAGACATTGTTTGTTACAATAGTGAATTAGGTTCCAAGATTGAGACTTGGACTCATAAACACAATCTTGTGTATGTGGACAATGACATTGACACTTCACTGAAAAGAAAAGAGTACTATCATTGCGTTAAGAAAAGGAAGCAAGTACAATGCTTTATAGGAAAGTAGAAAACTGCAGTAGGCACCATTCTGCATATGGGATAGGTTAGCCTGCATATCCTTGACCCTGAAGCTCCATACAAAGAGGATGTTTAGTGAGTGTGATTACTGATTCTCAACACCCCTCCTCAATCACAACTAAAAAGGCACAAAGTGTGTAGAGGCTGTAATGAGAACCACCTGCAAAGTGTGGGCATACCACAAACATGGCAAAACACCAGAGGCTATTGCAGAAAAGGCTAAGTGTGGGTACCATAAACATGGTGGACATCCAGAGGCTGTAACAGGGGCCTCACAAAGTATACACGGACTGTTATGCCAAGTTACATAAGGAGTTTTACAAATGTTATGGCAGGAAGCATTAGGGCAAGGAAGTACAAGGTTTTTTAAAAGAGTCTATCAGAATTATGAGAGTAAAAGGACTGATGAGTCTTGTCCTTCCGATCCTGGTGATCTTCATCTTCATCTTCTTCTTCATCTTTTGGTCCATGGTCTTCTTCTTCTTTCACAGCTGCAAGATAGGCCTTTAGGGACCTCTTCCTAGCATGACAGAACTTTTCAGTATGTCCGGTCCTTTTGCAGAAGTGACAGAAGAGCGGTTCCTTTTTACCTTTGTATCTATTGTTTACATATAACATTTGTTCATCCTTTGAAGTGTTGGGCTCTTCTTTGCTTTTAAGTTTCTTTTCCTCTTCTAACAGTGATACGTGGATATCAACAAGTTCAGGATTTGGCATGTTGATTAAAGTTGTTGGTACATTATTATATTCAGGAGGCAAACTCTTAAGTAAAACACCGATGCAAACATCTTCATCCATTTTAATGTTGATTCCTGCAAGTTGGGTTAAGAGTCCTTCCATGTAATTGACATGTGTGACAAGTGATGTGCTGGACTTCATTTCAAGCCTGAAGAACTCAATTAGGAGACCATACTTTGATGATTTAGATTGTGCACCGAACAGGGTGTCAAGTCTCTTCCATGTATCCTGTGAGGTCTCACAGTTATCCACATGGTGGATATAACTGTCGTCTAGCTCCAATTTGATAATGGTCTGGGCTGTGTCATCATTCTTTTGCCAAGTAGTTGCAAGGTCCGTGTCCCAAGGTTTCTTCTCTTTGCCATTTGTGATGGCCCAGAGACCCTTTTTCATAAAGATGAGCTTGATGCATGTTTGCCAGGTGTGAAACCCGACTCCTTTGAATCGAGCATTTAGAGAGTCTTTTCCCATGTTGAGGTTGCAAGATCAGTAGCAAATCAACATCAGAATTCTGAGATTTTATCAATAGAAGAGCAGAATGCAGTGTGTGTCAAGAGACACAGTTAATGACAGTGTGAAAACACACTATGTCAGTGTTGATGTTGAGCTTGATTCTTCTTGTTCGTGATCGTTCGATCGTTCTTCAATTTCCTCAAGTCCTTCCCCTCCTTGATTTGATGCTGGGTCAATGGATTAGAGTGACAGAGGCTTGGGTTAAGTGTCAGGAGAATGAAAAACTGAGAAAAAAAAAGCTTGAGAAATTTTGGCTATGGTGGAATTAAGGTTTCTGAGACAGGGGCTTGGTTTTTCTCAAATTGTAGGATCTATACTTGATCATTTTCAAAAATTTTTACATGCCTAGGAAGCTGACTGCATGAGCTATCAAAGCCCCGTGATAATCATCAAGATTGTGGACTGTATGAAGCATGTAGGCAGCTCCAACAGATTCGGCGCAGTTCAGGACAGCGATGACAAATTTGTGCAATGCTGGGGTCAGGGCGCAGCAATGTGATCGATTTTCGTGCCAGGATGAAGCGCCTTGAGTAGAAGAACAACTCCCTAGAAGAAATCAAGAGCTGAAATGGTCTAGTTGAGAAGTTATTGAAGCTCCAAGTGAGGTAGGTCCTGTCTGGCTATGGCAGACACAAAGCACAGATTGAGAATTTTCACAATGTTGAGCTTCAGATGGTCAAATTTCATGGATTGATGTAATACAGGGAAGCTTTGTGAGTTGGGGAATACTTTTCCAGAAGGAAGATCCAAGAGATTTGACCTGTGGAGTGAGATAGAAGCAGCTCAATCTGACAGGGTGTTGCTAGCTATGGCTGCCATGGAAGCTTCAGTGAGAGTAGAGTTGGGAGATGAAGTCATGAGCTAGATTGAGGTTGAGAGGAATCAAGAGAGGCTGGAGAAGCAATGCCATGCCCAACTGTGCTTTGATACCATGTGAGAAATGCGGGATCTAGAGCATGGCAAAACCGGAAGCTATGGAGGATGGAAGGAGAAGTGTGGACTCATGATGGAAAAGACACTGTTTGCTACACAAGTGAATTAGGTTCCAAGATTGAGACTTGGACTCATAAACACAATCTTGTGTATGTGGACAATGACATTGACACTTCACTGAAAAGAAAAGAGTACTATCATTGCGTTAAGAAAAGAAAGCAAGTACAATGCTTTATAGGAAAGCAGGAAACTGCAGTAGGCACCATTGTGCATATGGGATAGGTTAGGCTGCATATCCTGGACCCTGAAGCTCCATACAAAGAGGATGTTTAGTGAGTGTGATTGCTGATTCTCAACACCCCTCCTCAATCACAACTAAAAAGGCACAAAGTGTGTAGAGGCTGTAATGAGAACCACCTGCAAAGTGTGGGCATACCACAAACATGGCAAAACACCAGAGGCTGTCGCAGAAAAGGCTAAGTGTGGGTACCATAAACATGGTGGACATCCAGAGGCTGTAACAGGGGCCTCACAAAGTATACAGGGACTGTAATGCCAAGTTACATAAGGAGTTTTACAAATGTTATGGCAGGAAGCATTAGGGCAAGGAAGTACAAGGTTTTTTAAGAGAGTCTGTCAGAATTATGAGAGTAAAAGGACTGATGAGTCTTGTCCTTCCGATCCTGCTGGTCTTCATCTTCATCTTCTTCTTCATCTTTTGGTCCATGGTCTTCTTCTTCTTTCACAGCTGCAAGATAGGCCTTTTGGGACCTCTTCCTAGCATGAGAGAACTTTTCAGTATGTCCGGTCCTTTTGCAGAAGTGACAGAAGAGCGGTTCCTTTTTACCTTTGTATCTGTTGTTTACATATAACATTTGTTCATCCTTTGAAGTGTTGGGCTCTTCTTTGCTTTTAAGTTTCTTTTCCTCTTCTAACAGTGATGCCTGGATATCAACAAGTTCAGGATTTGGCATGTTGATTAAAGTTGTTGATACATTATTATATTCAGGAGGCAAACTCTTAAGTAGAACACCGATGCAAACATCTTCATCCATTTTAATGTTGATTCGTGCAAGTTGGGTTAAGAGTCCTTCCATGTAATTGAGATGTGTGGCAAGTGATGTGCTGGACTTCATTTCAAGCCTGAAGAACTCAATTAGGAGACCATACTTTGATGATTTAGATTGTGCACAGAAGAGGGTGTCAAGTCTTTTCCATGTATCCTGTGAGGTCTCACAGTTATCCACATGGTGGATATAACTGTCGTCTAGCTCAAATTTGATAATGGCCTGGGCTGTGTCATCATTCTTTTGCCAAGTAGTTGCAAGGTCTGTGTCCCGAGGTTTCTTCTCTTTGCCATTTGTGATGGCCTAGAGACCCTTTTTCATCAAGATGAGCTTGATGCGTGTTTGCCAGGTGTGAAACCCGACTCCTTTGAATCGAGCATTTGGAGAGTCTTTTCCCATGTTGAGGTTGCAAGATCAGTAGCTAATAAACACCAGAATTCGGAGATTTTATCAATAGAAGAGCAGAATGCAGTGTGTGTCAAGAGACACAGTTAATGACAGTGTGAAAACACACTATGTCAGTGTTGATGTTGAGATTGATTCTTCTTGTTCGGGATCGTTCGATTGTTCTTCAATCTTCTCAGGTCCTTCCCCTCCTTGATTTGATGCTGGGTCAATGGATTAGAGTGACAGAGGCTTGGGTTGAGTGTCAGGAGAAAGAAAAACTAAGGAAAAAAAAGCTTGAGAAATTTTGGCTATGGTGGAATTAAGGTTTCTAAGACAGGGGCCTGGTTTTTCTCAAATTGTAGGAGCTATACTTGATCATTTTCAAAAAATTTTACATGCCTAGGAAGCTGACTTCATGAGCTATCAAAGCCCCATGATAATCATCAAGATTGTGGACTGTATGAAGCATGCAGGTAGCTCGAACAGATTCGGCACAGTTCAGGACAACGATCAAATTTGTGCAATGTCGGGGTCAGGGCGCAGCAATGTGATCGATTTTCGTGCCAGGATGAAGCACCTTGAGTAGAAGAACAACTCCCTAGAAGAAATCAAGAGCTGAAATGGTCTAGTTGAGAAGTTATTGAAGCTCCAAGTGAGGTAGGTCCTATCTGGCTATGATAGACACAAAGCAGAGATTGAGAATTTTCACAATGTTGAGCTTCAGATGGTCAAATTTCATGGATTGATGTAATACAGGGAAGCTTTGTGAGTTGGGGAATACTTTTCCAGAAGGAAGATCCAAGAGATTTGACCTGTGGAGTGAGATATAAGCAGCTCAATCTGACAGGGTGTTGCTAGCTATGGCTGCCATGGAAGCTTCAGTGAGAGTAGAGTTGGGAGATGAAGTCATGAGCTGGCATTGAGCTAGATTGAGGTTGAGAGGAATCAAGAGAGGCTGGAGAAGCAATGCCATGCCCAACTGTGCTCTGATACCATGTGAGAAATGCGGGATCTAGAGCATGGCAAAACCAGAAGCTATGGAGGATGGAAGGAGAAGTGTGGACTCATGATGGAAAAGACACTGTTTGTTACACAAGTGAATTAGGTTCCAAGATTGAGACTTGGACTCATAAACACAATCTTGTGTATGTGGACAATGACATTGACACTTCACTGAAAAGAAAAGAGTACTATCATTGCATTAAGAAAAGGAAGTAAGTACAATGCTTTATAGGAAAGTAGGAAGCTGCAGTAGGCACCATTGTGCATATGGGATAGGTTAGTCTGCATATCCTTGACCCTGAAGCTCCATACAAAGAGGCTGTTTAGTGAGTGTGATTGCTGATTCTCAATAAGTAGGCCACCTTCCTTTATGTTGTATCTTATCTATACTTTGAGTACTTTGTAAAGAGTGTGGAAGAAGAAGAAGAAACCAGCAAGAAAACCTTTTTGGCCTCCATCTCTCTTCTTGTCTCTTGAGTGAGCTTCTCTTTGTGCATTTTGTTGTGTGTTTAGCGCATCATCTCGAGCAAGTCTCCCCACCACGCGATTCTTGACATTTTGAAATGTGGCAGTTCACTAAAAAATTGGATCAAATGGACGTGTAAAGGGAAAGGGATGTAATTCAACCATTGGGAGGCACATCGTCAAGCACAAGGCCATTGATGAGCATCGCAAGGCACACCTGTGGGAGGTTCTTCCCCTAACATTTACGTGGACATCACTGCGGAGCCACAAACCTAGGTTCCATGAATTTATTTTTCCACATAAAGAAATGTTTTAAACACTTATGTATGTTTCCAATTCACCTAGCATAGGATAATGCATTTCTCACTTATCGTTAGTTCAAGTAATAGTGATAAAAGTGCATTTGATAAATTATCTCTTTAAACGATAGATAAGGAATGATGCATGTCACACAATCAGATCATTTGCATTTCCAGAGTTGTCTGTCTTAAGAGATTAGCTGGATGTTGCTATTTTGGTGCATTTCCAAAGTAATGAGTCTAAACGCCTATTACTTAGGGCAAACGAATGAAATTGATAAATGCATTTTTGACTAGACATGGTAGGAATAAGCGTATGTCGCATTTTAGGCAACATCTTCCTTATAAGGATTCATGAGGAAAAGTTGACACCTGTAGGATGTTATCCGAAAAGAAATACCAGAGCATGAAAATGATCTTATGAACTTGCAAGTGGCATGGCTTGTAAAATGGAATAAGTTAACACTAGCTTTAGTTTTGCATGAACTTCATTAACTACGTTGTGGCTAGGAGAAGGTTGCGTGTTGTATAGTCGTCATGCAAAAAATTCATTCATCAAGAGTTGCATTTAGGAAAGGTTGCATGGTTTATCAAAGCATGAGGTTCTAAAGCGTAGACAACAAGGTTGTAGACATGATTCTTTGATGTAAGTCCTAGTAGGTCCTAGGAAAGTTATTCTTCAGATTATCATGCGTTTTTACTTTACCAAGGAAAGATAGGATTATTGCAAACCATGAGATGCATAGAAGCAATGAATCACATGTTTACATGTATTGTGGTAGTTGCAACTATTTTTCTCCTATAGATCAAGTTTATCATTCCTAGGAAAGGCTCATCCTTATTGCAAGACAAGTAGATCGAATTATCTAAATCATCTAACCCGCAAGGGATTCGTATAGGCATGGTACCGTCAATACGATAAATACCCCAAGTGCTAACTAGGGTTTAGCATGTTAAGGATTCGGCCTAGTTTCACACTTGTTGCTAAGTTGAAAATCTCAAACCCAAAGGTCCTACCCACATTCACGGAATGTTGGGTCAATTGGATGCTCATGCAAATGACGATCTAGGGTTTCTACCCTAAGGATCATTCGGCCTAATGCTAAAACTCGGATTGAGTTGGAATCCCTAGGACCGACGGCCTAGTGCAATTAGGATTGGGGGCTAGGTAAGAAGACACCCTAAACTCTACTACTTGTCTAAACATAATTTCATGACCAGGAAATGCCATTCAATGGGTGAAATAATCCCATGGATTAGATGCGACACTTGTGCAACAAGTTGCAATGTCACATGGTCTTGTGGTTTGATCACAAGATGTCAAGAATCGCGTGGTGGAGGGGGTTGCTCAAGATGCTGCGCCGAACACACACAGAATGCACAAGGAGAAGCTCACTCAAGAGACAAGAAGAGAGATGGAGGCCAAAACGTTTTCTTGCTGATTTTTTCTTCTTCTTCCACACACTTTACAATGTACACAAAGTATAGATAAGATACAACATAAAAGGAAAGTGGCCTACTAAGTCAAACAATGCATAACTGACTACACTAGTCGACTGGTGCTATAACTATGCCAGCTGTAAATAGGTATAACGACCTGAATATAATAAGTAATGAGTCAGTGGCCATGTGAGATTCATAATGACCACCGATGTGCTAAGTGTAGATGTGTGGACCCATCTAACCAGGTGGTCCATCATCAATGTCCGCATGTGTTGAGCTTGTCATCTCAACACTCCCCCTCAAGCTCAACTGCATCTCTGCAACTCCAAGTAAGCTTCGAAACTTTTGAAGCTTCTCTGTACCCAATGCCTTCCTGAAGATGTCAGCTATCTGATCCTGTGTGCTGACATACACCAAGTCAATCTCACCTGCTAGTACCTTCTCTCTCACAAAGTGGTAGTGTACCTCAATATGTTTTGTCCTGGCATAGAACACAGGGTTCCTAGCCAACTGTATATTGCTCGTGTTGTCACAATAAATGACAACTGGACCTTCCACCTGGACATCCAAATCAGCCAATAGCTTTTGCAGCCATACTACCTCACATGCTGCAACAGCAGCACCTCTATACTCAACCTCTGTACTCGACAAAGCAACTGTAGATTGCTTTTTGCTGCTCCATGCAACTACTGCACTACCAAGAGAGAACATGTATCCGCTGGTAGATCTTCTATTAGACATATTACCAGCCCAATCTGCATCTGTGTATCCAAATACCTGTACATCTGTACCTGCCTCATAGAAAAGTCCATAATGTAATGTGGACTTCACATATCTCAATATGCGTCTGACTGCATCCAAATGTGGCTTTCTAGGCACTTGCATAAACTGACTCACAAGACCAAGAGCGTAGCTCAAGTCTGGCCTTGTAATGGTCATGTAGATCAAACTCCCCACTATCCTCCTGAACATAGTAGGGTCTTCTATCTCATCCCCAACATCAGTACTCAGCTTTATATTTTGCTCCAACAGGACTGAAAGTGGTTTGCATGCAGTCATACCATACTTGGACAACATATCCAAGCCATACTGTCTTTGGGACAGCCATATACCATCATCACATCTGATCACCTCAATGCCAAGGAAGTACCTTAGCTCACCTAAATCCTTCATCTCAAACTTCATATTCAAACAACCCTTGACTTCAACAATCCCACTATCACTATCACCTGTAATAATCAAGTCATCCACATAGATGACTATGATGACCAAACTTGCATCTCCCTTTCTCACATAAAGTGAGTGATCAGCATCAGAAACATAAAAGCCAATATTGACAAGATACTCTCTAATCTTGTCAGACCATGCTCTAGGTGCTTGCTTGAGCCCATAGAGTGCCTTCTTCAACCTGCACACATATGTGGGATGCTCTAAATCTTCATAACCTGCTGGTTGATCCATAAACACTTCTTCCTGCAAATCACCATGCAAGAAGGCATTCTTTACATCCATTTTCTGCAACCTCCAACCTTTGGCTGCTGCCAAAGCAATCACACATCTGACAGTTGCCATCCTAGCAACTGGACTGAAGGTTTCATCATAATCTATGCCATATGTCTGGGCATAGCCTTTTGCAACCAGCCTAGCTTTGTACCTGCTAATAGAACCATCTGCATTGTGCTCAATCTTATAAACCCACTTACATCCAATAGCTTTCTTTCCCTTCGGCAATGATACTAGATCCCAAGTCTTATTAGCCTCTAATGCAGCCATCTCCTCATCCATTGCTGCATCCCAATGAGCATGACCAACAGCCTCCTCAAAACATGTGGGCTCAACATCCTCAACTAGTTTCACCATATAAGCATAATGGTGAGCTGCATAACCTTCAAAACCAAATCTTTTAACAGGGTATCTCACCTTGCTAGACCTGCGTACCACTGGATCACTCAGTGGAGTCTTTGCATTAATGCGTGCTCTCTGCACACCTGGAGTCCTCATTGAAGGAATGCCAAGCTCATCATCCAAGCTCTCTGAGCCACTGGAGTCTCCATCTAGAACTGCATCAATGCCTTCTGACACTTTATTCTTTCCTTTGTCTTTACCTGTAGTGCTACTAGATGCACCCGAAGATGTAGAGGTACTCCTTAGTCTCCCAGACCAAGGACTACCAGATGATGTCTCTGGTCCGCTAAGAGTTCGTGATTCTTGCTTTTCAGCCTGCACATGAGTGTCATGATCATCATCATCATCCAATGCATACCAATTGCTCATTTAATCAAAGATGACATCCCTGCTTACTCTGAACTTACATGTGACAGGGTTGTAACAGCGATACCCTTTCTGCTCTAAAGAGTATCCAATAAAGACACACTTTTCAGCCTTTGGATCCAGTTTCTTCCGCAACTCATCTGGCACATGAACATACGCAATGCAGCCAAATACTTTCAAGTGTGAAACATCAGGCTTCTTACTTGTAAAACATTCTTCAGGGGTCATACCATGAACTGCAGCTGTGGAAGTTCTGTTCATAATATAAACAGCAGTATGAACAGCCTCAGACAAAAAATGCTTAGGCATATTCTTTTCAGCCATCAAGGCGCGTGCAACTTCTGCAATATGCATGTTTTTCCTTTCTGCAACCCCATTTTGCTATGGGGTATACTTGCATGTGAACTGTCTCTTTATCCCATGAGACCTCAGAAAATCACTGAACTCATTGGAGAGGTACTCTCCCCCTCCATCTGACCTCAAGCACTTTACTTTCAAGCCTGTTTCTCTTTCAACTGCAACCTTGAAAGTTCTAAAGTGCTCAAAAGCTTCACTCTTTTCCTTCTTAAAATATACCCACAGCTTTCTAGAACGATCATCAATGAATGTGACAAAGTATGAACTACCTCCAAGAGATACATTTTGTGTAGGCCCCCAAATGTCTGTATGCACAACATCAAGGATATTTCTGCTTACATCTCTGTCATGTGAAAAGGGTTGTCTTGCATGCTTACCAAACTGACATGCTTCACATACCTTCTGAAATTCTGCAACTTTAAATGTAGGCAAACCTGTAACCAACCCTTTGGACTGCATTAATTTCAGCCTTTGTACATTTGCATGTCCAATGCGTTTGTGCCAAATTTCAATGTCTGCAACAACACCTTTTCCTTTGGCATACATAGCAGCATTCATAGTAGGAATTCCAGCATCTAGAGTGAACATACGTCCAACTCTACTTCCCTTTTCTACCAACCTGCACTTGTCATTGAAGTCTTCTACAAAGCAGTCCTTTGCATTAAATCTGACTTGTAGCCCTTGCTCTACCATTTGACTGATTGACACCAAGTTCTTTGTAATAGATGGCACATGTAATACATCTGAAAGACTCTTTGTCTTACCATCATGCAAGGACAAGGGAACTTTTCCAATGTGTGAAATTGGGTGGCATGAGTCATCACCCATCTGCGCATAACCTGCATTCTGTAAATCCTGCATCTCTCCAAACCATTCTGCATGGTTGGTCATATGATTGGATGCACCTGAATCAACATACCAAATATCTTCATGTGTTCCCTTTCCTGTAACAGCATTCAGCATATGCTGCATAACGAACAAACGTTCATTTTTATCTTCATTCTGTCGTGAAGACAATGCATATTTTCCTTGCTGCAACTTACCACTGCGGATACCATCTTTCTTAGCATAACATTGGGCTGCAATATGACCTGTTTTGCCACAGTAGTGGCACACAATACCAGAGTTGTTAGAACCTCTATTCTGCCATCCACCTCTTCCTCTAAAGCTCCCCCTGCCTCTAAAGTTACCACGACCTCCTGAAACCTACATATCGCCAAATTGCTGATTCAATCTGTTTTGCTGGTTGTCACTACCACGTCCTGTACCACGGCCTCTTGAAGAGAACCTGCCACGTCCCCTTCTAGAACTGGAGTAGAAAGCTTGGACCTGTTCACCACTTCTTTCAGATGTCTCACTCTGCATGTGGATCTCTTCAGTGATCATAAGGGAGAAAATTTCATTTAAATCTGGAAATGGCTTTCTGACATATACGGAAGTTACAAAAGACTTCCAAGCCTTTTCATTGTTAAGTCCACCCAAGGTAGACGACACCAAATCATCATCATCGGGCATTGCATCAATCGCTGCCAATGCATCTGCAATGCTTCTTACCTTCAGTGCATACTCATTGATAGACATCTTCCCTTTCTTTAATGTATTCAACTCTTGCTTGAGTTGAATCTTTCGTGCCTTTGTATTTACAGAAAACATACATTCAAGTATGGTCCAAGCTGCATATGAATTCTCTGCATTTCTAATGTGTCCCAGTATATTATTGTCAATTACTGCAGACAACCAATACATGACCTTTTTATCCTTTGCATTCCATTCTTTCCGTGCCTTTGTCTCTTCTGCAGTTGGATGATCACTCATCTCCGGCACCTTTTCTTCACCTGAAACGAACTCGTAGAGGCCTTTTCCAATAAGGAAGTTCGTGACACGGAACTTCCATGAAGGGTAGTTGTTCTTGTCGAGCTTCTCAATGATGGGGCTTCCACTGTTCTCTGCCATTATCACAAAATTAATACCAACAGCAAGCAAATCTTCTGCAACCCTGGACCTGTAGTGCACAGCAATACACCAGACAGCCTTTTTCAGTGTCTACTCAACAATTCATGCAATCTGCTACCTGTTTGCAGATAAACCTTGTGTTTACTCACTGTAAACACCTTTGAACTTACAGATCTAAAATCTGTAACCTACGCACCCACTTTCGGTCAATACAGTCGAAGTCACAACGTACCCTGAAACTACTGTCTGCAACCTTGCAGCTCTAAAACGGGCCCTGAAACGGCCTCAGATGCCCAAAATAACTGCGGTAAAGCCCTAAAGGGCCTATCTGCACAATATACAGCGCTCTTCGTGCACACCAAATCTCACTGCAATCTGAGATTTTTGCTCTGCCCTGCTTCCGGTGCCTCCACAGGCACTATCCAAGAGAAAGAGTTGAAGGATGGGAGAGCTTCTTACCCGTGGCTTGCTTGCTCCAACCTTGCTTCTTCTCCTTTGCTTCAACCTTCAAAATCAGCCTCTCTCAATGGCACGGCTCTGATACCATGTCAAGAATCGCGTGGTGGAGGGGGTTGCTCAAGATGCTGCGCCGAACACACACAGAATGCACAAGGAGAAGCTCACTCAAGAGACAAGAAGAGAGATGGAGACGAAAACGTTTTCTTGCTGATTTTTTCTTCTTCTTCCACACACTTTACAATGTACACAAAGTATAGATAAGATACAACATAAAAGAAAAGTGGCCTACTAAGTCAAACAATGCATAACCGACTACACTAGTCAACTGGCGCTATAACTATGCCAGCTGTAAATAGGTGTAACGACCTGAATATAATAAGTAATGAGTTAGTGGCCATGTGAGATTCATAATGACCACCGACGTGCTAAGTGTAGACGTGTGGACCCATCTAACCAGGCAGTCCATCATCAATGTCCGCATGTGTTGAGCTTGTCATCTCAACACAAGAGAGTTTAGCCATTCCTTGGAATGAGGTTAGCAGGTTGGAATGTATTCTGAGAGAAGGATTCACTTCTTAGCAGTTGGCCAAATAGACGACCACTAGAATTGATTGTGCTTGTAACAGTTTAGGAGCACTATTTGCATTGTTTGCTCAAGGAACTAAAGGATGGAAATATATTTAATGCTTCAAGTTGAAGGCCTAAAGGGAGAGGTAGCTTTAGTTATCCCCGACTGTCTGCCTAACCCTAACCAAGAGGGTTGTTAGCTATGCCAAGAATGTGAACCCAACTCGCCGCGTGAGGTCTCTCCGTTGAGCGCTACTTGGAGCAGGAGGACGCTTGGGTGCCAGGGGGGCTCTGGCCATAAATCCCTTGCCTTTCGGGCCTTTCAAGCACAAGAGGCCAACGTGACTCGGGATTGGATCTCGAGGCCCGCATGCTAGTCTACGGGCGAAATCTTGGGTTAGTAATCCCTGTGGATTGCTGGATAGCGTTCGGGCGGATTATGGATTAGCCTGCAGGCTCGAATTTATGGATGTATTCTAAAGATAAATATGATAACCTGTTGAAAAGGAACTTGTTTGTTTGAGATTGTTTTTCTATGTCAAGTGCTAAGATTACGTGAAGGGACCAGTGTCTAACAGGCTAATTAAGGAAGCTGCTTGATGCATGTCCAACTAAATGTGGTAGGTAATTAGACAACTAAAGCAACCTTGAGGAAAGTGCGGTGGATGTGGCCATGGGTCCGTTCTATGCATGGGTGGTCCCGATTGACCAGGAACTTTTCTCAATCAAAATGGATAGCAATGAGCTCTTCTCAAAGGAAATGAATAGCAAGGGCGCTGACCTAGGGTTTAGGTTACTAGAATCCCGATTTATGTTGTTTTAGGGGAACAAAATGGGACTATGCCTTATGGGCAGAGAGATTGATCCTTGCATCCCTCTCGTTTTCCATTCTCCTTGAACCAAGTGCAGCCTGAATCCACTTCATCCCTGGCATTTCTGCGTAAAGTGGTTTGCTTAGGGTTCGATGCTAGCTACCGTTTAGGAAAATGGCCACTAGGGAAAACCCTGATTCAGGTCAGGCCTAAGTGGGAATGGCTGGAATACTTTCGCTACGTGGCAGATGCTGGAAGTCCTAGATTGTAAACCCCGTAACATTCCATGGGAGTGCCGGGCGAAGCTTTCTAAACTCTCTTTCCAATGGACTGCTAAGACATGTCCTGAAAGGGAACAGGTGGACACGTTACATAGAGAAAGGTATTATTTTATTCACGTTTTTGTCTACAAGAGTTTTATCTTCTCATAATGTAGGAATAAACTGACAAACTTTATCTCTATTAGTATTCTTATACATTTTCTATTTCTTTCTGTGAGTATTCTTCTAAGTCTTCTATTTCTTTGAACCCTTCTCTTCCGTGGGCTGATTTGGGGCTGATATCTTCAGCTTTATTCAGAGAATTAGCTACAATAGTGTTCTTTTAATTTATTTCTTACTCTACAGAAGATATCTTGTCAAAATATGGAAGTATTATGCACCCCTATGGCAGGGCAATGTTTGTAGATCATTCATAGATGCTTTGAGTTGAATTAAGAGGAGCTTTTTCTCTTATTTCTTGGCTATGGTAACTTATCCTTATTAGGAACTCAATTTGAAGCTCTCTTGAAGCAAGTCTATTTTCCCTACAAGCCTTGTAATTGACTCGTAAGATTTTGTTCCTAACAGTCTACATTGAATGTAATCATGAAAAGTTGATTCATGCTATGGCATCATGTATGAATGATGGGATACAGAGTTATTTATGATATATGACAGCATACTACAATTGATTTTATAATTTGTGATTGCTCTTACAATCAAGAAAACAAGCTTGATTTGAGATAATACTCTTGTGATCTTTGCTAAGAACATGCAGTTGGAAGCTCTATTAACATCTCCAATAACTTGGCTTGAAACCTTCAACCCTTCTCTTATCTCCACCATCTCTGGAGTCCAAGCTCTTGAATCCCCATACATTCTTCTCTCTCAAACCCTTGTGATTGACTGTGAAGTACCTCTTGAACCTTTAAACATTCACTCTGTAATCTCTCAAACCCCTATGATTGACTGTGAAGTACCTCTTGAACCTTTAAACATTCACTTTGTAATCTATTTATATCCTGAAGACACATCTCCATCTATCTTGTCTAGTTTTCTTGCCAAATTCCTATGTGGCGACCTTCAACCCTACGTGTTGTGACAATGGGGTTGATGGATACAACGGTCTAAGTGGAGGTGGGAGAGTAAGAGCTGATATAGGGTAGTAATGACTACCAAACCCTAGAGACAAGTGTAGTTTCAACCCCACTAGTGTGAGAGTAGATGAAGGAGGCATTGATAGTCTAGTGGACAAAGAAAGTAAACAAGACATTTGCAACAGTTTGTCCCTTGTAAAGAAGGGGACTTTATTGAGACAATAGCATGATGGTAAGATAGGATCATCACCTTTACATGGGTGAGAACCACTAAATTTCTAGAGAACTTGAGAAGTGATGGGGATAACTAGATCGATTGTATATGCTAGGAGAGGACTTTAGTGACTCCACACATAATGTTGATTATGATAAGGATCGTTGCAATAGTATGGTCTTTGTGAACAGTGAGAAAGACAAAGACAGAGACTGGGAACAACTGTGAGGAGCCGTATGCTCTCCGAAATTCTTTATGTTTAATTACCCATATATATCAAATAATTACAACACACTAAGGTCTATAAGACCATTCACACCAAGTATTGAATAAGTCTAAAGCCACCGGATTATTTAATGTCCCACATTGCTGATACAGCTGGATACAGCTAAGACTATGTTGGCAATCACACACCATATGAGCTTGAAGAGCTGTATGCTCTCCCACATTCTTTATGTTTAACTCCCATATATATCAAATGATTACAACACACTAAGGTGTTTAAGACCATTCACACCAAGTATTGAATAAGTCTAAAACCACCAGCTTATTTAATGTCTCACACTTGCTAATACAGCTGGACGACACAGCTAAGACTTTGTCGTCGATCACACACCATACGAGCTTGAAGTTTCACCACTCCCCCTCAAGATCAAGACAGCAACTGCACATCAAGCAGCTATTTGAAAACACCGAATTTATCATGTGAATAGTGAGAAAGACGGAGACAGAGACTAGGAACAACTGTCTGTGTATTGGAACTTGGGTAAACCTGTAACAAGATGTTTTTTTCTGCATAATTTACAGCCTCTGCAAATTCACATGTCCCACTCTCTTATGCCAAATTTCCAAATCTCTGACAGTGCAAGAACCATGGGCAAACATAGTTGAATTTAGCTCTAGCAAAGTGGCATTAAGAGTAAACATTCTGCCATTCCTATGTCCGCAAGCAATCAACTTGCATCCATTTCCAAACTCTTCAATAAAGCATCCATTCTTATTGAACCTAACCTACAAGCTTTGCTCCGTCATTTGACCTATAGACAATAAGTTCTTCATTTTCGATGGGACATGCAATACATCATGTAAATTTTTCTTTCTACTATCATGAACCACAAGAGGCACTTTTCCTTTATGCTCAATGCTATGATGCGTGTCATCACCTGTATATACATAGCCATGTCTTTCAGCTATCATGTCAGTGAACCAATCACCGTGAGGGGTCATGTGGTTCAATGCCCCTAAATCAATATACCATACTGCATCATCAATGGATTTTTTAGCAGCCCTATCTTTCATATACTGCATGGCAAACAATCGATCTTCTGAAGCATCATCTGCTTGACTGGACATAGCAAAATGTCCATGTTTTTTTCCCTTTTGATTGCCTTGCTTCTTCCAGCAGTCCTTGGCAATATGACCATACTTCCCGCAATAATGGCAATCCTTATCCTTATTCAGATTGTCAAATGAACGCTATTGCTACCATGAGCCTCTACCTCTAGGGGTAGATCTCCCCCTTGCATCTAAAGTTTCCACCACCTCTTGCATTTGATACCAGTTGGTTGTTATTTCCATAGGATGCATTTTGTTGGCCTCCTCTGCTAGAACCATAGCCTCTACCATGGCTGCTACGACCACATTGATTGGAATAAAAGACTTCATCCTTACTTTTGAAACCGCTTGACCCTATAGCCAAGCCAAGTTTAACCTCCTCATGGATAAGAAATGCAATTAGTTCATTGAAATTAGGCACAGACATAGAAGTATCAAAAGACTTATTCTTAGGCCCCAAGCCATTCAAAGTCATAGCAACCATGTCTTCATCTTCAACTTGTGATCCAAGAGATGCCAACTGATCTGCAATGGTCTTGATCTCCATGACATAATTTTGTATAGATGTCCTCTTTGTCTCCATACTGTTAATTTTTTGCTTTAACTGGATCTTTTGGGAACTTGTAGTGGTACCATAGTACCTAATCAAAATGTCCCATGCATCCTTAGAAGAGATGCAGTTCATTATCTACATTACCATGGCATCTAATATACATAGAGATAGCCAGTGAAACACCCTGTAAGCTCTTTCTATCCAATCTCGGTGTCATCGTCTATGATCAGCTAACAAGTCTCTCTGGGAGCTTAGGTTCGGCTTCTACTCCAATCACCAAATCCTAATATCCTTTCCTGATTTAAGAAGTTCTCCATGAGGAACTTCCATATGGCATAATTATGGCTATCCAATTTCTCCCCCACAATCTGGGTAATATTGTCAGTCCTATTAGCATTTTCCATGTCTTAAACAATGCCTAACTATGTGCAAGTCAACAAGTCTAACTGACTAATTGCAAACTTTGACTATTTATGACAATTTTCTACACCAAAATCACTGTTAAAACCAGAATATTTCAGCCATCAACATCTCAAAACCATCCACAAACATATGACGTAACCCGTAGGGTACATCATTCAGTATATGGACCATGTAGTTGCTTTAATTCTGTATCATGCAACCTTACTGCCAGGGTACATCCATACAATCTGAAATTTGCAGGCTGTAAATGATGAGCCATTAATTTACAACCAAAAACAAGGTGTAAACATGTCATGCATGTCCCAAAAGCTCACAGACATCTGCTACATGATCATTCAGGCACATACTAGTGCATATACATTAAGTACTAATGTCAAATATCTTGATTGTAGGTTGCAGTCAATAAATATTCACCAAAGCAAGGTTTATCCAGGTCCAAAATATCCTCAAAGTACTTCATACATGTGCTATTAGATGTAGGGGTCAATACATGACCATACAGACAGCCATAGACACTCTCTCTTCAATAGACAATGTCATAAAATGCATTCCCTGTTTGTGTAACATTTCCGAATCTAAAACACACATTGTTCATATGAATCTCCTCTTGGAGGCCAAAAAGGTTAGGATAATAGCAATTTTTTTTAATATTCCCCTTATCCCCCCAACCGATTCTCGTGCTGGAGGGGAGGGGAATAGCAGGTATGATCAAGATCCTTGATGGAGCTTGCAGGGGGAAGATCCCATGCGAAATGACGCGTGGGGGAGGGAGGATTCCCTCCCCTCACCTTTTTAATCTGTGACAGAGCTACAGAGGGGAGGGAGGCTAAGGTGCTAAATGGAAGGGTGGAGGCTGCTGTAGAACAAGAGGAAGACACCGTCGACTCCGTCGTGAGTGGAGAGGAGGGTCGAGTCACTGCTACTGCTGCCGTGAGAGGGAGAGGACGAGTCGAGATTGCTGCGTAGTCGTGAAGGAGGGAGAGATTGACGGACGCTGCTGTGGAGATTCTGCGCTGCTACTGCCGCCACAGGGAAACACTCCAGCTATCGCCCAGAAACCATTTTTTTTCTCTTCCTCTCCTCCACGTGAGCCACGTTGCAGAAGCTCTCTAGAAGCTTCTTGAAGCTTCCAAGGGGGCTTGCTAAGCCCCCTTTCATACCCTTTCCTCCCCCCCTCTCAAAATTCCCTCCTAAGGGCTCTTTAAGCCCCTCCCCCCCCCCCCCCCCCCACAAAAAAAAAAATTCCCTATATCCTAAAGGGTCTTCTACACCCTTTCCCCCCCCTTTCCTGTGGGTCTTCAAAAGGCCTTCCAAAGTGGTTTGATAAATCCCCCTCCTCGGGTTTGAAAACCCTTCTTGTGGGTTTTCCCCACCCCCACAATCCAAAGCCCCTTAATCCTTTCTTGTGGACCTTTCCCAAAAGCCCCTATCATCGTTCTTATACCCCCTGCCCTTCGGGATTTTTTTCACCCATTTCCGTGCGAATTCCACCGAATTCCCTTCCCATGAGATTTCCCACAAGTCCTCAAAGCCTTCTTGTGGATTTTTCCTCCCCTAGCCAGTTTTAAGGTCTTCTAAAGCCAACTCACAAGGGAGTTCCCGTACGAAGGAGACGGACAAGATCATAACTCTGCGTCCAAGGCGAAAAGATTGAATTCATAATGGCTCCCAAGAAAGCACAAGGCACAGCCGGCAGGAGGATCGTCTCCTAACATCCATGTGGACATCTCACCACAAGTCCATGTTTTTCTTCCTAATTTTTATTTACATTGTTATAATTCAATCGTGTGTGGATGATTTTTGGAGATAGGATGCATTTTTCATCTTAAATACTTTGGTTCATTTAGAAGAATTAGCTCACAACGGAAGAGTTCGGTCATTAGAATTTTTCAGTAAAACGAACAAAATAAAGGGAGCATAAATGCATTTCTAGCAAATAGTTTTTATTCATTGCAATAAATTGAAATTAGATTAATGTCCACTTTTACAAAACGGAATTATGATAGTGCACTTCGATTAGGCACGGGAGTATAAATTGCATGTTGCATTATTAAGACATATCTTCTTCGCAATGAGTCATTATGGAAAGTGTTAATAATCCGTAGGAAATTGCAAGACATGAAATGATTCTTGAGCTGCATAACTCTAGTCAATTGGTATAAATATCGTTTCAATTGCGTAATTGTTAGAAAAGGCTGCATGGTTCAAAGGAAAAAAAAAACCCTAAAGTTTAGAAGCATGAATGCATGTTATAAAGAGATCAAATAGAATTATGCTATAACTTATCATATGTTTTGATTTTAATCTGAAAAGTTAGGATTGAAATTCAACTTATACATAGGAAATGAATCATGTGATTATGGAAATGATAGCATAATTATCTTCGAGAATAGATAAGTTAAATTGGTTTAGACCTAAACACCTAAAAATCGCGAAGGGACTCGTTTAGAAAGAGTTAATTCAATGCAACATAGGCCAAAGAGCTAACTAGGGTTAGCATGTTGGGGACATTACCTAATCGCTCATTTTATCAAAGCTGAAACTTCAATATCCTAAATACTTGCCCACATTCATGTAATGTAGGGACATTGGAATATACTTGCGAGAAGTGAACTAGGGTTTTCCTAAGGATCTCTGGCTAAGAAGATGAAACTCAAAACCCAAGGACCGACAATGTCGGCCTAATGCAATCAAGGACATATTGTTATATCTAATCATGATACCGTGATTAAAAGACACCGTTGATGGATAGAATAGTCCCATAGCTTAATGCGACACTTGTGCAACAAGTTGCAGAGTCGCATGATCTTGTCACAAGGGAATGGTCACAGCTAGAGTATTTCGAGAGGGATCCTGAGGGGATCACACTCGATCCGAGAGTAGAGGCAGCACAAAGCTTAGCCATTGTGCACCCACCTCCTTGCCGTGATGAGACGCTGATAAGCGATGATTCACCCTTCGCTTCTCTCCATGCTATCATCATCGAGGGGGTGGAATATTTACTTATGTAGGATGTACTAGAAATTTTGGAGCTAAGAGAAGAAGAACTATATTATATCATGGTGTGTGATGTGCTTGATGATTTTATATATTTTGATATACAAGATGCCCCAGTACATATTGATGAGGTGACTCAATATGATGGCAAAAGTATCGATAACATCTCTACCATTGTGAGCATCCAAGAGTAGATTGAGAATGTGGCATCACAATATGAGATTTCAGATGAGGAGTTCGAGCGGTTTCAAGAAAGCATTTTTGGACCTCAACCCGACTGCACAGTACCTTCGCAAGAGAGAGACGAGGGTGGCCCAATTGCAGGAGCAAACATAGATGCTCCATTACATCAAGAGATAGATGATGCAGAGAAGGTAATGTTATCATATTAATGTTATCGGATTAGTGCAAAAATTTACCAATAGAGCCTCTAAGGCAGATTTAGGCTCCCACACTCAAGCCTCCGGCCAAGGTTGCCCTGGGGCCCCGATCTTGACAAAGTTTTATCTCCATGCTCTCGATGCCCTAGAGGCTCTACTGGTAAATTTTGTGGAAATGTGCGGGATCTAGAGCATGGCAGTGGCTACGGTGGATTGAAAATGAAGATTAAGCTCATGATGACATAAACAAGACTTGACCTATTACACAAGTGAATTATGTTCCAAAATTGAGACTTGGACTCATAAACACAATCTTGTGTATAAGACAAAAAATGAACAAGATACTAACTGAAATGGTAAAGCATCATGATATTGCATTCATCATATGTCAAAAAGTGGTAGTCAAGTACAATGTTTTATAGTTGTTTAATGGATAGCAGTTTCCCTTTCTATGCATATGGGATTCAGTCTAGCTGCATGTCTTAAGCCCAGAACTGCCTTATACAAAGTGGCCATAGTGGGTGTGATTGCAAATATCTCAACAGCCCTCCTCAATCACAACCAGAAAGTACAAAGTGTGTAGAGGCTTTAATGAGAGCAACACTTGCAAAGTTTGGGCACACCATAAATATGACAAAATACCAGATGCTGTTGCAAAAAAGGCTAAGTGTGGGTACCACAAACATGGTGCACATCTAGAGGCCATATCAGGGGCCTCACAAAGTGTACAGAGGCTATAGTACAAGGCTACATGAGGAGTTTACAAGTTTATGATAAAGACATTTGGGCTAGGCAATACAAGGCTAAAACAAGTAAAATTTGGGTCAAGGATGGGTCAAGGACTGGGGTCAAGGACCGTCAAGCCCTTGTAGTTTCCAACAATTCTTTTGGAATTATAGATCTTCTTGTCCTTCTTGATGTAGTCGAGTTTGCCCTTTTTGATCCTGTATGTGTTCTTCACTTTGCTTGCGGCTTTAGTGTCTTCATGGTTGATCTTCTTCTTCTTCTTCTTCTTCTCCTTCTTCTCCACCACTTTGCTTGCATTGTTCTTTTGGTCATTTTCTACATGGTCCTCTTTTTCTTGGTCTTCTTTACTTGCATTAGTCTTCGTGTCCCCCCCCCTCAAGAAAAGGTATCATGATGTCCAAGACACCTGGGATGTCTTCAAAATCTCTAAATAAATTCATCGATTGCTCTTCAAAACAAGTAAATCCAACCATCCTTGAAAGTGGAATAAACAAGTCTTCCATGTAGTTGAAATGAGCAACAAGAGTAATGCTACTCTTCATGAGAAGCATCTACTTAAAAATCTTCGTGATTGTCATCAACATCAAATGAGTGAGATAAGACCAATATTGAGTTGATTCTTAAATGTGCTAACAAGCACAAGTGATGGTTGTGTCAAATCCCACTATGTAGTATCAAAAGATACTAGCTTGATTCTTGATGTTGTTGTTGCTTGATGTTTGATTTCTCTTGCTGATTTAGAGTGATGCTTTTCTGGGAAACTGAGTAGGGACTTAGATTAGAGTGGTAGTAGCTTTGTTGAGTCAAGAGGAGTGAGAGAAATGAAGAGGGAGAAGAGCTTGAGCTTGATGTTGAATGCTTGGTCTTCAAATCTTCATAGAACTTCCAAAGATCTCCAAAGATCTCTAAGAACTTCCCCTCCTTGATGTGTAGATTTGCTAGAAAATTTAGTACCAGGGTGGTTATGCTTTGGCTTGGTTGGCAGGGGAGAGAAACTGAAGGAAAGCTGAAGCTTTGATATTGTGGCTATGGAGTCTCTGCAACTAGGGTTCTGACTCAACTGATAAACCAGCTCATGTAGACGATCGATATAGCAATTCAAGGAAATAATTAGTGGGGAGAGAGCTTATATTAGGAGCTTCAAATTCCCTATATGCACAGGGTAAGGCATAGCACAGGTGGGCTCCACGAACTGTACAACCAAACGGTGTTTTTGAAATGCCAACAATTAACAAATTGCACAATGCCAGTAGGCTCAAGGTGCACCAATGTTGGGGTCTATGGTAATAGGCACATGCACCATGGGTTAGATAAGATTTTTGTAGAAAAAAGCATGAGGAAATATAGCATGTAGAAGGAGATCAAGAAGCTCCAAGACAGGTGGGTGCAGGCTAGCTATGGGTGCTAGGTAGAGAGAGTGTGATTCAAGTGAGGAGATGAAGTTAGATACTTAACTTGAGCTTGGATTGAGCTGGAGAGGGACTGAGAGAGCAAAGAAGGACTGTGCCATGCCCAACTAGGCTCTGATACCATGTGAAAATGTGCGGCGTCTAGAGCATGGCAGTGGTTATGGTGGATCGAAGATGAAGATTAAGCTCATGATGACATAGATAAGACTTGACCTATTACACAAGTGAATTAGGTTCCAAGATTGAGACTTGGACTCATGAACATAATCTTGTGTATAAGACTGACAATGACCAAGATACTAATTGAAATGGTAAAGAATCATGATATTGCATTCATCATATATCAAAAAGTGGTAGTCAAGTACAATGTTTTATAGTTGTTGGATGGGTAGCAGTTTCCCTTTCTGTGCATATGGGATTCAGTCTGCATGTATGTCCTAAGCCCAGAACTGCCTTATACAACGAGGCCATAGTGGGCGTGATTGCAAATATCTCAACAAATTTTTGTACGAATCTGATGTATATATCTTTAACACACTCCATGCATAGTGAGTCTGACACTGAAATTGTGTCATGTAGGACATTGTCTATATAGATGAATTTTCATCTAGACAAGGTGGCCGATCTGGTAGCCAAGGAAGGGTGCAACACTAGGCATTGAAGGAGTATATCAACCATCTTGTGAGTGACATTATTGTATTTTATAAGACATGCTCTCCAAATTTTGCTGAGAACATGTATTACCAACTAGAGTAGTAATGGGAGGTGGAGCAATTGGAGCATGTGGACCACCATTTCTGGACAATGGTGAACCATCATTATTGACCACACTAGGGCCACCATTGTTGGACATAGTAGCACCACCATTATTAGCTGTAGTAGGGCCACTGTTGTTGGCCACCAAGGGACCTTTGTCACTCATAGTACACTTACTAGATTCAGAAGAGTGTTGAGCTCTTTCTCTTGTAGGCACCTTCTTGATAGGAAGCTTGGAACGTGCCATGGTTGTGATGATGAAGGATAGACAGGTGAAGGGTAGAGTAAAGAGTAATGGGAAAAAAATGAAAGGAGAGACTTAACTTAAGTACGAAATTTTTAAACTTAGTGTGGTGTATATGAACTTTAAAATTATCATTTCATTTCATTTCTCCACCCCATCCCTACCTCTCTCTGTCTCCTACCATACCCCTCATGCCCCTCTTTGTCTAGGGCCAGTGAATGTTCCAAGGTTTGGAATTTTCATATATTTGTCTTATGATTTTGAAATTGACTTTTCATAATTAAAAAAATAGTTTGAAATCGACATTGAAAACCATAATGACAAACCTTCGAAATTTTAAACAAAATTTGCAAGAAATCTCATCATTGTTAAAGATAGGAGTATTGATGTGTCATGTCGTGGGTACCTATGCTCTCTCATGGACTCTAAATTCATCAAAAGTATTATCTTTATCTAGGTCTCCATTTCTTGCCATCTCTATCTTGGGTTGCCAACCATTTTGCGTAGCATTGTCTAGCTGTGATGTTTTCATATCTTACTTTTCTCACTTTATATATTGCCCTACTTATAACTTCTGCTTGAGAGGTTTTGGAAATGTTTTCTTTTTCCTCGTTTCGTATCTCTAATCTCCTATACCACCATTGTAATACTTTCCTCATAGAATTGGAATCATTGATTCTACCTCCATGATTAGTTGCCTTTTGAAAAGCATAGCGAGCTTGCCAATGAGATCATTCCATGCCTTGAGTTGACCATACTGCCAACTTCCTTGATTTGCAAAGTATGGACCATGTGCTTCAAGTATATGTTGCATAAGAAGAGAGATTAGAAACACAAACTAATTTGAAATGATGATATTTTTTTGTAATGGTGACAATACTGACCATGTAGTGTGTTATACTATTTGTAGTCCATGCCTCCACCATGAACTTATAAAATTTAGCAACTATCTCTTTAAATGTATTGGCATCACCATCCCTAAACCTAAAATTTTGTAAGAGAGCTGCTAATCTATCTAGGTGTATCCACACTTCTGCCTTTGCAATCCTCATTTGTCCCCCATTGCTCCAATTTGGAACAACAAGGTGCAACTTTTTCCATGCTTCATACTTCTCTGGTTGTTTTACAAGTATATTGTCTTCCTCATCTCGAGGTGGAGATATAAACTTTCTATCCTTGGGTCCACCAAAGCATGGTTTACAAGGGATATTTTCACTATTTCCTGATTTTTTCTCATCCTTTTTTATTTCTATGTGGCCCCTGTGCAATCCAACTTTAGAGAGAACTTGTTCTACCTTCTTGCATGCAGCATCAGCTTCTAACACAGGCTCCATCTTGTATGCAAAGCATATATATTCATATACTAGCTTCTCAATTATTCTAACCAAACAATGCAATGTGCAAAAGTGAACCCTTGTTAGTGGTATTTCCAAGATAGGGTGCCAGTTTGGATCCATTGGAACTAGCATTCCATTTCTCATGACTTTTTGATTATGTATTGGAGCACCTTGTTATCCTCCCTTGGCAAGCCATTCTTTCTTTCCATATTTCCCTTTCTTTCTAGTTTGCATGTAGTATATGCACGAAATTTTTTCATTCGCTGCATTTGATAAACCAAACATACACTTCAATGTTTTTAAATCACCTGCAAGATGAATCCATTGGTGCACTCCATCCTGTTCTCCCTCTATACTCTAACTTGCATCAGTCAATTCAGACTTTGTTGTTTTTTCCTTTTCCATGTAATCTAATGCTTGCATCCAAACACAAGATTTTGCTTCAGCCATGCCTCCTTTACGACCTTCATCATTTCTTTCAATTCTCAACCCATATGTGGCAACAAATATTGTCCTTGTAGCCATATCTTCCAACCTCTTCTGCATGCCACCATTTCCAAAGTTTGGCTCTATTGGATGACCAGTTTCTGTTGCATGTATTTTACCATCTTTCCAAAAGATTAACCTTATTCCTTCCGCTTCACGGTAACTATACAATCTTGCTTTTCATGCTGAAATCTGTCACACTAAATACATCTTCTCTTGTATCCTTTTCTATATGGCATTTGGGCTATTGCCTAGCCCTTCTCTTTTATCTTAATATCCAATTTTTTGGCCTTTGCATAGATTTATATCAAATTCAGCCACAAATCACGCATGCCTTTGATTAATTCATCCATATCATTACCTTTAAGAGCCGGACCAACAGGTATAGCCGGTTGTTCCACCATAGCTACAAGGCACCTTGGTTGCAATTTGAGCCCCCTTCTGAACACTGGAAGATTTGATGCATGTACCCCAACTTAATTTCATCCACTCTCTCTTTACCAATATATGCACTGCCGCAATTACATTGGCCGAATCTGACTTCAGCCTTGTTTCAAAAGAGGCATCTTCTAAATGATTAGTTAGCTTCTCCTGCAAAACAAGATTTGTAGCCTTCAGAAACAAATCAATTTCTTGACTCTCCAATGATTACTGCTCATCAGCATCCAACTGTGCATACCGACTTTTAAATTCATGGAGCAAATGTGTAACAGTCAACCCTTTATTGGGCTTTTCAATCCAATCTATAAATGTCTTTTTAGTTACTAATGCTGCATTTTCCAAGAAAAACTCTTCTTTCAAAGCTTTCCTAAAAGTTGCCCAATCAACATCTCTTTTATGTAACTTATCAATCCGATCATGCAATGTATGTATGGCCAAATGGGAGAAATACTGACTCCATGCACACTGCAGTGCCCCATGAAAAAACATCTTTTCTTCATACAACCGGATGAAGGTTGAAACATTTTGACCTTTGATTTGCTTCAATTCTTGTCCCACTGCATGCAATGCATTCACTGCTAAGGAATCAATTCTTTTTTCTTCTTACCGAGTTTTCATCTGTTGTTGTAACATCAATTGTTGATGTTGTTGTTGCTGCAACAAAGTGATCATTTGTTATAAAGCATCACCACCACTTGATCTAGTAGAATTCCCCATCTTTACACCTTTGTTGCTGACTTTCACGTCAGGTTCACCACTGTCGAAGCATTTGGGGTTGAAAGTCTACCATGGGGATAAGATAAAGCAAGGTGAAGGGAGATTCAGGGAGAGGAGTAGACGGAAGAGAAGGGGTTTGAAGAAATAGAAGATATCGAAGAATACGCATAGAAAGAAATAGAAAATGTAGAAGAATACTCACAAAGATGAAGCCTGTCAATTTATTTCTGCATTATGAGAAGATAAAACTCTTGTAGACAAAAAAAATACATTCCTCTATGCTTCTCGGATCGCCAATCTGACGCCTCCATTGGCTCCAAAAGGGGGGAAAAATATTAGCACACATGGCCAGAATTCTGCCAAATCACTCCATCTCCCACTTCGGAGTGTTGTTCGTTACCTGAAAACAACGATTGCGCATCACATGATTTTTCCAATCCCCCTTTTTACATAAAATCCTCTCAAAATGGCTGAAAGCTACCTACTTTCTTTTACATGTCATCCTAATCTAGAAGTTATCTACAATTTTATGGATTTTTACGAGAGATAATATCTAAAAGATAAAAAATTGGTTAAACTTGTCCAAAAATCTAATATTTTGAACTGTGGACACTAATAATAATGTCTAAAATGGCATTGGCTTTCTAGATTAATAAGAAAGCCACACTCTAGAGTTTTTCACATGGTGTGTGTGTAGCGGCATGACAACATTCCCTAAGACTTTTGTTAGTCTACATAGTCAAATCCAAGAACAGAGTTAGTAGCTATCCCCATTAGCACATTTGTTAGTTAAACCAAGGGGACATCACCTAGTCCTAATATCAAACATTTTATTTTTTATTTTTTTTTTTCATTTGTTCAAATATACATATCAAAATTTTATTGATTATATCTACATTTAACAACATGTAAATGTGCAAATATGCTAATAAATCACATTTTTTATGCTTCCTTTCCCAATGAAATCTCTGACCTTTCCTCAAGAGTTGATATAGAGCATTAGCTACATGTGCAAAGTGAGGAATCCATATCCAATAGAACATACATGCATCCAAGAATCTACGCATCTCATATACATTTGTGCATACATCTTGCATTCTATCAATCCCATCTATTTCTTTGCCCATCAGGCCCACACATATACCCCAAACAATCAAAACCTCTTCAACTCCAAAGACTAACTTTTGTCCAGAAAGTGTTAAATGCACCTCTTTTAGATGCATCAAAGTCCTTTCACAATCAACAATATGGTCTACAACAAACTATCTATACCCATGAGCATTCATCTCTTTATTCTTTTCATCCACTGTACACCCTTTGATTGGAACATCATCCAAGAAGGGCATTGTCAATTGTGGTATAAAATCCCTGAGTACCCTATTCATAACATTTTTCATGTGTGCCACTAAGTTTGTTGCACCATGGGGGAGAGTACACATCCATACCAACCCCAAGGGAGTCCTCATGGTTGTGATATCCCTACTCTCAACTGCAAGTTGAAACTGATCATACCCTAAGTAAAGATCGCCCAAAGAATAGATCGGTCTACTTGCAAAAGCCTCTGCAAATTCATCAACCATAGGACCTACACCCACATTTCTTATGGTCACTTTATTAACCGACTGCATGTCTTGAATAAATCTCAAAGCCCCATTCTTTTTTGCTACAATAAACCAAAAATTTGAGTACATGGTTGAAGAGGGCTCCAAGATTGTCATGCAAATTGTTTCATTTAGCAAATCCATTTGCTTTGGCAAGTAAGATCTAGGCACACTGGAATAAGCCTCAAATTCCATGGTACATGTGGAACAATAAATATTACCATAGGAGAGACAACATTCAGATCCACACAACCTATTTCAATTGGCTAAAATGCAAATGATTTTCCATGCCTAGACAACACCTACATAAAATAGTCTCTTTCAACATGTGAAAGAAACCCTTTTGTATACCAACTTTCAGTTCCTATAATGTTTCAGATGTAAACTGATGACCTATATCTTTAGGATCCCATAAGCTTGTTTGCCTTGACACTTTTTCATATACACCCTCACTTTCTAGTGGAAGCAACAAAGCAACAAGTTTCACCTTTTTGTCAACTGTCTTATACTTTGTCTCACAACTGCTTTAGCCCATTGTAATCCTTCCTGCTGAGCAAACAATGCAATAACATCATACATGTCCAAAGAACATATTGACAACACTCTATTTTTAGCCTCATTTTCTACATGTGTATGGTTGTTGAAATTTCATCCATAGTGTTTTTAATATTCAGCACATAAAGGATACCTGAAATGCCTTCATTTTTAGCTAATAATCCCAGCTCTCTTAGTTTCTTAGTAGCCCGTTTCATCAATATGCGTTCAACCTTACACATAGCTTCTATAGGATTAAAACAACATGATTTGTTTGCTGTAAACTGAGAATAACCAATAGTAAATACATGTTTCATTCCATAAAGAGGCAAGTACATCCTCTAGACAACACTACTGTAGCCCCGCATTATAGCAGTGCTCAATGAAAATATGGGTCTTTGAATTCCCTTGCATTTGGAGGAAAAGGAGACTCTCAAAGCATATCTCGATTCCTAGGATGATTAATAAAAATGTTAAGAAGTGGGACTTCTTTCCTCCCATCCTTATTTCTAACTCTTGCATAAGCAGAACCATCATCAAGCACCTTTGTTTCCATACACACTCCTATAATATAGGGCTATCCCAAAATCACTACATATGAGGAACTATCTTACACAAAGAAGTGTTGCTCTTATTGTACATCATCAATCATCACTTTTACATTATGACATGTAGCGTAGAGCTCCCCTGAAGAATTATTTGCATCCCTCATATGCCAACCATGATCAGTTTCCATAGGTTATGCACCATTCTCATACAATCCACGCTCAATGACATTAATCTCAAACCCATGGTCAAGCAAAGCAATAGAAGTATTTTCACACTCCCCTATTTTCACTACCATTTTAGTGATAGCCCTGGCCTAGTGATTTCTTATGTAATGACTTCGACGAATAAATCCTAAAGTCTCTTCCCCATATTGTTGCATTTGCCTTACTCCACCATGCATATTGCTACAAGACAATGCATTTTCAAGGGGATTTTATTTTTGCGAGCTTTCATTTTTGTTCTTTTGTAATCAATCCTTTTTTTTGTGCTTTTTTATGCAATGTAACAATTCTATATATAAATATCTCTAAGCAAGATACCCCCACATGGGCATATCCTAAGTCATGCACAATTTGCATTTGCATACTATATTCATAGCATGATTACTAATTCATAGTCATACAAACTATAGATATAAAGTGAAACAAAAATAAAATAGAAATTCTTCACTATTACTAAAAGAGTATAATGATTTGCATTTACATGAATACACATCAAGAAAACAAAACCAACATGGCATATTCTCAACAAAACCAACCAAAGACTAGTAAAACATACGTACCATATAGTTACAAGGTACATCAACATCATCAATGTCTCCTAAGCTAAGCGGTTTTTCTCAAGACACTTCATTCTATTCATTGATAAAACCCCCTCTCACAATCTACTGTACTTGCAATGATCACCAGACAAGTATGCCAAAATTTCTTGATTTCTCCATACAATTGCTCCCAATGCTTGTCAATTCCACATTTTTCCCATGCCTCATGCATTCTCATGCATGGACAAGTCCTTTTCAATCTAATCATGAAATCCTCATATTGCAAGTTACACACATTCACATAAGCTAAGTCCCCTATTTTTTCTAAAAGAATGGGCATCCAAATCCTTCCCATTGCAAACATAAGCTTGTGCCCAATAGGATAGTCTTTTGGACTAAGTATTTTTTTTGCTTCAAAGACTTTTCTGTCTTTGAATGGTAGACACAAGGATGATATAATTTTTCCAACAAATTGTTTACCACATCATGTTGCCAAGTTGAGAAGTAATTGGATATGATGATGATCTCACCATGTCCCTTTGTGCATTTCTCTTTCAAGAGAATGCACTAGAAATACTCAATTACAAAGCATCTCTTTTTTGGGCTTACTAGGACCCATAATCTAGAGAGAGACATATAACTTGTATGCTATCATTAATCAATATATAAAATTACATAATGTTATGAGGCTTAGAACACACACTCACATACACATACACACTCTCTCAAAAGTTAAAAACTAAAATGTATAAACATAGAAAAATAACTCAAAGAGAAATGTGATGTGGGTACCTACCTCGATCAATGGAATTGCAACTTGAAGTGTGGTTGCTAAAGCTTGCAAAAGATGTTTGACACTTAGCATGTTTGTAGGGCTCCTTATTCAATCCCACTCTTAAATATTTTCCTTTCTTGAGCTTACGAAATCTACACATACATAGAAAAATCCTTATAATGGTAATCAAGCTTCCTCTCAAACTTTTATTGAGAATGCATGTAGCACAGAGAATTCAATAATCATGAATCCACTTGACTCAAGAGTCTTATTGGATTATAAAATAGGAAAAGACATACCAAATGAGAGTGCCTCAATCAATCTAAAATCGGAAGCTCGATATGGCAAATTCAAGTTGCATGCAATCATTGCTCACTACAATTCAGAAAACGCATTGTCAACCATGGCAAAGATATCATTGCAACACTAAATAGAGATGATTTACACATCTCTTTATCTCTAAATAAAAACCAAGACTTGGGAAGTGGGGACTATGTACCAATCCTACTCATGGCACTTGTTGCCAATTTAGCTAAACTAATCACAGCAATGTCGAATGTAGAAGTCACAACAGCCCATGGTCCCAATGCCCATAGGTAGCATAATAGTTAAATCACCAATTCACAAGTGTACAATGGTTGAAATTCCTTATAAAGGTTAAGATTATAAGCTTAATTAATGGGGTTACATGGTCATTGGTTAATAAATGGATGAAGCAAAATGCTCTCTAAGATAATAGTAGTAGCTATGAGACAGGCACCTCCTCTAACTATGACGTGACAGTCAACAATCACCTCCTCTAACTATGATGTGACAATCAACAATCACGTCCTCTAACTATGAAGTGATAGTCAACAATCACCTTGCTACATACAGGCTTCTAGCTTTCAATCCTTGCCCCAATTCCCTATATCATCTATGATGCCTAGTGTCCCAACTCTCGCACTTCAGTCCAGCAGTGCTTGGCACACCAGATTGCTCCTTACACATGGCATATGGTTGCCATTGTCATGTCTTTCAGGCTACAAAGTTGCGAACTTGTGGTAGATGCAGTGTGATATTCCCTAGCTTTTACTCTACAATGCACTATTCCTTTCATGAATGGATACTATAGGCAACGGTCCATGGGGAACATTCAAACCTCTTGCTTGTAGTTGCTCATGAATCCTAGCTCATGGCGCTACCTCTATTATCCTCCATGGATCTACTAGCTCTACTTGACACTATGTTATATCTAGCCATAAAGGCGTGCAACAAGACTAAAGCCCTTACTCAGACCAAATATGCACATTCTCATTTTATCTTACATAAATTGTAGCTCACAAGGCTCATAGGAGAGCACTTGGTGCTAGCCCTAGCTCATTGTGGTGCTCTTGAGGATGCACATCATGTATTTCTACCCCTACTTGGACAAACAGTCTTTTCATGACAACCATGAAATCTGGCTTGAGTGACTACGGTCAAGATCGAGAAGCACTACAAATGTATCACTCTGAAATTTCACGATTTTATGCCAAAAAAATACACTTATGTTAGTATGTTCAAAGCATGTTCAACTTTGTTGGACTTGCAAGAAGCCCAACATCTATTTATTGATGTAGAGATGAAGGGCCTTTCTGGTAATGTTTTTAATTCGAAGCAGCTTATTGATTATTTTTGCCAAATGTGGAAGCCTTGTAGAAGCTGAGGTAGTGTTTGACTATTTAGTGGAGTAGAGTGTGGTATCACGGAATATAGTGATATCAGCATATGTCGAACATGATGAAGAAGTGAAGGCTTTGTTGTTTTTCAAAAAAATATATGATAAGGTAATGGATTTGGATCAATAGATATTTTTTATGATGATTTAAGCATGTGATACTCTTGCAAACAAGGCTCAAAGTTCCATTCATGAGGACCCATTGAACTTTGTCATGTGCATTGAAATTGGAAAGGCTTTACATTGGGATGCCCAAAAGAGGGGATTTACTACAGATGTATTTGTATGTATTGTACTTTTAAAACATGTACAACAAGTGTATAAACATTCTAGAAGTAGAGAGTATATTTAATAGATTGTTAGAATGTAGTACTTTGTCATGGAATATAATGCTCTCTACATATTCATAGCAAGGCCAATAAGGAAAGGCTTTGCAATTTTATAAACAAATGCAAGAGGAATGGGTGATCATAACTCAAGAGACAATAACAATTACTTTCACTGCAATAAATGTTTTAATAGAGAAGGAAAATTTTCTTATGCAACAACAATAAAAAATATTGGAGTTTCTGAATATTGGTAAAGCTCTACATGATGATGTTGAGAGACTTGGCTTTATTAGGGATATTTTAGTTGGAAGCACAATCCTGTGCATGTATGGGAAGAGTGGAAGCCTTATTGAAGTAGAGAGTGTCTTTGGGGGCCTATTGGTGGACAATGTGATCCTTTGAAATGCAATGATGGTTGTTTATTTGGAGCAAGTTGTAACGTGTCCACTTGTTTCCTTTCAGGATAGGTCTTAGCAGTCCATCGGAAAGAGAGTCTAGAGAGCTCTGCCTGGCACTCCCATGGAATGTTACGGGGTTTGCAATCTAGGACTTCCCGCGTCTGCCACGTAGCGGAAGTATTCTGACCATTCCCACTTAGAACCAACCTGTATTAGGGATTCCCCTAATGGTCACTTTCCTAAACGGCAACTAACGTCGAACCCCAAGCAAACTACTTTACGTAAAAATGCCAGGGACGAAGCGGATTCATGCTACACTTGGTTCAAGGTGAATGGGAAACAAGAGGGATGCAAGGCTCGACCTCTCTTCCCATAAGGCATAGTCCCATTCCGTTCCCCTAAAACAGCATAAATCGGGATTTTTGTAACCTAAACTCTAGATCAGCGCCCTTGCTGTTCATTTCCTTTGAGAAGAGCTCCTTGCTGTCCATTCTGATTGAGAAAAGTCAATAGGCTAATCCATAATCCACCCGAAGGCAATCCATACTCCGCACGAAGGCCTCCCGAAGGCTATCCAGCAATCCATAGGGATTACTAATCCAAGTTTCCACTTGTAGACTAGTATGTGGGCCTCAAAATCCAATCCCGAGTCATGTTGGCCTCTTGTGCAGGGCCTGAAAGGCGAGGGATTTACGGCCAGAGCCCCCCTTGGCACCCAAGCGTCCTCCTGCTCCAAGTAGTGCTCAACGGAGAGACCTTATGTTGCAGGTTGGGTCCACGTTCCCGGCATGGCTAACAACCCCCTTGGCTAGGGTCACGCAGACAGTCGAGGGTAACTGAAGCGGCCTATCCCTTCAGGACTTCAACTTGAAGCATTAAATATCTTTCCATCCTTTAGTTCCTTGAGCAAAAAATGCAAACAGTGCTCCTAAACTATTACAAGCGCAATCAATTCTAGTGATCATTTATTTGGCCAACTGCTAAGGAGTCAACCCTTCTTTCCGAATGCATCCAGCATTTGGTCCGCGATCAATTGCCACTTGGCAAGATCCCCAAGGGTTTGTTTGTTCACCCTTTTGTCCTTGGGTTAGGGCCATACCCTATTATCCCAACTTAACCAATACCTTAGGTTTTATTAATAGTAAATCCTGGCGACCATGTCGCTCCAATTATTGATTGATCCTTTGTTCGCAAACAAATACCTAACTCCCTTGACTTGGAAAATTTTCCCAAGAAGGTGATATAACAGGATGACTACTCATCCTCTAGCAAGTTAAACTTGCACAAGAACCTGTAACCCTCATTCCAAGGAATGGCAACTCTCTTGTGACCAAACCACAAGACCATGAGGCGTTGCAACTTGTTGCACAAGTGTTGCATCTATTTCATAGGATCATTTCACCCATTGAATGGTGTTTTCTGGTCAAGGAATTATGATTAGATAAGAAAACATGGTTTAGGGTGTCATCTTACCCAACCCATTCCTAATTTCACTAGACCGACAATGTTCAGGTCCTAGGGATTCCAACTCAATCCGAGTTTCATCATTTGAATGAGTGATCCTTAGGGGAGAAACCCTGGATCATTTCTTGCAAGAGCGTCCAATTGTCCCTACATTCCGTGAATGTGGGTAGGACCTTTGGATATGAGGGTTTCGACTTGGCAACAAGTGCAAAACTAGGTCGAGTCCTTATCATGCTAAACCCTAGTTAGCACATGGGGTATTTATCCTATCACTTGAACCATCCTATGTGAATCCCTTGCGGGTTAGGTGATTTAGGTAATTCGGTATACTTGTCTTGCGACAAGGACGAACCATTCCTAGAGATGTTAACTTGATATAAAAGGGGAAGACTAGTTGCATTATGTCACAATCCACGTAAGCACGCGATTCATTGCTTCTACGTACGACTAGATTCGCAATAACCCTAATTTTTCTTATTAAGACAAAAATGCATGTTACATTGCGGCATAACTTCCATTGAGCCTACTAGCTCTTAAATTCAAGGATCATGCTCACAATTCTTTTTCTAAGCTTTTAAGATTTCATGCTTAAATGAACCATGTAGCCTTTCCCTAAGTACAACTTTGATTAATGAAATTCTTGCGTACGATGAATGTGCAACATGCAATCCTTTCCTAACTACAACGTAGTTAAATGAAATTCATGCCAATTGAAGCTAGAGTTAGCCTATTTCATGCAACCCTTAGAATCATTTCCATGCTGTGCTATTTCCTATGGTTGATAACGAATTCCTTAATGAATCATTACAAAGAAGATTTGTCTAAAAATGTGACAGGCCATTAATCTTTCCATGCCTAGTCAAAGGTTCAGTTTAATAATTTTAGACCTTATAATGATAGACATCAGTTGTTATAGGTCGTCAGTTTGCAATGCACAAAAGGCAACTTTCTAATAAGGTCCTAAAATGCATAGACACTTATGTTTTTTTCGTTCATTCCATTGAAAATACCAATGACCAATTTCATATCATGAGTTAATTCTAGTAAATTCTAAATAGCCAATTTTATTTCCAATTACATTTTAGCGAGGTGGATTTGACATGCATAGCCGCATCCTAGTCCATGAAATTATCGTGCGTAATGTAATACTTCTACGTGAAATCAAAATAGAAAAAAAACCTAGACTTGTGGGCTCCGGGAAATATCCACATGAATACTAGGAGAAGATCCTCCCACAGGCATGCCTTGTGACTTTTTAAGGGCCATTGTAGGCATGATTTTGGCTTCTGGTTTGCCTTCGCAGTCTACAAATTTACTCGCCTTGGTATGCAGCCTCAGGATCTTTGCTTCTCCCTCGTATGCAAGAGATCCATTTTGAAGTACGGATCCTTGAAAAAAAATACCGGCTTGCAGGATTTGGCTTATGGAATGCCTTAGGGGTTGGAGTTTGGGCCTTTTGCGGAAGAGTTGCGGAAATGGAACTTAATGAGTGCTTGCAAGAATTGGGGTTTCCACGAGGTGGCTTGTGGGAATTTAAGCTTGTTCGTGAGAATGGGGCTCCTATAAAGTTCTTGGGAATGGGGCTTCTATGAATGGAGTTTCGGAAATTGAAGCCTCACGAGGGGATTTGCGAAAAGGGCTCTTGTGAATGGGTCTTGCAGGGATGGAGGCTTTAAGAGCTTCTTCGTTTTCTTTTAAAATCTCGGGGCTAGGAATGGACTTATGGATGGCTTGTGGGCTTTGAAGCCTATTCATGAAAAAGGCCTCTTGCGAATAAAGATGCGGGAAAATGGCTTTAAGGTGGCTTGTGTGAAAGGGCTTTTAGAAGCCCCCCTTAGAAGCTTCTAAGAAGCTTCGTGAGATAAATGATTGGGGGAGAAGCTTAATAGGATGGTTGATGACATGGCAGGGAGAAATGGCGGCGGGGCGGCTGCATTGATAACTGGCGGAGAATTTGGCATCCTCCTCGACAGGTGGCGGCCTTTCACGCAACATGACAGCAGTTTCTTGCTGGACGATAGCCTCACAGATTCCCTCTACTCCCATGCAGCCTCTTTGTCCTCAGCTTCTAATCCTCTCTCACGATGTCTCCTGCAACATCCTTCTTTCCACCCACTAAGGGGGGGGGGGGGGGGGGTTTATAGGCCAAGGGGGGAGAAGGGACATGCCCCATGTGGGCTGTGCATGGAGCCCACGACTCTCTCTTGTAACCCACCTCTTCCACCTAGCCCATCACCTTCCCTCAGCCACGCATCGGCTGGGGGAAAATTAGCAAAAAAATTTGCAATTTATTAGCTTATTATCCACTTAATCCCCTCCCAAGAGGGTGTTTAGCTGCGATTTGCGGATTTGAACCCTTGGGCTCAGTTTGCCAATGCGGAGGTCATGATTGCCACGCATGCGGATTATGGAATAAATTATCAAAAATTGCCATACAGAAGATGCCCTTGCACAGGGTTTATGCGGTGTGCGGGAAGTCGGGTTTAGTAATATTTTCCGAACAGGAATATTACATTCTGTCCCCCTTGGAGGAATCGAGATGTCCTCATATCGAGAAGAACTGGGGGTATTTTTGGTTGAGAGTGTTTTTCTCCATCCAAGTGGCATCCTCCTTGGGATAATCTTTCCACTGGACGAGGCATTCTCTCAAGGTTCTAGATCTCAGTTGTCTCTCCGTAACATCTAAGATCCTATCAGACCGTAGCTCAAGGACTCCTTAGCTAGGCATTACAACTTGTTGATCATCAAGTACATGTCTAGGATTAGGTACATACATCTTCAATAGGCTGATATAAAATAAATTATGAACCTTTAGGTTCTTAGGGAGTTGCAGTCTTTAAGCATTGGGTTCTAGGCACTTGAGGATCTTGTATGGTCCACAGTACCTTGGACTTAGCTTCTTGCAATCTCCTAAGGATAGGGAACTCTTCTTTAGTCGTATGCGAATGAAGACCATGTCTCCTTCCTCGAAGCTTCTATCTTGACGCTTCAAATCCACATATGCCTTCTGTCTATCCTTCGTGGCTTGGATGTCCTGTCTAATTGACTTCATTTGGTCATCCATCTCTTCCAGCATCTGCCTTGAAGCTTCAACCCTCAAGGTTGGATCTGAGAAGTTGAAAGGACTTTGGTAGTCATGCCCATACAATGCTTGAAAAGGGGTCATCTGAATACTTTTTTGGTAAGAAGCATTGTAGACAAACTTAACCAGTGGTGGCAAGTATTGAATCCACCTTTTTGGCTCACGGTAGTAGTGTGCCCTTAGCATATCCTCGATGACTTGATTGACTCGCTCTGTTTGGCCAGCGATTTGGGGATGGTAGGCTATACTAAAACAGAGTTGAGTCCCAATGGCTTCGTCGAAGAAGACGAGTACGAAGTCATCAAGATATGGCCTAAAGATATCCTGCATTAACCTGTTGAAGGTGGCAGGTGCATTCGTCAACCCAAATGACATGACTAGGAACTCAAAGTGTTCATATCTTGTGTTGAAGGCCATCTTTGGGATATCTTCTTCCTTGATCCTTATCTGATAGTAACCAGACCTGAGATCAATCTTGGAGAAGATTTTCGCACCCTGAAGATGGTCAAGAAGCTCATCTATTCTAGGAATAGGGTACTTGTTCTTAACAATTGATTGATTCAACCCTCTGTAATCAATACATAGTCGAAGTGTTCCATCTTTCTTTTTCTAGAACAGCACTGGAGCTCCCCAAGGTGAACTGCTGGGATGGATGTAGCCCTGATCTAACGGTTTCTTGAGTTTCTCCTTCAGCTCAATTGCTTTCGAGACGAACATTCTATCAGGCCTCTTTGCAATTGGCGCAGCTCCTAGCACTAGCTTGATCTCATGATCCACTTCCCTTTGAGGCGGGAGTTTTGTCAGCTCTTCAGGAAATACGTCCGCGTAATCCTTTAACCATGAAGGTCCTTCACTAGAGTCCTGCTTCTGATCTAGCTTATTGAGCTTAATCAAGTAGACAGGTAATCCCTTTCGAACTCCCTTCACAATTCGAGATGCTTTAGCCAATTGAATTTTTGACTTTCCAGTCTCTCCTTGAGTTGTGACCAAGTCCCCTTCAGAGTTTCGAAAGGAAACTTGACCCTTTACACAATGAATGTGGGCGTCATTAGGTTTAAGCCAATCCATTCCGAGCAAACACTCATGGATACCTAGGTTCATGACCCTGAATTTAACCGAAGTCGACTTTACTCCCAGAAAGAATTCCACCTTAGCAGTTTTCTTGGTACAAGCAACCTCACGACCATTTGCTAGTTCCATAAGCAAGGTAGGTGCTTCGACTATGGCTATTTTTAATCTTCTTGCACAAGCTGGTGAGATAAAGGAATGTGTACTGCCACAATCAATCAAGGTTTTTAAGCCTTTACCTTGATAGTCCGATGGTGTCTGAATAACCAAAAACTGGCGATTTGGACCTTTCTTGTGAAGGGCGGCATGGACTGTTGCCCTTTCAACCTCTGCTTCCATGGTTGGGCCTTCTTCTTCGCACATTTCCCTGTTGGCAACACAGGTGGTTCTTCCTCTGCCTGAGGTGGCGGCTCCCTAGCCACGGCCAGTTCCTTGGAAAGGAGCTTGACGTTGTCCTTCGCCAAGCTTGGGACATTGCCTTTTGAAATAATCGGGCTCGTTGCAGTGGAAACAACAGAGATTTTGGCCATTTCTTTGGGTAGGGAAAAAGTTATTGACATTATTGGTCCTTGCTTTCTTTCTTTGTCCCTGGTTTTGACCTTGAACTCTCTTTGCTTGGGGCCTATACGCTTCTCTATTCTGATCATTATAAGACCAAGTTTTGTTACTTCTTGGCCTAGCCTGCACCTCCTAAATTATGGGTGCAGCTTAAATGAGTGCGTCCTATAGATCTATTGGGCGAATGGATTCAAGGCAGGTATCTACTGGTGGGTTTAAGTGGGCACAAAATTTTGACACATGTTGTGTCATATCCATATGTGGTGCATACTTCAGAAGTGAGATGAATTTTAAGTAGTATGCTTCATGAGTTAGACCCAGTTGTTTCAGCTCGTAGAACTCATTCATTTTCTGCGTGCGATACGCAGGTGATAAGTATCTTCCTTGCACAGCTTTCTTCAGCTTTTCCCAAATAATGGATCCTTCTGAGATTCCTTGATCTCTGCACCATTGCTTCCACCAAAGTCTAGCTTCGCTAGTGAGCTTCAGCTCGGCGAGCATAGCCTGGTTGGCGGGTGCAGTATCAGCCGCTTCAAAGTAATCTTCTATGGACTCTATCCAAATTTTAGCATCCACTTGGACAGTCCTTTCCTTCCCATCAAATTCTGGCAGCTTGATATGCTTGAGAAGAAACTTCTTCTCCTGAATCATAGTCATACTTGATGTTGGGGACGGACTGGGAACCTGTACCTGGGGTTGTGCCTGTATAGAGGATTTTTAACGTTACAACTCACTAATCATTATGATTATATTTCATACCCAATTCATCTTTCAGCCAAGAACCTAGCCACTTAACTTTTTATCAATTCTCATAGACAAGACAAACATTGATAAAAAGAAGTCTTATTTCATTTATATGGGGCCTAGCCCTTTCGGAGTACAATACTTCTTGGGATAGTAAAGCAACCAGTACATTAGTTCGAGGAGAATAATGTTGTGTTACATTTAGCCACGGGAACTGGATGATAGTATGGTTTCGGGTCATGGATCTTTAGGAATCGATAAGTCATTGGAATATTAGGATATCCTTTCCTTTGGAGCCCATTCTTCTCGTAGCGTCCCAACACCTTGATCTTGTCGGCGGGGATTATGCGGGTCACCTCCTCGTATATATATGAGTAGCTCAACCCTCCGACCTTCGACATGTAAACTTGAGTTTACGTGAGCCTCCACAAAAATGAACAGCTTCACGATCTTCAGGTCCTCCAACCCCTTGATCCTCTTTAGGTTGGTTCGAAGGTACGCAAATCAGTGGGTAGCTATGTGGTAGATTCCTGAGTCACCCGTCCACCTCCATTCCACGTACAAAGGCGATGGATTATAAATACGGTCTAGGATGTTCATCATATCGATCCTTCATCAATAATCTAAGGAAAGCATCGCAGTCATAAATATGACTTGGAACACTAAGAACCTATTCCATGCTTCATAATTTTGCAAGACATCATTGAAAGTAAGGAAATGTTCTTAACATTAACATTTGCTTTACTACTTCTTATTAAGATTTCTTATAAAGACACATCCTTTGTTGGTTTTTTTTTATACCAACTATAACGTATCCACCTGTTTCCTTTCAGGACACGTCTTAGTAGTCCATCGGAAAGAGAGTGTAGAAAGCTCCACCCGACACTCCCATGGAATGTTACGGGGTTTGCAATCTAGATCTTCCCGCGTATGCCATCAACATTTGCTTTACTTCTTCTTATTAAGATTTATTATAAAGACAGATCCTTCGTTGGTTTTCTTTTATACCAACTGTAACTTATCCACCTGTTTCCTTTTAGGACACGTCTTAGTAGTCCATCAGAAAGAGAGTCTAGAAAGCTCCACCCGACACTCCCATGGAATGTTACGGGGTTTGCAATCTAGGACTTCCAGCGTATGCCACATAGCAAAAGTATTCTGATTGTTCCCACTTAGAACCAATCTGTATCAGGGATTCCCCTAATGGTCACTTTCCTAAACGGCAGCCAGCGTCGAACCCCAAGTGAACTACTTTACGTAGAAATGCTAGGGATGAAGCGGATTCATGTTGCACTTGGTTCAAGGAGAATGGGAAACGAGAGGGATGCAAGGCTCGACCTCTCTACCCATAAGGCATAGTCCCATTCCGTTCCTCTAAAATAGCATAAATTAGGATTTTTGTAACCTAAACTCTAGGTCAGCGCCCTTACTATTCATTTCCTTTGAGAAGAGCTCCTTACTGTCCATTCCGATTGAGAAAAGTTCCCGGCCAATCGGGACCACCCATCCATAGGACAGACCCATGGCCACATCCACCACACTTTCCTCATGGTTGCTTTAGTTATCTAATTATCTACCACATTTACTTCGACATGCATCAAACAGCTTCATTAATTGGCCAGTTAAATGCTGGTTCCTTCACGTAATCTTAGCACTTGACATAGAAAAGCAGTGTCAAACAAGTTTCTTACAATAGGTTATCTTATTTATCTTTGGAATATATCCATACACTCCAACTTGCACCCTTATGCATTGTAAACGCCCCGAACAACGTAGTATGCTTAACAATTATGATATTTGCTTGTTTTCGAGATTTAATAGAAAAGAGAATGAACACTTAAAGCTGAAAATGAAAATTACTCACAAAATTACAGCCATAAAAATGTAAAAGTAATGGAGACAAGATTGAGGGTTGAAGATGGGCAACCCCCCCCCCCCCCCGAAGGAATGTATTTCTGCTCAACCCAAGTCCCTTAGGAAAGAGCTCAGTTACAATCAACCTGAGAGTGAGAAGAAGTAATTCTCACTCTCACAAGATCATGCAAAGATGTACAAACACACATGCATTATCTATTATGCAATGATAAGAACTGATTTCTTTACAGTATGAGAGAAGAAAAAGGGGAATTCAGCCTTTCTCCATCGTTGATCAGCAGTACAGGGATAGAGCTTGCTTCTTGTAGCTAAAATGGAAGAAAGAGCTCAAGAAGGAGGTGCTGTAATGAATTTACAGGCTTGCTGTCTTGTAAAACAGCAGTGATAGAAGAGGGAATATGGAGGAATTTGATAATGGAGAAGTGGGAGATGATGATGGGGATGGATGGGGGCAGTTTCTGGCTATCTGTGGGTGCTGTACATGAGTTTACAGCAAAGAAAAATGATGATCAATGAAGAAAAACGAGCTCTTATTTATAGGAGAGGGGAGAGCTAATACAAAAGGGGAAAGTGGAGTAGCACAAGACAAGTGTCCAGCCACATGTCATGAGATGTGACAAGTGGTGGGACACTTGGAGACTTGTGTGACAAGTGTCTTGACACTTGTCTCTTCTCTATGGCCTTCCTTTTTGGGTTGAATACTGTCAAGAATAGAAACAGCCAAATTTAGTAAGCACAGTCAGAGTACAGAACTTACTATTTTTAGAATGACATCCCTATTTTTTAGGACTAGCATTTTTAGGCTAATTCGAGGCTCCTAAAATTTAGGGACCTCCTAAAATTTAGGGATCTCCTAGAATTTAGGGACCCCCCCAATATGGGTATCATATGAAAGCTTTTTCCATGTACATCGCAAAAATGGTATCCGAATCTTCATGTGACTTTCCTATGCAAAGAAATGTGCATTTCAAGCTTTCAGCCCACACATGCACATTATACAAGCATTTCATGATCATGCCATCTTGTTGATTGTAACTATCTATTCTGGTGGATCTAGCCCACACTTCAAGGCATCAATCCTTTCTGTGTGCGAGTCTAACCGTGATATGCGTGAGTTCTAGTCACAGGCGCCCAATCAGGTCATATAGGTGGAAGTGTGAACTATCTTTTCTCTAACCCACCGTGTGGGTCCACCATAACCTGTGACCACTCATCAGTGGCCAGCTCCAATGCACTTTTCTTTATATCTAATTAGTGCAAAGGAAATAAATTTAATAAATCATTATATAGATAAATTAATGAAAAAGGATACAAATTCTGTTTCTATAGAGTTGTGACAGCCCTCTGGCTTTTATTCAGCTGTCCTCAGCTGAAAATCTTCTTGATATTGTTGTAGAATATTTGGGTAATCCTTCATGAATTTTTCATCTACCCACTGTGCATCTGTGGTGGGTAGATTCTTGAATTTTAGCAAGAATTTTCGTGTCACAAGGCCACTTCTCGTGGTTTGATCCTTGAGAAACAAAATCTTTTCAGGTTCCAAGAGTTGCTCTGTTTCTTCAACTTCTGGGGGATCTTCAGTAATGGGTTCCTTTGGTTCTGGTCCTATGTAAGGTTTTAGCAAACTTACATGAAAAGCATTGTGTATTTTCCAATGAGCAGGAAGCTCAAGTCGATAAGAAACTTCATTTATTTTCTCAATCACTTTGAAGGGTCCAAAGTATCTACTGGAGAGCTTTGGAAAAGATGAATTTTGATGAGAACCTTGTTTGAGCCTGCTTTTATCAAACTTTAGCAAGACATATTGACCTTTTTCAAAAGCTAAAGGTCTTCTTCGTTTATCTGCTTGCTTCTTTTGTCGCTCTTGGGCAACTTTGATAGTGGCTCGAACTTGATCCATTGCGGTTTTTAAATCTGAAGCAAACTCATCAGCAGCAAAAATCTTATCTTTAGTGCGAATAATTGGAGGAGGAATCACTTTACCCTGTACTATTTCTTTTGGAGCTTTCCTTGTGGATGAGTTCACTGTATTATTGTAAGCAAACTCCAATAATGGAAGATATTTCTCCCATTGTGACTTATGTTCACTAACATAAGCTTTCAACATATCCAAAAGAGTGAGATTCATCACCTCTGTTTGGCCGTCAGTTTGAGGATGAAAAGCTGAGGAGAACTTTAAAGTGGTTCCCAAATTCTCAAATAAAGCACGCCAAAAGTTACTTGTGAATTTGGAGTCTCTATCTGAAATGATCTCAGAAGGCATACCATGTAATATGAAGATATGTTGAATGAAAAGTCTTGCAGCTTGTGCGGATTTCAATGTTTTATGACATGGAATAAAATGTGATTGTTTGCTGAATCTATCAATTATGACCCAAATCATATCATGACCTTGAGGTGTTCTTGGAATACCTGAGATGAAATCCATTGTGATGGATTCCCATGGATCTTTGGGCACTGGAAGAGGTTGCAACAATCCTGGAATCTTCTGCCTATCATATTTGGATTTTTGGCATACCAGACAAGCCTCAATGAGGTTATGTGTATCTTTTCGTAATGTTGGCCAATAAAAGTAGCGCTCAATTGCACTTAGAGTGGTTGCCCTCCCTCTATGCCCTGCATAAGGGGGTTCATGACTTTCTTTAAGCACCTTTTGTCGAACAGGAAGAGTAACACAAAGGCGATTGTTCATGAGAAGGTAACCGTCTTTGATGGAATAATCTGGATGAGAACCTCCTTGCTGTAAATTTGACCAAATTGCTGCAAAATCAGTATCTTCATCATAAGTATTCTTCATCGTTTGAAAATCTTCATGATGAGCCACTGTAATAGTTGCAATGCGAGGCACTCTAGAAAGTGCATCAACAACTACATTTTGTTTCCCTGGAGTGTACATAATTTGAAAATGAAACATAGACAAGAAATTTTCCCATCTTGCATGTTTCTCCTGCAAATGCTTTTGAGTCTTGAAATACTTCAAGCTTTGATGATCGGTTTTAATAAGGAATTCATTGCCTAAAAGATAATGTTTCCATATCTTTAAAGCATGAACCACTGCTAAGGGCTCATTTTCATAAATGTCATACCTTTTCTCCACATCATTTAGACGGCGGCTTTCAAAGGCTACGGCATGGCCTTCTTGATTTAGCACTGCACCAATACAATCACCGCAAGCATCTGCTTCCACCACAAATGGTTTTACCAGATCTGGAATTATAAGAACAGGTTCAGAAGTAAGAGCTGTTTTTAGCCTTGTGAAGGCTGCCTTCTCCTTTTCCTTCCATTGGAAAGAGATCTTCTTCTTTGTAAGGTCATGAAGTGGAGAAGCCATATGTGCAAAATGCTTGATGAAGCGGCGGTAATAAGGACATAAGCCAAGAAATGATCGCACCTCATGTACATCACGAAGATGAGGCCATTCTTGGATTATCCTGATCTTTTCAAGATCCATCTGAATCCCTTCAGAAGAGATGACATGCCCAAGGTAATTTATTTTATGCATGAAAAATTCACTCTTTTTACCATTTACCAAGAGTTGATTTTGTTGTAGTAATTGTAGAACAATTTCCAAGTGTTGATGATGATCCTCTTCATTCTTGCTAAAGACAAGAATATCATCAAAGAAAGTACCGACATATTGCCGATGCTCTCTAAAGATGCGCTCCATCATTCGATTAAAGGTGGCTGGTGCATTGGTTAATCCGAAAGGAACCACCAAGAATTCATAAAGACCGTATGAAGTGCAGAAAGCAGTTTTGTGTACATCTTGTGGTATTACCCTAATTTGATGATAACCACTCTTTAGATCAATGTGGCTGAAAACCTTTGAGCCTCCTAGACGATCCAAAATGTCGTCAATTCTGGGAATAGGAAACCAATTCTTCACAGTGATTTTGTTGAGGGCTCGATAATCAATGCACATCCTGAATGTGCCATCTTTCTTTTGAACAAGAAGAACCGGTGAACAAAATGGTGAGCTACTTGGCCTAATTAGCCCACGGTTGAGTAGGTCTTCGACTTGCTTTCTGATTTCTTCTTGTTGAGGACGGCTCACACGGTATGGTGCTATATTAGGAGGAGAACTACCCGAGATAATATCAATATGATGGTCTTCTGGCCTTTCTGGGGGAAGCTGATAAGGAAGATCTTCCGAAAAACAATCTTTATACTTTTCCAAGAGCTGAAGTTGCTCTTGGTTTTCAGCATTCATATTATCTTTTACATCAGTGACATAAAGCAGACAACATTGAACACAATCCATAATTGCTCTAGAGACTTGCATATGGCTTACCATAGGTATGGTGTCTCCAGAAACTCCAGCTTGGATCTCGTACTTCTTGCCTTTGTTGGTGAGTTCTACCTTCTTTTTCTGATAGAAGATGGTTGAATCTACTCTATGATTCCAGGGCATGCCAAGAATCACATCGCAACCATCAAGGTCTTCGATACAGAAGGTATCTTCGTCACTATAGCCTTGAATTTGAAACTTGAGCTTGCCAATGTAGGGTATCACAGTCTTCATTGTGTCACCTTCATCAGCATTTAAAGCTTGGCGAACTTCTGCCAGAGTGTCCATCTCTTCATTCTTTAATCCAAGCTCTTTAGCTAATTGCAAGGAAATGATATTTTCATTCGCCCCAAGATCTATCAAGAATAGTGCTTGCTTACCTTGCAACTGTCCCCAAGCTTTTAATAATTTGCGCGTCTCTGGAGTGTGAGTTGTGTTTGCAACTACATCACTGATAGCATTGATTTTCACTGGCGACTTAGGCTTGTTGTCAGAAACCTTGCTTTGTCCTTTGTTTGGACATTGCTTCGCTATGTGGCCTGTTTGTCTACATTTAAAGCACTTCCCTTCTTTCATGAAGCGTTGCTTTTCTTCTTCGGAAAATTGCTTTGCTTGTGGGTATAGATTGGAGCGAAATTGAGGAGCATTAGGAGGTGCATAGGGCTTCATCTTCTTTTGATTTGATGGCTGCTTTTGCCAATGTTTTTGTCCTTCATTTGGGGCTGAATACTCCTCATCATCAGCTACTCTCTTCTTATCATTCTTTTGGAATGATTTGTTTCCATTGTGCTCCATTTTCCATGTCTCAGCATGGTCAATGAGTTCCCTGAGACTAGAACAATGATAATGATTAAGAGCAGTACGAAGTTTAAAATGCAAACCTCCTTGAAACTTCCTAAGCTTTTCCGAACTGCTGATCTTCTTGAAATGTTGGACCTTCAAAAGTAGCTCCCAAAATCTCTTAGTATAGTCACCAAGTGACTCATTTTTCTTTTGCCAAAGCCGATCCCATTCCATTTTTACATCTCTTTTGAAATGAACAGGAAGAAATTGGCTTTGTATCAGGCGAACAAAGGACCGCCATGATTTTGGGGCAGCATGATCATATTCCAACCCCGTCCACCAAGTATGGGCTAAGTCGGTTAAATGTAAAGCTGCAAACTTAATCTTTTCTTTTTCTTTATACTTGTCACGACCATACCAAATTTGAAATTGACGAATAAACTTCAGAAGAAGATCAGGATTTCGGGAACCATCATACATACTGAACTTGATCTTCTTTTCAAGTTGAGTTAGTGACTTAGTCTTCTTCTTCTTCTTATGCCTTCGTCCATGCTCGGATATTGAGGTTGAAGATGATGAAGTGCTTGATGGGGATGAAGATGGAGACGAGGGTGAAGAATGTCGACGCCTTTGACGATGATGAGGTCTTCCACGAGAAGGGTGTGACTCTTCATTACTAGAAGAGGATCCATCAGAATAGGTGCCAGATGACTTTGAAGAAGAGGATGAGCTTCGACGCGATCTCTTTCTTTGTCTTGAAGTAGAATGGGACTGCCTCTTAGAAGTAGTTGGACTTCTTGATCGGCTCCTTTCATTGGTATGGCTTTGTCTCCTTGAAGTAGATGGGCTTCTTTCCTTGAATTCTTTGGGATTCTCAACTTTTTCTAGTTTGAGAAGTTGATCACGAATTTGCTGATTCTCCTCTCTAAGACTTTGAATGGCTTGAAGGATAGCACTCGATTGATCCATTGAGACTAAAGAAAAAAAATATGCTCAAGCACTCAATGCAAGGGCTGAAACAAACAAACTTATAGTTGTAAGCACTACCAGTGTTGGGGGTGAGGACCGAGCCAAAGCTCTGATACCACTGTAAACGCCCCGAACAACGTAGTATGCTTAACAATTATGATATTTGCTTGTTTTCGAGATTTAATAGAAAAGAGAATGAACACTTAAAGCTGAAAATGAAAATTACTCACAAAATTACAGCCATAAAATGTAAAAGTAATGGAGACAAGATTGAGGGTTGAAGATGGGCAACCCCCCCCGAAGGAATGTATTTCTGCTCAACCCAAGTCCCTTAGGGAAGAGCTCAGTTACAATCAACCTGAGAGTGAGAAGAAGTAATTCTCACTCTCACAAGATCATGCAAAGATGTACAAACACACATGCATTATCTATTATGCAATGATAAGAACTGATTTCTTTACAGTATGAGAGAAGAAAAAGGGGAATTCAGCCTTTCTCCATCGTTGATCAGCAGTACAGGGATAGAGCTTGCTTCTTGTAGCTAAAATGGAAGAAAGAGCTCAAGAAGGAGGTGCTGTAATGAATTTACAGGCTTGCTGTCTTGTAAAACAGCAGTGATAGAAGAGGGAATATGGAGGAATTTGATAATGGAGAAGTGGGGGATGATGATGGGGATGGATGGGGGCAGTTTCTGGCTATCTGTGGGTGCTGTACATGAGTTTACAGCAAAGAAAAATGATGATCAATGAAGAAAAACGAGCTCTTATTTATAGGAGAGGGGAGAGCTAGTACAAAAGGGGAAAGTGGAGTAGCACAAGACAAGTGTCCAACCACATGTCATGAGATGTGACAAGTGGTGGGACACTTGGAGACTTGTGTGACAAGTGTCTTGACACTTGTCTCTTCTCTATGGCCTTCCTTTTTGGGTTGAATACTGTCAAGAATAGAAACAGCCAAATTTAGTAAGCACAGTCAGAGTACAGAACTTACTATTTTTAGAATGACATCCCTATTTTTTAGGACTAGCATTTTTAGGCTAATTCGAGGCTCCTAAAATTTAGGGACCTCCTAAAATTTAGGGATCTCCTAGAATTTAGGGACCCCCCCAATATGGGTATCATATGAAAGCTTTTTCCGTGTACATCGCAAAAATGGTATCCGAATCTTCATGTGACTTTCCTATGCAAAGAAATGTGCATTTCAAGCTTTCAGCCCACACATGCACATTATACAAGCATTTCATGATCATGCCATCTTGTTGATTGTAACTGTCTGTTCTGGTGGATCTAGCCCACACTTCAAGGCATCAATCCTTTCTGTGTGCGAGTCTAACCGTGATATGTGTGAGTTCTAGTCACAGGCGCCCAATCGGGTCATATAGGTGGAAGTGTGAACTATCTTTTCTCTAACCCACCGTGTGGGTCCACCATAACCTGTGACCACTCATCAGTGGCCAGCTCCAATGCACTTTTATTTATATCTAATTAGTGCAAAGGAAATAAATTTAATAATTCATTATATAGATAAATTAATGAAAAAGGATACAAATTCTGTTTCTATAGAGTTGTGACATCCATAATCTGCCCGAAGGCAATCCATAATCCACCCGAAGGCTATCTAGCAATCCATAGGGATTACTAATCCAAGTTTGCGCCCGTAGACTAGTATGTGGGCCTCGAGATCCTAACCCAAGTCACGTTGGACTCTTGTGCAGGGCCCGAGAAGGTGAGGGTTTTACGTCCAGAGCCGCCCTGGCACCCAAGCGTCCTCCTACTCCAAGTAGTGCTCAACGGAGAGACCTCACGCGACGGGTTCGATCCATGTTCCCGCAAGGCTAACAACCCCCTTGGTTAGGGTTAGGCAGATAGTCGGGGGTAACTGAAGCTGCCTCTCCCTTTAGTCCTTCAACCTGAAGCATTTAATATATTTCCATCCCTTAGTTCCTTGAGCAAACAATGTAAACAGTGCTCCTAAACTATTACAAACACAATCAATTCCAGTGGTCCTTTATTTGGCCAATTGCTAAGGAGTGAATCCTTCTTTCCGAATGCATCAAGCATTTGTTTCGGGATCAATTGCAACTTGGCAAGATCCCCAAGGGTTGTTTGTTCACCCTTTTTTCCTTTGATTAGGGCCATACCCTATTATCCTAACTTAACCAATACCTTAGAATTTATTAATAGTAAATCCTGGCGACCATGTCGCTCCAATTATTGATTGATCCTTTGTTCCCAAACAAATACCTAACTCCCTTGACTTGGAAAATTTTCCCAAGAAGGTGATATAACAGGATGACTACTTATCCTCTAGCAAGTTAAACTTGCGCAAGAACCTGCCAACCTCATTCTAAGGAATGGCAACTCTCTTGTGACCAAACCACAAGACCATGAGACGTTGCAACTTGTTGCACAAGTGTCGCATCTATTTCATAGGATCATTTCACCCATTGAATGGTGTTTTCTAGTCAAGGAATTATTATTAGATAAGAAACAGGGTTTAGGGTGTCATCTTACCCAACCATTCCTAATTTCACTAGGCCGAAAATGTTTGGGTCCTAGGGATTCCAACTCAATCCGAGTTTCATCATTTGAACGAGTGATCCTTAGGGGAGAAACCCTGGATCATTTCTTGCAAGAGTGTCCAATTGTCCCTACATTCCGTGAATGTGGGTAGGACCTTTGGGTATGAGGGTTTCGACTTGGCAACAAGTGCAAAACTAGGTCGAGTCCTTATCGTGCTAAACCCTAGTTAGCACATGGGGTATTTATCCTATCACTTGAACCATCCTATGTGAATCCCTTGCGGGTTAGGTGATTTAGGTAATTCGATATACTTGTCTTGCGACAAGGACGAACCCTTCCTAGAGATGTTAACTTGATATAAAAGGGGAAGACTAGTTGCATTATGTCACAATCCACGTAAGCACGCGATTCATTGCTTCTACGTATGACTAGATTCGCAATAACCCTAATTTTTCTTATTAAGACAAAAACACATGTTACATTGCGGCATAACTTCCATTGAGCCTACTAGCTCTTACATTCAAGGATCGTGCTCACAATTATTTTTCTAAGTTTTTAGGATTTCATGCTTAAATGAACCATGCAGCCTTTCCCTAAATACAACTTTGATGAATGAAATTCTTGCGTACGACGAATGTGCAACATGCAATCCTTTCCTAACTACAACGTAGTTAAATGAAATTCATGCCAATTGACGCTAGAGTTAGCCTATTTCATGCAACCCTTAGAATAATTTCCATGATGTGCTATTTCCTACGGTTGATAACAACTTCCTTAATGAATCATTACAAAGAAGATTTTTCTAAAAATGTGACATGCCATTAATCTTTCCATGCCTAGTCAAAGGTGCACTTTAATAATTTTCGACCTTATAATGATAGGCATCAGTTGTTCTAGGCTCGTCACTTTGCAATGCACAAAAGGCAACTTGCTAATAAGGTCCTAAAATGCATAGACACTTATGTTTTTTTCGTTCATTCCATTGAAAATACCAATGACCAATTTCATATCATGAGTTAATTCTAGTAAATTATAAATAGCCTATTTTATTTCCAATTACATTTTAGCTAGGTGGATTTTACATGCATAGCTGCATCCTAGTCCATGAAATTATCGTGTGTAATGTAATACTTCTACGTGAAATCAAAATAGAAAAAAAACCTGGACTTGTGGCCTCGGGGAAAGATCCACGTGAATACTAGGAGAAGCTCCTCCCGCAGGTGCGCCTTGTGACTTTTTAGGGGCCATCATAGGCGTGATTTGGGCTTCTAGTTTGCCTTCGCGGTCTACGAATTTACTCACCTTGGTATGCAGCCTCAGGATCTTTTCCTTCTCCCTTGTACACAAGAGATCCGGCCTTTTGAAGTACAAATCCTTGAAAAAAAATATGGGCTTGCGGGATTTGGCTTATGGAAGGCCTTAGGGGTTGGAGCTTGGGCCTTTTGCGGGAGAGCTGCGGAAATTGAACTTAATGAGTGCTTGCCAGAATTGGGGTTTCCACGAGCAAGCTTGTGGGAATTTAAGCTTGTTTGCGGGAATGGGGCTTCTATGAATGGAGTTTCGGAAATTGAAGCCTCACGAGGGAGTTCACGAAAAGGGCTCTTGTGAATGGGCCTTGCGGGGATGGAGGCTTTAAGAGCTTCTTTGTTTTCTTTTAAAATACTGGGGCTCGGAATGGACTTACGGATGGCTTGTGGGCTTTGAAGCCTATTTGCGAAAAAGGCCTCTTGCGAATGAAGCTACGGGAAAATGGCTTTAAGGTGGCTTGTGTAAAAGGGCTTTTAGAAGCCCGAGCTTCTAAGAATCTTCGTGAGATAAATAATTGGGGGAGGAGCTTAAAAGGATGATGACGATGTGCCAAGGAGAAATGGTGGTGGGGCGGCTGCATCGGCAGCTAGTGGAGAATTTGGCACCCTCCGGCCCTTCATGCAGTGCAGTGGCATTTTCTTGTTGGATGGCAACCTCACAGATTCCCTCTACTCCCACGCAACCTCTTCATCCTTAGCTTCTACTCCTCTCTCATGACGTCTCCTATAGCCTCCTTCTTCCCACCCACTAAGGGGATGGGGGAGGGGGGGTTTATAGGCCAACGGGGGAGATGGGACCTCCCCCACGTGGGCTGTGCATGCAGCCCACGACTCCCTCTTGTGACCCACCTCTCCCACCTAGCCCATCCCCTTCCCTCAGCCACGCATCGACTGGGGGAAAATTAACAAAAAAAATTGCAATTTATTAGCACATTATCCACTTAATCCCCTCCCAAGAGAGTGTTTACTCGCGGTTTGCAGATTTGAACCCCCGGGGTTAGTTTGCCAATGCGGAGGTCACGATTGCCACGCATGCGGGTTACAGAATAAATTGTCGGCAATTTCCATACAGAAGATGCCCTTGCATAGGGTTTACACAGTGTGCGGGAAGTCGGGTTTAGTAATATTTTTCGAACGGGAATATTACACAAGCGCAAGGAGAGTAGGCTCTAAACTTGTATAGACAAATGCAAGAGGGAGGGGTGAGTTCACATCAACAGGCACTTCTCATCAATTCACACATGCGATGTTGTTTTTAAGAATGAGGAAGCTATGTATATATGAAAGGGCAACCAATCAAATTGTCAATTTTACATATAGGGATAGAATTACAAGACGATTGCATGAGGAAGGGCATAGTCAAAGACCTCTTTGTGAAAAACACTCTTATAAGTCTATATGGGAAGTGTGGAAGTAGAGCATATATTTGATTGGTTTTTTGATCTTGTGATTTGGTGTCATGGAATGCAATGCTATCGGCTTATGTTGATCAAGGTCAAGGAGGCAAGGCATTGTAAATGTATATACAGATCCAAAGTGAAGCAGTGAATCTGAGGCAACATATTTATGCAATTCTTCTTTGAGCCTATGGTTCCCTTGCAAAGAACAAAGAAGTAGTTTCATTTGAACAGAGGATAGTGATAAGAGCAGTGTCTTTGAAAATTTTAAAAGCAATACACACAAATTTGGAGTAAAAGAAGCTCATGAAAGACACTTTTTTGTGTATATCCTTTCGACCATGTATTGGAAGTGTGGAAGTATTTTGGAAATGGAAGGTTTATTTGATACATTTCCAAATATTGATGTTGTGACTTGATGTGTAATGCTCTCAACTTATGTTGAGCAAGAACATGGACCCAAGGCTCTAGAGTTGTATAATCAAATGTAAGAATAGGGATGCATTCCAAATCACTAGACACTTGCAGTTGCTCTTTCGTCTTGTGGTTCTTTTTTCTTCAAAGGTCATGCTCCTAATAATAGGCAATCGACCACAAGCATGCCTTTGGATATTGTAAGGGGCTTACATGTTTATGCGTAGCAAAAGGGTTTTTCATCCCAATCCATTTGTCAATAGCAACCTTGTTTCTATTTTTGTTGTATTTGATGGGTTGTTGGATCGGACCTATGTGTGTTGGTGTATAATGCTCTCAACATATATTGACAAAGGTCATGGGGAAAAATCCTTAGAATTACACATGCAAATGCAATGCGAGGGGGTTAGTTTAGATGTTAGTACTGTAATCTATGTGAGACAAGTTTGTATTGAGCTTGTATTATTGCTGGAGTGATGGAAATCTACATGGAAGTGTATTTCAGTATTGTTTTTGTAGAGCTTGATCTTGATCTTCTTGTGGCAAACACATTGATTCATGCATTTGATAGTTGTGCAATGATGAAACATGCGTGGATAGTCTTTGATAAATTGACTAAACCTGATGTGATATGATGCAATGCTTGCATTGTTGGGTATGCACCAAATGGTAGTAGCTTATTAAGCCTTCAAGTGTTAAGAGAAGATGCAAGGGTCTGGTATTAAACAAGATGAAGTCACATTCCTTTCACTCTTGTGTGCTTGTAGTCATGCTAGCCTTGTGAAGGAAGTTGCTAAGAGTGCTTTGAAATTATGAGCAAGGATATTGGGATTATGACCACAACTTGAAACATTATCTTGTCATGATTGACCTTCTTGGGCATGTAGGGGATTTCAAGGAAGTAGAAAACATACTCTCAATGATGACATTGGAGGCTTACATCTTAGTTTGGCTATGTTTGTTGAGTGCATGCCATGGCAATTTGGAGTTGGTAAGACAAGCATTTGACAGTTGCAGTGCATTTAAATCCTGAGGATGGTCTATTAACATAGAGAAGAGGGAAAGGGGAGGGTAGAGAACGACATGAAAAGTAACCAATTTTTGGGGGTAAAAAGACGATGGGGGAGCTCTAACCCCTGTTTTTTATTGCAAAAGAAACATGTGGAGCAAAAAGAAAGTTATGGAAAATCAACATTTTTGTGGCAAAAAAGCGTGGGCAGAGCCCCCCCATTGTCTGTGTCATCACATGGACAATGGGGTGGACTCTGCCTTCCCATTTTTTGGTAGAAATATCAGGATAGAGGGTAGTCGGGGCATACCTTGAGGTAGATGAGGGGCGGCAATCTTGAAATACCCAGCATGGGTGATCTATTTGTCTGTCATTCCCAATTTCACCCAGCACCTCTCTCAAGTCTCAACCCGCTTCCTCTTATTAATACATCCCACGTACTGTCTTGTGAGAGCCAATCTAAACCCTGATGTTTCCAATTGCCTTGAACTAACACAGAAGTGCATCAGTTTGGATGGTGTAGCAGGAGACGCATCATCTTTGCCTTGCATTTGTGACAGTGGAATTATGCTATTGCACCCTTTTTAAGGTTGGGCCCAACTTGAAGTCTAGGTAGTTTCCTAAATTCAGCTTACCTTTGCAATTTACCTAGAGGCTGGGACCCAATCCAATCCCATAAGAGAGCAGGTGAAAATTTTCTCATTGTGACTGACTTCTTGAGGGAGCCCTCTGATATGTATATATTCACGAGTAGGATGAACGATCCTTGCCATTGTAGTTGTGGGGCTCTAGCTCTATTAAAAGGTACTTTGTCTTGATGTCAAGGCCACATTGGGTGCCAATTGCCTTTCCAACAACAAACAAGATGTGCTATTGCATTGAAGAGTTGTACACTTCCTATCTGTTAGAGCTTTGCTTAGGTTTTGACACTCTCTATATGTATGTCATTAGTTGCTTATGACCTTGACATGCTCTCTCTCCTGCATGGAAGTTGGGTCCCCTTGACATGCAGCATGTTGCCTAGCTTAATTTGTGACTGCAATCTATCTGATATGTTAATCTCCCCATTGAACTGCACCATAAGAGCTTCTTGCACCGATTGATACAATCGATGGTCTCAAACTTTTTGATTGTCCCCCTTGATTAAAAGACGTTCAAAATGATGGCATCCCCCACTTGAATCATCATGCACAAACTAAAGATTAAGTGACTCTCCCACTATCCTCACAAGCTCCTAGGCATCGGGGAAAATGGGAGATCCTCTCAAAGTCCTTCAAGAAGAGTGTGGGGTCACATCCTAGACCTTGGCCTAGGTGCTTGAAAAAATTATGCCTTCAATATACTTGATTCTCGTTGTGCTAGTTTTATGCATGTGCATGTGATAGGACAACTTCCTTAGGGCAAGGTTTCGTGCTCATTTAGATTAGATATAGTATTACAGAAAAACATGTAACAACATGTATATGTACTCTAGTGATGGGATTTAAAAGCCTTAAGTGTATTTTTACCAAGCCAAGAAGGTTTGCTATGGTGATGCACCACAAGAATCAAGATGCTAAGAAAACCTCAACCCTTTAATATTCTATAGATGAAGTGGGAGTCAATAAGCAAGGACTTGATAAAAGGATTAACCAATTGTTGCTAATGGATATGACATTATCATGATAGTGATAGATAGATTAACCAAAGTTTCTCACTTGATTCTAGTCAAGAGATGACCTAAAAATCCTCTAATGTTGCACAAATATTTAGTAAGGAGGCATTCAAACTACATGGGCTACCAAGGATTCTAGTCAGTAATAGAGATTCTAAGTTCATCTTAAAGTTTTGGACTTGTCTATTCTAGGCCATTGAACTAAGTTATGCTTTAGTATCAGTTATTATTTGTGTAATATTCTGCGTTAAAGGAATCAATGGGATTTATGGAATTTTTTTGAATTCCCCCCTTATCCCTCCAACCGACTGACGAGCTAGAGGGGGAGGGGAATAGAAGGAGCTATAAGCTCCTTGGTGGAGCCTTAGGAGGGAGGGGGACCATGCGTGATGACACGCAGTGAGGAAAGATCCCCCTCCCTTCCACTATTTAAACGGGGGGGGGGGGGGTGCTGTACAGTGGAGAGGCTGAGCCGTGAGAGAGGAGGCCGAGCAAGACAAGGAGAGTGCCGCCATAACTCCGAGCTGAGGGAGGAAGACGAGAGGCCGCTACCATCCGCTGCCGTTCAACCGCCATCTGTTGCCGTCAGCCACCATTTCGACACGCAACCCCTTTCACCCCCCTCCCCCCCCCCACGTGCCTTTGTGAGGCTTCCAGAAGGCTTGGAAGCTTCCAAGGGGGCTCTCTAGGCCCCCTTTTCCCCCGGTTTTAATCCCTCTAAGCCCCTTTCCCCCCCCCCCCCACCCTAGTTTTAGTCCTTTTAAGCCCCCTTTCACCCCCCCCTTATGTTTTTTTTTTAAAACCCCCTTTGTTCCCCCCCCCTCCGGGTTTTAAATCCCCCCTAAGCCCTGGTCCCCCCCCCCCCAAATTTATCCTTAGAAGGCCTTAAGAGGTCTTTAAGCCTTTCTAATCCCCATAAGGCCCTTGTTTTTTCCCCGGGGTTTCAAAAATTCCCTTAGCCCTCCCCATGGGTTGGAACCACACACCCCCTAGTTTTTTTTGTCCTTTTTCCCTTAAGCCCCTCCCTTGGCTTTGGGAACCTAACCCCCGTGTTTTATTCCCCTAAACCCTTTTTTCACCCCCTCATAACCCTTTTTAACCCTTCTTCAACCCCCTCATAACTCTCATTTTCCCACAACTCCCTAAGCTTTCTTCCTAATCCCTCATATCCCCATTATTATTTTCCCCCCCGAACCTAACTATCATCATGGCCTCGGATGGTACCCCGTAAGGGAAAAATAGCTGTGAGATAAAAGATAGGGAGGGAAAGAGAAGGGAGTGAAAAGAAGGAGTGAAGGAGGAAGAGTGGAAAAAAAAGACAAAAGAAAAGGAAAGAAGGAGAAGACGGTGGAATTCCAGAAGAAAGTGGAAAAGGCTATCTCACATTCGATCTACGATGCCGCCGAAGAAAGTCCAAGGTGTAGCTGCGAGAGGGTCATCCCCCGGTATCCATGTGGATATCTCACCTCAAAGCCAGGTTTTTCTTCTTGGCTTTAATTCGGTTTTAAGTCAATCATGCAAAGGAAAAATGTTAAGGATAGGATATATTTATTCGAGTTATTTGTAACGAAGGAGTTTAGCTTAGGAATGACAATGTATAGAACTTAGCTTTCTTCAAATTGCATCAATCATTATAAATTACGAGCAAGATTATCCATTTACTATAGTAATATATTTTAGTTAAATCCTAAGGTGTAGAAATTATATCTTGCACGATTAGTCTTATTCCTTTCGCAACGATTCATGGTAAATGGCTAAATTCAAGAAAGGTTTCTTTCGATGATTAAATTACGAGGGAGTTATCTTTGCTAGTTGCACATCTTAGCAAGGCAATTGTTGTTATTTGACATGAGTTCATCTTTAAAGAAAACGGAAGTTAAATGTTAGGAATTAACAAGTATAAAAATTAGATATACGAACTCATTTGGAAAGAAAATGTAATGGGGAATTGCTAGATGACACTCTATTGATACTTTTTCCTTGCTATTTGAGGACTTGGGAACTAATAAAGTGTGTATACACCAATTTCACAGCTAGGCCTTTTTGTCCCAAGGAGTATTGTCGCTCTTTGTATCACCTTGGCATTAGGCTATATGCCAAATTAAACTGTATTGATTGGGAGAGTAAATTGTCACAAGGATAGCAAAACCGTAACAAGACGATTAATATTACCTTACAAAAGATAACTGAACCAATCTAAACATAGAAACATTCATACCCTAAACACTTGACTACTTTCCTTACCGTAGGGACAATAAATTCATAAAAATAAGAAACTAGGATTTGTCCCTAAGGTTCTTAAATGAAGAAACCCTAGGCATGACATACGTCAGCTTAAAGAATCTAAACAGATTATTCCATCGCAGGACTTGCGCAACATGTATGAAATCATTTAGTCTTGTGATTGATTCACAAGGAGAAAAGGGAAAAACCCTCATCAAGGACGACAGATCCTTACGCAAGTTATCTTGCAAAAAGACGTATTTTTGGATATCCTTGTAAATAAGGAAAGTTGTAGACCAGAAACTAGCATATCTAAGGTACCTTAGGGTTAACCAAGTTGGGTATGCCCTACACAGGAATGTAAGAGATCTTGCCAAGTTACAAGACACCTTGGGAACGAGTGCTGATACACTCAAAAAGGAAAGAACACTTCCTTAGCAGTTTGCCATACAACTAGGTTGATTAATGGAAATGTTTGTGCTTGCTAGAGATTTTAGGGCTCTGTTTGAATTATGAATTAAAAATTAAATAAGAACCTATACTTCAGGTTAAAGGCCTAAAGGGAGAGGTAGCTTCAGTTACCCCTGACTGCCTGCCTGACCCTAACCAAGGGGGTTGTTGACCGTGTCGGGAACGTGGACCGAACCCGCCGCAAGAGGTCTCTCCGTTGAGTTCTACTTGGAGCAGGAGGACGCTTGGGTGCCAGGGGGGCTCTGGCCGTAAATCCCTCGCCTTCCGAGTCCTGCACAAGAGGCTAACGTGACTCGGGATTGGATCTCAAGGCCCGCATACTAGTTGACGGGCGGAAGCTTGGAATAGTGATCCCTGGAGATTACTGGTTAGCCTTCGGGCAGATTATGGAAAAGCCTACGGGCGGAACTCCTTGTATTTCAAAGATAAAATGATGAAATGTTAAAAGAACTTGCTTGATGTTGTTTTTCTATGTCACGTGATAAGATTACGTGAAGGAACTAGTGCTTAACAAGGTTAATTAAAGAAGCTGATTGTTATATGTCAAATTAATGTGTTAGATAATTACATAACTAAAACAAACCGAGGAAAGTGCGGAGGATGGGCCATGGGTCCGTCCTACGGTTGGGTGGTCCCGGTTAGCCGAGAACTTTTCTCAAAAATCTCGAAGAACAGCGGAATGATCATCATCATCAAAAAGAATAACGAGAACGATGACCTAGAGTTACGTCTTACCCGATTTACGCTGTTTTAGGGGAATGGAATGGGACTATGCCTTATGGCAGAGAGGTTGAGCTTTGCATCCCTTTCATTTCCCATTCTCCTTAAACCAAGTGCAGCATGAATCCGCTTCGGACCTGGCGTTTCTGCGTAAAGTAGTTCGCTCGGGTCTGACGCTAGTTGTTGTTAGCTAATGACCCATTAGGAAAACCCTAATTCCGGTCGATCCTAAGTGGGAACGGCCAAGATACTTCCGCTACATGGCAGACGCGGGAAGAACTAGATCGCAAAACCCGTAACATTCCATGGGAGTGCCGAGCGGAGCTTTCTAGACATCCTTTCCGATGGACTGCTAAGACGTCTCCTAGATGATACTAGGGGACACGTTACAATTTCTAAATTGGTGGAAATTTTGAGAGAGTGAACAAATCATTAAAGATATATTAAGATAATGTTGTTATAGAACCAAGGAGATAGATTGAATATCTACTACTCATGAAATTTGCCTATGATGCCACCTACTAGCAAATGATTAAGATTTTCCCATTCCAAGCTCTATATGGACAAGAATACTGGATCCCTTTGAACTTTTTGGATTTCCATTCTCAAGACGGAAGCATTATAGCTATATGCTTGAAGACATTGTCCAATAAGTTTAAGCCATTGATCATGATATGAAGGCTATCGAAGACTGTTATTCTATTTTGATCCCTAGAGAATTTTCCATACCTATAAGGAAGGACACAAGGTTTTCCTAAGGATGAAACATGAGAAGAGCTCATTTTCCCTAGGGAAGTACTCTATGAAGTGGGAAAAGTGATGAGAAAGTAAGCATTAAAACTCAAACTACCACCTCATCTCAAGGTACATCATGCATTTCATGTGAACTTTCTTAAATCAAATGTATTTAGCTCTAAACATGTACTCTATTATGAGCAAATAGTGTGTGCCATCCCAAGGGATACTCAAAATGCATCTTAAGAGTGGAAACCTATCGAATACCTAGTATAATGGAAAGATCATCTAGAAGAACATGCCACTTGGATAGATAAGGGTATGCTTTGGATCATTTCACCCATTGAACAGTGTTTCCTGGTCAAGGAATTATGTTTAGACAAGAAGCAGGGTTTAGGGTGTCGTCATATCCAACCTAATCCTAATTGCACTAGGCGGTCCTAGGGATTCCAAACTCAAATTGAGTTTTAACGTTAAGTCGGTCGATCCTTAGGGTAGAGACCCTAGATCATTATTTGCATGAGCATCCAATTAACCCAAACATTCTGTGAAAGCGGGTAGGACCTTTGGGTTTGAGGGTTTTGACTTGGCAACAAGTGCGAAACTAGGCCGAATTCTTAACGTGCTAAACCCTAGTTAGCACTCGGGGTATTTATCATATCGACTGAACCATGCCTATACGAATCCCTTGCGGGTTAGGTGATTTAGATAATTCGATCTACTTGTCTTGCGACAAGGAGGAGCCTTTCCTAGAGATGATAAACTTGATCTAAAGGAGATAAATAGTTGCAAAATGTCACAATACATGTAAACATGTGATTCATTGCTTCTACGTACCACTAGATTCGCAATAGCCCTATCCTTTCTTGCTAAAATCAAAACGCATGATAATTTTTAGAATAACTTTCATAGGGCCTACTAGGACTTACGTCAAAAAATCATACCTACAACCTTTTTGTCTCCGCTTTAGAATCTCATGCTTTGATAAACCATGCAACCTTTCCTAAATGCAACTCTTGATGAATGAATTATTTGCATGACGAATATGCAACAAGCAACCTTCTCCTAGCTACAACGTAGTTAATGAAGTTCATGGAAAACTAAAGCTAGTGTTAACTTATTCCATTTTACAAGAACATGCCACATGCAAGTCCATAGAATCATTTTCATGCTCTGTTATTTCTTTTTGGATAACATTCCACGAGTGTTAACGACTTTTCCTCATGAATCATTACAAGGAAGATATTGCCTAAAATACGACATACGCTTATTCCTTCCATGTCCAATCAAGAATGCACTTAACAATTTCATTCCTTTGCCCTAAGTAATAGGCATTCAGACTCATTACTTTGGAATTGTACCAAAATAGCAACATGCGGCTAATCTCCTAAGATGGACAACTTTGGAAATGCAACGATCCAATTTTCATGATATGCATCAATCATTATCTATCTTTAAAAGAGATAATTTATTGAATGTATTTTTATCTCTATTACTTGAACTAACAATAAGCGAGAAATGCATTATCCCTATGCTAGGTGAATTAGAATCATGCATAAGTGTTTTAAAGCATTTCTTTATGTGGAAAATAAATTCGTGGAACCTGGGTTTGTGGATCCGCGGTGATGTCCACATGAATGTTAGGAGAAGAACCTCCCACATGTGCGCCTTTCGACTTCTTGGGAGCCATCGTTGAGGACTTGAACTCCATGGATTACCCTCGCTTCTACCTGTTCTCCGGACAGCCTCAAGATGTGCCTTCTCCCTCATACGCAGGAGATTGCTTCACCGAAATGCGAATCTTTGAAAATACGAGGGCTTGTGGGATTTGGGCTTATGGGAAGGCTTGTGGGGTTGGAGCTTTGCTCGTGGGAATGGGGCTTTTACGAGCCTGGTTTAAAAACCAGGGAGGGTGCATAGGAACAAGGCCCAAAGCCTTATCCTTTAGAAGCTTCTTAGAGAAGCTTCTAAGAAGCTTGTGATTTTCCAGGATCATGTGGAAGGCCCCAATGATTAGGAAGAGTTAAAAGGATTGATGTCGGGGGGAAAAGCAATTATTAATGGCGCTGTTGGCGAGGAGCATGGGCGGCAGTTCAGCGCTGGGTGCAGTAGGGGCGGGCTATGGCAGCTACAGCACGACAGGCGGCGTCTTCTCATGGCACGACAGCCTCTCTCCTCCCTCAGCGCAGCAGCCTCCACCTCAATAGCATGTTCCTTATTCCTCACGGCAACATCTCAGGCTCCTCCTCCTCCGATCCTCCCGTTCAACAGCCTCCTTCCTAATGTGCCCTACTCTCCCTCTTCTCTCATCAGCACGGCGATGGAGCAGCCGTTCGTCCCCCATCCTCCTTATCCCCCACTAAGGGGTGTTCTTATATAGGCTTAAGGGGGGGGAGAGGGAAGCTCCACCACGTGGGTTGTGCATGGCTTCCCCCCCTCATGCAACCCACACCACTCACCTAGCCCATTCCTCCCCACACTCCCCTCTCCTCCAGCCATGCATTGGCTGGGGGAATTAGAAAAAAAAATTGCATTATTTTCATCATTATCCATTTTTCCCCCATCCAAAAGGGTGTTTTCCCGCGGTTATGCAGTCTTGAACCCCAGGCCTCAATTTCACAATGCGAAGGCCTTGTTTTTGCGTGTGCGGGGTATGGATTAAACTGTCGATAAATACAATGCGGGAGATAACCTTGCACAGGTTTTACGTGGCATGCGGGGAGTCAATTTTAGTAATATTTTCAAGCGAGAATATTACATTCATATCCAAGTCTACACAAGCTTGCATTACCATTAACTCTTCATTCTCTTTCCATGTATTTTCTAACAATACATCCAATGGTTCACTCAAATTATTTGGTCCTTTGCTTTCTTTGTCATACATGAAAGTCTTTCCTTGGCTCTCCTTACTCTAGATTCCACTTCTTGATTCATCTCTAGATTAGTATCATCATAACCCCATTCTTTCTCCCCTTGCCTAGCCCATAAGATGCTTCATAAGGTATAGCTAAGTGATCATCAATGTCACCTAAATCCTCTTCATACATACAAGATTGTAAACAAGGGATCTTAGTACATGAAAATCCATGTCTCCCCACCTAAATCCTCTTCATACATACAAGATTGTAAACAAGGGATCTTAGTACATGAAAATCCATGTCTCCCCACCCTATCCAATAATGCAACATCATCTCTAATCTTGGCAGGGAACCATACATCCTACAAGGTAGATACTCTAAAGACTCCAAACAAACTACTTCATCACTAAACATAGAAAGGCTATCTACAATATGCACATCCAAAGTTCCTCTCTCCTCAACCTCCAAAGAAATATCCTCATCCCAAGCGCTTTCACACTCTGATCACAAAACAACAATTGTATTGATTCCAATTTTTGTACTGAAAGCACAAAGTTAATTAATGAAGTATGCTTATACCCCGGGGTAGTTTAGTATATGTATACCCTCTATACCATGTGCGTTCAAGGCCTATTTATAAATATACTTATCAGTGAAATTTTCCTTAATAAAACATAACCATTTTCTATTCAATCTATAAGTAATCCATTTATATGGGACCCTTTTGTTGGTGAAAAAATGATATTTTAAAAATCCCTTATGTTGAACCCACATGATACATATATATATTTATGACTAACCTCCCCAAGGTTTCTACTAGGTGCACTAGATTCACAAGTATGAAAGGTCCTACCACAAGACTTGTGATCCTAAAGTACTAGTTATTGCATGAGGATCATAATTGGATTGATGATTATGAAAAGTACTTGAGGTAGCAAAAATCCCCAAGATGCATAAAGTATGATGCCACAAAGTAGTCATCCTTGAATAGGTTCAAGGGTTTAGAAATCTCACAAGACATTTGAAAGAAGGTAGAGCTCTATTAGGAAGAGAAAGAACAACCGCTTGACATGTTTGCCTTAGAGAATGAAAGTTTTTGGGATTTACTAAACCCTTCATTTGGGATAGGAGAAAAAGTACATGACATGTTAAAGGTGAAAGATTTCATAAATAATCTCTAGAGGCAAGATGAGAATGAAGATAGAAATAAAGCCTAACACTTTGAGGAGATAAAAATTTTACTTGATAAATAGAAGAAGATTTAAAAACTTAGAGAAAGGGGGACAAAAGACAAAATCAAAGGGAAACACTAATGAGTTGAAAACACAAAGAGAACCTTAGAAAACAATGGGCAAATCTATAAAATCTTAGCAAGAAAGGGTAAACAATTAGCTCTTCAATTGAGGAAAAATTGTGTGGGTAGGTTTAAATTATGAGATTGAGAACCTTGAGAGGATGGACTTGGGGGAGAGATAATGTGAGAAGTAATGGGATGGATGGGTCAAAGAAATCAAGGAGGAGGATGTAGAGAAAATAAAAAAGGGTATTTTAGAAGACTACCAATGTGTGACAGCAACCCTCCCACGGCAAGAAATGAACATGAAACCAAGGTAGAAGCGTGCAAAATCTATGCACATGGCTAAGCCATTAATCTCAAAAAATGAAAAGAAACCATAAATCTTCCACTTAATAATGAACAACTTGTTATCTTCATCATCTTCATCCATAGCTTCAACCATTATACAAGAACAAAAGGGAAAATAAGAATATTTGCACAAAAGACATAGGAGAGAGGAGAGAGAACAATTTTTGCACCACCAAAAGGAGAATATGCGATTGGACAAGAGAGGGAAGGGAAAGAGGCACATAACCACTAGTGCATTCCACCCCACCTCTTCCCCAAAAAGCACACCCCTTCGTATTTTTATTATTTCTTTAAAACTTTGATACATTTGATATTATAAGGCCTTTGGCCTTTAATTTTGAGTATTCCTACCCTTCACAAATGCATGCATGTAACACTTTTGCGTATACCATTTGTTTATTATGGTGTATGTGGATGTGGATGTGGCCCCCTCATATCTCTATCTCTTTTTGGTGATTTTGTAACAATGTAGTATTATTCTCTTGACAAAAAATAAAAATATGATGCATGCTTGGATTCTTTTGTGCCTTGTTTTTATGCTTCTTTTGAGTGTCATCATATTCCTCCCACACTGAAATGTGAAGCGTCCTCGCGAACCTTGTCAAAGAAGAACCACTTTCTAACACAAACAACTTCCAAAATTGTTAGTAAAACAACTTCGATCATAAGGATGAGGCGTAGCCATGGTAGGGTATGGGACTCCAAATCCATGACCACCAGAGTAAGGGAACTCCTACCTCGGTTACTCCCACACTAAAAATATTTACTAGTCTTCAAAGGATAGGGTTTTGTCTTCAACAAGGGATCACAAGCACAACTTTTCCATCCCAATAGGGGAAATAAGGATGACTCCCTATTTATGTAGCTCAAAGGGTGAGGGAAGGAAGAGACTATTGTTGGTAAATGAGTCTTATTAGGTCCTCTCAAATTAGACATTTGTCTCATCTTTTGAAGGCTACGGGAAGCCATCAATAAGGTAAGCAAGAGCATGGGAATATGTAGTGATGAAAATGATGTATTTTTCATGGACAAATTTTCAGTATTATGTCTCTTTCTTTAAAGGCTCACCTATATTTTATTTTTGTGTGTGTTGGGGTTCTTGGAGGACTATGAGTATGTCCAATTGAGGAGGAGGTAAGGAGTTAGGTAGATGTACATAGGAGAGCAAGGGACATGCTTTTTAATTTCATAATATAATTACTTTGTTTAACCTAGACTATTTTAAGGGTTTAAGTGTGTCCATTGCTTTGTGGAGAACGAGGGAAATCGAGGGGATGTAAAGGGATAATGAAAAATGAGATTGGAAGAGGAAGGGAGGCAACGTTGAAAGGTAAGGTAAGGGTGGATGACAAAAGGGGAGAGGAAGACCAGGGAGGAGACGAAGTTAAGAGGAGAAGAAGGCCGTTTTTTAATGAAGGATGAAGAGGGAGGGTTGTCTCAACGAGGAAGAGGAGGCCGCCTTGATGCCGTTGGGGTTGTGGCAGCACCCCTGTCTACCTCTTCTTTTCTTATCCTTTAAAACATCCCTCCTTCTTGGAATTCTTCTCTTCATCTTCCTCATTACGGTAACTGAAGGTCTTGAAGGGAGCTTCAAGCTTGATGAATTGATCTATGTTGCTGCAAGGACCAAACTGAAGGAAACTGATCCATCAACGGCTGCATCCTGCTCTAGAGAGATGTAGAAATCTAGTACCAGTAGCCCCCTCATAAACCCCTCTCCCTCTCTTGTGCTGATAAACAACCTCTCTTTGCCTCCGTCAGTAACAATGAGGGTGTTTCCTGCTAGGGTCAAGGGCATTCTCTCTCTCACACTACAGCAGGCTAAGGACCAGCGTACCCGACACCGCACGAGGATCCGTGGGTTTTGGACCCCACAGCCACACCGACAGGAGATCCGGAGGATTCTTGATCTACATCGACAGCAGACTGAGATTCGATGACACTCGACACATTGGATCTCAGATCTCCAGTTTGCTCTTTCTCCACCACCGATGTACCACATCCTGCATCTAGGAGGGATCACCTGCTATTAGTGACTTCGACGACTGCTACTACATCCCAGGATAGTATATCTCCCTGCATCTGTTACGTATACACATCGCACCACTTTACCATAGCCGACAGTTGTTCCCCTATCACAACCGACATTTGTTCCCCTTTTGTAGCCATTATCTAGAGTACCAGAGCTACATACGCACATACACATACACGACACTTATCACACTCACAACACCATATTTTCAGTTTCCAGTTTTTAGCTTTTCATTCAGCACTTTTATTTTGGATAGCTGGACCTCATCAGTTGTATCACAGTTTGTCTCATAGGCCAGTTTTGGTCTTTAGAAGACGTTAATATAACTTTCTTTCTTTCTTTCTTCTCTCTCTCTCTCTCTCTCTCTCTCTCTCTCAACGGCGAGAAATGCCTCAATGCTCTTCTTTCTGCAAGCTAGGGTTTGAATAGTACAACCATCAGAGGAACCTCATCAGTACAACTGATTAAACAGAGGACATGTGATGTGGTGAAAAGACAAGGCAGAAACATTGCATGTGGCTTTTGCTGCTGCACCAACATTCTCCCTACCTTCCCCTTCGACCCAAGAGAAAAAGGAACTTTGTACAAAAGCCAAACCAAACATGGCTCTTCATAACTCTCTTCAGCTCATTAATCATCCCCACTTCATATTTTTCCACCGATGTCCAAAACTCTGCCATACTGGCCCGTGTATGGAAGGGGTTGTGAAAAAACGGGTCAGAGCCTCTGTTGTAAAGAGCGGTTTGACTTGTTTAGCCACCTCGGATGCTTTGCCAAAGGAACCGATAGACTCGAACTGAAATGCTCCAAATGAGGAAGAGGAGTCGGTGGATGAATGACAATCCTAAAAGGATTCATCAAAAATAAAACTCGGTAATGCTTTTGAATTGCTAGACGATTGGTGTGTGAAGATGATTCGTAATCTGCTCTAGCTGTTTGGCAACGCTTTCCACAACTGATGCAGAGAGGTCATTGTATGGCATGGATGCTAGATGTGCCCTGTGGGGGATGGCATAATTAGAGGTTGCCTCGCGGAGTCTCGAAAGGTACATGGAGAGGTGGACATGAGCAAGCAAATGTCTCTCTCTCTTCTGATCCCGGATGGATCGATGGTCCTGATAGGAAAAGTCATAGGAATATGATGACAATTCTCTGTATATCCCACCACTGCTCGAGGAAATTCTCTCTCTCTTTCTTACTTTTATTCTTCTTCTTCTGCCCCTTCTTTTGCTTCCACTCTAATCATGGTGCATGCGTGCTGGGAGGAAGAGCCATTGGAAGGCTTGGGGAAGGTAGTTCACCCTTCTCTTCTTTTCCTTCGTAGCATCTCTTTCTTTCTCTTCGTCTTCTTCTTGACATCTTCTTTGTCCATATCAACAAATTGCTTGTGGACTACACACTGCTATTGACAGAGATCGAGTCGTGCCTCACAATGAGGGCACACGATGTTGGATTGTAGTCATTTGTCAAGCATCTAGTGTAGAAACTCTAGCTATGTCATGTGAGTGAACACCTGTTCTAAAAGCTTGCATAGAAACACGATGCACTTCACCCTTTCTTCTTCTCACTGCGATTGAGTATTCTGGAGTTCATTTGCATTTAGGATGGGGGTGGGTCTGACATGCTGTAGCAGGGCCTTAGCACTATCCCCCACGGGGTCTTTATGACCTCAGGGAGTTGGGATCAACGGCTCTCGTTGACCCCGAAAAAAGGCACGCATCTGAGCCGCTACTTTATGCAGAAGTAAACCCAACCAAATTTAAAAACCCAACCAACAAATGGAAACCCAACCAACCGGAAAATGGGATTTGACGGAGGAACGATGTCTCAAAATTCAGGGATGTTTGCTGCCACATGCAAAAGTAAACCCATCCCAGGATTATAAATGCAACGCCGGTCATTGAAATTGATTGCATGGGCTGGCAGTAAGAAGATAGTAGATTCTGTGGGGCCCACTATCTCTAATACAAGTTTTTGAATCGTAGACTACAAGTAAATGTAGATATAATAGGAAACCCAGCCATTAAAGTAAACTGTGTCAACCTGGAACCGAAAGCTGAAAAGCTCTCGGTATTACCCACATGAAAATCCTGCACACAGGGCGCATTCATGTGATGTTGTGAACGGAGGTTTGAGGCCCATATTCCAAGCGCATACAAGCTCACGAGATCATTGGAACAAAGGTTTGAGGTTCATATTGTGATTTCTTGCTCATGGCTTCCACTACAAGGTGCATATCTCTCTCTCTTTCTTCCTCTCATATTTGCATTGGATGCATTGTGACATTGGAATGATGTTTTGGTGATATATACGTATGTAGTCAACATGCATGGATTATGGAAAGTGACATTGAGATTGATGATCTCGACATAGATGAAGAGACATTAGATGGATAATCAAGTGACGAGGTTGAGATGCTTGATTTCTTAAGTGGAGACAATGATTCTGGCACCACAAGAAATCACTATCAATGCACCAAGCCCAACTACCTATACCTCATCGAAGTACTTATCTTTCAATAGAGAGACTTACGGCTTGATGGTCAGTGATTTGAGCAGGCAAAAGGCCATCACATTGGAGGTGCTCAAGCAACTCCATAGGAGGGAGTTGCTCGACTTGAAGAAGTGGAGAAGAATCAGAGAAGGTCTTTGCATTGGTAGAAATGGCAATGGACACATTGCATTGGCCTTGAAATTGGAGCCATCATTTCACATTGCATGTATAGAGGAGTGGGAGAGCATATTCCTTGAAAATCACATAAACAAGGTTACAGGTGCTCACGAGGGTATCAATGTCACAATTGATTCCATCAAATCCACGTGGTGTACTGACTTGAGAAGGCATGGCATTCCTCTTGCATATGTGAGAGATCTCATTAGTGGTTATACTTGCAAGGTGTTCACAAGGCCCCATGGTTATAAAGGCCCATTTTTAGTTCATGGGAAGGTTCTAGAAAGAAGAGCACCCATCTTGGAGCTTACTGTAGATAGATCTCTTGTTGAGCGGAGGCTTCAAGAAATCATGCTTGAACACAATGTTAGGTTGGGCAAGGTCCACTCGACCAAAAAGCATGGTTTAGGGAAGACAATAGTGTAATATGCATGCCATCGCAGTGGTAGAGCAACTCGAAAGGGCTCCCAAATCTGTAGGTTGCGAACCTCGAAGAAATGTGGTTGCCCTTTCAAGGTGCAGATCGAGTACAAAGACGATCTCCATGATGTCACTATACAAGTCCATGGACCACACGAGGGTCATGTACCTGAATCTCGTGCCGACTTGTATCACTTGCCGGTGCATCCAACTGTGATTGATTGTTGCAAGGATGACCTGTTTGACATTGGGACATGTCGCCACGTCGCGAAGATGAGCCTTAGCAAGGAGCGGTTACATTTGAAAAATGCATCTCCATTGGATCGTGTCATTTATAGGTTCTTCATGATACCAAGGGAGGTACAGACACTATCATACCAAATTCGAACTGAAGGTATGTTACCTTCTAAGCCATTGCTCTATGATATTAGGTTTCTTTTGAGCGTCAATGTTCTACATGTCGTCCTACTGCAGGCAAACTTTTGAAGGATGATTGGACGGCAATGTATTTGGAGGCTCTCCGTCTACGAGATCAAAACAAGGTATTTGTCATGTTCTCATAAATGTTTATAAGCTGCGAAAAATTAGTACATCTATTTGATAGTATCATCTACATGGTCTTTTAAGTACTCTATTGCCAACCATACAATCCTCATGCCATAGAGGACAAGGACAAACCATTCGTACTAATAGTCTAGGATGAATGGATGTTGCAAATGAGTAAGAGGTTCTCAAAGAACAATGCTTGGGCAATCGATAGCACATTCAAGACCAATGTGTTTGGTCTTCCGCTTTATGCGGCGGTTTTACCAAACCAACATGGGGTGGGTATCCCTATTTGGTTTATGCTATGCACTAGTGACAATGGGTCAAACCAAGAGATTATGGCTTTGCAAATCACCATGAGACTAGTCCTCTCTAGGATGGGAGATATTCGCCCTGTTGCCTTGGTGATTGATAAGTCCTAGCCAGAGCTGGAGGCGCTCTCGAAGGTTATTTTGGAAGACCCTCATTGTTGGACCACTGACTACCTTGGTGGCAACAAACGTCAACATGCATGCCATATTATTCTATGCTGGTTCCACACAAAGAAAGCATGGGTTGAAAATCTCGTGCCACAGGTACACCTTTTCAATATCATTTTACTTTTATGCATTGCCTTTTTGTGAATTCCATGAGCTTGACAGTGAGTACTTCACATGTTCTTGTGTGAATCAAGGTCCCTACAGATGAGCGCGATCATGTGTATGCCTCTTTGTCTAATCTTATGCATTGCCCTACAGAGTCGCAGTTTGATGATATGTTTGAGCAATTGTTTCATCATTATTCCACTCATCCAAACGTGGTCCGATACGTTACCAATGGATGGTGTGGGAAAGATTGTATTTGGCGTGCAAGATGGCCCAAGTTTGGTTGCATGTTTCCACATGGCAATGTCGACATAACCAACCTCATTGAGAGACTTTGGCAATGCATCAAGTACACTCTACTTGATGCTAGGATCAACAGGCCCATTTTGGATCTGCTGCACGCCCTTGTTAGTGACTCGTCATTGGGGTCTAGAATGGGTGGATCGGCTTTGGAGTTTTTCAAGCAAAAGCAAGAGATAGGTAATGTGGTCAATTTCCTTTCTATTTCCACATTTGACCTTTCCTTGAAACGCATTGTTGTCTTATACATGTTTTTTATGCCAGCCAAGCAAGAGTCATACGGCTAGATTGGCAGCAGGGGAGAAGATTCTTCAGCGGTATGAGCAAGATCCCTCCTCTCTTCAAGTCATTAACGAGGGGACCATGTTGTTTAAAATAGCGAGCACAACCCAACATGAAAAATGGTATCATGTAAGTGTACAATCAAACTACTGTGATTGCCCTGATTGGTCGACTGACTGTAAACATCTTCATGGTTTTAGGCTCATCTTGAAGAGCTATTTTCCTCACCTTCATGAGGTTCTCCCCATCATCGATAGTGTGCATGCCTTTGATGACATAAAGGAAAGACCAGGTGGCAATGAAATCAAAGGATTGGAGAGACCAAGTTCCGATGGTGGTGTCCAGGAAGGAGATCTCGTGCCCTCCATCGCAGACTTTAGAGGCCTCCTTCAAAGGATCGAGGATGGGATTCCATCCTACACAGTGGCACAGATGGATGCTTGTATGCGCCAATTGGAAAGTGCTAAAGAATCTCTTGTTCACATGTTCACACCACAGGAGATTGACATGCCTAAAAAGGGCGGGATCTATTAGATCCAGGAAAATGCCACACAGACACGCCTAGGGCATGGCAAGGATCATCACCATCGTCCAAATGAGAGGGGGGAGTCTTCATCACAACCCAAGTGTCCATCTATCACAGGCATGTTAACGCGCAAGCATCAACAAGGGAGGGATCGTGTAAGGTTTAGCCCAAAACCGCGGATATGTTGTCCTCATTGCTGCACCAAAACATTTTTGGTGGACCCTCTCACAGTGTATTCATGCCATACTTGCCATGCACTGCTCCCTCTATCCTTGCGGGTATGCTCCTCGTTCAGCGGATTCTATCTTGATCGGCAGGGCGGTGCGATTGTATGGTGAGTCTTACATTGGCACTTGTCATATTTTGTATTGCACCTACAACAATGAGAATGAGGAGCGTCAATTTTCTCTCTCGTTCCCTGATGGGTCCACGATCACAGAAGTCTTGGCATCTAGGTTCAAAATGTTTGTATTTTACACATGATTGTCCATCTAGGTTTAGAATGGAGAAGATGCAAACGAACCCACCTAGCTTGTTTGTATGTTCCCCCCATCTCTCAAGGGAAATCTAATGGATAATGTTCTCCTGGATTTTATCTTACTCTATTTGCAGGAATTAGCTAGTTTTTATGGTGGTGTCTTGGATTTTGTTAAAGAACATCCATGTCAGCCTCAACCTATGGAGTTGGATTGAGATTGGATATTTATCTAGTTTTATTAGTTAGAAATTAGTGTGTGTATTTGGCAACACATCCAACAGGTTATTTCCTATCACTACATGTTCATGTAATCCAAATGTGACATGCTTTTATGTTTAAAGAGTTGCACAAAAATTGATTGCTTAAGTTAGTAATGATGGGTGCATTGTTGGGAAGCATAATTGACACATGTGATAAAGCAATTTTAAGCTATGTTATATTTTATTATTCAAAGAGAAGACAAGGGTCTATGAACAATGGATGTATAAGTACAACTCATGTGTGTAGCACCAACTAAGAGAGAGGGCGTGTGTGTGTGTGTGTGTGTGTGTGTGTGTAGTAACTCTATTGAAAGGGCTACTATGAATTAATGAGATGAAACACTTAATGGATATATGTATATGTGTTTTCTAGTCATATATGTCAAAAAGATACACTCCAAAATGATAATTAACTAGATGGAACACACTTTAACAAATTGACTCATGTGATAAAGCAAGAAGAAGCTACATCCAATTTTCTTATAATGCAAATGCATGGGTCCATTCCAAAAGATGCATGAGTTCAAATCATGTTCCCAAGGTCAATTTGAGAGAGAGAGAGAGAGAGAGAGAGAGAGAGAGAGTGTGTGTGTGTGTGTGTGTGTGTGTGTGTGTGTCTGTTATCAGATTACTTAATATAGACAACTTATCAACTTGAACATTTACTTTGAACTTGGAAAAAGATAGGATCAAATAATGATTTCTAACCACACATCCTATGGAATAATGTAACAAAGTACTATGGTGCAATGAAATCTTTGAACCACATGAGGATTCAATAATGATAAGCTTTGATTTAGAGAGAGAGAATTGTTGGGATACAACCATAGAGTAGTAACATTAAATCATGAGATTAGTGACTTCATCATTCTACAAGCGAGTTTTAAAAAACCAAATACAATGGAGGGTTGAACATGTTACTTAGAAAACCATTCATAACAATGTGTCAATAAACACATCATTATGGGATGCAAGAGTCAACAATTCAACACCAACTGTCATCCTATCACATCAAATTTAGCTCATAAACACATCAAATTTATGCTAGACTAGATAAGGAGCAAAGCTAAGAGAAGTGCCCATTATATAAGGGGCAAAAGAACATTGACCAAGTCATGCCATGATTCAATGGCCAAAGAAAACAATCCTTTTATTACATATGCATGATCCATAGAGGCCTATGTAGAGTGGATGATTAAGGCACAATTTTGAAATCCTGATGTAAGTGGATGTGTATAAATAGTTTACCAAAAAAATTAGAAAATTTAATATCACAAAAAATTGATCTTCACAATCAAAGAAGCAAATGTTTATGATCCATTCACAAAACTCCTTTACTCCCTAGTTCTGTTTGTGACCTATAAAACATGCACTAAATGCCTCTCTTTTCTACCATGGAGCATATGCACTATCAAAGTTAGTAAAACATAGCATAAAAGCATTACCTTGACATAAAAAAGCTTAACAAATGAAACCTTGCATAAACCATGACGTAATAAAAGCATTACCTTGACATTAAAAAACAATACGTAATAAACCCCAAACCATAGCATGAAAGCATTACCTTGGCATAAAAATGCTTGACATAAAAGAAGCCTTTACATTAATAAACAGTACAATTGAAACCTTGCATATGTATCATTACATAAGAGACCATAAGACATTGACAAGTGAGTACATGTCTGCCACAAACCAAGTGCATGACCATAAGTGAGACCATAAGTCCATGACTGCCACAAACCAAGTAAATGTCACAAACCAAGTAAATCCACACAATATCACCTCTCCAACACTCCAAGTGCCCACTGGTAAAGGTCCTCCTTCAAAGTTGTAACGTAGGTAGCATTGAACAATTTTCTTGTTAACTGCAATACAATAAGTTGATTATGGATTGAGTATGCACACTAGACCATTCAAAGTCGCATAGCAAAAGCAATTATACCAGTATAGGCTTACCCAATTTTTGGTTGGTTTCACAACCACGCCACCCTTGATGAGTAGTCTTATGAAAGCCATCATATAGAATCCACAGTCTGCTGCATTTGTTTGTTGAGGGGCCTGTGAAAAGGAATTCTAGTCATCTTTATGTGAACTTTCCTATGTTACATTTCTAAGTGACAGCATTACTTTAACACTATAGTGACACACCTTAATGTGGATGAGCTTCATTTTATCCACGTCCGATAGAAACTTAGCGCACACTGGTTCAGTACAAAGCCTCGATAATGCAAACATGGCCCTGAAACATAGACACAAAAGAGATGAACATAATACATATATGACACAACATAAAGCATGGATGCATATAGATTGTTAAGATACCTGTGTACATAAGGTAGGCATGCTGTGAAATCAGTGCATTCCAACGAGTCAAGGCATAGGATGGCTCCCTGATCACTAGGTAATTTTTCAACCCTTTTTAGCATAGGGTTGAAGACCACAAAAAGGCACCAATGTGACCTGTACATCAAAGAATGCTATTAAAACTAGTGCATCAAAGGGCTATGATTTTTCATTTCCAATAAGTATGCATAAAGGGACTACAAACCTCACAAGCACAGGAAGAAATATAAATGTGGCCCTCGTGGGATCACAGCTATCAAAGTAATTTCTCAACGAAACACTATCATCTTGTAGCTCAACCATATTGATGTATGGAAACCACAGACTGTCTACGAAACATACATCATGGACGTGCTCTCTTGGAATCACATACTCCATCCAACTATGAATAAAATCCCAAATTAGTTTAGTAAAATAACAAAACCCCTAGCCCTAATCATCAGGCAGTAACCAAGAAAGCTATAACTAGTTTAGTAAACTTACATGGCAAACAAATTCATAGTACGGGTGGATGCCTCCTCTATGCACCGCAATGCATCCAACAAAGCATGGTTGACATCCACACGGAGTTTTGAACATAGAGCCACGAACTCGATGCGTACGGAACTCTCTAACCTAAAATAATACCAGAAAGTAACCACACACAATGCAACCAATCTAACCTAAAATAATACCAGAAAGTAACCACACACAATGCAACCAATCACAAGTACAAGAAATACAACACAATGAAAGCATTACAATTAATAAGAATGCACCTTGAGGTGGCACTTTTTTACCCCTTCATCTTGACAGGAGAGCCATTCTTAATGGTGTCAACCGAACTACATCCAATTGTGAATATGCAATGGGGAGCATCACTTGGATACTCAAAAGGGGAGGAGATGGTGATAGAGGTGGGTCGAGGTGATAGGAGGAGCGACGTGAAGCACTTACTCCCCTCGCCCTACAATGCCATAACCATAAACATAACCATAACCATAATCCTAAAGCGTTAACCTAACATGACATAACATAACCATAACCATAACTATAACCATAACCTAACATAACCATCGTAATCCTAGCATAACCATAACATAGTCCATAACCATAACCATAAGCCACAAACTTGCCCATAAACTACACAATAACCATAAACAATAACCATAACCATAATCCTAACTACATAATGCCCATAAACTACACAACAAACAATGCCATAACCATAACCATAACCATAAGCCACAAACTTGCCCATAAACTACACAACAAACAATGCCATAACCCTAACCATAACCATAAGCCACAAACTTGCCCATAAACTACACAATAACCATAAACAATAACCATAACCATAATTCTAACTACACAATGCCCATAAACTACACAACAAACAATGCCATAACCATAAGCCACAAACTTGTCCATAAACTACACAATAACCATAAACAATAACCATAACCATAATCCTAACTACACAATGCCCATAAACTACACAACAAACAATGCCATAACCATAAACATAACCATAAGCCACAAACTTGTCCATAAACTACACAATAACCATAACCATAATCCTAACTACACAATGCCCATAAACTACACAACAAACGATGCCATAACCATAACCATAACCATAAACCACAAACTTGCCCATAAACTACACATTAACCATAAATAATAACCATAACCATAATCCTAACTACACAATTCCCATAAACTACACAACAAACAATGCCATAACCATAACCATAACAAACTACACAAAATCATAACCATAATCATAAAAAATAACCATAACCATAACAAACAATGCCATAATCATAACCATAAACAATGCCATAACCATAACCATAAACAATAACCATAACCATAATCCTAACTACACAATGCCCATAAACTACACAATAACCATAACCATAATCCTAACTACACAATGCCCATAAACTACACAACAAACAATGCCATAACCATAACCATAATCCTAACTACACAATGCCCATAAACTAACCTGAACCATAACCATAACCATAACCATAAGCCACAAACTTGCCCATAAACTAACCTGAAAATCCATAACATCGCCAGTGGATGGAGGACCAGTCCGCAATAAGCTATCCATCTCCATCTGAAAGTTTCACTCCACTGTTTGCAACTCGGGATGGTGGTCTAGGACTTGACCCTCATCATCAATATGATGCACATTCTTATACTATCGTGTGCGAGGTCGTTTCTAAGGAAGGCAACTTGTGAGTGAATATACATATATAAAAAATAATAAACTCAAGGCCAAGGTAATAAAATTGCATTTGCATATGACACTATAGAAGAAAAAACAATATCAGGTAAGAGACTTACATGTTTTTGGTAGCCATCCGCTATTCGACTCTGAGTTCTCCGCGCACGCTCATCTCTTTTGAAATCATATTTTCCCATCTGTCTATTCACAAATGCCTCCACATACTCCTGCTTCTCCATGGTACGTTCAACATCTTCGAGTAAGTCCCATAATGAGCTCGCTCTTACATACTGAGCCTTCTCGTACTTACTTCGGGCCAAACTCAACTTTCTTTCAAGATTAGAGAACCGAGCCTCTGCCTGGCGATGCCAAGCACCAACAGTATGGCAAGCATGTTGTGTGCCTATGGGACGGCCGGTCTTTCGACATGGAATATCATAATGGATACCATGCTCATCCTTCAAATGTTGTATCATCCTTGCCCATCTCTTTATGTTGACATCCCTCTTCGGACAAAGAATATCAACACGCACTGACGGGCAAGAGACCCATCAGGCAGTGTGATCTCCATGTATGGTGGGTTTTCCTATGTAAAGTGACATTCTATTTATAAGTATCACATCTTAGGAGTATGCTTACTAACAAAATCGAAAGTAGGATAAACACTTACCTGAGAGTAGCTCGGCACATCTCTTTTGATGGATATCTGAGATGCACATGCCACCCGAACCCCTCTACGAGTACGTCGAGGAGATGATGCAACCTAAAAAAAAAGAAATGGAACTACACAATATGTGAGAAATCAATAATGAACGTCAAGAAAACCCTAGACAAATATTAAATAGGGCATCTTACTCTGGTGTTTTTTCGCGAATGGACATTCGACGAAGGATGGCTGCGAGTGCGTGGAGCCATTTGCCAGAGGTAAAAGCATGTGCACCTACTCATAACCATTGGATAATCCATGTCACAAAACAACAAAAAGTGAGAAGTTTATAACTACTCATAACCAAGTACATATCAACTAAGTGCAAAGGAAGTGAGTAATCCATGATATAATCCATGACACAGTATTGTACATAATTACTCATAATCCATAAAAAAATCCATGGCAAGTACGTTACAACAAAAAGTGAGTAGCCCATAACTACTCATAACCATGACATAAACCATGTAACATAACAGAATTCATAAAGTAATCCATCATGACAAGTACATGACAACAAGAAATGAGTAATCCATAATGCTTCCCAAATATTGTGAGCCCCATCCTAGATTAGCAAAACAATCAACATGCTCTTCAAAAAATGAGTAGCATGGCTTACTTTTGTGGACATGCTTGATGAAAGACCAAATATTGAATATGTCATGATTTGTGACCAATGGTGGATGCCACATCCAATCTAACGACTAGATGTGTTCAATTTAGTAACAATAAAAAAGTCATATTCAAAAAATTGGTAGGCTATCAATAGTAGGTCAGAAACCTCTAATGTTACAATTCTTCACCAAGCTATCACCTCACTACAACCACTTCCAAGTACTAGTGTCTTGCCTTATTGTTCCTAGTGCAATAATATATATTTTGACATTGTAACATGGTTGTTGGGCTTCTTATATGATTCCAATCAATGAATTTTGCGAAGGATTGAGACTCAACACATTCATACAATTCCCAAAACTCGCCAAAATTGACCTATATAGATGATCTATAGGTAGATCTATGCTTAGCACATGTATTAATTGCCATATCCCTAATGGTATGTGACCATTAAGTAGATTTTGGGGCATGGAAAAAGCTACAAGTGATGATTGGTGGGCTTGCAACTACATCAAGGATAGTCTCATTAATGTGGCTGGAACCAAGATTGAGGTTCTACATTGTAATCATATTTGAAAATGACATTAGACTTGTGACTACATTAGGGGTAGTCCCATTATTACGATTGTAACCAAGATTGAGGTTTTTCATTGTGATCATATTCCAAAATGATAGTGATATTAGGCACATAGAGACCTAATCAACAAACCTTGAATATGCCTAGTGATGGCACTTGGACTATGCTATGTTGTTGGGATTCTTGTATGATTCCAATTAATGAATTTTGAGAAGGATTGAGACTCAACACATTCATACAGTTTCCAACACTCGCCAAGTGATAGCGACGTTAGCACATATTTTAATTGCAAAATGATAGTGACGTTAGCAACATAGAGACCTAATCAACAAACCTTGAAAATGCCAAGTGATGGCACTTGGACTATGCTTAGCATGAATGCAATATGGTACTACTAACTCAAAGCATTGGCGCTTCCAACATAAGTAACTCTTCCAACATCAATACGTTTGCATCCAAAGAGAGCATTGTTATGAGATTATTGTTAAATTTTACAAAAGGATTGAACCTAAGAGGGGAGATAGTGCCTCCCACATAGGCGTCACGCTGATGAAGACGCTTGGGCCTCCTAAGACGTTGCAATCTCCCACACAGGCGTCACGCTGCAGCCTCCTGTATCACAGACTGAGCACGCTCCTGTGGTGGGAGGGATGAAGACAATGGATGAAGAAGGAGTTGGGATCAATGTTGCAGCTTGAGGCCTAATGTGCCGATGAAGACGCCTGAGATAGAGATGAGGCGTGTTGTTCTGATACGCCGACTGTGGGAGGGATGAAGACGGAGGTGCATACAAAACTGGAGATGCCAAACTATCTCCCCGAGACTCAGACGCCAAATTGGAAGATGCTAATGTGGATGAAGACCAGCCGCTATCGAATGGGCATGCTACTGTGCGAGCTGGGCGATTGTGGATGCGCATGCTACTGTGCTCCAGTCTCCACGAGCTAAGGGATTCAGGGATGCGCACGCTACTGTGGGAGGGTATTCACGCAGCAATCTGGGAGGGATGAAGACACCCAGCTAAGAGGGATGCATAGGCTGCAGCTACTGTGGGTATGAGAGAGAGAGAGAGAGAGAGAGAGAGAATGAGAACGGAAGGAACGATGAACTTAGACGCATCTGGGACTTCGCATGCTCCGAGGATTAGATGTCACCCTGTTCGTTGGTGGCGGCACATTCTCTGCATCCCTCCCAATAATAAGGAGTTAAGGGGTCTCCAGTTCGCATGCGCAGACATGTATCAGACGGCCCATCAATGGGCACTTTTCTGGCTTGTCTCGTTTATGATTTGGGTGGGCTCACCAAACAAGGATGTGTTTACTACCCCGTGGGCTCAAAAACTGAAAAGAAACCATAAATCTTCCACTGAATAATGAACAAACTCATTATCTTCATCATCTTCATCCATAGCTTCAACCATTATACAAGAACAAAAGGAAAAAGAAGAATTTATGCACAAAAGACAGAGGAGAGAGGAGAGAGAAAAACTTTTTACACCACCAAAAGGAGAATATGCGATTGGACAAGAGAGGGAAGGGAAAGAGGCACATAACCACTCATGCACTCCACCCCACTTCTTTCCCAAAAAGAACACCCCTTCATATTTTTATTATTTCTTTGAAACTTTGATACATTTGATATTATAAGGCATTTGGCCTTTAATTTTGAGTATTTCTATATAACGTACCATGTCTCCTTCTTCGAAGACCCTTACTTGAAACTTCAAATCTGCGTATGCCTTTTGTCTATCCTTAGCTGCTTGTATGTCCTATCTTATTGACTTAATTTGGTCATCCATCTCTTCCAACATTAGCCTTGAAGCTTCAACCCTTAGGGTTGGATCAGAAAAGTTTAGGGGACTTTGACAGTCATGACCATACAATGCTTGGAAAGGGGTCATCTGAATAATTTTCTGGTAAGAAGCATTGTATGCAAATTCTACCAAAGGCAAGTATTGAATCCACCTCTTTGGCTCCCGATAGCAGTATGCCCTAAGCATATCCTCGATGAATTGATTTACTCGCTTTGTTTGGCCATCCGTTTGGGGATGTTAGGTGGTACTAAAATAGAGTTGAGTCCCAATAGCTTCAAAGATAGCTCTCCAGAAGTGTGATGTGAAAAGAGAATCACGATCACTAATGATTCTTCCGGGCAACCCATGTAGCTTGAATATCTCCTTGATAAACAACCTTGCAATGTCTGAAACTTTATAGTTTGTCTTAACAGGAATAAGGTGTGCAACCTTAGTAAGCATATCAACCACAACCATGATGGAGTTGTATCCTCCTTGAACTTGGGGTAGGCCAACAACAAAGTCCATACTGATGAATTCCCATTTCATTTGGGGAATGTCAAGTGGTTGCAACTTTCCTGGCATTTTGACATGTTTGGCCTTAATATGTTGACAAGACAAACATTGGATGACATATATGAGAACGTCACCTTTGAGCCTCCCCCAATGGTAGCTCTTCCTAACTGCATTAAGAGTTTTAGCATAACCAGGATGTCTTGCGAAAGGAGAATCATGAGCTTCCCACAACTTAAGTGACTTGCTTCTGGTATACACAGCCTTGTTCTGTAGTAGACAAGTCCACTATTAATGGAAAATTCTTGATACTTAGCCTGCAACTTTTGGTTCTACTCCTTGATAGAAATCTCCTTTAGCATTGTTTGGTAGGCCAAATCATGGCATGATTCCTCTCTAGCTAACTCAAGTATAGGGTTGTTTGCCATAGATACTTTTGTAGCTAGAGATCTAGCCGTTGATGGATTCTGCAAGATTAGGGAATTTAGGAATGCCTTGCGACTAAGTGCATCAGTGACTACATTCTCTTTCCATGGTCGGTACTTGATTTCAAAGTCATATTCCTCCAACACTTCAATCCATCGATGTTGCCTCATGTTGAGCTCGTTCTGGGTAAAGATCCATTTGAGACTCTTATGGTTCGTTACTAGAGTAAACTTGTTACCCAACAGGTAGTGTCTCCAAAGCTTTAGAGCATGGATGACAGCTAGTAATCCAAGATCATGCATAGCATAATTCTTTTCATGACTCTTCAATTTCCTTGAAGAGTATGCTACTGGATGACCTTCCTGCATAAGTACACACCCCAAGGCAAGAATGCTAGCATCATCAAACTCCTTATTGAGGTTTGGAAGTTTTAGAATAGGTGTTGATACCAAACTTTGCTTCAATATGTCGAAGCTATTTTGTTCGGGATTTGACCATGCAATGGAAGTTTGCTTCTTCAGTAAGTCCGTCAGAGGTGCTGCAATCAAAGCATAGTTTTTTATGAAGACCCTATACCATCCTGTCAATCCAAGAAAGCTATGTATCTCTGACAGATACTGGTATTGGCCATTTAAGCACATCTCTGACCTTGGCTAGGTCCACTGATATTCCTTCTGTTGATACTATGAATCCCAGATATTCAATCTGGCGCTTGAAGAATGCACACTTCTTCATTTTAGCATACAACGTATATGACCTCATTGTCTCAAGGACAATCCGAAGTTGAGGTTCATGATCTTCTTCCTGTTTAGAATAGACTAAAGTGTCATCGAAGAAGACAAGCACAAAATCATCAAGATATGGCCTAAAGATATCCTGCACTAACCTATTGAAGGTAGCAGGTGCATTCGTAAGCTTGAATGACATAACTAGGAACTCAAAGTGCCCACATCTTGTATTGAAGGCCGTCTTTGGGATATCTGTTTCTTTGATCCTTATCATAGTAACCTAATCTGAGATCAATCTTGGAGAATATCTTCGCACCCTGAAGACGATCAAGAAGCTCATCTATTCTAGGAATAGGATACTTGTTCTTGACCGTTGATTGATTCAATCCTCGGTAATCAATACATAGTTGGAGTGTCCCATCTTTCTTTTTCTGGAATCGTACTGGAGCTCCCCATGGTGAATTGCTAGGCCGGATGTAGCCCTGATCTAAAAGTTTCTTGAGTTGCTCCTTCATCTCAATTGCTTTTGGTATGGACATTCTATAAGGTCTCTTTGCAATTGGCGCAGCTCCAGGTACTAGCCTAATCTCATGATCCACTTCTCTTTGAGGCGGAAGTTCAGTCAAATCTTCAAGCAATACGTCCACGTATTCCTTTAGCCAAGAAGGTCCTTCATGAGACTCTTGCTTCTGATCTAATTTGTTGAGTTTGATCAAGTAAATAGGTAATCCTTTTCTGACTCCTTTTATGATCCGAGATACTTTGGCCAATTGGATTCTTGGCATTCCTGCCTCACCTTAAGTTGTGACTAATTCCCTTTCAGAGTTTCGAAAGAAAACTTAACCCTTTACACAGTGAATGTGGGCGTCGTTAGGCTTAAGCCAATCCATTTCGAGTAGACACTGATGGATACCTAAATTAATGACTCTGAATTTGACCGAAGTCTTCTTTCCTCCCAGAAAGAATTCCACCTTAGGAGTTTGTCAGGTACAAGTAACCTCACGACCATTTGCCAATTCCACAAGCAAGGTAGGTGCTTCTACTATGGCTATTCCTAATCTTTTTGCACATGCTGGTGAGATAAAGGAATGTGTACTACCACAATCAATCAAGGTCTTGAAACCTTTACCTTGATAGTCCGATGGTGTCTGAATCATCAAGAACTGGCGATTCGGCCCTCTCTTGTGCAAAGCGGCATGGATTGTCGCTCTTTCAAATTCTACTTCCATGGTCGGATCTTCTTCTTCTCCTTCTTCGCACATTTGCCTATTGGCAATGCAGGCGGTTCTTCCTCTTCCTCAAGTAGTGGCTCCTTGACCATGGCCTGTTCCTTGGAAAGGCACTTGGCGATGTCCTCCACCAAGCTTGGGACATTGCCTCTTGAAGTGACCAGGTTCGTTGTAGTGGAAACAACGGAGGTTTCAACCATTACTTTGAGTAGGAACAAAGTTGTTGACGTTATTCATCCTTGCTTTCTTTCTTTGTCCCTGATTATGACCTTCAACTCTCTTAATTTGAGGTCTGAATGCTCCTCTTTTCGGGTCATTGTAAGACCAAGATTTGTTACCCCTTGGTCTAGACTGCACCTCCTAAATTATAGGCGCCGCTCAAATGAGTGCATCCTGAAGATCTGATGGATGCATAAATTCGAGATGGGTATTTACTGGTGGATTTAAACTCGCACAAAATTTGGATACCTACTGTGTCATGTCCATCTGGGGCATGTACTTTAAAAGTGAGACAAATTTAGAGTAGTATGCGTCAAGAGTGAGTCCCAACTGTTTTAGCTCGTAGAACTCATTCATCTTCTGAGTGCGATATGCAGGTGGCAAGTATCTTCCCTGCACGGCTTTCTTCAGCTTCTCCCAGGTAACAAATCCTTTTGCGATCCCTTGATCCCTACACCATTGCTTCCAACAAAGTCTGGCTTCGCGGGTGAGCTTTAACTTGGTGAGTATAGCCTGATTGGCAAATGCAGTACCAGCTGCTTCGAAGTAATCCTCCATGGATTCAATCCAAATTTTAGCATCAGCTTGGATGAATCTGCCTCTCCCGTCAAACTCAGGTGGCTTAATCTGCTTGAGAAGGAACTTCTTCTCCTAGGTTACAGTAGTACTTGATGTAGGAGGCGAATTAGGAACCTATACTTGGGGTTGTGCCTGGATAAAGGTTTCTTAACGTTATTATACGATAATTGTTATTGATTTATATTACATCTTTAATTCAGCTATCTCGTAAACAATGTAGCTACTTAACTTTTTATCAACTCCTATGCACAACCAGACATTGATAAAAAGAAGTCTTTATTTGTATTTATATGGGCATAGCCCTTTTGAATACAACTTTTCATGCAATGAGAAGCCAACTGCTACATTTAGTTTGGGGATAACAACGTTGTATTGCATTTATCTACAGGAACTGTGTAATAGTAAGGTTTTGGGTCATGGATCTTCAGGAATCGATAAGTCATTGGAAGTTCAGGATATCCTTTCCGTTGGAATCTATACTTCTCATGGCGGCCCAACACTTTAATCCTGTCGGCGGGGATTACATGGGTTACTTCCTCATATACATATGAGTTCATCTCAACCCTCCGACCTCGAATATGTAAAGTCGAATTTATGTGAGCTTCCACAAAAACGAACAGCTTCACGACTTTCAGGTCTTTCAACCACTTGATCGTGGATAAGAAAACCGGTGGGCGGCTATATAGTAGATTCCTAAAGCACCTATCCATCTTCGTTCCATGTAAAAAGGTGATGGATTATAGATCTGCTCCAGGATGTTCATCATCCCAATTCTTTGTCTATAAAGCAAAGAATGCATTGCAGTCATAAACATGACTCGAAATACCAAGAACTTGTTCCATGCTTTGTAATTCTTCAAGATAGCATTGAAGGTAAGGAAATGTTTGGACAACAACAATTTCTTTACTTCGTTTCATTGAGATTTCATAAAAACAATTCCGTTGTTGGTCGGCTCTGATACCAACTGTAACGTGCCCACTAGTATCACCCAGGACACTTCTTAGCAGTCCATTGGAAAGGATGTCTAGAAAGCTCCGCCCGGCACTCCCATGGAATGTTATGAGATTTGTGATCTAGGGCTTTCCGCGTCTGCCACGTAGTGAAAGTATTCTGGCCGTTCCCACTTAGGATCGACCTAAATTAGGGTTTTCCTGAGGATTGGTCATTTCCTAACAGCAACTAGCATCGGACCCAAGCGAACTACTTTACGCAGAAACGCCAGGTCCAAAGCGGATTCACCCTACACTTGGTTCAAGGAGAATGGGAAACGAGAGGGATGCAAAGCTCAACCTCTCTGCCATAAGGCATAGTCCCATTCCATTCCCCTAAAACAACGTAAATCGGGATAAGACATATCTCTAGGTCAACACTTTTGTTGTTTATGTGCTTTGACGATCATTCCGTTGTTCCTCATGATTTGAGAAAAGTTCCTGGCCAACCGGGACCACCCAACTGTAGGACAGACCCATGGCCCATCCTCCACACTTTCCTTGGGTTGTTTTAGTTATGTAATTATCTAACACATTAGTTGGACATGTAACAACCAGCTTCTTTAATTAACCCGTTAAGCACTGGTTCCTTCACGTAATCTTATCACTTGACATAGAAAAACAATATCAGACAAGTTCTTTATTAACAGGTCATCATGTTTATCTTTGAAATACAAGGAGTTCCGCCCGTAGGCTTATCCACAATCCACCCGAAGGCTATCCAGCAATCCACAGGGATCACTATTCCAAATTCCTGCCTATAGACTAGTATGCGGGCCTCGAGATCTAATCCCGAGTCACGTTAGCCTCTTGTTTAGGACCGAAAGGCGAGGGATTTACGGCCAGATCCCCCCCTGGCACCCAAGCGTCCTCCTGCCCCAAGTAGCGCTCAATGGAGAGACCTCTCGTGGCGAGTTTGGTCCACGTTTCCGGCGCGGTCAACAACCCCCTTGGTTAGGGTCAGGCAAGCAGTCAGGGGTAACTGAAACTGCCTCTCCCTTCAGGCCTTCAACCTGAAGTATAGATATTCATTTATTTTGTAATTCATTGGTCAAACAAGTCAAACAGTGCTCTAAAATCTCTATCAAGCACCAACAATTCCATTGATCGTTTTTGTTGTTGGCAAACTGCTAAGGAAGGAATCCTTCCTTTCAAATGCATCCAGCACTCGATCCAGGGTGTCTTGCAATTTGGCAAGATCCCTTATATTCTGGGTTAGGGCGTACCCTGTTAACCCAACTTGGTCAAACCCTAAAGTTCATTAGATACTTCAGTTTCTAGTTTTTAACCTTCCTTAATCAGAAAGATATCAAAGTATACATCCTCTTGCAAGATAACTTGCGTAAGGATCCGCCATCCTTGTCGCGAGAATTTAGCCTTTCTTCTTGTGATTCAATCACAAGACCATATGACTTCGTACTTGCTACGCAAGTCCTGTATCGTACTATGCGATAATGGAGTTACGAAACAATCTATTTAAGGTAACAATGTCAGCTTAAAGAAATTGAAACGGATTGTTTCGTAACTCCTTTATCGCATAGTACGATACCGGACTTGCGCAGCAAGTACGAAGTCATATGGTCTTATGATTGAATCACAAGAAGAAAGGCTAAATTCTCACAACAAGGATGGAGGATCCTTAAGCAAGTTATCTTGCAAGAGGATGTATGCTTTGATATCCTTCTGATTAAGGAAGGTTAAAAACCAGAAACTGAAGTATCCAATAAACTTTAGGGTTTGACCAAGTTGGGTTAACAAGGTACGCCCTAAACCAGAATATAAGGGATCTTGCCAAATTGCAAGACACCCCGAATTGAGTGTTGGATGCATTCGAAGAGAAGGATTCCTTCCTTAGTAGTTTTCCAACAACAAAAACGATCAATGGAATTGTTTGTGCTTGCTAGAGATTTTAGAGTACTATTTGACTTGTTTGACCAATGAATTATAAAATAAATGAATATCTATACTTCAAGTTGAAGGCCCGAAGGGAGAGGCAATTTCAATTACCCCCAACTGCCTGCCTGACCCTAACCAAGGGAGTTGTTGACCGCTTCGGGAACGTGGACCGAACCTGCCACGAGAGGCCTCTCCGTTGAGCGCTACTTGGAGCAAGAGGACACTTGGGTTCCAAGGGGGGATCTGGCTATAAATCCCTCGCTTTTCGGGTCCTACACAAGAGGCTAACGTGACTCTGGATTGGATCTCGAGGCCTGCATACTAGTCTATGGGCAGAAACTTGGAATAGTGATCCCTGTGGATTGCTGGATAGCTTCGGGCAGATTGTGGATAAGCCTACGGGCGGAACTCCTTGTATTTCAAAGATAAACATGATGACCTGTTAATAAAGAACTTGTCTAATATTGTTTTTCTATGTCAACTGACAAGATTACGTGAAGAAACCAGTGCTTAACGGGTTAATTAAAGAAGATGGTTGTTACATGTCCAACTAATGTGTTAGATAATTACATAACTAAAACAACACGAGGAAAGTGTGGAGGATGGGCCATGGGTCTGTCCTACTGTTGGGTGGTCCCGGTTGGTCGGTAACTTTTCTCAAATCACGAGGAACAGTGGAATGATCCTCAAAGCACACGAACAACAAAAGCGTTGACCTAGAGATATGTCTTATCCCGATTTACACTGTTTTAGGGGAACGGAATGGAACTATGCCTTATGGCAGAGAGGTTGAGCTTTGCATCCCTCTCGTTTCCCATTCTCCTTGAACCAAGTGCAGCGTGAATCTACTTCAGACCTGGCGTTTCTGCGTAAAATAATTTGCTTGGGTCCGACGCTAGTTGCTGTTAGAAAATGATCAATCAAGAAAACCCTAATTCAAGTCGATCCTAAGTGGGAATGGCCAGAATACTTCCGCTACGTGGCAGACACGGAAAGCCCTAGATCGCAAATCCTATAACATTCCATTGGAGTGCCGGGAGGAGCTTTCTAGACATCCTTTCCGATGGACTGCTAAGACATGTCCTAGGTGATACTAGTGGACACCTTACATCCTACCCTTCACAAATGCATGCACGTAACACTTTTATGTATACCATTTGTTTATTATGGTGTATGTGGATGTGGATGTGGCCCCCTCATATCGCTATCTCTTTTTGGTGATTTTGTAACAATGTAGCATTATTCTCTTGACAAAAAATAAAAATATGATGCATGCTTGGATTCTTTTGTGCATTGTTTTTATGCTTCTTTTGAGTGTCATCAATGTGTTATTCATGTAGAGAGGTAGACGCATTTACCCTAGCTTTTCCACTATTTTAAATACTAATATAACCTTTGCACAAGAAATAGAGTTGTGTTGAAAGATAAGCTGTTAGTGAAAGTAGTTAGTGTGAACACTAAACCATCAGAGGAAAGGAAGAGAGGAATGGAAATGAATTTCAATGTCGAAGAGTTATTAGATATATATCCCATTTTAGATGCATGGTATAAGAATCAAATATTAGGGGAATTATCTATCAATGGTGGATCCCAAGTTAGTGTGATCATCCAAGCATGTGTTCAATAATTTGGTCTATTAAAAATTATGGAGTCAAGGTTTTCTGAATAAGACTTGCGAGTCATGAAATTTAGGTGAAGTGTCTACGAACAATTCAAGACATGGAGGTGGAGGTGTATGGTAGATCCATGAAAATAAATTAGCATGTTATATTGGTAGGATTGGTGACTTTTCCTCTAATTTGTGATAGGCATTGGCTACAAAATCCTAGAGCAATTAAAAGGAAAGGGAATTGTAATTATGTACGATCATAGAGGGATAGTTAGAAAAATTAACATAGAGTCAAAGAGGCAATCAAAGACTAAGGATGATATTGAGAAAGAAGGTGAAAGGGAGGAAGAGTATGATCTATCAAAGAAAGAGAGCATTGAGGATAAGGATTCTAAGACCACATTTGACCCTGAGATATGTTTCCTTGTTGCTGAGTTCTTGGAAGAAAAAGAGGAGATGGAAAGAGAGACCCTAGATTCTATGGAGGAGAAAACGTTTGAGACACCAAGTGATGAACTAATGACAACTATACTTGAGACCAGAAGAGAGATGACCTTTTTTTAAATTATTAAATTGTTTAGAAAAAGAAATATCCCATCAACAAAGGGAAACGTAGTCCTTTTTTGTTTAAGGATGAGGGGGCATCTAATGAAGAAGAGCTTGTCAAAATGTATGAGAGTGAGAGTGAAAAGGAAGGAGGAAGATGAGAATAGCATAGATATTGGAGAACATGAAGAAGGGAAATTGGATAAGCTAGAAAAATTGGTGGGATGATCCCAAGTTTCAACCAAGAAGATGGAATTCTTGGAGAAGATTTTGAAACTAAGAAAGACATCACACCATCACACCATCATTAAAAAATACTCAAATCTCTTTGTTGAAGAGGGAGTTATTGGAGAAAATGTTGAAACTAAGAGAGATAGAACAAAATCACACCATCATTTTAAAAAAACTCAAATCTCTTTGTGAGCTCATAAAAATAAATTAGAGGCATATAGAGGGAAGGTGTAAGGATAGAGCTCAAGGAATATCCAAAGCATATTTGCTAGAAACTTAAACCCTTGAACTCAAAATAGATGGTTGTGTTCAAGAAACAAGTAGATAAATTGTTGCAAGTGGGATTCATCTATCCAAAAGAGCACTTAGAGTGGCTAAGCACAATAGTTATAGCTCTAAAGAAGATAGGAGATTTGCAAATTCATGTGAACTATAAGCCTTTGAATTACGACAAACTGAGATTGTTATCCACTCCCTTTCATTATTGAGATTCTTGACTCAATTGTAAGCTATGAGAGGTATAGCATGTGTGATGGGTATTCATGCTATTTTCAATTGCGCATTGTGATGCCAGGAGGCATATTTCACGGTGGATTCCATGAGGTTTTACGAAGGATTCTGTAAACTTTGATGACCGGGGCTCATACACAAAGTGGATTCTTTGTGCGAGAAGTTGATGGGGACGCCTGTCCTTTTCAGGCATTTCATTAATTTAGTGTGTACATGGGTGATTCCATAGCGGGTGATTCCACAAAATGCATATTAAATTAATAAATATTTATGAGTTTAGAGTGTGCACTCGTAATAAATTAAGGTTAGGATTTATTTCTAACTAGTTGATTGAGAGCGGAATTTTGGTGCCGGAAAGTGCTTAAAAATAGCTAAAAATTATGAATATCAAGGGAAAAATATTCAACGTCAAAGGCGGCGGCTCGATCTAGGACGATTTTAAGCGTCAAAGTGCTTTAAAGGTGCCCGAGCGACATTGGTTGATTTTTCATAATTTTTTAGACAGTCGTGCGGGTTGACATGAGCTACTGGCCAGTGCGTGATGCCAAGCCAGACGCTCAGGATTTTTCAGAGTTCAATTCTGAGTCCGGACGGGGAAATGGCCACAAAATGGTCAAGATATGAAAAGGTGCATGCCTTTTGAGTTTGGACCCCCCCCCCCCCCCCCCCCCAAAATTTTATGCACCTTATGAAGCAAAAAACATGGAGAGAGAATGAAGAGGGATGAAAAAACGTGGAGGAAGATGGCGCCCAAAAAATGCACCATGGAGGATGGAGAGGCAACTTGCCTGCTGCAAACAACCCCCCCAATGGATTATGGGGTTTCATTCCCTCCTGAATGCTGACTCTATCGCCGCCCTTCACCTGTCAATTGATGGCCTGAATGCTGAGATAGAAATCTAGCATTTCTCTCTCCTCCCTCTCTCTCTTCTAAGGGGGAATTCATGTGGGAAGAAGAAGGAAGAATAAAGAATGGTGGAGGCTTGTCCGGCATCGATCGGATTGCTCCACGGGCTGGAAATGGTGATTTATGATCGTGCTGAGCATGAAGTGCTGCTGATTTTCAGATTTGCAGCCATGGACATGAAACCCGAAACACACAAATAAGCGGTAATTCAAATTTTTCAAAGGAAATTTGAGATTTCATGTCTTTTGATTGATAAAGTGTTGTTCATGTGAGCTAAAAATTGTTTATGTTGCTGTTTCCCATGAGTACTTACTGTTCATAATCAGAAAATTAGAAAAATATGCATCTTGTGACTCAAAATAATACACTAAAACACGTAAAATATGGGAAATCAAGGGAAAATGATGTTTTTTTGGCATAAAAATTGGAGGAATAAATAGGAACACCAATTAAATTTTCATTTTTGTTGCAACAAGAAACTAAGGGCCACAGCCCATAATCTATTTTGAATTTTCACTAATAAAATAATGCAAAAAATAAGGAAAAATACAAGGAAAATAGAGAAAAACCACAAAAAATAGGGGGAAAATGCATTTTGGGTGCGGAAATTTAATGAAAATTAAGAACAATGTGTGTGAATGTTTGTGGGGACTGAAGCATGAGGATTTTCCTCAGTTCAGCCCCACCTTCTTGTTCTAGTGTATTTTTCCCGATTTTTACACATAAAATGATGGCAAAATGTCCTATAAATCCATACCACAATGCAACATTTGATCGATGGGAGGGTAGAGTGGTTAGAATGTGTCTAAATGCGGAGTAAAATGATGAAAAGATTGCTGGTTTTTGTTTGCATGCCATATAGGTCGGTGAATATTTATGAAATAAGAGCCTAGTAGCACGAGGGTTTCCTCGGTGCTAGGTTCCTGCAACGCCGCATAAGAACGATAGCTGAAAATCATTGAAAGAATGTTTTCCGCAAGTGCACAATATTTATTTCATAATTGTTTGAGCACTTAGCATCCACACTATGCATAAATCATGGAAATATTTAAATGTATCAGAAATCCTGGATGCAAAGCAATTGTTTTCATTAGGACCTTGACCCACGTTGAGTGAGAGACAAGACACCCTAAGCCATAGGCTAGTCGTGAGGTCTAGGGGAAAGAGAAGTAAGGACAATGGTACATTCCTGTATACGATTAAATGGTACCTTGAGTGGATTTTGTGCGAAATGTTTATATGTTGAGCGATGCATCGAGGGGCCAATCCCCAAGGTGTAGGAGAGTCGCAGAGGGGTGGCGGCACTCAGCCGTTGGAGGACCCCCTATGTCTGTGCTTCGTGCCATTAGGCAATGTGTAAGGGACTCCCTCTGAGGAGTAGTGGGTGAGAGAAGAGTGGACTACAAACGACGTAATACAAACGCAAGATGTCTAGGAAGGCAATGTATGTGTCATCAACGCTCCTGGCCGCGAGGCCGTGGGGTTGTTGAGCATGTGAGATAGAGGTCCGGCTAGTGCACGAGCCAGTGCCGACCCGTTCTAGGTTCCATCAGTGGTGCGTCTGCCAGGAGCTGCCTATAAGTGGCAGTTTTCGAATCTAGGGTTTCAAGGGACCCTAAATTACCCATAAAATGGGGTTTGTTCAAGGATGGAAAAACTTAGTTTTTCCCATACAAAACTAACTAATGGACTTAGTTAGTTATGTAGAGCATGAGTCCTCTATAGAAGATAATTTATGTGATGAAAAGAGTAGCCCATTAGTGGTTACCCCATCCTCTAGTATGATGGCATGGGCCGAGGTTCGCCTTGGTGTGGTCTCTACCCAAGAGAAATCAGGTTTAACCATCCATCAACCTAGAGGGCATGAAACAAGCATGTTGGAAACTATGGTAGTTGTGGCATCAACAAGTCATCATGCTAAAGCCATAATGCAATGGGAGAGTGCGGATATACGATGGAATATGCTTGTGGTTGAAACATCCCGTGTAATGGGCCACCATGACGACATAGTAGGCATCACAAGGATGTTAGAAGCCCTAGCTGTCAAGGGAAAACCATTGCTTAAAAGGCACGGTTCCCAAGTTTTAAGAAGTGGTAATGATAAATCTGCTTTAGATAAGGACCAAAAGCTCTTATATAAAACCATTATGGACTTTTATTTTAAAGGGAAAGGTATGGAAAACCCTCTAAGAGGGAATCAAAATGACATGTTGAAACTTATAGGACTCCCTAGACCACTCAGTGAGTTGGCAGAAAGGGATGTCAATGAGGATATTAACCCCCCTACACGGGAAAGGGCAGGGATGGAAGAGGTTAAAGATCCTAAGAGGCTGCACCCAGATCATGATGAATATGAAGATTTTAATGACTCGGTGTTGATCCCAAAATGGAGGACTAAATGTCCTCCTCTTTATAGGGATCTCCCAGTGTTTTATGGGTTGCCAAATGAGGATCCAATGATTCATTTAAGAGAATATGACCTAACTTGCATTGCAAGTGGGTTCGATGATATACATCGGATGCTTGTATTCCCAAGTACCCTAAAGGGAGAGGCAAGGAAATGGTACTGGAGCCTCCCAAGAGGATCGATAAGATCATTTGAGGAGTCTTGTGATAGATTTATAGATGAGTATGAAAAACAGCTCCCTATGATTCAGGTCTTAGGGCAGCTTATGCAGTTTAGACAAGAGTCTTATCTTTCTGTTAAAGAGTATGCTAGAGCCTTTGATAGTACTCTTAGGCTTTGGCCAAGAAGAGCCATTGCATTAGCAGATGATGTGCTATGTGAGCTCTTTCTGAATGGCTTAGAGATTAATACGCAAATCCAAGTGGGACTGCGGAATCCTAAGTCATTAAGGGAAGCAAAAATGTATGCCATCGATTATGAGGGTCATATTCAGAAATCTGGGGAAAACTTTTGGAGTTTTCCCCGCTCAGTACATGTGCATCCCAGCTTCCAATCATTTTTGCAAGGAGACAGCTCACTTGTTGATACCAAGGCAGCCTATGAGGGGAACCTTAGTGGCCAAAATCTCAAAGCAGAAAATGGCCATCCTATGAGTAGTAATGACATGCCTCTCAGTGAACAGGTTCCAAGCCATGTAAGTCCCATTAGGGCTTGCAATACTTCTACGAGAGATAGTTGTGATGGAAATATGGATCGCACCAATGGGCCTATGAGTGTTGATAAGAATTCTGTGTGTAGTTCTAATTTTGTTGCTAGTAAGGCTCTTGAGAGACCTTTGGTATTGGAATCATGCTTCCGGGTGGATGTTGTTCCTTCCAATGAAAGCATGGTTCTTATGGAAGAAAATTTGCAGTATGGGCGTAAACAAGTAAAGACATCTTTTGTAAAGAGGATGCAAAATGCTAAAAGTCCACCTGTGCTTCACAAAGGTCATAAGGTTGTGAGGCCATTTAGCCATAGGGATAAGTTTGCATTGAGTTCGTTAGACCAGTGCAACAAATTGAGGGAGTGCAAGAATATTAAGGGAAATGTGAGATGGGTTTGGAGACCCAAAATCTCCAAAAGTGTGGCAGGAATGTCGGATGCAAGGCCAAGGATCCCATCTGGATATATTCTGTTGAACCCCCAAGAGGATAAGATTGGATATACATCTGACCATATACACTGCCTTGGGATACACCCATGTGATGTGCCTAGGCTTGAAGCTCTACCTAGTTTGGGTCGCAGCACTGATTTATGTGAAAACCCAAATAGAGGAGGTTCGAATGAGTACAAAGCTATGATTATTTCTCCCAAAGGAGCCACTCAGCCACTTAAACGACCAGTTTATTCAGATTACAGTAAATGTGGGACATGCGAGCCCACTAAGGTTGTTCATTCAGCTCATAGTGCCCAAGAAGGGATTGGTCTTATTGATGAGTTATTTGTGGAAAGGCTTGGACTTGTAGCTCTACAAGAAGAAAACCCTAAGATTAAAAAGAAAAAAGAGAAAGAGAAAAAAAAAATACAAGATCAAGCTTTTAGCTAACTTGCATGAGTAGCATGGGGTTACTCAACTTATAATATACTATCTTTGGCACCCTGGGTAGTCTGAGAGGGTGTGATGTATATGCCAAGGACATCAGTATTACGTGGACTAAAATGACCTATCTAGTTTTAAGCTAGGAAGGCTAGCTGCTTTGGAGATTACGTCCAGATCTTGTTAGGCCAAGAGGGCCAGTCGTCTGTTTAGTGCGGGTGTGGTTAATGGTTTCTTGTTTTAGTTCTGTGCTAGACAGGTTCGAAGAAGAGCTTGGGAGGAGCCTTTGCTGCGATGGACGCTTCTTGTGGCCACTCCAGGTGATACCTCTCCTTTATGAGTACCTTTATTTCATGTTATACGTGTATTTGTACTTGTCGAGGGGATACATTTTTGTTGGGGACCGGTAACTAAGGCATGAAGTCCCAGGTTTAGGCTAAGTATGTTTGAGGGAGGTCGAAGTAGTCATTGCCTCCTGTAAAGACATTGTTAGGCATCAAAAGACCTGTTTTAGAAGGGAGTCCTAGTGGCCCTGTTCTGCTAGCCTGCTAGGCAGCCATTCTAGGAGTTCTTGTTAGTAGTGAGGCAGTTAGAGAAGCCTGCCAGAAGTTAATAATGATGATGGCAAGAAACCTTGAATATCCTAAAAGATGAATATAAATACGAAGGTGTGTAAAAAGGGGTTCTAACCCCTATTAAAGAAAAGAAAAGGAATGAAAATGTATAAGCAGTTGATCATTGCCTTGCGAAGGCCTGGTAGGTTCCTAGGGACGATTCAGACCCAGGGCCGATACCTTGTCTTCCTAGGGGTGGCTTCTTGCTGGAAAAAACAAATAACAAAACAAGGAAGGTTGGAGCGAAAATAAAAGTGAGCGTTAGAAAAGGATTAAGTGTCGCCTTGCAAGGGCTTGGTAGGTTCTTGGGTGCCGAGACAGGTCCTGAGACCGATGCCCTATTCTCCTGGGGTCACTACGCTCAGCTCCCTCCTTTTTACATGCCCAAGTATGTTCATAAAATAAAAACCCTAAAAGAAGAAATGTACTGAAAGAAAATACTCCTTGATCAGGCTATAGGAGTCCTCGCCTTGTAGGAGCTCCTAGTTGTGTTGTCTTTAGTTGGTAAGTAGTTCAGACTACCACTAGGGCAACCTCTTTGATAGGGTTTTTAGTTTGGCTGTGTTGGAGCAGTTGGTTAGTGACTCGCTTCGGATCTTCTATTAGATGATGCTAGGCCTACTCCTTGTGGATGTCATGCCTTGGTTCTGTCCAGGGGTAGGGGGAGCATTGTGCTGAGTTTTATCGTATATTTGTTTTGTATCAGTTTGATGCTTCTTTGGTTGTTTATGTGCAGATATGTTCGTGGATTCGACGGGCTGAGTCGCCCTATCCCGTGGTCGCCAATGAGAGCGGAATTTTGGTGCCGGAAAGTGCTTAAAAATAGCTAAAAATTATGAATATCAAGGGAAAATTATTCAATGTCAAAGGCCGCGGCTCTATCTAGGACGATTTAGCGTCAAAGTGCTTTAAAGGTGCCCGAGCGACACTGGTTGATTTTTCATAATTTTTCAGACAATCGTGTGGGTTGACACGAGCTACTGGCCAATGCGTGATGCCAAGCCAGATGCTCAGGATTTTTCAGAGTTCAATTTCGAGTCTGGACAGGGAAATGGCCACAAAATGGTCAAGATATGAAAAGGTGGACACTTGGGAGGCCAAATTTGAGCATGCCTTTTGAGTTTGGACCCCCCCCCCCCAAAAAAATTTTATGCACCTTATGAAGCAAAAAACGTGGAGAAAGAATGAAGAGAGATGAAAAAACGTGGAGGAAGATGGCGCTCGAAAAATGCGCCATGGAGGATGGAGAGGCAACTTGCCTACTGCAAACAACCCCCCCAATGGATTATGGGGTTTCATTCCCTCCTGAATGCTGACTCTATCGCCGCCCTTCGCCCGTCAATTGATGGCCTGACTGCTGAGATAGAAATCTAATCTTTCTCTCTCCTCCCTCTCTCTCTTCTAAGGGGGAATTCATGTGGGAAGAAGAAGGAAGAAGAAAGAAAGGTGGAGGCTTGTCCGGCATCGATCGGATTGCTCCACGGGTTGGAAATGGTGATTTGTGATCGTGCTGAGCATGAAGTGCTACTGATTTTCAGATTTGCAGCCATGGACATGAAACCCGAAACACACAAATAAGCGGTAATTCAATTTTTTCAAAGGAAAATTGAGATTTTATGTCTTTTGATTGATAAAGTGTTGTTCATGTGGGCTAAAAATTGTTTATGTTGCTGTTTCCCATGAGTACTTACTGTTCATAATCACAAAATCAGAAAAATATGCATCTTTTGACTCAAAATAATACACTAAAACACGTAAAATATGAAAAATCAAGGGAAAATGATATTTTTTGGGCATAAAATTTGGAGGAATAAATAGGATCACCAATTAAATTTTCATTTTTGTTGCAAGAAGGAACTAAGGGCCACAGCCCATAATCTATTTTGAATTTTCACTAATAAAATAATGCAAAAAATAAGGGAAAATACAAGAAAAATAGAGAAAAACCACAAAAAATAGGGGAAAAATGCATTTTGGGTGCGGAAAATTAATGAAAATTAAGAACAATGTGTGTGAATGTTTGTGGGGACTGAAGCATGAGGATTTTCCTCAGTTCAGCCCCACCTTCTTGTTCTAGTGTATTTTTTTCACTTTTTACACATAAAATGATGGCAAAATGTCCTATAAATCCATACCACAATGCAACATTTGATCGATGGAGGGTAGAGTGGTTAGAATGTGTCTAAATGCGGAGTAAAATGATGAAAAGATTGCTGGTTTTTGTTTGCATACCATATAGGTCGGTGAATATTTATAAAATAAGAGCCTAGTAGCACGAGGGTTTCCTCGGTGCTAGGTTCGTGCAAAGCCGCATAAGAACGATAGCTGAAAATCATTGAAAGGATGTTTTTCGCATGTGCACAATATTTATTTCATAATTATTTGAGCACTTAGCATCCACACTATGCATAAATCATGGAAATATTTAAATGTATCAGAAATCCTGGATGCACAGCAATTGTTTTCATTAGGACCTTGACCCACGTTGAGTGAGAGACATGACACCCTAAGCCATAGGCTAGTCGTGGGGTCTAGGGGAAAGAGAAGTAAGGACAATGGTACATTCCTGTATACGATTAAATGGTACCTTGAGTGGATTTTGTGCGAAGTGTTTATATGTTGAGCGACGCATCGAGGGGCCAATCCCCAAGGTGTAGGAGAGTCGCAGAGGGGTGGCGGCACTCAGCCATTGGAGGACCCCCTATGTCTGTGCTTCGTGCCATTAGGTAATGTGTAACGGACTCCCTCTGAGGAGTAGTGGGTGAGAGAAGAGTGGACTACAAACGACGTAATACAAACGCAAGATGTCTAGGAAGGCAATGTATGTGTCATCAACGCTCCTGGCCACGAGGCCGTGGGGTTGTTGAGCGCGTGAGATAGAGGTCCAGCTAGTGCACGAGCCAGTGCCGGCCCGTTCTAGGTTCCATCATTGATTTATTTATGTAGCTGAAGACTACTAGGTATTCACTTTTGTCGGTTTAATTGTATTTTTTTACTAACGATTGTGAATGCTTCAGTTGATGTGTAGAGATAGTAGCAGTGGCGGAGGAAAGCATTGGAGGATAACGAGTATTCGATTTATCATTTATATTTTAATGGGCGCCACGCCTATATTTTGACGCGCCTATTTATTGAGGCGTTGGATATTTATTATTATTTTGTATGCGCGTGGGCGCACGATTATGTTATTTCTACTTGGACATTGTATTGGGCACGCCAGACTCTTTGGGCACCGCCCATTAGCTTTATTCCTATTTTGTGTTAAAGTAAACTCAAAAGCTAAAAGCTTACTATTTTGTAATTTGGGCTATTATTTGAGCTTGAAGATGAATAATACATAAAATACATGCTTTATGGAGCGCTCACACAAGGCATGGGGGGAGATTGCACCTAATTGGTCTCTTGTTCATGTCGTTCATGCTTTTTACATTGAATTTTGTGTAAAAAGTAGAGTTCTATTGTTCTTGGGGACCTTCCGGCATTCACTACGCGAGCGTACAACATCCGATCTATGCACCAGTGGTATCAGAGCGAAGCTGAGATCAAGAGCTTCCAATCGCTACCCATCTTGTGCGAAGGCGGAGCTCGTGGAACGATCGGGCTCTACGGTCAATCTCGTCGCGAACGGTCGATATAGGCAGATTCCTGGCGATCAAGAACCCCTGTTTCCATCATCAGACTGCGAAGGACCGGTCTGCAGAGGCGGAGGACCACTCCCATCTTTCCTACATCAAGTCGTCAAGAACAGAGATAAGCTCTCTCTTAATCCCAAACGTTTAAAAGCTAATCAAGCTTTAAAAGCTTAAGAATCTTAGCTTAAGCTTAAAGAAGCTTTAAGCTTCTCAAATTCATCATGAGGTACAAGAGTATGCCCGCGATTTTTTCGCTGGCTGAAAAAATGCCCCCCCCCCTCCCCCCCCACGAATTCATGTTTTTTATTGAGTAAGATTCAAAGCTTTCTTACTTAAGTTCCAATCACATTAGTTCTTCCAATCCTGCAAGTCTGCAAAGTTCAAATTCTGCAAGTCTATCAGGTCGAAGTTCTGCAAGTTACATAAAGCAAGCAAGTTCTGCAAGTCTACAAACTCTGCAAGTCACATTAGTCCGGTACTCTGCAAGTCAGACAAGTCAACTGGAGTCAAAACTGACTTATGTTCAAAACTCATAGTAGGGTTGTTCTTGCGCAGAAACTCCGAACTGCAAAGTTGTTCATTGGAAGGTACTCTACACATACGCAGGTTTGCTGAAGTATTTTCAGCATACGAAGAAGGATAAAACACAGATTTTTCAAAGATTGTGAAAGCCACACCTAAAAATACATAAGCCTTGTATTCCCGAACTTGAGCTACGCTCATCCCGCTAACTTGATTTTGAGAGTGAGAGGTTTTTTGAGTTTTCTAGGATGACGGAATCACATATGGATGATTTAATGGCTGAAGGCGACCTACCTGAACCTACGATGGAGCAAAAGCTGGATTTAATTATGATGCAATTGGATGAAGAACTACGGGCTAGGCAAGCATTGCAAGTTCAATTGGCAAATTTACAAAGATCGTATACTGATTAAGAGGAACCACAATCTGAAGATCTTATTCGACGTACCATCGACGCAACTCTTAAAGCTCAAACAATCCGCAAGGAATCAAAGATAAGTAAAAGAAATTTCAAATTCCGTACTTTCAATGGCACTCGAGAGGGAAAAACTATTCTTGCATTCATTAGTCAGTTTGACGACTACTTTCATGAGGAAACCTATGCAGAAAAAGATAAAATCAAGTGTGTCACTAATCATTTAGTGGATAGAGCATCTCTTTGGTGAACTGTGGTACGCAAGAGTATAGATTGTCCCGCTACCTGTGATCATTTCAAGAAGAAGTTTATGCAAAATTTCCTTCCTCCACAATTTCATGAGAAAGCTATAAAGCAATGGGATCTTCTTCAGCACGGGATCGTGATCTTATTCCTCAGTATACAAAGCGTTTTTGGAATGCATTACTCGAGTTACGCATGCTTGAAGACGTACCTGAAGTGACACACAAGCACAAGTATATGTCTAGACTCCTTGGACATTACTACGCTGAAGTTAACATGTTCAAGCCTACTACTCTTGAAGACGCAATTTCATTAGCTCATGACACTGAAGACAAGCTGCGAGGTAGAGACAGACGTCCACAGCAATTCCAAGCCAATGGTAACTATGGATCTAAGCAATTCAACTCAAATTTTAGAAGATTTAATCAAGGCCGTTTCTCTTCATCATCTTTCCATAAGAATTGGGCAAAACCACTTGCTTTACCATCCAATAACAACCAAAACTCCAAGCCTATTCCACAGCCAAATCCTAATGTCCCTAGACTTCCTACCATTGCAAACAATGTAACCAAAGCCAAGTCTATAATGTGTTATAAATGCCACCAACTTGGACATCTAGTAGCAAATTACCATTCGAAGAAGCCACCTGTCCATATCAACTACCTTGGAGCAATGGAAGAAGACGAACATGAAGATATGCCTGATTTCACAGAAGATGAGGACGACATTATTACTCCTTCGGATACTTTACCAGGTATGCCAACTCCACATTCTTTACTGACTATGAAATGTTTAGTGCATGGAAAGGGAAAGATTATTTTGCATGATGACGGTAGTACTCATGATTTTATTTCTGCAAATTTAGTAAAGGAATTGAAGTTATAGACGGTACCTACGCATTATCGCATTAAAGCAGCCTTCTTAGGCACTAGGTATAATGGTACACAGGAAGTGCATGACTTAGAGATTCAAATTGGTCAATACACTGAAAGAAGAAATTTTCTAGTTGTCCCATTACAGTCGAGTAACATTATTTTAGGTATTTCTTGGCGTCATCAGCATAACCCAGATATAGATTATTCCACACATTCAATTAATATTAAATTTCAAGGAAAACATATTACATTGTATGGTATGCATGCATCTAATGCTTTTCCACTGCTTTCGCATACTCAAGCTAAACGTGCATTACGCAAAAGTAGTAAATCCTATCTCATTTGGGTGAATGAACTGCAAGTTAAAGAAAATCATATGCACCCTAGGCATAAAGAATTTATTGCACATTTTAAAGACTGTTTTGTCGAAGATCTACCACCTGGTTTACCTCCTTCACGTCCAGAAGACCATAAAATAGATTTGATTCCTGGTACACAACCACCTTGTAAAGCACCATATAGGCATAACCAAATAGAGCAAAAAGAAATTCAAAGTCAAGTTGAGGAATTACTAAATAGAGGATTGATTAGACCTAGTAGTTCTCCATTTGTTGTACCTGTTTTGTTAGTCAAGAAAAAGAATAATACCTATCGTATGTGCATTGACTATCGAGCTTTAAATAAGATCACAGTAAAGAATAGGTATCCAATTCCTAGATTCGATGACCTTATGGACAAACTGCAAGGATCTGCTATATTTAGTAAAATAGACCTTAAATCTGGTTATCATCAGGTGAGACTAGATAAGTTAGGCATATTCAAGACTGCATTTAGGACACAGTTTGGTCATTATGAATTTTTAGTGATGCCATTTGGATTGACTAATGCACCTGCTACATTTAGTAGAATGATGAACCGTATATTTTTAAAATATTAGTATTGTGTAATTGTTTTCTTTGATGATATTTTGGTGTTTAGTCAAAATGAGAAAGAACATTATGAGCATTTATAATTGGTTTTCCAGTTACTAAAAGATAATCAACTATATGCAAATCTTGAAAAGAGTGAATTCTTTAAAACAGAAATTGAGTATTTAGGTCATATTGTATCATTTGATGGAACTAAAGTTGACCCCAAGAAAATAGATGCAATATTGAATTGGCCTGTACCTAAAAATGTGCATGAGTTACGATCATTCCTTGGTCTTGCTAGTTTCTATAGGAAGTTTGTGTGTAATTTTTCCTTACTTGCTTTACCATTGACTAAACTTCTGAAGAAAGGTATTGTCTATCATTGGTCCAAAAATCAACAGAAATCCTTTGACTTATTGAAACATACATTAACCCATGCCCCTGTCCGACAGTTGCCTAATTTTAATAGACCATTCTTTTTAGTAGTGACCGATGCTAGTGAATTAGGAATAGGAGCCATACTTATGCAAGACAATCATCCTATAGCCTATTCTAGTTGTAAGCTGAAACCCTCTGAACTGAAATATTCCACATATGACAAAGAACTATTAGTTGTTGTACAAACATTAAGACAGTGGAAACACTACTTAATGGGTTCAGAATTTATGATTAAGACCGATAAGCAAAGTATTAGACATTTACTTAGCCAACCCCAAATATTTGACCGACATATCAAATGGGCATCCTTTATTCAGAGTTTTCATCCTATCATTCAATATCAACCCGGTAAAGAAAATGTAGTGGTTGATGCATTAAGTAGAAGACCTGCCATTCATAATATTTCTGTTATATCATTTGATTCTTTAACTCCTATGAAAGATACTTATCATCAGGATATTACTTTTCATGCTGATTGGAATAAATTAGTTCAAAATAACTTGATTCCTATTGATTCACTGTCATATAATGATGGATTTATGTTTTATGAAAAAATATTGTGTGTTACCGTTCCATTTAAATCTTTTGTTTTGAATGAGATTCATTGTCCCCCATATCAAGGTCATAGAGGTATCATATCTACTTTACGTACATTAATTGAAGATTTTTATTGGCCGCATATGGACACTGATGTATCTAACTTTGTTTCTGAATGTTTGATTTGTCAAAGAGTTAAGAGACATCATGGTAAACAGTATGGATTACTTATGCCTTTGTTTATTCCGTCTAGACCATGGGAACAAATTTCTATGGATTTTATTACTGGTTTACCTAATACTAAATCTAACCCTGATATGATTTGGACAGTAGTAGATAGGTTTAGTAAACAAGCATATTTCATTCCATGTAATAAAACTTTAACAGCATCACAGGCAGCACAATTGTTTTTGAAAACTGTTTTCACTAACCATGGATTACCAAAAGTTATTATTTTTTATCGAGATTCTAGATTTTGTAACAACTTTTGGATTACTCTGTTTGCTAACCTAGGCACAAAAATTGATTTCTCATCTGCATTTCATCCTGAAACTAATGGACAAACAGAAGCCACTAATAGCACTATACTAGATCTTTTACATGCTTATACTATTTCTAAACCACAGACATGGGATACACATTTGCATTTATTACAGTTTGCATATAACAATACACCACACACATCTATAAAGAAAGCACCGTTTGAAGTGATTTATGGTTATAGATTATCTACACCTGTTGCATCTTTGTCAAATAGAATTCAAAGTGCTGATGATATTGCTAGTATGCATAATACTATTTTTGATGAGGTTAAAGACATGATTGCCAAAGCCCAACAATCATATGCCAAACAAGCGAATAAGAAAAGACAAGCAATGAATTTCAAAGTTGATGACTATGTTTGGTTGAGAATAGAAAAACGTAGACTACAAAGTGTAGATAGACGCCCAGTTGTGAAATTAGCCCCTAGATTTTATGGACCATTTAGGATCATTCATAAAATTAATGACAATGCATTCAAGTTAGAATTACCACCTCACTGGAAAATTCACAACACATTTCACATTAGTTTATTAAGACCATTTAGAGGCCAACTACCTGTACACCCTGTTTATGAAAACCCACCTTTGTTAGAGGAAGAGACTGAAATACTTGAACCTGAAGCTATCATAGATACTGACTTTCTGACCACTAGAACTGGCCGAAGATAGTCTAGATATCTAGTTAAATTTAAGAACCATCCTGTAGAGGAAGCACAATGGATGCACACTAGAGACTTAAATGCTTTCCCCACTCTGTTAGCTCCACATTGAGCTAATAGCAATTGAGGTCAATTGCTATCCCACCCCGGAGATATGATGCCAAGAGGCATATTTCACGGTGGATCCCGTGCCACGGTGGATTCCGTGAGGTTTTACGGTGGATTCTGTAAACTTTGACAATACACAAAGTGGATTCTTTGTGTGAGAAGTTGATGGAGACGCCTATCCTTTTCGGGCGTTTCATTAATTTAGTGTGTACATGGGTGATTCCATAGTGGGTGATTCCGCAAAATGCATATTAAATTAATAAACGTTTATGAGTTTAGAGTGTGCACTCGTAATAAATTAAGGTTAGGATTTATTTCTAACCAGTTGATTTATTTATGTAGCTGAAGACTGCTAGGTATTCACTTTTGTCGGTTTAATTGTATTTTTTTACTAACGATTGTGAATGCTTCAGTTGATGTGTAGAGATAGCAGCAGTGACGGAGGAAAGCATTGGAGGATAGCGAGTATTCGATTTATCATTTATATTTTGATGGGTGCCATGCCTATATTTTGATGCGCCTATTTATTGAGGCGTTGGATATTTATTATTATTTTGTATGCGCAGGGGCGCACGATTATGTTATTTCTATTTGGACATTGTATTGGGCACGCCAAAATCTTTGGGCACCGCCCATTAGCTTTATTCCTATTTTGTGTTAAAGCAAACTCAAAAGCTAAAAGCTTACTATTTTGTAATTTGGGCTATTATTTGAGCTTGAAGATGAATAATACATAAAATACATGCTTTGTGAAGCGCCCACACAAGGCATGGGGGGAGATTGCACCCAATTGGTCTCTTGTTCATGTCGTTCATGCTTTTTACATTGAATTTTGTGCAAAAAGTAGAGTTCTATTGTTCTTGGGGACCTTCCAGCATTCACTACATGAGCGTACAGCATCCGATCTGCGCACCACATTGCTCAAGAGATCTAGACGAAAAACACCTTCATAACGCCTAGAGTATGTTTCTATTCTATAGATTTTTTTCCTTTAGAATTAGTAATACTCCATCTCAATAAACTAGGGTGAATAAAGTGCTAATTCCATTTCTAAGTTTGTGAGAGACTTCATAGATGATGTTTGTGTGCATAGTTTGAGACTATACCATTGTGAAAAATTGGATAAGGTGTTTGAGAGAGAGAATGATGGTTATAGATTGAGTTACAAGAAGTGTACGGTTGAAAAATTCAAAATGAAGGTAGTAGGTCATGTGATTTTTGAAAATAGGATAGATCTAGACCTTGACAAACTGAAAGCTTTTGTCAAATTAGTATCATCTACAAGTACCAAGAAGATTATGAATCTCATTCACAAGTCAAGATATCTTTCTAAATTCATATCCATAGAATTGCAAGTACATTTTCTATTGCAAATGTTTGCTAGATTTAGACATTACAAGCTAAGGAAGTGTTCCAACAAGTTAAAAAACTGTAGCTCATGCTTCATCCATTAAAGAACTTGACTAGGAGAAGGATTTCTTTGTGAATCCCTCAATAGGGGAAGATACCATAGGAATAATTCTTATGCAAAAAGATAAGAATTCAAGATATTAAGATCTATTTATTATACTAGTTGAGTGAAACCACAAGTTGAATGGACCTATTTTGAGACTTTTTTTATGATCAGTGTGATCACTACATATAGAAAATCCTTGAGTTATTTATTACCCAAGGCATTTTTCATTTTGACTAGCTATACTGTGTTTCCCTAATTAGTGAATATAAATCTTTGATCAAGTGGATTGTGTTAGGGGCATGACAACTTCTCTTCAAGAGTGAGAAGATTGCTCTCACAACTTACAAGAGGAGAACTTGAAAGAGAAATTGAACTAGAAATTCGTTATGAGATAACTCCATTACAAGAGAAATTGATTACAAAATAATGCTCACAAGAGCATGGGTTTATTACAAGACAAGAATTGATAGAAGAGAAGACTAGAACAAGACAAGAAGTGGAAGAGGAATTACCTCACATGAGTTTCACAATTGGTGTTGGCAAGACTAAAAGGCTTGTAGCCCATGACCTACTTATACTACAGCCTAGGGAGGTTAAAGGGGATATATGTTGTTACAAAAGGATGCTGCATGGCATGACATACATATCGGCACATGGCATGATATGAATACTGACACATGACATACTGACATTAGTAATGATATAGGCAATTATGAAAATAATCTTCATGAAACTAGGGGGATATTTTAGATCACATGTGAAGGAAGCATTATCCTTGCATGAGCATCCTTTACATTATGGTCCCTTATAGCACCAAGTTTCATAAGGGGTGGTGGTGTGCTTCTAAATAGTCCTTGGCTTGGTTCACTGTTGAAGATGAAATTCGCAAACCTTGACATGAGCTCTCTGAAGATGTAAACTTGGTTCCCATGTTTGTTTGCTTATATCATAGCACTTCTAATGGACAACAAGATATTGTAATTTGTTGAGAATCAGCAATCACACTCAAACAACCTCTTTGTATGGAATCTCAGGGTCAAGGATATGCAGGCTAACTTATCCCATATGCACAATAGTGCCTACTGCAGTTTCCTACTTTCCTATAAAGCATTGTACTTGCTTCCTTTCTTAATGCAATGATAGTACTCTTTTCATTTCAGTAAAGTGTCAATGTCATTGTCCACATACACAAGATTGTGTTTATGAGTCCAAGTCTCAATCTTGGAACCTAATTCACTTGTGTAACAAACAGTGTCCATTCCATCATGAGTCTACACTTCTCCTTCCATCCTCCATAGCTTCCGGTTATGTCATGCTCTAGATCCCTCATTTCTAACATGGTATCAGAGCGGGTTGAGCATGGCTAAGCTCTCCTCTGCTCTCTCTCAGTCCCTCTTCAACTCTAGGTAGCTCAGCTTGGGTACATGACTTCATCTTCTACTTCATTCTCATCTTGGACTGCTTGGCAGCCATAGCCACCCTGCACCCTGCCTGCTTCAAGCTCCTGGATCTCTGTCCATAGGTCATATCTTGCTGTGACTCCTTCTGGGAAAGTATTCCTATGCTTCCATAGCTCCTCTGTGTCAACTCAGAACTCAACATTTCCCTAACCACAGCTCAGCATTGCTCAAATTCTTAATCTCTGTTTTTTGGTCCACCATAGCCAGATTTGACCTGCCCACCTTTGAGCACTCCAATCTCATCATAGAAGCTGAATCAGCTTTCGATTCCTTCTGGGGGATTGCTCTACACCTCAAGGCGCTGCAGCGTGGCACCATACACGACGACATTGGAGTCCATACACGACGGCATTGAAGAAATCGACAGATCTGGCCGAAATCTGCGCCCGTCTCTGATTTTCGATTCTGCCCGCCTGCACGCGACGTGATCTGGTCGATTGCTATGGGGCTTTGGTAGAGCATCATGAGAGCTACATTTTCATAAAAAAAGTTTTGAAAATGGTCAACCACAGCTCCCACAATCTGTAAAAAACCAGGGCTGCCTCAGAAACCCTAAAAGTCAGCCATAGCCAAAAGCTTCAAAATCTTGACATTTTTCACTGTTTCTCTCACTGAAGTTATCAACAGTGATTTTAATCACTGAGCAATACTCTCTGAAGTTCGTTAAAGTACTGTCACTCAGATCTGAAGACATCAGCATCAAATCAAGAAGGGGAAGATCACTTGGAGAAAAAAAAAAGACTTTTGCAGATTTGGTATTCATTGACACTCAGTTAGTGCTTTTTAGCACTTGTGTCTCTCAATAAATTCTTCTGTTGCTCAAATCTAATAAATTCTGAAGTTGATTTGCTACTGTTCCCGTAAATCCAACATGGGCAAAGACTCGCCAAATGCTCGATTCAAAGGAGTCGGATTCCACACTTGGCAAACCCGCATCAAGCTCATTCTGATGAAGAAGGGTCTCTGGGCCATCACAAATGGCAAAGAGAAGAAACCGCGGGACGCGGACCTTGCAACTACTTGGCAAAAGAATGATGACAGAGCCCAGGCCATTATCAAATTGGAGCTGGACGACAATTATATCCATCATGTGGATAACTGTGAGACCTCACAGGATACATGGAAAAGACTTGACACCCTGTTCCGTGCACAATCTAAATCATCAAAGTATGGTCTCCTAATTGAAATTCTTCAGGCTTGAAATGAAGTCCAGCACATCACTTGCCACACATCTTAATTACATGGAAGGACTCCTAACCCAACTTGCAGGAATCAACATTAAAATGGATGAAGATGTTTGCATCGGTGTTCTACTTAAGAGCTTGCCTCCTGAATATAATAACGTATCAACAACTTTAATCAACATGCCAAATCCTAAACTTGTTGATATCCAGGCATCACTGTTAGAAGAAGAAAAGAAGCTAAAAACTAAGGAAGAACCAAGTACCTCTAGAGATGAGCATGCATTATATGTTGGCAACAGGTACAAAGGCAAGAAAGATCAGCTCTTTTGTGACTTCTGCAAAAGGACCGGACACACCGAGAAGTTCTGCCACGCAAGAAAGAGATCCCAAAAGGCCTATCTAGTCGCAGTCAAAGAAGAAGAAGAAAATGAAGCAAAGGAAGAAGAAGATGAAGATCACCAGGATCGGAAGGACAAGACTCATCAGTCCTTGTACTCTCATAATTCTGATAGATTGTTTTAATAGCCTTGTATTTTCCTTACCCTAATGCTTCCTGCCATAAGCTTTGTAAACTCCTTATGTAACTTGGCATTACAGTCCCTGTACACTTTGTGAGGCCCCTGTTACAGCCTCTGGATGTCCACCATGTTTATGGTACCCACACTTAGCTTTTTCTGCAACAGCCTCTGGTGTTTTGCCATGTCTGTGGTATACCCACACTTTGCAGGTGGTTCTCATTACAGCCTCTACACACTTTGTGCCTTTCCTAGTTGTGATTGAGGAGGGGTGTTGAGAATCAGCAATCACACTCAAACAGCCTCTTTGTATGGAATCTCAGGGTCAAGGATATGCAAGCTAACTTATCCCATATGCACAATAGTGCCTACTGCAGTTTCCTACTTTCCTATAAAGCATTGTACTTGCTTCCTTTTTTAATGCAATGATAGTACTCTTTTCATTTCAGTAAAGTGTCAATGTCATTGTCCACATACACAAGATTGTGTTTATGAGTCCAAGTCTCAATCTTGGAACCTAATTCACTTGTGTAACAAACAGTGTCCATTCCATCATGAGTCTACACTTCTCCTTCCATCCTCCATAGCTTCCGGTTATGTCATGCTCTAGATCCCTCATTTCTAACATAATTTGCCTCTTGAAGTTCTCAAATCTGGAAGTTTTTCTATCTCATATTCTTGGTGATCTTCAATTATGATTGGAGGTGATGGATTTAGTATTATTCATAGGATATTAGATGTATGACATGGCTCCAAGACTGCTGAAACATGGAATATATGAAGGATTTTTATGGACTAGGGAAGTTGGTGACAATAGGTGACGGATTTACTTGGCTAAGAATCTTGAAGGGTCCAAATCATTGATAATCTAGTCTCTGGGGGGGACAAGAAGGACATAAATCACATTGAAGAAGCCAAACTTATTCCCCAAATCTATATGATGAATGTTGCATATAAAGTGTATTTGCATTTCTACTTGAGCTTGTTTAATCTTTGCTTGCAACTCTTTATGAATATCAAAGAGGTGTTGAGCTAATTCTGCCATAGTTAGATTCTCTCTTGTGATATTACATGATTTTTTGTCCTTAGGTGTTAACCATAATGAGCGAATAATGGTGTCAATTGAGTGGAGACATTGGATAAATTATTGTATGCAAACTCAGTAGGGGTAATAGTTCCACCTAATTGTCTTAATGATAGTTGATTCTACATCTAAGATATTACTCCAAGACTTGACTCACTTTTTCTATTTGTTTGTCATTAAAGAGGCTTCTCCAAAACCCAAATATAAATTGGTGACTATAATAGTAGAAAATATCGTTAGGTAACCCTTGGTGCCAATATACATATTTTAGGAAGAGCCTTACTATCCCTTCTCCATTGATACTCTTGATTGTTGGGAGAAAGTGTGCCATTTTTGTGAATCGAGCAACCACCACGATGGTAGATTCATACCCTATGGACAAAGGTAGCTCAACAATGAAGCCCATGGATGAGAAAGACCATGGATTGCTTGGAATAGATAATGGTTGAATAAGGCCATGAGGTTGATGATAAGGGAATTTAGCTCAATCGCATATGCCACAAGAATATACCAATTCCTTAACTAATTTTCACATTTGTAGCCACCAAAAATCCCCGAAATCAACTTGTTGTCTTGTTAACCTAAAAATGCCATGCTCGGGGGAGATTATATCTCTTATTGAGTATATCCACTTGCAAAGAATCATGAGGAATGTAGAAGACTCCTTCATAATAGAGTAGCCCATGAATGTCCCAGAAATCTTTTTGAGTTTGTTCTTGACCTTGATGTAATTTCATCCTTATATCTTCGGCAAATGAGACTTTTTCACTTTCCTTCTTGACCTTTGGTAAGAATCAAAAAAAATTTGGGGATTTATTGATAACTTCTCTTAACTTCAATTGGTGAGATTTCAATATTACTAAATACTATTGGTCATGGTTTTCATCGCCTTCTTTTGGTACTAGTGATGGGACCAAAAATGGGCCGGCACTGGCTATGGCACTAGCTAGACCTCATGCACACAATAGACACCTCCACCACCACACATTGTCGTACTGTTGCGCATCCGAGGTGTGAAATCCACCCAAAAGTTGTGTGTGTGGAATTTGATACTTTGTACATATTTAGTTGTTGTGTTTATACTTTTGTTCTGCGTGGAAGAGGGTTTGGAGCAAGAGGAACTTATCAATAATGCTCTAGCTGGCATGTCTTGCCAAGTGGTCAGTCAACCTAGATGAGGAGGTTTTGATCAACAGCTCATAGGAGCTTTGGGAGATGTGGCTGAGACTAGCACAGATTATGAGATTGGTTATGTATATGGTGCTTTGATATTCGTAGGTGTGGTTGGTGGAGTTCTTTGTGAAGTTCAATATTTTCAGAATGACATGCATGTTAGCTTCCGCATTAGATCTTCTATGATTGCAACTATATCTTCTCTAGGCATCTACAATAGTGGTACTTTGGTTGTATATGATGGGGCAGGAATAGGGGAGCCGAAAGAAAAAGCAAGGTCTATTTTTGAAATGAGGGCTTTTTGGACGGAAGTAGAAACGAAGATGACGAGAGAAAGAAAGGGGGACCTGACACGCAAAACAGGAAGCTGAGGGGATAAGCAAGCCAGCAAAGCACCCCATGGCGTATTTGCCCTTTGCACATGGACCCAAAAACTGTATTGGCCAGAGCTTTAGCCTGATTGAAGCCAAGCTGGTGTTATCAAGTCTGCTGCTCAAGTACAGATTCAAAGCATCCCTTGATTACAGGCATTCCCCTTAGGTTGTGGTGACTGTTAGGCCCAAGCATGGAGCTCCTATCATAGTTGAGAAATTGTGACATGGCAAAGGTCTTCCCATCATGGCAATTCATCTGGACCTAGAGCTGTGGGGCGAGGATGTATACGAGTTCAAGTCGGAGAGGTTTTCCAAGGGGAACAAGCCAAGGACGAGAGCTTTGAAGCCGAAGATAAAAATAAAAGCTGATAATGATTGATAATGTGGGGAAGAGAGGATCGTCGTCTGGTCTTGGGAGGGGAGGTCTATCATCAAGGAGCTGAAGGGACGGGAAAAAACTTTTTTTTGCATCTCATGGAGAAGGTGCAGTGGTGTTGTATGTGCATGGATTGTCATCTTGCCCTCCTCGCAGTGGCGGTGTTTATTGGAGATGAGCAAAGATACAGAATTGTTTGAGGGCAAACAACCATTTACATCTGTCAGGCTGCGCACAAATATCCCAGAGTTGGAACTGGCATGCCGCTGGCAAGAATTGATTCTGAGTATCCAGACCTTTCCATCGATTGTTATAATGAATCTCGACAATTAACCAGAAAGGAAAGACAGCAATGGGGATGCGGTGTAAGCATGCAAGGCGATGGTGTCATGTCTACTGTCATCGACGGGTGTGACCAGGACTTGGCAAAGAACTTAGCTAGACGTGTGGTTTGGGTCAACCACGGCGATAAGTAAAGTCACAGACTCACAGACCCACGGGAGGATTGAAGCTCCTTCTTCTCAAATTGTTATCATAGAGGGCATTTATGCTTTAAGTGAGAAACTTCAGCCTGTTCTTGATCTACGAGTCTCTGTGACTGGAGGTGTGCATTTCGAACTTGTGAAACGTTTGCTTCGTGACATCAACAGGTCTGGTCAAGCCCCAGAAGACATCATACAACAAGTTTCTGAAACGGTCTATCCTATGTATAAAGCTTTCATTGAGCCAGACCTGGAAATGACACATATCAGGATAGTTAACAAGTTTAATCCCTTTTCTGGACTCCAGATTCCAACTTATATTTTAAAGTCCCCAAGAATTGCAGATGAAGAGCAAATTAGAGAAGTTCTATCCTCCATACACACTAAGGCAACAGAAGAGACTTATGATATATATCTTTTGCCACCAGGGGGGAAGATCCTGAAACATGCCAATCGTATTTAAGGATGCGCAACAGGGATGGGAGATATAGTCTCATGTTCGAGGAATGCTTAACAGACAACCCTTTTCTAATATCTCCACGGATAACCTGTGAAGTCAGTGTCTGCCTTTTAGGTGGTCTGATGGCTCTAGGTTATACGATTGCAACAATATTAAAGCGTGTCAGCAAAGTTTATACAAATGATTCTGTCTCTGTGAAAGTTGATAAGCTTGAACAGCTGCACCGGAGGTTTATCCAGGTTCACAGAAAGGATATTATGGGAGCAGAGAGTTATAAGGACTGCAAATTCTGTCCCTGTCAAGTGTGGGTTGGTGCTGCCATTCTGTCAACATTTTTATCTTTTTGATTGTACCCTTCACCTCAGAACGAAGTGGTTTTCATTCAATCCTCTTAACTTGCTTATTGAGTGTTGCTGCCTTGCATGACCCAAGAGGTGACATTGATTCAAACCCTTGTTTGATTGATTGATTGATTTCGGAAGAGCTTCATGATCACCCAAGATTTGAGTCTTGAAAGGCTTGATTCGAAGAGCATTGTTGGCCTACATCACTGTATAGGCCCAATATAAGCAAAGCATCATTCTCTAGTTGGCTGTTACAGCCTTTTTTTTCATCTATACAAATAGAGCTGAATGTATCTACAAAAACTGTACATGAATACAAAGATGCCTTCATGATCCTATTCCAAACCCTTAGATCTAACTTCAGATTTCCTTGTTCCTTTGGAAAAGACAAGTTGTTAACATGACATGAATTTTTGTCAAGATGTTTATTGGAAAGGTTCCCATTCAGATGAAGCTGAATATATGTCACATATTATCAAAAATTGAGCTTTCAAATTGAATCTGATCTCGCTAGATTGACCTTCTATCCTGAAATTAGTCAAGGTCCTCTGTGGTCACGACTTTGCTTTCGAAAACCCTTCGACATCTTTGGTGAACCCGACGTGAAAGCGTCGCAGAAATTTCAGGATGGGGGATACTTCAACATCATTTTTAGCCTCTTCTACGATTCCTACTGCGTCCTCTACTTCAGCTCCATCATTGACTGTTGCATCAAGTACTTCAACAAATGATCTAAAGCAGATTTTGCAGAATATGTCCATGTATATGTAACTTCAAAATCAGCAAACACAATTGTATATGCAGCAGCAGCATCAATTGCATCAACAGCAGTTGTCTCAACAAAGGCAACTATATTCGGAGCAGGAGAATGCAATCAGCGCGACTAAGGCGATTGAAGCAGTTGAGAATGAGAAGAAGCTATTTGATGGCCGTAATGTTTCAGCATATTTGAAGACATATGAGATCAAGATGGGGTTTTTTGGAGTTCCAGCTAGAATTATGAGTAAGTATTTTCTTCGTCTTGTCACACCCGCCTTGAGGGCAAAAGTGAGTGATCTTTTTATTCAAAATTCGCATTGGCAAGATTTTAAGAAAGCTCTGAAAGAAAAGTATTTCCTTGAGGACTTTGGGATGGCTACACGGCGGTCATTCCAAGAGTGGGTCTACATGCCAAACAAAGTTCTAGCTGCTTCAGAGTTGATTTGAGAATTTGAAGAGAGGTATAGTCAGCTTGATGCCATTGAACAAAGAGCATTAGATGTTGAAAAAGTTGAGCTTTTCTTGCAAGCTGCAGATCCTGCTCTTCAGAAAGAATTAGGAGAGCTTCTTGAGGATCACGAAGCCTATGGGACTTAAAACGGATTGGCAAGATGCCCAGGATGCAGTCTCGACTTTGACCAAGGGAAGGATATGGAAGACTCGCCTACAGAATGGATCGATGACCCTGACGCCGTCTTCTGCTCCTATGCCTGCTTCTATCCCTGTTATTTCTTCTCTTCCTCAGCTGGTTTCTTGGCCTATGCCAGTGCCTACTGTTTCTACTCCTCCTATTCCTCCTGTTCCACGACCGATGCCAGCTCCTTCTGCTCCAAAACCATCCACTCCGTTGGTGCCTTCCTCTCTTGATGATATAATCAAAGGCATAACGGATTTGACACTGGAGTCAGTTAAAGCGAAGTTGGTGGGAAAATTGAAAGAGCTGTTTGCTTTGACTGCGCCTACTATTTCTTCTAGTGCTCCTACTACACCTAGGAGTGCTCCTAGTGCACCTAGGAGAGATCGAATATGTATTTGGTGTGATAGTACGGACCATCAGCATTGCAGGGATTGTGAATCTTTTCAGGATGCAAGGAGGAAGAATTTGGTATTTTGGGGACAAGATGGTAAGATTTGGTTGATTGAAACAGGAGCTCCGCTTGCTACCAACTTTGGGAAAGGCGGAATGAAGAAGTTAGTGGATGACATGGCTGCACGTACTTCTTATGTGACAGCTAGAGAAGATGCTTCTGCATATGGAGTCTAGATTGAGATGGGATCAGAGAATCAGTCAGCATTATGGACTTATGCTATGGAGACAGCAAACAAGGGAAAAATTCAACAAACTGTTTTGGCTAGTGCAGCCTCTAGCATCAGATCTGAGACAGGTTGGGATTCGCCTGTTGACAAGTACTCTATTTATGCCTACTTGGCTAAGTCTCAGGGAGCAGATGTACTTGTTGAGGAGAAGCGTAAGAGGGATGAAGAAAATCCAAGTGTAGCTAAAAAGACTAGAGGGGGTCAGTTTGTTACTCCACCTACTGCAGGACCGTCTTTGAGACCAGGGCCAGAACAACAGATGGAAGATGCTCAAAAGAGAGAAAATAGGCAAGAGCCTAGAGAGATAAAGCAGCCAGGGTTTAGATTGATGTTTGATATTGAGACATCTACGGACATGAAGAAAATCTTTAATGACAAGATACTTGGCAATGAGGTGACTTTTACTATTTTTAAGGTTTTGGGCATCTTGAAAAGAGAGTTTCAAGATCAGTTTCAAGAGGTCCTGAAGAGGAAAAGACATGCATTGCCTATTACTGATACACAGGGAGTTTTGATTGGGGAGTTGGATGAGGATGAGGATGAGGTTATGGTTGAGAATGCTTCTGTTTTTCCGCAGATAGAGAAGAGGGTTCAACCTATGCATTATGTTGAAACTGATGAGCCTGTCTTGATACCACGTAGTCACTTTTCGCGGAGTCATTGGGCTAGGGCAACTACAGAGACGATGGTAAAAATTGGAGAGAAACAGGTGCCTTATGTTGCTTTGGTGGATCATGGTTCAGAGATTAATCTCATAGTTTGTGGAGTTTATGAAAGTAACAGATGGCCTATGGATGTAGAGCATGGGTGGCGTATGAGAGCCGCCAACAACACTGCAGGTCATTTGTATGCTGCTTGTCCCAGTGTCAGGGTTTCTATTGGAGATGTAGAGGAGGATTTCTATTTCTTTGTGCAGGATTCATGCTCTTATCCCATAATTCTTGGATAGCCATTCATCACAGAGATGCGCATGGAAACAAAGGTAATGGATGATGGATCTACTTATGCACGGATTTGCAGTAAAGATGGTATGAGAGCAGTTCAGTTTATGACTGTGTGTGTGAACCATGTTAGAAATAGAGATACTCTTAGAGATGCACCTTTGCCCACTGTGAGGGATTCGGGTTTTCATTACGTACCACCGTTTCGCGAGACGACGGTGGTACAGAGCAGAGGAGATTGGAGTCCTCGCCTCCTGGCAGTAGTGTTTTCTCCTCCGATTTTGTTGGGATTTCAGCAAACTGTTCAATGAGTTATCAGAAGACTTCTAAGTTGCGTAGAGCTGCCAGGCAGTACATATGCAGGAAGGAGAAAAACTTTAAAAATGCAGGAATTTTAGAGGATGATGAGCATATAGATGGGATGTATGACAGTATGATTTGTGCAGATACGATGATAGAGATGGAAAATATGCTGAAAACTGATATGCAGAGTTGTCATAGCAATGTATTAGTGCAATCCCTGGACATGTTTCATGAAATTGCAGATTTTGTGTCACAGATTGAGTCAGAGGCTGAGGTGGCTCAGCAAAAAGTGTTGAGTGCTGAAGAAATTCAGCAAACAGAGTTTTCGGCTGATTATGATCAGCTTATAGAGACACAAAGGGCTGAAAACTTTCAGCCAACAAAGTTTACTGCTGAAATATTTCAGCATCCAGAGTTTAGGGCTATTCCTATGCAGTCCATAGAGCAGAGGGTTGAGGATATTCGGCCATTGGAGTGCAGAATTGCTGATTTACAGCAAGATTTGGGTAATGCAAAGAATCATAATGAAGCCAGGGTTGACACGAAATACAAGACTGTGGATAATAAGGTGAAGCCGGTAGCTGTACCGCTTCCACCTGACAGTGATCAGCAAATAGAGAGGGCTGCCAAACAGCCAATTTTGAGGAATCCGAAGCATATAGGCCATAAATTTTCAGCAGAGACTCTTACTGAATTGAAAATTGGAAATGGTGATTTCTTGCTACCTTCAGAGAAGAAATGCTTTCAGGATATGCTTGAGCAACATGGAAGGGGGTTTACTTTTTTTCCGCATGAGATTCGATATGTGAATCTGGATATTGTTGCTCCTATGGTGATCTTTACTATTCCTCATATTCCATGGAACCTCCGACCTATTCCAGTGCCTAAGGCACACCTGCCAAAGTTGATTGATTTGTTGAATGAGAAAATCAGGATGGAAATCCTAGAGCCTTCATCTGCACCATACTCAAATAGGTGGTTTACGGTTCCAAAGAAGAATGGTACTCTCAGATTTATACAGGACATACAGCCATTAAACAGAGTTACTATCAGGAATGTTGGTATAGGTCGAGTTGTAGATGAGTTTGCAGAAGCATTTGCTGGACGTGCCATCTATTCTTTAGGTGATTTGTATTCGGGATATGATCAGTTTCAGCTAGCTTTGGAAAGCAAGGACATAACCACCATGAGAACTCCTATTAGGCTTGTTAGGATGTGTACCTTACCTCAAGGTGCCACTAATTCTATTGCACATATGATGAATGCCATGCATAAGGTCCTTCGTGATTACATACCTCAGCTTACCATGCCTTTCTTGGATGATGTGCCCATTAAGGGGTGTGCAGAAGAAGATAAAAATGAGAGTCTAAATGAGCAGGGATGCAGATACTTTGTGGCTGATCATATTTCAGCTTGTGAGAAGATTTTGGCCAGGTTAGAAGAAGTGAACTTGACACTATCATGGCAAAAATCTGTTTTTGGAGTGAATGAGGTTATCATTGTTGGACATATGTGTGGGTATTATGGCAGGAAACCCTCACGTGATAAAGTGGATGCTATAGGCAAGATTACGAAGTATTGTTCTACCACTTCAGAGGTTCGAAGATTCATTGGAGCTTGTGTGTTTTATATGATTTGGATACCTCATTTTGCACACATAGCAGATTGTTTATATCAGCTGCTTCGAAAGGGGCAGAAATTTTATTGGGATGAGAGCCACACTAGAGCCATGCGGAAATTGAAGAAGTTATTGCAGATTGCTCCTACTCTCAGGAAAGCAGATTATAATTGTGGAAGGCCTCTTGTATTGACAGTTGACATTAATCCAATTGGCATAGGTTGGGCTGTGGGTCAAGATGATGCAGATGGAAACAGGTATGGTATTCGGTTTGGGCGAATGTCCTAAATGAGAGACAGAGGAGATATCCGCAAATCAAGAGGGAGTTACTGGGGATTGTTACAGTTCTCAAATGTGACAAGGAGTACTTTATTGGAGCTTCAGTTGTGGAAGAGACAGATTGCTTGCCATTGATTGGTATGATTACGAGTTGCTCTACTCCGGATATAGCTATGTTGAGATGGATTGCATACATCAAGCCATTAAATCCGAAATTTAAACATATAGCAGGGAAGGATAATCCAGTGGCAGATATGCTTTCTAGAGCCAGATATGATGGTGAGGAAATACTACTTGCAGAAGAGGATGATGCAAAAATTTCAGCCACTATGGTTGATCATGTTTGCCATGTCCATGATATTGTGGCTTTCATAGAAGAACTCTATGTTGGAGATTGGTTGCAGATTGGCAAGTACCTTAGTACACTAAGCAAAAGAGATGAATGGACAAATGAAGAGTTCAAGAAGATCAGAAGGAAAGCCTATGGTTATTTTCTCAAGGACGGATTTCTTTGGAAGCATCCGAAGAAAAGAGGCGGATTACCTTTGCGGGCTGTCTGCGATAGAGAGACACAGTTACAGGTGATGAGGGAGTTTCATGAGAGTCCTTGGCTAGTCATAGAGGAGTGTGGGCTACTTATGAGAAAATCAAGGAGAAATATTGGTGGAAAGGCATGTATAGAGATGTTTCTCACTTTGTAGAGACATGCAGAGATTTCCAGATGTATTCGGTAGTGCGTCATTGAGATGAGCTTCATCCAACCTATCCGCTATGCATTCATTATAAGTGGGTAGTTGACTTGGTTACTATGCCTATGGGTCTATGGCAGATGAGATATATTGTTTTGGCTAGAGAGGATCTTACCAATCATGTTGAGGGCAGATCTTTGAGAACGAAGACCACTAGTGCAGTGTGTAAGTTCTTATTGGAAGAAATTTTCTGCAGGTATGGCTATGTGGGTAAGATCACTGCGGATCGCGGTGAATTGGATGCAGATGAAGCTAGGGAGTTTTTCTCTCAACTAGGAATCAAGTTGGCTCTAACCACAGCATACAATCCAGAGGGAAATGGGAAGAGTGAAAGAGGGCATCCGCCGATAGTGAAAGCATTAGCCAAAGCATGCAGAGGACGGATTGGAGAATAGCCGAGACTTCTACCATTTTCTTTGTGGGCTGATCGTACGACTCACAGTGTTACCACAGGATATATGCATGCAGAGTTGATGTATGGTCAAAAACCGGTTATGCCGACTAAGACTTGTGCTTTGACTTGGTCAGTTTTACCTTTGCAGGAGAATTTGACGAGAGAGGAGCTCTTAGCTCTTCGGATTCGGCAGTTGGAGAGAAGACTAGAGGATATTCAGCTAGCTATTGACAGGCTGAAGGTTGCTAGACTAAGAAATAAGGACAGGTTTGACAGCAGGCATCGCTTGCGGCCTAGAGCAATAGAAGAGGGAGACTAGGTATTAGTCTTTGATAGCAGCCTTGAAAATCAGCATACTGCACTTCGAAAGATGGTGAAAAGATGGTTTGAGCCATGTCTTTGACAATGCAACATATGAGCTGACCGAATTGGATGGGACAGTGCTTAGAATGCCTATTGCAGGAAAAAGAATCAAGATTTTTAAAAAAAGAGATGATGAGGATTATGCATTGGAAGATTTTGCAAGAGAAGAGCAACGAGAAGAAACTTTTATGGAAGAGACAGATGATATGACAGATAATCTTGTTGATATACCGAAAATGCACAATGAAGAGATTGATCTGTTTGTGGATCTTGATGATAACGATCATGGGTAGTTGGCCCATCCAGAGGATGCGCAGGATTAGAGGGGGTGGATGTCCTACTGCTGCGTATCCGAGGTGTGAAATCCACCCAAAAGTTGTGTGTGTGGGATTTGATACTTTGTACATATTTAGTTGTTGTGTTTATACTTTTGTTCTACGTGGAAGAGGGTTTGGAGCAAGAGGAACTTATCAATAATGCTCTAGTTGGCATGTCTTGCCAAGTGGTCAGTCAACCTAGACGAGGAGGTTTTGATCAACAGCTCACAGGAGCTTTAGGAGATGTGGCTGAGACTAGCACAGATTCTGAGATTGGTTATGTATATGGTGCTTTGATATTCGTAGGTGTGGTTGGTGGAGTTCTTTGTGAAGTTCAATATTTTCAGAATGACATGCATGTTAGCTTCCGCATTAGATCTTCTATTACTATTGCTATATCTTCTCTAGGCATCTACAATAGTGGTACTTTGGTTGTATCTGATGGGGCGGGAATAGAGGAGCCAAAAGAAAAAGCAAGGTCTATTTTTGAAATGAGGGCTTTTTTGAGGGAACTAGAAACGAAGATGACGAGAGAAAGAAAGGGGAACCTGACACGCGGAACAGGAAGCTGAGGGGATAAGCAAGGTAGCAAAGCACCCCATGGTGTATTTGCCCTTTGCACATGGACCCAGAAACTGTATTGGCCAGAGCTTTAGCCTGATTGAAGCCAAGCTGGTGTTATCAAGTCTGCTGCTCAAGTACAGATTCAAAGCATCCCCTGATTACAGGCATTCCCCTTAGGTTGTGGTGACTGTCACGCCCAAGCATGGAGCTCCTATCATAGTTGAGAAATTGTGACATGGCAAAGGTCTTCCCATCATGGAAATTCATCTGGACCCAGAGCTGTGGGGCGAGGATGTATACGAGTTCAAGCCGGAGAGGTTTTCTGAGGGGAACAAGCCAAGGATGAGAGCTTTGAAGCCGAAGATAAAAATAAAAGCTGATAATGATTGATAATGTGGGGAAGAGAGGATCGTCGTCTAGTCTTGGGAGGGGAGGTCTATCATCAAGGAACTGAAGGGACGGGAAAAAACTTTTTTTTGCATCTCATGGAGAAGATGCAGTGGTGTTGTATGTGCATGGATTGTCATCTTGCCCTCCTCGTAGTGGCGGTGTTTATTGGAGATGAGCAAAGATACAAAATTGTTTGAGGGAAAACAGCCATTTACATCTGTCAGGCTGTGCACAAATATCCCAGAGTTGGAACTGGCATGCCACTGGCAAGAATTGATTCTGAGTATCCAGAACTTTCCATCGATTGTTATCGTGAATCTGGACAATTAGCCAGAAAGGAAAGACAGCAATGGGGATGCGGTGTGTGTTGAACAGTGCGCAAGGGAGACGAGGACCGGAGGAAGAGAGAGGAGAAGAGAGATACGAGACACCGAAAGTGGAACCCCAGAAGTGTGTCAATTGAGCACACATTATAGAAATATATAGAGGGGACCTGGGGCGCTATATATATACAAACTATATATAGCTAACACTATATATAGCTAACACCCCCGCTCAAATAAAGGTCCCTTACTGTAGATGAAAAAACCCTTGGGGGCTCAAGGGGAATGTCAGAGTGCAGCGGTGCGGAAGCGTAGGACTGAGAGAGAGAGAACGCAGAGAGAAGGGAGAGAAAGAGACAATGGACAATGAAGATCTACTGTATAAAGAATAATGAATACAAAGATATACACAGGCGCAGTGCGCTGGACTACGTGTCTCCACCTCGACGATGCGACCTGCTGTCCACCTCGAAGTCTGCTACAGTCTGGACTGTCTGATGTCTGAAATCTGTGAACAGAGACAGAAATCTGCAGAGCACCGATCTGTAATCTGCGATAGAGAAGAATGGACAGACTGCTGGAAACGTCGACTATAAATAGTCGAAAACAGCCACGAACTGGGGCGCCAGAAATAGGGCGCAGCCAGAAATAAATCAGTTGCAGGCAGTCGGACTGCCACGTAGCAGTCCGACTGCACAGTCCGACTGCTGCTGGTCCGACTGCTGCTGCTGGTACTGCCCTACAAGACAGGACAGGCTATGATCTCTGGCACCCCCTCTTAGAGCCTGGACAGGGCAGAAGCCTGAGGGATCTGGAATGTTGCCGAAGTAGAGCCTGAGAAAGCGCCTTCGTAAACAAATCCGCAAGATTGTCCTCCGTCTTGCAATACTCCACAGTGATGGTCTCATCCAGAAGCTTTTCTCGGATGAAGTGGTACTGAATCTCAATGTGCTTCGTCCGGGCATGAAAAACAGGATTCCTTGCCAAGGCAATGCAACTTTCATTGTCACATCGCAGCAATGTAGGACGAGTCTGGGGGCACCCAAGCTCCTCCAACAATCTCCAAAGCCACACAACCTTGCATGTGGTGGAAGACGCGGCCCGATACTCTGCCTCAGTAGACGAAAGAGCTACTGTGGGCTGCTTCTTGCTACTCCATGAAATAACACCTGCACTCAAAGTAAAGCAGTAACCTGTTGTAGACCGCCTGTGGTCCACGTCACCGGCCCAATCCGAGTCGCTCCAACCTGCAAGTACAAGATCTGACCCATCTGTCCCTGCGGGGTAATGAATCCCCAAATCAGACGTCCCCCTCAGATACCGAAGTATCCTCTGAGCAGCCTGCCAATGCACCGTCTTAGGTTCACTCATGAACCCTGCCAAGAGCCCAACAGCAAAACATAGATCAACCCTCTTGTTGAGAAGCCAAATCAAAGACCCTATCAACTGTCGATAGCGGAAAGCATCCGCCAAAGGAGAAGCTGAGTGGGAAGTGGCCTTCCAGTTCGGATCCATAGGAGTAGAGAGGGCCCGACAATCTTCCATCTCAAAAGTCACCAAGAGCTCCTGTACATATATCTATTGGGAGAGAAAGATCCCCCTCTGAGACTGATAAATCTCATGGCCTAAAAAGAAATGGAGTAGCCCCAAATCCGTCATCTCGAACGTCCGATGTAAAGCTGACTTTGTCTCTTGGACCTGCTGTGCATCATCACCTATGACAATCAAATCATCAACATATAATACAAACAGCACACAACCATCCTCAGAAGTGTAAACATACAACTGCGGATCGGCCTTGGACCGCCGATATCCCAACTGAGTCTGGAGGAACAAATCAATCTTCTCGTTCCAAGCTCGCGGGGCCTGCTTGAGACCATACAGGGCCTTCTTCAACCTGTAGACTTTCCTATCTGAAGAACCAAAGCCAGGAGGCTGCTCAACGTAGATCTCCTCCTTCAGATCACCATTCAGGAAGGCCGACTTCACATCCAGCTGATAAACAGGCCAGCCAAAGCAAGAACAGCTCTAATGGTTGTCATACGAGCGGTGGGGGCAAAGGTGTCATGACAGTCAATCCCTGGGCGCTGGGCAAAACCCTTAGCAACAAGGCGAGCCTTGTGCTTATCCAAAGTACCATCACTGAGATATTTGGTCTTGAAGACCCACTTGACTCCAATCACCTTCTTCTTCGGGGGACGTGGCACAAGTGACCAAGTGACATTCCTCTCAATAGCCTCAAACTCAGCTTCCATAGCTTTCTTCCATGGGGCGGACTGTAAAGCCTCCTTTACGGAGGTGGGCTCTCGATCCTACATAACACGGGACATCAAACAATAATTGGAGCAAACAAGCTCCAAAGAATGCGCCTGGTGCCTCCGTGACCGCCGCGGACCATCCTGCGGTCCCCACTCCTCAGGAACCCCCTCGATCCCTGAATCACGGAGTGTGTCACGGGCCCAGCGAGGAGGAGGCCGAACCTCCCCTCGACGTTCTCCATCAGTAGAAGACTCTGGAATGTCCACCGGTGGTAACTCCGCAGAAGGATCCGGTGGAACAATACACTCTGTGTCAGAAACAGAATCATAATCAAATGGCACAGGCTCTAGTGGAACTGTAGAAGGAGCCAAACTCTCCCCTGGATCTCCAAGAACGGGGTGCTCCTCACCCGTTGAAGAAGCCGGAACCTCCACAAACCGCACATCACGGCTAGTATATACATCCCGCTTGACGGGATCATACAGTCGGTAGCCTTGGGACTGGGAGCTGTAGCCAACAAATACCTGTTTTCGGGAAGTCGCTTCAAATTTGTCACGGTGAGCCTTGGGAATGTGAACATAGGCATCACACCCAAAGACCCGAAAGTAAGAAACATCTAGCTTCGTTCCAAAATAAGCCTCAAATGGAGTCATCCCTTCCACGGCCGAAGTAGGGGATCGATTAAGAATGTGGACTGTAGTAGCCATAGCCTCGGCCCACAGAACCTGAGGGGTCTGTCGGTGCTCCATCATGGTGCGCGCCATCTCGATCACACTGCGGTTCTTCCGTTCTAGAATACCATTTTCTTGAGGAGTATTGGTATTGGCAAACTCCTGGTGAATTCCTCTATCTGCACAAAACCGAGCAAATTCATTAGACACAAATTCACCTCCCTTGTCGGATCGCAAGGTTTTCAACTTCCGGCCTGATCGGTTCTCCTCAAAGAGAAGCCAATCCTTGAAGTGCGAGAAAGCTTCTGACTTTAGTGCCAAAAAATAGGCCCATGTCATCCTGCTATAATCATCCACGATCAGCATGAAGTACGAGCTCCCACGCAGGGACTCATTCCTCATAGGGCCACATAGATCCGTAGATACTAACTCCATCGGTGAAGTAGACCGCCGCGAAGCGGTGTGGGGAATGGCATCTCTATGCTGCTTCCCCCGTATGCAGGAGACACATGGCTGCTGGCTCACCACTATATCCGGCAACCCTCGAACAAGCTGTCCACATGACGCCCTCCGAAGATAGTCATAGTTCAGGTGACCAAACCGAGCATGCCATAACTCAGACTGTGACTGTGAGGTAAGAAGAAGAGAAAAGAGGGCAGTGGAAGTCTTCAGTTTGTGAATGTCGTTCTCCTCATATCCAGATGATAGAACCTTCCTCGATTCACGATCAAGGACTCGCACAGTAGAACTGTCAAATTCCACCAGAAGACCAAGGGAGCAAATCTTATGAATTGAAAGGAGATGGTACCCTAATCCTGGTACATGCAAAACCTCTGAGGTATGGGTGCCACCTCGTCTATCCGGAATAAGCTGCATCTTACCCTGACCTGCAATAGAAACTGAAGAGCTGTCTCCAATGAGAACCTGCCCACGCGAAGGTCGCAGCTGGGCAACACCATCTGATAAAGGAGTCATGTGCCGTGAGGCACCACTGTCAACAATCCACTCTCGAGCTTGGGGAGCCGTCATCGCAGCATCAGAAGCATTCGGTGAAGCGTCCTCAATGACAACTAAATGTAGAAATGCAGCTGATGAGGGTGCAGCCACCGCTCGAGAATCCTTGGTTTCCTTCTTTTTGGTGTCCTTCGAGTCTTTGTCAGGGCAATCCTTCTTCCAATGGCCAGTCTTTCCACAAATATGACATGTGGAGTCTTTGTCCTTGTCCTTCTCCTTGTCCTTCTTGGACTTGTTATTCCCCTTCTTCTTCTTTTGATCCTTCCCCTTCTTTTGAGAGGTTTGACCTGTCAACGCCTCCGTCTTGGAAGCATTCTGTCCCTTTAACTGTTCCTCTTGGTCCAAGACCATAGAAACCAACTCTTCCCACCGAAGAGTAGACTCTCGCCCTGAAGCAATAAGGGCAGAGTAAAATGTACCGAATCGTGGCGGCAACTGGAACAAGAGTGTGATCGCCATGTCTTCGGAGGAAATCGGCTTCCCCGCATTCTGAACCTGCATCTGTAGCTGCCTTAGCTTGTTAATGTGTTCCCTTAGCGAAGAAGACTTATTGACGGACAAGGTCCGCATCTGTACCTCCAAAGAAACCCTCTTCATCAGGGTCATCCGATTGTACATTTGATCAAGCTCCAGCCATATCTCACGAGCCACCGTCAAGTACTCGATGTGAGCGATCACGGCTGTAGTGCATGATAGAAAGAGAAAGGATCGAATCCTGGCATTCAGTTTGTCCCAATGAGACTGGGCCCTAGCCAACTCCGCACGAGCATCGGAAGAGAGTTTGGACTCATCTCTTACCGAAGGCCGGTCAATATCTTCCTGTACCAACTCCGCCAAATCATAGGACTCAAGAATGGCCAACATCATAACGCGCCAAATGCGGTAGTTGTCGCCGTCGAGCTTCTGATCTGTAGGAAGAGCCGGTAAGACAGGCACCTTCCGGTCCATAATCGCCTGGAACTCCAAGTCCATCTCTGTAGACATCTTTACCTGCAATGCCTTCTCAAACGCAAAAGCAGCCCCCTCTGACTGGGTAAACTCAGCCTGCTAAGGCTCTTCCGCGTCCCGAAGCTTCTTCACCCGCCGAAGGCGATGAAAAAGTAAAACCTGCACTTTTAGGTTGAAAACTCAAACTTCCTCCGCATCAAACAGCAGTAAACAGCAGCAAATCCACCACCTGTACTCCTTTCCTATGCGCCTACACTCGTTTCAGCCTTGTTCCAAGGCGCAGCCCTCCTGTCTGCCCTTAAACGCAAAAAATGCAAATTTGTGTCGCGATGGAAACTCCTCTTCAGGTTGATTCTGCGCTCAGTCAGCCCTCAAACACTGCTCTGATACCATGTCAGAGTGCAACGGTGCGGAAGCGTAGGACTGAGAGAGAGAGAACGCAGAGAGAGAAGGGAGAAAGAGACAGTGGACAATGAAAATCTGCTGTATAAAGAATGCCGAATACAAAGATATACACGGGCGCAGTGCGCTGGACTGCGTGTCTCCACCTCGACGATGCAACCTGCTGTCCACCTCGAAGTCTGCTGCAATCTGCACTGTCTGCTGTCTGAAATCTGTGAACAGAGACAGAAATCTGCACGGCACCGGTCTGTAATCTGCGACAGAGAAGAATGGACAGACTGCTGGAAACGTCCACTATAAATAGTCGAAAACAGCCACGAACTGGGGCGCCAGAAATAGGGCGCAGCCAGGAATAAATCAGCTGCAGGCAGTCGGACTGTCACATGGCAGTCCGACTGCTGCTGGTCCGACTGCTGCTGCTGGTACTGCCCTACAAGGCAGGATAGGCTATGATCTCTGACAGGAAAAACCCACAGCTCTATATAGGCCTACCGTTATATTAATATTCAAAATATACAATTACAAAGTTGAACTTACAAGAGCCTATTCATAGGCATCAAAGGAGCTACATCACTCCTGAATTCAATAGCCTATTCAGAGGCATCAAAAGAACTTTATCACTCCTAAATATACAACATGTAAAATAAGGATAAGCGACAACACTGCAAAAGATAAAATCTCCAAGAAATTCCTTCATTTGAACTTGGGATGTAAGCAGTATATCTGTCACATCAAAACTTAAAGAAAGAAAACAAAAAACGTTACAGTGACATTAGAACAACACAAGGTCTATAGAGACGGTTCGCGGCGCCGCTCTATAGAAAACATAACACATGTGGGGCCCCATGAACAGAATATAAATAAAACAATTTGTCATCAGTTGGAATATAGACGCTCATCAGCTAGAAAGAATATAAATGAAATAATGTGTCATCAGCTGGAATATAGACCCTCATCAGCTGGAATAACGAACGAGGATGATCATTTAGAACGAGACAAAACAATGGAAGCAAATGCATAGATGCACACTTCAACCTCTCCATTGGTCACTGATCATTTGCTCTATATGCTCGCGGAGGTCTTGATGGCGTGCGCACTTAAACCTCTCTGTTGGTCACTGATCATCTACTCTTTCCAAGCTTCCCTTCTTCCAAAACGGGACTTAAACCCTAGGATTCTAGGGTAGACCTCTACCTTGCTAATTGGATATGTTATGGGGAAGAAAGAAAAAGAAAACCAGCACTCGAACAACTGGAGTCATTGCTGCCCCAATTGCCAATCATTCATATAGGCTGCTTTACGAGCTTCTTCAACAGCCTTCTCTTCTTCCTGCTTTGCAGCTCTCCTTGCACCTAACATTCTGCTCCCAAGATCACTGGAACCCAAGCCTTTTGCCTTTGCCTCAACTTCCGGTGCATCAATATCAAGAACCTCCTTCTTCCGCAGCTTTTTCTTCTTCTTGGGTTTGTTAAACTGTAACATTTCTTCTGGTGTGTAATATTCTGAAGTAACATTACCAGCTCCCCCCAAAGAAACATGAGCTCTCTCACCTACACCTTGCAGTTTTAACTTCAGCTCTTCCAATCTCTTACGACTTTCCTCATTAAATCCTCCTGTCTCATCCAAAACCATGCCTGGTTTTTTCATCTCCTCATCATACTGCGAAAGTATTGTTCGCATAGCATTGATATCATTCTGGAACTTATCCTCATATATCCCTGTAATTTTCTTTGCTGATTTGTAAGCTTCATCTCGAGCATGTTGCTGTGCTATTTCTACATTCTCAAGTTTATCTAATTCATCATTCACATCATCCCCAGTTCCTGGTAGCGCAAGTTGGGAGCATCGAGACGCCACAGGGAGCGGTGGATGTTGACCAGGCTCTGCAAACGGAGGCATCAAGCCGATGCGAAAGGACATATTTTCCGCTGCATACTTCCATCACTTTGTCAATTCCATGAAGGACTTTAAGCCCGGCAAGATCTTTACCTGTGTGAGCAACTCTGTTCTCATCATCGCCATTAGAATCTTTCCCACTGTCTTGCTCTGCCAGCATTCTTGCCATGCGAGCTGCCTTGATTCTTTCTTCTATTTTCTTCCGATTTTCCAACTTCCGACTTCTATTAACCCAGTTAGTAATCTCACTGCCAATATTACGCTACCTGTGAGGCCGTAATCCTCATAGCTGGATTGAGGCTACTAGATCTTGAGATAGAAACAAAGAGATTTTATCTCTGCTTTGCGTTTTCTGGAGACGCAGCAAGAGAGGATCGTTCCCCTATGGGTGCGCTCATGGGGTGGGTCCGCCTGGAGCAGACTTTTTCATGTTTTGTGAGGAGGGATTCCTGCCCCTCACACCGTTGTGCGTCTTGCTACCTCCTTACACCATTGTTCGTCTTGCACCTTTCATTTCCTTGCATATGTGGTCGTGTTCTATCTTTTTGTTGTACAAAAGCTTCGTCTGGCCTCCTCCATCGAAGCTATATTCTGATCCATACCTGTTGTCCTTCGTTTCTGGGTCCTGTCCTTCGCAAACAACGTTCGATCTGAACCTCACGAGCGTCTCACAGGTCTTCGGGATATTAACTGTGTGTCGGTGGAGACTTGAGAGGTTAATGAACCTTCGATCTGAACCTCACGAGCGTCTCACAGGTCTTCGGGATATTAACTGTGTGTCGGTGGAGACTTGAGAGGTTTGATGCTGGGGAGCGAGACATGCTCATCGCACGGATGCAGTTGCTCTTCTGTTCTAAGGCCTCCTTTGTTTTCTCTGTGTCACGAGATGTTGCAGAGGCGGACAGCTTGGTAGTCTTCCGGCGGGAGAAGAAAGAAGCTGCTGTCGCTGTTGACGCTGGCCTCTTGTTATCGTCGTTCGTTTTGCGGGTTATTCATAGGCCTTCTGCAACGGCGGCAAGTACAACAAAGCAAGATACTCTCAGTTATCGACCTGTGCCTGCTCTAATACCATGTTAGAACAGTGTGTAAGGGAGACGAGGACCGGAGGAAGAGAGAGGAGAAGAGAGATACGAGACACCGAAAGTGAAACCCCCAGAAGTGTGTCAATTGAGCACACATAATAGGAATATATAGAGGGGACCTGGGGCGCTATATATATACAAACTTTATATAGCTAACAGTGTGAGCATGCAAGGCGATAGTGTCATGTCTACTGTCATCGACGGGTGTGACCAGGACTTGGCGAAGAACTTAGCTAGACGTGTGGTTTGGGTCAACCACGGCGATAAGTAAAGTCACAGACTCACAGACCCATGGGAGGATTGAAGCTCCTTCTTCTCGAGTTGTTATCATATAGGGCATTTATGCTTTAAGTGAGAAACTTCAACCTGTTCTTGATCTACCAGTCTCTGTGACTGGAGGTGTGCATTTTGATCTTGTGAAACGTGTGCTTCGTGACATCAACAGGTCTGGTCAAGCCCCAGAAGACATCATACAACAAGTTTCTGAAACGGTCTATCCTATGTATAAAGCTTTCATTGAGCCAGACCTGGAAACGGCACATATCAGGATAGTTAACAAGTTTAATCCCTTTTCTGGACTCCAGAGTCCAACTTATATTTTAAAGTCCCCAAGAATTGCAGATGAAGAGCAAATTAGAGAAGTTCTATCCTCCATACACACTGAGGCAACAGAAGAGACTTATGATATATATCTTTTGCCACTGGGGGGGAAGATCATGAAACATGTCAATCGTATTTAAGGATGCGCAACAGGGATGGGAGATATAGTCTCATATTCGAGGAATGCTTAACAGACAGCCCTTTTCTAATATCTCCACGGATAACCTTTGAAGTTATTGTCCGCCTTTTAGGTGGTCTGATGGCTCTGGGTTATACGATTGCAACAATATTAAAGCGTGTCAGCAAAGTTTATACAAATGATTCTGTCTCTGTGAAAGTTGATAAGCTTGAGCAGCTGCACCAGAGGTTTATCCAGGTTCGCAGAAAGGATATTATGGGAGCAAAGAGTTATAAGGACTACAAATTCTGTCCCTGTCAAGTGTGGGTTGGTGCTGCCATTCCGTCAACATTTTTATCTTTTTGATTGCACCCTTCACCTCAGAACGAAGTGGTTTTCATCCAATCCTCTTAACTTGCTTATTGAGTGTTGCTGCCTTGCATGACCCAAGAGGTGACATTAATTCAAACCCTTGATTGATTGATTGATTGATTTCAGAAGAGCTTCATGATCACCCAAGATTTGAGTCTTGAAAGGCTTGATTCGAAAGCATTGTTGGCCTACATCACTGTATAGGCCCAATATAAGCAGAGCATCATTCTCTGGTTGATTGTTACAGATTTTTTTTTCATCTATACAAATAGAGCTGAATGTATCTACAAAAACTGTACCTGAATACAAAGATGCCTTCATGATCCTATTCCAAACCCTTAGATCTAACTTCAGATTTCCTTGTTCCTTTGGAAAAGACAGGTTGTTAACATGACATGAATTTTTGTCAAGATGTTTATTGGAAAGGTTCCCATTCAGATGAAGCTGAATATATGTCACATATTATCAAAAATTGAGCTTTCAAATTGAATCTGATCTTGCTAGATTGACCTTCTATCCTGAAATTAGTCAAGGTCCTCTGTGGTCACGACTTTGCTTTCGAAAACTCTTCGACAACGTCATTGCGGGCCAAGAGCGTCTGCAATAACTAAATGCACACTAGATACATCTAATATTGCATTTGTAGCTGGATAATAATATTCCAACAATACCTTTCCCAAAACCCCTCAAAGGGGGTATCCCACACATATTGGCAATAAGTGCCACATATCACAGACATAGGAGCCACCCCATCGGCTCATTGCCGTGGCCCCACTGCAGCTCTCCTATATCTTGGGGATTGGCCCCTCGATGCGCTGATTTTACATATAAATACATTTGCACAAGACTCCCGTCTTTTTTTTCATCAAGACCCAAGAGATACCATGTTTCCTCACCAATCATTTCCCCCAAGAAACAAACCACTAACCTATAGAAAGGGAAATCTCATCCTCTCAAGCGTGGGTCAACTATAGTTCAAACAATTGCTATGCATGTCCAAGAGTTGATACCATATGTATGATCAATGCTTGATCAATGCAATAGTGGATGTCTCATCGTGCACAAACAATTATGTTTCGAAATCAGTCTATGTGCTAGTACGCAAACAGTCTTTTCATGAATTCCAACTAATATGTATATACTTCATTGCAAGAATCTAGCACTAAGGCAAACCTTGTGCTACTAGATCCCTTATTTCCAAATAGGCCATTTCCTAAATGCTATGCATAAAAAACAATCAAAATTTGTATTATTCCAACCCTCAAACTGTTGCACAAAATCCTCCTCCCCCTCACCATTTAAGTTTTGCTTTGTTGCATAGGTGTATAGAGGTTGTTTTGTCATGGTTTAATGTATAAAAAGTAATAAATCACACACTATGAAAAAAAGATAGGGAAAACTGAGGCCAAACCTCATGCTTTGCCACTACCATACATCCACGATCACTTATTATATTTTTTCGTATTTTTCTAAGGCATATTCTTATTTTTCTCTTATTTTTTTCAAATTTACTCTATTTTTCTAATAAAAATTTGATATATTTTCAGAGCTGTGGCTTTTGATTCTTAGAACATCAGAAATATAGATTTTATTAGCATTTTATCTAGTGTGTATTGATTTATCCCACCCAAAAATACCAAAAACCCCATTTTTCTCATAAAATTTGTATTTTATGGATTTCTAAAAAGCATCTCCAGCATTTTGACTTTATGTTTTCTTAATTTTTCACTATGCAAGCACATAACAAATAGTAAATAGTGTGTCTACCAATTTTCACTCCATAAGAACAACATTGGCTCAATTAAATATAAAAAACAAGCAATTTTCCTTTGTAAAATAGAATTACCAGTATTTTCCTTCTTTGTGGGTTTTAAAATCTGATGCCGGACTGCAGATCAGCCCTCATTCAAGGCTCAGTCCACCTCTGAACAACCAACTCTAGCCCTCCATTGATTCGGGAGTGATCTGGTACCATGCCGGACAAGCATCCTTCAACCAGTTCTCTTCTTGATTCTTCCTACATGAATTTCCACTTGGAAGAGAGAGGGGGAGGAGAGAGAAATACTGATTTTTGTTCTCCATATCCAAGCAAGCGTCTCACGCTGTCAAAGAGTTTACTGTTCATAATATAAATCATAGGATTCTTATGAACACAGAAGAACTTCACTGGGAGTTATATGAGGAATTTGCATACAAAACTCAGACATTGTTATCCAATAACCAACTTAGTTACATAATTTCTTTTGTATTTAGCATATAATTTTCAGTTATACCATGTATATTGATGAAAAATAAGTCTATGGGAACCTACAACTTGGTCAACTTGAAGTAATTGACAGTCTGCAGGATAAACCATATTGATTCAGGAGCAAAAATATGGTCAGAACTCAAGAAAATTGCCAAAAGTTCACTAGGTTCACAAGAGACCTGAAGTAATAGACTAAAGTGACCAGCAAGTGACCTGAGTAGGTCAAAAAGTGACCTGGGCTTGAGTAGGGAGTAGCCTGCATTTTTCAGCGCAAAATGCAGGCTGCACAGCCTGAGCACAACTGGAGAAAGCTGAAGCTATGGTGCATACTTTGGAGCATGCAAACTGGAGATCAACAGGACTAGAATCTGAAGATGTAAACACAGTGAGAGCTCCACTTATCTATCCATTTGGCCTGACGAAAATGCATGTTATAACAGTCTATAAAAGGGGGAAATCTGAGAGAAAAGTATTCAGCCTGCTCTTATGCACGACTTCTCTCATTTTGTCTACCTCAATATTAGTCCAATGAAGCCGACTTGTACCCAAGTACTTGAGTGACTTTGGGGCAAGCAAAGGGTGAGGATTTTGAAGGTGTATGGGCTGTTATGGGCTGAAATAACTAGTCATAAACAGGGCAACCCACTATTCTTGTCCATTTTTATGAGCAAACAAGAGATTTAAGTGGTTGTAATGGAAGAAAATGACCTCTTTTCATCAGGTCTTTGATCATTAATGAATAGAGGAGCTTCTTCATGAGTTTATGCACTCATTTTGAGCTTGATTATGGGCTGAAATTTTTTGTTTTAAAACAGGCTGAAGCTAAAAGTATGCTCGTTCAATGCATTTCATGTTCCATTGGCCCAAATCTTGAATGTATTTGAAGTCTATCAATATTCTACTTGTCCCAAAGGGTTGAAATCCATCTATATACTTGAAATAAAAGCCATTATAACTTGCATTTGATATTCATAATTGAATTGAGAATCTGAAAATATCCTTTATGTTATGGAGTATGTATCCATAGGCATTTGATGTAATCAAGATAGAGTTATTTCTTTCGTTCATGTATGCTAAATACATAGAGAAAAAGCTTGAATCCATCTATATACTTGAAATAAAAGCCATTATAACTTGCATTTGATATTCATAATTGAATTGAGAATCTGAAAATATCCTTTATGTTATGGAGTATGTATCCATAGGCATTTGATGTAATCAAGATAGAGTTATTTCTTTCGTTCATGTATGCTAAATACATAGAGAAAAAGCTTGAATTCTTCTTCCGTACCTAAATCATTTCTAAATATCAAATCTTATTAAGTCCCAATCTATTTCCCCTTCCTGAACTTTGAATCCCATACTCCTCTTCTACACTAAAGCCCCGGTGATAGACCTTCAGCCCTTAACACGATGACAGTGGTGAACCCGACGTGAAGGTCCGCTACGAAAGAAGAAGTTCAATGGGAGAGTCATCAAGTTCAGGAGGAGATGCCTTGCAACAGTTGGTTCGTCTGATGCAAGAAAGCCAACAACAACAATTGCAATTTCAGCAGCAGCTGTAATTGCAACAACAACGGAGGCAAGAAGAAGAGCGGATTGATGATGCTGCCATTAAAGCTTTGGAAGCAGTTGGGCAAGAGCTCAAGCAATTTAATGGGCAAAATGTGTCCTCTTTTATCCACCTCTATACTGACAAGATGGTCTTCTTTGGAGTCCCTCAACATGCCTGGAGCCGTTATTTTGCATGTCTGGCTATGCATGGTCTCTAGGACCGAATTCATGGTCTTTTCCAAAAAGATGTGGGATGGACCATGTTCAAGAAGGCTCTTCGAGAAGAATTTTTTCTTGGATATTCTGGCCTTATGACAAAGAAAGTCTTCACCGAATGGGTCGAAAGGCCCAATAAGGGTCTAACCACCACTCTTTATCGAGAATTTGAAAGCAAATTTGCCCAGATGACCAACAAGGTATGGAAAGTCAAAAGATTGAATTATTTTTAAAGGCTCTGTAGATTCTTCTCTTCAGGAGAAATTAAGTGATTGACTTAAAGACCCTGGCTCTGAGATGGGATTGAAGACTACTTGGAGTGATGTCACTGAAGCAATCAATATGATTGCTTGAAGAGAGTGGTTGCGCCTAAGATGGGGATCAACCCCTGCAACAACTGAATCCATGAAGGAGCCTGTTCCAGTTTCTCAACCTCTTATCTCTATGGCCGAGCAACCAAGAAATTCTGTTGTTCCATCTCCAAAGAAGGATGACATGGACGAGCTAATTAAAAGCATGCGAGATCTCCATCTTAATCTAACAAAGATTAATTCTAAAGTGGAAAGACTTGATGTAAAAGTAGAAGAAAGGGGTTGATCAACTGCCCAAAGGCCTATACGAGAAGGCTTCAAAAGATGTTGTATTTGGTGTGATAGTCTACAGCATGACAAAAGGGAGTGCGGTGCATTCCGAGGTTGAAGCAAAAAAATTAATCTTTTGGAAGGATGGTAAAATTCATGTAACCGAAACGGGGCTTCCTCTTGAGCCAAACTTTGGTAACGGTGGCATGAAGAAAAGATTGGAGGATTTGGCAACAAGAACAGCCTATGCATCTGTTGATGCAGCAACCTATGTGTTACAACTATATATATCATCTCTCAGTTGACTTGGGTCTCACCTATATATACTAACTCTACATCAATATGAATCATATTTTGGGAGCATATCTTGTGTATCTCTCTCGTACTATTTATCTCTCTCAACATGGTATCAGAGCTATGGATGCGTAGCAACAACAAGGAAGATAAGTTGTTTCATTGTTTATACTTGATTGAATTCTTTGCACAAGTGATGATTTGATATGTGAACTTGTTCAAATTATAAGTATTATAAGTGCTCTCGAATCCTGTCAAAACCGCTTGTCAATCGGAGTTTTGGATCAAAAGTTATGACAGTTCAGGATTCAAGACAGCAATTCTGCTCGAATCTGCGATTCTTTATTTAAAACTGTAATTCTAATTACAATTCATTAATCCCCAATTACAGTTTGTTAATTGCTCGTCTTCATTAATGATGTTGATTACGACAAGCAAACATCTTGCTAATTTTAGCGATGTTTTATTATCGTTTATGTTCTTTGCTTGAACGAAATAGTACTTTTCTTATATGCGTCATCTCGTCTTGCACGTTACGCCTCTCTATTTTGGGCTTTCTTTTTAGTCACTCAATACTTTTCGTCGTTCTTACATGCATATCCCTATTTTGATTGTCATGCGTCTCAACTACGCTCGTCTTGATCATGGTTTGCAGATTCTACGATCTCATCTTATTTGTTTTCTCTCGACATACAGGCATGGCCAATTGCGTAATTGTTAACGGATATCCGTCTGGTCAACGTTCGGTTCCCTTCTTCCAAGGACAAGGCTTTCCTGGGTGGAAAGCAAAGATGATGCTAATTCTTGAAGGTGACGAATTATTTGATATTGTTTTGGGCGACCTGTCTTGCCCAATTCAACCTATTGATGTGATGAATAACAATTTTGTGATTACTGATGGTCCATTATTTGAACAATGGAAAATTGATCATACTTATTGGATTCGTCGTGACAAAGCGGCTCGTCTTTATATATTGTCTGCACTTCCTGACTCACTTATGTTGGATGTCTTTCATCTGGAAACCTCTCATGCTATTTGGGAGTATCTTATCTCAACGTTTGAGAAGAAATCGATCACCGAAATTTTATATCTCCAAACTTGTTTGAAGAATCTTCAATATAAGGTTGGTACTTCTATGCACTCTCATATCGAGGCTTTTAAAAACATTATCAATCAGCTTGGTGCTGCCGGCGCTCCTGTTGCTAAAAATCAAATTGTTACTCAACTTCTTCATACCATCAAAGATCCTTTATATGACAATATCATCACTATTTTGTCTAACAAGGATGATATCCACTTTGACAAAGCATGTATATCTCTTATTGAATATTCTCAATGTCATGAGCATCATTTAGAAAAATCTGATGTTGTTTTGGTCACTCGCGAACAAAGGGATTTTAATGCTGCTTTTGTTACTCGCAAGCGTCCCGCTTCACATTTTCTGCAGGGTGGATGCCCTAATCAAGGTAGTAAATCTTCTCGTCTTGCTTATCCTAACATTGTTCTTATTGTGATAAGAAAGGCCATGTGGCTTCTGATTGCTGGGCACGTCAATATGATGAGGAGCATGGAGTTACTACAAAGCAACCTCGCTCGTCCAAAAGTTTTCCCCTTTGTGATTATTGTGCACATACAGATCATCCATCTCGTCGTTGTTATAAACGCAGATATGATGAAGAACGTTCTCGAGATTATATTGTTCAACAAACTACAACTGATGATGATCATACTCATAAGGAGCTCAATTTCGTCCATCATGATATCTCTCCACAAAAGGTACTTCATGTTCATGATGGTTCTCTATTCATCGTTGATTTAGGTGCCACTGGAAACATGACATACCAATCGCAGTGGCTTCACAATTATCATTCTCTTCCTATCAAGAAGTTTGTTTACCTTGCAGATGATACGACTTGTCAAGTCAAAGGAGTGGGTGATTTATATATGGGGACTGTTTCATCCACTAGAATATTAAGAGGAGTTCTTCATGTTCCAGATTTGCAAAGAAATCTTCTTTCTATTGCTCGTTTAGTTGATCTTGGTTTGTTTGTTGGCTTTGATCATAATCAATGTCGTATAGAGAAAGACGGGCATACTATAGCATTGGCTCCTCGACATGGTAATCTATTTGAGCTATCATTGAACGATACAATTGCAAATGTTGTTACTGCCCCTGGAGATGCAGATTGCAAATTATGGCATCAACGATTTGCACACTCCGATTTTGCCAAAACTCTTGATCTTCATCGTCATGGTCTTGTGTAAGGTATGGATCTTAAATCTCATCCACGTATGGGAATATGTGAGTATTGTGCACTTGGAAAACACCATCGTTCGCCTTTCCACACTTCTATTTCATCACATTTCTCTGCTCTCTTGGATTTGGTTCATACCGATATTTGCGGTTCTTTTCTTGCCTCAAAGTCTCAATATCGATATTTTATAACTTTCATTGATGATTTCTCATGGTACACACATGTTTATCTTCTTCGACATAAGTCTGAGGCTTTATCTATATTTAAACAAAACAAGATAAGTGTGGAGCTTCAAACAGGATTTTCTATAAAGACGCTTCGCAGTGACAATGGCGGTGAAAATGTATCCAATCTATTTGATGACTTTTGTAAGGATCAAGGTATTCATCATGAGTTTACAGTTCCTTATTCTCCTCAGCAAAATGGTGTTGCTGAGTGCAAAAATTGTACTATTCTTAATGCTATACGTTGCATGCTTATACACTCTAGTTTGTCTCCAAAGTTTTGGACTGAAGCACTTCTAACAGCCGTTTTTATTCAAAATCATATTCCAACTACTGCACCTACTGGTAAAATTCCTATAACAATCTGGACAGGGAAGACACCTTCAGTATCTCACTTTCGCACATTTGGCTGATTGCTTATATTCATGTGCCCAAGGACACTTGACATAAGTTGGATCCTCTAGGTTTGAAGGTTGTTTTTCTTGGTTATTCAGATCATTCCAAAGGTTACAAATTTTATGATCCTTCTACTCAAAAGGTTATCATTAGTCGTGATGCTATATTTGATGAGAAGACTATGGGTGGCACATGGTCGTCAGATGTTTCAGATGATACACAGTCTTTGCTTAGTGCATTTCCTTACTTAATTTGTGATTCTACTAATTCTGATGATCATAAACCTCCTTCACCTCCAAAGAAGATTAATGAAAATTTGGAGATCTATGTCGATCTTCCTATTGAGATAGAGCATGGATTCTATTCTATTGAATATGATGTCTTTGATGATGCTATTGTCAAGATTGTGGGAGAGAAGGAAGGAGTCTCGCTTGAAGCTTTCTTGCTTGCACAATGGGGGAAGACACACAAGGGTGGAGGCTGAAAACAGTTTTCCTCTTCTTAGTTGTGTAAGCCAAAAGAACTCTCTTACAAAGAAATAGAAGAACCCTGTATATATGGGTCTCAAACCAAACTCAACTAACTAAGGTGGCATACTAACTGAGCCACAAACTAGAGTAGATAAGGATAGCTATCGTGTAGCTATTATTCAGGGGCGGTGTACCAACCGCGTCTGCAACTAACACGTCGGTGACATAAATGCACAACGGTCACCCTGGCGTATCACGAGTGGAGCTCGATATGTCAACACTCCCCCTCGAGCTCAATCCCAATTCCTGCACACCAAGCAGGTCTCTGAACTTGCGCAGCTTCTCTGCACCCAATGCCTTCGTAAATATGTCAGCTACCTGATCTTCTGTGCTGACATAAACTAGATCAATAAGACCTAGTAAAACCCTCTCTCGCACATAGTGATAATGCACCTCAATGTGCTTTGTTCTAGCATGATAGACTGGGTTATTTGCCAAGTGTATACTACTCATGTTGTCACAATAAATGACAACTGGCCCATCTGAAGGCTGATGCATATCATAAAGTAGCTTATGCAACCAAGCTACCTCACATGCAGCCATTGCTGCACCCCTGTACTCAGCCTCTGTGCTCGACAAGGCAACTGTAGGCTGTTTCTTACTGCTCCAAGTAACTGCAGCACTCCCAAAAGAGAACACATATCCACTGGTAGATCGTCTATCAGAAATACTACCAGCCCAATCAGCATCAGTGTATCCATGCAACTGTATCTGAACCCCAGTCTCATAAAATAGTCCATACTGCAATGTGGACTTCACATACCTAAGTATGCGTCTAGCCGCATCCAAATGTGGTTTCCTTGGAGCCTGCATAAACTGACTTACCAATCCAACAGCATAGCTCAAATCTGGCCTGGTAATAGTCATATAAATCAAGCTTCCTACTATGCGTCTGTACATAGTAGGGTCTTCTAGAAGCTCACCTGCATCTGCGCTCAGCTTCACATTCTGCTCCAAAGGAACTGAAATAGGCTTACAGCCTGTCATCCCATATTTGGACAGCATGTCCAATCCATACTGCCTCTGCAAGAGCTGTATCCCACTTGGTGATCTAATCACCTCAATGCCCAAGAAATAACGAAGCTCTCCCAAGTCCTTCATCTCAAACTTCTGCTTCAATAGCATTTTCACATGAAGGATATCTTCATCACTGTCACCTGTCATAATCAAATCATCAACATAAATGACAAGCAGCATAATACCTTTCTCTGTTTTTCTCACATAAAGTGAGAAATCTGCCTTGGAAATCTGAAAGCCAATAGTGACAAGATACTGTCCTATCTTGTCAGACCATGCTCTAGGTGCTTGCTTCAAGCCATACAAGGCTTTCTTCAACCTGCAAACAAACTCAGGATGAACAGCATGCACATAATTTGGTGGCTGCTCCATATAGACCTCTTCTTGCAAATCACCATGCAAGAAGGCATTCTTTACATCCATCTGATGTAAAGACCATCCCTTTGATGCAGCCATAGCAATGACTGCTCTTACGGTTGCCATCCTTGCAACCGGACTAAATGTTTCTTCATAGTCAATGCCATATGTTTGTGCATACCCCTTGACTACTAATCTTGCCTTGTATCTGTTCACAGAACCATCAGCATTGTGCTTCACCTTATAAACCCACTTACAGCCAATTGCATTCTTACCTTTAGGCAAAGGTACTAACTCCCATGTAGCATTTGCTTCCAAGGCATCCATTTCTTCATCCATGGCTTTCTCCCATTTTTCTTTTCCCATGGCTTGCTCAAAAGATGTGGGTTCTGGTTCCTGTATCACTTTGACCATATATGCATAGTGAATGGCTGTAAATCCATCATATTTCAGCCTATCCACAGGATACCTAGCTCTTGTAGACCTGCGCAAAGTAGGTTCACTCCCAGGTGCTCTCAAAACATCCCTGGTCTTCCTTACTCCAGGTGTAACAATAGAAGGAATACCCAACTCATCATCAATGCTCTGTTCTGAGCCACTGGATTCACCATCCACATAAGAGTGACCTGCATTCACATCAAACATGGGCTGATCAACCTTCTCTTTTCCTTTTCGTGATACCTGCATACCACTATCTGCATTGCTTTGAGAAGATTCTCCTGATCTCAATCTGCCTGTCCATGGCGAAGAATGTGAACCACTGCTAGAGGACGCTCCAGGTCCACTAATATTTTGTGACTGCTGCTGTGAATTCTGTGTAGCATTACCATTTTGTGCATCTTCATCATCAATCACATTTACTGGTCTATACCAGCTACTCATCTCATCAAAAACAACATCTCTGCTCACTGTAAACTTACGAGTAGAAGGGTTATAGCATCTATATCCTTTTTGCTGCAGAGAGTAACCAATAAAGATGCACTTCTCAGCTTTTGGATCCAACTTGGATCTCAGCTCATCTGGCACATGTACATAGGCAATGCAACCAAAAATTTTCAAATGAGAAATATCTGGTTTCCTACCAGTATACCTCTCCTCTAGAGTCATTCCATGTATTGCTGCAGTGGGAGTCCTGTTCATTATGTAGACTGCTGTAGCAACTGCTTCAGCCCAATAAAAATCTGGCAAGTCTTTTTCATTGAGCATGGCACGAGATACCTCTCCAATATGCCTGTTTTTCCTTTCTGCAATTCCATTTTGTTGTGGGGTATGACTGCATGAATATTGCTGCTTTATGCCATGCTCCTGCAGGAACCTTGCAAACTCATTTGAGAGGTACTCTCCCCCTCCATCTGACCTTAGGCATTTTATATGCAAACTTGTTTCTTTTTCAACCATAGCTTTAAGAGTTTTGAAATGCCCAAAAACTTCACTTTTCTTTTTCATAAAATACACCCAAACTTTTCTGCTATAGTCATCAATAAAAGTGACAAAATAATGACAGCCTCCAAGAGATGCAGATTTAGTAGTCCACACATCAAAGTGGATTAATTCCAATGGCTTCTTACTCTCTTGAACATGTCTAGGAAATGGTTTCCTTGCCTGTTTTCCAAACTGACAGGCTTCACATACCTTATGCATTTCTGCAACCTTGAATTTGGGCAATCCTGCAACAATATTTTGGGCCTGCATTGATTTAAGTCGCTGTACATTAACATGACCAATGCGTTTATGCCAGATATCAATATCTGCAACTACACCGGTCCCATGTGCAAACATTGCTGCACTCAATTCAGACATGTCTGCATCCAATGTAAACATTCTGCCCTTCTTCTTTCCTTTTGCTATCAAGCGACCTTTATTTTTCATATCCTCAACAAAGCATCCATGAGGATTAAATCTGACCTGCAAGCCCTGTTCAACCATTTGACCAACTGAAACCAGATTCTTGGTGATATTCGGGACATGAAATACATCGGACAGGTATTTCTTTTTCCCACCCTGCATAGACAAGGGAATTTTTCCAATCTGCACAATAGGATGTGCAGTATCATCACCAGTCTCCACAAATCCTGGTTTTTCCATTTTCCTTGCATCCTCCATCCATTCTGCATGACCTGTCATGTGGTTTGATGCACCTGAGTCAACATACCATACATCATTGCTTTCTTCTGCACTTGTCATAGAATTGTTCATGTGCTGCACCATGAACAAATGCTCATTTCTGTCATCACCCTGTCTACTAGAAGATGCATAATTCCCTTGTTGCAGTTTTCCATTCATGATGTCATTCTGCTTTTTATAGCAGTCTTTAGCCATATGACCCATTTTACCACAGTAGTAGCATTCAACATTACTGTTTGCATTTTGGCCTCTTTGCCATCCACCACGACCTCTTTGGCTCCCCCTGCCTCTAGAGTTACCACGTCCTCCTCCATAGGACTGGTTTTCTTGAGTTTGCTGCATATTCTGATTTCTGCCACGGCCTCCAATTCGGCCTCCTCTACCTCTGCCTCTACCTCTTCCAGCATTTGAGTAGAAGACAGCTTCTTTTGAAGTTCCTCCTGAAGAAGATGCACTACCATTTCTCTGTTCCTCAGAAATTAGAAGAGCAATCAACTCCTCAAAATCAGGAAATCTTTCACGAACTGAAATGGATGTCCGAAACTGTGCATAATCCTTTCCCAGACCATTCAAGGTCACAGAAACTAAATCATCATCTTCCACTGGCGACCCAATGGAAGCAAGTGCATCTGCAATCTTCTTCACCTTCATGTGGTAGTCATTGATGCTCATATTTTCTCTTTGCACATTGTGCAACTCTTGCTTGAGCTGCATTTTCCTGGCTTGTGTATTTGTGCTATACATCTTTGACAGAGTATCCCATGCCTCCTTTGGCGTACTTGCATCCTGAATATGCACAATCATAGAGTCTGAAATACTGATAGACAACCAGTACATAACTTTCCTGGCTCTCTCATGCCATGCTTTAAATGCCTGCATTTGTTGTTGATTGGGAACATCAGGAAGAACTGGTTCTTCTTCATTTCCTGCAACAAATTCCCAATATCCTTTTCCCATAAGGAAATTCGTCATTCTAAACTTCCATGCCTGGAAGTTGTTCTTGTCAAGATTTTCAGTGACAATCTGTGAAAGAGAATCAGATGCCATTACAGAAGACTGCAAAAAATTCTGTCACTGCAAAAACCACAGCTTCAGCCTCACAAGGGCAAATCTGCAAAAATGGCGAAAGTGGTATTTGACCACACAGTCACTTCCTAGTGACGATTTTGCATAAACAGGAACCAAGGATGATTCTGAAACTCCCAATGTCTCTGCGCACAAGCATACGATGCAATTTCTATAGTAACTTTTCACCGACCTGTAGAACAGTGGTCGCACAGCATAAAACTGAGCCTTTTCTTGAGTGCGTGCAGAAAACTTCCGTCTGCAAAACAGGCCCCGAAATGGCCTCAAATCAAAAAAACAAGGTCGCCAAGGGCTAAAGCCCTTTCCCGCAGCATATACTGCCCTCTTGCTTCACCGCGAAGGGCGTCTCAACCTGAGACAATGCACTCCTGCAATTTCCGGCTGTACTACCTGCAGAGATCTGCTCCCAAAACAGAAAATGAAAGCAACACTGCTCCTCTTACCAGACCACCGCGAGCTTGGCTTGCTTTCTTGAGCTCCTTACCACGAACAAGGCTCTGATACCATGTCAAGATTGTGGGAGAGAAGGAAGGAGTCTCGCTTGAAGCTTTCTTGCTTGCACAATGGGGGAAGACACACAAGGGTGGAGGCTGAAAACAGTTTTCCTCTTCTTAGTTGTGTAAGCCAAAAGAACTCTCTTACAAAGAAATAGAAGAACCCTGTATATATGGGTCTCAAACCAAACTCAACTAACTAAGGTGGCATACTAACTGAGCCACAAACTAGAGTAGATAAGGATAGCTATCGTGTAGCTATTATTCAGGGGCGGTGTACCAACCGCGTCTGCAACTAACACGTCGATGACATAAATGCACAACGGTCACCCTGGCGTATCACGAGTGGAGCTCGATATGTCAACAGCTATGTCTATCCAAGAGGATCCAATATCGTATATGGAAGCTATCAATTCGTCTCAAAGGGATCAATGGCAAGAAGCTATGCAAGCTGAGTACGATTCTTTAATCTCCAAAGGTACATGGATTCTTACTGAACTCCCTCCAAATCGCATTCCTGTCAAATGTAAATGGGTTTATAAAACCAAGACCAAAGCCGATGGCTCGTTTGATAAGTTTAAAGCATGACTTGTTGCAAAAGGTTACTTACAGATTGCAGGAGTAGATTATCAAGAAACATTTTCTCCCGTTGTGCACTCCACAACAGTTCGTATGATTTTGGCTTTTGCAACACTATTTGATCTAGAAATTCACCAAATGGATGTTAAAACGGCTTTTCTCAATGGAGATCTTGAAGAAGAAATCTATATGGAGCAATCTGAAGGTTTTATGATTGCAGGAAAGGAGCATCTTGTATGCCTACTTCATCATGCATTATATGGATTGAAGCAAGCCTCTCATGCTTGGTATATTAAGATTGATCAATTCCTCACATCTAAAGGTTTTGTTGCATGTTTTTCTGACCCAAATCTTTACATCAAAAGGGAGGACAAATATTTTATTATTCTTGCTCTATATGTTGATGATACTATTCTTGTGTCAAATAATATTGCTTTCTTGGATGCTATGAAGAAGCTTTTATCGACTTCATTTGAAATGGTGGATCTTGGTGAGATACATTCTTGTTTGGGTATTCAAGTTCAACAACACCGACAACAAGGCATTCTTCTTCTTCGCCAGACAAAGTTTATTAATGATATTGTTAAGAAGTTTGGGTTGACAAATGCGCACTCTGCCAACACTCCCATTCTTTCAAGCTCTACCAAGGGTACATCTACAACACGCAATGAAGAATCAGCCATTCATCAACCTTTTGCTAATCTTGTTGGTTGTCTTCAATTTATTGGTTTAAACACAAGACCAGATATTTTATTTGCAGCTAATTTTTTGGGACAGTATCTTTCTTCCCCTTCCACTATTCATTGGAGTGCTGCAAAATGTATTCTTAAGTACCTCAAGGGTACTAAGGAATTTGATCTTATTTATCGTCGTCGAGAGGATTCTTCTTTATCTTCTTCAACTTCTCTTGATCTTATTGGATATACAGATGCTAATTGGGCAAGTTCACACTTATCCATGTGATCTACAAGTGGGAATTGTTTCTTTGTAAATGGATGTTTGGTTTCTTGGTCCAGCAAGAAACAACGATGTGTTGTGGTTTCTACAACTGAGGCTGAATATGTTGCTGCATCATTAGCAACTCGCGAGCTAGTTTGGCTTCGACAACTACTTGCAGATTTGGGTCATCCTTCATTATCTAGTACACCTCTTCGATGTGATAACCAAAGTGCTATTAGTCTTACCAAAGAGTATATACAACACAGTAAATCAAAGCATATTGCTATTCATTATCATTATGTTCGACATGAAGTCAAGAAAGGTTCCATTATGGTGGAGCATTGTCCCAGTGATCAAATGGTTGCAGACATCTTCACAAAAGCTCTTAGTGAAGCTCGCTTTAGTTCATTAAGACATGCACTTGGTATTGTTCCAAGTTCTTGTCTCACTGATTGAGGCATGTATCATTGTATTCAAGAAAATTTTATAGTAAATCATTTTTGTATCGTAGGTATGTGTAGGGGCTCGGGTTTTTCCCTTGTTCTCCCCAAGGGTTTTTTCACTCACAGCCAGATACCTTTGTTTGAGTGGGGATGTTACAACTATATATATCGTCTCTCACTTAACTTGGGTCTCACCTATATATACTAACTCTACATCAATATGAATCATTCTTTGGGAGCATGTCTTGTGTATCTCTCTCGTACTCTCTATCTCTCTCAATACTATGGGCTACAAATTGAACCAACTAATGAAATTGTTAAAGCATGTAAAATTAATGCTAAATCTAAAGTATGGATGCAAGCCTTGGATCACATGGAGCAAGGCAAGGCAACTAAAGATGATTTAACCACTACCAGTCAATGTATCCGAGGAAGAACCGGTTGGATCGAGCCAGTGGATTCATTTTCAACTTTTGCCCGGCTAGCTGAAATTAATAATCATGAAGCCATGATAGAAGAAAAGAGAATAAGAGATGAGGATGTTGCCGGTCCTTCTTCTTCAGGGCCAACTAAACGCATAACAAGAAGTAAACCAGACCAACAGAAGGCTGCTGAAAATCCTCCATCGCCAGAGCTTGACATGGGAGATGCCCCTCAAGCAAAGAAGAGAGAAGGAAAAAGAAAAGGCAAACATCCCAATTACAAGTTGCAGTCAGACATAGAGACCGCAACATATCTAAAACGGATCCTAGAAGAAAGGATTCTTGGAAATAGAATTGAATTTACATTAGGTGAAATTCTCAAAATTGCAAAACGAGGATTTCATGATGTAATAATTGATGTAATTAAACGAAAAAGACAATATGTTGGTGAGGAAACTGAAGAGTCTGTACATGCTTTTTTGCAAGCACTTTAGATATATTTGTAGGATGAAGAGAAGCTGAAAACTCAAGGAATTCGATTGGAGGAAATCAAAGAATTGATTGCAGCCATAGAAGCCAAAGACGAAGATATTTATGAAGCAAAAACTGAAGAAGCCATTATGGTGGGGACTTCTCAATCTAAAGTGCAGCCCATGCGTAAGGAAGAAGCTCATCTTCACAACATGAAAGAAGAAAGTGATGCTCACTTTATTCCTAGTAGTCACTACTCCCATACCCATTGGGCAAGGGTGACCACACTGAATCCGTTGTTAAAATCGGTGAAAAAGAAACTCCATGCATTGCCCTTATAGACCATGGTTTGGATATTAATGTTATGTCAAGAAGTCTCTATGAGAATGGCGGATGGCCCATTGATGTGGACACAGGATGGCGCATGAAGGCAGTCAATAACTCTTCTGGTGATCTTTATGCAACATGTCCTTATGTACAAGTTACTATTGGTAATGTAAAAGATGAATTTCATTTCTTTGTTCAAGATTCCTGTAGCTATCCTATCATTCTTGGACAACCATTTATTTTCGAGTCTCGTTTAGAGACAAAGGCTCTTGATGATGGTTCATCATATGCTCGGATAAGAAGTAAGGATAATGACAAAGCTGTCCGATTCCTGACCGTCTATGTAAATCACCACCGGAATAGGGATTGATTGAGGGATCATCTTGTTCCTTCTAATGCCCAAGAATTTAAGGGTTTTCGGGTAGCGTTGCTATAAGTGGAGGCTATGGCAGTGCATGAAGTCATAAAAAATTGCCTCCACCTATAAAGAAGGCAAGGCCAAAAGCTAATTTGCAGGTTTTTACAGCCAATAGTATGGGCTGTTATAAACACTTTTCAGCCATGAATAGGGCTGAAAGAAAGTATTTGTGTCATATGGAACAAGAGCTGAAGCAAATGGATATTTTACCTAAAGATGAAGAAATTTCAGGGCTATTTTACGGGCTGAATTATAATGATACAATGGCTAAAATTTATACAGCCGTTCATGTAGAAATACATGTATGTACATTGGATATGTATGACATAATTCAAGAATTTGCGGATTATGAAGCTTTTAGACAGCCAAACAAGGATGCAGTAAGAGTAGAAACAAAGTATAAAACAGTTGATAAAAAGGTTAAGCTAGTGGCTACTCCTCTACCACCTGAAAGCGAAGGACTGGCAAAAAGGGTATCCAAACAGCCAAGCCTTCGAGATCCTAAAGATATTGGTCACCAATTTATAGTAGAAAGTCTACAAAAACTGAAAATTGGTGAAGACTCTTTCCTCGTGCCGGTTGGAAAGCAAATCTTCTTGTAGATGTTAAAGAATCATGGCAAAGCTTTTTCATTTCAGCCACATGAAATTGGTTGTGTGGATCCAAGCATTGTGGCACCAATGGTGATTTTTACGATCCCACATGTTCCTTGGAATCTTTAACCAATTCCGATACCAAGGGCTCATTTGCCTAAGTTATTGGAACTTCTAAATGAAAAGATAAAAATGAAAATTTTGGAGCCATCCTCAGCTCCATATTCCAACCGATGGTTTACCGTGCCTAAGAAGAATGGATCTTTGCGATTCATTCAAGATTTATAGCCTGTCAATAAAGTCACTATTAGAAATGTTGGATCAGGGCCAATTTTTGATGAGTTTGCTGAAGCTTTTGCAGGTAGAGCAATCTATTCCATGGGAGATTTATATTCAGGCTATAACCAATTTCAGCTTGCTTTGGAAAGCCGAGACATTACCACAATGAAGACGCCTCTTGGCTTAGTCCGCATGTGTACTCTACCTCAAGGGGCTATGAATTCAGTAGCTCACATGATGAATGCCATACATAAGGTATTGAGGGATTATATTCCTCAATTAACTCTGCCTTTCCTTGATGATGTTCCAATCAAAGGATGTAAAGTTCATGAGAAAAATGAAGAACTCAATGAACTTGGATGTCGTAAATTTGTTTCTGATCATATTAATGATTGTGCTCAAATCTTGTCTAAATTGGAAGAAGTCCATCTTACTCTTTCAGGAGCTAAATCTGTTTTTGGAGTCAAAGAAGTTCTTGTGGTTAGGCATATGTGTGGTCCATATGGCCAAAAGCCTTCTCCATCCAAAATAGATGCTATCAGCAAAATGCAGGAAATATGTACAAATGTTTCAAGGGTGAGAAGATTTCTTGGTGCATGTGTCTTCTACCTTATTTGGATACCACATTTTGCTCATGTTGCTGAAAGACTTTATCAACTGCTAAGAAAATGCCAAAAGTTTATATGGGAAAAAGAACATACTCAAGCTATTCGGAAACTCAAGAAAATGCTGATTTCAGTCCCCCACTTTAAAGAGGGCTAATTACTCTAATGGACAGCCCATTATACTCACAGTGGACACAAGTCCTATTGGAATAGGATTGGCAATTGTTCAAGACGACCTTGAAGGCAACATATATGTAATCCGCTTTGGAGCGAAGGTTCTTAATGAACGACAAAGAAGGTATGCTCAAATTAAAAGAGAACTTTGGGGAGTAGTAAGTGTATTGAAATGTGAGAAGGAGTACTTCATGGGGGCACATGTAATAGTTGAAACAGATTGCCTTCCACTCTTGGGCATGATTGCCAACTGTTCCACTCCCGATATAGCCATGCTAAGATGGATAGCCTATATTAAATCCTTAAATCCTGATTTGAAACATATTGCAGGAAGAGATAATCTAGTTGTTTGCTGACATGCTTTCACGTGCCAGATATAAGGATGAAGAAGAAATGATGGATGAAGAAGAACCAGAGTCTATAAATGATGCTGTAAATGCAGGTACAAATCTGAAAACAGAAAGTACAACTGAATTTAATGTTGATTCAACAGACAAAAATGCAGGTACAACATTAATTACAGCAAGTACAACAGGTTCAGCTACTAAAACAAATTTTACATCAACACAAGGAAGGATGAAACAACCAAGGAAAGACAGTGGGTAGCTAGTAGACAGCATGCTCAATGTTTTGTTATGGTTTGTTCACACTTTAAAGAAGAATATTATACAGATGATTGGCTAAAAATTGGCCAATTTTTTAGCACTATGACAAAGAAGGAAGAATGGACTAATGAAGAGTTCAAGAGAATTAAGAGAAAAGCTTATGGCTTTTTTCTTAAAGATGATTACCTTTGGAGGCATGCAAAAAAGAAAGGAAGGGCGCATGTTCGTGTCTTAGGAGACAAAAAAACTCAAAGACAGGTTATGCAAGAATTTCATGAAAGCCTACTGGCTGGTCATAGAGGCATATGGGGCACTTTTGCCAAAATAAAAGAAAAATTTTGGTGGCAAAACATGTATTAAAACATTGAGCATTTTGTTGAGTCTTGTCATGTTTGTCAAATGTACTCTATGGTAAAGCATAGAGATGGGCTTCAGCCTACCTATCATTTATCCATTCACTATAGATGGGTTATTGATTTAGTAACCATGCCTACAGGAATTTGGAACATGAGATATCTAGTACTTGCTAGAGAAGATCTCACAAATCAAGTGGAAGGAAAAGCCTTGACAACAAAGTCTACTCATGCTGTTTGTAGATTTTTACTTGAAGAAGTATTTTGCAGGTATGGATGTGTTGCCAAAGTAACTGCTGATAGAGGAGAATTGGATGCTGATGAGGCTTGCCATTTCTTTGCTCAATTGGGAATCAAGCTATCTCTTACTTTAGCCTACAATCCTCAAGGCAATGGTAAGAGCGAAAGAGGTCATCAACCAATTCTTAAAGCTTTAGCAAAATTATGTAAAGGAAAGATGAGGGAATGGACTAGAATGCTACCATTCGCATTATGGGCTGATAGAACTATCCATAGTGTAGTAATAGGTTATATGTCGGCTGAACTTATTTATGGAGAGCCACCTGTTATGCCTATTGAAGAGTCCATTGTCACATGGAGTATTTTACCATGGGATGAAGGCATGGATAGAGAAGAATTGCTGACTCTACGCATAAGGCAACTTGAAAGAAGGCTAGAAGATGTCAAGACAGCCATTGAAAGGCTGAAAACAGCAAGATTGCCCCTTTTTTAACTCTCACCTTCTTTCTTGATACCTCTTTATCTCTCTTGGCATCGGCCTTACTCTCTACGGGCTTCAGATGTCCCCCTTCCTTGTCAGGATTTAGAATTTGCGTTCCTTTATCTTCCTGCCTAGGGTTTTCGTCGACCGGTTTTACATTATCTTTGTCGTCTTCTCTAAAAAAAATTTCCTCTTGTTCAGCACGTAGGCTAGAAGCTTCAATGCCATTAACCTGCATAGTCTCGATGAGGCTCACCCCATTGCCACCTGGAAGTTCTTCGATAGTAGCCTTACCCCTTTGAGTATTTGTTTCGGCCCATCATCTTGCTAAAATTTGTTTCCTTGCACATGATGATTAACATGCCCTAGTTGCCGACTTCCTTGCTAGAGAGAACTGATCGTGCTCCAACAAGTGGCTACTAAATGGCCGGATTTTTTGCAAATGTCGCACTTGACATTTGGGCAATTACGTGGATAATGTTGCACACCACACCATTTGCAACTAAATGTAGAGGGTGCACCCTCTTCGCGCGGCGTTGATTCCCTATTAGATTCTTTTGTTTCTTTAAAAAATTAACGTCAAAACCTATTTGCCGATATTGTTCAGAGATCATATCCGTGTAGTGCTTCATCATGTCCTTGACTTTGCTAAGGACATTTGACAAACTCGACTCATAGCCCTAATCATCTACCTGTCCGTCCCCTTGGCCGCACAATTTGATTAGGCATTGGTTGCATTGGTTGCTGACCCACATGAACAACTTTAGAGTTCACTGCTTGGCCTCCCACATTTGGAGGCATCTGACTAGCTATAGGCATAGCCATACTAGGCGGAGCTGGAAATAAAGGCACATTTGGCACCACGTTCCCTCTCCCCTTAGGGTTGGCATCCCTATCCCTTGGCTTCCACTGCCATTGATCAGTTGTAAAATATTTCTCAATGCTAGGCCCATATTGGGATTAGTTCGAGAAGCATAGGCTGCTTCCAATTGAGATTTTATTTCTTGCACTCGTCTAATGGCAGTGTCTATATCCGCCAAGGTGACACTACTCAGTTGCATTTGGATGTTAAAATCAAGACCATGCAAGAAGTATTGTAATTGGACAGTAGGTGGGATAGGGATAGAGGCATCCAATTTATGGAAAACCTATTTTATATTCTTGGCATACACCCGTATATCTTCATGTGGTTCTTAGCATGTCAAATTCAACACGCGTAGCCAATATTGGCCACCCCTCTCAGGGGGGAAAACTCCCTTCAGAAGGCTTCATAAAATAAGTCCATGATGGTTATGGTTCTGACCTCAAGGCCGCGATACCATATAGCTACCCTTCCCTTTAGAGTCATATTGAATGACATCATTAGATGCCCTTCCTCTTAGATGCGACAGTTAAACATCAGCTTTTGGAACTCCCATATATGAAGCTCCGCATCCTCTTCCACTAAACCATTAAAAATGGGTAGAGAAAACCTAAGGCTGTCAAATCTACCTTCCCACAAGGATTGCGATAGGTTGTGCCATGGCAATGATTGGATTTGCTAATGGAATTAGGAGAGGCAAAGCTATCACACCACTCGAAGTGGGCAGATTAATTGGGAGGGGGGAAGTACTAGAATTTCCACCTCTTGATGGACTTTGATTCAGGCTAAGGTTACTAAGACCTCACCCTTAAATAGGTTCAGGACTACTCCTTTTAGGAGAATAACGCCTATTGATTTCGGCCCTCTGTCTAGCCATCTCGATTCTCTCGTGTTTTTGGAGTTCAGCTTGACAGATCTCTTTAGAGGACATCAACTAACAAGTAGGTCCCAAGTGACCCTAGATTCGAAAACCACCACTTTGAGGCGACTCCCGATAGACGCACCACTGATGGGACCAAAAATGGACAAGCACTGGCTATGGCACCAGCCAAACCTCATGCACACAACAGACACCTTAACCACCACACAACCTCGCAGGCCAGGAGCATCTATAATAACTAAATGCACACTAGATACATCTAAGATTGTGTTTGTAGTTGGATAAGAGTCCAATGACACCTTCCACAAAACCCCTCTAAGGGGGTATCCCACACATATTGGCAATAAGTGCCACGTATCACAGACATAGGAGGCACCCCATTGGTTGATTGTCATGGCCCTACTGCAACTCTCCTACATCTTGGGGATTGGCCCCTCGATGCGCTGATTTTACATATAAATACATTCGCACAAGACTCCCCTCTTTTTTTTCAGTGAGATTTAGGAGATACCATGTTTCCTTACTAATAATTTGCCCCAAGAAACAAACGGCTAGCCTATGGAAAGGGAAATCTCATCCTCTCAAGTGTGGGTCAACTATAATTCAAACAATTGCGATGCATTTCCATGAGTTGATACCATATGTATGATCAATGCAATAGTGGATGTCTCATCGTGCACAAACACTTATGTTTCGAAATCAGCCTATGTGCTAGTATGCAAATAGTCTTTTCATGAATTCCAACTAATACGTATATACTTCATTGCAAGAATCTAGCACCAAGGTGAATCTTGTGCTACTAGATCCCTTATTTCCAAATAATCCATTTCCTAAATGCTATGCATAGGAAAAACAATCAGAATTTGTATTTTTTCAGCCCTCAAACTGTTGCACAAAATCCTCCTCCCCCTCACCATTTAAATTTTGCTTCGTTGCATAGGTGTATAGAGGTTGTTTTGTCATGGTTTAATGTATGAAAAGCAATAAATCACACACTATGACAAAAAGATAGGGCAAAATAAGGCCAAATCTCATGCTTTGCCACTACCATACATCCACGACCACTTATTATATTTTTTTGTATTTTTCTAAGGTCTATTCCTATTTTTCTCTTTTTTCCCCCCATTTTTCTCTATTTTTCCAATAAAAATTTGATATATTTTCAGAGCTGTGGCTCTTGATTCTTAGAACATCATAAATATAGATTTAACTAGCATTTTATCCCATGTGTATTGGTTTATCCCACTCAAAAACACCAAAAACTCCATTTTTCTCATAAAAACTGTGTTGTACGTGTTTCTAAAAATTATTTTCAACATTTTGACTTTATGTTTTCTGATTTTTTCACTATGCAAGCATAGAAAAAAAAATAAACATCATGTCTACCAATTTTCACTCCATAAGAACAACATTGGCTCAATCAAATATAAAAAACAAGAAATCTTCATTTGTAAATTAGAATTGCTGGTTTTTTCCTTCTTTGCGGGTTTTAAAATCTGATGTGAGACTATGGATTAGCCCTCATTCAAGGCTCAGCCCACCTTGGAATAGCCAACTCTAGCCCTCCATCGATCTGGGAGTGATCTGGTACCATGCCAGACAATCATCCTTCAACCGGTTCTCTTCTTGATTCTTCCCACATGAATTGCCTCTTGGAAGAGAGAGAGGGAGCCCCCAAAAGTCACACCCCTTTGGCTAAAGTCTTTTCCCACTTGGCCATTTTGGCCCTTGGCCTCCCATCTGGTCTATCTCCCGAGTTTGGCCTCGAATTTGGCACTGAAAAATTTTGGGCATTCGTCTCGAAGTCGCGTATTGCAAAGCATCTTCAGAAGTCCCGTCTGACAATTAGAAAAATTATGAAAATTTCCCAACCGCCACTCTATGGGTCTTTAAAGAACTTTTGGGCATTGCCGCTTAAAATCATACTGATTGTAGCTACCACCTTCGACGAAGTCATTTTTCCCCTAAAATACATATTTTTTGGCTATTTTTAAGCACTTCTTGGCATTAAAATTCATATGTCAACTAGGTATTATCTTCAAGATAAAGCATCTAGCTTTCCTTGTTAGTGGCCAAGCCTACAAGTAATGACAAAGTCAAACCTAGATAGAAAACCACTCCAGCTTGATTACTAACAATTCAAGATCTAAGAGGTTATGAAATATTTTAGATTCTTGTGATCCATATAGATAATGATCTTATGGGGGGTGCCTTCAAGTAGGTGTTGCCAAGTCTCCAAGGAACCCACAATAGATAGAAGTTCTTTACCATGAATTTCAAAGTGGATTTTTACAGTAGAGAATTTTCTTGAGTGCAAAGCTATTAGATGAACTTGATTGTTATTACTAATCTAGGATAGCTCTAAGTGCAAAATTGGTCTTATTATCAGTTGTCACAAGCTCCTTAGGTGGACCAAAATGGAAAATACTCTATTCCAAAATAAAACTAACTGTTTTCTTAGCTTTATCCTTCACCGTAGCATGGGCTTCTGACCAATTCATGAAATACTCTATCACTATGATATAATGCTTTCATGTAGTTGAGGAAGGATGTATAGGTCCAACGAAATCAATGCTTCACTTCTCAAATGGTAGTATAGACATGATAAGAGTCAGTGGTGGACACTTCCTTTTGTCATGTGTCTGATATGTATCCAATATCAAACTCTCAAAGATTTATGTGCACCTCTCCTGTGAATAGATAGTGATTTGGACAAAGTGGATCCAACCTCTCCTGTGAATAGATAGTGATTTATGGCACTATACAAGGATGGAATGGAGGCCGTATTGATTTTGAACAAACTCTCAAGGTCACTACCTTCAGCCAAGACTTCCTTGGCTCCTTCAAATCTACAAGCCATTCAACGATGCCCTACAACTTTCGTAGCTTACTTCTAATTTCATAGTCAAACCCTTGCAAAGTGATCAATCACTTCGCGAGGTAATTAAGTGGTTGCAACTTATTCATTAATAGCCTCAACCCCTCTATCTTCATATAAAATACTACCTTTTTATATAAGATGTAGCGACTGAATTTGATTTTGCAAAGTTCAACCCAAGGCAAAATTTCTCAATGTAGGTACAATTAATCTCGGACACCCCCAAGTTGCAAGTAAATGTAATTGGATGGTACCATCTAGGCAAAGTAGTAGTTGATACTATATATTGTAGACACTAAAAATATATAAAATATCTCACCCCTTTTAGGTGCTTTTAGGACCAACACTTTTGCCAATTCCTAATTCACATCTTTGAAGGATACTTGATAGGGATCACTCCAAATAAATAGAGAGTTCAAAGACAATAAATTTTTCAATGGCAATGTCCTCTCAGCCATTGCATTAACAAATTTTCGATAGTATTCGACTAATGATAGAAATATTGTAACCTTTTTGCCATATGATCCCCCCTAATTAAATGATTTTTTAAATTAAAAAAAGGGGAATAAATCCCCCTGATCACACCACCAACCAGTGGACGGCGCGGGGGGGGATGCCGTGTGCCGTTGGAGGAGACATGGGGTGCCACATGCCATTGGTGGAGGCCAGGGGCTACCGCGTGCCATTGGAGGAGACAGGGGCCTGCAGCATGCCATGGAGGAGGGGGAGAACCTCCATACCTTACCCGAGCTGCCTCCTCTATAAAAGGGCTATCGAGTGTTGAAGAGTAGGGGAGGAGGGTCATTGCTATCGACTAGTGACTGGAGAGAGAGTGAGGGAGAGAGTAAGAGAAAGAAAAAGAGAGAGAGAGAGTGTGTGTGTGTGAGGGAGAGAGTAAGAGAAAGTAAGAGAAACGAGGGAGAGTAAGAGAGAAGAGAGAGAGAGAGGGAAAGGGAGAGGAAAGAGAAAGAAGGAGAGAGAGAGGGAATTTCTCTCTCTTTGAAGACTTCCAAGATTGCCTCTTTCTTTTCCCCCCCTTCAAGAAGGTTCTCATGGACAAATTCTCTCCACGAGGAGTCGTCTTTCTCGTAACCTGGGCATGTAGCCACGAAGGAAAAACCAAAAATATACGATGCCTCCCAAGTGAAGTAAAGTCCAATCAAACGTGAATCCTACTTCAACTAATGGAGCTGCGACTCAAGGAACCGTGTCACTTGGTAATTAGGTGTGTCCCATAAATCCTACCCTGATGGGAGGCCTTAAGAACTTAGGTCAACTTCATTGGGAAGGGAGAAGTATTTGGTAAAAGTCTATGATAACTAACCACCATTTGGTTTGCATCATTCTATCGTGTTGGAAATTGTGTTTATTTGCACTTTGGCATGTTTTGAAAGAGTAAATTGCACGAAAGATTTTGCATTCATGTACGCAAAAAAAATCAAGGAACTTATTGATTGTGCTCGTAATGCTTTAGATTATGCACTAACATTGGCATGCTTGAAGGTACTGAAAAATGGGTTGTTAGGACGCTTATGCATACTCGTCATTAAGCGGAAATCGTACTTTTTTTTGCATCCTGAAATTGCTTAAACTAAAAAGGTAGGGGTAAAATCTTGAATCAAGACCATGAGAATCGTGAGTGCTACAATAATTGGGTTAAGTATGTTTAAGTCATTCCAACAAAAAGCTGGGTTTTGGGTTCCTATAATCCTTTAAAGAGATGTAGGTTGCACATGCATTAGGCCTGATGACTTCATGTTCCTGGTACAAAAGAAAAATGCAAGCCTTTATTTATAATTTGCATAAGTGCATTGAAAAGAAATTCCCAAGAGTAGAATTCCACATGGCATCATTGTCCTAGGAAAGAATCGCAGGTACCACAGACGGTTTCAGCAGCACTACTAATGATTCATCTTAGCGTTAACCTTAATTCCTCGGGTAGTTCAATGACATAAATCCTATATGGGGCTTAACTCGACTTCTTTAGGAATTAAAGGAAATTGAGCCAATCTATTGTTACTTCATAAAGTGGACCATGAGACCAGTAAAACACTCACTGGCCTCTATTCCAAATCTGGCCTCAATAAAGCTGAAACAACTTTGAAGATATCACCTTTAACCATGACACAATCTTTCGTTAATACAAGAGGTTTGAGTGTCGTTTCTTCCAATGACAAGAACCATGGATTAGAGACTAGCAAGCTAGGATAGCTTCCATCCGAGAACTATTAGATATAGATCCAATTGCGTAATTGCTCGCTCCTATCACGCAGGAGTGAGGTCCGAAAGAAGGTATTTCCTAACCCTCAGAGGATATTGGAAATTGCCACCAAGGCAAGAAGGTCAATCGCTAAGCGTCAAGATAGGGACCGTTGTCATGCCGCTACGCGTATACCGTGTAAAAAAATCTAGAGTGGGCTTTCTTTTAGATTTAGAGAGCCAATGCCATTTCAGACATTACTATTAGTATCCATGGTTCAAAAATATTAGATTTTAGTCAATTTTTAATATTCTAGATATTATCTCTTATAAAAAAATCTACAAAACTATAGACAACTTTTAGATTAGGATGACATGTAAAAGAAAGCATGTAGCTTTCAGCTAATTTGAGAGGATTTTATGTAAAAAGAGAGATTAGCGAAATCACGCGACTCATGATTACTGTTTTTAGGCAGTGAATAACTCTCCGAAAGTGGAAGATGAAGAATGAGTGATCTGGTAGGATTCTGGTTAGGTGTCCCACTATTTAACCTCCCTTTTGGATCCATTGGAAGGATTAGATTGGTGATCTGAGTAGCATAGAGAAATGTATTATTTTGTATATGTTTTTGTCAATTAGAGTTATAGTTTCTTATAATGCTGAAAGAAACTGATAGGCTTCATCTCTATTAGTATTTTTCTAAATTTTCTAGTTCTTTTTTGAAGTATTTTTCTACATCTTCAATGTCTTTGAACCCCTTCTCTTCCATCTATTCCTCTCCTTGAATCTACCTTCACCCTACTGTCACTTATCTTCAAGAACTTGGTTTGAAACCTTCAACCCTTCTCTTAACTCTACCATCTCTGGAGTCTAAGCTCTTGAACCCCCATACATTCTTCTCTTGCCAAACCCGTGTGGTGACCTTCAACCCTACGCACTACGACACCGCCACCTTAGTAGATGTCTCAAGCTCTCACATTCACCTTTGTTTATGCTTGTAACTTTAGGAACACCACTTCTAAAAAAAAGATTGTGTAATCCCAAACTCATAAATGAGAATAATGAATCAGGTTGAACTTTTGGAGAGCGCGCCAAACCACCCCCAGCTGGCCGCCAACCATAGCCAAGGGAGTTCTAAATAGCCATGATGGAAATGTAGACCGAACCCGCCACAAGAGGTCTCTCAATGGGTTGGTTTGAACATAGGAGGACGCTGGGATGCCAGGGGGGACCTGGCTATAAATTCCATGCCTCCGGATCCTACTCAAATGATTAGCATGACTTGCAATAGATTATCGAGGGGCCCTTGTTACTAGTGCAAGGCGAAAACTTGGTGGAAATAAAGTGCATCCTTACAGATTGCGGATATCGTCCCTTTTGAACAAGACTCGTATATGTGATAAATTGCTAATATATTGTTTACTTCCAAGGAACCTATTTGAATTTGTTTTCGTGTTAGTGCCATAAGATTATGTGAACAAACCCTGTCCTTTAAGAGGCCAATTAAAGAAGCTACACATGTCATGCCTAAAAGTGATAGGGCTAATTAGATAACTAAAGTACACTTAAGGAGGGAAGCAAGGGGGCAGAAACATAGGGTGGTCCCAAAGAACTGGGAGGCTTCTCACAAAGTTTATTGACAACCAACGCTTAGCAATCGTAAGGTTAGAACCTCGATTCATACCAATTTAGGGGATCGGAATGGGATTATGCCCTATGAGTAGAGAGGTTAAGGGCCGCATCCCTCTTATTTTCCATTCTCTTTGAACCAAGTGCGGCATGGGTCTACTTCGGCTTGGGTATCTATGCATAAAGTAGGATGTCCAAAACCCGATGCTAGAATGCTGTCAGGATACCTTGACCACTAGGGACTCAAGTTTCAAGTCGATCCTAGTGGGTTTGGCTACAAACATTCCGTTGCCGGGTAGGGACTTGAGAAACCCTAGGTGACAAACCTCATGACATTCCATGGGAGTGCCAGGCGGCATCGCTTAGACTCGTCTCTCGATGGATTGCCAAAAACATCGCTTAGACTCGTCTCTCGATGGACTGCCAAAAACATGCTTGGACAGTCGATAGGCGGTCACGTTACAAATATATACACTTCTTTAGGAGTACACAACAAACTCATAGTGATGATAACCTTAATCTTTTAAGAATCGGTCGCAATACCAATCAAGCTAACCACATGCCCCAACAACAATCCATAGCGCACTCCAAAGACACACTTTCTAGGATTAAGAGCAATGCAAAACTACCTACAATTCTCAAAACATTTCTCAAAATAATCAGATGTCTCTCCCTTGTGGCGACTATTCCAAGATCATCAATGAAGACTTTCAAGTCATTCGAGAAAATATCACCAAAATTTTTATTAGTTTTACTTGCTACCCTAGCACTGCATAATCCAAAAGCCATAACATGATACGTAAAGGTACCAAATATAGTAATAAATAATTTTAAAACTTATCTTCCTCTACAATAGCCACTTGGTTATAACCAGTGAAGCAGCCCATAAATGAATAGATATCCCTACCCACTAGTTGAGTTAGAATAGGATCAATGAATGGCAATGGATAGTAATCTATGACCATCTATTCATTAAGATTCCTAAAATCTATGCAAATCTCAATTTGATTATTTTTCTTTTTCTTGATAACTACCAATGAATAGTACTCTATGTGTTGTACAGGAAATATCATGCTAGTCATCCTACACAAATTTTGTAGCTCCCGTCCATCCCTTAGCTTAAAAGGTATACATCTCAGTTTTTGTCAAACAGGATGGGTACCCTCCTTTAGGGAAATATTATGCATAACCAGACTAGGAGGAATACACCTAAGCTCATCATAGCTCTAGGAAAGAATATCACAAAATTCTTAGATCAAGGGTACATAGTCCTTCCAATTTCATATTAGAGAATTTGGGAATCTCACAAGTCCCACTTTCAAATAAGGGGCAAAGATTTGGCCATTTGGCTAAATCTTAACCCATGCTTCAAAATGGGACTCGAAAAGACAACCTATATAGTACTTAGGATAAACTTCACTTTCAAGTAAGGGGACAAGATTTGACCATGTGGCCAAATATTAACTATATTGGGAATTTTCAAACTATATGAGAATTCTAAAATTTCCCAATAAAGCATTTTCCTCTCCTCTAGACTAAGCATAGATCCTAATTTAATTTATCATAACTCATCCAACATATTGAGATCTAGCTCAATCACATATGTATCTTTGATTCTATCTCGAGCTTCTATCAACTCATTCAAAGTCACCTGGTAGACATATTCTATAGCAGACTTGTAAGAAATTGGGAAGAAATGTTTAGTGTAGAAATAATAATATTACTGTGTCACACTAACATAGGTATAAAAGGGAGAGACATGTAAAATTTCACATATTTTTGGAATATTAATACGTTATTGTCTCTTTCTTTATCACCTTGCTCACAACTTCTATGGCTTCTCCTCTCTTTCTCTCTCCTTGTCACTCTCTTTCTCTCTCTTCTCCGCCTCATCTTCTCTCTCATATTTTTCTCTCTATAGTCCACTCCTTGATAATTGGTATCAAAGCATTTTTCTTTCAATTTTTCTTGTCTTTTTCTTCATGTTCATTCTTAATTTTCATCATAAAAACCAATTTCAGACAAGTACTACAAGTACAAGACATTGACAGTGACTAGTAGTGGCTTGTAGGACATCTATAGTTGCAAGAAGAATAAATCTAGAGATATTTGGGATAGACATGATGGTAGAAGGACATATATGTTGTATTTTAATATGTATCTATTTTGTATCAGCTTGATGCTTCCTTTGGTTGTTTTATGCAGATCTGTTATGGGATTCTGTGGTCGCCAATGAGAGCGGAGTTTTGATCCCAGGATGTGCTTAAAATTTTCCAAAAAGTCTAGATTTTAGGGGAAAAATATTCAACATCGAAGGCAGCAGCTCCAGCTAGGACGATTTTAAGCACCAAGTGAAATACGACTTTTAAAAGGCGCCCGAGCAATACTTGTGGATTTTTTATAATTTTTCAGACTACCGTGCGGGTTTTTAGGAGTTTCCATTCAATGCAGATGTCAAGTCGGACTCACAAAAATTTACAGCACTCAAATCGGAGCCAGGATGGGGAAATGGCCACAAATGGGGCAAGATATGAAAAGGTGGACATTGGAGAAGACCAAAAGGGGTGCTTTTTAGAGCCTTTGGACCCTCCCCCCACCCCCCCCCCCCCCCCTCCCAACCCCCAAAAACTTTTATGCATCCTTGATCAAAAAACGTGGAGAGAGAAGATGGGAGGATGAAAACGTGAAGAAGGCGCCATCAACGAAATTTGTGCCTCCATGGATGGATCTTGGATTGGCAGGTTACAAACACCCTATGCAACTGACATTATCCCAAATCTTCTCCTTCCTTGCCAATCTTATCGCCTTTCTTTGCCCTTGAAGTGGCTGTGGGAATGAGAAGAACCAATTCTAGTATTTCTCTCTCCTCCCTCTCTCTCCCTTAAGGGGTTGTTCTTGTGTGCAAGAGGAAAATGAAGAATGGTGAAGGAAAGCTTGTCCGGTTGGAACCGGATTGCTTTCGGATCATTGTAGACATGAATATTGCTTATTGTGAAGATGCTGGATATTGAATGTGGGCTGATCCGTAGTCCCGCACTAAAATCGAGATGCCAAGACATGGAGCCTAGGCGGTAATTTAATTTTTATGAAGAAAAAATGAGTTTTTATGCTATTTGGTTGATGAAATATTATTCCCATGGGCTGAATATGCAATATGATGTTGTTTGCTATGAGTTTCAATACTTTATAATCTTAAAATCAGAAAATCATAAGTGATATGGCTGAAATTAATATCATAAAACCCGTAAAACACGCGTTTAAGGGGTAAAAATGGGGTTTTTTACAAAATAAATGGGAAATATGAGACATAATACCAACAAAACCTGAAATTTTGCTGTGAAGGAACCTAAGGGCTATAGGCCATAATCAATCTTAATTTCTAGTTATTTTTTATTAAAGAAAATAGAGGAAAAATACCAAAAATGGTGAAAAATGGTGAAAAATGGGTTTTAAATGGGAGAAAATTAGGAAACAATAAAAGAAAAATTCCAAAAAATTACATGTGTGTTCGTGCAGCGTATAATGAAGGTAAAGCACAAGTTTGGCCTTGGTTTACCCTTGTTTCTATGTTTTCGTTCATGTTTATCGCTTTCTTTGTAAGGAAATACACAAAAAAAGACATTTTCACCTATCAACGAATGCAAAACATTAAACGATAGGGTGAGAGGGTAGGTTGAGCGTCAAAGTATAAATTAAAATATGTTTTATGTGTTGCATTTGTTAGCTATATATAGTCTGTCTATATATAGCGCCCCAGGTCCCCTCTATATATTTCTATCATGTGTGGTCAGTTGACACACTTCTGGGGTTCCACTTCTGATGTCTCGTGTCTCTCTTCCTCCGTTCCTCGTCTCCCTCACGCACTATTCAACATGGTATCAGAGTGAGGTTTCACAATTACGCAAAGATAAGTTTTTCTTCTTTGTTCATTCTTAGATCTTACTTTCATGTATATGGTTTCATATTTATGTTGTTCATATATATTGCTTTTATATCATATATATGTTAATAAATCTTTATGGCTATACTTTGTTGCAAGTTTTGACTTGAGTTATGGCTTTGAAGATGTGATATAATCATGGTAATTATGGCTTTAGACTGTTCTCTCTGAGAGAAGAGTTATGGCTTTGAAGATGTGATATAATCATGGTAATTATAGCTTTAGGCTGTTCTCTCTGAGAGAAGAGCAGAGCCTCGCGTTCTCTCTCTCTCTCTTCATCGCGCTTTGAAGATGTGATATAGTCATGGTAATTATGGCTTTAGGCTGTTCTCTCTAAGAGAAGAGTAGAGCCATAGGGACGCTTTGAAGATGTGATATAGTCATGGTAATTATGGCTTTAGGCTGTTCTCTCTAAGAGAAGAGCAAAGCCGTAGGCACACTTTGAAGATGTGATATAGTCATGGTAATTATGGCTTTAGGCTGTTCTCTCTAAGAGAAGAGCAGAGCCTTGCATTCTCTCTCTCTCTCTTCATCGCCCTCCTTGACCCATAACCAGAAGCAAAAAGGGCAGCTACAGGATGGTGCTTTGATGTCTCAGCAACCCCGGCCGCCGTCGAAATTGCAACCACGACAGTGCCTGTGCCTGTGGTTCTGCCTCTGACGTCGGCCTGCTTTTGGTGAAACCCACCCACAATAGTGCCTGTGCCTACGGCTCTGCTTCTAACATTGGCCTGCTGCCTGCTGTTAGAGTAGCTGGGTCTACGAGTACACCCATGGATCATTACCAAGGTGGAAAACACTGTGGGCGATGTTTGATTCATGGAAGCGAGAGAGAGGACATTCATGGAAGAGAGAGAGAGGACGAGGAAATGATCTCCTGGAACCGGAGAGCACAATAGTTTGAAAATCGTCTCTATTTTCACATCTTATGCCGATTTTAACCTATTGCTGCGAGGCACAGCTTTAATCCTGATCTCCTATTTTTGCCTCTTCTCCTCTTTCGGTGTACTCTTTGAACTTTCTAGAGCTTCACTTCCTTGATTGATCCGTGCTTATCAGGCGTGGAGCCTTATTAATGTGCTCGCTTCTGCTCCTATGGCATCTCGAATCTACAATGATCCGCAGTACAACGCGCATCTCATCTCGATTTTGAATGGATTGCAGCATGGCAGAACTTTAGTACGCTTCCATTCTTGCTGTAACTCAGTGTAGTGCTCTTATTATTTGCTTTATTTCTAAAGCTTAGCTTTATATTCAATGTAGTGCTCTTATTAGTTGCTTTATTTCTAAAGCTTAGCTTTGTATGGAGCGTTAATTATATCTATCATGCTTTTGTAGCAGTAACGTAGGGAAGAAGCAACGTCTATTATTATCACGAACGAAGTTTTTTCTATGATTTTTCTATCAAATTTCGTATGTTGTCATCTTTCATGACAACCTTGTCAGGCGATAATGTTATTATATCCAGGTTATTGTTAATTAGCTTCAGTATCAATAGCATCGACATTACGAAAAGAACCAACAATAGTAATGTCATGTCTTATGTTATGGATTCTTTGTCATGTCATTGTTTCATAAGTTTCATAGCTTATATTTTATATTTTTCATTCAATCAATGTTATTCAATTACTATTTCATTCAATGCTTTGGTAAGTTGGTATTGCAATATGATGCTTGCTCTCGTTCGTTATTCCATTGATGATTCATTCCCTACTTTTGGATGTTGATATTGCCATGCTTTATGATGATCGTCCTCGTTCATTATTCCATTGATGAGCATCTATATTCTAGCTGATGATACATTGTTTCATTTATATTCTTTCCAGCTGATGAGGGTCTATATTCCAGCTGATGACAAATTGTTTCGTTTATATTCTTTCCTAATGAGCGTCTAAATTCTAGCTGATGACACATTATTTCGTTTATATTCTTTCCAGCTGATGAGCGTCTATATTCTAGTTGATTACAAATTGTTTTATTTATATTCTGTTCATGGGGCCCCACATGTGTTATGTTGACTATAGAGCGGCATCGCGAACTGTCTCTGTAGACCTTGTGTTGTTGTAATGTCACTGTAATGTTTTTCTTTAAGTTTTGATGTGATAGAGATATTGCTTATATCCCAAGTTCAGTTGAAGGAATTTCCTGGAGATTTTATCTTTTGCAGTGATGTTGCTTATCCTTATTTTACATGTTGTATATTTAGAAGTAATAAAGCTCTTTTGATGCCTCTGAATAGGCTATTGTAATTCAAGAGTGATGTAGCTCTTCTCCGTTGATGTTGTAATTCACAAGTGATGTAGCTCCTTTGATGCCTATGAATAGGCTCTTGTAAGTTCAATTTTGTAATTTTATATTTTGAATATTAATATAACGGTAGGCCTATATAGAGCTGTGGGTTTTTCCCTTGAGCCCCCAAGGGTTTTTTCATCCATAGTAAGGGACCTTTATTTGAGTGGGGGTGTTAGCTATATATAGTTTGTCTATATATAGCGCCCTAGGTCCCCTCTATATATTTCTATCATGTGTGCTCAGTTGACACACTTTTGGGGTTCCACTTCTGATGTCTCGTGTCTCTCTTCCTCTGTTCCTCGTCTCCCTCACGCACTGACAGACTATATATAGCTAACAGGATCATCACTTCTATTATTGTAATTGTCCCATTAAACACTTTTATGAACTCTAAAAATATACATTTCCAATGTTTGTTGGGGTTTGCAACATCCTTATGCTTGACGTTGAAATTTCCTCGAGTACTTGAATGCATGAAAATCCAATCTAATGTATAGTATTTATCACAAATCCAATTATTGCTACTATATTTCCTATTGAAAACCTCCATTGCAAGTATGTTACCGATGTTTTTCCTTTATGAAGACATCTATATTAACCAAATACAAAAGTTACCTATTGAAACCCTCAATTCAAAAGGTTCTACCCACATTCACGGAATGTTTGGGTCAATTGGACGCTCATGCAAACAATGATCTAGGGTTTCTACCCTAAGGATCATTCGACCTAATGCTAAAACTCGGATTGAGTTTGGAAACCCTAGTACCGAATGTTATTGGCCTAGTACAAATAGGGTTGGGTTGGTAAGAAGACACCCCACACCCTACGTCTTGTCTAAACATAATTCCTTGACCAGGAAACGCCATTCAATAAGTAAAATGATCCCATGAGTTAAGAGCGACACTTGTGCAACAAGTTGCAACATTGCGCGGCCTTGTGGTTTAATCATAAGATAGATTTGCCATTCCTTGGATTAAGGTTGGCAGGTTCTAGCGCAAGTATAACTTGCAAGAGGATGAGTAGTCATCCTGTTACATCACCTTCTTGGGTAATTTGCCAATATAAGGGAAGTTATGTATTGCTTGGTAAGCAAAGGATCAATCAAGTTAGAGCAACATGATCACCAGGATCTATTGTTAATTTATGAAATCTAAGGTGTTGGTTAAGTTGGGTTAACAGGATATGGCTCTAACCCAAGGACAAAAGGGTGAACAAAGAGACCCTTGGGGATCTTGCCAAGTTGCAATTGATCCTGGATCGAATGTTGGATGCATTCAGAGATAAAGATTCACTCCTTAGCAGCTGGCCAAATAAATGACCACTAGATTGATTGTGCTTGTAACAGTTTAGGAGCACTATTTGCATTGTTTGCTCAAGGAACTAAAAGATGGAAAGTTAACTAATGCTTCAGGTTGAAGGCCTGAAGGGAGAGGCAGCATCAGTTACCCTCGACAGTCTGCCTAACCCTAACCAAGGGGGTTGTTAGCCACATCGGGAATGTGGACCGAACCCACCGCGAGAGGTCTCTCCATTGGGCACTACTTGGAGCAGGAGGATGCTTGGGTGCTGGGGGGATCTGGCCATAAATCCCTTGCCTTTCCTACACAAGAGGCCAACGTGACTCGGGATTGGATCTCGAGGCCCGCATACTAGTCTACGAGTAGAATCTTGGATTAGTAATCTCTGTGGATTGCTGGATAGCCTTCGCGCGGATTATGGATTGTCTTCGGGCGGATTATGGATTAGCCTATGGGCTGGATTATATGGGTGTATTCCAAAGATAAACAAGATAACATGTTGAAAAGAAACTTGTTGACACTATTTTTCTATGTCAAGTGCTAAGATTATGTGAAGGAACTGGTGTCTAACTGGCTAATTAAGGAAGTTGTTTTATGTGTGTCTAACTAAATGTGGTAGGTAATTAGACAACTAAAGCAACCCTGAGGAAAGTGTGTTGGACGTGGCCATGGGTCCGTCCTACCAATGGGTGGTCCTTGTTGGCCGAGAACTTTTCTCAAGCGAAATGGACAGCAAGGGACTTTTCTCGAAGGAAATGAAGCAGCAAGGAACGTTGACCTAGATTTTAGGTCACTAGAATCTCGATTTATGTTCTTTTAGGGGGATGGAATGGGACTATGCCTTATGGGCAAAGAGGTCAAGCTTTGCATCCCTCTCATTTCCCATTCTCCTTGAACTAAGTGCAGCATGAATCTGCTCGACCTTGATGTTTCTGCGTAAAGTAGTTTGCCTAGGGTTTGACGCTAGCTGTCGTTCTAGAAGTTTGACCACTAGGAAAACCCTGACTCAGGTCAGTCCTAAGTGGGAACGGTCGGAATACTTCCGCTATGTGGTAGACTCGGAAAGACCTAGATCACAAACCCCGTAACATTCCATGGGAGTGCCCAGCAGAGCTTTCTAGATGTGTCCTGTAAGCAAACAGGTGGACACGTTACAGCCTATTGCCATTTTCTTGGGAGCCATTGAATTTTGGTCCAACAACTCCTCCCTAACTCTTTCACGTATTGAATTCCTTCCTGCACGGAATCTTTCCTTCTGCGCAAGACCATGACCTTGGAGACTTGGTTCTTTTTTCAATTCCGAGGGAGGCATGGGTGACAAGGGGCTATGGAGGCTTAACTTGGAAGCTTCCAAAGAAGCTTCTAAAGCTTCATAGTCAGGATGATCGTGGAGAGAGAGGATGAGGGGTAGAGGTGATGATGAGGAGGGATGCCGGCGATGAAGAGGAGAGTCATGATGATGATGGTGGTGGGATGGCAGCGGCAGTAGCGCGACAGGCAGGCGGCGTTTTTTTCGCAGAAAGGCAGCATCACATCAATCTCCACGCTCCTCTCTCTCTCCTCAGGCCTCCCCCCAAGCTCCAGGGGGGAGGTTTTATAGTGTGTAAGGGGGGGTAGATCCACACACATGGAGGGATTCATGCCTTCCCTCCCTCATGCATTCCCACACCACACTCCTCCCTCTCTCCACTTAGACTCACTCCTCCACACACTCCCTCTCCCCGTGCCATGCATTGGCTGAGGGGAGGGGTAATTAATAAAAAAATTTGCACTACTTTAATCATTTATCAATTTTCCTTTATGTAAGGGGTGTTTCTTTTGCAACTTGTGGTTTTTAAGCCTCGGCCTCATTTGCACGACACGGAGTCGGAATTTAACAATGTGCGCAGAGGGAACACTTAGCCACCAACATTATTCGACGCGAGAGATTATTTTGCACTAATTTTGCGCAAGATGTGCGGGTTTTAAAGTCAGCTTAATATTTCAAGTGGAAATATTACATTCTCTCCCCCTTAGAGGAATCAAGATGTCCTCATCTCGAGAAGAGCTGAGGGAATTGTTGGTTGAGAGTACTTTCATCCATCCAAGTGGCATCCTCTTTGGGATAATCTTTCCACTAGACAAGGTATTCTCTCAAGGTTTTGGATCTCAAATGTCTCTCCCTGACATCTAAGATCCTGTTAGGCCGTAGCTCAAGGAGTCCTTGGCTAGGCATTACAACTTGTTGATCATTAAGCACATGACTAGGGTTAGGTACATACTTCTTCAGTAGACTGATATGGCATACATTATGAACCTTTAGATTATCAAGGAGTTGTAGTCTGTAAGCATTAGGCCCTAAGCACTTGAGAATCATGTAGGGTCCACAATACCTTGGACTTAGCTTTTTGCATTCACCCAAGGATAGGGAACTCTTCTTTGGGCGTACACAAATGAAGACCATATCCCCTTTAGCAAAGGATCTATCTTGAGGTTTCAGATCCACGTAAGCCTTCTGTCTATCCTTGGTGGCTTGGATGTCCTATCTTATTGACTTCATTTTGTCATCCATATCTTCCAGCATTTGCTTTGAAGCTTCAACCTTCAAGGTTTGGTCCTTAGAAGTTTAAAGGACTTCGACAATCATGTTCGTACAATGCTTGAAAAGGGGTCATTTGAATGCTTTGTTGGTAGGAAGCATTGTAGGCAAACTCAACCAATGGCAAATATTCGATCCACTTTTTGGGTTCACGGTAGCAATGTGCCCTTGGCATATCCTAGATGACTTGGTTGACTCGTTTTGTTTGACCATCAGTTTGGGGATGGTAAGCTATACTGAAACAGAGTTGAGTCCCAATGGCTTCAAAGATAGCCCTCCAGAAGTGTGATGTGAAGAGTGAGTCATGATCACTAATAATTATTTTGGGTAACCCATGCAGTTTGAATATCTGCTTGATGAATAATCTTACGATGTCTGAGGCTTTATAGTTTGTCTTAACAGGAATAAGATGTGCAACCTTGATGAGCATGTCCACCACAACCATAATGGAGTTGTAATCTCCTTGAACTTGAGGCACGCCAACAACGAAATCCATACTAATGAATTCCCATTTCATTTGGGGAATGTCAAGTGGTTGCAATTTTCCTGGCATTTTGACATGTTCAACCTTAATGCATTCACAAGACAAACATTCAGTGACATATTTGAGAACGTCACCTTTAAGCCTTTCCCAATAATAGCTCTTTCTAACTGCATTGAGGGTCTTGGCATAGCCAGGATGCCCTGAGAAAGGGGAGTCATGAGCTTCCCAAAGTATTTTCTGCTTGAGGGACTAGCTTGCTGGTATACATAATCTCATTCTATAGTAGACAACTCCACTATTGATAGAGAACTGTAGATACTTTGCCTGTAGCTTTGGGTCCTGATCCTTGATAGGGATCTTCCTTATCAAATTTTGATAGGTTGGATCATGGCATGACTCTTCTCTAGCTAGCTCAAGTATTGGGTTGTTTGGCATGGATACCTTTGTGAATAGAGATCTAGCTATTGATGGATCTTGCAAGATCAGAGAATTTAGAAATGCCTTGCCGACTGAGTGCATCAGCAACTACATTCTTACATGAGAGCATGGATGACAGCTAACAACTCTAGATCGTGGGTAGCATAATTCTTCTCATGGCTCTTCAATTTCCTTGAAGAGTATACTACAGGTTGACCTTCTTACATGAGAACACATCCTAAGGCAAGTGTGCTAGCATTAGTTATCACTTCAAACTCCTTACTAAGATTTGGAAGTTTCAGGATAGGTGCTGATACCAAGCTTTGCTTTAGTTTATCAAAGCTAGATTGTTTAGCAGATGACCATACCATTGTTGTCTGCTTTTTCACTAGATCGGTCAGTGGCGTTGCAATCAAAGCATAGTTTTTGATAAAGACTCTGTACCATCCTGTCAATCCAAGAAAACTGTGTATTTCTTTGACAGTTGTTGGTATTGGCCACTCTAGAACGTCTCTGACCTTGGCCGGGTCTACTGAAATTCCTTCTGCTGATACAATGAACCCCAGATATTCAATCTGTCCCTTGAAGAATGCACACTTCTTCTTCTTAGCATAAAGTTTGTGTGCTCTTATTGTCTCAAGGACAATGCGAAGATGGGGTTCATGATCTTCTTCCTGTTTGGAGTAGACTAAGGTATCGTCAATGAAGACGAGTACGAAGTCATCAAGATATGGCCTATAGATGTCTTGCATTAACCTATTGAAGGTAGCATGTGCATTTGTCAGCCCGACTGACATGACTAGGAACTCAAAGTGTCCATATCTTGTGTTGAATGCCATCTTTGGGATATCCTCTTCCTTGATTCTTATCTGATAATACCCACACTTGATATCAATCTTGGAGAAGATCTTCGCACCTTGAAGACAATCAAGAAGTTCATCTATCCTTGGAATAGGGTACTTGTTCTTAATGGTTGATTGATTCAACCCTCTGTAATCAATACATAGCCGAAGCATTCCATCCTTCTTTTTCTGGAACAGCACTGGAGCTCCCCATGGGAAAATGCTAGGATGAATGTAGCTTTGGTCTAACAGTTTCTTGAGTTGCTCCTTCAACTCAATTGCTTCTGGGATGGACATTCTATATGGTTGCAATTGGTGCAGCTCCTGACACCAGCTTGATTTCATGATCAACTTCCCTTTGAGGAGGAAGTTTTGTCAGCTCTTCGGGAAATATGTATGCATACTCCTTTAGCTATGAAGGTTCTTCACTAGACTCTTGATTCTGATCTAGCTTATTTAGCTCAATCAAGTAAACATGTAGTCCCTTTCTAACTCCCTTCATTATCCGAGATGCTTTGGCCAATTGAATTTCGGCTTCCTAGCCTCTCTTTGAGTTGTGACCAATTCCCCTTCAGAGTTTCAAAAGGAAACTTGGCCCTTTCCACAATGAATGTGGGCATCATTAGGTTTAAGCCAATCCATTCCAAGCAAACACTCATGGATACCTAGGTTTAAATCCTTGAATCTAACCGAAGTCGATTTTCCTCCCAGTAGGAATTCCACTTGAGGATGTGCTTGGGCAATAAGTTTCTTTACATTAAAACTTTCTAAGCATTCCTCACATTACATTTCATGCCCAATTCATCTTTTAGCCAAATCACTTAACTCCTTAATCAATACTCATAGTAAAGACAATCATTGATAAAAAAGAGTCTTATTTCATTCATATGGGCATAGCCCTTTCGGAGTACAATTATTCTTGGGGAGATGGAACAAGCTGATACATTAATTCGGGGAGAATAAGATTGTGTTACATTCAGCTACGGGAACTAAGTAATAGTATGGATTCGGATCATGGATTTTCAGGAATCGATAGGTCATAGGAAGATTAGGGTGTCCTTTCCTTTGGTACCCGTTCTTCTCGCAACATCCCAACACCTTGATTCTATCGGCAGGGATTATTCGGGTCACTTCCTCGTACACATACGTGTTCTGCTTGGCCTTCCGTCCTCCGACATGTAGGGTTGCATTTGCGTGAGCCTCAACAAAGATGAACAGCTTCATGAACTTCAGGTCCTCCAACCACTTAATTTTCTTTAGGTTGGTTTTCAAAGGTATGCAGATCGGTGGGCACCTATGTAATAGATTCCTGAATCACCAATCCATCTCCGTTCCACATACAGGGGCGATGGATTGTAGATGCAGTCTAGGATATTCATCATATCAATCCTCCGTCGATAATCCAAAGCATGCATCTGGGTCATAAACATAACCTGGAACACCAAGAATCTATTCCATGCTTCATGACTCTACAAGACAGCATCTATAAGTAAGGAAATGTTCTTAATAGGAACATTTTCTCTACTTCTCCTTATTAAGTTTCCTTGTAAAAGACAGATCCTTTGTTGGTTTGCTATGATACCAACTCTAACGTGTCTACCTGTTCGTTCGTCGGACATGTCTTAGAAACCCATCGGGAAGAGAGTCCAGAAGGTGCCACCCAGCACTCCCACGAATGTGACGCGGTTTGTGATCTAGGTCTTCTCGAGTCTGCCACGAAGCGGAAGCATTCCGGTCGTTCCCACTTAGGACCGACCTAAATCAGGGTTTTCCTAGTGGTCAAATTTCTAGAACGGTAGCTAGCGTCGAACCCCAGCCAAACTACTTTATGTAGAAATGTCAGGGTCGAAGCAGATTCATGTTGCACTTGGTTCAAGGAGAATGGGAAATGAGAGGGATGCAAAGCTCGACCTCTTTGCCCATAAGGCATAGTCCCATTCCATTCCCCTAAAATAGCATAAATTGGGATTCTAGTAACCTAGACTCTAGGTCAACGTTCCTTGGTGTCAAATTCCTTCGAGAAAATTTCTCGACCAACAGGGACCACACATCCATAGGACAAACCATGGCTAAAAGGATAATTCAGAAAGTTCCTTTACAACACATAAAAGATCAATGTCAAACAAGTTCCTTTACAACAATTGATCTTACTTATCTCTGGAATACATCATATAACCCAACCCAAAGGCTATCCATAATCTGCCCGAAGGCAATCTATAATCCGCCCAGAGGTAATCCAACAATCCTCAAGGATTACTAATCCAAGTTTCTGCCCATAGACTAGTATGTGGGCCTTGAGATCCAATCCCGAGTCATGTTGGCCTCTTGTGTAGGGCTCGGAAGGCAAGGGATTTACGGCCAGAGCCCCCCTCGGCACCCAAGCGTCCTCCTGCTCCAAGTAGTGCCCAACGGAGAGACCTCTCGCGGTGGGTTCGGTCCATATTCCCGACGCGGCTAACTACCCCCTTGGTTAGGGTCAGGCAGACAGTCGAGGGTAACTGGTGCTGCCTCTCCCTCCATGCCTTCAACCTGAAGCATTAATTTTTTTTCCATCTTTAGTTCTTTGAGCAAAGCAATACAAACAATGCTCCTAAACTGTACAAGCACAATCAATCTAGTGATCCGTTTATTTGGCCAACTGTTAAGGAGTGAATCCTTCTCTCTGAATGTGTCCAACATTGGATCTGGGATCGGTTCCGACTTGGCAAGATCCCCAAGGGTTTCGTTGTTTGTGTACCCTTGTATCCTTGGGTTAGGATTATACCCTATTAACCCAAATTAACCAAAACCTTAGGTTTCTTAAATTAAGACACTAAATCCTAGTGACCTTGTCGCTCTAACTTGATTTGTCAATTGCTTGCTAGGCAATTCATAGTTACCCAATCTTGGTAAATCAACCCAAGAAGGGTGATGTAGCAGGATGTCAACTCATCTTTCTGCACAATAGGCTTGCACTAGAACCTCCCAACCTTATTTCAAGGAGTGGAAAATCTATCTTGTGATTAAAACACAAAGCCATGAGACGTTGCAACTTGTTGCATAGGAGTTGCATCTAACTTGTGGGATCAATCTCCCATCAATGACGTTCCTTTCTCAAGAAGTATGTTTAGTCAAGATGTAGGGATTGGGGTTTCTTCTTACCCAACCCAATCCCTAACCTTACTAGGCCAATAACCCTAGATCATTACTATATGGGCGTCCAATTAACCCAAACTTTCCGTGAATTTGGGTAGGACCTTTGGGTTCCAAAGTCTCAACTTGGCGTCCCAAGTGCGATACTAGGCATAATTTTTAAGGTGCTAAGCCCTAGCTAGCACTTTGAGGTGTCCCTTGTACTATCTACTTATGCTTCTAATAATCCCATGTGGGTTATGTCATTATAAGTGATCTATCTAAAATGATCTAAATGTCTTGCGACAAGAACAATCTTTGCTTAGAGATGCTAAACTTGTTCTAAAGGTGTAAAGAGTTCCAAGACATCACATTACATGTAAATATGTGATTCATTACTTCTATGCATCTAAACAGTTTGTAATTTCCATTTCTTTTCCTTGCAAAAATCATGATGATTGACAACTTGGGAAATAACCTACATTGATTTACATCGAGGATCTATGCCTACAACCTTTTGTTTAATGCAATCGAATTTTATGCTTTAATATGACATGCAACCTTTTCTAGATGCAACCTCGATAAATGAAATTCATGCATGACGAATATTATAAGACTCATGTTGTCTTAATCCATTCTATGGCACTTAATCCGTCTTAAAATACAAGCATCTTCGCATGCAACATGCAAGTCCATAGTTTCATTTCCATGCAATGCAACTACTTGGACAACATCGACAACCATTATGTTATTTGAATCTACAAGTAGAAAATTACCTAAATGCCTTATGCACTTTTCTTTTCCATGGTCAATCAAAGATGCATTTAAAGAATTTCATCTTTTAAACCTAAGCAATATGCACGTAGGAATTTCAACTTGGAAATGCAAGCAACCCTATTGCATGACATGCACTAACCCTTGTAAATCATTCAAGGAGAAAATTTTCCAAATGTATTTTAACTAGGCTATGTGAATTCGAAACATGCATAAATGCATTCTTTCCATGAAATTTAACATGCCTAATGCATTGCTCAAATGCGGAATCATTCTTTTAAGAACTTGGGCTTGAGGACTCGTAGGGATGTCCATGTGTATGCTTGGGGAAGAACCTCCCGCATGTGCGCCTATTGCCATTTTCTTAGGAGCCATTGATTTCTGGTCTAGCAACTTCTCCCTGACTGTTTCGCGTATCGAATTCCTTCCTGCCTGGAATCTTTCCTTCTGCGCAAGACCAAGACCTTGGAGACTTGGTTTTTTTTTCAATTTCGAGGGAGGCACAGGTGACAAGGGGCTATGGAGGCTTAATTTGGAAGCTTCCAAAGAAGCTTCTAAAGCTTCATAGTCAGGATGATCGTGGAGAGAGAGGATGAGGGGTAGAGGTGATGATGAGGAGTTATGCCGACAACGAAGAGGAGAGTCCTGATGATGATGGGGGTGGGATGGTAGGGGCAACAACGCGGCATGTAGGCGGCGTTTTGTTTGCAGCAAGGCGGCAGCATGTCAATCTCCACACTCCTCTCTCTCTCCTCGTGCCTCCCCCCAAGCTCCACGGGGGAGGTTTTATAGTGTGTAAGGGGGGGGTGGAGATCCACACACGTGGAGAGCTTCATGCCTTCCCTCCCTCATGTGTCCCCACACCACACTCCTCCCTCTCTCTACTTAGACTCACTTCTCCACACACTCCCTCTCCCCCTGCCATGCATTGGCTGAGGGGAGGGATAATTAATTAAAAAAATTGCACTACTTTAATCATTTATCCATTTTCCTTTATGTAAGGGGTGTTTCTTGTGCGGCTTGCGATTTTTAAGCCCCGACCTCATTTGCACAACACGGAGCCGGAATTTAACATTGTGCGCAGAGGGAACACTTAGCCACCGACATTATCTGATGTGGGAGATTATTTTACACTACTTTTGTGCAAGATTTGCGGGTATTAAAGTCGGCTTAATATTTTGAGTGAAAATATTACAAAAAATAACAATTTTTTTTCTTATTTATAGCATTTTAATTATGAACTTGTAATATTCCCTTCTCAAAAACAGTACTAAAACTGACTCCCCGCATACCCCGTAAAACTTATGCAAGGTTATCTCTCACATTGTAATTACCTACAGTTTAATCCGTACCCCGCAGGCAAAAAAACGAGGCCTCCGCATGGTGAAATCAAGCCTAGGGGTTCAAGATTGCATAACCGTGGGGAAACACCCTTTTTGAAGGGGGCAAAATGGATAATGATGAAAATAATGCAAATTCTTTTACTAATTCCCCCAGCCGATACATGCCTGGAGGAGAGGGGAGTGTGGGGAGGAATGATGTAACGTGTCCACCTGTTATCTTCACGACACGTCTTAGCAGTCCATCGGAAAGTAAATCTAGAAGGCTCTGCCCGGCACTCCCATGGAAAGTTACGGGGTTTGCGATCTAGGACTCTCTGCGTCTGCCACATAGCGGAAGTATTCCAGCCGTTCCAACTTACGACCGACCTGAATTAGGGTTTTCCCTATTGGTCATTTCCTAACGGCAACTAGCATCGAACTCGAGCGAACTACTTTACACAGAAATGCCGGGTTCAAAGCAGATTCACGCTGCACTTGGTTCAAGGAGAATGGGAAACAAGAGGGATGCAAAGCTCAACCTCTCTGCCATAAGGCATAGTCCCATTCCGTTCCCCTAAAACAATGTAAATCAGGATCAGTTATAACTCTAAGTCAACACTCTTGTTGTTCGTTTTTGTTGACGATCTTCTGGTTGTCCATTGTGATTTGAGAAAAGTTCCCGGCCAATCGAGACCACCCATCCGTAGGACGGACCTATGGCCACATCCACCGTACTTTCCTCAGGTTGTTTTAGTTATTTAATTACCTAACACATTTAGTTGGACATGTATCAATCAGCTTCTTTAATTAGCCCGTTAGACACTGGTTCTTTCACGTAATCATATCACTTGATATAGAAAAGCAATGTCAAACAAGTTCCTTTTTAACAGGTTATCATGTTTATCTTTGAAATACATAAAGTCCACCCGTAGGCTTCTCCACAATCCACCCGAAGGCTATCCAGCAATCCACAGGGATCACTAATCCAAGATTCCACCCGTAGACTATTATGCAGGCCTCGAGATCCAATCTCGAGTCATGTTACCCTCTTGTGTAGGGCCCTGAAGGCAAGGGATGTATGGCCAAAGCCTCCCCTGGCCTCCAAGTGTCCTCTTGCTCCAAGTAGCATCTAACGGAGAGACCTCTCGCGAAGGGTTTGGTCCACCTTCGCGTCGTAGTTAATTGCTAAGGAGTGAATCCTTCCTTCCAAATGCATCCAGCACTCGATCCGAGATTACTTGCGACTTGGCAAGGTCCCCTATATCCTGGAATTAGGGCTGTACCCTATTAACCCGAGTTGGTTAATACCTTAAGTTCATATGTTATTCTCATTTATTGGTTGGTCTTTTGCTTTCAAGCAATTATCTTTACCCAAGAAAGATATTATGTTAGGATGATTATTCATCCTCTTGTAAGATAACTTGCGTAAGAATCTGCCAACCTCATTCCGAGAATTGACTATTCCCTTGCGATCCAATCACAAGATCATACGACTCTGCACTTGTTGCAAAAGTGTCGTATCAAACTATGAGACTATTCTACTCATCAAATGGAGTCACGAAACAATATGTTCCTGATTACATTAGGCTGACATTGTAAGTCCTAGGGTTTCAAGTTCCATCTTTTTAGTGAAAGATTCTTAGGGACAAACCCTAGATCACTTTTCAAGTGTGTTCCACTGTCCCTACATTTGGTGAATGTGGGCAAGTATTTAAGATATAGGAGTTTCAGTTTTAGCAATATGTGCAATTAGGTCACAAATTAAATCCTAGTGAGTTCTTTGAAATTGAATTAACTCTTTCTAAAATGAGTACTCCACAGGTTTAGGTGTTTAGGTTTATGCCAATTTGTTTAATTCTTGAAGATAATTACGTTATCATTGCCATAAACACATGACTCGTTGTCTACGCGTAAATTGATTTTCAACCCTAACTTATTGATTTAAGATCAAGCATAGGTTAGGTTATAACCTAATTCCAATGAATCATCCTATAACTTGCAAACACGATTCATGCTAAACAAGCAACCTTTTACTAATAATTATGCAGTTGAAAAATGATAATTGACTAGAGTTATGCAACTTAAGAATCATTTCATGCCTTGCTTTTTTGCATGGATTATTAGCACTTTCCTTAATAACTCATTGCGAAGAAGATATGTCCTAATAATGAGACATGCAATTTATATTCCCATGCCTAAACGGAGTGCTTTATCTTAATTCTATTTTGTAAATGTGGACATTAATCTAAGTTCAATTCATTGCAATGCACAAAAACTAAATGCATATTAATTTTCTGCTCACTTTATTTTTGTTCGTTTTATTGAAAATACTAATGACCGAACTTTTTCGTCGTAAGCTAATTCTTTTAAATTAATCAAATTTTTCAAGACGGAAATTGCATCATATCTCCAAAAGTTATCTACGCACAATTGAATTATAACAATGAAAAATAAAAATTAGGAAGAAAAACCTGGACTTGCAGTGAGATGTCCACGTGGATGATAGGAGATGATCCTCCTGCGGTTGTGCCTTGGGCTTTCTTAGGAGCCATCGCGAATGTATCCTTTCCATCTTGGATGTGGCTTTGCGAACTTCCTTTTTAAATTCCACCGTCCTTTATGAGTTTCTTTTCCTTCCCTTTATAGAAGCTCTTTGAAGGGATAGTTGTGTGGAGGAGGAGGAAACCACAGAAAGTTTTAAAACCTGAAAAGGGGGTATTTTAAAATCCTCCGTGAGTAAGGCTCATTAAAGCCATGGGAAAGGGCTTAATGGCCTTTTTGAATATTTACAAGAAAAGGGGAAAATGGAAAGTGTAAAAGACCCTTACGAGGGCTTTTGGTATGTGGAAAGAAGGTGTCAAAAAAAAACCCTTAACACCCTCTTTTCTTTTTGTGTGGGGGGAAAAAAAACAAGGTATGAAAGGGCCCTTAGGGAGGAAATTTCGTGTATGGGGGTATTATATGCAAGAGCAGACAAAGGCTTTGGAATTTCCGAGGGGCAGGGGGTGTTTTAGCAATCCCACACGAACCATGGCTAGGGGGAAAGGAAAGGGGTATGAAAGGGCTAAAAAAAGAATTCTTGCATAGGGAGGGGGGAAAAAGGCTTAAGGCCACTTGAAAAGCCCTTTAATGGCAAGTTAAGGGGGGAAAAAAGTCCCAAGGGGGGCCTTAGGGGAAAATTTGAGGGGAAAATAAGCAAAGGTGTGAAAAGGGGAACTTAGGAAGCCCCCTTGGAAGCTTCCAGAAGCTTCAAGGGAAAATTCTGTGCTTGTAACGTGGAATGGAGAGGGACAACGAATTAGTGTCAGCTGATGGCGATGACAGCGGTGACCTGAGACGGACTTGGCGGCAGCACTCGGCGACTTGCAACGATCCGATTTAGCTCCTTCTCCCCTCTCTCGGCTGCTGGCACCGCAATTTATCATAGCCTCCTCCTCAATCTTACGCAAAGTCTCGACACCTCCTTCCCCTCCTTTCCAATGCTCCCCTCTCTATGATTTTTATAGGGGGAGGGAGAGGTTCCTGCCTCCCCTATGCGACAGCAGCATGGCCCTTTCTCACCTGCGAGCTCCACCGAGGAGCTTAGTCACTCCTTCTATTCCCCTCCCCCTCCAGCTCGATAGTCAGCTGGGGGGAATAAATTAAAAATTTTGTCATTATCACTACAAGGATTTGAGCTAGTAGCGACACCGATTAGCGACGGCGGATAGCGGCGTCGCTATTGGCGTCACTATTGGCGTCGCTATATGCGTCGCATTTGCGATGCAAATAGCGACGCAAATAGCGATGCGCTACAGGGAAAAAAAGCGGCCGAAACTGAGCGTGGTTTTCATTTCATGTTTGCTCCATTGTGAGTTTTGAGAGCGAGAGCAACCGTCATGAGAGAAGAAGAGGAAGAAGACGTGCCATCGCCGCCGTTGTTCGCAAAGGAGAGGAGGAGCCTTCATCACAAAGAGGAGCCGCCCCACGCTCGCCATATCTCATCAGTGAGTCTCCCTCTCTCTTTCTTTTGCTTGTTTAAGGTTTAAATCACTCTCTCTTTCTTTTTCTTGTTTAGGAGAGGAAATAAGAGAGAGGGAGAGGGAGAGGGAGAGGGAGAGGGAGAGGGAGGGGGAGGGGGAGGGGGAGGGGGAGAGGGAGAGGGAGGGGGAGGAAATGAGTGAGGGAGAGAAAGAGAAAGAGAAAGAGAAAGAGAGGGAGAGGGAGGGAGAGGGAGAGTGCATTCTCTCTCTCCCTCTCCCTTTTGCTTGTTTAATGTTTAAATCACTTTCTTTTTTGCTTGTTTAGGAGAGGAAACGAGAGAGTAAGAGAGAAAGAGAGGGAGAGGGAGAGGGAGAGGGAGAAAGAGGGAGAGAAAGAGAAATAGAAAGAGAGGGAGAGGGAGAGGGAGGGGGAGGAAATGAGAGAGGGAGAGAAAGAGAAAGAGAGGGAGAGAGAGGGAGAGTGCATTCTCTCTCTCCCTCTCCCTTTTGCTTGTTTAATGTTTAAATCACTTTATTTTTTGCTTGTTTATGAGAGGAAATGAGAGAGAGAGAGGGAGAGAAAGAGAGGGAGAGGGAGAGGGAGGGGAAGGAAATGAGAGAGGGAGAGAAAGAGAAAGAGAGGGAGAGTGCATTGTCTCTCTCCCTCTCCCTTTTGCTTGTTGAATGTTTAAATCACTTTATTTTTTGCTTGTTTAGGAAATGAGAGAGAAAGAGAGATAGAGAGGGAGAGAAAGAGAGGGAGAGGGAGAGGGAGAGGGAGAGTGCATTCTCTCTCTCACTCTCCCTCTTGCTTGTTTAATGTTTGAATCACTTTCTTTTTTGCTTGCTTAAGAGAGGAAATGAGAGAGAAAGAGAGAAAGAGAGGGAGAGGGAGAGAAAGAGAGGGAGAGGGAGGGGAAAGAAATTTAAGATAATAGACTTATCGATAATGGTATGCAATGTGCTTTGCCATGGGCCACGTACATTGGTGACTCTTTAAGATGGCTTAAAATTGGTCATGTCCTTCATAATGTCCAAGTAGGGGATCTAATTGTGATATACATAATTCATTGTTTTTGTATTAACTTTATAGGCATAAAAATTTAGAAATCATGCCAACTAGTCAACGAAAGGACTAAAAGAAAATGATACTGTAGCTAATGGTCATTACGGTACTTCATCAAAATGAACCCAAAAGTATTGTTATAGAAGAAGAATCCCTCAAATTGAGTATAGGATATTTTCTCTCAGGTCTATGACTATGAGTAGAATTGATTGAAATAAATTTTATTACTATAGTTGATAAATTTCGTAGATGGCATTAATTTTAATACGCGATCCTACGCGATTAATTTCATAGTGGTTCAAAGTTGTACTTGGAGAAGCTGGAGCAACAGTTCGACGAGGTCCATTTAGATTTCTCAAAATAGATTCAGAAAAAAAATGGACGGATTTGCGTGACACCTTTGTGTTGCCGGCCCATTGTGAACAGGTGCATAGAGTCATTTGCTTGCTAATTGTAACACGACATGGTTTATGTCACAATGGTTTGAACTCGCTTTATACGTGTTTGTGAACAGGTAATCTTTTATCCAAACCTCGACAACCTCGATGGTGGTATGTTATACCTTCAACTCCTCGAAGTGCGAGAGTATATGATTAAAGCAATGTTCCGGGCATAGACGAAGAAAATATGCAAATAGAGGGGTCGATATTACAAGGGGTGGAGGCCACCGCAAGCTTGGAGCCCGCATCGGCTAACAATGATGGAAATACAGTAGTCCAAGAATTTTTTGAGAACGAGACAGACTCGTTCTTTTGTGGTGACATGTCTATCAACCTTCCAGTGTATGGAGAGTTGTGTCAGGAGATTAACATGGGACCATAGAATACTTCATTCTTAGAGAATTGTATTACTCAATTCATTGTTTAGATCTTCCATAAAGGTACATAAGATATGCATTTTAAGAGGGATTTTTCAAAAATGATTTATATTATTGTGCTTTGTATAGTTTAAATTGATTATTCTAACACCATTTTTCATATGTGCAGGTGACATTTTCAGGATGAGTCGAGGGATGAGCGATGAGGAGTTTTAGGACATGATGGCACTCATGTCTCTAGACCAGCTCGCGAGATTCAGAGAGATGGCAGACCAGGAGCTGTCTCGTTCTTTGTCAGGGCGCTCTACTAGATCTGCTTCAATGCGATCAGATGCTTTAGCTTCGAGCAGACGATCTCGACGCTCACGACTTGGGCCAGAGGGAGGGACTGCATCGGGATCAGGGGGGTGCTGCTGTGGAGACACGGATGTGGTGTCTCCATCTTGTCGTTCAGCTGGAGCTGCGTCACCTCCAGGATTTGTCACACCTATGGGGATGTCTACTCCAATTACTCCGGCTTTTGTGCAGCCGTCAGTGGGGTGGCACCCCCTTTGGTGGCACCCCTTTGAGTGGCACTCCGAGAGAGGTTATCCCCGTCGGTACACCGGATGCACAGGGGTCTCCTGGATATGCCCAGGAGCATGGATGGAGATGGGAGAGGACCCATCTTAGGCAGACTCCTAGGGGTTATGGATACCTGGTTGATAGTAGGTCAGGAGCCATCATCATGAATGATGAGGGGAGGAGGGTGATGGCTCGCATGAGAGAGTTGTGCCAACAAGTTTTTCGGCACAACGTCCTGGATCATTGGAAGAACATACCGGAGAGAAGCAAGGACTAAATAGTAGCATCCTTGCATGAGGAGTTTTCGGTGCCAGCCGTAGTAGATAGATTCTCTACGGGCTGGATGATGGATTGCATGCGTGCATACATGTCACATAGACGATTCGACGCACGCAAGGCAATCAAGAAAGGGGCTGCAAAGCCCCAGTGGTTAGATGCAGACGACTGGTACCGACTGAAGGAGGAGGCTACAGATTCGCCAGGACGTTGGAGTCAGCAGCGGGAGGCGGCGAGGGCACGACTCGAGGCCGGAGTGGTCCATCATCTTGGGAGTGGCGGCCATATGACATATTTGGAGGACTTTGTAAGTTTCTCTTTTGTTTTGTTTATTTGTTTTTTTGAAATATTCTTTATATTGACAATCATGTTTCTAATAGTTAGCATTTTGTTTTCTTTGCAACACTCCATTACAAATCGCGATCTGCAAGGCCTTGAGACTCGATATGCAGAGAGGCACGGTCTCAATGCATTGATCGACCGATTGTATAGACGCGGCGGCCCTGTAAGTCACTCATCTTTCTTGTCCGTAGTTACCATGAGATATTTGAATGCATTACTGTATGGTGGATTGATATGTTGTTTCTTTTTCTACAGAATCCGTTCGATGCTCCTTTGCGGCGGGACGAGCTTTCGGGGGACGAGGATTTCTAGCTCGCCCTTGGATCCTTGGAGCTCACACACCTTTAGTTTTTAGTCGCTTGATCTATGTAGACATTTTCTATGTATTAGTGATATCCTTTCATGATTGTACCAATCACATTTTATGCGATCATGTATTTATTTCATGTATCAGTTTTATGATTTCAGTATACGTTCTTTTTGTTTGCAAGTGCTTTGTATGCAGTAGTGCATAAACTATTTTGTATGGCTCTCATACAGCACACACACAAAATTTGTTTTCCCTATTACCGTCGCTATTTGCGTCGCAAATTTACTACTCGTGTCGCTATATGCATCGCAAATGTGATGCATATAGCGATGCCAATAGCGACGTTTCTATGGTGTCGCCAATAACGACGCTTTTTGTGACGACGGGGGCAAATTTTGTTGTTTGTATTTTCGTCGCTTTAAACGTCGGTATAAGGTCTATATCTTGTAGTGTATCCCAATTCAATTATCCAAACCAAATGTTATTATCCCCATGACCCCTTCCCAAGAGGGAATTCGTGCAGCATATGCAGTTTCGTAGACCTGAATTTTGTCAAAGGAGATAATGCTACATCACATCTAAGTTTGTACTGTCCGGGATCCAATGCCGGCATTATCTTTTGCCGAGAATTCACATGGACTCAATATATATTTTCGGTAGAAATATTGCATTCTCTCCCCCTTGGAGGAATCGAGATGTCCTCATCTCGAGACAAACTGGGGATATTGATGGTTGAGAGTGCCTTCATCTATCCAAGTGGCATCCTCTTCGGGATAATCTTTCCACTAGACGAGGTATTCTCTTAAGGTTCTGGATGTCAGTTGTCTCTCCCTAACGTCTAGGATCCTGTCAAGCCTTAGTTCAAGGACTCCTTGACTAGGCATTACAACTTGTTGGTCATCAAGTACATGGTTAGGATTAGGTACATACTTCTTCAATAGGCTAATATGGAATACATTGTGAACCTTTAGGCTCTCAGGGAGTTGCAATTTATAAGCATTAGGTCCTAGGTACTTGAGGATCTTGTACGGTCCACAATACCTTGGACTTAGCTTCTTGCAATCTCCTAAGGATAGGGAACTCTTCTTTGGGTGTACGCGAATGAAGACCATATCTCCTTCCTCGAAGATTCTATCTTGACACTTCAAATCCGCGTATGCCTTCTGTCTATCCTTGGCAGCTTGGATGTCCTATCTTATTGACTTTATTTGGTCATCCATCTCTTCCAATATCTGCCTTGAAGCTTCAACCCTCAAGGTTGGATCTAAGAAGTTTAGGGGGCTTCGATAGTCATGACCATACAATGCTTGGAAAGGGGTCATGTGAATGCTTTGTTGGTAAGAAGCATTGTAGGAAAATTCAACCAAAGGAAAGTATTGAATCCACCTTTTTGGCTCACGACAGCAGTATACCCTAAGCATATCCTTAATGACTTGATTGACTCGCTTTGTTTGGCCATCCATTTGGGGATGGTAAGCTGTGCTAAAACAGAGTTGAGTCCCAATGGCTTCAAAGATGGCTCTCCAGAAGTGTGATGTGAAGAGAGAATCATGATCACTAACGATTCTTCTTAGTAGCCCATGTAGCTTGAATATCTCTTTGATGAACAAACTTGCAATGTCCGAGGCTTTATAGTTTGTCTTCACTGGAATAAGGTGTGCAACCTTAGAAACATGTCAACCACAACCATGATGGAGTTGTATCCTCCCTGAACTTCGGGTAGGCCAACAACAAAGTCCATACTGATGAATTTCCATTTCATTTGGGGAATATCAAGCGGTTGCAGCTTCCCTGGCATCTTGACATGTTCGGCTTTGATACATTGACAAGACAAACACTCGATGACATATTTGAGAACGTCACCTTTAAACCTCTCCCAATGGTAGCTCTTCCTAACTGTATTGAGAGTCTTGGTATAGCCAGGATGTCCTGAGCAAGGGGAGTCATGATCTTCCCACAATATCTTCTGCTTAAGTGACTGGCTTGCTAATATGCATAGCCTCGTTCTATAGTAGACAAGTCCACTACTGATAGAGAATTCATGATACTTAGCCTGCAGCTTTTTGGTCCTGATCCTTGATAGAGATATCCTTTAGCATCTTTTGATAGACTGGATCATGGCATGCTTCCTCTCCAACTAACTCAAGTATTGGATTTTTTGGCATAGATACCTTTGTAGCTAGAGATCTAGCTGTTGATGGATTTTGTAAGATTAGAGAATTAAGGAATGCCTTGGGACTGAGTGCATTGGCAACTACATTATCTTTTCCAGGTCGGTACTTGATTTCAAAGTCATAATCCTCCAGCACTTCAATCCACCGACATTGCCTCATGTTGAGTTCTTCTGGGTAAAGATCCACTTGAGACTCTTATGATCAATCACTAGAGTAAACTTGTTACCCAATAGACAGTGTCTCCAAAGCTTTAGAGCATGGATGACAACTAGCAATTCCAAATCATGCATAGCATAATTCTTCTTGTGACTCTTCAATTTCCTTGAAGAGTAGGCTACAGGATGACCTTCCTGCATGAGCACACATCCCAAGGCAAGTGTGCTAGCATCAGTTACTACCTCGAACTCCTTATTGAGGTTTGAAAGCTTTAGGATAGGTGCTGATACCAAACTTTACTTCAATCTGTCGAAGCTAGTTTGTTCGGGAGTTGACCATGCAATGGATGTCTACTTCTTCAGTAAGTCCGTCTCAGAGGTGCTGCAATCAGAGCATAGTTTTTTATGAAGACCCTATACCATCCTCTCAATCCTAGAAAGCTGCGTATTTCTTTGACAGATGTTGGCATTGGCCATTCTAGCACATCTCTGACCTTGGCTGGGTCCATTGAGATTCCTTCCGCTGATACTATGAATCCCAAATATTCAATCTGACGTTTGAAGAATGCACACTTCTTCATCTTAGTATACAGCTTATGTGACCTCATTTTCTCAAGGACAATCCAAAGTTGGGGTTCATGATCTTCTTCCTGTTTAGAATAGACTAGAGTGTCCTCGAAGAAGACAAGTCCAAAATCATCAAGATTTGGCCTAAAGATATCCTGCATTAACCTGTTGAAGGTGACACGTGCATTCGTAAGCCCGAATGTCATAACTAGGAACTCTAAGTGCCCATATCTTGTGTTGAAGGCCGTATTTGGGATATCTTCTTCCTTGATCCTTATCTGATAGTAACCTGTCTTGGAGAATATCTTTGCACCCTGAAGATGATCAAGAAGCTCATCTATTCTAGGAATAGTGTACTTGTTCTTGACAGTTGATTGATTCAGCCCGTTGTAATCAATACATAGTTGAAGCATTTCATCTTTCTTTTTCTAGAATAGTACTGGAGCTCCCCATGGTGAACTACTAGGATGGATGTAGCCCTGATCTAGTAGTTTCTTGAGTTGTTCCTTCAGCTCAATTGATTCTAGTATGGACATTCTATAAGGTCTCTTTGCAATTGGCGCAGCTCCTAATACTAGCTTAATCTCATGATTCACTTCTCTTTGAGGCGAGAGTTCTGTCAACTCTTCAGGAAATACATCCGCGTATTCCTTTAGCCAAGAAGGTCCTTCACTAGACTCTTGCTTCTAATCTAACTTGTTGAGCTTAATCAAGTAGATAGGTAATCCTTTTCTGACTCCTTTTATGATCCGAGATGCTTTGGCCAATTGAATTTTTGGCTTCCCTGCTTCTCCTTGAGTTGTGACCAATTCCCCTTCAAAGTTTTGAAAGGAAATCTGGCCCTTCCCACAATGAATGTGGGCGTCATTAGGCTTAAGCCAATCCATTCCGAGTAGACACTCATGGATACCTAGATTCATGACTCTGAATTTGACCAAAGTCATTTTTCCTCCCAGAAACAATTCCACCTTAGCAGTTTGCTTGGTACAAGTAACCTCACGACCATTTGCCAATTCCACAAGCAAGGTAGGTGCTTCTACTGTGGCTATTCCTAATCTTTTTACACAAGCTGGTGAGATAAAGGAATGTGTACTGCCACAATCAATCAAGGTCTCAAAACTTTTACCTTGATAGTCCGACGGTGTCTGACGATTCGGGCCTTTTTTGTGTAGAGCGGCATGGATTGTCACCCTTTCAAATTCTGCTTCCATGGTGTGATCTTCTTCTTCTTTGCACATTTTCCTATTGGCAACGCATGCGGTTCTTCCTCTGCCTCGAGTAGTGGCTCCCTGTCCACGGCGTGTTCCTTGGAAAGGTGCTTGGCGATGTCCTTCTCCAAGCTTGGGACATCGCCAAGCACCTTTCCAAGCTTGGAAACAATGGAAACAATGGAGGTTTCAGCCATTGCTTTGAGTAGGAACAAAGTTGTTGACATTGTTACTTGTTGCTTTCTTTCTTTGTCCCTAATTCTGACCTTGAAATCTCTTCATTTGAGGCCTGAATGCTCCTCTGTTAGGGTCATTATAAGACCAAGTTTTGTTACCCCTTGGTCTAGCCTACACCTCCTGAATTATAGGGGCAGCTCGAATGAGTGAGTCCTGAAGATCTGATGGGCGCATTGATTCGAGACGGGTATTTACTGGTGGATTTAAACTAGCATAAAATTTTGACATCTACTATGTCATATCCATCTGTGGTGCATACTTAAAAAGTGAGACGAATTTAGAGTAATATGCGTCAAGAGTGAGCCCCAGCTATTTTAGCTCGTAGAACTCATTCATTTTCTACATGCGATATGCAGGTGGTATTATTTCACATTTTTCAAGGTTCATATCTTCAAATTAGTGAGGAATTTGCCCAAGCTTGTGAGAGGTAAACCCTCTTCAAACTTTGTGAGATGGTCTTTGACTTAATTCCACTCTATTTAGCCACACTTTAGGCTCAAAGACAAGATGTCTTTCTATATGTTAATACCAAATTTTTCCACACTTGGAGCACTCTAGGGTACCATCCTTCATAGCTATGTTATTGATCTCATGATCATGTGCAAGCATAGAAATTTCAACATGGTATCAAAAGACACACTTTAGGTCTATACACATTGGTCAAACCTACTCACATAATCATTCCCATCTCACCCATGCTTTTAGCACCTATCCTTGGTGATTAGAAATCTAAGTGTTATTATTAGCTTGGTCAAGCTTATCACCTACCCAGTACATTGAATAGGAGAGAGAGACAGAGAGATTTGTTCTTTTTATCTTTATTATGATCCTTATCATATCATCCTCACCTACTCTCTTCTTATTTTCTTTTGCCTACCTCCTCTCTACTATTTTCCTTCTTCATATTCCTTCATTTCCTACATTCTCTCCTTCTTATCTTTACTATTAGTTAAGGGGGAGTTGGGGGTGAGTGCCACATGGTAGTTCCCATGCTGCTTGAGGAAAAAAATAAAACTAGAGGTGGGTGCCATACGTTGGCCACCTGTCTTCATCATATTCTCTCTCTCTCTATACACACATGCACACATCTTTATCTTTACTAGTAGTCTTTACTATTATGATGTATACATAATAAAATCATATATGCATTACATATTATACATGTGTATATGTATGTGTGTGTGTGTGTGTGTGTGTGCGCGCGCGCGCACGCATAGAGGTGAGCTCACGCTCAACCACAAAGACCCATGGACCACTTATTATTCAAGTGTTTCAAGCTGAGCACTAAAGGCTACCTCTCACATAGTCGACCTGCTATCTCTCTCTACGAGTGTAGTGAGATTACCTCCATGCCAGATTGAGTTGCCTCCTCTCCCTAGCACTTTGGTAGCTCTAGGATCCGAATATAAGCTTCAAGGGAGCTCGATCCTCAAGCTCCATGATCCTGTCAAGATTGTGGGAGAGAAGGAAGGAGTCTCACTTGTAGCTTTCTTGCTTGCACAATGGGGGAATACACACACAGGTGGAGGCTGAAAACAGTTTTCCTCTTCTTAGTTGTGTAAGCCAAAAGAACTCTCATACAAAGAAATAGAAGAACCCTATATATGGGTCTCAAACCAAAGACAACTAACTAAGGTGGCATACTAACTGAGCCACGAACTAGAGTAGATAAGGATAGTTGTCATCTAGCTATTATTCATGGGCGGTGTACCAACCGCATCTACAACTAACAAGTCGGTAACATAAATGCACAACGGTCACCCTGGCATATCACAAGTGGAGCTTGATATCTCAACACTCCCCCTCGAGCTCAATCCCAATTCCTGCACACCAAGCAGGTCTCTGAACTTGCGCAGCTTCTCTACGCCCAATGCCTTCGTAAATATGTCAGCTACCTGATCCTCTGTGCTGACATAAACTAGATCAATAAGACCTAGCAAAACCCTCTCCGGCACATAGTGATAATGCACCTCAATGTGCTTTGTTCTAGCATGATAGACTGGGTTATTTGCCAAGTGTATACTGCTCATGTTGTCACAATAAATGACAACTAGCCCATCTGTAGGCTGATGCATATCATAAAGTAGCTTATGTAACCAAGCTACCTCACATGCAGCCATTGTTGGACCCCTGTACTTGGCCTCTATGCTCGATAAGGCAACTGTAGGCTGTTTCTTGCTGCTCCAAGTGACTGCAGCACTCCCAAAAGAGAACACATATCCACTAGTAGATCGTCTATCAGAAATACTACCAGCCCAATCAGCATCAGTGTATCCATGTAGCTGTATCTGAACCCCAGTCTCATAAAGTAGTCCATACTGCAATGTGGACTTCACATACATGAGTATGCGTCTAGCCGCATCCAAATGCGGTTTCCTTGGAGCTTGCATAAACTGACTTACCAATCCAACAACATAGCTCAAATCTGGCCTGGTAATAGTCATATAAATCAAGCTTCCTACTATGCATCTGTACATAGTAGGGTCTTCCAGAAGCTCACCTACATCTGCGCTCAGCTTCACATTCTGCTCCAAAGGAACTGAAATAGGCTTACAGCCTGTCATCCCATATTTGGACAGTATGTCCAATCCATACTGCCTCTACAAGAGCTGTATCCCACTTGGTGATCTAATCACCTCAATGCCCAAGAAATAACGCAACTCTCCCAAATCCTTCATCTCACACTTCTGCTTCAATAGCATTTTCACGTGAAGGATATCTTCATCACTGTCACCTGTCATAATCAAATCATCAACATAAATGACAAGTAGCATAATACCTTTCTCTATTTTTCTCACATAAAGTGAGAAATCTACCTTGGAAATCTGAAAGCCAATAGTGACAAGATAGTGTTCTATCTTGTCAGACCATGCTCTAGGTGCTTGCTTCAAGCCATACAAGGCTTTCTTCAACCTGCAAACAAACTCAGGATGAACAGCATGCACATAACCTGGTGGCTGCTCCATATAGACCTCTTCTTGCAAATCACCATGCAAGAAGGCATTCTTTACATCCATCTGATGTAAAGACCATCCCTTTGATGCAGCCATAGCAATGATTGCTCTTACGGTTGCCATCCTTGCAACCAGACTCAATGTTTCTTCATAGTCAATGCCATATGTTTGTGCATACCCCTTGACTACTAATCTTGCCTTGTATCTGTTCACAGAACCATCTGCGTTGTGCTTCACCTTATAAACCCACTTACAGCCAATTGCATTCTTACCTTTAGGCAAAGGTACCAATTCCCATGTAGCATTTTCTTCCAAGGCATCCATTTCTTCATCCATGGCTTTCTCCCATTTTTCTTTTCCCATGGCTTGCTCAAAAGAAGTGGGTTCTGGTTCTTGTATCACTTTGACCATATATGCATAGTGAATGGCTGTAAATCCATCATATTTCAGCATATCCACAGGATACCTAGCTCTCGTAGACCTGCGCAAAATAGGTTCACTCCCAGGTGCTCTCAAAACATCCCTAGTCTTCCTTACTCTAGGTGTAACAATAGAAGGAATACCCAACTCATCATCAATGCTCTGTTCTGAGCCACTGGATTCACCATCCACATAAGAGTGACCTGCATTCACATCAAACATGGGCTGATCAACCTTCTCTTTTCCTTTTTGTGATACCTGCATACCACTATCTACATTGCTTTGAGAAGATTCTCCCGATCTCAATCTGCTTGTCCATGGCGAAGAATGTGAACCACTGCTAGAGGACGCTCCAGGTCCACTAATATTTTGGGACTGCTGCTGTGAATTCTGTGCAGCATTACCATTTTGTGCATCTACATCATCAATCACATTTACTAGTTTATACCAGCTACTCATCTCATCAAAAACAACATCTCTGCTCACTGTAAACTTACGAGTAGAAGAGTTATAGCATCTATATCCTTTTTGTTGCAGAGAGTAACCAATAAAGATGCATTTCTCAGCTTTTGGATCCAACTTGGATCTCAACTCATCTGGCACATGTACATAGGCAATGCAACCAAAAATTTTCAAATGAGAAATATCTGGTTTCCTACCAGTATACCTCTCCTCTAGAGTCATCCCATGTATTGCTGCAGTGGGAGTCCTGTTCATTATATAGACTGTTGTAGCAACTGCTTCAGCCCAGTAAAAATCTGGTAAGTCTTTTTCGTTGAGCATGGCACGAGATACCTCTCCAATATGCCTGTTTTTCCTTTTTGCAATTCCATTTTGTTGTGGGGTATAACTGCATGAATATTGCTGCTTTATGCCATGCTCCTGCAGGAACCTTGCAAACTCATTTGAGAGGTACTCTCCCCCTCCATCTAACCTTAGGCATTTTATTTGCAGGCCTGTTTCTTTTTCAACCATAGCTTTAAGAGTTTTGAAATGCCCAAAAACTTCACTTTTCTTTTTCATAAAATACACCCAAACTTTTCTGCTATAGTCATCAATAAAAGTGACAAAATAATGACAGCCTCCAAGAGATGCAGATTTAGTAGTCCACACATCAGAGTGGATTAATTCCAATGGCTTCTCACTCTCTTGAACATGTCTAGGAAATGGTTTCCTTGCCTGTTTTCCAAATTGGCAGGCTTCACATACCTTATGTATTTCTGCAACCTTGAATTTAGGCAATCCTGCAACAATATTTTGGGTCTGCATTGATTTAAGTCACTGTACATTAAGATGACCAATGCGTTTATGCCAGATATCAATATCTGCAACTACACCGGTCCCATGTGCAAACATTGCTACAAATTCAGACATGTCTGCATCCAACATAAACATTCTGCCCTTCTTCTTTCCTTTTGCTATCAAATGACCTTTATTTTTCATATCCTCAACAAAGCATCCATGAGGATTAAATCTGACCCGCAAGCCCTACTCAACCATTTGACCAACAGAAACCAGATTCTTGGTGATATTGGGGACATGAAATACATCGGACATGTATTTCTTTTTCCCATCCTGCATAGACAAATGAATTTTTCCAATCTGCACAATAGGATGTGCAGTATCATCACCAGTCTCCACAAATCCTGGTTTTTCCATTTTCCTTGCATCCTCCATCCATTCTGCATGACCTGTCATGTGGTTTGATGCACCTGAGTCAACATACCATACATCATTGCTTTCTTCTGCACTTGTCACAGAATCGTTCATGTGCTGCACCATAAACAAATGCTCATTTTTGTCATCACCCTGTCTACTAGAAGATGCATAATTCCCTTGTTGCAGTTTTCCATTCATGATGTCATTCTGCTTTTTATAGCAGTCTTTAGCCATATGACCCATTTTACCACAGTAGTAGCATTCAACATTACTGTTTGCATTTTGGCCTCTTTGCCATCCACCACGACCTCTTTGGCTCCCCCTGCCTCTAGAGTTACCACGTCCTCCTCCATAGGAATGGTTTTTTTGAGTTTGTTGCATATTCTGATTTCTACCACGGCCTCCAAATCGGCCTCCTCTACCTCTGCCTCTACCTCTTCCAGCATTTGAGTAGAAGACAGCTTCTTTTCAAGTTCCTCCTGAAGAAGATGCACCACCATTTCTCTGCTCCTCAGAAATTAGAAGAGCAATCAACTCCTCAAAATCAGAAAATCTTCCACGAACTGAAATGGATGTCCGAAACTGTGCATAATGCTTTCCTAAACCATTCAAGATCACAGAAACTAAATCATCATCTTCCACTGGCGACCCAATGGAAGCAAGTGCATCTGCAATATTATTCACCTTCATGTGGTAGTCATTGATGCTCATACTTTCTCTTTGCACATTATGCAACTCTTGCTTGAGCTGCATTTTCCTGGCTTGCGTATTTGTGCTATACATTTTTGACAAAGTATCCCATGCCTCCTTTGGCGTACTTGCATCCTGAATATGCACAATCATAGAGTCTGAAATACTAATAGACAGCCAGTACATAACTTTCCTGGCTCTCTCATACCATGCTTTGAATGCCTGCATTTGCTGTTGATTGGGAACATCAGGAAGAACTGGTTCTTCTTCATTTCCTGCAACAAATTCCCAATATCCTTTTCCCATAAGAAAATTCGTCATTCTAAACTTCCATGCTTGGAAGTTGTTCTTGTCAAGCTTTTCAGTGACAATCTATGAAAGAGAATTAGATGCCATTACAGAACACTGCAAAATAGCCTATCACTGCAAAAAACACAGCTTCACCCTCACAAGGGAAAATCTGCAAAACTGGAAAGTGGTATTTGACCACACAGTCACTTCCTAGTGACGATTTTGCATAAACATGAACCAAGGATGATTTTGTAACTTCCAATGTCTCTGCACACAAGCATATGATGCAATTTCTGTGGTAACTTTTCACCGACCTGTAGAACAGTGGTCGCACAGCATAAAACTGGGCCTTTTCCTGAGTGTGTGCAGAAAACTTCTGCCTCCAAAACAGGCCCCGCAATGGCCTCAAATAAAAAAAATAGGGTCGCCAAGGGCTAAAGCCCTCTCCCGCAGTATATACTACCCTCTTGCTTCACCGCGAAGGGCGTCTCAACCTGAGACAATGCACTCTTGCAATTTCTGGCTGTGCTACCTGCAGAGATCTGCTCCCAAAACAGAAAATGAAAGCAACACTGCTCCTCTTACCAGAACACCGCGAGCTTGGCTTGCTTTCTTGAGCTCCTTACCACGAACAAGGGTTTGATACCATGTCAAGATTGTGGGAGAGAAGGAAGGAGTCTCACTTGTAGCTTTCTTGCTTACACAATGGGGGAATACACACACAGGTGGAGGCTGAAAACAGTTTTCCTCTTCTTAGTTGTGTAAGCCAAAAGAACTCTCATACAAAGAAATAGAAGAACCCTATATATGGGTCTCAAACCAAAGACAACTAACTAAGGTGGCATACTAACTGAGCCACGAACTAGAGTAGATAAGGATAGCTGTCATCTAGCTATTATTCATGGGCGGTGTACCAACCGCATCTACAACTGACAAGTCGGTGACATAAATGCACAAAGGTCACCCTGGCATATCACGAGTGGAGCTCGATATCTCAATAGATCTAAGATCCATTGCCACGAGCAAGAGAAGAGAAGAGAAGAGAAGAGAAGAGAAGAGAAGAGAAGAGAAGAAGAGAGGTGAAGATGGAGAGGTTCTCCACTACAATCCCTCACCCTCACACACTCACTCCCTCACACTCTCACACTCCCTCTCTCAAGCACAAGCTCAAGCAAGCAAGACGAAGAAGAAGAAGAAGAAGAAGAAGAAGAAGAAGAAGAAGAAGAAGAAGAAGAAGAAGAAGATGAGCGCTCCTTTTGGCCACATACAAGAATGAGCTCCTCATTCACTTTTCAACTTTTTATACAAAACCCTAATCCTTTTTCCATTTTGGCGGTCATCCCCTTTTTGGTCCCATTCCTCCAACCCTTTTCCTCCTCTTCCCTATTGGCATGGCCTCAACCCATGGCCTCCAACCCTATTGACATGGCCTCAACCCATGCCTCCAATCATTTACAGTTTGCACAAGTGAGAGTCTGGCACTCCAAAAAAAATCATGGTGCGCCCTACACTCTTTTACAAAAGTATTGACTTCCGCTTTTTGTTGTGCATCTCTCTCCTTGATTTAGGTCTTTTTGAACTTCTTATGTTTTCAAACTTTTCTTGGTGTAAATTCGTCTTCCATTTCACTTTTGCATTGGCCTTGTCTTCTTCTTAGATTTTCTAGATTCTCCACCTTGTTTGTTTGAGGGTTAACATTTACCCTCTCTTAGATGAGTGCTAGTACCATGGCACTCTCTATTGCTTGTAGGTAGTAGGCTTTGTCATGTACCAAAGACATGGGTGGAAGGGATTGTTGTCGTTTGCCGTGGAGTTTTGGTGGTGGTGCAGATGAAGGTCATTGGTTGTACTTTGTTGGCTTGATTGGCTGGTGATAGGATTATTGTGGTTGGTGATAGGGCTATTCTTTGTTGGGAGTTGCACTCATGGCTTGGTGGGCTTGCATGATGATAAAGGACTAGAGTTCAAAGTTGAGTGTTGATCAAGAGTTGAGTATGCATTTGATTTTGAGTTCGGTTTTGATTAGTTTGGGAGACATGATTAGTTGGTGGGCTTGCAGGATGATAAAGCAAGTCGAGAGTATTGTCATGCACTTGAGGACCCAAACTATGTATAGATTGTGGTGCAGATATTATGTGAGTGCACGTGCATACTTAGATATTAGGAGGATATTACGTAGTTAGAAGACTGTTGGCCTAGTTCCTCGCTCGGGTAAGTTACTCATGAATATATGTGTGCATCACGTGGGTTCAAAATAAGGTATTTTTAAAATACCATTTTTATACACTTTTTATATATAAAAGGTTGTAATATAAAGGGTTTATTTATAAATTGAATAGAAAAGGGTTATGCTTTATTTAGGAAAAATTCGCAGATAAGATATTTATAAATATACCTTGAACGCATGTGATGTAGAGGATATACATATAGTAACTTCCCCAAGGTTCCTTGTGGCAATGTGTGGATGAAGCGAGGGTTCAATGGGGTTCTTGAGACATCATTTGTGATTTTGCCAACACGATGTAGCATAATTGAGCTCATTGACGCCTTAGCTTTTGGTAGCTGGTGGCTACTTGTATTGTTTGAAGAGTATGGTGTACTTTCCAGTGTTTTTTATGCCTTGCTCACCATGATTGATTATGATGGTACTAAGATGGAGTGTGAAAAAAGATTTGTGCAAATGGTTCAGGGTGACAAGTCTAACCATAGGCGAGATAAGCTCCCTAGGTATGTCTTTCCCTTGATGTGTCCTGAACAATTATGGGGGATGTGTAAAGGGCTAGGAGACTAGGGACGGAGCGAGTCTACCAAGGTCACTAGATGTACCTAATTTGAGGACCCCTAGGTGCTTTGCTGTGATCGTGGGTACTTTTTTTCTTTTCTTTTCTAAGTTTTCTTTTTGTTTTTTCTCTTTCTCTTTCTTTCTCTATCTCTCTCTCTTTTTCATTCTCTTTTTTAAAATAAAATTAATATAATCAATGCAATATGTTGAGGCTATCAGCCTTTCATTTGGATTGGAAAATGTCGAGATCCAAAGGTTGTGAAAAATGGATATTACAAAGATGATAGTGTTACTAGCCTCAATACTAGAGGAACAATTGTTGAGATGAAGAGACACACTTGAGATTTTGCAAACCCCTTTTGTAACATGTGAGACATCATATCAATTTAGGTAGCAATTGAAGTGAGCTGTGCATGGAAAAGGGACAGAGCATTTGGTGAATCGAATCCTAGTTGATGAAGAAGTGGTTGTTGTTGTTGAGAGCATGACTCCTACGGAGATGTAGAGTTTGGCCAAGGAAGAAAGACTAGCCAATGACTATGCTTTGGGCCATGCTCAAATGCACTCTGTGCTTTCTATAGGGTTGATTTTCTCTTCAAGCGGGGCTTCCGTCATGGCTCTTTGTTCTTGGTATTTCTGTCACTTTCTCCATAATGATTCTTTCTTGTGAGAGTACATGCAAGTCATATGCTTCAACCAAAATGAACAGGTGCAGCTAAAAAAGACATCACTTATCTGAATCCCATAGCATTGACTTCGATGCATATCACATGTGCTTGATTATCATTGCTTGTGTGTGTGTTGTCTTTGCTTCTTTTGGTATTATTTATACATAGTCACAAAATAAATTGTTTGTTTATGTACACATTTATGAATCCATGTCAGTTTGTGAGGATAAAAACAAATTGTAGAACTCAGGATTGCACTAGAGTGTGGAATACGTATCCAATAATCATGGCAACCTACTCAGTAACAACATATATTTTGCAACATCGAGTAGCATGGCACCTTGTCCAAGTTTATTGGCAACATGTAGCTCCTCCTCAGTGATAATTTTATCAATTAGAGAGTTTTCTTGGCTAGTTACAGCTAAGTCTATACCCCAAATGGTAGTGAGTATTCAAAAGGAAGTTGGGGCTACATAGATCAAGTCTTTTTTAGAACGCCATTGGGCTAGTCACTCCTTTGAGACTATCATAATCTGGGCTCCAAGTTTGGTCATTGTAGCATGGTTTTCAAACTAACATTTTCCAAATTGACTTCCACCCTCTAATTGTTGCTTTAGCTGCTCTATCTCTAAGAGATTTGGTTGGTAAAGCACTTTGTTGAATGTCACAATCAGTTAAGCGTAATTCATCATTGACTTCCTCGTAAGAGATGAGTTGCATGCATTCATGTAGGAGCTTGTCATAGTGCTCATTAAGGTATTCTTGCTCTTCCTAGGATAGTGGATATGACAAATATTCCTCAAGTTTCTCCCTAGGGAATGTGCCCATGTTTGCAAGGACGTAGGCAGGTGCGAATAATTTGAGTTTAACATCCAACTCAGATGTGCTTGGTTGCCTCTCTTTCTGGAGATTCTAGCTCTTCATCTGATAGCCCTCCATTTGGCCCCTCATCCAATTGCATTAGTAGTTGCTCCTGGTCGATCATTTTCTCTAGACTTTTGTTCTTACCCATTGGAAAACGCTTCCATTGCTTCTTTTCAAAGCAGTTGTTGTGTTTAGAGTTGTTTCTCTCTTCCTCTAGAGGCTCGAGTGACTATAGTATAGAACCAAGAGAAGGTTTAGGGTGGTTCATGTCATGTGGGATTGGACAAAACCAGCTGAAGAAGTTAGGTTTTTATTGATGGGAAGCATAGATATCTAAAATTGCAGGGTATTGAGTGAGGCAGAAGACATATGCGCTAACTTTAAGTACCATGCTTCTTACTCCTAGCCTACTAACCACATGTAGATCTTCTTCGAGAAGTAGTTTATTATACAAGGGATGTTTTTGGATAGTGGCAGAAAGATAGACCTCATGGACCATTGCCAACACTCTTAATGAGGTCAGGGAAATGTACGTGGGATCATGTATTGATGTCCAAAGGGGTTTCCTTTGCTCAACAAGAGTGTCATTAGTTGGTAGCCAATTTTGGCTATGAAACTTTGGTTGGAGTACGATTTTTGCACAAATTTACATTGTCCTTTCCCTTTTCATTTGATTGCTTCAATATTTTCCCTATTTATCTCACATTGAGCAGTATAGAGTGAGGGTATCAAGTGCAATTCCCTAGTTGAGGCTTTTGGGATGTCCTTTATGACTTCTTCAATGAAGCTACATAGCAGGAGAAAACATGTTGTTTCTTGTCCCAAGTCAGGGGTTCGGCTATGAGCTTTGTGTGCTTTGGCATTGGCCTTCCAATGTCCACATGAACATATGTACATGTGATGGTTGTCAGCTTTTGTGATCAAGCTTCATCATGCACTTCATCTTTGGTTCATTGGTCAGATGCACTATCTCTTTGGCTAAATCGTTGAGAGATTTCTCCTCAATCCCAGGCTTTAGGTGCTTCAAAAGTGCTAGAGGTGTCAAGGATGTTGGTTGTGACATCTCTTCCACATGTGAATTGCTAAGGACGCGTTCCACAAGGGGTGTCATCACACGGCCAAAGGCTGTGACTACTATGATTCCTAATAAGAAGTAGTAGCACCTAGTTCAGTGGACTCGCTACTGTCCATAGACTATAGTGTCAAGTCCTTAGGCAGATTGGAAGTAGTCGTGTCTTTTTTCTCCCTTTGTGTGTTCACTTGTGCAAATTAGGCATCAGTGAACTATTGCACAAACATATCCTTAGGTTGAGAATTAGGGATAGTGTCATGTCGTCCTGCATCTTGGACATTTGGAAGCTCAGATGGAGATAGAGATTTGGATTGAGTAGTTGCACCTGACTGCTATTGTGCTTTCTATGTCCATTTAGGAAAAGAGGGTGTAGGAATTTGGGACTCCTACGTGGACTTGGTACTAGTTAGTTGGGAGATTTGCTCATGGCTGTTAGACAATTGTGCCATTTTCTTTGTTGAGAAATCGGCCTTATTATGAGCAGCGTTGTGCCTATGGTTCTCATTATCCTCTTGGGAAGTCAAAGGCTCCTTGGGCACTAGTGGTCTTTGTGCACACTTGATGGTTACATATAGTATCTGCTTGTTAAGCACACTAGATTGAGGATCTACCTTTCGAATAGTCATGTTTAGTTACATGATTTCAATCGTAAGGGGCTTAGTCACTCCAATGTTTTTAACTCAAGACTTGGATTTTTGTTTAGATTTCCTCCTATGCTTCTTTGCTTTTGATAGGATCTAGCCTTGCGCTGGACAACACAAGCAGTTTAGTAGGGGGTTGGGCACCCAAATCCATTGGCTACTTGTGTAATACCCTTGAGCATGTAGCAATATTTTGGATATCCATCATGGCGTTCTGCTGGCTCTCCATTAATATCTTTGTCTATAAGGCTTGGACTTCTTTGGACGTCTTCTACGTTATTTGTAAGTCCAAATTTTATCCTTGGAATTGTCTCCTAACCTTCTTGTTTCAAGCCTAGCCTTGTTCCCGTTTATTGGGCTTGCCTAGTATGTTAGAATATTCCTTGTCTTTCCCTCAAGGTTTGATGAGGTCACCCTTGCCAAAGGTTGTGATCATCCTCACACTAGGTAGTGTCAAGTGTACCTCTATGCTACATAATCAACCTCACACTTCATCGCCCTTTTGAAGGGTCTTCCTAGAAGGGTTTCCTTCCCATAATTTGCACTATTTGGAGGAACATGGAATAGGATAAGCAAGATTTTTGTTTCAATAGTTACAATGATTTTGCACTTTCCTATAAGTGCTTGTGGGTATCCCTCATAAGGATTAAGAGTTGCATTAGTCAGTGTGAGCTCTAGTTGGCCTAGTAGGGTCCATGCTTCATAGGTCAAGATATTAAAATCTGCTCCTTCATCGATGAGAGTATTGAGAGCGTTCTCTCTTTCTGCCGGCGATGAGTTTGACCCTAAGATAAGCAGGTGGTACCATGTCTTCATCTTGCGGGTCTTGGCTTATAAGTTTAAGCCTTTTGATACATTCATTTGAGTCTCCAACTACACAACCAGGCATGTATTCTCTACTGATGTCTTGGGTTGTTTGTGCAGTGCCGTTCAAGGTGCATCTATCATTGGGACGATCATGTCTAGTCATCCTCACAGTTGTAGCTTGATGTTGTTGCATTTTTCTTTGACTAGATGCAGTCCAAAAATATATATGTTTTTGTGGTGTGGCATTTTTTTTCTTGTTGGCTATATTGGCCCATTGAGGTTTTAGGGTCTCTGTTTAGGGTATGGGCTTTTGGTTGCTATTTTACAGTGAGAATCTATGCTTCTATAGAGCCATTACTATACTAGGATCTAATTTGGAGGACTTGTCATGGCACACATTTTCTCTCCAGCCTACTTGGGGGAGATGCGGAGGGGGTAGAGCCCCACTGCATGGGTTTGGGGGCCCACTCCCCTTGGCCCACAAAGCCGTTATGCTAAATACCATGCACGATTTGAAGGATTGTTTATAGCCAAGTTTTGAACTACTTGCTCTAGATTTCAGCCCATTGATAAATCTATGATGTGCTTTCGGCTATATACAATCTCTTAGCCAATTTCAGGGGTTAGATGTGTCAAATTTGTATTCTATTCAGCTATCCAATTTTAAAAGTTTTATGTCTAATTCTCAGAGGTCCGATTATTAGAAGTCCAATTATTAGAATCAAACGTCTGATTTTTGGTTGGTCTGATCAGCCAATCGGACAGGGTCTGAGTCCGAGTGGTCTGGTCCGATTCTGGTGGTCCAATTTGGGTGGTCTAATCATCGAAAGTTTTGTTTTTGTGTATTTGATTATCATAAATCTGATTGTGGGAGTCCGATTCTAGAAATCAGACGTCCGATTTGATAGGTGTCTGATTCTAGAGGTCTGATTTTTGCATGTCTGATTTTCATGCATTCAATTCCTAGGTAGTTTGATTTTGAGTATCCAATTGTCCAAGCATCCGAATTGGACGAGTCTCATGTGTCGGATTGGATGGGTTTTTAGGGTATCGAAGTCCAAAAATCGAACTATCAAATTTTGAGAATCGAACTCTGGTAATAATAGTGTCCGATTTCTACAAATGTGTTTTGAGGATGACAAAAATAAACTCGATACTAATGATTTTGGTTGTGAGGGGTCACACAAACTTCCAAAATGTAAGAACATACTCTAATGAAGGATTGTATTTATTTGTAATAGTAAATAAACTCCAAAATACAAATTGGTAAACAAATCAAACCCTCTTGCCCTGTTATGATATTAGAAACCCTAATGCTTATTTTCTTCTTTTTTCCTTTGTTTTTTCCTACCCTAATGCATCCAAATCACAAAGCAAACACCTACACTAATCCAACCTACCTTTCTAAATCCAAAAAACCAAAAACTTACTTAAGGAGATCGAATACCTCTTAAAACTCACTCGCTTCCTACCTATCTAGCTCAAGCACCGATTTGGAGAAAACCCAACTTCAATGCTCGATTTGAAGAGTGCAAGAACTCAAGGCTTGAATCCATTGGTCCCAGCAAAAAAACAAAATGTAGAAGCAAGCTCACACTCAACCACCAAGACCCATAGATAACTTATTGTTCAAGAATTTCAAGCCGAGCACTAATGGTTACCTCTCACATAGCCGACGTGCTATCTCTCTCTACGAGTGTATTGAGCTAACCTCCATGCCTGATCAAGTTGCATCGTCTCCCGAGAACTTCAATAGCTCCAAGATCCAAGTGCAAGCTTCATCCTCAAGATCGATACTCCAATATCCATTGCTCAAGCAAGAGAAGAGAAGAAAAGAGAAGAGAAGCAAAGACAAGAGAAGAGAGGAGAGGAGAGGAGAGGAGAGGAGAAGATGGAGACCTTCTCCACCATGGTCCCTCACCCTCACACACTCACACTCTCACACTCCCTCTCTCAAGCACAAGCTCAAGAAAGGAAGAAGAAGAAGAAGAAGAAGAAGAAGAGATCTCCCTTTGGCCACACACAAGAATGAGCTCCTCATTCACTTTTCAACTTTATATACAAAACCCTAACCCTATTTCCCTTTGGGAAATCATCCCCTTTTTGGTCTAGGATTGGTCCATTCCTCCAACCCTTCTCCTACTCTTCCCCATTCCTCCAACCCTTCTCCTCCTCTTCCCCATTGGTATAGGATTGGTATGGCTTTAGCTCCAGCCTCTAACCATTTACAATTTGCACAGGTGAGAGTCCAGCACTGTTTTACAAAATAAATCATGGTGAAACTTGCACTCTTTTACAAAAGTATTGACTTTTTCTTTTTCTTGTGCATCTCTCTCCTTGATTTAGGACTTGTTTCACTTCTCGTGTTTCCAGATTTTTCTTGGCGTGCCTTCGTCTTTCATTTCACTTTTGCATTGGCCTTGTCTTCTACTTATATTTTTCAGATTTTCCACCTTTTTTATCTAAGGATTAACTTTGAATGTGTTGTGAATACTCAGTTTTTGCAGCAAGAAGGATGTGCACAAGGGAGATGAGAGCTCAAAATACAGAACAAAATATTGTTTACTAAGTTTCTTAGAGTACAACTTGGGTACACTCTCTTACTGCTGATAGTAACCCATAGGTTGTTTATATAGCCTCTTCCAAGCTAGGGTTAGGGCTTCTCCTGCCCCTTAAGGCCATTCGCATACATTGACCCTTATAGACCTTTGGTTCGGGTGGATTCCCATGTCTACATTCTAACATCCCCCCTCAATGCCAAGGTGGCATTACATCACAAGACATGTTAATGTTCTCCCTTCCCTCCCCCCCCCCCCCCCCCCCCCAATTAAATGGGATGCCTTTATAAATCAAGCCACAAGGATATTCATAGGTAGAGGATGTTACAAGACTCAAAAGAGTCATCTCTAGATTGGGAGGAAAATTTGGCCTCCAATTCCTTAGTTACTTCTGGAACACTGAGACATTTATTGGTGATATGCCTAGTCTTTTTGCATTTATTGCACTTCATTTTGTCAGGGTATTTCTTCTAGCAATTGCTTACAATATGCCATTTTTTGTGACAAAAGGAGCACTTAGTAGAAGCGGTATGGACTAATACTTGCTCATGGGAAGTGAATGCTAAAGTTTCTTTAGTATGGTTTCTCTTCTCTTCATCCAAGCAAGAGTGGATGGTACTTGCCAAAGTTGGATTTGGAATATTAGTTAGGGTAGTCACAAGAGTTGGAAAAACCTTCTTCACAAACTTCAAAAGGATGGAAATGGCATCTTCATCATGAATAGGTGCTTGAACGGAGGCAAGATGTGCCATAAGCCCCTTCTTCATATGTGAAATAAAATTGCTTAGATCTTCTCCCTGTTTGTATTCCAAGTTGAAAAACTCAATCTTTAGAAAATATTTTAGAGTTTTTTCCTGTAGCACTATAGAGCCTTTCAAGTGCATCCCAATTCTCCTTGGGAGTGGAGAGTTGGTCAATATGATGAATTATAGATTCATCTAAATGAAACATGATGATTTTCTGAGCTCTTTCATCATCTTCTACATCAAGGGGATTGGATGGACCAATAACTTTGGTTCCTTTTATGAAGGGTCAGTACCCTCTTTCCATTATTTTGTATTTTACGAGGACTTGCCAAGGATGGAAATCTTTTCCATTGAAATTGCAAATTTGAGGCCCTACATCTACATAGGCCATGGCCATATTAGGAAGGTCTTGCCTATTGCCTTAAGCAATGGTAGTGTCTAGTCCTTTACATGTGGCCAAATACAACCGAATAGTAGAACTAATAGCCAACTTTAAATTCGAGTTGAAAATGGTTGGAAATCATACATATGCAATATCTCAAGATAGGATTTAGGAGCTTCTGTTCTTCGAACAACTCTTGATTTAAGCTTTAGTGTTTTCCTAGGTTTCAACAAGGTGACCTTTTAGGCTCTTCCTGATAATGTGGCCTATTTGAGGAGTTCTTGGTGGAGCATGGCTTATCAATTAATGCTATGTTGTAGGATGAATAAGAGGAGAGTACAATAACACTCATATCTCTGATGTACCAGCAGCAACAAAATGATATTGGGATATGGTCTATGTGTTTATAGTTGTACACATAGCCCTACAACCAAGAAAGAAGAGGTTAATGACATAAAGCACTTGATGGTTTTAATTTTTTGATAAAAACCACCATATTCAGTTAATATCCAGCTAGCAACATGATTGTAAAATGCAACATTAGTGCTTACAAGCACTCATCTCAAGGTTTTATGCCACTTGAGATGTGAAATATGGATTATTTGATGAACTAAGGAGGTCCACCGAGGGTAAAAGACTTGGAATTAGAGATTTAAAATCTTCAACTGGCTTTGGAGAATATCAATCAGTGATTAGAATCACTATTAGTGATTAGAAATTGAAGAAATTGAAAAATGGAAAAGCTTGAAGCTTTCTGGCTATGGTTTCCATCAGGAGACAAAAATTTAGGGTTTTCCTTTGTGTGGCCAGTAGAGATAGAATTTTGTCAAACCCTTTTAGGGTTAGAAAGCCCACTTGGGAGCTATCATTTCCCTAAGACACCTGCCATGATTGCATCTTCTACAGGCCATGCCATGGTGATGAACAAGAGGCTACGAATTCTGCATGTGATCTACGATTTCTTCAATGCTATGTTGAGATATTGAGCTCCACTCGTGATATGCCAGGGTGACCGTTGTGCATTTATGTCACCGACTTGTCAGTTGCAGATGCGGTTGGTACACCGCCCATGAATAATAGCTAGATGACAGCTATCCTTATCTACTCTAGTTCGTGGCTCAGTTAGTATGCCACCTTAGTTAGTTGAGTTTGGTTTGAGACCCATATATAGGGTTCTTCTATTTCTTTGTACTTGAGTTCTTTTGGCTTACACAACTAAGAAGAGGAAATTTGTTTTTCAGCCTCCACCCTTGTGTGTATTCCCCCATTGTGCAAGCAAGAAAGCTACAAGTGAGACTCCTTCCTTCTCTCCCACAATCTTGACATGCTACCCTCCACAATTCATAATGTTACCCTCTAATGTGCCATGCCAAGTTGCCTTGTGTTGGGGAAGAAGTCCTCAGTAAAAGTGAGGAGCTAAAATGCTCTCCTTTGGCTTCCCCAGGTCCTGCAAGGTCAGGGGGTCAAGGTTTGGCTATGGAGGTAAGAGGGAAAAGATGAAGATGATGAAAAATCATGTGCACTTAGTGAAGCTGAGGATAGAGTAAGATAAAAGGATCAGAGGAGGCTCTAATACCATGTGAATACTCATGGTTTGTAGCAAGAAGGATGTGCACAAGGGAGATGAGAGCTCAAAGTACAAGAACAAAATCTTGTTTACTAAGTTGCTTAGAGTACAACTTGGGTACACTCTCTCACTACTCATAGTGACCCATAGGCTATCTATATAGCCTCTGATGAGCTAAGGTTAGGGTTTTCCCTGCCCCTTAAGGCCATTCACATACATCTACGCTTATGGTTTGTAGCAAGAAGGATGTGCACAAGGGAGATGAGAGCTCAAAGTACAAGAACAAAATCTTGTTTGCTAAGTTTCTTAGAGTACAACTTGGGTATCCTCTCTCACTACTGATAGTGACCCATAGGCTATTTATATAGCCTCTGACAAGCTAGGGTTAGGGTTTTCCCTACCCCTTAAGGCCATTCACATACATCTACCCTTGTAGACCCTTGCTTAGGGTGGATTCCCATACCTACATTCTAACATGTGTGTGTGTATGGTTAACTTAATATATCTATTATTTGTAATGCATATATGAATAACATATATATCTCTGCCTTTACTTGCCTATGGATAATAAGGATCCATCACAACTAATTGCATGATAGGATCTATGCCACACCATCAAAACTTACATCCTGGAACCTCACATCTGTTGTCAAACCACATGTGTATCATCAAACCTCATTTCTAGCCATCAAAATGTGTGCATCTCTGAGTTGTATCTTCACAATTTTTATCGATTTTGCAATGCTAATAGCTATGCAAATAGGGACAGTTTGTGATGTGTATTGCAACACCAATACAACACGTACAGTTTGTGATGTGTATTGCGACGGTTACAAAGGAAAAAAAATTGTGGCAGGGCAACAAGCACCTTGTCCTACCACATATAGCACTATGTAATGTATTTATATTCTACAAATGGATTACATGTTCGTCAAGATAAGTGCAAAATGTACTTGAACCCACAAGACTAATACATAGAATAAGTACAAGATCACCAATGAAAACTCATGGAATTATGGCAAGATACAAAGAATGATAACAACATAGTACATAGAAGATACTTGCATAAATCACAGGACCAAAAAGAAAGAGGGTGTGAGCTTCACGAATCCAAGCACGAGCTATAGATCCTCACCATGTGAAAGCTCATCTTAATGCAAAGGAGCATTGAACGGACTCTACAAAATGAACAACTACACATCAGTCCACCATTCTCCTACCATGGTTATCTAACATTTTCTTAAGATAATTGCTTTGCTATCATCTCTCAAAATTAAGTAGAACATTGCATTGGTTTAAAAGGAGTGAGAAATGAGGGGGAGTAATATGCATTAACCACTTTATTAATAAGGTTTAGTCTCAACTCAGGTCCCCCTAAAATAACATTGATTTGGATCTAGGATGACACACTAGGATAGTTGATATTTTATCATTCCTAACTTGACCTAATGTAGCATTTCAGATTTTTAATGGAATTCTCTTGGCTAACCAAGATCACTTTGCTATATAAAAAATCCATGGGCAACTTAAACACCCCCTTCCCTCAAAGAGTAGATTTAGTTTTCTAACTAACCTAACACAATTTATCCACCTCTCTCTACACTCTTCATTTCATATTCTCTCCCCCTTCTCTTTTTTTCTCTCTTTCTCTTTCTTTGTTGCCCCAAGAACAAGAACAAACCAAGAGGAGGCAATGTACTTACCACAAAGTCCTGATGATGGATTCTTTGTTTCCTCTTCGCGACAACCCCTCTTCTTCCTTCGTGAACTTCTCCCTCTTCTTCGCGAATGGCAGTGGGGGTGGTGGTGAGAAGCACTCCTTCTCTCTCTTTCTCTCTTCCTCTCTCTCTCCCTCCCAAAGCCACTCTCTCTTTTGCTCTCTCTCAAATTATTTGTGGAAAAATGTTACGCTCGGGTTTCATGCACTTTTTTTCTCAAAGTAGCTTTGCTATTTGTGTCGCATAGCGACACCGCTAATTTGCATCGGAAATGCTCGTCACTATACCCCTATTCCCTTGTAGTGAGAATGATCCACCTTGACTATGAGAGAAGCTATATAAGAACCAGAAAGGTTTCTAAGTTTGGTACCAAGAGAACATCAGTGTGAAGTACTAGGAGAATCTAGATGTCGAGTGCCTAGTTCTACTTTATTGAGAGAAAGAGAGAAAGAGAAAGATAGAAAGAGAGTATGGGACCTAAGCTTAAAATAGGGAGTAAGAAGAAGATTCTTTTGTTAGCTTTATTATTAAAATGGGTGGATTTATTTGCTGTAGTTATCACCATTACACCTCTTGCTCATATGGCAAGACATTACAACAACCATTCAAAGTAAAACTCAATGACATAGCCAGATTTCATAGGGTCATCAAATTGGCATCTATAGCTTTAGCCTCACAACACTTCTAGTCTATCAACATCATAAATTAGTAAAGAATTGGTGCTGAATAGTGAAGTTGAAGGTGGATCCAACAACCTAGTCACACGCCAAAAGCATAGTCAACAGCCAATACCAAGGTAGTCATCACTCAAGCAAGCTCCAACCACACTCAATTGACATGGAAAAATACATGATTTGTAGCAAGTCATGGCCTACTAGTCAACAATAGTTCATGATAGTCATCCAACATAATTTGTGTAAGCTGAGTTGCACCCAACTCTAGTGGGAGAAAGGTAACCCCCTTGCCCCCACAAACACATTGTTGCACCTACGAAAGAAAGAAAGATTAGTGTTTTGTTACACTTGTAGTACCCCTACAAACCCTTGGAAAAATGGTAGTGTGAAGGGAAAGCTAGTAGGGTTTGAAGTCGGTGACTACTCTTATTGGTGTGATCAGATTTGGGTGTATTTATCCACTAATCAGGGGGAGACATCTACAAGATAGCACCATTAATGCAAAGATTCTTCGATTACGCTGCTCCCCCTCTTCTCAAACAAGAACCTAGTGAATGATACCCTCCCATTTATTCTATGTCAGTAGGATTTCCAACTTAGTGAGCTTCAAGCCATATTAGCATTCAACATTAGCTATACAAGATAGCCCCACAAGCATCGTCACAGTAGTTCATCGGCATCCTTCACGAATATCCCTACAATCAACAGTGCCTTCCACGGGGCTCCAACATAGGCAACATAGATGTTAAAGATTTTTATAAAGGTTTAAGGTTTAAAATCTTTGAATCAACTCCCTTGCTAAATCCCATTCATTGGGGCTAAGGCTTGAACTAAGTTCACATGCTTATGGTCACTACAAGACCACAAGCCCTAATCTAAACAAAATTAATGAACCAATTCAATATCTTCTGTATTCATATTACAATGAAATATATATTAATTCATAAAGGTTCTTGTTCACATTGAAAAAGAAGACATGAAGGCAAAGCTTTGACTTCAAATGCAGGAGACCAAGAGAAGATCATGTTCACATGCTATAAGGGAGGGCTATCAAATTTAACTATATCAAGAGCAACAATGTAGAAGAAGATTGTGCATCATTAGGGTAATCAAAAACATTTTGTAACAAAAAATTAGGAGAAATATGGACTCTCTTTTTTTCCCCTTAAGGAATGAATAAACAAATATATGCCTAACCAATGAGAGAGCTAGGATTCTAGATTCATGTAACATGAATCTTCTAGCCATATCTTGGCCCAAATTTTCCCTCAACAATAAAATAAGGGGAAATGTGGGGAATACAATGCTGACACTTCCTGGAAGTTTGTGACAAATTTTCATTCTCTTATTTTTTTATGTTTGACTTTTCATTTCTCCCCTTTTAAGTTTTCCCATCTTTCTTAGGTGCAACTCAAATTTATCATATCTCTTTTCCCACTTCTTTCATGACAAAATCATATAGCCTCATTGTTGCTTGCCCTATCTGTAACCCGGTGAAATTTCATTTACTCTACATAAACACAGAGTGAGTTTCACATGTTTTATGAGAGTAGATCTTGTTCTACCAAAGTCATAAGATTTTCTTCACAAAACTTTACCGATGTATTGTTCTCTTCCATGGATGTTCTATAGTAAAGTTTTATCTCATTTGGAAAAAACTTGTGCACGTTATGTGCATTATCTGACATGTGATTTCTTTTGTTTTGGTACTTTAGGAGTCTCTTACAATCAAGAACAATGATCTTTTGAACACTCAACTTCTTCTTCAACATCTTACGATTTCTTGGTAAATAAAGTTACAGGTATGCTGTCTTTTTTTTTTGCTGCTCCATGGTTAAATTGTATCTCGTTTGGACAAAATGTATGCAAGCTATATGCATATTGAGCTTTCCTTTGTTTTTTTACTCCAAGAGTCTTCGAGGGTGGAGAACAATGATTTTTAAAAAACTCAACTTCTTCAACATCTTTGGGCTTCTTTGCAAAAAGAGCCACAAGTATATTGCCACTTTTTTCTATTGCTTCATGGTTAAGTTTCAACTCATTTAAGTTATATGTATGCTTTGACTCCATATTTCTTTTGTTTTTGTACTCTAGGAATTTGCCAGTGGAAGGAACAATGGTTTTGTTATAAGTCAACTTCTTGTTCAACATCTCTGGGCTTCTTTGTGAAAAGAAATACAGGTACAATGTTTTTTTTAAATTTCTCCATTTAAATTTCATTTCATTTAGAGAGAACATTTGCAAATTAAACACATGCTGATAGGTAACTTTTCTATTTGGTTATTATAGATGTGTAGTGGAGATCTTCAATAACTTGTAGTGGAGGTCTTCAATTGTAATATATCAAATATTGAAAATTCATGGGAAATTTTTTTATTCTTCTCCCATCATCGATGGTCGTGCTGAAGGGGGAAAGGGATTTAGAAAGTCCAGCAAGCTCCTCGCGCTGGAGCTTGCTTAGCCTCAATGCCATGCCGTCAGACACATAGGAGAGGGAGGATCCCCCTTCCCTCCCCTATTTAAATAGGAGGAGGCGCTGCCAAGTAGAAGAGTTGAGATTGAGAGGAGGAGACTGAAAGGTTGTGCCTACTATTGCCGTGAGGTACGAGAGACAGAAGATGAGTGAGGGCCGCCATTCTGAAGTACTAAGGGAGAGAGAGAGCTTGATGGAGGGTTAAGCCAAACGCCGCTACCGCCTCATCGCCACTTTGTCTGGACGAGGGCCGTTCCGTCAGTCCGCGCGCCCCAGACGCTGGTCGCTACCAGTCGTAGGCTGCCAAACCCCCCTACCACCTTAGTCCGCCGTCGATAGACGGCCAGATTACCCCCTCCCACGTGGAAGCTTTAGAAGCTTCCTGGGAGGAAAGCTTCTAAAGGGCCTTCTTAGCCCCCTTTCACCCCCGTGTCCTAAAAAAATCCCCAAGGCCCCCCTTCTTATGTTTTTTGGAACCTCACCCCCCCTCCCGGGTTTTAAAATCTCTTAAGCCCCCTTTCACCCTCGTGCTAAAACCCCTTTCCCTTCACTTTGGAGTCACTCCCCCCAAGAGCACGAAGGCCTTAAGGGTCTTATTACTTTTTTCCCCCGTGTATAATCCCTAAAAGCCACTATCCCTTGGCTTTGGAATCACCCCTCCCCCCCCCCCCCCCCCCCCCCCCCCCCCCCGCCCCCCCCCCCCCCCGCCCCCCCCCCCCCCCGCCCCCCCCCCCCCCCCCCCCCCCCCCCCCCCCCCCCCCCCCCCCCCCCCCCCCCCCCCCCCCCCATGTTTAAAACCATCACAAGCCCCTTAGCCCTTTCCCATGAATGTTGAAACACCCCTTCCCCTCCCAAAAGAATTAAGGCCTTAAAAGGTCTTATTATCCCTCCCTCGAGATTTTAAAGTTCACTTAGTCTCCCCTCCGTGTTTTTATAAACCCTTAAGCCCCTTTTTCGTGGATATTGGAATCACCCCCCTCCCCCTCCCCGCCACCCCCCCCCCCCCCCCCCCCCCCCCCCCGAGTTTAAACCTTAAGCCCCTTTCATCCCCCCCGTGCTTTAACCACCTATAAGCCCTTTTTGTTGGGATTTATAAGTCCCTTTTCCCCCCTAAAAGTACTAAGGCCTTAAAAGGTCTTATTACCCCCCTCCTCGTGGTTAAACCCCTTAGCTGTTCCTTCCCCTTTTCAAAATACCCTTGGGACTTTGGTTTTTTCCCCCACTCGAAAAAGAGAAGAAGAGTGTTGAAGTGCAAGGGAGCAACGGTGGAATTCCAAGGAGGAGTTGTAAAAGCTGCTTCCACGTCCGAAAAACTACAATTGCAATGCCTCCTAAGAAAGTCCAAGGCGCAACCGCGAGAGGGTCATCTCCCGGTATCCATGTGGATATCTCACCCCAAACCCAGGTTTTCCTTTTTTATTTTTATTTGATATTATTGTTGTAATTCAATCTTGCAAGGTTAATTGTTAGAAATAGGATATATCACTACAAGGATTTGAGCTGGTAGTGACGGCCATTAGCAACTACGGGTAGCGGCATCGCTATTTGCATCACTATTTGCGTCGCTTTTCGACGCAAATAGTGATGCTCCACAGGGAAAAAAGCGGGCCGAAACCGAGTGCGGCTTTATTTCGCGTTTTCACATTTTGTGTTTTGAGAGCAAGAGCAAGGGAGAGAGCGACCATTGTGAGAGAAGGAGAGGAAGAAAACTTGCCGCCGCCGCCGCCGCCGCCGTTGTTCGCGAAGGAGAGGAGGAGCCTTCATCGCAAAGAGGAGCCACCCCACACTCGCCATATCTCATCGGTGAGTCTTCCTCTCTCTTTCTTTTGCTTGTTTAAGGTTTAAATCACTTTCTCTTTTGCTTGTTTAGGAGAGGAAATGAGAGAGAAAGAGAGGGAGAGGGAGAGAGAGGGAGAGAAAGAGAAAGAGAGGGAGAGTGAGAGGGAGAGTGAGAGGGAGAGGGAGAGGGAGAGGGAGAGCAAGAGGGAGAGGGAGGGAGAGTGCATTCTCTCTCTCCCTCTCCCTTTTGCTTGTTTAAGGTTTAAATCACTTTCTTTTTTGCTTGTTTATGATAGGAAATGAGAGAGAAAGAGATAAAGAGAGGGAGAGGAAGAGGGAGAGGGAGGAAATGAGAGAGGGAGAGAAAGAGAAAGAGAGGGAGAGGGAGAGAGAGGGAGAGTGCATTCTCTCTCTCCCTCTCCCTTTTGCTTGTTTAATGTTTAAATCACTTTCTTTTTTTCTTGTTTAGGAGAGGAAATGAGAGAGAAAGGGAGAAAGAGAGGGAGAGGGAGAGGGAGAGGGAGGGGGAGGAAATGAGAGAGGGAGAGAAAGAGAAAGAGAAAGAGAGGGAGAGGGAGGGAGAGTGCATTCTCTCTCTCCCTCTCCCTTTTGCTTGTTAAAGGTTTAAATCACTTTCTTTTTTGCTTGTTTAGGAGAGGAAATGAGAGAGAAAGAGAGAAAGAGAGGGAGAGGGAGAGGGAGAGAGAGGGAGAGAAAGAGAAAGAGAGGGAGAGGGAGAGGGAGGGGGAGGAAATGAGAGAGGGAGAGAAAGAGAAAGAGAGGGAGAGGGAGAGGGAGAGGGAGGGAGAGTGCATTCTCTCTCTCCCTCTCCCTTTTTCTTTTGGAGAGTGTTAAGATATATTGTGAGAGGGAGAGGAAATGAGAGAGAAAGAGAGGGAGAGGGAGAGAGAGGGAGAGAAAGAGAAAGATAACATATATTGGAACGATAGCATATCCATGATTATGGTAATGGTATCCACTTTGCTTTTATTATGGGTACCATTACATCAACTCCTTAAGAGGGCTAAAAATTAGTCATACACTTTATAAAGTCTAATTAGGATATTTAAGATGCACGATAATAGACTTATCGATAATGGTATGAAATGTGCTTTGCCATGGGCCACGTACATTGGTGACTCTTTAAGATGGCTTAAAATTGGTCATATCCTTCATAATGTCCAAGTAGGGGATCTAATTGTGATATGCATAATTCTTTGTTTTTGTATTAAATTTATAGACATAACAAATTAGAAATCATGCCAACTAGTCAACGGAAGGACTAAAAGAAAATGATACCCTAGCTAATGGTCATTACAGTACTTCATCAAAATGAACCCAAAAGTATTGTTATAGAAGAAGAATCCCTTAAATTGAGCATAGGATATTTTCTTCAAATGTTATGACTATGAGTAGAATTGATTGAAACAAATTTTATTACTATAGTTGATAAATTTCATAGATGACATTAATTTTAATACATGGACCTAGGACAAAAAAACCACATTTCTAAGATGCTTTTTGTTGAGACTGATTTATTATTAGACTAAGAGATCCTCAATGATGCTCATAAATGGATTACTTATACTCAAAGCCCTCTAGTGCAGTTGTATAAGTAATCCTAGTAGAGCCCCTCTAAGATACTCAAAGTACATAACCTAGAGACAGTAGTTAGGTATATAAGGTATAATGGTTGTACAAGAAGACACCTCAATAATTGACGTATCACCATTAAATCCCAAAGAAGAATCGTGTTCCATCCCCTTCAACTCTATATTCACCTTGTGAAGAACTACATTAATCATAGCATCCTTGTCACCAATCTTTTTGTTACAATGATGAAGTAACATATTCATCACTTTTCCTTTTAGCATCTAAGCCATTATCCAATCTTTTAGTCAAGTCCAAACATTTAGTCTTCGACTCATGAACCTTATGAACCAATGCTTTTTTTTTTTACAATAACGAATAATTATCTACCGGGACAAACAAATCCTTGAGCATGGTATATGGCCGAGATATAATATCAATAAATCTCTCAACTACTATGTACAATGCATTCTTTACATTAATCAGTAAAGCATTTCTTATATCTTGAAGTTTAGATTTCAACACGATGGATGCATCAATATCAACCTCAATGTTTTACAAAATTTGCTTCTCAAGCTCTTGCAGAGGCTAAAACCTCTCAAGCAAGAGCTTATGGTCAACTTGCAACTTGACATACATCTCCATAAAGCTATCCATTTGAGCCTCGTTTGCTGTAATGTAGATAAGATGGAAAACAAAGAAGGTCTTATTGTTCAAAATTGCGAGGCATATCTTAATCAGCGTGTCCCATGTCCTTGCTCTCAATGCAAGTTGGCAATTAGACGAAAATGTTGATTGTCTATAGAACACGTACGACGATTTGGCAAGTTTCAATCTGAGATGATTGATCGAGCGATCACGGATTTTCAGCAAACGGTAATTTGAAGTTCATATTAATCGTGCATTGTACTCGCAAGCTAATTGAAAACCATACACAATAAGATTGGGTCTTGTTGGCAAATTTTCTATCTAGGGGAGTGATGTCTCGTCCCAAGGGGGAGTGCACCCTTTGCGGCCAATTAGAAGAGTTTGTGGGCGTGCGATGGATGGAGTGTAGGAGCCAATCCACCACTCACAAGGCCAATCTATACCGTCAATGCCAGAGAAGACAGACAACCTTCCAGACCTACCTACAACCTTGGAGCCTGAGATGGAGGCAATGATTGATGCATTGATTTCCATGGATGTCGAGACATCTAATCCACTTAGAGAGGAAGCATCCATACCATTATATGATGGGTGCCGAGTATCTCGGTTGAAGACATTGCTTGCACTCTTAAGTGTGCAAGCAAAATACGGGTGGAGCGATACGAGTGTGACCGAGTTATTCAGGTACCTTGCACATAGGCTTCATTGATTTTTTTTTTGACAATATTATTACAAACATTTGTGCTTTTTCAAGGTGTTTTATGATTTTTTTCAGGTTATTGAAATATAATATATTACCACCTCATTAGGACAAAAAACGCTTCAAAAAATGCACTTTTGTTAATCACGGGATTAAGGAAAGGGCCAAAGAGAGTTCGCCACGTGTGCAAGAATATGGTATTCTTGTCTCCTCTTTTTTAGAGATAGTGGAGTCCATTTCGTGATTCTCTCTTCTTTTTTAGCCAAAACCCCTAAAGTCTGACATGTTTTGGAGTCCCAAAGACGTTATTTACTTACAAATCTGACAAAATACGTAATAGAGATGTGATGAAATTAATAATGAGTTTTTTGAAAGTCGAGAGATCTTTCAATATTGTTTTTGGTGCCCAATACATACTCATTTGTGTTCTTGGCGCTACTTTTTAGTTCATTCACCCCTCTTTGAGCTTCTTTCTCTGCGCTTTCATTCTTTTCATGGCTTCCTCCAGGCGGCCTTCTCGTTTAATACACTCTTGCACAGTCTATAGCCAGGGAGTAGATGGAAATTTTGAGCCCAAAACCTTTGCTGTAAATGATTGGGTTACCATGCTGCCATCTTGCAAGGGCTCTCATAAGGTGAAAAGAAGAAAACGAGATGATATAAAACATCACTGGAAGGGGCGTATCATTGCCGTCAAAATTATCCCCGAAGGCTGGTTTGTCAAGGTGCAACATGTTTACATGGCCAAAGATATGCACAGCCTCCAAACGAACGTGTTCCCCAACAAACATATTGTAAGTTATTAGTTGAATAACGTATATAATTCTTTTCCATTTATGCAAGTTCTAACAAACGGTTCATCATTGTAGATATCTTTTTGTCAACAAGTATTGAATGGCAACCTGTGGAAAGCCTAAGTGGGACTTTCCATGCCATTCATAAGGTATTGGCAGACATTATTTATGCCGATCAAACTGTGTCTTTTTTTAGTGAATGCAAGGTTTTTATATATTATGTACAGTTTGTGGTTCCCTCTAAAGCGGATAGGTATGGGAATATCGAAGATTTGCCATTGCCAAGTCTTTCATCTCTAAACTGGGAGATTCCTGACAAGGTAACAGTGTAGAGTTTCAAATTCAAAATATCTCAGGATATTAAAAAGTCCATGACAGTTGGAAGGATCTCAAGAAGAATACGTTTATCATGGTTTGTACCCCTCCATATCTTCGTGGCTTGCTTCAAAACAACAAATTTACAAAGAACGAAGGTATCCTGGCTAAGTAGAAACTTTTCGGAAGAGGATTTGGACAACACTATAGGGATGCTTTGGAAATCTAGAGAGTGCGACCATAAGGGTGATATCTTGAGGTGTAGTGCATGCCCTCAATCCTTGGCTTTGGCTTACAGTATCCCTCGCCAAACTCTTGCTTTGGGCTTTGATTACAGGAGATACAAACTAAGATTTGGTATTTGGGTTCCGTTGGATTCCGATACAGATTGCACACCATATAAACTTGCGGTGCACGTTTTGCCGCATGAAGAAGTAAAGAAGGTGAATGTTACTTCCAATTGGAGTCTGAAAGATGTGAGGGATACCTTGGAATTGCTAGACAATACATCCCCTAGATATAAGTTCAAAGTGAATGGCGTAACTATTGGTAAAAGAGCCGAGTGCTCTTTCTCTTGTACGAGTTATTTGTCTCCCACAATTGTGAGTTTTGAGCCTTGAGAATGAAAACTTTGCAGGAAGTTATCTTAATAGACTATCCTTAAGATATTTTTTAGTGAGAACTCATAAGCTATCATGAAGCAAGTTGCATTTCGAATGTATATAATAAAATGTACATTACATTCGATTTATAAGTGAAAATTTTCATTACACCATGAGGTACAAAAATTTCATATAAATGTACAAAGCCAAAATAATAAGGCTTGTGTATGCTTATGTTTGCTATTTTGATTCTTTATTGATTTCTTCAAAGATATTTTTTCTCACAGGGCCTTTCTTTAATTGTTGAAAGAATTTTACCTTTATAGGTAGTCTCTTTTCTTGGGGCTTAAGAGGGGATGGATCAAATTTCAGAGGAGAAAGCATTGGCATTCTTTTTTTTTTAGATTCTGCAGTAGTGATCCCATTGCCTTTGCCCTTGCCCTTGCCCTTACCATTGCCATTGTCCTTACCCTTTCCCTTGCTTGTGCCCTTGGCCATTGAAGTTTTGGGAGGAAGAGGGGAGTCAGGATCATATGGTGTGATTGCCTTGTCCAGAATCAGCTCAATGCATCTCTCCCTTATCCACCAAACATATAAATCAGGATAGTCTCTACACTGTAAGAATAAATGTTATAAGTTAGTGAAAAGAAATCATGATAAGGGTTACACAAACATCAAATGAAATTAGCTTACATTCACTCCTATTTGTAACAACTTTGAATCCACTGTTCTGTAAATATTTGAGATAACTCTCCATCCACAAGAATGCGCATCGCTTTGCAATGGAACTTCTTGTAGAAGAAACGTATAAGGCCTTTGAGGATCAGCAAGATCCTCATATGTAGTATCCAAAAATGTAGAAACAAGTCTACCAGCACTGCAAAAGGAAGCTTTGTAAGTTCAAAATATTTTTTGTAAATAAAATCAAAGTAAGTAATTTTCTTTCAACATACATTTGTGCTTGACCATGAACACCGCTGAGAGAGTTCATAAAGATAATTTCTCTTGTAAGACAATTAATGTAGATGAGACTCCAATGCCCTCTGTAAATTCATAATAGAGGTGAGTAGAAGGGTGAAAGCAAATGAATATAAAATTTCCTCTACAGAAAAAGAAAAATACATTTCTACATAAGGGAAAAAGATGTGGTAATTTGTCACACTATTGAAGCTACGAAAAAATGGTGAAATACTAGAACCAGATTTTGCAAATAGTTTCACAGAGAGAAGTGGATCAACAATATATATGGTTCTACAGATATCGAGAGTGAGAGAGGAGACCAATGCCCTACAGTCAATAGCAAAAGCTATTCAATACAAATTACATCCAAAATATACTTGAACCTATAAGACTTTACTTACGCAAAAAAATATATAAATATAAATATAAATATATATAAATATAAATAAATAAATAAATAAATAAATAAATATATATATATAAGCCTTACCTTATGCAACAAAAAACAATGAAGTTAGATAGTTGGACATCCCTTTTTTCCAACATGGGCTTGTCCTCGGGAGATATACTAAGATATTCCTCCTCAGGTTCGGTAGAAACATTCACAAGTATCTGCCCATACACTTTGCCCCTCCTCTCGCTGTTGACGGGAGCAAGTGATGCGGCTTTCCTCTTGTAAACTTTGTCTTCAGTTTCCAACACCTCCTGATTTTTTTCACTCAAGAAAGTCTCCTGCTGGGTGGCACCCCTTGTAGAGTAAAGGTGAGTTACATCCTCAACCTTAAGCTTTTTCCCTTTCTTGGACAATTTCGGGGGAATGTTAAGGATTTTAAGGGCTTTTTGATCATTGGAAGGCAAGGGCCTCAGCACTTTATCGAACCTATACCTGATTCTGCTGATGATGCTAAAATCATTATTCATAAGGGTGATTCTATGAGCATGGGCGGCAGCAATGTAAGCATCGTTCATGAAATCAATAACAAAATCTTATGCGGCCTCTTGCAGGGCAAGAATGGCTGAGAGTTGCCACTTCTTATTTAGACCAGAGACAATTGCCACTTGAGACAATTTATCAGAGATCTCTTTAATGACTCTTATAAAAGCAGCCTTTGGAATGACATGCTGTGTAGCTCTCTGGGCTTTCCTGATCTCACTGAAACATCTCTGCATATAGAAGAACCGGGACTTCCTCTTTCTCTTTTGTGGCTTGGGAGGTTCAGTGGCTTCAGCAGATGTAGGCTCAGGTGCAATTGTAGGGGATGAATCTTTCACAGGGCAAGTCTCACCCTTTGCTTCCTCAACTTCAGGAGAAGAAACATTCACTACACTGAAATTCTTTAACTCCATGGAAGATGTTAGGCCAACACCTGGTGTAGGGGGGATTTCTATGGTAAAATGCTCTGGGGCCTGTGATGGCCCAGCTTCAGCAAAATTTGAAGAGGGCTCCTCCTTAGATTCATCAAATTGTAACTTTCTTCTACCCCCACTGCCCTTCCTATCCAGATACACTCTTCTTGCAGTTTGCTTTGTCCTTGCCATCCAGAGAAGCAAATACAAGAACCAGAAGGACAACAACTGAAATAGCAAAAAATTGTAAATGCAACAGGCCTTATACAGCGTGAGAAAGGACGAAAAGAGAAATGCCGATACGGCGCAATATGAACAATATGAATAGTATGGAAGCGCGTCCTTGCTCCGTATTGGAGATTACAAGAGGAGAAATACCAAAATGGCGCGATAGGAGGAATGCAAAGACAATGGAACCACGCCCTCACTCCGTATTGGAGACGACAATGCCGATATGGCGCGATATGGAGAAAACGAAGACAACATAAAGAAGCCCTCGCTCTGTATTGGAAATGACACAAGGCCGATATGACGTGAGGGGGAGGTTACGAAAGCCTCGGACGAACATCCTCGCTCCGTATCGGCACACCTTGTTTTGACCAGCGAAGCAAAGGACTTACCAAAAAGACCACCGATACAACGCGAGAGATTAGAAATGCAGAAGACGCAAGACTTGGATCACACTGTATCAGCAAGCAAGGCGGAAGAGCTCGAGAAATGTAAAGTGTACACGTAGGAAAAATAACCCCCTATATACCCACGTCAATCATGACACGTGTCTGACGTTGATTGTGCCACGTGTGTGCGCATATCGTGCATATGCTACGTGTGGACTAACGACCGGTCCATGTGTTTGCCACGTGTTTATCGGCCACGTGTTGGCCAACGGCTACTGCCACGTGTCGAAGCCCAACAGATAGTGCCAGGTGGCATTATTCCGCGCCTACATAAGGGTGTGTCCCTAATCCGTACGGATTTTTCCGGTTTTTTGTGGACCTCTATCTCTTCTCCTAATACGATGTGAGAGCGAGTGTTTGTCTTCTGCGCTTTCTTCTGTTTGCGTCGTTTTGGGTGTTGTGCAGAGTCTTCCTTCAGCTTGCCTCCTAAGCTTATAGTGCCCAAGCTCGGGTGATCACGGTTGCGGCTCTTTCGTTAAGGTTCTTGCTAGAATCACCGATACGGCACGAGGAGGCACATTGGTCTGAAGCGTTTCGGTCTTATCATGTCGTATCGGCACAAGTTGGAAACATGTCTGAACCCACAGAATTCCTAGGCTCCAAGGTTTTTCCAAGAACTGGTAAAAGAAAAAGGCTTTCAAAAGCTCAAGGGCATCAACATGTGATGAGCCTGTGCATTTTGTTTCTTCTCCATGCTCTGCCACCAGTGTGAGAATGCCAAGTACATCTCCAGGGAAGTGAATGTCGGTAATGAGAGGTCAAGGAGTATCAGAGCTTACTGATATCACTCCATCAATGAGGCTTCTTGATTTTATCCTTTAGGATGGAATGGATCTCTCATTCTATGGAGTTGTGAAGAATGTCTTTAATCCTGATTGGGACCTTGATAGTGTTTTGAAATCTTTTAAAAAATATATTTTGGAGGACTTTTTGGAGTTTGAAAATCTTGCAGGTCCTTCTATTGAAGTTGGCACAATTGAATATGTCCATGTTCCCATTGGGTCAACAGGAAATGAAAAGTCAGTGTTTACTAAGAAGTGTGGTGCCCACTCTCTGGAGAGGTTTTATTCAAGAGACATATTGTGCTCCACTCATTCCAAAAACTGCAAGATGATGAGAAAATCTGCTGCTTTTATTGTTTTCACCCTTGTCAAATATCCTGTGAAAGCTGAGGAGCAACAGTTGGAAGGAGCAAAGTCTACCAGCTTTTGCATGTTAGATGATCTGGCAGATGAAAAGGAAACAGAGGAAGTTGAGACTATCATTGAGGAGAGCCAAGGAGATAGAAACCCTCCAACTCATGAGAGTTCTCACCATACTGTTCCTTCTTTACCATCTATACCTTTCAAGGACAAGGAGTACATTTTAGTGTCAGATATTCAAAAACTTTTTAATCTCAGGGAAGATTATTGTCTAGCAATTATTGCAGAGGCTTCTGATGCTGCAAATGGGATAATTGACATAGAGAATGAATCAAAGGAAGAGATACTCAAACTTGATAAAGAAACTCTAGACGATAAGTTTATTGATGCTGGTGAGTCCCTCTCTCTTTGTTTTGAAAAGGCCAAAGAAGCTGAGAAAGAGTTGATTATTACTGATGAGGACTTCGATCGCATTCAAAGTGAACTTGGGATTTCCAATTTTGGAAGAGAGGAGTCTGAATATGTTAAAGAATTGATTAACACCAATGAGACATCATCATCAATAAATTTATGGAATCCAATTAAATTGGAGTACGATAAAAATCAAGTGGTAAGATAATTTTGAATTTGCTTTTACACATTGGTAGGTTTATATTTCATGCTCATTTAGTATGGGTTTTATTTGCAATTGGAGATTGCTGATACAGATAACTTCTTGGGACGTAGCAAAGGATTGAGAGCTGTTGGTAGTACATTCAAAGACATTGCACTCGGCCACTACTTGGCTAGGATTGACCTTGATTCCTTTTTAGTACTTCATAGTAGTTTCTCAGAGGATGCAACATGGCCCATACTTTGTATTAAAGCTCTTACAAGGCTTCTAGGTTTCTCAAGATTACAATATAATGCCCACAAAGTAATGTTTTTGGAAGAGACTGTAGCAATTAGGATTTTTGGCTACAGTCCAGGTTACTCTGCTTCTAGAGCAGGATACTTTTTGGCGTTCACATCCTACGCCTTGGCTGCAAACCGAACTGATGTAAAATCTATAGCTGGCTACAAGAGAAAAAAATTTCTACGTTATAGAGGAAAGATTCCTGAGGAGGAAGAGAATGTGAGAGTTTTGGAAAACTAGCTTTGTATATATTCTTTCTTATATATAAAAGTGTGATTGCTCATGTGTCATTGCCATCTTTTATCTGCATTCTTTGAAGTTGTCGTCGAAAAAACCAATTAAATAGCTCCTCCAAAGCATTGCTTTTTGTAACTCCTCCCCCATGCCTTGTGCTTCGAAAATAACTTGTGCGTGCTTGATAGTGGGATTTTTCCATGCCTTGGTTACTATAAGTTGCTAAGGGGCCATGCTCCTCCACAAAGTAAGGTCCATGAATATGAAGAATATGCTGCAATACAAAGTAACACTAATTTTATACCAATTGAAAAACCTGTCAAAATAAGCTCATATTAAATAATTGTTACTTTACCAGATAAAAAGTGATATCTTTTTCTCCCCATGCCTCTTTTATCGCTTGAACAAGCTTTGTGATTGATCTTTTGAACTCTTTCGCATATGTATATGTTGTCTTATGTTGCCTGAGGAGTTTCAAAAAATCATCAAGGTGTATCCAGACCTCCATCCTAAGAAATGCAAGCCTCGGCGTGCTTGCAACATTTGTTGTGATCTCACATAGCTCTCTCCAACACTCCCAAGCCGCATTCACCTACTTTCCTGAATGGTTTCCTAAGAATCGTCTAGCTTTTGAGCCTCCCATAAAGACATCGGCCAAGATATCTCTTGTTTTTCCTAAAAGTATTGGATCCTTTCTCAAGTGAACTTGGCTCCCATGAGATCCCATTTTCGATAGTAATGCCTCACATTTATCAATATACTCATCTGATAAAGATAATGGCTTAATGGAATATGCGTAGTCATGATGCAACCTGAGAAGCTTATCGATTATTCTAATCTCTGCATGCAAAGTACAAATATGAACATTCTTAAGAGAGATGGAAAGAATGGGATCCTAGATGTCTTCTATGTTTTTAAATTTACTCAAATCTATAGAGTCTCTATTTGGGGCTCTTCTTACTGGTCGTAAACTACTCCAATCTTTGGATCCAATACTTTCCATGCAATAAATGCAAGGATATTTTGCATTTGCACCATTACATATTCCAAGCATACATTTGATAGTGTTCAAATCAGCACTCATATGCCATTCCACATTAAATTTACCAACCCTATCAACTACCAACATTTCGCCTTCACTTTGAGACTTAATGATATTTGGAATACCTGTATGGTTGAACAACCATTTCAACGTTTGATGATTTTAAATTGGTACATGGGCTGCACCAATCCACCAAATCTCCATCTCGGATTGGATCTTATGCAATGGAGCTTGGCCCTCACCATTACTATGGTCCAATGCCATGTTCATGAGGCGAATGCTAATTCTTTCCATCTTCTGTCCCTTTTGAATCTGTGCTTCATCCAACTTCAAGGCAAACTTTAGAACACCATAACTTTCTTCTACTGTGATTTTATACATGTGAAGCATTGCAATTTGCACCTTTTTTAGATCAACCCATATATTGTTAAACACATTGTAATAAAAAATTGCCTATTTTTTTTGTTTTTCATAGGACATAGACCTTTCGATGTGAATGTACTCTCCAAAAACATGTGGAATCTTGTGATTCATGGCAATTCTTGCAGTCAAAACTGCAAGGGCTCGGGGCAATCCAAATATAGTTACCCTATTGCGTTTAAGATTTTTAAACCATAATCCAGAGATAGCACGATAACCTTTTCGACTTATACCCACAGTATCACATGTTTCTACGATTTCATTTGCTTTCACCGTGCCTTTTTAATCCTTCACTAACTCTTTGAGAGTTGGACCTCTCAAATCCGCATTTTCGGGTGACTTAAGAATCCTCAAAATATCTTTCTTATTCATGGTTTCCTTCAAAAGTTTGATTCTTTCCTCATTCTCTCAGATATTTATGCCTAATATATTAGAGACATATTTCTTTGTAAGATTTAGTCTCCTTTTCTTTGCTCTCTCACACAAGTTGGTTATATTTTTTAATGGTCTCTTCCTCTCTCTAAATCCTACTGGAGTTTCTCTCAAGCGTGTTAGCTTATCCTTCAATGACTTGTTAACATTTTTCAAAATATCAATCTGACTTGCCAACTCTAAAATATTTGTTTGTGTAGTTTCTTGTGCTTTTTTCATTTTGTGCATTTGAGCTATATATGTGTAAGACGCAAAGTATAACCTCATACAGTAGCCAAGCATTCCATTGTAACCTTCTCTTTCATATCTTATATAGTCATGGACATTGAAAAAAGAAGGTGGTTTACCTGTAGAAGGATCCCTGGGATAAATATTTCCATCCACCCACAAATCTATATGCTTCATTCCTTGTGTTCGCAACTTGTTGGCTTCAATCTCATCTATCAATACTCGATGATGTATACTTCTCCAAGATGTGTAAATCGGATCTAGCTGAATATATAGCTTGTATTTATGTGTGCTTGCGCCTATGTTATTTGAAGTAGTATTGCTAGACATTCTAGCAAATGAACCGAGTAAGAATCTCACAGTGATAGGAAGCAAGTGCAACAAAAGGAATGGTAAAAGAGAATAGTGTGTAGAAAGAAAACACGGGAGCAAACAAATGCAAAGTTCGTACGAAAATCTCGAAAATACAAAATCTCTTGAGTTCCAAGACAAAAACGGCCGAAAAGGTGACCCTTGACCTGGATTAAAAGATGAGGGCAATTAATGGCCGACCTCTTCAATGAACCAAATATTCTCTCATTAATCACATCTGGACAACCAAATTTAGAGGTTTTATTCTTCCTAAACCTCAACTAATTAGCAACTTAATCACTTTCTTACAAGTGCCATTTTGAAGTGTTTTTGACCCTAATGTGCAAATACCATGTCCAAGTCTCGTGATGATGCATGACATGTTTTATGGAAGCTTGGCATGGACTACAATAACATCCATGCATGTATCAACGATTGCATACTGTTTCGAGATGAATACGAGACTATGGAGACATGTCCAAAGTGTGGTGCTCACAGGTATCGACAGGACTTGCAAGGGAAAACCATCCCTCAAAAAGTTCTCAGACACTTCCCGCTCATCCCCCGCATAAACCACATGTTTCATACGTCCGGCATGGCAAGCTTGACAACGTGGCATGTGCAGAATAGATCCATAGATGGAGTTCAACGAATATCAGTGGATTCGCGCGCATGGAGCCACATTGACTCTACCTTCCCAGGATTTGCACGAGAGCCAAGGAATCTTCGGCTCGGTCTCGCAATGGATGGTGTGAACCCATTCGGTCTACGCTCAACTTCTTACAGTGTGTGGCCTATAGTCCTTGTCAACTACAACATCCCTCCATGGCTTTCTACGAAGAAAGGGCATCTCATCCTTAGCTGGCTCGTCCAGGCTGCTACAAAGTAAAAAATATGGACGTGTATCTTCGTCCATTAGTCGATGAGCTTAAGATTTTGTGGGAGGAGGGGGTCATTGTGCAAGATATGAGCAGGCGCGATGGTCGGTGGTTAGCCAATATTCGAGCCATCCTCATGTGGACGATGCATGACTTTCCGGGATTGGGAGAGTGCTCAGGTGAGCATACCTCCATTCTCGCTGGTAATATCTATATTTTATCTCATTCAATCAAGTATTCACTAGGTCGTGGCTCACCTTATAGGTCTGGTTACCTCAGGTTATCATGCATGTCCATTGTGTGGGCCACAGTTAGACTCCTGAAGGTCACGAACCATGAAGAAGATTGTATATCAAGGATGCGCTGCTTTCTTGCCGGAGGATCATGAACTCAGGGAAGGTTTCCTTGGACGACCTCCAACACGTATGAACCCGCAAGCTGGTACGAGCTAAAAATGGTCAACCCGAAATCACATCTAAATGGAATGCGACGGTTCTCAATTTTCTACAAGTTGCCATATTGGACCCACTTACAGGTCATGGATCCCATGCATATTTTCAAGAATGTGGGCAGCTTGCTATGGGACCACATCATAGGAAAGAGAGACACTATAGGGGCACGAATGGATTTGAAGGAGGTAGGTAAGATGGAGGCGCTTTGGCCGCAGTCGAGGGCTGATGGTCACGTGCAGCTTTCTCGTGCTCCTTAGGTTTTGTCCACTAAAGAAGAGCACATTGTGAAGCAAGTAATCAAGTCTATCTGCACTCCGATGGGTATGATGCGTTCTCTTAGGTCCGCATTTTCTAAAGATGACCAATTGTCGGGGCTAAAATCCCATGATTGGCATAAGATATGTCAGGTTTGTGCTACGAATGGATTGTAATTAGCGTGGGCATTTTGCAATTTGAAAAGTGGCCATTATTCATAATGCTTTCTCATTTGTGGGAGTTTGTCCTATCGATCGCGATTGCAGGATGCCTTACTCCAGAAATTCGTGGGGCCATTTACAAGTTGTCAACTTTGGTGCAATGGATCTCAAAGAAAGAGATTAAGACATCCTCTATTGAATCCGTGAGGTGGGGAGTAGTGGAGACAGTCTGCCTCTTTGAGAAATACCTGCCCACTAGCATGCTCGCGATACAAGTCCACCTTCTTGTGCATCTTGTGGACAAAGTGGAGATTTCTGGACTTGTCCATATGCGATGGATGTTCTTCCTGGAGCGCTTCATGAAAACCATGAAAGGCTTTGTGCGACAACGAGCTCGGCCAGAAGATAGCATGGCTGAAGGTTGGTTGGTGTCAAAGGCGTTAGTGCATATCTCACAATGGCTACCAACGGTGGAACTAGACAATGAAATGCTATGGACACCGAAGGATGATGATAGACTGATTGGAGATGTGGTGGTTGGAAATGGGATAGAAAAAAGAATGGATGCCTCAATGGAAGAGAAGGTGAATCACTTTTGTTGAGTGTTGAAATGACTTGTTTTTTGGCTGATTTTTGTTGTTTTTGAGAGCTGAATGGTTGATTTTATGAGATGATTGATTGGTTTGGAAGTGGTTTGAGAGTGTTTTGGATGATATTGATTATGTTTTGGAAGTTCATGATGTTTATTAGTAGAGATGTGATGTTCTGATATGTTCTAATAGGTTCTGATTGGTTATGTATACCTTCTGTATAGCTTTTGTTTTGTTCTATTTTGTTCTGATTGTCTTCTGTATGAAGCATGGATTGATGATTGATGAAGATTGAGATCTTGTGAAAGCTTATTGAATAGTTTTTGAGAGTTTGGAATGGTTTGAGTATGAGTTATGAGGTTTTGATGACCTTCTGTAACCTTCTGTAGATCTTTTGTAGAGCTTTTGTCTCTGTACTGTAGCTGTACTGTGACTGTTCTGTATGCTTCTGTATGTGTTTTGTAGAATGTATGTGTAGCTTGGGAAATTTTTCTAGCCTTTGAAAGAGGTGAATACAAGTGCAAAAGAGCTAAAAGAAGTGAAAGAAGTAGCTGCTGAAGACTCAAGTAAAGACTAAAGTGAAGTGACAGTAGTGAGCTATGAAAGGACACTGTAGTGGCTCTGGTGACTCTTCATATTAGACATACCTCTTGGGAGGGGTATCCACGACCTAAGAAGGATTATTGTGAGTTATTATGAGAGATTGTAGTGAGGATATGATGTATTATTGATGGAGAGAGAGAGAGTCAGAGATAGCCAATTCTACTAAAACAGAGTGATTGTATGTGAGAGATTGAGAGAGAAGACTATGAAGATATTGAAGATGAATACTATGTGATGTATTTCCATTCAAAGATGGTGTATTCCTTTGCTTTCTTTGTTCTATTGATGGATTTTGTGAAGATATTGAAGAATATGGTTGATTCTATCAAATCCGTGGGAGATCTACATGATGCTGCATGAAGATTTGTTGTGCTTGGTGTTCTTTTCTTCATTGTGATCATATAAAACCTAATAAAAAAGCTTGTTGATGTTAGAAGATAGATTTTCTTGCAAGAGAATTCCCTTTTCCTTGGTGTTCCTCTTGGGGCTCCATGTTTTTGGTGCGCAGCCAGGGAAACTTGCCATCAACAAGCACCAGAAGAGGCTGAAAATGAAGGAAATGGCATTGCCAAGAAGAGAAGAATTCAATGGATGTTTGTAAAGTTCCTTCTTCCACTGAAGAGTTGGAATTTCTCATAATCCAAGCCACTTTTCACAAGAAGTTCATCCCACAATGGCGGAAACATGTCACCATCATGATGCATCCTCTATGTGGTGGACAGTTTCCTCTTCATGTTGAAGCAGCAGAAACTTGCATCTTGGTGGCAAACTATTTGGGAACAAACTGAAGACCAGAAACAGAGAGAATGACCATCCATGGAAGATTTGGCATTCATTGAGAAGTTTCCAAACATCATCAAATGGGAGATTGTGAAGAAGCTTCATGAGTCTTGGTCTGTGGAGGTTCACAAAGACAAGAAGGAAAAGAGTTGGAATTTGTTCATGGATGCTCAACAGCAAGATACATGGGATACTTGGTGTACTGATAATCTTCTGTTTATTCAATTAGCAACCCACTGGAAGTTGGTAGACAGAGTGTTTTTCACAACATACACTGTTGAAACCATCAGAAGCTGGCATTACTATGATGATGGTGCCACCACAATGCTTAGACGTATGCATTTTGACACCTTCAGAACCAAATACCTTCCTCTGTGCAGTGGCATGAAAGCAGAATTCAGAGACGTTGAAAAGGAAGAAGTAGAAGAAATGTTGGCAAGACAGTCCTCCAGAGACTGAAGCCTTCTGTTAATCCTCTGTGGTGCACTAACAACATAGTGGAGCCAACCCCCTAATGAATGATGCAATAAAGAGGCAAGCGTTAGAACGAGTCCAGAGGTACGTGAGAAGAGAGAAAGCAAAAATCAGAGCCGAGAACGAGCTCATGGGAGAAGCTGCCTTTGACGCCCTTGTGAAACTCTTTACAGAAGTCGCAATGGAACATCAAGCCCTTCCTCCTCCTCCTGGAGGTCCACTTCCAAGCCAAATCCGTCCTGGAAATATTGATGATAGGCCAGTAAATGTAGTCCCGTTGCCAGTTTTTAAGGGAGAGTACAATGAAGACCCCGATCTTCATGTAGCAGAGTTTATGGTAGCATGTGTGGCTAACAATGCCAGAACCCTTGAGCATTGGCTAGCAATATTCCCCGCCACTTTCAAGGGCGCGGCGTTTCAGTGGTATGAGAGACAAGCAACAGGAACTTTTGGCACATGGGACGACCTGAAGTTGGCCTTCCTCACTAAATTCAGGCGTGAAGGTTTTGAAGAGCGGATGCGAGAGGAATTTATGAACCTAAGTCAGTCTTCTGGAGAAAGAGTAGAAGCTTATGTCTTATGAATGGAATCCATCCTGAAGAGATGGACTAACCATAATCTAGATGATGGCATTCAGAAGGGGGTGTTTCTCAGAGGATTACAACCAGAAGTCCGTAAGTTTGTGGAACTGCAAAGACGAGCCACACTGCACGCTGCAATAGAAGGTGCAAGACTGTACGATGAAGTGAAAGCTAGATTGGCGATGAATCCAGGAAGAGGAGTCCTACCTCCTCTGATGCCAGGAATGATGTACTCACCAAATGTAGTCCCAGCGACAGCCCCTTACCCCTACCAACAGATGCCCCCAGTATCACAGTACGGTGCACCAAATCCACAGTGGCCACAATCAATGCCTCAAATGATGGTTCAACCACAAAAACAATGGTCCCAACCAATTTTCCCAATGCCAAATCAGCAGCAACATTGGAACCCTACCAATTGGAGCCAACAGCCAACAGTTCAAATAGGAGCTCTGAATGTGAATCAGAACAGAGATCCCTCTGCGCCAGCCCAACCTGTTTATGCAGTGATTACAAAGACTCCTCAAAACCCTACTGCCAGTACCTTAGGAGGAGAAAGCTTGAAGGATTATTTATCCAACTCAGTTGCAAATATCAAAAAGGAGTTGATGGATGTGATTACAGAGCAGCTACAGACGCTGAAAGTGAATATCGTTAGCATATCCAATGTGGCAGGAGCAGGAAGAGATGTGATGCGGTCAAATACTTGGTATGGTAAGTGTCATCAAGCAGGCCATTTAGCCACTGAATGTATACGAAAACCAACCATCCCTGGAGCTTTCTGTTCCTACTGTTTGCAGAAGAACCATACAGAGGATATTTGCTCTCTGAAGGAGATGCATGATAGGAGAAGGAAGGAAGAAGACGCAAGATTCAACTTGCTGGAATCCAAAATGACAACACAGGATATTGGATCCAAGCCTAGAGATTTTGGTCCTAATTTCGGTCCTAGAAGATTTCCCTCTCAAAGTTACAGAGGAAGACAGTCTGGCGGTGGTCAGAGATCAGAAGTGGAGTGTTACAGATGCGGAGAAAAGGGACACATTTCACCAAATTGTCCAAATCCCAGAAGGTCAGTGGATTACAAGCCCTTATGCAGTCGATGCAAAGGAGAAGGCCACACTACAAAAGACTATCCAAGCCCAACCCCAGTAAAAAATATTGCTACTGATAGTCCCTGTCCAAGGCCCAAGAGCCTACCTCCAATTTAGTGGAATTGGAAGTTCCTGCCATCACGCGTGCGAAGAAGAAGGAACCACCTATCCAGAAAGAAAATAATCCTCCTACAAGAACAGCAAAGTTCAATCTTCCACTAGAAGAACAGAACAGAATAGAGCCTGACAGTGCCGTACAAAGCACTACAGTGCCACAGAGAGTCACAGAGACAGGACCAGAGGTCCAGGAGATTGAAGAGGAGGAAGTGCCACAAGTGGTAGAAGAAATTCCCATGATGCCTCTGTTGAAAGAAAAAAGGAAAATGAAAATGGGTGTTTCCCCATTCCCTAACCGGTTAGAGAAGCCAGTGGATCCTATTAAGGAATACGATCTGGTCAGAGATCTAGATATCTTTAAACCAAACCTCACATTCTGACAATTATTGATGTTGTCTCCTAGTTGCCAAAAAAGGTTCAAAAGTATACTGACAAGAAGACGTGGCTTAAGGATTGCTCCCTCAACAGCAACAAAGTCCAACAAAGCTCCAGAGTCTGTAAAAGAAGTGGACGTGGCTAACGCCTTCCTAGATCCTGGTACCCCAGAGACTGGAGTGTGGATAGAAGGCAGCTTCATTGCAAATGCACTGATTGATGGTCGTTCATCAGTGAACATTATGACGGATGTGACAATGAAGGATCTAGGCCTACAAGGTGTGCAACCAACCCAATGGCTCATTAGACTGGTGGATCAGAGTAGAATCAAGCCTTTGGGCATTCTCCCATATGTGAAGACTACAGTGGCTGGAAAAGATTATTGGCTAACCTATCTGGTGGTGAAGCCAAACTCTTATGGTACATCCTACCCTCTGTTACTGGGCTGACCATGGAATTTTGAAGCCAGAGCAAGGACAGATTGGTTCAAAGGAACCTTGACCTTGGGTAGAGGATCTAACAAACTGGTGCTGAAGCTATATGGTGCTCAAAAAGGACATGGATCCACCTTCTTGGAATTATCTTCTAACTCCCCTAATGAGGCTACAGATGGAACATCAGTAGATGAAGATGCTATCGAACAGATCCTTCCCAAGAAAACAGTGGCATGTTCCTTAACAGTGGATACTGTAAGGCGACTCCCAAACGATGCAAAGCCATTATCAATGGGTGAATACTTCCTGCCTGAAATAACAATGATTTCTGAAATCACTTCTAACAGTGAGATAGAAGCATGGATGTACTGCTCTCCCTATTACATGGCCATAGCAGAGCTAGAGACAGAGGCAGATGATGAAATAGAGAACCTGTTCTTCTCTTACAGAGCTCCTACAGAGACAAAGACAGAGACAGAGCCAGAGACAGAGATAGAGACAGAGCCAGAGATAGAGATAGAGACAGAAGAGGATGGAGATGATATGGAAGAAGACGGTTATGAAAGTGAGATGGAAGAGTCTATCCCACCTGAAGAGGATACATATGAAGAAGAAGTTCCAGAAGCATCAGAAGCAGATGAGATGCTGTGGGACAGAATGGTGATGGTACCATTTCGTCTGGTAAATGGATCTTCTCATATGCAAAATCTTTATAAGAAATGGGTTAAGAAGACCAAGCCATCTTGCAGTAGTGGCTCTTGCCACCCTCACCCACCTTTGCTAAGAAAAGATGATGATGATGCATCGTGCCAACAAGTACCAGTCCCACAAACCCAACAGGCATTAGAGGGTCCCTGTTATGTGACATTCCTGGATGTGTCATCAGAAGATGAGTCTTCAAGCCAAGAGGTAACTAATCTTGAAACCAAACCCGAAACGGCTCTAATCCCATTTCAACATCTCAAGGAGCAACCTAAGTCTCCACCAAGAGAAGAAGTTGGTTCTAGTGGGACATCAGAAGAGGACACCACTCCCTTGAAGGAGTCGGATCTATACCCAGAAGCAGTCCACGGGACCTTCATCCGTGAAGTAGAAGGTGAAAGGCAGTTAACCTTTGTGGATGCAGATGGCACTGAATGCCATTTGAAGGTGGGTAGCAGCCTCCCAGAAGAGGAGTTGCCAACCTTGTACAACTTGTTGAAAGACAATTTGGACGTGTTTGCTTGGTCCTACAAAGACCTAAAGAGGATTGATCCCATAATATGTCAGCATCATATTGACTTGGAGCCGGATGCCAAGCCAGTTCGGCAACGACAGAGGCCAATGAATCCAAATTATTCCACATTGGTGAAAGCAGAGCTGCTGAAGCTTCTGGAAGCCGAGTTCATCTATCCAGTGGCAAATAGTGAATGGGTTTCACCCATCGTGGTGGTACCCAAGAAGAATGGCAAGCTTCGTATATGTGTGGATTTTTGCAAGTTGAATTCTAAGACAAAGAATGATCACTTTCCTATCCCTTTCACAGACCAACTGTTGGACATAGTGGCAGGACATGAGCTTTATTCCCTTCTGGATGGATTCAACGGATATAACCAAGTGCAGATAGCAAAAGAAGACCAATCCAAAACAACCTTCACCACAGAATGGGGGACCTACGCTTATCGAGTGATGTCGTTTGGGCTCTGCAATGCCCCTGCTACTTTCCAGCGAGTCATGATGGCCACATTTCAAAATCATCTGCACGACTTTATTGAGGTATATTTGGATGACTTCTGTGTCTATAGTTTGATCCGTGAATACTAGGGACACCTGGAACAATGCTTTGACCGATGCCGGGAGTATGGGATTTCCCTCAACCCCGAAAAATGCATCTTTGGGGTCTCTTTTGGATTTTTTTTGGGCCACATCGTCTCTACACAAGGGATATCAACAGACCCTGCAAAGATTGAAAATATCGCAGCTCTGACAGCACCCACCAACCTCAAACAGTTGAGGGGATTCCTAGGCCATGTGGGTTACTATAGAAGGTTCATAGCCCATTTTGCAACAAAGGCAACCTCCTTGCACAAACTTATGAGGAAAGATGCAGAGTTTATTTGGACGGAAGAATGTGACATAGCCTTCAACACTATGAAGCAGTGTCTAATTGAGGCACCCATTCTGCAACCTCCTGATTGGACGAAGGAGTTTCATGTACACACTGATGCATCTATTGAAGGCTTAGGCGAAGTTCTCTGCCACAAGGGCTCCTCGAAGCTGGATTAACCGATCTATTACGCAAGCCGAAAAGTCACTGATAGAGAGCAGAACTATACAGTGACAGAGCTGGAATGCTTGGCAATGGTGTTTGCCCTAGAGAAGTTCCGCCACTATCTCCTGTCCACCCACTTTAAATTTTATGTGGATCATGAGGCCCTATCCTTCCTGATGAAAAAAGTAAACGTGAAAGGATGCATGATGAGATGGCTCCTTCTATTCCAGGAGTTTGACTTTGAGGTAATTACCAAACCTAGTTGTTCCCATGTTCTAGCTGATCATCTGTCGCGTATCCCACAGACTGCAGACAAGGAGAAGGATGATCCAGACCTCCCTGATGCTTCCCTATTCTTGGTAGAAACTATAACTCCCTGGTATGCAGACATTGCCAATCTGCTGGCAACCCAACAGTACCCTCCTGGTATTTCTAGTCGGGAAAGGAAGAAGCTTATGTTAAATTCAGCCCCCTACACCCTGTTAGGCGGTGCACTGTACAAGAAAGGCAAAGATGAAGTGCTCAGAAGATGTGTTGCAGGAGATGAGATTGGGATTGTTTTGAAGGCTTGCCATGATGAGCCATGTGGAGGCCATTTTGCAAGAGAAGCTACAGCTAGGAAGGCTCTGCTAGCACGATATTAGTGGCCTACCATTCACAAGGATGCCTATGATTACTATAAAAGATGTGATGCTTGTTAGAGAATGGGGAAACCCACGAAAACAGGTGCCATGCCACTACAACCTATCCTTCCTTTGAAGTCATTTGAGAAGTGGGGGATTGACTTCATCGGCCCGATCGATCCTCCTACTAGAAGGAAACAGAACAGATACATCCTCATATGTACGGATTATGTCACAAAGTGGTGTGAAGCTAAAGCCCTAAAGCGGGACGATGGTAACAGCATAGCCTTGTTCATGTACAAGAATATCATCACCCGTTTTGGCAGTCCCTTAGAGCTGGTAAGTGACAGAGGCACTCATTTCATTAATAAAGTCATGGAAGAGTTGACAGAGCTATATAAGATCCGCCATCGCAAGTCCATTCCTTACTACCCCAGAGCCAACAGCCAAGTCGAAGTCATGAATCACATCCTCCGCTCGATCTTGACAAGAACGATTGCTGCACATCGTCGTGATTGGGATGATCGACTTATAGAGGCCCTCTGGGCATACAGAACCTCCCATAAAGCAGCAACAGGACAGACACCCTTTCCGCTGGTGTAGGGGACGATGATTCACTGCAACGCCGTCTCCTGCACCTGGAATGTTTGGACAAAACTCATAGGATGGATCTACAGTGCATGGAAGCCACGCAAGCTAGACGTAAGGCTTACCATGACAGCTTCATCAAGCACAAGGAGTTCAAAGAAGGTGATTTGGTCCTAGCCTATGATTCACGATTTGGCAAGTTTCCTGGCAAGCTCCAACAGCGATGGATGGGCCCATATAAGGTACTTGCCGTCAACCCTAATGGCTCTTCCAAGTGCAGACCGTTGATGCCTCTGATGATCCCTTCCTGATCAATGGATATCATCTGAAGAAGTACTTTCCTCCTTGGGGATCTTGACAATCATGGTCACCTGATCCTTTCCTTCATTGGCATGGCACTATCACTCTTAGGATGCTACTTCTGATAGCCGTTCTTCAGCCACTTCTGATGAAGTGGATGCAACCCTTTGTCCCCTCAACCCCACCTTGCAGCCTTGATCTCTTATCCTCTATTTTCCACCAGAGTGGGTTCTGACAAGTGGTATTTCTACCATTCCCTTGCTTAATTCGAAGAGCAAAAAAAAAGAAAAAAAAGAAAAAAAAAACATATCGGTCATAGGAGAAAAGGACTTAGGTCCCTGTCATGCCGACGTATTCTTTGAGAAAAGGTGGAGACACCCTCGGGAGTAGGAGAAAAAGAAAAGAGAAAAAAAAAAGGAAAACATGAAAAACAAAACTGTTATGGGAGAAAATGAAGAAATTCCCTGTCATAGCAGGCCTCGCTCCAAGAAAATGTGGCACACACCCTTGGGCGAGAAGCTGGCTGTGGAAAAGGTGGCAACACCCAGCAGTCCAGAAAGTGGATTCATCAATTGATATCCTCATGATCCAGTTCCGAAGCTGCCTCCCTTGGTACGTTGTGTCCTGGGTCTTTCTACAGAATGTCTAATTGTCCTCTAGTAGACGACATGTCCTGTCAAACACAACGTTTCGATTTGATGTCCTCTAGTATGCCTCTTCAACAGCTGACGATGTGATCTTCATCGATAAACAATCGAGTGACGCGAGCTTTCATCCTAACCAGATGGGGAAGTGAGTATGGTTGCCCTTTGTAATTATCAACAGAGTGTGAGACAGAGGGTGGGGCGAGTGACTAGTCTTTCCCTTTAAGTCAAATGAGAGGTGAGAAGTGTGAATGAAGTGTTGCACTCACGGGACGGGCCTCTCAATGCACAAAGCACGATCTGTTTTTGTGCACTGCACCATAAGGCTCCATGGCCTTCCTTCTCGCACCGTATGCCGGCACAGGGCGGGATGCATAATTGTACCATCAAATGCGCACAAGGCATACAACCTTTGCACAAGTGACCATGAGGATAACATCAATGGGTTTCAGGACATGGTTGCCCCTCTGTATCTATCAACAGAGCGTGAGATAGAGGGTGGGCTGAGTGTGACTGGAGTTTCTTCAATCAATTACCGAGAGGTGAGATTGAGGGACGTTATGACACTTGGAGTCACGTATGTTCCCGTTTCCCTATGCACCCACGAGATGGGTCTCTACAGTCATCACAGGACACGTTACCCTGTTCTGTACACTGCACTGTAAGGCTCCCTTGCCTTCCTCCTTGCACTTATGCCAGATGGGTTAGATGCACTAATGCACCATCAACTGTACACCCTGGCATACTCCCTCTGCACCATCCCCCTTGTCAATTTCTAAACCGGGTACGAGATATGGGTTTCAATCATTATTCCTCGAGTGATATTAGTCCTGGGGCGAGTGACAGTTCTTCCATTCCATTTGAGTGATTGTGCGTTGAGTGTAATATTCCTCATCATCGACGAATTTCCTGTGATTCCTTCAACCAGCTACCTCCCTGGATGCTATTGCGTGGTCCCTGCCATGAAGGATGTGTGATGTACAGATGCCTTGCTACCTCCTACTACAGCCGACAACAACACCAGACGTGCCATCGACAATCCACCTTGATTCTCTACCATATGGGCCAAGTTTTTCTAACCCTACCCCTTCTGTCTCTCAGTGACGTTCATGTTTTAAGTGTGGGGACGTTAGTGGATGGCTTGTGGCGTGGTCTTATGTCCTTGTTGCCTGGTTCACCCTGTCCGTTAAGGTTTAAAGTGTGGGGACGCGTCCCTGCGCGTCTACATTGCATACCCCTCTGCACATGCCTCAACCTGCTCATGCATATATGCCATGACTTGCTTTTACCCTGATGGGGTCCCTTCCCCACCCACCCGTCCACTGTCCCCTCTTCCTTGGGGCTGTTCCTCTTCCATTTCTCTTTTTCCCTTATGTTGCTGTGTTTCCATGCGAACACACCCTACATTCAGCGGACTTCCAATCTGATTTTACACACCTGTTCCTCCCTTTGAACTGATGTGAAAGATGGATGTGAAATTTTCAATAATTTGCTCTTTCAAGATGTTATATCATGGACCAACCCCTGTTCCAGTGCACGGTTTTGCGTTATTAATTTTTGAAGCATTTTGCGCAAGTTAGTTGGTTTTCCATGTGAACGTGCTTTGCTTGCTTCGGAACCATGATATGACGTCATAGCCCTGACAACCACTTTTCCCTTGACAATTTCCTTTTTGCTCTGTGTCATTTCGATGCACCGTTTGTTTCATATTAATTTTATGGTTTTTAAAGATTTTTTTGTGCGTCTTTTTGACATTTTTCCATGTGAACCTGCCCTGTTTGCATCGGAATTCCAATTTGATTTGATAGCCGTGTCCATCGTCCCTTCCCCCACCTTTTTCCTTGTTCCTTCACCCTCTTTCGACTTCTGGATTTTTAATTATTACTTTTTGAATGTGTTTTCGGATGTATTTTTGGTGTTTTTTGCATGTGACCCCCTCCTCCTTCCGCTGGCACTGCGTTTTGACATGACATCCATGTTCCTTCCCTTTCTTGGGACATTTTTCCTTTTTACTGCATGTCATTCCGACGAGCAGTTCATCCAATATTAATTTTCGATCCCATTTTGGGGTCTGTTTTTTGGGTTTTTCCCACGTGAATGCGTATTATCTCAGTTGAAACTATGTTTTGATGTGATAGGATTGTCAGGCACATCTTTTTGCACATTTTTCCTTTTTCCTGCACCTCGTTCCGAGCCACAGATCTTTCGCTATTAATTTTTAATTGCGTTTTTGGATCCGTTTTTTGCATGTGAACGCCCTGTCTTTCCCCTAGAACCTCCGTTGCATATTTTCCTTGTCTTCCTCCTGCCGTCCTGCCCACCTTTTGTTTTTATGATATTTCGTTTTGACGTCCGGATTGGGAGATATTAATTTTTCTTTATTTTTACGTGTTTTCACGCGACTCGTCGTGCTCGTGAACGTGCTCGTTTTCAATTTCCCGCGTCTCCACGCGCCTCGGTCTCATCCGCGTGTTCCATACCGCCATCCCGACGCTATTTCAATCCCGTCACGGAAAATTTTTTTACCCCGCCCCGCGCACGTGCGCGAGACGGGGGTACGCCTCTCTTTTATGGGCCCTCGGCCCATTTTTTCCCTTGGGCACCCCACCCCTCGGGCACCCCCCCACCCCCTTTCCCCTACCCTTCCCTTGGGCACCCCCCATCCCATGGGCCCTCCCACCCTTTCCACGCCCCCACACCCTTCCCTATCCCCCCCACCCTTCTCTCTCCCCGACCCCTTCCCCCCCAACTACCTTTCCCTCTCCCCCTCTGCATGTCCCTCCCTCTCCACCTCCATCTCCTTCACCCTCCCCTCCTCCTCCTTTGGTCCTTCCTCCCCCCCTCCTCCTCTGCTCCTTCCCCCCCTCCTTCTTCTCCCGCCTCCCCTCCTCCTCTTCTTCTTCTCCCTCTCCTCCTCTTCTCCTCCTTTCCTCCCCGACGCGTGCTCCTCTCCTCCTGTGCCTGTGGCCCTGCGTCCTTGGCCGCCTGCACGCCGCCCTGCTCTCGACACCCAACCCCGCCGTGGTCTTGTGGATAAGCCTACGAGCTGGACTCTTTGTATTTCAAAGATAAATATGATAACCTGTTAATAAGAAACTTGTCTGATATTGTTTTTCTATGTCAAGTGATAAAATTACGTGAAGGAACCAGTGCCTAACGGGTTAATTAAAGAAGCTAGTTGTTACATGTCCAACTAATGTGATAGGTAATTAAATAACTAAAACAACCTGAGGAAAGTGCAGAGGATGGGCCATAGATCCGTCCTACAGATGGGTGGTCCCAGTTGGCCGATAACTTTTCTCAAATCATGATGGACAACAGGAGAATCGTCAAAGAACATGAACAACAAAAGTGTTGACCTAGAGTTATGATTAAACCCGATTTATGTTGTTTTAGGGAAACGGAATGGGACTATGTCTTATGGCAGAGAGGTTGAGCTTTGCACCCCTCTTGTTTTCCATTCTCCTTGAACCAAGTGCAGCGTGAATCCGCTTCCGACCTGGCGTTTCTGCGTAAAGTAGTTTGCTTGGGTCCGACGCTAGTTGCTATTAGGAAATGGCCAATCAGAAAAACCCTAATTCAGGTTGATCCTAAGTGGGAACGGTTGGAATACTTCCGCTACGTGGCAAACGCTGAAAGCCCTACATCACAAACCCTGTAACATTCCATGGGAGTGCCGGACGGAGCTTTCTAGACATCCTTTCCGATGGACTGCTAAGACGTGTCCTGGATGATACTAGCGGACACGTTACATCAATAGGAAAGATAGTGGCGGTAATTGGATTTGTGATAAGTACTATAGTAAGTTAGAATGGATTTTGATGCACCCAAGTACTCAAGGGAGTTTCAAGGTTAGGTGTAAGGATGTTGCAAACCCTTGCAAACATTGGAAAGGTAGAGTTTTAGAGTTTAGAAAAGTGTTTAATGGAACAAGTATAGTAACAGAAGTGTTGATCCAACATGTTTATACACACAAAAAAATCTCTGTACACGACAAGAACTACATTGAAAATTATAAACAAAATAGTAAGTTTTTAAATTTTATCATTGTTTATTCTTTTGCATCAAAGTTTTTAAAAAAAATCTTTGTAGTGTTCTAATTCAATCTTGTTTTATTGACAGCTCTATATCCATCAACTTTGCATGAATTGCAGAATGTGGAATGTTTGAGTAGCAAGATACATGTTTGGCATGAAGACATAGGCTCTTTGATCTATGATAATAACTCTGCAAGTCAACTTGAAACTCAAAATATCTTTTTTTATAATTCATTGTATGTAGTAGAAAGCCAGAGATTGCAGCATGTCCCATTGCCACCACTATCTAGTGATGAATGGTTGATTCGTAGCTTGGAGTTGTCAAGAGCATGTAAGTCTAAGATAAAATCTAACATCAATAGTGCTATGAAACCCACAACAGGCTCTAAAGATGTGTATCTTAGTTAGTTTATTCTATTCTCATTGTTTGCACATTTGTTTGGTTCATGTGATGTTTTAAAGAAAACAAAGATTACTTATCAATGTAAGTGTCCATCGAAGGAATGGACAAGTCAACTATTGGGTGAGTCTTGGAAAGTCAAAAGAACACATTTTGATAAGATGATTGAGTGCAAGGTCAACCAATTTGATCTTACATTCAGGTAAATATTTTTTACTACTTTGAATGCCTTGATTTAATTGATAATGGTCTTGCTTAGATGAATTGTTGTGTTATTTGCATTTACTTACAATTATTTTTATTTTTATTATAGGTATTTCATTGCTAGACAAACTCTGTGCATTCACTTTTGATATAGAAGATGGTGACTCTTGCAAGGGGAGTGGACCATCTTGGATGAAGATACCTGAGATGAGACACATATAGCTCTCATAGATGTGGTTATCTTGTGGAATGGTCATAATCCTTTTGTGGTGAGTGTAGAGAGTCATTGGCCCATTTCTTTTCTGAGACAAGAAATCCATTTAATGTTCAATGAGCCCCTTTATAACTTCTATTTCAAGTTGGATAATAGAAAAGTCTGGATTCGTAGTGAGCAATCCATGACATGTAAACAATGTGCTTCTCCACATATCCTTGAGATAGTGGAATCCTTGTATTTTTTTAAAATAAAGAATGAATATAATTTTTTAAAACTTATGAGTACTTTCAATTTAGTTAATCCTAGTTTACTATGATCCAAGTGTGTGATAATACATATTGTAATTAGTCAATCATGTTGGTTAAAATCATAATTAAATTGCAAGCTAGAGTTCTATAATCTATGCAATATTGTCTTTGCATAATGATGTATTGTAGCTCATCTCTTCTACTTATTTCTTAAAATTAAATATTAAATTGGATCCAAGGGATTTTGAATATCTTTTAGATTTCTTTTCTTAAAAAATTTCTATATTTTTTGTAGTTGGACTTGAATATACTTAGTGATCCAAGTATATTCGAGGATATAATAATGTAGAACGAATCATTTGTTATATTTATGGTTACTTTAAAGTATTGAAATAAAGAAACTAAGGTAAGAGTTTTAATTTGAAACTTTAGGGTTAAAAAAGAACCTTTATTTAAAACTCTAGATACATAAATGCTATAACTCTATGTTATATTTTATAGATTTTGATGAGGTGGCTCGATATGATGGCATGAGTGTCGATGACATCTCAGTCATTGTGAGCATCCAAGAGTAGATTGAGAATGCGGTGCCACAGTAGGAGATCTCAGATGAGGAGTTTGAGCAGTTGCAAGAAAGCATTTTTGGATATTGACCCGACTACGTAGTACCTTTCTAGAGAGATGAGGATGGCCCAGTTGTAGAAACAGACCTGGATGCTCCAATGCAACAATAGATAGATGATGTAGAGAATGTAATGTTATTAGATATGTGCAAAAACTTACCAATAGGGCATCTAGGGCATCGAAGAGAAACTTTTGTCGGGATCAGGCCCCAAGAGTAGTTGTGGCCGGAGGCTCTCATCTGTGGGCCTATACAGATTCAGGCCCCTAGACGCAAGCCTCCAACCATGGCTGCTTAAGGGACTCGATCCCGACAAAATTTTTCTCCATGCTCTTGATGCACTAGAGGCCCTACTGGTAAATTTTTGTGTGAATCTGATGTATATATCTGTAATATTTCCGCTCAAAAATATTATTGAGCTTGACTCCCCGCATGCCACGTAAAACATATGCAAAGTTATCTCCCACATCATAATTATTGGTAGCTTAATCCGTACCCCACACGCCCAAAAATGAGGCCTCCACATTGAGCAAATGAGGCCAAGGGTTCAAGACCGCATAGCCACGGAAGAACACCCCTTTTGAAGGGGAAATTGGGATAATGATAAAATTTAAGTCAAATTTTTTTATTATTATCCCTTCCCCCAGCTGATGCATGGCTGGAGGGGAAGGAGTGGGAGAAGGAGGTGAAGAGGTGGAGTGCATGGGGAGAGGAGAGAAGCATGAGAGCTCCACGTGTGTGGAGTCTCTCCCCCCTCTTAAGCACTATATAAACCCCCTTAGCCTTGAGTGAAGGGAGGGGAAAAGGGAAACACTGCCGTGGAGAGAAGGAAAAGCTGCCGCCAGCGCCATGCCATCCGCCACCTACCGTGAGGGAGAGTTGCAGAAATACGCCGCCGCCTGCTGCGCCTGCTGCTGCCACCATAATCACCCCCCTGACATCATCCTAATCAACCCCCCGTTAGCAATCTTTTCCTCTTCCCAATCATTGGGACCACGTCGACTCTGTTCAAAAAAATCGGAAGCTTCTTTAAGAAGCTTCTAAAGGATAAGGCCCATAAGCCTTGTTCCTACGTGCCCTCCCCGGTTTTAAAATTCCGGTTCATAAAGCCCCAATTCCTATGCAAGGGAGAAAGCAAGTGGGCTTGGAGGCCGTTTTGCCAAAGCAAAGGAAATTCAGAGGTTGAGTAAGAGATTGCGGAGTTCAAGTCATCAACGATGGCTCCCAAGAAGACACAAGGCGCACCCGCATGAGGCTCTTCCCCAAACATACACGTGGACATCTCCATGAGCCCATAAGCCCAGGTTCCACGAATTTATTTCCACATAAAGAAATGCTTTAAGCACGTTCCATAGGGAGAATGCATTTTACTCTTATCGTTAATTCATGTAGTAGTGATAAAAGTACATTTGAGAAAGTATCTCTGTAAACGATGGATAAGGATTGGTGCATATCATGCAATTGGATCGTTTGCATCTCCAAAGTTATGAATGAAAATCACTTACCCACCCTATGAACTTAGTCACAAATTGCCTTGTCGTGCATTTTCTAAGTGGAAGTCTAAAATGCATATTGCCTAGGGTTAAAGAGGAAATTGTTAAGTGCATTGGCCGTGAAGGAAAAGAGTATCTTGTATTTAGTCAATAATTCCCTTTTTATGTCTCGCATGGAAAGAGTTGTTAACATCCATTGCACAGCATGAAAAATGAAACCCTGGACAACTGCATAGTATGGGAATGGAACCACGGACTTGAAGTCGCATGAAAAAGATGCTTGGTAATGGATTAAGTCAACACTAGCCTTAGTCTTGCAGTTGTATCTAAGGGTCGCATGTTACATATTCGTAAATTTCATTTCATTGAGTTTCATTTAGAAAAGATTGCATGGCTTATCAAAGCATGAAATTCTAAAGCTTAGACAAAAGGTTGTAGGTATATTTCCTTGATGTAAATCCTAGTAGGTCCTAGGTAAGTCATTCTCCAAATGATTATGCATAATAACTTTAGCAAGGAAAGATAGGGTTATTCCAAACCTTTCGGTGCGTAGAAGTAATGAATTGCATGTTTACATGTATTGTGACATCTTGCAATCTAGTTTAGCATCTCTAGGAAAGGATCATCCTTGTCCCAAGACAAGTAGATCAATTTACCCAATTCACTTGTGATATTATAATCGTTAGGATTTCATATAGGAATAACTAGTTGACACGGTAAACACCTCAAGTACTAGCTAGAGCTTGGCATGTCAGAAATGTAGCCTAGTATCGTACTTGGATGCCAAGTCATACTTGGCATGTTAGAAATGCAGCCTAGTATCGTACTTGGACACCAAGTTGTACTTGGCATGTCAAAAATGCAGCCTAGTATCGTACTTGGACGCCAAGTCGAGACCATCAAACCCAAAGGTCCTACCCACATTCACGGAATGTTTGGGTCAATTGGACGCTCATGCAAACAACGATCTAGGGTTTCTACCCTAAGGATCATTCGACCTAATGCTAAAACTTGGATTGAGTCTGGAAACCCTAGGACCATTGTCGGCCTAGTACAATTAGGGTCGGGTTGGGTAAAATGACATCCTAAACCCCGCTTCTTGTCTAAACAAAATTCCTTGATGAGGAAACATTGTTCAATGGGTGAAATGATCGCATGGGATAGATGCGACACTTGTGCAACAAGTTGCAACGTCGCACGGCTTTGTTGTTTAATCACAAGATGGATTTGCCACTCCTTGGAATGAGGTTGGCAAGTTCTAGCGCAAGTCTAACTTACAAGAGGATGAGTAGTCATCCTCCTACATCACCTTTCTTGGGCAGATTGGCCAAGTTAAGAGAAGTGATGTATTTTCTTGGAAAGCAATGGATCAAACAAATCAGACCTGGCGACATGGTCGCCAGGGTTTACTGCCTTAATTTAAGAAACACTAAGGTGTTGGTTAATTTGGGTTGACAGGGTATGGCCTTAACCTAAGGACAAAAGGATGAACAAACAAACCCTTGGGGATCTTGCCAAGTTGCAATTGATCCCGGATCGAATGCTGGATGCATTCGGAGAGAAGGATTTACTCCTTAGCAGTTGGCCAAATAAATGACCACTGGATTGATTGTGCTTGTAACAGTTTAGGATCACTGTTTGCATTGTTTTCTCAAGGAACTAAAAGATGGAAACTTAATTAATGCTTCATGTTGAAGGCCTGAAGGGAGAGGCAGCATCAGTTATCCCTGACTGTTTGCCTGATCCTAACCAAGGGGGTTGTTAGTTGTGCTAGGAACGTGGACCGAACCCGCCGCGAGAGGTCTCTCCGTTGGGTGCTACTTGGAGTAGGAGGATGCTTGGGTGCCAGCGGGGGCTCTCGCCGTAAATCCCTTACCTTCCAGGCCTTACACAAGAGGCCAACGTGACTCCGGATTGGATCTCGAGGCCCGCATACTAGTCTACAGGTGGAATATTGGATTAGTAATCCCTATGCATTGCTGGATTGCCTTCAGACGGATTATGGATGGCCTTCGGGCGGATTATGGATAAGCCTACGGGCTGGATTATATGATGTTTTCCAAAGATAAATAAGATCAATTATTGTAAAGGAACTTGTTTGACACTGCTTTTCTATGTTAGTGCTAGGATTACATGAAGGAACCAGTGTCTAATTACCTAATTAAGGAAGCTATTTTATGCATGTCCAACTAAATGTGGTAGGTAATTAGACAACTAAAACAACCGAAAGGAAAGTGTGTGGATGTGGCCATGGGTCCGTCCTACGGATGGGTGGTCCCGGTTGGCCGAGAACTTTTCTCAAGCGAAATGGACAGTAAGAAACTTTCTCGAAGGGAATGAACAGCAGGCAATTCTGACCTAGAGTTCAAGTTACTAGAATCCCGATTTATGTTGTTTTAGGGGAATGGAATGGGACTATTCCTTATGGGCAGAGAGATTGAGCTTTGCATCCCTCTCGTTTCCCATTCTCCTTGAACCAAGTGCAACATGAATCCCCTTCGACCCTGACGTTTCTGTGTAAAGTAGTTCGCCTAGGGTTTGACGCTATCTGCTATTTTAGGAATTTGACCATTAGGGGAAACACTAATTCAGGTCGATCCTAAGTGGGAATGGCCGGAATACTTCCGCTACGTGGCAGACTCAGGAAGTCCTAGATCGCAAACCCTGTAACAATCCATGGGAGTGCCGAATGGAGCTTTCTAGACTCTCTTCCTGATGGACTGCTAAGATGTGTCTTGAAAGGGAATAGGTGGACATGTTACAGTTTGGTATCAGAGCAAACCAACAAAGGATCTGTCTTTATAAGAAAACTTAATAAGAATAAGTAAAGCAAATGTTGTTGTTAAGAACATTTCCTTACTTATCGATGCTGTCTTGCAGAGTCATGAAGCATGGAACACATTCATGGTGTTCAAGGTCATGTTTATGACCGCGATGCATGCCTCGGATTATTGACGAAGGATTGATATGATGAACATCGTAGACCGCATCTACAATCCATCGCCTTTGTACATGGAACGGAGATGGATGGGAGTTTTAGGGATCTATTACATAGCTGCCCACCGGCTTGCGTACCTTTAAACAAACTTGAAGAGAATCAAGTGGACGGAGGACCTAAAGATTGTGAAGCTGTTCGTCTTTGTTGAGGCTCACACAAATGCGACCCTACGTGTCGGAGGTCGAAGGGTTAACCAGAATAAGTATGTGTGTGGAGAAGTGACTCGAGTAATCCCTATCGACCGAATTAAGGTATTGGGACATTACGAGAAGAACGGGTACCAAAGGAAAAGATACCCTAATCTTCCAATGACTTATCGATTCCTGAAGATCCATGACCCAAATACAGTTCCCGTAGCTGAATGCAACAACATATTATTCTCCTCAAATTAATGTATCAGCTTGTTCCATCGCCCCAAGAATAATTGTACTCTGAAAGGGCTATGCCCATATGAATGAAATAAGACTTCTTCTTATCAATGATTGTCTTGACTATGAGTATTGATAAAAAGTTAAGTGATTGGGTCTCTTGGCCGAAAGCTAAACTGGGCATAAAATGTACTGTGAGGAACTCTTAGTAAGTTTTAATGTAAAGAAACTTATTGCCTAAGTGCATCCTCAGGAGGAATTCCTACCGGGAGGAAAGTCGACTTTGGTTAGATTCAAGGTCATGAACCTAGGTATCCATGAGTGTTTGGTCGGAATGGATTAGCTTAAACCTAATGACGCCCACATTCATTATGGAAAGGGTCAAGTTTCCTTTTGAAAATTTGAATGGGAATTGGTCACAACTCAAGGAGAGACTAGAAAGCCAAAAATTCAATTGGCCAAAGTATCTCGGATAATAAAGGGAGTTAGAAAGGGACTACCTGTCTACTTGATTAAGCTTGATAAACTAGATCAGAAGTAGGAGTCTAGTGAAAAATCTTCATGGCTAAAGGAGTACGCAGATGTATTTCTTGAGGAGTTGACAGAACTTCCGCCTCAAAGGGAAGTTGATCATGAGATCAAGCTAGTGCCAAGAGCTGCACCAATCGCAAAGAGGCCATATAGGATGTCCATCCTAGAAGCAATTGAGTTGAAGGAGCAACTCAAGCAACTGTTAGATTAGGGCTACATCCATCCTAGTAGTTCACCATGGGGAGCTCCAGTGTTGTTCGAGAAGAAGAAGGATGGAATGCTTCGGCTGTGTATTGATTACAGAGGGTTGAATCAATCAACCATTAAGAACAAGTACCCTATTCCAAGAATAGATGAGCTTCTTAATTGTCTTCAAGGTGCAAAGATCTTCTCTAAGATTAATCACAGGTCTTGATACTATCAGATAAGGATCAAGGAAGAAGATATCTCAAAGACGGCATTCAACACAAGATATGGACACTTTGAGTTCCTAGTCATGTCATTCGGGCTGACGAATGCGCCTGCCACCTTCAACAGGTTAATGCAGGATATCTTTAGGCCATATCTTGATGACTTTGTACTTGTCTTCTTTGACAATACCTTAGTCTATTCCAAATAGGAAGAAGATCATGAACCCTAGCTTCGCATTTTCCTTGAGACAATGAGGGCACACAAGCTCTATGCCAAGATGAAGAAGTGTGCATTCTTCAAACGTCAAATTGAATATATGGGATTCATCGTGTTAGTGGAAGGAATCTCAGTGGATCCGACCAAAGTCATAGACGTGCTAGAATGGCCAATACCAACAATTGTCAAGGAAATACGCAGTTTTCTTGGTTTGACAGGATGGTACAGGGTGTTTATCAAAAACTATGCTTTGATTGCAGCACCTCTGATAGATCTACTGAAGAAGCAAACATCGATTGCATGGTCAACTGCTGAATAATCTGGCTTTGATAGATTAAAGCAAAGTTTGGTATCAGCACCTATCCTGAAACTTCCGAACCTTGGTAAGGAATTCGTAGTAACTGATGCTAGCATGCTTGCCTTAGGATGTGTGCTTATGCAAGAAGGGCATCCTGTAGCATACTCTTCAAGAAAAATGAAGAGCCATGAGAAGAATTATGCTATCCATGATCTAGAGCTGTTAGCTGTCATCCATGCTCTAAATCTTTGGAGACACTACTTGCTAGGTAACAAGTTTACCCTAGTGACGGATCATAAAAGTCTCAAGTGGATCTTTACTCAGAATGAGCTCAACATGAGGCAACATCGATGGATTGAAGTGCTGGAGGAGTATGATTTTGAAATCAAATACCAGCCTATTGATACACTTAGTCGCAAGGCATTTCTAAATTCTCTAATCTTGCAAGATCCATCAACAGCTAGATCTCTAGCCACAAAGGTATCCATGCCAACCAACCCAGTACTTGAGCTAGCTAGAGAAGAAGCATGCCATGATCCAACCTATCAAAAGATGCTAAGTGAGATCCCTATCAAGGATCAAGACCCGAAGCTACAAGCTAAGTATCAAGAATTCTCTATCAATAGTGGACTTGTCTACTATAGAATGAAATTATGTATATCGGAAAGACAGTCACTCAAGCAGCAGAAGATACTTTGGGAAGCTCATGACTCCCCTTTCTCAGGACATCCTGGCTATGCCAAGACTCTCAATGTAGTCAAAAAGAGCTACTAGTGGGGGAGGCTTAAAGGTGATGTCCTCAAAAATGTCACTGAGTGTTTGTCTCGTCAACGTATTAAGCCCGAACATGTCAAAATGCCAGGAAAGTTGCAACCACTTGACATTCCCCAAATGAAATAGGAATTCATCAGTATGGACTTTGTTATTGGCCTACCCCAAGTTCAAGGGGTATACAACTCCATTATGGTTGTCCAGAAGAATCATTACAAGGTTATTTATCAAGGAGATATTCAAGCTACATGAGTTGCCCAGAAGAATCATTAGTGATCGTGATTCTCTCTTCACATCACACTTCTGGAGAGATATCTTTGAAGCCATTGGGACTCAACTCTATCTTAATATAGCTTACCATCCCCAAACGGATTGTCAAACGGAGCAAGTCAACCAAGTCATCGAGGATATGCTAAGGGCATACTACTACCGTGAACCAAAAAGGTGGATTCAATACTTGCCACTAGTTGAGTTTTCCTACAATGCTTCTTACCAACAAAGCATTCAGATGACCCATTTTCAAGCATTGTATGGGCATGACTGTCAAAGTCCTTTAAACTTCTCAGACCCAACCCTAAGAGTTGAAGCTTCAAAGAAAATGCTAGAAGATATGGATGACCAAATGAATTCAATAAGACAGGACATTCAAGCTGCCAAGGATAGGCAGAAGGCATACACGGATTTGAAATGTCAAGGTAGAACCTTCGTTGAAGGAGATATGGTCTTCATTCGCATATGCCCAAAGAAGAGTTCCCTATCCCTAGGTGAGTGCAAGAAACTAAGTCCAAGGTATTGTGGACCCTACAATATCCTCAAGTGCGTAGGACCCAATGCTTATAGACTACAACTCCCTGAGAACCTAAAGGTTCATAATGTATTTCATATCAGCCTACTAAAGAAGTATGTCCCTAATCCTAGCCATGTACTTGATGACCAACAAGTTGTAGTACCTAGCCAAGGAGTCCTTGAGCTACGGCTTGACAGGATCTTAGATGTTAGGGAGAGACAATTGAGATCCAGAAACTTGAGAGAATGCCTCGTCCAGTGGAAATATTATCCCAAGGAGGATGCCATTTGGATGGATGAAATCACTCTCAATCAACAATACCCCCAGTTCTTCTCGAGATGAGGACATCTCGATTCCTCCAAGGGGGAGAGAATGTAATATTTCCACTCAAAAATATTATTGAACTTGAATCCTCGCACACTGTGTAAAACCTGTGCAAAGTTATCTCCCACATCGTAATTATTGGTAGCTTAATCCGTACCCCGCAGGGGCAAAAATGAGGCCTTCGTATTGAGCAATTGAGGCGAGGGGTTCAAGACTGCATAGCTGCGGAAGAAATTCCCTTTTGAAGGGGCAATTGGGATAATGATGAAATTTAAGTCAAATTTTTTTATTATTATCCCTTCCCCCAGCCGATGCATGGTTGGAGAGGAGGGAGTGGGAGAAGGAGGTGAAGAGGTGGAGTGCATGGGGAGAGGAGAGAAGGATGAGAGCTCCACATGTGTGGAGTCTCTTCCCCCCCTTAGGCACTATATAAACCCCTTTAGCCTTGAGTGAAGGGAGGGGAAAAGGGAAACTATACTATGGAGAGAAGGAAAGGCTGCCGCCAGTGCCACGCCATCTGCTTCCTGCCGTGAGGGAGAGCTGTAGAAAGACGCCGCCGCCTGCGGCACTTGCTGTTGTTGCCATAATCACCCCCTCCCATCGTCCTAATCAACCCCCCCCATCAGAAATCTTTTCCTCTTCCCAATCATTGGGACCACGTCGACTCTGTTAAAAAAAATCAGAATCTTCTTAGAAGCTTCTTAAAGAAGCTTCTAAAGGATAAGGCCCATAAGCCTTGTTCCTACATGCCCTCCCCAGTTTTAAAACCGGGTTCATAAAGCCCTAATTCCTGCTCAAGAGAGAAAGGAGGCGGGCTTGGAGGCCGTTTTGCCAAAGCAAAGGAAATTTAGAGATTGAGTAAGAGATCGCGGAGTTCAAGTCATCAACGATGGCTCCCAAGAAGACACAAGGCGCACCCGCGAGAGGCTCTTCCCCAAGCATACACATCGACATCTCCACGAGCCCACAAGCCCAGGTTCCACAACTTTATTTCCACATAAAGAAATGCTTTAAGCATGCTTAATTCCATAGGGAGAATGTATTTTACGCTTATCGTTAATTCATATAGTAGTGATAAAAGTACATTTGAGAAAGTATCTTTGTAAATGATGGATAAGGATTGGTGCATATCATGCAATTGGATCGTTTGCATCTCCAAAGTTATGAATGAAAATCACTTACCCACCCTATGAACTTAGTCACAAATGGCCTTGTCGTGCATTTTCTAAGTGGAAGTCTAAAACACATATTGCCTAGGGTTAAAGAGGAAATTGTTAAGTGCATTGGCCGTGAAGGAAAAGAGTATCTTGCATTTAGTCAATAATTCCCTTGTTATGTCTCACATGGAAAGAGCTGTTAACGTCCGTTGCATGGCATGAAAAATGAAACCCTAGACAACTGCATAGTATGGGAATGGGACCACAGACTTAAAGTCGCATGAAAAAGATGCTTGGTAATGGATTAAATCAATACTAGCCTTAGTCTTGCAGTTGTATCTAAGGGTCGCATGTTACATATTCATAAATTTCATTTCATTGAGTTTCATTTAGAAAAGATTGCATGGCTTATGAAAGCATGAAATTCTAAAGCTTAGACAAAAGGTTATAGGTATAAATCCTTGATGTAAATCCTAGTAGGTTCTATGTAAGTTATTCTCTAAATGATTATACGTAATGACTTTAGCAAGGAAAGATAGGGTTATTGCAAACATTTTGGTGCGTAGAAGTAATGAATTGCATGTTTACATGTATTGTGATGACTTGCAATCTAGTTTAGCATCTCTAGGAAAGGGTCGTCCTTGTCGCAAGACAAGTAGATCAATTTACCCAATTCACTTGGGATATTATAATTGTTAGGGCTTCATATAGGCATAACTAGTCGACATGATAAACACCTCAAGGACTAGCTAGAACTTGGCACGTCAGAAATGCAGCCTAGTATCGTACTTGGATGCCAAGTCGAGAACATCAAACCCAAAGGTCCTACCCACATTCACGGAATGTTTGGGTCAATTGGACGCTCATGCAAACAAGGATCTAGGGTTCCTACCCTAAGGATCGTTCGACCTAATGCTAAAACTCGGATTGAGTTTGGAAACCCTAGGATGTCGGCCTAGTACAATTAGGGTCGGGTTGGGTAAGAAGACACCCTAAACCCTGCTTCTTTTCTAAACAAAATTCCTTGACCAGGAAATGTCGTTCAATGGGTGAAATGATCCAATGGGATAGATGCGACACTTGTGCAAGAAGTTGCAACATCGCATGGCTTTGTGGTTTAATCACAATATGGATTTGCCACTCCTTGGAACAAGGTTGGGAAGTTCTAGCGCAAGTCTAACTTGCAAAAGGATGAGTAGTCATCCTCCTACATCACCTTTCTTGGGCAGATTGGCCAAGTTAAGAGAAGTGATGTATTTTCTTGGAAAGCAATGGATCAAACAAATCAGACCTGGCGACATGGTCGCCAGGGTTTACTGCCTTAATTTAAGAAACACTAAGGTGTTGGTTAATTTGGGTTGACAGGGTATGGCCCTAACCCAAGGACAAAAGGGTGAACAAACAAACCCTTGGGGATCTTGCCAAGTCGCAATTGATCCCAGATCAAATGCTGGATGCATTCAGAGAGAAGGATTTACTCCTTAGCAGTTGGCCAAATAAACGACCACTGGATTGATTGTGCTTGTAACACTTTAAGAGCATTGTTTGCATTGTTTGCTCAAGGAACTAAAAGATGGAAAGTTAATTAATGCTTCATGTTGAAGGCCTGAAGGGAGAGGCGGCATCAGTTACCCCCGAGTGTTTGCCTGACCCTAACCAAGGGGTTTGTTAGCCACACGGTGAACGTGGACCGAACCTGCCACAAGAGGTCTCTCCATTGGGCGCTACTTGGAGCAGGAGGACGCTTGGGTGCCAGGGGGGTCTCTGGCCATTAATCCCTTACCTTCCAGACCCTGCACAAGAGGCCAATGTGACTCGGGATTGGATCTCGAGGCTTGCATACTAGTCTATGGGCAAAATCTTGGATTAGTAATCCCTGTGGATTGTTGGATAGCCTTCTGGCGGATTATGGATTGCCTTTGGGCGGTTAGCCTACGGGCTGGATTATATGATGTTTTCCAAAGATAAATAAGATCAATTATTCTAAAGGAACTTTTTTGACACTGCTTTTCTATGTTAGTGCTAGGATTACATGAAGGAACTAGTGTCTATATGGCTAATTTAGGAAGATTTTTTATGCATGTCCAACTAAATGTGGTAGGTAATTAGAGAACTAAAGTAACCTTGAGGAAAGTGCGCTGGATGTGGCCATGGGTCCGTCCTATGGATGGGTGGTCCCGATTGTCCGGGAACTTTTCTCAAGCGAAAAATGGACAGCAAGGAACTTTTCTTGAAGGGAATGAACAGCAAGCAACACTGACCTAGAGTTCAGGTGACCAGAATCCCGATTTATGTTGTTTTAGGGGAACAGAATGGGACCATGCCTTATGGGCAGAGAGGTCAAGCTTTGCATCCCTCTCGTTTCCCATTCTCCTTGAACAAAGTGCAACATGAATCTGCTTCAACCTTGATGTTTCTGCATAAAGTAGTTCGCCTGGGATTCGACACTAGAGCTGTCGTTTTAGGAATTTGACCATTAAGGGAAACCCTGATTCAGGTCGGTCCTAAGTGGGAATGGCTAGAATTCTTCTGCTATGTGGCAAACTCGGGAAGTCCTAGATTGCAAACCCCGTAGCATTCCATGGGAGTGCCGGGTGGAGCTTTCTAGACTCTCTTCCCAATGGACTGCTAAGACGTTTCCCCAAAGGGAACAGGTGGACACGTTACAATATCTCTAGCACACTCCATGCATAGAAAATCTAACACAGTGAGTCTGGGGCACTGAACTTGTGTGATGTAGGACATTGTCTATATAGATGAATATTTATCTAGATAAGGTGGCTGATTTGGTAGCCAAGGAAGTGTGCAAGACTCGACATTGAAGGAGTATATCGGCCAGCTTGTGAGCAACATTATTGTATTCCATAAGACATACTCTCTGACTTTTGCTAATAACTTCTTGAAGTTGAGGGCACTAATGAAGGTTGGGCCCTTCAAGACCCCATCCCAATTAACTCTAGCTTCTTGGAGAAAGTATTGTTCCTTCGATGTTCGAAGCTCCTGTACTTATTCCAAGTACTAGGTCTGGGCTACTTTTTCCCATGGTGGCCCATGGCATGGTTGCTGGTGTTGAAGACCCCAATGTCATTAAGTACTAGGGAAAAATGTGTTGCTACCTATGGTCAACATGGGGAGTGTATTTCAAAGAAGCCTAGGAGAAAGTAGATGTACTTAGTGCCAAATGATATCTCATTACTAATGTAACATAATTTGTAATCTTCTCTTAAAGTAACGAAAATCGATATTTGTTGGATTTGCGTGCAATGTAGTTTGTCATACATGTCATTTATTATTGTTTTTTACTTAATTGTTACGTTTATTTATTGGATTTATACGCAACATGATTCATACCCTAAATTTAATATATACTACTTTATCGAGTTCATACACAACATGTATTTGTTCGAATGCATGTAACGATAACTCAAAGACATAAATAAAACAAATAATAAGTGAATGAACAAAAATAAGACGCGCAAAAAAAATTGTATTCATATTCATAACATTTTATATGGGATCTATTACAACCAGGGTTTTACAAAATCTCTTTGGAAGCTACATTTCATATATGTTTTGGTAGTATACCCTTGTCATTGTTGATCTTCGCGAGGACTATCCTTCTGTCCCCGAAAGAACCTCACTATCTGCAAATCCCTATCGATGAAGGTAACTCTCCTTGTATGTACTGCTACATACATTAGGAGAAATATGGACTCTCTTTTTTGGCCCTTAAGAGGTTTCTCTCACCTCTCTATCTCTCTCTTAAAAGAGATTCCAAAATAATATTAGAATAAGTGTAACGTGTCCACCTGTTCCCTTAAGGACACGTCTTAGCAATCTGTCGGAAAGGAGGTCTAGAAAGCTCCGCCGAGCACTCCCATGGAATGTTACGGGGTTTGCGATCTAGGACTTTCCGTGTCTGCCACGTAGCGGAAGTATTGTGGCCATTTCCACTTAGGACCGACCTGAATCAGGGTTTCCCCTAATGGTCATATCCTAAATGGTAACTAGCGTCAAACCCCAAGTGAACTACTTTATGCAGAAACGCCAGGGCCGAAGCGGATTCATGCTGCACTTGGTTCAAGGAGAATGGGAAATGAGAGGGATGAAAGGCTCTACCTCTTTGCCATAAGGCCTAGTCTCATTCTGTAAAAATTCTGAATGGATAATTCCTTTTTATATGAAAGCAAATATTTTTCCCTCCTTGCTGGAGCTTGCCAAGGGCATTAATGCATGCCCAGCGACACGTCGAGGGGGGAGGATTCCCCCCCTCCCCTATAAGAAGGAGAGTAAGCCGCCAATCGCCAGGAGAAGGGAGAAAGGAGAGAGAGAGAGCTGCTCGTGTTCGGCTACGCGGTGGTGGAAGTGGACGCCCTGCCGTTACCGGATTTGGGGGGGAGGGAAGTCCATCGAGCGTCGACTCATGTTCGGCTGCATGGTGGTGGTCGCCACCAGATCAAGGTCGTGCTGCGCTATGCGGCCCGATTGGTCATCAGCCACCACCATCCATCCTTACATGCCACCAATTTCTAGCGCCGCCCCTCCTCTTTCTCTTGGAGTTTTCCTACTCCACGTCGATTTGTTTACCCCAGAAGCTTCTTGGAAGCTTCTTGGGAAGCTTCTAAGGGGGGGCTCTTCTAAGCCCCCTTCCCATGGAGGCTTTAAGCTTCCCTTCCCGTGGAGGCCTTAAGCTCCCCTTCCTGTGGAGCCACTAATTCCCCACCCTATGCTTACGCCATTAAATTCCACTCCCCTTGGCCTCATAAACCCTTTTCCCTTCCCCGTGCCTAAATTTGTAAAGTCCCTTCTCGTGTTTCTTTGAAACCATGTTGCACCCTCCCTCATATTCCTTTTTTTTAACACTCCCCCCCTAAGCCCCTTACTCCAGTGTCTCCTTTTCCTTACACACCTTTTTTCCTCCCCCGTGCTATAAGCCTTCACCCTTCACCTTTCCCTTTCACCCCGGCTTAAATCCCTAAAGCCATTACTACTCCGTGTCCTAAAACCTCTCTAAAAATCCTTCTTCCTATACCTTTTACCCCAATCCCAAAGTTCTCCCAAGGTTCATATGGTTGCAAAGCCACACTCACACATAACCTTTTTGCCGTGTGTATACCCTATAGGGCCTTCTTAGGCTTTATAAAACTCTCCCTCTCCGAAGAAGCTAAGACCTTAAAGGTCTTGTTACCCCTTTCTCATGGTCAATCCCTTAACGATTCCTTGACTCGAAAGGGAGAAGGGGAATATTGAAGCGACGGTGAATTCCGGAAAGGAGACAAAAGCTATTTCCTTGTTCGAAGGATTACAACTGCGATGCCGCCTAAGAAAGTCCAAGGAGTAGCTACGGGAGGGTCATCTCTCAGTATCCATGTGGATATCTCACCCCAAAACCAGGTTTTTCCTTCTTGGTTTTATATTAGTTTTAATTAAATCATGCAAGATGAATGGTTAGGGGTAAGATATATTTTGTCCTAGTTATTTACGATGAAGGAGTTTAGTTTAATTGAACATGCAAAAATGATAATGTATAAAACATAGTTTCCTTCAAATAGCATCATGCATTGAAATGAATTACGAGCATGATTATCTACCTACTATAGTAGTATATTTTGGTTAAATCTTGAAGGTACAAAAACTGCATCTTGCACCATTAACCCCTATTCTTTTTTACAACGAATCATCATAGAATATGAAATTCATGAAAGGTTTCTTACGATGCTTGAACTCTAGGAAGTTATCATTGCTAACTGCATATCTTAGCAAGGAAAAGATTGTTATTTGGCATGAGTTTCGTTCGCAAGGAAAAAGGAAGATTAATTGAATTTACCTAACCTCAAAGCAATAAAGTTTAGGACTGAAAAATCAATTGTCACAAGGATAACTAATCGTGCCAAGGTGATCTCAATATTACCTTCTAAAAGTTAACCAAATTAATGTAAACTTAGAAATACCTATGCTGCGAAATGTGCCTTGGGAATGATTTAAAAACCAAGAAACGTTTATACCTTAAACACTTGCCTACCTTCCGTGATTGTAGGGTCAATAAATCGTAAATAAAAAAGAACTAGGGTTTGTCCCTGAGGTTCTTAAAAAGAGATCCTAGGTCTGACAAATGTCAGCTAAAAGAAACTAAAATGGATTGTTTCATCGTATATTATGATGCAGGACTTGCACAGCAAGTACGAAGTCATATGGTCTTGTAATTGATTCACAAGAAGAAATGTTAAAATACCCTCAACAAGGATGGCGGATCCTTACGCAAGTTATCTGGCAAAAGGATGTATTCTTTGATATCCTTCTAAATAAGGAAAGATAAAAACTGAAAACTAAAGTATCCAATGAACTTTAGGGTTGACCAAGTTGGGTTAATAGGGTACGCCCTAACCCAGAATATAAGGGACCTTGCCAAGTTACAAGACACCCTGGAACGAGTGCTGATGCATTCGAAAGGAAAGGATCATTCCTTAGCAGTTTGCCAACAACAAGATTGGTTAATAGAAATGTTTGTGCTTGCTAGAGATTTTAGAGCACTATTTGATTTATGAATTACAAAATTAAATGAATATCTATACTTTAGGTTGAAGGCCTGAAGGGAGAGGCAGCTTCACTTACCCCCAAGTGCTTACCTGACCCTAACCAAGGGGGTTGTTGACCGCGCTGGGAACGTGGACAGAACCCACCATGAGAGGTCTCTCCGTTGAGCTCTACTTGGAGCAGGAGGATGCTTGGGTGCCAGGGGGGGCTCTGGCTGTAAATCCCTCGCCTTCCGGGTCCTGCACAAGAGGCTAACATGACTCAGGATTGGATCTTGAGGCCCGCATACTAGTCTACGGGCAGAAGCTTGGAATAGTGATCCCTATGGATTACTGGATAGCCTTCGGGCGAATTATGGACAAGCCTACGGGCGGAACTCCTTGTATTTCAAAGATAAATATGATGATATGTTAATAAAGAACTTGTTTGATATTGTTTTTCTATGTCACGTGATAAGATTACGTGAAGGAACCAGTGCTTAATGGATTAATTAAAGAAGCTGATTGTTACATGTCCAAATTAACGTGTTAGATAATTACATAACTAAAACAAACCAAGAAAAGTGCGGAGGATGGGCCATGGGTCCGTCCTACGGTTAGGTGGTCCCGGTTAACCAGGAACTTTTCTCAAATCTCGAAGAACAATGGGATGATCGTCAAACGGCACGAACAATGAAAGCGATGACCTAGAGTTATGTCTTACCCGATTTACATTGTTTTAGGGGAACGGAATGGGACTATGCCTTATGGGGCAGAGAGGTTGAGCTTTGCATCCCTCTCGTTTCTCATTCTCTTTGAACAAAGTGCAGTGTGAATCCGCTTCGGACGTGGTGTTTCTGTGTAAAGTAGTTCACTTGGGTCTGACACTAGTTGCTGTTAGGTAATGACCAATCATGAAAACCCTAATTCAGACGATCCTAAGTGGGAACGGCTAGAATACTTTCGCTACATGGCACACCCGAAAAGTCCTAGATCGCAAATCCCGTAACATTCCATGGGAGTTTCGGGTGGAGCCTTCTAGACATCCTTTCCGATGGATTGCTAAGACGTGTCCTGGACCATACTAGTCGACACATTACAGTTGGTATCAGAGCCGACCAATAACGGAATTGTTTTTATGAAATCTCAAAGAAATGAAGTAAAGCAATTGTTGCTATCCAAACATTTCCTTACCTTCAATGTTGTCTTGCAGAATTAGGGAGCGTGGAACAAGTTTTTGGTATTTCGAGTAATGTTTATGACTGCAATGCATTCTCTGCTTTATAGACAAAGAATTGGGATGATGAACATCCTGGAGCAGATTTATAATCCATCACCTTTATACATGGAACGAAGATGGACGGGTGCTTTAGGAATCTACTATATAGCCACCCACCAGTTTGCTTATCTACAGACCAACCTAAAGAGGATCAAGTGGTTGGAAGACTTGAAAGTCGCAAAGCTGTTCGTTTTTGTGGAAGCTCACGTAAATTCGACTTTACATATTTGAGGTCGGAGGGTTGAAATGAACTCATATGTATATGAGGAAGTAACTCGTGTAATCCTCATCGGACAGGATTAAAGTGTTGGGCCACCATGAGAAGTATGGATTCCAACGGAAAGGATATCCTGAACTTCCAATGACTTATTGATTCCTGAAGATCCATGACCCAAAACCTTACTATTACACAGTTCCTGTAGATAAATGCAATACAACGTTGTTCTCCCCAAACTAAATGTAACAATTGGCTTATTATCACATGAAACGTTGTATTCAAAAGGGCTATGCCCATGTAAATACAAATAAAGACTTCTTTTTATCGATGTCTGGCTGTGCATACGAATTGATAAAAAGTTAAGTAGCTACATTGTTTACGAGATAGCTGAATTAAAGATGTAATATAAGCTAACGTCGATTATCGTATAATAACGTTAAGAAAACCTTTATTCAGGCACAACCCTAGGTACAGGTTCCTAATTCGCCTCCTACATCAAGTACTGCTGTGATCCAGGAGAAGAAATTCATTCTCAAGTAGATTAAGCCACCCGATTTTGATGAGAGAGGCAGATTCATCCAGGCTGATGCTGAAATTTGGATTGAATCCATGGAGGATTACTTCAAAGCAGCCGGTACTGCACCCGCTAATCAGGCTATGCTCGCCAAGCTAAAGCTCACCGGTGAAGCCAGGCTTTGGTGGAAACAATGGTGCAGGGATCAAGGGATCACAGAAGGATTTGTTACCTTGGAGAAGCTGAAGAAAGCCGTGCAGGGAAGATACTTGCCACGTGCATATCGGACGTAGAAAATGAATGAGTTCTACGAGCTAAAACAGCTAGGACTCACTCTCGACACATACTACTCTAAATTCGTCTCACTTTGAAAGTATGCGCCACAGATGGACATGACACAGCAGGTGTCCAAATTTTGTGCGGGTTTAAATCCACCAATAAATATCCGTCTCGAATCTATGCGTCCATCAGATCTTCAGGATGCACTCATTCAAGCGGCACCTATAATTCAGGAGGTACAAGCTAGACCAAGGGGTAACAAAACTTGGTCTTATAATGACCCGATCAGAGGAGCATTCAGACCTCAAATGAAGAGAGTTCAAGGTCATAATCAGGGACAAAGAAAGAAAGCAAGGAGGAATAACGTCAACAACTTTGTTCCTACTCAAAGTAATGGTCGAAACCTCCGTTGTTTCCACTACAATGAACCCGTCACTTCAAGAGGCAATATCCCAAGCTCGGCGGAGGACATCGCCAAGTGCCTTTCCAAGGAACAGGCCGTGGTCAAGGAACCGCTACCCGAGGAAGAGGAAGAACCGCCTGCATTGCCAATAGGAAAAGGCGCGAAGAAGAAGAAGAAGAAGAAGAAGAAGAAGATCCGACCATGGAAGCAGAATTCGAAAGAGCGACAGTCCATGCCGCTTTACACAAGAAAGGGATGAATCGCTAGTTCTCAGTGATTCAGACACCGTCGGACTATCAAGGTAAAGGTTTCAAAACCTTGATTGATTGTGGCAGTACACATTCCTTTATCTCACTAGCATGTGCAAAAAGATTAGGAATAGCCACAGTAGAAGCACCTACCCTGCTTGAGGAATTGGCAAATGGTCATGAGGTAACTTGTACCAGGCAAACTACTAAGGTGGAATTCTTTATGGGAGGAAAGAAGACTTCAGTTAAATTCAGAGTCATGAATTCAGGTATCCATGAGTGTCTACTCGGAATGGATTGGCTTAAGCCCAACGATGCCCACATTCATTGTGGAAAGGGTCAAGTTTCCTTTCGAAACTCTGAAAGGGAATTAGTCACAACTCAAGGTGAGGCAGGAGTGCCAAGAATCCAATTGGCCAAAGTATCTCGGATCATAAAAGGAGTCAGAAAAGGATTACCCATTTACTTGATCAAAATCAACAAGCTAGATCAAAAGCAAGAGTCTCATGAAGGACCTTCTTGGCTAAAGAAATATGCTGACATATTTCCTGAAGAATTGACCGAACTTCCGCCTCAAAGAGAAGTAGATCATGAGATTAGGTTAGTGCGTGGAGCTGCGCCAATTGCAAAGAGACCTTATAGAAGGTCCATACCAGAAGCAATTGAGTTGAAGGAACAACTCAAGCAACTGCTAGATCAGGGCTACATCCGGCCTAGCAATTCACCGTGGGGAGCTCCAGTACTATTTCAGAAAAAGAAAGATGGGACACTTCGACTATGTATTGATTACCGAGGGTTGAATCAATCAACAGCCAAGAACAAGTATCCTATTCCTAGAATAGATGAGCTTCTTGATCATCTTCAGGGTGCGAAGATCTTCTCCAAGATTGATCTCAGGTCAGGTTACTATCAAATAAGGATCAAGGAAGAAGATATACCCAAGACGGCCTTCAATACAAGATATGGGCACTTTGAGTTTTTGGTTATGTCATTCGGGCTTACGAATGCACCTGCCACTTTCAATAGATTAATGTAGGATATCTTTAGGCCATATCTTGATGATTTTGTGCTTATCTTCTTTGATGACACTTTCGTCTATTCTAAACAGGAAGAAGATCATGAACCTCAACTTCGGATTGTCCTTGAGACAATGAGGTCACATAAGCTATATGCAAAAATGAAGAAGTGTGCATTCTTCAAGCGTCAGATTGAATATCTGGGATTCATAGTATCATCAAAAGGAATATCAGTGGACCCAACCAAGGTCAGAGATGTGCTTGAATGGCCAATACCAGTATCCGTCAAAGAAATACGCAGCTTTCTTGGATTGACAGGATGGTATAGGGTCTTCATAAAAAACTATGCTTTGATTCCAGCACCTCTGATGGACTTACTGAGGAAGCAGACTTTCATTACATGGTCAACTCCCGAACAGAATAGCTTCGACAAATTGAAGCAAAGTTTGGTATCAACACCTATTCTAAAACTTCCAGACCTCAATAAGGAGTTCGAGGTAGTAATTGACGCTAGCATTCTTGCCTTGGGGTGTATACTTATACAGGAAGGTCATCCAGTAGCATACTCTTCAAGAAAACTGAAGAACCATGAAAAGAATTATGCTACGCATGATCTGGAATTACTAGTTGTCATCCATGCTCTAAAGCTTTGGAGACACTACCTCTTGGATAACAAGTTTACTCTAGTAACCGACCATAAGAGTCTCAAATGGATCTTTACCCAGAACGAGCTCAACATGAGGCAACGTCGGTGGATTGAAGTGTTGGAGGAATATGACTTTGAAATCAAGTACTGACTAGGGAAAGAGAATGTAGTTGCCGATGCACTTAGTCGCAAGGCATTCCTAAATTTCCTAATCTTGCAAAATCCATCAACGGCCAGATCTCTAGCTACAAAAGTATCTATGCCAAACAACCCTATACTTGAGTTAGCTAGAGAAGAAGCATGCCATGATTTGGCCTACCAAACAATGCTAAAGGAGATCTCTACCAAGGAGCAGAATCAAAAGTTGCAAGCTAAATATCATGAATTCTCCATTGATAATGGACTTGTCTACTATAGAACAAGGCGGTGTATACCAACAAGCCAGTCACTTAAGCAGAAAATAATGTGGGAAGCTCATGATTCCCCTTTCGTAGGACATCCTGGCTATGCTAAGACTCTTAATGCAGTTAGGAAGAGCTACCATTGGGGAAGGCTCAAAGGTGACATTCTCAAATATGTCACTGAGTGTTTGTCTTGCCAATGTATCAAAGCCGAACATGTCATGATGCTAGGGAAACTACAACCACTTGACATCCCCCAAATGAAGTGGGAATTCATCAATATGGATTTTGTTGTAGGCTTACCTCAAGTCCAGGGAGGATACAACTCCATCATGGTTGTGGTTTACATGCTTACCAAGGTTGCACACCTTATTCCAGTAAAGACAAACTATAAAGCCTCTGACATTGCAAGATTATTTATCAAGGAGATATTCAAGCTACATGGTTTACCCAAAAGAATCATTAGTGACCGTGATTCTCTCTTCACATCACACTTCTGGAGAGCTATCTTTGAAGCTATTGGGACTCAACTCTATTTTAGCACTGCCTACCATCCCCAAATGGATGGCCAAACAGAGCAAGTAAATCAAGTCATTGAGGATATACTTAGGGCATACTGCTGTCGAGAGCCGAAGAGGTGGATTAAATACTTGCCATTGGTTGAATTTGCATACAATGCTTCTTACCAGCAGAGCATTCGGATGACCCCTTTTCAAGCATTATATGGCCATGATTGTAGAAGTCCCCTAAACTTCTCAGATCCAACCTTAAGAGTTGAAGCTTCAGGACATATGTTGGAAGACATGGATGATCAAATAAAGTCAATAAGACAAGACATACAAGTGGCCAAGGATAGACAAAAGGCATACGCGGATTTTAAGTGTCAAGAAAGAGTCTTCGAAGAAGAGGCATGGTCTTCATTCGCGTACGCCCTAAAAAGAGTTCTCTATCCCTAGGAGATTGTAAGAAGCTAAGTCCAAGGTATTGTGGGCCATACAAAATCCTCAAATGCCTAGGACCCAATGCTTATAGATTGCAACTCCCTGAGAACCTAAAGGTTCACAATGTATTCCATATCCGCCTATTGAAAAAATATGTACCCAACCCTAACCATGTACTTGATGACAAACAAATTGTAATGCCTAGTCAAGGAGTCCTTGAACTAAGGCCTGATAGGATCTTAGATGTTAGGGAGAGACAATTAAGATCCAAAACCTTGAGAGAATGCCTCGTCCAGTGGAAAGATTATTCCGAAGAGGATGCCACTTGGATAGAAGAAGACACTCTCAACCATCAATATCCCCAGTTTATCTCGAGATGAGGACATCTCAATTCCCCTAAGGGGGAGAGAATGTAAAAATTCCAAACGGATAATTCCTTTTTATATGAAAGCAAAATTTTTCACCCCTCTCCTCTAGCTCGACAGTCGAGCTGGAGGAAGAGGGGGATTAGTAAGTGGGCAAGCTCCTTGCTAGAGCTTGCCAAGGGCATTAATGCATGCCCAACAACACATCGAGGGGGGAGGATTCCCCCCCTCCCCTATAAGAAGGAGAGTAAGCCGCCAATCGCCGGGAGAAGGGAGAAAGAGGAGAGAGAGAGCTGCTCGTGTTCGGCTGCGCGGTGGTGGAAGTGGATGCCCTGCCATTACCGGAGTGGGAGGGGAGTCGCTCATGTTCGGCTATGTGGTGGTGGTCGCCACCAGATCAAGGCCATGCTGCGCTGTGCGGCCCGATTGCTCATCAGCCGCCATCCATCCTTACATGCCACCAATTTCTAGCGCCACCCCTCCTCTTTCTCTTGGAGTTTTCCTACTCCACGTCGATTTGTTTACCCCAGAAGCTTCCTGGAAGCTTCTTGGGAAGCTTCTAAGGGGGGGCTCTTCTAAGCCCCCTTCCCGTGGAGGCTTTAAGCTTTCCTTCCCATGGAGGCCTTAAGCTCCCATTCCAGTGGAGCCACTAATTCCCCACCTTGTGCTTAAGCCATTAAACCCCACTCCCCTTGGCCTCATAAACCCTTTTCCCTTCCCCGTGCCTAAATTTGTAAAGTCCCTTCTTGTGTTTCTTTGAAACCGTGTTGCACCCCCCTCATATTCCTTTTTTTAAACACTCCCCCCCTAAGCCCCTTACCCCCGTGTCCCCTTTTCCTTACACACCTTTTTCCCTCCCCTGTGCTATAAGCCTTCACCCTTCACCTTTCCCTTTCACCTCGGTTTAAATCCCTAAATCCATTACTACTCTGTGTCCTAAAACCTCTCCAAAAATCCCCCTTCCTATACCTTTTACCCCAAGCCCAAAGTTCTCCCAAGGTTCATATGGTTGCGAAGCCACACTCACACATAACCTTTTTGTCGTGTGTATACCCTATAGGGCCTTCTTAGGCTTTATAAACCTCTCCCTCTCCGAAGAAGCTAAGACCTTAAAGGTCTTGTTACCCCTTTCTCGTGGTCAATCCCTTAATGATTCCTTGACTCGAAAGGGAGAAGGGAAATATTGAAGCGACGGTGAATTTCAGAAAGGAGTGTAAAGCTATTCCCTCATTCGAAGGATTACAACTACGATGCCGCCTAAGAAAGTTCAAGGAGTAGCTGCGGGAGGGTCATCTCCCGGTATCCATGTGGATATCTCACCCCAAAACGAGGTTTTTCCTTCTTGGTTTTATATCAGTTTTAATTCAATCATGCAAGATGCATTGTTAGGGGTAAGATATATTTTGTCTTAGTTATTTACAATGAAGGAGTTTAGTTTAATTGAACATGCAAAAATGATAATGTATAAAACATAGTTTCCTTCAAATAGCATCATGCATTGAAACGATTTACGAGCAAGATTATCTACCTACTATAGTGGTATATTTTGGTTAAATCTTGAAGGTACAAAAACTGCATCTTGCACCATTAACCCCTATTCTTTTTTGCAATGAATCATCATAGAATATGAAATTCATGAAAGGTTTCTTATGATGCTTGAACTCTAGGAAGTTATCATTGCTAACTGCATATCTTAGCAGCAAGGAAAAGATTGTTATTTGGCATGAGTTTCGTTCGCAAGGAAAAAGGAAGATTAATTGAATTTACCTAACCTCAAAGCAATAAAGTTTAGGACTGAAAAATCGATTTTCACAAGGATAACAAATCGTGCCAAGGTGATCTCAATATTACCTTCTAAAAGTTAACCAAATTAATGTAAACTTAGAAATACCTATGCTGCGAAATGTGCCTTGGGAATGATTTAAAAACCAAGAAACGTTTATACCTTAAATAAAAAAGAACTAGGGTTTGTCCCTGAGGTTCTTAAAAAGAGATCCTAGGTCTGACAAACGTCAGCTTAAAGAAACTAAAACGGATTGTTTCATCGTATATTACGATGCAGGACTTGCGCAGAAAGTACGAAGTCATATGGTCTTGTGATTGATTCACAAGAAGAAAAGTTAAAATACCCTCAACAAGGTTGGCGGATCCTTACACAAGTTATCTGGCAAAAGGATGTATTCTTTGATATCCTTCTAAATAAGGAAAGATAAAAACCGGAAACTAAAGTATCCAATGAACTTTAGGGTTGATCAAGTTGGGTTAATAGGGTACACCCTAACCCAAAATATAAGGGACCTTGCCAAGTTGCAAGACACCCTAGAACGAGTGCTGATGCATTCGAAAGGAAAGAATCATTCCTTAGTAGTTTGCCAACAACAAGATCGGTTAATAGAAGTGTTTTTGCTTGCTAGAGATTTTAGAGCACTATTTGATTTATGAATTACAAAATTAAATGAATATCTATACTTCAGGTTGAAGGCCTGAAGGGAGAGGCAGCTTCAGTTACCCCCAAGTGCCTACTTGACCCTAACCAAGGGGGTTGTTGACCGCGTCGGGAACGTGGACCAAACCCGCCACAAGAGGTCTCTCCGTTGAGCTCTACTTGGAGCAGGAGGACGCTTGGGTGCCAGGGGCCTCTGGCCGTAAATCCCTGGCCTTTCGAGTCCTGTACAAGAGGCTAACGTGACTCGGGATTGGATCTCGAGGCCCGCATACTAGTCTATGGGCGGAAGCTTGGAATAGTGATCCCTGTGGATTACTGGATAACCTTCTGGCGGATTATGGACAAGCCTACGGGCGGAACTCCTTGTATTTCAAAGATAAATATGATTATATGTTAATAAAGAACTTGTTTGATATTGTTTTTCTATGTCACGTGATAAGATTACGTGAAGGAACCAGTGCTTAACGGATTAATTAAAGAAGCTGATTGTTACATGTCCAAATTAATGTGTTAGATAATTATATAACTAAAACAAACCGAGGAAATTGCAGAGGATGGGCCATGGGTCCGTCCTACGGTTGGGGTGGTCCCAGTTAGCTGGGAACTTTTCTCAAATCTCGAATAACAACGGGATGATCGTCAAAGGACATGAACAACAAAAGCGATGACCTAGAGTTATGTCTTACCCGATTTACGCTATTTTAGGGGAACAGAATGGGACTATGCCTTATGGCAGAGAGGTTGAGCTTTGCATCCCTCTCGTGTCCCATTCTCCTTGAACCAAGTGTAGTGTAATTCCGCTTCGGACGTGGAGTTTCTGCGTAAAGTAGTTCGCTTGGGTCCGACGCTAGTTGCTGTTAGGTAATGACCAATCAGGAAAACCCTGATTCCGGACGATCCTAAGTGGGAACGGCCAGAATACTTCTGCTACGTGGCGGACGCGGAAAGTCCTAGATCGCAAATCCTGTAACATTCCATGGGAGTGCTGGGTGGAGCTTTCTAGACATCCTTGCTGATGGACTGCTAAGATGTGTCTTGGACCATACTAGTGGACACGTTACACATTCCGTTTGAGAAGATCCCCTTGCTGTCCATTATGATTGAGAAAAGTTCCCGGCCAACCGAGACCACCCATCCATAGGACAGACCCATGGCCACATCCACCGCACTTTCCTCAGGTTGTTTTAGTTGTCTAAATACTACCACATTTACTTGGATAGGCATCAAGCAGCTTCCTTAATTAGCCCGTTATACACTGATTCCTTCATGTAATCTTAGCACTTGACATAGAAAAATAGTGTCAAACAAGCTCCTTTTCAATATTTTATCATATTTATATTTTGGAATACATTCATAAAGGCCAGCCCGTAGGCTTATCCATAATCCGCCTGAAGGCTATCCAACAATCCACGGGGATTACTAATCCAAGATTTCACCTATAGACTAGTATGCGGGCCTTGAGATCCAATCCCGAGTCTCATTGGCCTCTTGTGCAGGGCCCGGAAGGCGAGGGATTTACTGCTAGAGCCCCCCCTGGCACCCAAGCGTCCTCTTGCTCCAAGTAGTCCCCAACAGAGAGACCTCACACGGTGGGTTCAGTCCACGTTCTCGGCGCGGCTAACAACCCCCTTGGTTAGGGTCAGGCAGACAGTCGAGGGTAACTGAGGCTGCCTCTCCCTTCAGGCCTTCAACCTGAAGCATTAGATATCTTTTCATCCTTTAGTTCCTTGAGCAAACAAAGCAAACAGTGCTCTCTAAACTGTTACAAGCACAATCATTTCTAGTGGTCGTTATTTGGCCAACTGCTAAGGATTGAATTCTTCTCTCCAAATGCATCCAGCATTCAATCCGGGATCAATTGCGACTTGGCAAGATCCCCAAGGGTTTGTTTGTTAATCCCTTATGTCCTTGGGTTAGGGTTGTACCCTATTAACCCAACTTAACCAATACCTTAAGTTCTATTAACAGTAAATCATGGCGAATATGTTGCTCCAAATTATTGATTGGTCCTTTGCTTCCAAGAAAATACCTAATTCCCTTATCTTGGCAATTTTATAACATGATGACTACTCATCCTCTTGTAAGTTAAACTTGCGCAAGAATCTGCCAGTCTCATTCCGAGGAATTGGCCATTCTCTTGTTATCAAACCACAAGATCATGCGACGTTGCAACTTGTTGCACAAGTGTCGCATCTAATCCATGGAACTATTTCACCCATCGAATGACATCTTCTAATCATGGAATCATGATTAGATAAGAAACAGGGTTTAGGGTGTCTTCATATCCAATCCATTCCTGATTGCACTAGGTTGACATCGTTCGATTTTAGGGGTTCCAACTCAATCCAAGTTTCATCTTTTGATCGAGTGATCCTTAGGGTAGAAACCCTAGTTTGTTTCTTGCAAGTACATCCAATTGTCCCTACATTCCGTGAATGTGGGCAGGACCCTTGGGTATGAGGGTTTCGACTTGGCAACAAGTGTGACTAGGTCAAGTTCTTAACGTGCTAAACCTTGGTTAGCACTTGGAGTATATTGTATTGATTTAACCATCCTATGCGAATCCTTTGCAGTTTAGGTAATTTGGGTAATCCAGTTTATTTGTCTTACGACAAGGATGAGCCATTCCTAAAGACGTTGTCTTGATCTAAAAGGGGAAAAACTAGTTGCATTATGATACAATTCTTGTAAGCACATGATTCATTGCCTCTACATATGATTACATTTACAAACCCTAACTTTTCTTGTTAAGATCAAAGCGCATGTTAAGTTACGGCATAATTTCCATTGATCCTACTAGGACATGCATTCACGATTTATGTCACTAAGCTTTTAAGGTTTTATATTAAAATGAACCATGCAGCCTTTCTCTAACTACATTTCTGAATGAAATTATTCATACCATGAATGTATATTATGCAACCTTTCCTAACTACTACGTAGTTAAATGAGATTTATGCCAATTGAAGCTAGAGTTAACCTGCTACATGCAACCCTTGGAATCATTTCCATGCCTTGCAATTTCCTATGGTTGATAACGACTTATTAATGAATCATCATGAACAAGATTTTTCTAAAGATGCGACATGCGATTTAATCTTTCCATGCATAATCAAAGGTGTACTACAATAATTTTGACTTTGTAATGATAGTCATTAGTTGTTTTAGATTCGTTACTTTGCAATGCACAAAGGCACCTTGCTAAAAATGCTTAGACACCTTATGCTCTTTTTCATTCATTCCTTTGAAAGTACAAATGACCAATCTTCAATCGTGAGTTACTTCTAGTAAATTTAAAATAGCCAATTTATTTCAATCGCATCTAACTAGGCGGATCCATGAAATAACAATGCATAACTGCAATACTTCTACGTAAATCGAAAAATAGGAAGAAAACCTGGACTTGTGGGTTCGGAGAAATATCCACATGAATATTAGGAGATGATCCTCCTGCGGTTGTGCTTTGTCACTTTTTAGGGGCCATCGTGAATGTGGCTTCTGGTTTGCCTTCGTGGATTCGAACTTCTTGCCTTGGCTCGCAGTCTTATGAACTTGGGCCATCTCCCTTGTATGCGGAAATTCATTTTGAAGTACGGCTCCTTGACAGAAGTACCAACTTGCGGAATTTGGCTTTGGAAAGCCTTAGGGTTCGGAGCTTGGGCCTTTTTTCTTTCAGGAAAAGAGGGATTTTGTGAAGGGATCTTGTGAAGGCCTTTCGGAAATGGAGGCCTATGAACTTCTTTTTCTTCTCCTAAAAATCCTGGGGGAAAAAGGGGTAGGAATGGACTTAGGTGGAATCCAGTGAGGAGGGGGTCTAAGGAAGCCCCTCTTCTTTTCAAATCCCAAACTAGAGATGATTGGTAGGAAGGGCTTTGTAGCTTCCTCTCCTTCAAAGTTCCGGAAAGGCCTTATCGGGGAACTAATGGGAAGGCCTTATAGGCTTCCTCTTCGAAGCTCGAGGGGGAAAATTTGGCTTTTGGATGGTTCAATGGAAAGGGGCCTTTAAACTCGGCAAGGAAATGGGCTTGTGATGGATGCAATGGAAAGGGGGCTTTAAATCCCGAGGGTAAAATGGACTTATGGAGATCCAATGGGAAGGGGGGCTTAGAGAAGCCCCCTTAGAAGCTTCTAAGATGGGTGCAGGGCCACGTGGGAAAAAGGGGGGAGTAATAGCTATGTGGAAGACAGTGATTTACAAGGCCTTGATGGCAGTCGTCAGGTGGAATTGGTGGCAGCTAGCGGCGGGGCTAATGAGCCATAGGCGGCGACGTGTCAACTAGTGGCTCCCTCTCCTCCTCACGGCGTAGCACGGCGATTAGTTGCTACTCTCTTCCTTCCTCCACACACAATAGTCGACAGCAGCTTTTCCTCTCGTAGTCTCCCTCCTTCCTCCTCACAAGATGACGACCTCTGTAGTCTGAGAGCCTCTCACTTCCTTTCCACCTCCATTATTCCCCCCCAAAGGGGGATTTTTATAGTCTGGGGGAGAGGGAACCTCCCCCCCCCACATGGTACCTTACATGGCTTCTTCCATTCCACCTCCTCATGTTGCCCTACTAGCCCATCCCCTTCCCTTAGCCACGCATCGACTGGGGAAGGTAAATAAAAAAATTTGCAATAACTCCACCTTTATCCCCTTAACCTCCTCCCAAGAGGGAGTTCTCCTACGGTTTTGAACCCCAGTCCCATTTTTCCAATGCGGAGGTGATGATTCCTTGCGTATGGTTTACAAGTTGCACTGCTGGTAACTCCAATGCCAGAAATAACCTTTGCATGAGCTTCACGCAGGGTGTGGAAAGTCAGACTAGTAATATTTTTCAAACGGGAATATTACAATAAGAGATCTTCTACGATCAAGAAAATCTCATATTTATATTTTTAATAGATTTTCCATATTATTTTATTCTCAAAATGTAGGATAAGATCACTTTTTCTCAAAATCCTCAAAACTAAAAACTACAATTCCATTTTCTCTAAAAACGGGTCCAATCATTAATATACAACTCTTTAATACCCTCATGACTTTTCAACATGAAACTATATTAGAATCATTCTCATTCTTGCTTCTTAAAAGGGCGGAAGTTAAAAAATGATATAAAATGACCCATACATCATATTTTAAGATTATTTTTTACCTAGAGACACCTTTTTAACTCGAGAGTTTCCTTGTAAAATTTTATCATTTTTAGATAAGTATATATCTATTTCTGGGCATTTCTTCATTCCCTCTCAAAGCTCTAGTTTTATCTGAAATTTTGTGTACTCTTCTCCTTCCTCTAGAATATGGTTTCTTGCATACGAATTCTTCTGAAGCAACACTCAGTACTATCTACAACACTCTCTACCTTGCTACAAGCCATCTCCCTCTTCACTATTATGCTATAAGATATCTTCCTCTTCAATACTTTATACTACAAGCAATCAAGTGATAATGGAGGTATCTTTATTTTTTTAATCTCTATGATGTTATTATTCTTCATAGTTGTTGTTTAATCCTTAAGTATCAATTCATAGAGAGAAAGAGAGAGAGAGAGAGAGAGAGAGAGAGAGAGAGACAGAGAGGGAGAAGGGGGGAGAAGAGAGAGGACTATGTGAGATGAACTAAGAAAATAAGTGATAGAGTGACAAAGAGTACATTAGGGTAGAAGATAAGATGATGTTATTGTTATCCACTAGAAGCCAAGTAATGTGTTTAAATATCTTTGATCAATTCTTCTTGGGGGGGGGAGAGAGAGAGAGAGAGAGAAAGAGAGAGAGAGAGAGAGAGTATTTTGGATAGAATAGAAGATAAGATTGGATGCTGATTAGAGGTAGATTCAAAGCTAAGATTATAGGCAGATTAGGGGTTGATTAGGGTATATCATGACTAAAATCAAGGGAAAGAGACAAGATCCAACTGGATTTAAAAGAACAAAGGTATAGTGAATCAAAGGGGTGTAACTGTGTGATTTGAATTATAATCCAAGTTAAAATTCACATATGTTTTTATTTACAAGATGTAGGTGCAAGACGTACCAAGAGAAAATGAGATATTCACTTTCAATTGGAGGATGACTATGCACCAATGTTCAAAAGAATTGTAGAAAGGGAAGATGCAATAAGATACAGGATGCAAAAAGAAAGAAATGTAGGGAAAAAAAACATAGACCTTTGGGTTGATGGGTGCATTTATCCACCTGATCTAGTCACTCAAATGCCACCACAAATTGAAGGGCCTACATCTTTTTTAAAGTTTGTTTGTGAAGGCAATGAAGGATTGTATGGATACACATGCAAATTTGTCACACAAGGATTAGCAAGGGTTCATCAAGCCTTGACAAATATGCAAACAAGATTACAAGGAAATATGCAGTCTTTGATGGAAAATGATAGATTATTGGCTGAGAAGGATAGGGAGAACCAGAGCCTAAAACAAGCAATGTTTGTCATTGAAGATGCTATGTAGGCAACATACGTGCAAAATATGGAGTTACAGTCTAAAGTTATGGACTTGGAGAAGGAGAATCGAAACATAAAGAGGAAGCTCACAAAAACTTTGGAGATTGAGCTCACTTTAAAAACTAGAGAAGCACATTGGCGCATCTGATTAGTTAAACCAATTCACCAATTAGCCAAAGAAAGTGGGCAATATCATAGACGGATAGATGCTCAATCTGCTACAATGAGAAATATGTTCTCTCATGTAAAGAATGATACTATTGCCAAATTCCTAAGCAAGGATATGGTCAAAAATGCATTGAAAAATCGTAAATTCAAGGACATTGTAGATGGTGTTGCAAGTGAACATCTTAGGGATGTGAGCAACTTGTTTACTGCTATAGATGCTCAGGGATTATGTGACAAGGTGGGAATGAGTTTTGAGTCATATAGTATGCTCTATCAACACAATTGGATACAGGATTTAAGCAAGTCTTCAAAACTAAGTGAGTAATGCCTCTGCCAAAACCATTTCACGTGAAGAAGGCTCAAAAACAACTAAATGAGAAATTTTTAGAACTGATTGGTGAGCCAACGCATCTAGAAAATACACACATATTAAAGTATGGTTCCAAAGAAGTTGCATTTGTATTGAATGCACCAACAACTTTGAGGGTTCAGATTGCTATGGTCAAGTTCTATAGTATGTCTATGGAAGAATGTAGAGGCAAGCTTAAGTTTGTCCTCAAACTTGATGAGAGTGAGATTATTAAGGGGCAAAAACTTAAACGTGTAAGTATAACACTTATGAATCAAGCATTGGATCCCAACATCGATTGAAACCATCCTTTATACTTTAGTGTACAGTCAGAGAATGAAATATGGTGGCTTGCAGCATCTGAAGTACCAAAGGAGGACCATGAAGTACTTAAAGTTTTTTTAAACCTCACTAATATACCCAATGTTATTCAACAGCAAAATAATGGAGCAATTTTACACACCGAGGGATTTGGGGACTATTAAATTGAATGGCATCTTGCAGGCGATTTTAAAACATTGAAGTGTATGTTTGGTTTATCAAATGCAGCGAATGCAAAATTTTTGTGTATATACTACATGCAAACTAGGAAGAAAGGGAAGGATGGAAAGAAAGAATGGCTTGCCAAGGCAGGACAACAAGATGCTCCAACATGTGATCAAAAAGTCATGAGAAATGGAATGCTAGTTCTAGTGGATCCAAACCGGTATTTTGGAAATACCACTAACAAGGGTTCACTTTTGCACATTGCATTGTTTGGTTAGAATAATTGAGAGGCTAGTATATGAATATATATGCTTTGCATACAAGATGTAGCCTATGTGAGAAGCTGATGCTATATGCAAGAAGGTAGAACAAGTCCTCTCTGAAGTTGGATTGCACGGGGACCTAGTAGAAATAAAAAAGGACAAGAAAAAATCAAGAAAGAGTGGAAATATCCATTCTAAACCATGCTTTGGCAGACCCAAGGCTAGGAAGTTTATATCTCCACCTTGAGATGAGGAATGAAATATACTTGTAAAACAACTAGAGAAGTATGAAGCATGGAAAAAGCTGCTCCTTATTGTTCTGGATTGGAGCAATAGGGGACCAACGAGGATTGCAAAGGAAAAAGTGTGGATACACCTAGATAGATTAGTAGCTCTCTTACAAAAGTTAAGGTTTAGGGATGGTGATGCCAATACATTTAAAGAGACAATTTCTAAATTGCATAATTCTATGGTGGAGGCATGGACTACAAACATTATAACACACTACATGGTTAGTATTGTCACCATTACAAAAAAAATCATCATTTTGAACTAGTTTGTGTTTCTAATCTCTCTTTTTGTGTGACATATACTTGGAGAACATGGTCCATACTTTGTAGATCAAGGAATTTTGGCAATATGGTCAGGTCAACTCAAGGCATGGAACAATCTCATTGGCAAACTCATTGTGCTTTTCAAAAGGCAACTGATCATGGAGGTGTCATCAATGATTCCAATTCTATGAGGCAATTATTACAATGGTGGTATAAGAGATTAGAGATATGAGACGAGGAAAAATAAAAGAAGTCCAAAACCTCTCAAGTAGAATTTATAAGTAGGGCAATATATAAAGTTAGAAAAGCAAGATATGAAAACAACACAGCTAGACAACGCCATGCAGAATGGTTGGCAACCCAAGAGAGAGATGGCAAAAAATGGAAACATAGATAAAGATAATAATTTTGATGCATTTAGAGTCCACGAGAGAGCATAGGTACCCAAAATATGACACATCAATACTCCTATCTTTAACATGAGATGTCTTACAACTTTTATTTAAAATTTTGAAGGTTTGTCACTATGTTTTTCAAAGTCGATTTTGAACTATGTTTTTTAATTTTAAAGTTTATTTACACCATAGTAAGTTTAAAAGTTTTGAGCTTAAGTCAAGTATTTTCTTTCATTTTTTCCCATTACTCTTCACTCTACCCTCCACCTTTCTATCCTTCATCATCACAACCATGGCACGTTCCAAGCTTCTTATCAAGAAGGCACCAACAAGAGCAAGAGCTCAACACTCTTCCAAATCTAGTGAGCATACTGTGAGTGACAAAGATCCCTTGGTGGCCAACAATGGTGGCCCTACTACAACTAATAATGGTGGTGTTATTGTGTCCAACAATGGTGGCCCTAGTGTGGTCAATAATGATGGTTTGCCATTGTCTAGAAATGGTGGTCCACATGCTCTAGTTGCTACACCTCCCACTACTACTCCAGCTGGTAATACACGTCCTCCAACACATAAGAAGCAAAGATGGAGACCAGGCATAGCAGTGGTACGTGAGATAAGGAAATTCAAGGAGAGTGCCAACTTGATTATTCCTAAGGAACCATTCTCTAGGTTGGTGCAAGAAATACTACAAGATCTGTAGTTAGGGCATCATCACAAGTTCTTTTCAAGGAACGAGGCAAGGAATGTGGAGTGATGGTCAAGCCAAGCCTAGCTTGCTCTCCAAGAATCAGCTGAAAGTTACTTGATTGATATAATGGGTAATTCTCAACTTTTAGCCATTCATGCCTTATGTATCACTATTAAGCCCTTTTAGCCATTCATGCCTTATGTATCACTATTAAGCCCATAGATATGGTTCTTGTTTGTAGGATCCACAACAACAAGGAATTTAATATTAATGCTAACAATATGCTTTGAGAAGCTACATTGTAATTGGATCTATGTTTTTAGCTCAAGTTTGGTTGTAGATTGTAAGGAGCTTAGTTTTGGTTTATCTTTCCAATAGACCTTCAAGTTTTTTATAGCGACGGTCTAAAAAATGGAGTTAAATTGTTCCTAGGTCTAGTTGTACTTGGTGCAATGCACTATCTACCATGTATTTCATGGTTTCGTAATGCCAAATATGATATTTGATATTCTATTTTGCCATGATTTGCATTGTGCATATTTCTAAGTTTCTAATTTTGAAAGTAGTTTTGTTGAGGATAAATTCAATGCACAATTATGCACACATCAGTGATCACTTGTACATGGGCTAATGCACTATATCTTTATTGTATTTTGCAGTTTGGCAACACTATATCTGATATGCGATATTCCATTTGACCCATGACTTATTTTTTGTGAATTTTAAAGTTTCCAAAATTTTACGTAGTTTGGTTGACAATACATTTAATATGCAGTTGAGCACACTTAGTGTGGTGGTGAGTTTTTTTGTTATCAATGAAGTATAATCCAGTTAATGAATTTTCGAAAAATGATTGAACCATCAATTTTATAAATTGAAATCTGGTGAAACTTCATCCACATGCCGTAAAAACTCATGGATATTTAAAAATTGGCCCCATCAAAAGTCTCTAGGACACCTGTCCGAAGGCTCACGTCTCGGGCCCTGAATCTGGGGATTCGGGGCCCCAGACGGCAGCCTCCAGACATGTGTCCTAGAGACTTTTGATGAGGCCAAAAAAAATAATTTGGTAGTTGATGTACCCTAGGTGCTCTAATACCATGTTGAGAGAGAGAGAGAGTATGAGAGAGATACACAAGACATGCTCCCAAAGAATGATTCATATTGATGTAGAGTTAGTATATATAGGTGAGACCCAAGTCAAAGTGAGAGATGATATATATAGTTGTAACAATATATAGCCCATGCTCCAACTCCACTTTCTTTAAATCTTGTGTCATCTCCTTGTTTTGACATGCCAAAACCTCTACGCCTCACCACAACTCTTAAAGATAATTGATAAGAGGTACCAACTATACGTTAGTGCCTCTAACACATCGTTTCTCTAGATTTACGAGAGAAAATAATAGGTTCTCTTTCTTAAAGTAAATAAAAGGTGGCAAGTTGTAGTTAATGAGAATTATTGGCCAAGTAAACCATCTACTTGAACATATAGAGAATGGATTTACACCATCCAAGCAAACATCTATCTTAATGTGTCAAAGATGTTGTTCAAATTCTGGCCATTTTGAACTGATATGCTTGAAGGCAAGACAATCCTAGAGATTTGGCATAATCCCATCTATACTTGCATTCTTTGCTCCCCAATCCTCCAATGTTGCTAAGTTTAGCATCCAAAATATATATTATATATGGGATGCTAATGGAAAGTGCCAAAGTACTTTGCAAGGAGTCCTTTCCCTCATATATTTATAACAAAGTGCTTCACATTTTGGGCATTTCTCCTCACTCTCATATTTTCCTCTTTACAAAATACAATACTTGGGACATGTGTATATTATGTAGTAGTAGCATCTTCTTCACCTCATCTCTTGATGTAGAAAGAACATTGTTTGCATGTAAAAACTTTTGAGATAATAGCTTGCAATGTTTGGAAAAAAACCACGTTTTGATTTAAGCATTAAGACATTTGTAAATAATGCAATTAACATTGAGAATAAAGAAGTCACTTACTTTAATAATGTTAAAACATATGCATTACTCCAAGAATAATGACTATGGAGGTTAAGAATAAGCATAGTCGTGCGCTTAGCCATAGGAATTTTGAGCCTTCATAGATTTGATCAAGTGATTCAACCCTAATAAAAATTTCTTGCACTATGTTCTCTAGAAAAATCATTAATAAAATCAGTCATGCCATTATCATCATAAAAAATGACATCATCTTTGTTGTCAAGTTGCAAGTCATATAGTTTCTTCAATTTGGCATAATTGCTTGGATCACTCCTGTGAATGAGTCACATGCACTCAATTGACATACAAGAGATGCCATGAGAGGGTAGATGTATATGTAGCTATAAGTATCCAAAACAATAAAGATAAGACTAAAGAACACTAACCATAGGCTGATTTTGGTATGCGAGTGTTGGTGCATGAGGAGCACAAAAACTCCAAGAAGACTCATGTGAAAGACATTAATGTCACGACCTTCAATGCAAGCCTTAGCACCTATCACATCAATATGGAATCCATTTCTCCGCATAATAAGATGAAGCTACAAGTAGCTCTTCTCTTGGTCCCATCATAGCAATGTGACCTGTGCACGGCTAAGATATGGAGGTGATGATGTACAAGATGAATTTGAATATATACAAACAAAGAGGTTATACTTCAATACACATAAAAAGCTAGCATACTACATTGTTTCTTCTTGTATGAATACAAACAACAAGTATGCCGCCATGGTCCTTGATAATGAGAGACCTATGGGATTCCATGGGGAGTCCTAGACCTTGTTTTGAAGGAGAGATGCAACTATGAGTGACATTTCCATAGCAGAGACACTTTTTTGTCATTGCAATAAGTTACTTTATAACCTAAATCCCATATCAAGTTACAATTATATATGTTCACATATAGTGTAACTTTCATGTCATTTTGATTTCATCTAAATTAATGTAGGAGCTAGTAGAGCCTAGGGTGGTGACTTGTCACACATCTCACTTGGGTTGGAGTGCATGCAAGAAGCAAGCTTTTTGAGTATGATTTTGAGCGAGCTTCTCTGGGCAACCTCCATTTCTTGTTCCACATAGTCCACTTATGCCGCCCCTTGATTTTTTTGATCTCCACCACCACTACCATTATCCCCACCACCCCCATAATTTCCACCACTGCCTTCACACACACACACACTCTCTCTCTCTCTCTCTCTCTCTCTGTATATTCTCTTTTTCTCTTTCTAGCACACTCGATCAAATAGCACTCCATCTCACATAAATTATTTCTCTCTCTCTAGCACATAACATGGATTCATTCATGCAATCACCCCGCAAGAATGGAACACCACGGCCCACATCTCTCTCTCTCTCTCTCTCTTTGTGTGACCCTCTATCTCTCTCTCACGAATTACTCCATGTGTTTACTCTCTCTCTCAATTTTGGGTTGTACATGCTATTTCTCCCTTTCACTCTATATTCTCTCACTCTCCCTCTCACCTATATATATATATATATATATATATATATATATATATAACTTAGTCACTCACTCACTCTCCGTGTTTATCTCCCTCCCTCTCTCACTTTCTCTCTCATGCATGCAATTAGTCCACATTGTATCATAATGCCTCACATCAGATTATGGCATGTGTTGTAACAAATGCTTCTCTTTAATCCTAAACATATATATATATATATATATATATATATATATATATATATATATATATATATATATATATATATATATATATATATCTCTCTCTCTCTCTCTCTCTCTCTCTCTCTCTCTCTCTCTCTCTCTCTCACATAATGTGAATGCTTGGGTAGCCACTCAGTGTTTTTTGAACTTTAACTTCAATGCATTGATAGCTCCCTCCCGTCCCCCTCTCTCTCCCTTCCCCTCCTTTCCCCAACAAATATGGTGCAAGTAATCCAAATGTACATTTATATTGTGTTAACTCTAGGAAACATACTTTTTCTTGTCAAATTAAGGGAGACAAGTTCACCAAAGGCTTTCCATCCAAATGGAATCTATAACAGTGACTTCTCAATAAAATAAAATGGTGTTGTGCTAAGAGGTAGTGTTGGCATTGCATTGCTAGTCACTATATAAGTGGTGTTGGAAAAGTTCTTTTGCTTCCAAATAGTATAGGTGCTTGCATGCCAAATAAGCTTTTCCTTCTGCGGCACAGTCCATTTCTTTGCAATGTGCATATCATAACACTCATGCATGACACTTGAGTTAGCTATCTCTAGTTTGAAAACCACATGCTTCAAGGCCTTCACCACTGTGTGGCCCTTCACAGTTGCATCTAGAGCTAATGCTGAGTTTATCCTTTTCCTTGTAGCCTATGAAACACCTCTTTGATATCTACAGGAGCCCTCATTAACATCCATCTCTTGTGCCACATTTTGTGAAACAAACCCACCACTCTCTAAGATGTGGATTTCTTCTATGGTCAAATTAGGGCCTCATGCCACTAGCCATACTTGTGGAAGCTTGGGCGGTCTATGTTGAATGGAAGAACAAATGTCCCATGTATGGTCCACACTATCATTACAAGACCACATGAACTGGTGCCACAGTCCATGTTGATTGCTAACTTTTCCTCTTGAGCTAGACCACTCCATGATGCCCAAAATGTAGGTGCAAGCACCTCATGTGACATATTTTTAATAGGTTTTTTGCATTTTCCCTCTCTAGCTCCCAACCATCCTTGACATTATACATGATTGTGAGAGTTTGAATCCTTCTTATAGCCCAAATGGCGTCATGAAAGAGTATCTCCACCACCATTTCCTCCGAACAATTTGGTGATACTTCCCTTGATTGGTCGGAAGGCAAAGGGTCCTCAAAGTTTAGTTTTCTTGTACCCTTTCTTCTAGGTATGTTTTTTGTCACATACTCATGCTTGTGAGAGGTGTTGGCTTCCTCAAACCCCACTTTCCCATCAACCTTGCATTTTCTTACTACAGTCACATTGTCCCCTAAAAAATTGGGACATTTATGCAACTCAATTCCTCTTGCCACCTCCTCAACCATTCTTACATTTGCTCGAGGTGTGGGGCTAATTCCTTGTTGTAGTCGACTCAAAAGCTTCTCTGCACTGGGTCGAGCACCATGGTACTTTCCACCAGTGAATGCATGTCGTTTTGTGGTCTGTAGTAGAGTGTTGGCCAAATCACTGACACATGCATCACACAAGCTAATAAATCCCTTGAATCCCTCCCTTGCCAACCAACTTGCATGCATCGGATTTTCCAAGTTTGTGATTGGTATATGAGCAATGTCCTCCACCACCTAGACAAAAATATAGCACGAGAAGGTATGGAGTGTGAGAAAGAAAATGCACCACACATCACATCCTATTATTAGGAACTAGTCTTACCTCGACAAAGTGCCGCCTCTCCAACTTGGATATCCAATATGCCACCAACTAAACCAACAATCCATTGTTGTTGGTACATTGCAATCCAAAACTTTCCTTGAGGCCCACCAAGCCCGAATGAATCAATATTGCATTGTTGCATCATCTTCCGTGAGACTGCACACCTCCACATGTGGCACAAGTGCTTATACTCATCTTGAAAAATCTTATGCACATACTGTGATTTGTGTATTTGGAGACTTTGTTCCCAATGAAATAAGCAAGATCTCTCCCTTCCTTGCATTACGTTGTTTGGACCACCATTGAACATTGTGTGGATGGCCCTCCAATTGGCAGCTGCCTCGTTTGCCATGAATCCTCAAAAATCGGTGCTTGGGTGTCCACAGTTCTGCATCACCTCATTCATCTTTGTCCAAAAAAGAGCTTGTGCATATGTATCCTCTTCTTTCATCTCAGATATTTCTAGAGTCATCAACTCTTATACACTACAGAAACACAAGAAAGGAAGGGAGAGTAAGGAGAACTATGTTGCTTAAGTTTGTGTTGTGATGGTAAAATTAGGTAAGAGATTCTACCTTGGGTCATACACATGTGCTACCATGGTGGTCCAATCATTAATGTGATTCATGTGGTCAAAGCATACTGAGCTATTGTGTAGGTCCCCTGTGCCATTCCTTCGCATATGATTCACTAAGTCAACCCCTAAGGCTGGCCCACTTGTTGACATTTTGAATATAAAGCACCTACTATCATTGTTAACAGCTTGCCAAGGAAATAAACTACCATGGATAAATTTGTATGCATAACGTTGCTTTAACTTTAGAAGATGAGATTCCATTCCTTGATCACTCTCAGTGTGTGCTACACGGGCCATGTGTTTGAACAACCTGCATGCACAAAATATTGATCTTCATATACATGGCTTTTTAAAGATATTTTGAAATGTGTTGTGAATGGAATAATATGTTACCTATTCCTCTAAATGAATGGTTGGCGTTCCTCAAGCATTGTCGAGAGTTCAATGTCGGACATGGAGTTAACTTACTCACAAACCAAGGCACCCATCACTAGTCTTCTAGTCACAATCATTTGCAGGTGTCGAGGTCCAGTTACACTAAAGTCTCTTACAATTTCCTGTACGATCTTTCACACCTCTTTGAAATTAGCTCTACATGTGCCTCTTTGCACCTCATGGTTATGTGTGCCTTGATGAATAAATAGTCTTGACATTGGCCTTGCTGACATCACATAATACACTACACACTCGCACTTGGAGTGCAGGATGGGAGGGGTTCTTACAATAGAAGCATCCAAGGCTTCCGAGACCAACAATTGACATTCCAACAGTCGGTATGGTGGTACTGAGTTCACTTGCATGGCATGCATTTGGACTTGATGAGTGTGATTTACTTGCAATAGGGTACTACAACCATGTCATGCGACTCTGCAATCACTTTAATGATAGTGGAGTGAATGAAGAATCCTGCACCTGTCCATGCCACCTTGTTTGGGGAGCTAAGAATGAACCTGCAAGTACAATCTCTATTGGGACACTCTAGCTCTCCAATACATTTTCTTCGGCAAACAATACCGAGGAATGCTATCGATGTTGACGTGGGCTTTGTCCGACAATAGCCATCATGCTTTTTCTCCATACCCTCCATTGGACGCATATTTTTTGCCTACTGGTGGAAGCTCGTATGCCATATTGCCATCATAGAAAACTAGGATCTCCTCCACTCTCTCTATAGTGCTCATATTATGAAGAAAATGACATAAGACTTAGTATCGGCCCCCTGAAGACATTATGTACTCAACCACACTTACAACATAAGAGGATTGTCACATCCCCTCCTCTTCCACATCAAGCTTGATAGGGATGGTTTTGTTTTTCTCAATGTCTAAGGGGGGTGGTGAGGCTTGCACGGTGATTGTTGTTTTCTCAATGCTACAAGGGCTTTGGGTGAGGTCTATGGTGGGGGAAGGTTGCAATGTCGGCCCATTTCCTTGTTCGATGACAAGATAGTCTTGCAAGACCAAGGTATCTAGAACATATACCTAGATAGCCTCATGGTCATTGTTACAATGGACCAACGTGCTTTGTATTCGGCCATTTGCATGGGTGATAGCAAGAACACAATAGCCATTGCCATTGCAAATGTCTTCCTTCTTCAACATCACGAACCGACTACTTGTGTAGTGCATAATAGGTTTGGCAGAGAGGGATGATACATATATGTGGACCTCTGTATTTGGTGTAGCATTGGATGTTTTGGATCCATTTCCAAAGTTATCTACACATGTAGAAATACTCATGTCAGATATGGGTGTCATTGAAAGACTTAGTGTGGGGGTGTATGTCATATACAAGAGAGGGACAGAGATGGGGATATATGAAGTGTGTGCATGAGAGAGAGAGAGAGAGGGAGGGAGGGAGATAGAAAGTGTACATGCATGTGTGTGCGTGCGAGTACTAGATATATAAATTATTTGGCATGAGAGAGAGAGAGAGAGAGAGAGAGAGAGTGTGTGTGTGTGTGTGTAGATATGGCTGCTAGATGAAAGAGAGAGAGAGAGAGAGTGTGTGTGTGTGTGTGTGTGTGTGTGAGTGGATGTGGGTGCCACGGAGAGAGAGAGAGAGAGAGAGAGAGAGAGAGGGGGTTGGAGAGCACCAAGAGGGAGCATGGGAGGAGAGAGACCAGGAGTGATCGATATATATATATATATATATATTTACACACACGTAATAGGGGGTCTGTGGCCTTATATAACTACTTTGACATAGTGGGGCATTAAATGCATGCCACAAAGAGAGAGAGAGAGAGAGAGAGAGAGACGGAGGAAGGAAGATTGGAAAACATGCCATACAAAGAGAGAGATGTGAGAAAGGGGGGGAGGGGGAGTGCTAGTCATATTTTTCTACACCAAATATTGGGCTGCCGAAAAACCCTTCTTTGGCGACAAAATGATCCCAATCCACATGCACTCTCTCTCATCAATCGTCCTGGCCCACACGCACTCTCTCTCTCATACCTTGGACCCTAACTAAGATAGATGATGCAAGCGTGCTGATAATCCCTTTCTTAGTGGGCAGAACGATCCTAATCCACAAGCACTTGCACTCTCTCTTCATTCCCTCCAAAAAAAAATCCCATACAACTAACACATTAATGTACAATCATACTAACTGATTAATTAGTATTACTATTCTAATACATTGATGTATATGAAATGATTAATAGTAATATATAAATTAATAAACAAGTTAAGTAATATTAATATACCAATGGCTCACTTCATACTAATTGATTACTATAATAGGTAATTAATTAATAAGCTAGTTGATATACATGAAATATAAAACAAGCTCATTATCATGAATTAAAAAATTAATTAATAATTTAATTGATATAATTTGATCGATACACTAAATATCTAATTAAAAAACTAACAGATACTATCTTGTTAAATATTATTTGATTTATATTAAATCAATTAAACTTCATTAATAGATTAATATTGATTAATTCAGTAATAACTATTTTTAATTACTAAATAACTATGTGATAAAATTACTTAATATTTTTAAATAAAATAAATATATAATATTACCATTAGCAACTACTACTTGAATAAAAGATATTTATTGGTTATTAAAAATTAATTTATAACTAATTAAATATACATAAGTAATTCATAAATAATTCATAAATAATCAATTATTATTTATCAATTATTAATTTTAATGAATTCTTTATTAATTTTTGATAACTAGTTATTAGTTATTTTAGTTCGTAGTTATTAATTTTAAATAAATAGTTATTTAATTTCAACAAATCGACCAATATATAATTTTATTAGCTAAGTAATTAATTAATAGCTAATATATAAATTTGTTATTCAATAATTATTAATATTGAGTAATTAATTATTTAAATAATTAATTAATATAAAATATAATATTATTTGTTAATTAATAGGTAATTTCTTAATTGGTTAAATGGTTATTTAATTAGTTACTTGGTTTTTAATTCGATAATGAATTATGAACTATTGTTAATTTATTGATCAATTAGTTGCTAAATTAGTTAATTACTTATTAATTAATTAAATTAAAAAGGTATTACTTAATTTTTATTAGTTACTAAATTAATGAATAGATTGATTAATAAGTGAAGTTGGTTAAAAATTAATTAAATACTTAATATTTAATTTATTGATTTAGGTAATAATTAATTTTATTTACTTATTTTTTGACTCTATAATTTTTTATCCAATTAGTTATTTTTTATAATTAATTAATTAATTAGTGAGTTAATTTACTAATTAAATTAATTAGTAATCAATTAATTAACTAATTAGTTACCTAATTACTATCAAATAGTGATTAACTCATGAATTAGTTAACTTGCTAAAATAAGAAATTAAGTAATTTGTTAGTAGTTAGTTAATTAGTTCATAGTTAATTAATTATTTAGTTAATTAGTTATTTAATTATCAATCACTATTGATTACTTAGTTAATTAATTTCTCAATTTAGAAAAAACTAAATAATAATTTTTGCTTTTTTAGTTTACTTGCTAAAATAGAAAATAACTAATTTGTTAATAGTTAATTAATTAGTTCATAGCTAATTGATTATTTAATTAATTAGTTATTTAACTTTTAATCACTATTGATTAGTTAATTAATTAATTTTTCAATTTAGAGAAAATTAAATAACTTTTTTAAAAGTTAACTTGCCAAAATAAGAAATTAACTAATTTATTAATATTGAATTAATTGGTTCATCGTTAATTAATTATGTACTTAATTTTTAATCACTATTGATTAGTTAGTTAATTAACTAATCAATTTAGGAGAAATTAAATAACGTTTTTTAATTTTTTTTTCTTGTCTTTATATGAATGAGAGAGATCCCCCCCTCCCACCCATCTAGAGAGAGAGTGCAATTAACGTTCAAGTGACTATCCACTAGGCTAGTTCTTTTTGTTGTTCTATACTATAAACATAGTTTTAATAAGCTAGTCTTGGGAGGGTTTCCCAAGTCTTTTTTCCATCAACAATTGGCATATAATACCTTATTAATAATAACAATTATCCTCATAAGTAGAGCAACTTTCATAATTTGAGCTAGTTTTTAAAAATGTGTAACATAAATCAATTTTCTTTGGAATATATATGCACATTATTTATTAAAATAAACTAAGTAATGGAGAACCATTCCTTACGAGAGTAACTTTTTTCCCAACTAGATTTGTGGGTTTTCTTTGCCTAATAAGGAGATGCTGGTGACCCCTTTTTGGTGAAAAAACAAATCACAAATCTGAGAATATATAGTATAGGGAGAATAGGAACCAATAGAATACAAGCTTTTCTTTGCCTAATAAGGGGTTGCTAGTGATCCCTTTTTAGCGAGAAAACAAACCACGGATCCAATAATATATAGCATGGGGAGAATAGGGACCAATAGGGTACATGTTTTTTTTTCTATTTTTCCCATGCTATATATTCTTGAAACTGTGGTTTGTTTTTTCGCCAAAAAGGGGTCGCCGACAGCCCCTTAATGGGCGAAAAAAATGTCGGAGAGAGAACTAGGGAGAGAGAAAGAGAAGAGAGAAGACTGCAGAAGAGAGAGAAGAAGAGTGACGAGGAGAGAGAAAGACTAGATTTAGATAGAGAAAGACAGGAAAGAAGGGGAAGCCATAGAAGTTGTGAGCAAGAAGGGAGAGAAAGACTGTAATTGTATTAATGTGTCAAAAAGATGTGAAAATTTACATCTTCTCTCCTTTTATACCAATGTCAGTGTGGCATGGCATAATATCAACATTATTAACACTAATTTGTTATTCCCAACTTCTTACAATCCATCCCTTCCCAAAAGTTTTTGTCCTAAAAAACAAACCTAGAAACAACTAGAAAGAAGATGGATGGAACAGAGTACTACTCTGTTTTACAGCTTTACAAATGGGAAATGAATGAAAAATTACCACTACATGAGCTGAATTTGAAGAATGGAAGTAAGCTTCAGCTATATACTTGATTTGAAATACTTCAAAAGCAAATGGAACCATAAAGTCTTCAACAAATAATCCCAAAACAAAGTAGACAGCTTGCTGAGTAAACCGTCCCTGCTGGACCAAATCTGCCATAACTTTTGATAGAAGTGTCCAAATGAGATGTACCATATATCAAAACAAAGCTCTTGAAGAGTACTTTAAGCCCATATATATAGCTTAATTCTGAAAATTAGGTGCGATAAAAACTGTTCTAAAACATTGTACTGTCCTGAACCAGTCTGCATCATTACTAGCTCCATAAGCAATAGGCTTCAGCCACCAATGTCTCCCTCAAGTATGGAGACTCATCCAATATAGAATCAGGTCTCCAAGAAGCCTCTTCAGATGGTAAACCTCTCCATTTGATCAAATATTCCACAATAGAACGTGATCGAAGCTTCTTTTCACTCTGATCTATAACAACCTCTAGGATGTATTGAACAAGACCATCTTCATCAATAGGTGACAGCTCATCAACTATATCCACTGGATCACCATAATAAGGCTTGAGTTGACTAACACGGAAGATGTTATGAATCTTTGTAGAAGAGGGAAGCTCTAGTTTGTATGCCAAATCTCCAATTCGCTTAAGGATCTTGTAAGGGCCATAAAACCTGTGGGCAAGCTTATTACTGGATCCATCTTTTAACGTAGAGTACTTGGATTTGGGCACCTTCAATAAAACCAGCTTTCCTTCTTGGAACTCTAAAGGCCTGCTCTTCTCATCAACATACATCTTCATTTGATCTAGAGTCTTCCTTAGATTCACCTTACATTGCTGAAGAAGGGTCTGCATTCTTTCCAACTCCTCCTTCCCATGAGGATTGATCTTTTCATTAAAGATGACTGTGGGTAAGGGCACCTTGTAACCATACAAAGCCTCAAAGGGTGAAACTCCTATGCTCTCATGAGTGGAATTGTTGTAAGCAAACTTAGCCAAGTGTAACCAAGAATCCCATGAGGTTTGGACATCATAGCAAAAATGGCGAAGATAAGTCTCCAACCATTTATTAACTCTCTCTGTTTGTCCATCAATTTGAGGATGATAAGTCGTTGATGGAGCCAATTTAGTGCCCATAGATGTAAATACCACCTGCCAAAAGTTACTCATAAACTTTGAGTCCCTATCATGGACAATCACCTGCGGTAATCTATGTAGTCTAAAAATATGCTCCATAAACTGGTTGGCCACTTGAGAAGCAATAAATTGAATCTTTGTTGGGATAAAATGAGCTGCTTTGGTGAGTCTGTCAACCACCACATAAATACTATTCCACCCCTTCTTAGTAGTAGGTAAGCCAGTAATGAAATCCATAGTAATATGAGTCCATTTACCCGTAGGAATAGGCAATGGCTGTAACAAACCTCCTAGCTTATGGGTGCTATCCTTATTTTGCTGACAAGGCATACACTTCATAACGAAGTCCTTGACATCTTTCCATAGTCCTCTCCAATAAAAGCTTTTGCTAATCCTGTCATAAGTTTTGAAAACTCCCAAGTGTCCACCTAAAGGCGAAGAATGTAACTCCTCCATAATTTTCCGCTTAAAAGAAAAAGTAGAGGGAATAACAATCTTGCCTTTCCACCAAATAAGACCATTTTTAAGCTGATAATGTGAGTTTTCTTCCATAAGACCTTGCTGTAATTTCTGAAAGATTTGGCTGAATTCCTCATCTAAAAGATAGGCCTCCTGTAGTTCTTCAATCCAGTCATTATGTAATTCTGTCATAGCTGAAACTTTGCAGGCCCACATACGAGAAAGAGAATCAGCCACTATGTTATCCTTGCTCCTTGTATGAGTGATGTCAAAATCATAATTCTGCAATGTAGCTACCCAACGACGTTGCTTTGGAGTGAGATTTGACTAAGTAAGAAAATACTTGAGTATCCAGTGATCACTACTTGAGCCTACTGCTTGCGGCCACGCTTTAGGTCGCAAGCACTTAAACTTCCCTTGTAAATGCTTTTGATATATAATGAATACATGGACTTTTATTTTCAATTCTCGTGCCCGTAAGATACATTGTCTTTTTCCCAAATGCACAATCTAATGTATGGGAGGGGGAAAAAAAACCAGAGAGCATGTGGTTGCTTTGTAACCACATGCTCTCTGTTTTTTTTTTTCCAGTTCTATTTTGCACGTCTAAATTGCAGAGAATTTGTGTTTATACACGTGTCTATAATGCAGACTACACGCGCTTCATAATTCAAATTTAAAAAAGAAATTAAATATTTTTTTAAAATGACATTTTTTGTTTTTCGTTCGCGTCTACCAGTGCTTGTAAAATCACGTTTACCAGCATGTCTATATGCATGTGTATATGTGCGTCTATTGCGCGTCTATTTGTTCATGTAAATTCGTTGATACATGCGATTATAGACGCAAAATGGTAGACGTGCAAATAGACGGGCGGATAGACGCACCCGTAAGAATTTCTCTATATTCAAAAATCGCGTCTAAATGTGCATCTATGAGGCCTTTTTGTTGTAGTGATGAGGCTTCCTTAAGTTTCTATGTTGGCCTCCTTCTATGGCACCTTTGATTCAAAATAATCAACAATTCAACAAGGCACAAGTTTCATGATGAATGGAGAAATTGGAGTAGGCAATGAGTACCTCAAGAGTAGGAGAGATGTTACCACTAGTTTCAAGTATCATTGTCTCATAGCCATGTTCAAGAACGCCATGACATAGTCACAAAGGTCATTAGCTCAATCATATGTATAAGCCAAAATACAATAGGTATCTCAAACCATCTCCTATGTTGCACCTCAGGAATAGATCTATTGAAGTATCTTTCTATCTTCAAATTTTCCTCATCTCTTTTTTTTTCCAAGAGATTGAAAGCAGCACTTGCAAGAAATTTTCACTCAATACAATCCTCCCCATATCATCTAAATCAACTTGATTGAAGAAATCACTGGATACATTTTCTGCCAAACCAACCACTCCTTCCAATTTTGTGCAAATATAGTTCATAGTCTGTGGCTCATGGGGATATTCTTTTTTTACTAGTAAATCATAGTTGACTGTGAGAGTGACTGAGCTTCCCACCACAAAAGGGCCCCACAATCAAAAAATTGAACAATACAAACAAAGCCAAATAAATTTATACCAAGAAAACATGTTGGTCCATTTTCAAGAATCTTGTGGGTAACAGTTTACACACAACAAACAAGTATGTACACCTAAAAGAAACCCATAACTACCTATACTTAATCAAAAACTTGAGTGAGCACATCTTTTGCTATCAAAATACGTGTCACTCCAGACCTGAATTCATTTATGACGAGGTGACGATCCTCAAAATACATACCACCATGAATGGATGTGCATGTGTGTCTCGCTATTGGCAGTCTGTCGTCATGTAATTGCCTTGCACTACTTTGGGTTTTGACAAAAACAATTGCCTACCCAAATTTTTCAGCAGCAGGAAATATTGGATCAATAAGCACATAAATTTTGGCTAATTCATTTGGGAACTTTACATTATATTTCTTGATAACATCAAGAGAGAGATCTTCTTTGTTTACAAACACAATGTTTGCCTTGAGGGCTATCTTTATTGTGAGCTCCAACACTTGATCATTGAATATTGTAGAAAAAAACAACACATGCACATTTAAGAAGTGTAAACATGACCCAATTTTGAGTTATGATGAGGCAAATAAGGTAACAGGATACAAATATGCAAACTTACATCACCATATTCAACCTCTACATGCTATCAAGGAAAATATCCATATATACGCACCTAACAACCACCACTATTTTTTGTGATGTACTTAATGTTACCTATTTTATTCAATAAATTCATGTCTTCGACTATAGACCAGCCTACTACACTTCTTCCAAAAGACCATGGGCTAATTTGATTTTGAGTTTATTATGCATCTCCCACATGCAAAAAAGCTGGTGATGATGCCAGGAGGCATATTCCACGGTGGATTTCATGAGGTTTTGCAGTGGATTCCTTAAAATTATATATATTTTTCGAGGCTCGTACACAAGGTGGATTCCTTGTGCGAAAATTTGATGGGGACACCTGTCCTTTTCAGGTGTCACGTTAATTTAATGTGCAAGTGGGTGATTCCATAGCGGGTGATTCCGCAAAATACATATTTAAATTAATGGATGTTTATGAGTTAAGAGTGCACACTCGTATTAAATTAAGGTTAGGATAGAGTTCCAACCTATTTATTTATTTTGTAGCTGAAGAGTGCTAGGTATTCACTTTTATCGATTTAATTTTATTATTTTCTAACAATTGTGAATGCTTCAGTTGATGTGTAGAGTAGGCGACGGTGGTGCTCCGAAGCACTAGGCAATAGCATGTATTCAAGTTATTTAGAAGAAATTATCATTTTTGATGGGCGCGCGTCTTAGGCATGATGCCAATATTTATTTTGATGTGCTTATTTATTGAAGCGCTTGACATATATTTATTATCTTGTATGCTCATGGGCACATGATTTAAATACTCGTTATTGGTCATTGTATTTGGGCACAGCCGGACTCTTGGGGCACCCAACCGCTTTATTCTTTATTTGGACAAAAGCAAACACAAAAGCCAAAGCATGATAATTGTAAATTTAGGCTATTTTTGAGCTTGGAGATGAATAAAATATTAAATACATGCTTTGTGGAGCACTCACATAAGGCTATCAAGATTGTGGGAGAGAAGAAAGGAGTCTCACTTTTAGCTTTCTTGCTTGCACAATGGGGGAATACACACACAGGTGGAGGCTGAAAACAGTTTTCCTCTTCTTAGTTGTGTAAGCCAAAAGAACTCACATACAAAGAAATAGAAGAACCCTATATATGGGTCTCACACCAAAGACAACTAACTAAGGTGGCATACTAACTGAGCCACGAACTAGAGTAGATAAGAATAGCTGTCATCTAGCTATTATTCATGGGCGGTGTACCAACCGCATCTACAACTGACAAGTCGGTGACATAAATGCACAACGGTCACCCTGGCATATCACGAGTGGAGCTCGATATCTCAACACTCCCCCTCGAGCTCAATCCCAATTCCTGCACACCAAGCAGGTCTCTGAACTTGCGCAGCTTCTCTGCGCCCAATGCCTTCGTAAATATGTCAGCTACCTGATCCTCTGTGCTGACATAAACTAGATCAATAAGACCTAGTAAAACCCTCTCCCGCACATAGTGATAATGCACCTCAATGTGCTTTGTTCTAGCGTGATAGACTGGGTTATTTTCCAAGTGTATACTGCTCATGTTGTCACAATAAATGACAACTGGCCCATCTATAGGTTGATGCATATCATACAGTAGCTTATGCAACCAAGCTACCTCACATGCAGCCATTGCTGCGCCCCTGTACTTAGCCTCTGTGCTGGATAAGGAAACTGTATGCTGTTTCTTGCTGCTCCAAGTGACTGTAGCACTCCCAAAAGAGAACACATATCCACTGGTAGATCGTCTATCAGAAATGCTACCAGCCCAATCAGCATCAGTGTATCCATGCAATTGTATCTGAACCCCAGTCTCATAAAGTAGTCAATACTGCAATGTGGACTTCACATACCTGAGTATGCGTCTAGCCGCATCCAAATGCGGTTTCCTTGGAGCCTGCATAAACTGACTTACCAATCCAACAGCATAGCTCAAATCTAGCCTGGTAATAGTCATATAAATCAAACTTCCTACTATGCGTCTATACATAATACGGTATTCCAGAAGCTCACTTGCATCTGTGCTCAGCTTCACATTCTGCTCCAAAGGAACTGAAATAGGCTTACAGCCTGTCATCCCATATTTGGACAACATGTCCAATCCATACTACCTCTGCAAGAGCTGTATCTCACTTGGTGATCTAATCACCTCAATGCCCAAGAAATAACGCAGCTCTCCCAAATCCTTCATCTCAAACTTCTGCTTCAATAGCATTTTCACATGAAGGATATCTTCATCACTGTCACCTGTCATAATCAAATCATCAACATAAATGACAAGTAGCATAATATCTTTCTCTGTTTTTCTCACATAAAGTGAGAAATCTGCCTTGGAAATCTGAAAGCCAATAGTGACAAGATACTGTCCTATCTTGTCAGACCATGCTCTAGGTGCTTGCTTCAAGCCATACAAGGTTTTCTTCAACCTGCAAACAAACTCAGGATGAACAGCATGCACATAACCTGGTGGTTGCTCCATATAGACCTCTTCTTGCAAATCACCATGCAAGAAGGTATTCTTTACATCCATCTGATGTAAAGACCATCCCTTTGATGTAGCCATAGCAATGACTGCTCTTATGGTTGCCATCCTTGCAACCGGACTGAATGTTTCTTCATAGTCAATGCCATATATTTGTGTATACCCCTTGACTACTAATCTTGCCTTGTATCTGTTCACAGAACCATCTGCATTGTGCTTCACCTTATAAACCCACTTATAGCCAATTGTATTCTTACCTTTAGGCAAAGGTACTAACTCCCATGTAGCATTTGCTTCCAAGGCATCCATTTCTTCATCAATGGCTTTCTCCCATTTTTCTTTTCCCATGGCTTGCTCAAAAGAAGTGGGTTCTGGTTCATGTATCACTTTGACCATATATGCATAGTGAATGGCTGTAAATCCATCATATTTCAGCCTATCCACAGGATACCTAGCTCTCGTAGACCTGCGCAAAATAGGTTCACTCCTAGGTGCTCTTAAAACATCCCTGGTCTTCCTTACTCCATGTGTAACAATAGAAGGAATACCCAACTCATCATCAATGCTCTGTTCTGAGCCACTGGATTCACCATCCACATAAGAGTGACCTGTATTCACATCAAACATGGGCTGATCTATCTTCTCTTTTCCTTTTCGTGATACCTGAATACCACTATCTGCATTGCTTTGAGACGATTCTCTTGATCTCAATCTGCATGTCCATGGTGAAGAATGTGAACCACTGCTAGAGGACGCTCCAGGTCCACTAATATTTTGTGACTGCTGCTGTGAATTCTGTGCAGCATTACCATTTTGTGCATCTACATCATCAATCACATTTACTGGTTTATACCAACTACTCATCTCATCAAAAACAACATCTCTGCTCACTGTAAACTTACGAGTAGAAGGGTTATAGCATCTATACCCTTTTTGTTGCAGAGAGTAACCAATAAAGATGCACTTCTTAGCTTTTGGATCCAACTTGGATCTCAAATCATCTGGCACATGTACATAGGCAATGCAACCAAAATTTTTCAAATGAGAAATATCTGGTTTCCTACCAGTATACCTCTCCTCTAGAGTCATCCCATGTATTGCTATAGTGGGAGTCCTGTTCATTATATAGACTGCTATAGCAACTGCTTCAGCCCAGTAAAAATCTGGCAAGTCTTTTTCGTTGAGCATGGCACGAGATACCTCTCCAATATGCCTGTTTTTCCTTTCTGCAATTCCATTTTGTTGTGGGGTATGACTGCATGAATATTGCTACTTTATGCCATGCTCCTGCAGGAACCTTGCAAACTCATTTGAGAGGTACTCTCCCCCTCCATCTGACCTTAGGCATTTTATTTGCAGGCCTGTTTCTTTTTCAACCATAGCTTTAAGAGTTTTGAAATGCCCAAAAACTTCACTTTTCTTTTTCATAAAATACACCCAAACTTTTCTGCTATAGTCATCAATAAAAGTGACAAAATAATGACAACCTCCAAGAGATGCAACTTTAGTAGTCCACACATCAGAGTGGATTAATTCCAATGGCTTCTCACTCTCTTGAACATTTCTAGGAAATGGCTTCCTTGCCTGTTTTCCAAATTGACAGGCTTCACATACCTTATGCATTTCTGCAACCTTGAATTTAGGCAATCTTGCAACAATATTTTGGGCCTACATTGATTTAAGTCGCTGTACATTAACATGACCAATGCGTTTATGCCAGATATCAATATTTGCAACTGCACCGACCCCATGTGCAAACATTGCTGCACTTAATTCAGGCATGTCTGCATCCAACGTAAACATTCTGCCATTCTTATTTCCTTTTGCTATCAAGTGACCTTTATTTTTCATATCCTCAACAAAGCATCCATGAGGATTAAATCTGACGTGCAAGCCCTGCTCAACCATTTGACCAACATAAACCAGATTCTTGGTGATATTGGGGACATGAAATACATCAGACATGTATTTCTTTTTCCCATCCTGTATAGACAAATAAATTTTTCCAATCTGCACAATAGGATATGCAGTATCATCACCAGTCTCCACAAATCCTGGTTTTTCCATTTTCCTTGCATCCTCCATCCATTCTGCATGACCTGTCATGTGGTTTGATGCACCTGAGTCAACATACCACACATCATTGCTTTCTTCTGCACTTGTCACAGAATTGTTCATGTGTTGCACCATAAACAAATGCTCATTTCTATCATCACCCTGTCTACTAGAAGATGCATAATTCCCTTGTTGCAATTTCCCATTCATGATGTCATTCTGCTTTTTATAGCAATCTTTAGCCATATGACCCATTTTACCACAGTAGTAGCATTCAACATTGCTATTTGCATTTTGGCCTCTTTACCATCCACCACGACCTCTTTAGCTCCCCCTGCCTCTAGAGTTACCACGTTCTCCTCCATATGACTAGTTTTCTTGAGTTTGCTGCATATTCTGATTTCTACCACGGCCTCCAAATCGGCCTCCTCTACCTCTGCCTCTACCTCTTCCAGCATTTGAGTAGAAGACAGTTTCTTTTGAAGTTCCTCCTGAAGAAGATGCACCACCATTTCTTTGCTCCTCAGAAATTAGAAGAGCAATCAACTCCTCAAAATCAGGAAATCTTTCACGAACTGAAATGGATGTCCGAAACTGTGCATAATCCTTTCCTAGACCATTCAAGGTCACAGAAACTAAATCATCATCTTCCACTGGCGACCCAATGGAAGCAAGTGCATCTGCAATCTTCTTCACCTTCATGTGATAGTCATTGATGCTCATACTTTCTCTTTGCACATTATGCACCTCTTGCTTGAGCTGCATTTTCCTGGCTTGCGTATTTGTGCTATACATTTTTGACAAAGTATCCCATGCCTCCTTTGGCGTACTTGCATCCTGAATATGCACAATCATAGAGTCTAAAATACTGATAGACAGCTAGTACATAACTTTCCTGGCTCTCTCATGCCATGCTTTGAATGCCTGCATTTGTTGTTGATTGGGAATATCAGGAAGAACTGGTTATTCTTCATTTCCTGCAAAAAATTCCCAATATCATTTTCCCATAAGGAAATTCGTCATTCTAAACTTCCATGCTTGAAAGTTGTTCTTGTCAAGTTTTTCAGTGACAATCTGTGAAAGAGAATCAGACGCCATTACACAACACTGCAAAAAAGCCTGTCACTGCAAAAAACACAGCTTCACCCTCACAAGGGCAAATCTGCAAAACTGGCGAAAGTAGTATTTGACCACACTGTCACTTCCTAGTGACGATTTTGCATAAACAGAAACCAAGGATGATTTTGTAACTCCCAATGTCTCTACACACAAGCATACGATGCAATTTCTGTGGTAACTTTTCATCGACCTGTAGAACAGTGGTCGCACAGTATAAAACTGGGCCTTTTCCTGAGTGCGTGCAGAAAACTTCCGCCTCCAAAACAGGCCCCGAAATGACCTCAAATCAAAAAAACAGGGTCGCCAAGGGTAGCATATACTGCCCTCTTGCTTCACCGCGAAGGGCGTCTCAACTTGAGACAATGCACTCTTGCAATTTTCGGCTGTGCTACCTGCAGAGATCTACTCCCAAAACAGAAAATGAAAGCAACACTGCTTCTCTTACTAGAACACCGCGAGCTTGGCTTTCTTTGTTGAGCTCCTTACCACGAACAAGGCTCTGATACCATGTCAAGATTGTGGGAGAGAAGGAAGGAGTCTCACTTGTAGCTTTCTTGCTTGCACAATGGGGGAATACACACACAGGTGGAGGTTGAAAACAGTTTTCCTCTTCTTAGTTGTGTAAGCCAAAAGAACTCACATACAAAGAAATAGAAGAACCCTATATATGGGTCTCAAACCAAAGATAACTAACTAAGGTGGCATACTAACTGAGCCACGAATTAGAGTAGATAATGATAGCTGTCATCTAGCTATTATTCATGGGCGGTGTACCAATCGCATCTACAACTGACAAGTCGGTGACATAAATGCACAACGGTCACCCTAGCATATCACGAGTGGAGCTTGATATCTCAACAAAGGCATGGCGAAGATTGTACCCAATTGGTCTCTTTTCTTCATGTCGTGCAAATCCTCTCTTTGTTTTTTGAACTAAAGTAGAGTTCTTTTGTTCTTGGGGACCTTCCGACGGTCATTACGTATGCATACGGCATCCGATTTGCGCACCATTGGTATCAGAGAGAAGCTGAGATCGAGGGCTTCCAATCGCTTACCACCTCATGTGAAGACGAAGCTCCAAGAACGATCGAGCTCTACAGTCAATCTCATGACAATCCATCAATACCAGCATGTTCCTAGCGGTGAAGAATCCCCTGCTACACAATTGGATCATGAAGGACCAGTCTCTAATAGCAAAGGACCACCCGGGGGAAGATCCTTTATAAGTCTCTTGGACATAGCAGAGAATAGAGAGGAAGCTTCATTAAGTTTAACTTGATTAATCTTAAAAGGCTTAAAACAAAGCTTAAGCTAAAAAATTCAATCGACTGTGGCTGCAGCATGGACTCACACGGTCGTCGATCTCAGTCAAGTCATGTTGCCATCCTCAAAACAATTGACTAAAGTCATTAAGTTTTCAAGCTTTAAGTTTTTAAGCTTTTCTAAATCTTAAAGCTTCCACTAAATGAACAAAATAGAGCTATGTTTAGCATATGATTGAGCAACCAGCTTGAGGCCACCCATTTGTATAATATGAGGGCCATTTCCAATGATTTTTCTAATATTAAATGCAAGGAAAACAAGTCCACAATTTCATCTAGATATGACTTTTTAATTAGGAGTGGAGATGGCATGTGTGTATGTGTGTAAATACCTAGAGCAATGCTTGAATTTCGTATATTCTCCTATATAGAGAATTTTGAGAGAATGTAGGCAACTCTTCATATGTACATATAATTCCCTACTATTAGAAGTGGGGAATGACATTCTTACATTCTCTTATGTAGGGAGTTTTGAGAGAACATAGGAATTCACTACAATGATCTATTTTTCCCTACTATTAGAAGTGGGGAATCATATTATCCTATTCTCTTATATGGAGAATTTTGAAAGAATGTAGGAAATTCTCTCTTTTGATGTATAATTCCCTATTAGTAGATGTGGGGAATTTGATTCCCTAGTTATATGTAGGAAATGCATGGATACATATATAGGAAATATCAATGAATTTCCTATATTTCATAAAATTTCCTATATAAGGAATGATTAAAAGTTCCTTTTGTTAGAAAGGGGTAATCGATCCACCCAATTGTTGTGATGATAGTTGATTGTGCATCAGAAGTATTTCTCCAAGACTTAATTTACTCTCTTTTTTTCCCATCACTCTATGGATAATTGATGGAGAAAGACTCGCTTATACTCCCAGAAGTCTAAAGAGCTGGTTTTTTCAAAACCCAAATATAAATTGCAAACCATGATCATAGAGAATATCATCACGTAAGTTGTGGTGCCAATAAACCTACTCCAAGAATAGTTGTGATGTTTCTTTTCCATTGCTACTCTTGGTTGTTGGGATAGAGTGTGTCATTTTTGTGAATCGAATAACCACCACCAAGATGGCATCATATCCTTTGGAAGAAGGTAGTTCAACAATGAAGTCCATGAATAAATATGATCATGGCTTACTTGGAATAGGTAATGGTTGAAGAAAACCATGAGGTTGATGAAGATGGACTTTATCTTGTGATTGCACATGCCACAAGAACGCACAAAGTCCTTGACTAGTTTCCACATTTGCGGCCACCAAAAATCCTTGTAATTGATTGATTGTCTTATTAATCCTAAAATGCCTTGCTAAGGGGAGATCATATCCCTTTTTGAGTATATCCACTTGCAAAGAAACATAGAGGAGTCCTTTATAATAGAGTAGTCTATCAATATCCTAGAAATCTCTTTGATTTTGTTCTTGGTCTTGACGTAATTACCTCATTATGTCATTGGCTAATGAGTCTTTTATCGTTTCCTTCCTAACCTTTGATAAAAAGGCAAAGTCTTTTGGGACTTTGTTGATAACTTTCCTTAACTTCAATTGCTCATATTTCAAGATTAGTAAATTCTATTGGTCATAGGCTTCATTGTCTTCTTTTGGTGCCAAGTATGATCTTCAAGATAAAGCTTCTCACTTTCCTTCTTGGTCGCCAAGCCTATAGGTAAAGTGAAAGTCAAATCTAGATGGGAAACCACTCCATCTTGCTTGATGATGATTCAGGACATGAGAAGTCATAAAATATTTGAGATTCTTGTGATCTATATAGATAGTGATCTTATGATGGGTACCTTCAAGTATATGTCACAAGGTCTTCGAGGAGTCCATAATAGCTTTGCATACAGGCCTACTTCTCCCAATTTATTTAAGACTATTTTGATGTGATGTTCATACTCCTCTTGGTTCTTAGGAAAGATCAAGATATCATCCAAATAGATCACAATAAAGTCATCCAAGTATTCTTGCAAGATATCATTCATCATATATCGGAAAATTGCTAGAGTAGTCATGAAGCCTAATGGCATGATAACATATTCAAAATGCCCCTATCTTGTGTGAAAATCCATCTTCCATTGATCACCTTTCTTTATTCTAACAAGATTGTAAGTTCCATGAAGATCTATGTTAGTGAAGACTTTGGCTTTCCCAAGTCATTCAAGGAGTTCTAGAATCGAGGGAAGAGGGTAGTGATTCTTCATTCTAGTCTTATTAAGACCTCTATAATCCACACACATATGGAGGGATGCATATTTTTTCTTGGTCAATAGAATTTGAGCACCCATTCAAGATTTTGAATGGAGTATGAAAATCCTTGCCAAGGTTCTCATCAATATATTTTTTGAGCTCTTCTAATTCATATTGGGATAGCTTATAGATGGGGCCAAAAGGAGATAGCTTATAGATGAGCTCCTTCTTGTAATCTATTGCGCAATCATAAAGCTAGTGTCATAGTAGCATATTTAGATTCTTCTTCCCAAACACATCCTTGAACTATGCATATTGAGTTATTAGGACTATGTTTGGGCTTTCATCCTTTGGTTTCTCCATTATAATTGCATAAATAAAAGAGGATGGATTCTTCTTTTCTTGACATGTGAATACCTTTGCACCAATATATATTAGTCGAGAATTGTTCCTTTTATCATTTTGCATCAAACTTTCTAGATCTCCAATTAATGTTAGGATTGTGCAATTCTAGCCAAGATAGCCCAATAACAACAAGACTATTTGGAAAGTAGATAATGTTGATGGCTATATGTGATACAAGACTTGTTAGGGTAACTTTTATGGATTGAGTCTCATACCATCTCCCAAAGCAAGAGGTCAACTATCAATTACTTTTGCACATGCTGGCTTTTCTTTCCTTAGAAGTTATATGTAATGTTACTCTACAAAGTTCTTGTTCATGAAGCATGTTGTGGATCCACAGTCTAATAAAGCTTATATGTCTAATTGTCTTTCTTCTAGGTAAATATTTATTAATAATATAAAGCTAAACACAAAAGAAAATCTTCTTTTGGGTTTCTTAAAGCATTATCCAATTGCACGGTCTTTAGTGAGGCTCGATGTTGACATTTCTTGACTGTGATGGAGTAGTGGCACCATGAATTCTCATCCTTCCATTGTTAGTATAATATTTCCCTATGTGTCCCAAGTGACCACAATACATGCATAATCTATTAATATATTGCCTTTGTTTTGCTTGAGTTTTCAATGGCTTGAACCACATCATATCAATTTTCCAAGCTCCACCTCACATACTTGGTCTTCTTGGGTGGTTGGGTATTCAAAATTCTTCATCATGCTTTAATTCAAAGTAGCTCCACGATGCCTTTCTTCTTGTCTTGTCTCAAACAAGTAGTAGTCACTTCAATCGCTTGAGAGATAAATTCACTAAGTGTATGCACCACTGACATAATGTGCAAATGATCTTTAACATCGTATTTTAATCTTCAATGGAATTTAAAATAATCCTCATTCCATGTTAAATTGCATGCGAGTTACCAAAACTTTGATGGATAGACTGAGGTAGGTGTCTCGACCCTTGGCAAAGATTTCTAATCTTTGTTTTAGCTACTCTTGCTTTGTCTACTTCTTGGTTGTGGTAGAGAAATATTGTAGAAAGGCCTCAAAATTATATAGCAATGGAAATTCCATCTCAAGCAAAGGGAAAGACTAAGACAGAGATATACCTGTGAGAGAATATTACCTACGAGATTGACTTGAGAAGCATCATTTGGGTAATGATTTGGTTGCATATGTATAAACAATCATACATGCTAGAGGAAACCTCTAAATTTCTCTAGAAGACTCACCTTTGGTTCTTTCCTATGTTGACCATGAAGGTTTCAAATTGATGGATCTTTGGCTTGCTTAAATGGGAATTTCTTGGCATTGTTGTTGTAGGTCTTTCACAACTAAGCCCAAATCTTGTGACTTCTCTACTTGTAGCTTTGCATTACTTTCTTTAAGCTCTTGGATTCACTCTACTAGATGTTTTGAAAAGAATCAACAATATCTTCCATCACATGCTCTATCATCACTAGGAAATATCATGGTAAGAGAGTCTTGCCAAACTATTATGAGCATGGCAAGTACTCTTTGAGAGCAAGGAGATTGCTCTCACAACTTATAAGAGAAGAACTTAAAAGAGAAACTGCATTAGAAATTGATTGTAATATAACTTGATTACAAGAGAACTTGACTACAAGAGAAAGCTCACAAGAGCATGTCTTGATTACAAGACAAGACTAGAGCAACACAAGAATTGGAAGAGGACATACCTCGCATGAGCCTCACAACTCATTTTGATAAGATTGGAGGGCTTGTAGCCCAAGGCTCCTATGTATACTAGAATTGAGGAGGTTAACGGGAAGCTTCTAGATGATGATATCATTGATGAAATAAGCATCATGGACATAGGTGATGGCATAAGCAATGTTGATGTAAGCATTGATAGAAGCCTCTTCTAGAACCTTCTACCCAATTATCTAAAACTTCCTAGAATCATCTAGTACTTTCTTGAATCTTCTAGAATGTTCTGGAAGATTTTGGTATCTTCTAGAAACTCCATGGAATGAGGGTTGTTCTTGCTTGATCTTATGTTACATAGACTTATTGGGGCTACTTGCCACGATATTAGAGTACATGTACTACAATCAAGTAGCTTGAACATTTATTATTTTATAGTTTCTAGAAGGAGAGCATCCTTTCTTTACAGCATCCAAAAGGAGAGTACACTTCATCTAGTGTTACATCTCTATGGGAACCAATAATATTTCATTGCAACAACCTAGGCAATGAATATCTATACTTGTATATATACCTTACATTTGTTAGGGGAGTACTTAGGGGGTGCACCTTATAGAACATGTAAAGTACCATGTGAGTTGAAAAGAAAGGGTATTTTATTTAGTAAAATTTACAAGATTATATTTATAAAATTAATTTTTAATTCCAATTTGAAAAAAAAGTGTAAGTTTAGTAAAGTAAAGGGGTCATGTTATGCTCTTATTGCATGTAAAGAAAGGGTATTTCTTAATACCCTTTGAATGCATGTTATATAGATAATTTCTTATCAGTATACCCCGTAAGGGGGGGAGAAAGTAGGGCTACATAAGGAGAATGTTGTGGGGAGTGTGCTTGTAGACATGTGTTCATTTTAGCTAGGCCATCAAAATAAATTATATAACCATCAAATAGATCTATCACGAATCTAGTTAAGGTGCCATCCAATCTTGTAGAAAAAATATTATTCCAATAGCAATAGTGATTTGCTTAGTATGCATGAAAGCCATCAAAAAATTATGGATTATTTGATCAACAATACTTGTCTGAGAAACTTAAATTGGGGTGTACATTGGCTTTCCATAATGAATTATTTGTATGGCACTTTAATGCATAGAATGGATAGGATGCTAGCTAGTTTGAGAAAAGCTAGAATGATAGTTGTCATTCAATGATGTAGCTTACATAGATGATGATCAATGTTGATTGTAACTAGTACCTTGCTTTCTTGAGCCATAGTGGTAGCTCTGTTCACTATGTTCACAATGTTTGTAAGTATTACTAGTAGGTTTCCTTAGTGCATACCCTGCAATTATTGGATTTATTCATACGAGCTACATAGAAGTGGAGACTAGTACATATGTCTATGATCAGCCTTGTTGTTGACTACTATTAGGTCACAAAAATGGAACCATGTCATTACTTCTCAATAAATTGTATATTATTAGCCTTGCCATTGGCTACTATTGGGTCACACAGATGGAACTATGTCATTACTTGTCAGCCAATTGTATATTATGATGCAAAAAAAAGTGCATCAAATGGGATATGAGAATCAAAGCCTCAAAACCCATGCCCTACTCATATCAACATGCTAGCATCAAGGCCCATGAACATGGTGAAACCTTTTTATCATTTATTTCAAAATCTAGATTGATCCATAACAAATCAAAGGTGACTTGGTGATATGAACATTGCATATGTGTAAACATTTTGCAAAAGTTTACATGGTTTAAAGAATCTATTATGTGAGAAATATTAAGATCTAACATTGCCAGGTGCTTTTGCGTAAATTGAAAACCCCCTAGAGGGAGAAACATTAGATAGGTAGGATTTTCTAGCTTAGTCATTTGTGTAATTGTTTGTTTTCTTGTTTTGTAGTTGGATTTTTTTGTCTTTGTCTAGAGCAAGAATTGTTTGTGTCATTATTTTAAAATTTTTGAGCTTGATAACTTGATTATCTTGGTCAAGATTGGTGTTTTTTTTACAGATTTCAGTGGGAATCTGATTGTAGTTGTTGAATATTTTGAAACAAGTATATTCTCTTTTCGATATTCTTGCACATCACGAGGGTTATGAGTTCACAAGCACTTCACGTTGCACTTGTCAGATACACTGCACTCGGGGGTTGTCTCCTAATTTTATCAATTACTTCCATGCCATGGGTTGGGTTGATGCACTCATTACACCATTGTTGAGCACAAACACGGCATGATGCTCATTACAGCTATATGTAGTAAATTTTAGATGCAAGCATCCTTGAGAGAGCACCTTCATTGTGCATGCAAAGTTCTTTGCACACACAAGAGTTGGGATATTAGTCACCAAATTAGGAACCACTGGATCAATGGGAAAGGTGGTTGGATGAGTTTGAGGGTCGTGAAGGACGCCTACAATTATGAGATGGGTTGTTTTACTTGGTTAATATCATGAGGACCTTATTTTTGTTCAGTGATTGTGAGAGTTTGGGTGGGTGAAGCAGAGCACAATATATCTTCTCTAAGAGTTGAGAGGTGAGGATAAGGATTGTAAAATATTCAAAGAATTGTGTTTTCAATTTGCATAACACATAGACACTTCTAGACAAGATAGGCACTAAACTTATCAGCGCATCCATCTTTTCGCATGTAGTAATACTTATATGATTGCATGCCATAGATTTGACTTTGTACTACTTTGTAAATCATGTGTGATTGAGCATAGAGTTCATTTTTCAAAAGCAATGTGTTGATAAGAGTGACCTAACAACCTTGTTAGTTGCAAGTTGAGATTTACATTTTTTTCTAGTGGTTTCACACCTTTGGTATTGTTTAAACATATTCCTAAAGATCAAACGTCTCAACCAACTAGAAACTCTTCATTATTAAGGAAGGATTCAATAATTTATTGAATGCACTACACACACACACACACACACACATATCTCAAAATCCAATTGAATTGGCCATTAGGTAAGAAAGCTAATGAGTTACCCAATAGGCAATGGATTGATCACCCCAAAAAAGAAGTACATAGGTGGTCAATGCTTTGAATAGTATATAAAATGGTACAATGACAAGGTGGTGTTTGTCCCAAAAAAAAAACCCACTAGTCAACTTCAATCAAGTGGCCCACTTCAAGGCTTATGTGTATGGGTATCTTTCTTTTTGAGAAAGAATGACTTTTAAAGAATATTAAAGAAAAACACATCTCTCTCTCTCTCTCTCTCTCTCTCTCTCTCTCTCTCTCTCTCTCTCTCTCTCTCTCTCTCTCTCTCTCTCTCTCTCTCTCTCTCTCTCTCTCTCTCTCTCTCTCTCTCTCTCTCTCTGTGGCACTACTTTGAAGCAAGTAATAATTTAATGAGTGGAGGAGCAACACAAGTGCATTACATAAGTATAACAATGCTCGTTGGCGAATTATGCATAGTCTTTTCTCTTCTTTTGAAAGGGTGAAAGGGCTAAACATCCCTATCCATTACATGTACATGTACAAAATCAATTAGACTATCAACATCAAGATGAGTGGAGCCATCCATAGGGGATGCCATACGAGTTCTATGATGGCCACATTAGCATAATCTAGAACATCAATAATCACACTCATAGTGTCAAAATGAGCCATTTTTTATTTTTGTATTACATCTCTTTTGTTAGTGTGCATGTCGCCATCAAGCATGTGAATTTTCTTGTATGGTGTTGATAATGTTGTGTAATATGTTCTCAATTGTGATGTTGCAAGTAAGTGACACAACTAATAGGAAAATGATTGATTTCCAAATTGAACATGTGCAACCATCACACTACCAAGAAAACTTCCTAGAGAGAGTGAAAAAGAAGGATCTATTGAAGACTAAAGCTAAAGCAAAGGGTGAGAAAATCAATTCCAAGAGACAACAAGAGGTTGAAAGCTAGGGTTTATACTAGAAGGGGCTACATTGGAGGTAGTGTTATCCATTTCTTATGACATCATCAATGATCTAAAATGAGGCTATCAATTCAACTTCTTACTGCATATTTAATTAGTTAAGGCTTAAATATGAGCAATATTATGATTAATTATCCTCAATTTGACTCTATTTTCCTTCAAAATTAGAATGCTATTTTATTAGAGTATTTTTTTAAAATTGAGTGAATTTTGTAATCTACATGGTTATTAAGTTTTTCCTTCATTTCCCATTCAAGAAAACACCTTGCGAGAGCTCTTTTTGGAATAAATGAGAAGAGTTGGTGGACTGGTACTGCTTATTTAGGTTATAGATGCACTCGAATCTATCCTGTTTAAAAGATCAATACAAAGCTTCACACACACACACTCTCTCTCACACACACACACACACACACACACACACACACACACACACACACACACACACACACACACACACACACACACACACACACACACACACACACACACACACACACACACACACACACACACACACACACACACACACACACACACACACACACACACACACACACACACACACACACACACACACACACACACACACACACACACACACACACACACACACACACACACACACACACACACACACACACACATAGAAAAAAGGGAAAATACTCTCACATGTGATAGTGTGTCTTTATTTCATTGTACATTAATGGACGAGAGTGCATAGCCAAACAATATCCCATGTTAGCTTGAGTAAAATTGAGACATTTCAAGGCTAGTTAAGGATAATTTAACTTACAGATTGGCTTTCTATGGCAAGAATTTTGTATCTTGCATCATTAGGAGCTTGCTATGTCATATTTAAATCTACAATATAGAGAAATTTAATGATTGTTTACAAATGCTAATAAGGTTGGGCTAGGAGAGTTTTATACATAAAATAAAGTGGTCTAGTTAAGTTAATGCTAAATTGAATGTAGAAAGGAATAATTTATCAATATCTAAAGTATTTAAACTAGCCATATAGTTAAATATGAAGCTAATGAAGGTGAGAGATACCCAAGATTAAAAAATTGAAGCATTTAAATCTTGATGTACAAGATTCACAAAAACTAATCTGATTAATGCTCATATTAGGGTTCAAAGTAAGGTGATTCCAATCAAGAGGGAGAGTGATTTGACCTAGATTAATTATATCATCAAATATATTACCTAAAACTAGATGCATTACTTCAATCTCATACAAATGATAGACATTCCAAAATTTTTTAAATAAAAACCCAACTCCTCCAATAGCAATGATATATGCATATTTATCATGTATGGTTGAAAATAGTGAGGGCCCTAATAACAAGAATTCATAGCATAAAGAAAAGAAAATTTGTAGAAGAATAAGGCAAGAAGTAATATAAATCTAAGAGACAAATGAATCCCAACTATAGAATATTGTAACATCCCATAGGACCCCTCCCCTATAATTTCAAAAAAGAGGGAAAAAAAAATATTACCTTTAGTACAATTTTTTTTCCTCCCCCCTCTCTCCCCGCCGACAACACGTCGGGCGGGGGAAGAGAGAGTGGGAGTGGTGGATGATGGGGGGGAGGCATGCAACCTCCAGGTGGTAGGGGTGGCCATGCCACCTACCTCCTCCCCTCCCCTACATAAGGGGAGGCTTCTCCCCTCCCCAGGTAGGGAGAAGAGGCTGGATACGTTGCCACCCTCCCTCGTCAATTGCTGTGCAAGGCCCCGGGCCTCCGACTAGAGTTCACCCCCCCTGGGGCTCTTGGTCGAAGCCACCCCACACCACCGGGACGATGGCGATGCACCACCCGCTGAGGATCTTTCGAACATAGTCTTTCCCCCCCCGACCTGTTGCAACGATAGCTTCTAGTCCAACGTGTACTCTGCCACCTAGGCTGATGGCTCGGCCCATTTTTCCCCCGTGTTAGCTGGCAGCAAACGGAGGCTACAGCCCCCCTCCTTACGTCACCCCTCTCCTCGCTGGCGAAGCTGCTAAGCCCTTTAACTGTGCGTTTTCCCCCGTCCATGCTGCTGAATGGGCCCTAGGCCATGATCATAACCACCCCCCCTCTGATCACCAGCTGCGTGGGGCCCCATGAGGAAGAGTAAGAAGAAGGGAAGTAGAGGGAGAGAAGGAGAAGAAGAGAGAGAGTAGGAAAGAAGTAGAGGGAAGAGAAGAAGAGGGAGAGAAGGAGAAGAGAAGAAGAAGAAGGAGCGGGAGAGAGAAGGGAAGAAGAGGGAGAGAAGGAGAAGAAGAAGTGGGAGAGAGAAAAGAAAGGAAGGAGAGAGAGAAGAGAAGGAGAAGGAGAGAAGGAGAAGAGAAGAAGAAGGAGTGGGAGAGAGAAGAGAAGAAGAGGGAGAGAAGGAGGAGGGAAGAGAAAGGAAAGAAGGAAGAAGTAGAAGAAGGAGGAAAACGAAAGGGGTAGAAGAGAGGAGAGGAGAAGAAGAAGGAGAAGAAGATAGGTAGAGGGAGAAAGGTAGAGGAGAAAGAAGAAGAGGTAGTAGGAAAGAGGAGAGAAGTAGTAGGAAAAAAAAAAGAAGAGTAGAAGGAGAAAAGAAAAGAAGAGGAAGAGAGAGAGAGAGAGAGAGAGAGAGAGAGAGAGAGAAGGAGAATAAGTGAAAAGAAGAAGAAGAGAGAGAGGGAGAAAGAAGGAAGGAGAGGGAGTGATAGTTGGTAACCGCATCAAGCCATGCCCAAGCCACTCCCTTGGAAAAGGACCCCATTCAGTGGTCTTTCCTACCGAACCCGAACAACACGAAACCTGTTAAGGTCCAGACTGCCAATCTTCACGAGGTAAATGGCTCCCAAGAAGAAAGTCATGGGAAGCGTAGGCACCCAAGCTACCGGTAATGTTGGAGAGGCAAGCCGAGCGACCAACGCCGCACATACAAATCAAGCCCAAGTTCTAAGCTTTAAAAATTAATTAAGTATTATTACTCATGGAAGAGATGAAATGGTTTGTGACGTGCATGGAACAAGAATGAGTCTTAGGGTTTTGTTTACTCTAAGTACTAAGTTGCATGTACGAAACGGTAGAATTTGGAATTTGCATAAGATTTTATGCATGAAATGATAGCTTTTACTCACATAAAATGATAAGGTTATCACCTTACCTCACATGAGATGATAGCTTCTACACACATAAAATGATAGCTTTTCAGTGCATGAATAGTCATTTAGAATTCACATTTCTCAATCATGGTTAAAAGAAACACATGAAATGTTAATTTCTATTCATGAGATACACTTGCACCATTAGACAAAACCCTAGACTTTCATAGACGCAAGTCACATGTGATCCCGTGCATTAGAATGAGTACTTGTTGCCAGGAATAAAGAGAGATAAAAGTCGTTTGGGGAGGTACAACTATACTAAACGCACAATATGCATGGTGGTTAAGATTGATTGGGAAATCCTGCATAGAACCGCACTAAGACAATTGAAAGGATCGCATGTATCTAGACTGCATCTTGAAAGTCTAAACGAAGAATCATGTGTTGCCATGTGTGTTAATTGAGCTTGGTTGGAATTAGAGACTAAAAGACCCTTGGTTGCGTTGCGAATAAGGCATGTCCGTTGCCTTGACTAATCGGCTAATGCGTGAGTTAGGGACTAAAATACCCTAAGGTAAAACCCGAGGGAAAAGGGCAAGTATAAGTCAACTTACGAGGACCATTTGCTTGCGTACCTTGTTTGAAATTATTGGGATCTCGCCAAGTCGCGGAAGACCCAAGATTGGATGCTGGGAGCATCCGAAAAAAAGAAGTCACACCTTAGCAGTCGGTCGTACAAACGACCTCCGAAATGTTCATGCTTGTACTTAGGTACATTATTTGAACTCTTTGCTCAAGGAACTAATTCAAGGAAAACACTTAATGCTTTAGGTTTAAAGCCTGGAGGGAGAGGCAGAAACAGTTACCTCCGACTGTCTGCCTGGCCCTATCCAAGGGGGTTGTTAGCCGCGCCAAGTATATGGACCTAACCCACTATGAGAGGTCTCTTCATGGGTGCTACTTGGAGCGGGAGGATGCTTGGGTGCCAAGGGAGGCTCTAGCTATAAATCCCTTGCCTCCGGGTCTCGCACAAGAGGCCGACGTGATTCGAGATGGGATCTTGAGGCCCGTGTACTAGTCAACGGGCAGAACTTGCAACAGCAATCCTATAGAATTGCTGGGATAGCCTTCTGGCATGATATTGGATGTACTCCACGTTTTTTGATAAATAAAGAGCAGATATTGGAGAAAAAGGAATTTGCTTGACATTGTTTTTGCGTCAGTGCCTAAGTTACGTGAAGGAATCCGTGATTAATTTGTTTAATTAAGGAAGCTGATTTTGCATGTCAAAATGTAATGTGTTAGGTAGTTAGATAACTAAAGCAAATTGAGGAAAGTGCGGTGGATGTGACTTAGGTCCATCCTACGGAAGGGTGGTCCCGGTTAGCTGGGAACTTTTCTCAAATGATGAGATAATAAAACAATGAAGACCTAGTGTCAGTGGATGTAGAATTCCTAGTTTATTTTGTTTTAGGGGAAAGGAATGGGACTATGCTATATGGTAGAGAGGTTGAGCTTCGCATCCCTCTTGTTTCCCATTCTCCATGAACCAAGTGTAGCATGAAACTACTTCGACTCTGTTATTCCTACAAAAGGAGGTACAACTGGAGCTTGAAGCTAGCTTCTTCCTAGAGACCTTGCTGATAGGAAAGGAACCCTGACCTCAAGTCAATCCCAAGTGGGAACGGTCAGACACTTCCACTCGGGGCAAACTCGGGAAGACCTAGATCTCAAACCCTGTGTCATTCCTTGTGAGTGCTAGGCGGAGCCTTCTAGACCCTCCTCTCGATGGGCTACTAAGACGTGTCCCACAAGCGGACAAGCGGACACGTTTCAAATATATTTATCATGTAACAACTTAAGCTCAATCTCTATAGAGCATATGAGCACCATGTGCATCCACATAAAGACAATAAAACTAACGCAATGTAAACACCAATCTAGTTTACCCTATATGATTCAAAATTTTCCATACATCAAGCATCAAAAAACAAGTTTGAGGCTAAAAAATAGGCATGAACATGCATTAGTATAGTCCATGACCTATGCACCCTAGATACACCAATAATACCCTATTGTAAACCTTTCAAAGATCCTTCTTTCAACCCAAAAACCTTTGCTTTTAGTTTGCTACAATAGTAGAATAAGAGAATCCAAAAAGGCCCACAAATTTCCTCCATTTGGGATAGCAAAATAGCTTTTTTCTCCCGTAGATTCAAAGTAGATCATAATGATCTTCTCATGAATACTAATAGACAACATGCTTGTCTTGTTTAGAATAGTCTAGTATAGTACAAGAGATCTTGGATCAGTCCTTTCATGCAAATAAAAAGTTTCAACATGTTCTCTTCAATCTGCTCCAATGCTTTCACCCTTGATTCAATCATATTTTCCTTTTTCTTTCTTTCCTTACTATAGGTGCCAAGAACATGCCCAAATATTGTATTGAAAATCATGGGGGCTATCCTATTAGCATTCATACTTGTCAATAACTTCAAAATCTTGTCCAAGGTCACTAGATTAGTCATATAATTGTCCAAGAATAAGTACTTGATACTTTGCATTTTCATTTAGAAATAAAGCAACTCCAACTTCATGATAGATAACCACACATACTATAAATTTAGCATAGACACAAATAGACTAGTGCCATAGGCACACGTGTAAACCATTATCACTACCATACTTCTTCTAAGGTTTCAACTATTGAGCCTAGAACCATATGACATTCACCTCCTCTAAACTTGCACATCCACTAACACATGCACCACTTCTCTTACTCTTCTTCATGTGCAAGATCTTATCCTTCCTTTTCATTATCTTTCTCTTCCTCTTCTTCATAAATAGAATAATTTCTTCTTTTGAATAGTTTTATCCATTTCCCAGTTATTATCGGTATCTTTAACTTTGCCCCATCTAGCTCACAAAGAGAATATATAGCATTATCCTAATTCTATGTCTCATGAATTTTTGACCAAACCATCTCTTGGAAACTTTCTTGATAGTACTAATATGCTAGTTCTCCAAAATGATGTCATCCACACATGTCGAATCTCCTTCAATAGCTCTAGGTTGAAGTCTATGCCTCTTATCAAACATGTCTTTGTTTCATAGCATGGCTTCCTTCAATCATTTTATTACAAACCTTATATCTTCTAGAATTCTCTCTAACTAATGAATCCTAAGAGCTAGCCACTCTTCTCAGCTTATCCCATCATTCCATTGAAGCACATTCCATGTATCAAGTACCTCCTCTATTTGGCATGATTGGCTTCTTGCCATATATCAACTCTGTTGGCATATATCATGCCATAGTACTATGAGTAGTGTGATTAGACCATGGACACTCTTGAATCATAATGATACATCACATCCTCTAATAAGAACCTACATATGGCATTTGTAGCTTTTTTCCTCAAAGCTCAACCTTCAACTTGATTTGTAAGGGTCCTATACAATCATAATTTATCTCATCTCCCAAAATCCCATAGGCATGCTAACTCAATCTACAACCCATTTATAGAATAAAGAGAGGGTAAGCACAATGTTAGCCATCATGGTGTCTCACATAGGAGTACATTTGACGTGTATTGAAAGTCTCAACTAATTGTAAGATATCCATGTACATGGTTTTTTACTAGTATCTCTCTTTAATATTTTTTAATATAGCCCAAACATCTCTATGACTAACCTATAAGGTCTCATGAAATTCATACATAATCTACATACCTTAGTAGGCCTATCAAACACTACTCACAAAATAGTTCCTTTTTTAGGCTTCCAGTGCTTCCAAAGAAATCCATTCTTGAGAAAGTAATCATATTCCTTTCTTTTGATCCTTGCTTCCAAAGAAATCCATTCTTGAGAAAATAGTCATACTCCTTTCTTTTGATCCTCTTGGACTCATCATATGACCCTCCATCTCTTCCTTTGAAGTTACTCAAATACTTTGCAATCTGCATCCATTTCTCATTCTATAATTTCTCTTAATAAGTTTCTACTAAAGGAATAGAATATTCATGATCAAGTGTAGCTCTTATAGAATTAGTCTCTTTATCATCAGCCATCATATCCTCTTCATCTTCATACCTTGCTCTAGACAGCATATCAACCTTTGGGTTATCCTTCCTTGTAATATGTCAATATTCAAGATTCATATATTATATGTAGGTAACATAGCAATGTGTGGAGCGGAACAACACAATCATCCCAAGAATATGAAAACAATTTGCCCCCACAATAATTGATACTTTGATAAAATACTCCTTATCATATTTCAAAGCTATAACAACTCCCCACACTTCTCTCTTAATCTTCAGAGTACCATCTTTGTCTTTCATCCAACAATTTTTTCCCGAATCTATTGCATACATGTTTCCATCATCATCTTGTCTAATAGTCCAATTGTAGCAAGAGTGATGATAATGATCTTCCACTTGCATAATCAAAATTTCCTCAAGAGAAATCTTCAACAATGTCTTTACCCTTCTCATAGCCTTTTTATGCATTCTATCCCACTAGAATTTTTACCATTTTCTCAATAATTGATAAAGAGCTTTTACAATATGCGCACCATAAGGTATTCTGATAAGGTAAAACATATAGGCTCCCAAAAATCTCATTGCCTCTAAAAATAAAGAGCACTCCTTCCCCATCCTATCAATAATATCAACTTTTTCTGGTGATGCCCTTCTGCCAAATGGACTAGACATGGCTCCCACAATCAAAATCTCATTCACCCATAATATTGGCTTAGTCTCTTAAAGAGTAAGAATCGCCTCTTCCAATCTAGTCAAGAACTTCTCACCATGCAACAATGTGTCAATAAATATCTTGCATCCTTTTTCATTAAATTCTTCATCTTTATCCTCTTTTTCACATCCTTTTGTCAACACACCATCCAGAAAAGGCATAGTAAGATGTGCTACGTAACCTTAGAATATATATTTCTTTGCATTGATTATGTGTGCAACAAATGCTCCCTATAGTAAAGTGCATATCTTGGGGTGGTCACTCATGAATATATGTGTGCATCACATGGATTCAAAATAAGGTATTTTAAAAATAAAATTTGTATACATTAAAAAAAACATTGTTAAGGTAGCTTGAAGAACTACCTACCTTCCACATAATGTGGGTCAGTGCAATCAATGTTGCCTTGTACCATGCAGAAATGGGCGCCAGCCTTCTATCCACTTGCACGCATGTCTTTGCCTCATTAGTTAGCTTGTAAAAAATAGTTGCATGGTTAGCTTGCCCTAGCATCCTTGCTTCACAAACAAGGTTTGGATACAAGGTATGAACAATCCCCTTTTGTGCTAGCTTGTGTACATTCTATATTAGAATCTCATGAATATGGTCCATTGCATACCTATTTGTACAAGAAATAGCTGACAAAATCTCCCCCTCTACCACACTTGTCACTTTCACAAGTCGACAATCAATGCGCACATGTTGCCTCTCATTATCTGGAATTTGCGTATCTCATTCATCCATGCTTTGAGCTGATGGTTACCTTCCCAAAAATAAAACATACAATTTGACGAAAAGGCCCAATCGGTGCCACTGATTTCTGTTTCGAAGTCCTCATGCTTCTTTAGCCAATGGGGATCCCACTCAATTCTAATCATATCATCAATCTCCTTGCACTGGTGTCTTAGAGTCTCTAATGACACTATGAATATACCCATCCCCCTAACATACCCATTGCTCAAAAGGTTTCCAAGAGTTGCTTGTACCTCGATGTGACTTGTGTAGGCATGGAAACCAAATGACATAATGGGATGGGTGGTAAAGGGGTGGATGTCCGCATCTGAATGAGATGATGAATTAATTAATGTCCAATCAACATAAATAAATAAAGCCATAATCTAAATCATGATGCCATCTCTTACAAGCACTCATAATCAATGTTTCCAACTAGTCTTCTATGCATAGCTGCACAATACATTTATCGCAAGTCACTATGAGAGTGGTTTCACTGGCATATGTCGTGTACTTCTTTTTGGTTCTTTGTGCTCAATTCTTCTTGGGTTGCATCTACTCCCTTTTTGTGCACTAAAGGACTCGATGCTTTGATGGTCATTTCTTTCCTTATCAGTATCACTCTCCAATAGTACTACCCTTCCTTGCTTGCATCATCGAAGCGTGCCCATGTTCTCCTGATGTCACTCCTTCCCCATATGCAATTGCAACAGTTGCTTGTAGCTTCACAAAAGTCAATGATCGTGTTTGTGTTACTCTTCCTCTCGCTCTTGGAGGGTGACTCCCCCATTGTGATTGCATGTTGCCGATGGCAATATCTTGTCGTCCTATTGTAAATCATGGAGGCAAGTCAGAGTCCTCGGGAGACTCGTCTGGTCATCACTCTCTTTCCTGCAAACAATGATGCAAAATAGGATAAGAGGGGGAGATAGAGCAATCGTAACAAAAATCAAGAGAGGATCTGTTTATTGTCTGTTCAATTGGCCATTGCACAATTGTGTTTTCCTCAACATTAATCTCATTATTGCCTTTGCCACGGGCCTTTACACCCCTCTGATGCACAATGGTGATAAGAACTCCCACTCGTCCAGGGAGAAAGCTCGGTGAGGGGAACGTTTGTCGAACTAAAACTTCTGCAATACTTTCCTCACCCTCGTAAAGGGTGACATGATCTTGTCTTTTGAAATCAAATTTGGCCATGATAGAGGGGCTTAGGATTACTTCTTACAGATATATTGCTTACTTGAGTTTTGTCATCTCTCAAAATGAGGTTGGCAAGTTATTGAAAGAATTTAACTTACAAGAGGATGAGTAATCATCCTGTTACTCACTTTTCTTGGGGAATAATTGCCAAGGAAAAGGAAAGTTAGGTATTTGCCTTGAAGCAAATGACCAGACAATAAACTAAAGCGACATGGTCGCTGGAATCTACCACAACAAAACCTAAAGTATTGGTAGGGTATGACCCTAACCCAAGAATGATAGGAATCTTGCCAAGTTGCAATTGATTCCGGATCGAATGCAGGTTGCATTTGGAGAAAAGGAGTCACTCCTTAACAGTTTGCCAGCTAAACGACCATTGGAATTGATTGTGCTTGTAACAGTTTAGAAAGCACTGTTTGCATTGTTTGCTCAATGAACTAAAGGATGAGAATATAACTAAATACTTCAGGTTGAAGGCCTGAAGGGAGAGGCAGCTTCAGTTACCCCCGACTGCCTGCCTGACCCTAACCAAGGGGGTTGTTAACCGCGCCGGGAACGTGGACCGAACCCGCCGTGAGAGGTCTCTCCGTTGAGTTCTACTTGGAGCAGGAGGACGCTTGGGTGCTAGAGGGGGCTCTGGCCGTAAATCCCTCGCCTTCCGGGCCCTGCACAAGAGACTAACGTGACTCGGGATTGGATCTCGAGGCCCGCATACTAGTCTACGGGCGGAAACTTGGATTAGTGATCCCTGGTGGATTACTGGATAGCCTTCGGGCGGATTATGAATACGCCTACAGGCGGGAACTCCTTGTATTTCAAAGATAAAAGGATAAAATGATAATAAAGAAGTTGTTTGGCATTGTTTTCTTTATGTACTGTGATAAGATTACGTGAAGGAACCAGTGCATAAGAGGGTTAATCAAAGAAGTTGTTTGTATATGTCAAACTAATGTGGTAGGTAATTACATAACTAAAACAAACCGAGGAAAGTGCGGAGGATGGACCATGGGTCCGTCCTATGGATGGGTGGTCCCGGTTAGCCGGGAACTTTTCTCAAAGTCTTCGACGAACAGAAGGATGATCAACATCACCGAAACAAGTAATGAGAACGATGACTTGGAATTACCGATTACCCGATTCACGCTGTTTTAGGGGAACGGAATGGGACTATGCCTTTTGGCAGAGAGGTCGAGCCTTGCATCCTTCTCGTTTCCCATTCTCCTTGAACCAAGTGCAGCATGAATCCGCTTCAGACCAGGCGTTTCTGCGTAAAGTAGTTCGCTCGGGTCTGACGCTAGTTGTTGCTAGCTAATGACCAAACAGGAAAACCCAAATTCAGGTCGATCCTAAGTGGGAACGGCCAGGATATTTCCGCTACGTGGCAGACGCGGGAAGACCTAGGTCGCAAGTCCCGTGACATTCCATGGGAGTGCCGGGCGGAGCTTTCTAGACATCCTTCCCGATGGACTGCTAAGACGTGTCCGGGATGATTCTAGTGGACACGTTACAGTTGGTATCAGAGCGAACCAACAAAGGATTTGTTTTTAGGAAATTTTAATAAGAAGAAGTAAAGCAAATGTTGTGTCCCAAACATTTCCTTACTTTGAATGCTATATTGCAGAATTATGAAGCATGGAACAGGTTCTTAGTGTTCCGAGTCATGTTCATGACCGCGATGCATTCCACGAATTATCGACAAAGGGTTGAGATGATGAACATCCTAGACCGCATTTACAATCCATCACCTGTGTACATGGAACAGAGATGGATGGGTGTTTCAGGGATCTATTACATAACTGCCTATCGACCTGCGTACCTTCAAATTAACTTGAAGAGAATCAAGTGGATGGAGGATTTGAAGATCGTAAAGCTGTTCATCTTTGTTGAGGCTCACGCAAACGCGACTCTACAGGTTGGAGGTCAAAGGGTTAACCAGAATAAGTATGTGTACGGAGAAGTAATTCAAAGAATCCCTGCCGACCGAATCAAGGTTTTGGGACGTCATGAGAAGAATGGATATCAAAGGAAAAGATACCCTAATCTTCCAATGAACTATCGATTCCTGAAGATCGATGACCCCAATCCGTACTACTACTCAGTTCCTGTAGCTGAATGCAACAACATCTTATTCTCCTCGAATTAATGTATTAACTTGTTCCATTGGCCCAAGAAATAATTATACCATGAAAGGGCTATGCTGATATGAATGGAATAAAACTTTTCCCTGATTGTCTTGACTATGAATATTGAAGTAAAGTGATTTGGTCACTTGGCTGAAGGAATACGTGGACGTAGTTCTGAAGAGTTAACAGAACTCCCGCTTTAAAGAGAAGTAGATCATGAGATCAAGCTAGTAATAGGAGCTGCGCCAATTGCGAAGAGACCCTATAGAATGTCTATATCAGAAGCTATTGAGTTGAAGGAACAACTCAAGCAACTGTTAAACCAAGGCTACATCCGGCCTAGCAATTCACCATGGGGAGCTCCAGTCCTATTCCAGAAAAAGAAAGATGGGACACTTCGGCTATGTATTGATTACCGTAGGTTGAATCAATCAACAGTCAAGAACAAGTATCCTATTCCTAGAATAGATGAGCTTCTTGATCGCCTTCAAGGGGCAAAGATCTTCTCCAAAATTGATCTCAGGTCAGGTTACTATCAAATCAGGATCAAGGATGAGGATATTCCAAAAACGGCCTTCAATACAAGATATGGGCACTTTGAATTCTTGGTTATGTCATTCGGGCTTACAAATGCACCTGCCACCTTCAATAGATTAATGCAGGATATTTTTAGACCATATCTTGATGACTTCGTGCTTGTCTTCTTCGATGACATTTTAGTCTATTCTAAACAGGAAGAAGATCATGAACCTCAACTACGGATTGTGTTGGAGACAATGAGGTCTCATAAGCTGTATGCAAAAATGAAGAAGTGTGCATTCTTCAAACGTCAGATTGAATATCTAGGATTCATAGTATCATCAGAAGGAATATCAATAGATCCAGCCAAAGTCAGAGATGTGCTTGAATGGCCAATACCAGTATCTGTCAAAGAGATACGTAGCTTTCTTGGCTTGACAGGATGGTATAGGATCTTTATCAAAAACTATGCTTTGATTGCAGCATCTCTTACTGACTTATTAAAGAAGCAGACTTCTATTACATGGTCTACTCCCGAACAAAATAGCTTCGACCAATTGAAGCAATGTTTGGTATCAGCACCTATTCTGAAACTTCCGGATCTCAATAAGGAGTTCGAGGTAGTAACTGATGCCAGCATTCTTGCCTTGGGGTGTGTTCTTATGCAGGAAGGTCCTCCAGTAGCATATTCTTCAAGGAAATTGAAGAGTCACGAAAAGAATTATGCCACTCATGATCTGGAGTTATTAGCTGTCATCCATGCTCTAAAGCTTTGGAGACACTATCTGTTGGGAAATAAGTTCACTCTAGTAACCGATCATAAGAGCCTCAAATGGATTTTTTACCCAGAACGAGCTCAACATGAGGCAACATCGACGGATTGAAGTATTAGAGGAATATGATTTTGAAATCAAGTACCGACCTGGAAAGAAGAATGTAGTTGTTGATGCACTCAATCGCAAGGCATTCCTTAATTCACTAATCTTGTAAAATCTATCAATAGCTAGATCTCTAGCTACAGAGGTGTCCATGCCAAACGACCTAATACTTGAGCTAGCTAGAGAGAAAGGATGCCATGATCTAGCCTATCAAAGGATGCTAAGGGAAGTCTCTATCAAGGACCAGGAACAAAAGTTAGAGGCTAAGTATCGTGAATTCTCTGTCAGTTGCGGACTTGTCTACTATAGGACGAGAGTATGTATACGAGCAAGCCAGTTATTTAAATAGAAGATATTGTGCGAAGCTCATGATTTCACTTTCTTGGGACATCAAAGCTGCGAAGGATAGACAGAAGGCATACACGGATTTGAAGTGTCAAGACAGAATATTTGAGGAAGGAGGCATGGTCTTCATTCATGTATGCCCAAAGAAGAGTTCTCTATCCTTAGGAGATTGCAGGAAGCTAAGTCCAAGGTATTGTGGACGATACAAGATCCTCAAGTGCTTAAGATCTAATGTTTATAGACTGCAACTCCCTGAAAACCTGAAGGTTCATAATGCATTCCATAACAGTCTATTGAAGAATGAAGTATGTACCTAATCCTAGTCATGTACTTGATGACCCACAAATTGTAATGCCTAGTCAAGGAGTCCTTGAACTAAGGCCGGACAAGATTTTAGATGCTAGGGTGAGACAACTGAGATCCAGAACCTTGAGAGAATGCCTCGTCCAGTGGAAAGATTATCCCAAGGAGGATGCTACCTGGATGGATGAAAGCTCTCTCAATCTTCAATATCCCCAGTCTATCTCGAGATGAGGACATCTCGATTCTTCTAAGGGGGAGAGAATGTAATATTTCCGCACACTGCGTGCCGTAAATATTGACTTCCCGCACGTCGTGTAAATCTCGTGCAAAGATTATCACCAGTGCCAGCAGCTAATCTATAACCACACGCGGGAAATGGAGACACTCCACCTTAGGAAAATAAGGCCGGGGATTCAAACCTGCATAGCCGCGGGAAAACAGCCTCTTGGGAAGAGGTCAAGAGGATAAGGTAATTGCAAATTTTTTTATTATCTTCCCTAGCCGATGTGTGGCTGGGGGAAAGGGATGGGCTAGTATGGGCAGCATGAGGAGGTGGGAGGAGAGAGCCATGCAAAAGGCCACGTGGGGAGGTCCCCTCTCCCCCCCTTGGACTATAAGAACCCCCTCTTGGGGGGGTGAAAAGGAGGAGATGGCGGCAGAAGACGGACGTGAAGGGAGGGCGGCAGAAGGCTGTCGTGTGAGGGAGGTGCCGGACGTGAAGGTGCCGGATGTGCTGGAGGTGCTGGAAGAAGCCGCCGTCGCCGTGCTGGAGGAGGTCGCCAGGCTGTCGTATGAGGGAGGTGGTCGTGTGAAGGAAGGGAAGGCGGCAGAAGGCTGTCGTGTGGAAGGTGGCCGTGGAGAAGGGGTCGCTGTGCAGAGGAAAGCCGCCGTGCAATCCGCCCAGTCCGCCATAGCCGTCGTGAAGCCGTCCGGCCACTTCAGTCCGCCGCTGGATCACGAACCCTCCCCTCTCCCGACGTGGACGTGCTGCCAGAAGCTCTTAGAAGCTTCTCTAGGAAGCTTCTAAGGGGGCTTCTCAAAGTCCCCTTCTCGTGGAGTCCCTTTATAAGCCCAATTTTTACCCCGGGATTCAATCCCCCTTTCCCAATGCATTCCCACACAGCCCATATTAGCCCGGTGTAAGTCCCCCCTTCTCGTGGATTCCCAACAAAAGTCCCTTCCCACCGATCACCCATAAGCCTTCTAGGCTCGGATTTAAAGCCCCGTCCCACTAGATCCTCCAAAAGCCCAATTTTTCCCCTCGGGTTTCGAAGAGGAAGCCTATAAGGCCTTCCTACCAAATTTTTCCATAAGCCCTCTAGGCCCCAGGTCTTGTAGAGAAGAAGAGGGGTCCTTAAACACCTTTCCACAATATCTTTAACCCTCGGAATTTTGAAGAGTAAAAGAGGAAGCCTATAAAGGCCCTTCCCACCAATCACCCACAAGGCCGGTCCTAGGATTTTAGGGAAGGAGAAGAAGAACCCTAAAGCCTCCATTCTTGCAAGGTCCATTTCCACAAACCAAGCTCCAACCCCGCAAGGCCTTCCATAAGGCCAAATTCCACAAGCTGGTATTCCCAAGGATCCACAATTCGAAAGGGATCTCCTGCGTACCAGGGAGAAAAGAACAAGATCTTGAGGCTGCGTACCAGGGCGAGCAAATTCACCGATTGCGTAAGGGAAAAGGCAACCTGGAAGTCCGTAATTATGTCATGATGGGCCCTAAAAAGTCACAAGACACGCCTGCGGAAGGATCTTCTCCTGGTATTTACGAGGATATTTCCCGGAGCCCACAAGTCCAGGTTTGATCTATTTGGATTCCACACAGAAGTATTGAATTAATCACGATAACTTCATGGATTAGGAAGCACTCATGCATGTCAAATGCAACTAGTCAAGTTAAATGCAATTGGAAAAAATGAATTGGCTATTTGAACATTTATTAGAAATAGCTTAAGATATGAAAATTGATCGTCGGTACGTTCAATGGAGTTAATAAAAAGAGCATAAGGTGTCTATGCATTTGCAGGACCTTATTAGTAAGTTTCCTTTTGTGTATTCAAAAGTGACGAGCCTAGGACAACTGTTGCCTCATTACAAGGTTGAAATTATTGAGGTACACCTTTTTACTAGGCATGGAAAGATTAATGGCATGTCCCATTTTTAGATAAATCTTCCTTGTAATGATTCATGAGGAAAAGTTAACACCCATAAGATGTCATTCGAAAAGGAATAGAAGGGCATGAAAATGATCTATGGACTTGCAAGTGGCATGATTATTTGATGTAAGTCCTAGTAGGACCTAGGAAAGTTAGTGTCCAGATTATCAGGCATTTTTACCTTACCAAGGAAAGATAGGGTTATTGTGAACCATGTGATGCGTAGAAGCAGTAAATCGCATGTTTTCGCGTATTGGTGTAGTTGTAACTATTGTTCTCCATTAGATTTAGTTTATTACCTTTAGAAGGTTCATCCTTGTCGCAATACAAGTATATTGAGTTGTCTAAGTAACCTAAAACACAAGGGATTCATATGGGCATGGCTCAGTCGATATGATAGGTATCCCAAGTGCCAAGTGCAATAAGAATTCGACCTAGTTTTACACTTGTTGCCAAGTCTAAACCCGCAAACCCAAAGATCTTACACACGTTCACGAAATGTCGAATCAATTGGATGTTCATGCATAAAATGATCTAAGGTTTTATCCTAAGGATCATTCGTTCTAATGATGAAACTCCGACGGAGTTGCAAATTTCTAGGACCATGGGACAACATAATTAGGAATGGGTTGGAGGATACCCTAAACCCTGCTACTCGGCTAGAGGTAATTCCGTGGCCGGAGGACGCCATTCAATGGGTGGAATGATCCCGTGGAATGACGCAACACATGTGCAAAAAGGTTGCAACATCGTATAGACTTGAGATTTGTCCACAATAGAGTTTTGTCATCTCTCGAAATGAGGTTGGCAAGTTATTGAAAGAATTTAACTTACAAGAGGATGAGTAATCATCCTGTTACTCACTTTTCTTGGGGAATAATTGCCAAGGAAAAGGAAAGTTAGGTATTTGCCTTGAAGCAAATGACCAGACAATAAACTAAAGCGACATGGTCGCTGGAATCTACCACAACAAAACCTAAAGTATTGGTAGGGTATGACCCTAACCCAAGAATGATAGGAATCTTGCCAAGTTGCAATTGATTCCGGATCGAATGCAGGTTGCATTTGGAGAAAAGGAGTCACTCCTTAACAGTTTGCCAGCTAAACGACCATTGGAATTGATTGTGCTTGTAACAATTTAGAAAGCACTGTTTGCATTGTTTGCTCAATGAACTAAAGGATGAGAATATAACTAAATACTTCAGGTTGAAGGCCTGAAGGGAGAGGCAGCTTCAGTTACCCCCGACTGCCTGCCTGACCCTAACCAAGGGGGTTGTTAACCGCGTCGGGAACGTGGACCGAACCCGCCGTGAGAGGTCTCTCCGTTGAGTTCTACTTGGAGCAAGAGGACGCTTGGGTGCCAGAGGGGGCTCTGGCCGTAAATCCCTCGCCTTCCAAGCCCTGCACAAGAGACTAACGTGACTCGAGATTGGATCTCGAGGCCCGCATACTAGTCTACGGGCGGAAACTTGGATTAGTGATCCCTGGTGGATTACTGGATAGCCTTCGAGCGGATTATGAATACGCCTACAGGCGGGAACTCCTTGTATTTCAAAGATAAAAGGATAAAATGATAATAAAGAAGTTGTTTGGCATTGTTTTCTTTATGTACTGTGATAAGATTACGTGAAGGAACCAGTGCATAAGGGGGTTAATCAAAGAAGCTGTTTGTATATGTCAAACTAATGTGGTAGGTAATTACATAACTAAAACAAACCAAGGAAAGTGCGGAGGATGGACCATGGGTCCGTCCTATGGATGGGTGGTCCCGGTTAGCCGGGAACTTTTCTCAAAGTCTTCGACGAACAGAAGGATGATCAACATCACCGAAACAAGTAATGAGAACGATGACTTGGAATTACCGATTACCCGATTCACGCTGTTTTAGGGGAACGGAATGGGACTATGCCTTTTGGCAGAGAGGTCGAACCTTGCATCCCTCTCGTTTCCCATTCTCCTTGAACCAAGTGCAGCATGAATCCGCTTCAGACCAGGCGTTTCTGCGTAAAGTAGTTCGCTCGGGTCTGACGCTAGTTGTTGCTAGCTAATGACCAAACAGGAAAATCCAAATTCAGGTCGATCCTAAGTGGGAACGGCCAGGATACTTCCGCTACGTGGCAGACGCGGGAAGACCTAGGTCGCAAGTCCCGTGACATTCCATGGGAGTGCCGGGCGGAGCTTTCTAGACATCCTTCCCGATGGACTGCTAAGACGTGTCCGGGATGATTCTAGTGGACACGTTACATTTGGTTTGTCAAAGAGTTAAGAGACATCATGGTAAAAAATATGGTTTACTTATGCCTTTATCTATTCCATCAAGACCATGGAAACATATTTCTATGGATTTTATTACTGGTTTACCTAACACTAAAGCTAACCTTGATATGATTTGGACTGTTGTAGACAGGTTTAGTAAACAAGCATATTTCATTCCATGCAAGAAAACTTTAACAGCATCTCAGGCAACATAATTGTTTTTGAAAACTGCTTTCACTAATCATGGATTACCAAAAGTTATTATTTCTAATCATGATTCTAGATTCTATAACAATTTTTGGATTACTTTGTTTGCTAACCTAGGAACAAAGATTGATTTCTCATCTGCATTTCATCCTGAAACTAATGGTCAAACAGAAGCTACTAATAGTACTATTTTAGATCTTTGACGTGCTTACACTATTTCTAAACCATAGACATGGGATACACATCTACATTTACTTCAGTTCGCATATAACAATACACCACACACAGCTACAAAGAAAGCACCGTTTGAAGTGATTTATGGTTATAGATTATCTACACCTATTGCATCTTTATCAAATAGAATTCAGAATGTTGATGATATTGCTAACATGCACGCTACTATTTTTGATGAGGTTAAATATATGAAAAGCCCAGCAATCATATACAAAACAAGCCAATAAGAAAAGACAGGCCATGAATTTCAAAGTTGATGACTATGTTTGGTTAAGAATAGAGAAACGTAGATTACAAAGCGTAGATAAACACCCAGTTGTGAAATTAGCACCTATATTCTATGGACCATTTAAGATCATTCACAAAATCAATGACAATTCATTTAAGTTAGAACTACCACCACATTGGAAAATTCACAACACCTTTCACATTAGTCTATTACAACCCTTTCAAGGCCAATTACCTGTACACCCTATTTATGAAAACCCACCTTTGTTAGATGAAGAGACTGAAATCCTTGATCCTGAAGCTATCATAGATATTGACTTTATGACCATTAGAACTGGCCGTAGATATTCTAGATATTTGGTCAAGTTTAAAAACCATCCTGTTGAAGAGGCCCAATGGATGCACGCTAGAAACTTAAATGCTTTCGCCACTCTATTAGCTCCACATTGAGCTAACAGCAATTGAGAACAATGAAGAAATTAGACGTATGTCTAGTGGAGAAGGTAGCAACTCAACTTATAATGTAAGAGGCAGGGATGAAAAGAAAAGTGCAAATGCAAGACAGAGAAACAAGAGCAAGAGCAAAGGAAAGAAAAAGAGTGACATTACTTGCTATCATTATGGTCAAAGGGGCCACAAGAAACCTGATTGCAGGTATTACAAGAAGAAACAAGAGAGAAAGAAGAATGTAGGAGATAAAAAGGAGGATGATAAGACAGATGCATCTGAGGAAGTCTAAGGCAAGGAAAAGGCCAATGTGGCCTCTAGTGTGGTTATAGAAGAGCTGTCAAATATAGAGGCTAATGTATTATGTGCAGTTGATTATGATGCCCTTGTATGTCACATGCAAGATATGCGGATTACCAAGGCTGATGTAATTGATGCACTTTTTTTAGTTGATGATGGTGTCACTTAGACTTGGATTGTAGACTCTGGTGCCTCTTTCCATGTAAATCCTTGCTTGGAGTGTTTTGCTATGTTTAATGTAGGCAGTTATGGAAAGGTGTATCTTGGAAATAACCGTGCTTGCAGCATTGATAGGATTGGCACTGTACACTTGTCTTTAACAATGGGCAAGAGCTTGTGTTGAAAGATGTCAGATATTTGCCTCTCATTAAAAAGATTTTACTATCTGTTGGTCAGCTTGACTTGCATGGCTACACTACACTATTTGGTGGTGGTTTGCAGAAAGTGAAAAAGGGTTCCATGTTGATTGCAAAAGGAACCAAGAAGGGAACTTTTTATTGTTTGCACTGTAAAGCCTTGAATGACAAGTTTCTTGCAGTTGCTAGTTATGGCATAAGAGATTAGGCCATATGAGCCAGAAAGGACTTGATGTCCTTACCTCTCTGAAGAGGGTTGATGGAAAAGGCTCTAAACTTGACTTTTGTAATGAGTGTCAGTTTTAAAAGCAAATAAAAATTTCATTTTACTCTGATATCTCTCGTAAGTCCAATGTCTTGGACTTAGTGCATTCTAATGTATGTAGTATACCCGTGAGATCATTGGGTGTGGTGCTACATGTTTTGTCTCCTTTATAGATGATTTTTCCAAAAGATTCGGATATACCTGTTGAAAAAGAAAAGTGAAGTGTTTGCTGTTTTTAAAATGTTTCATGCATTTGTGACCACTCAATTAGGTAGAAAAATGAAATGTGAACTGATAATGGGGGTGAGTTCACATAAACTAAATTTAAGTCCTTTTGTGACTTGCATGGAATTAAGAGGGAGCTTACAACCCCTTACAACCCTTCTTGAAATGGGTGGCTGAAGATATAATAAGACTTTATGTGAAAGAGTGCAGTGCATGTTGTCCACTGCTAATCTCCCTCATGAATTTCCAAGAGAGGCACTCAAAACCGTGGTTCACATTTGCAATCACTCCCCAAATAGGTCCTTAAATAATGGCATCCCCAATGAGGTTTGGTTTAGCAAATCGGCCTCATATGACCATTTATGCATATTTTGTTGTGGTGCTTTTGTGCGTGTTAGAGATGAGTTGAGGAAAAAACTTGACCCAAAATCCACCAAAGGCATTTTCATGGGCTCTGGTGATGAGGGTGAATTTGGCTACAAAGTATGGTTACCTCAATCCAAGAAAATTATTCACAGCCATAATATTGTGTTTAATGAGGCAAAATTGCTGAAAGGTACTTTAGCCTCAAACAAAGATATGAAAAATTTTCAAATTTTAGAGTTTGCAGCCACCTATTACTTTAGAAAATGAGCATCAAGTGATGCACCACACGCTGAAATTGATGATCAGCCGGTTATTTTTGAGCCAGATGATGATGGACAGCAAATAGGAGCACAAGGAGGTCGTGGACAACAAAATATACTTGCTAATTATGAAAATGCAAGTGTTGATAATGAAAATGAAGGTGCTACATGGCATAAAAAACATGCTGAAAATGGCTTATATCAGCCAAAAAATGCTGAAAGTAATATACATCTAGATGTAGACCCAATTCTTGAAAATGTTGATCATTGGGTACGCAAGTCAACACGCGCAAGAAGGCAACCACATAGGTTTGACCCTTCCTTGCATTATGTGATGCTTACATATGAGGGCGAGCCTCTTACATACAAAGAGGCCAAGTCCTACAAATTCAATAGTAAGTATGAGGTAGCTATACATGAAGAGATTAAATATTAATATGCAAATGATACTTGGGATCTTGTGTCATTGCCCAAGGGAAGTAAGCCTCTTTCAAAAAAATGGGTGTACAAAGTATTGGACTTAGAGCTATATCAAATGGATGTAAAAACAACTTTCTTGCACGGTGACATTGATGAGGAAATCTACATGAAACAGCCCGAGGGCTTTGTAGTTCCTAGAAAAGAGCAAATGGTGTGTAAACTAAAATGCAACCTGTATGGGCTGAAGCAAGAACCATGGCAGTGGTATAAAAAGTTTAACACTTTTATGCTATCTCATGAATTTACACCCAACCATGCAGATCATTGCTTATACATGAAAAAGGATATGGATTGCAGCCCCATCATACTTGTTTTGTATGTGGATGATATTTTGCCAGCTTGGAAAAGAAAGAATAGCTTGGATGCTCTCAAAAATCAGCTGAAATCAACTTTCTCCATGAAAGATTTGGAGAATGCAGAGCATATTTTGGGCATGAGGATTCATAGAGACAGAATGCAGAAATTGTTGTTTTAATCTCAAGAAAAGTACATTAAAAAAGTATTGGATAGATTTAACATGGCTAAAGCTAAGCCTTTTGGGGTACACTTACCTCCTTATCTTAATCTTAGGAAAGCCAATAGCCCAAGAGATGACATGGAAGAAAATGCTATGAAGGGAGTCCCTTATGCATTAGCTTGTAGCTCTCTTATGTATGCTATGGTTGCTACTCATTCCGACATTGCTAATGCAGTGGGGGTTGTTAGCAAGTTTATGTCAAATCCTGGAAAAGCACATTGGGAGGCTATCAAGTGTATTCTTTGATATCTAAACGGTACACAAAGAAAGTGTATTTGCTATGGGCAGGGTGCACTTAGTTTGCAAGGTTATTGTGATGCTGACATTGTAGGTGACTTGGACACTCGTAGGTCCACCAATGGGTATGCCTTCATAGTTGCTGGTGGGGTTGTTTCTTGGTGTTCTAGGTTGAAGAAAATTGTTGCACTCAGTACCATTGAAGTTGAATACATATCACCTAGTGAAGCTTCTAAGGAAGCTATATGGTTGATCAAACTTGTAGAGGATCTTGGCATGTCTATGGGTACTCCAATTTGGGGATGTGATAGCTAGAGTGTTGTGTATCTAAAGGGCACCCTCTAGCTCAACCCCGGAGACCTACAAACTGCTTATTGGTCAAGCATTTCAAGCCAGCAACCATGGCTACCTCTCACATAGGCAACATGCTATCCCTACCCATGGGGCGTAGTAAACTTACCTTTATGCTAGATCAAGTATCTTCCTCTCTCTTGCACACTGGTAGCTCCACGATCCTAGCAACGCGAGACAAGAGAAGAGAAGAAGATGAAGAGAGGTGATGAGGAGCTTCTTCCCCTCAATCCCTCACTCTCACACACTCACTCCCTTGCTCTCTCACCCTCCCTCACTCCCTCACTCAAGCACAAATGGGAAGACAAGAGAAGAGTAGAAGAAAATTCTTTTTTGCCACACGCCAAGAATTAAACTCTCATTCACTTTTTTAACTTTATATACAAAGCCCCAAATCCCTTTTGAGCATCTTCTTATCCCCTTTTTTACACGGTTGGCCATGGCCTGGGCCCTTTTTCCCATTGTCCTCCTATCTTCTTAGCTTCCTTCCTACTATCCATCTACCTTTACGATTTTCAAGGGTGAGAGCTTGGTGCTCTTAAAATAAATCACGGTGTGCCTTGCACCCTTTTACAAAAGTATTGACTTACACTTTTTCTTGTGCACCTTTCTCCTAGATTTAGAATTTTCATGCACTTCTTGTGTTCATCTTCCATTCCACTTTGCCTTGGTCTTGCCTTTTGCTTTTGATTTTCTAGATTTTTCACCTTGTTCATCTAAGGGTCTGTTGGAAGGAGTTATGGAACTCGAAGGCCCTTGAGTTCGGATTGAGCCCTGGTGTTGGAGGGATTTATGTTTTTGAAATAGAAGATAAAGTTGGATAGATCCATTGTTTGCCCCTCCATGGCTTCCTTTTGCTGCGCTTCTAAATGAGCTTCTTCATTCACTTTTTGACTAGGGCTGTTGCGTTTGCCCCTTGCTTTGTTGTGCCTGCGTGGTGAGATGTCTCATAAAATGGAGAGTACATTGCATGGATGATGGGGTCTCTAGAGTTGGTGGTTGGGGCATTTGTTTTTACTTGAAAAGAAAATAAGGTGCACTACTTGGTTGTATTTGCCTGACCGTGGAGTGAGTGGTGCTGATGCTTGTGGAACTGGGAGATGGGTCTACCTTGGGCAAGCCCACTATGTGTCCCACACTTAAGGACCCAGTTGGTGCACACGGAATGTGCGGTGCATGGAGCTTAGGGTGACAGGTCTAACCATAGGCTAGTGCTACCTCCCTAGGTATGTCCTGCCCTTGTTGTGCCCTAAGCATGTGTATTGGGGGATGGGGCTAGGTATGGAAACCCTAGTTGCAGTGATTGCCCAAAATTCATTTATATATTTAGGGTACTCATATATCTCTTTACCCAGCCATGTATCTTTTTAATGCCACATTGTTTGCCTGTCATGACAAATAGTTTTACTTTGATCTAAAAGTTTGATTTGCTTTCCTATTGGTAAATAATCAAAAGCTATTATAGTGTTCTTTCTAGGCTTTAAACATTTCTCACAATAAGTTAAACAATCTCGTTTAAGCTTACAATTGTTTGTGACATTTTTACATCCACATGTGACAACATTTCCATAGTACAATTCCTCATTGTTTGGTAAAAAGTACTCAACTTCATGGGGATTTGTTTCATCACATGTACATAGCCTATAACGTTGTAGTTGGATCATTCCAAGTTCATGAAACATCGTGTTTAATTGTTCCCAACATGTTGGAACTCTCACACCATCTAAATCACCATCCCATGTCTGTAGCAATTGGATCAATAGTTTACATTAGCTCGAATTTACTTTTTCTACACTACCTTTTTCCAACTCTTTTTCCACCCAAATCCCCAAATAAGAGTTGAAGCATATTATCTTGAGTTGTAATTGAGACTTGGTGTTTTCCCTAAATTTATTGAAGCTCACTGAGTCTCTCTATAATTCAATGAGTCTCTCTATAGTATGGTTATTCTCACTATTATATTCACTCTCATAATCTTTGCTATGGTAGTTATAGTTACTCTCATTGTATTTTTCTTGACAAAGACCATTGTTATTCTCATTATGATTCTCGATAAAAGAGTCACGTGATGGTGGGGTTTCATTTGCATTATTATTTTCATTGCTATACGTGAGGTCATTGTTATTATTATCATTATTACTTTGTAAAATGAGATTATTATCACTACTATATGAACATGACTCATCACTCTTAGAAGACCTAAGTTTCTACCCAACCCATTATATGAAAATTTGAATTATTGATGTTTGAAATATGTGAAAGGGGCCACATAGTGCCCACAACCACGATATGCAACACAATTGAACCACATCTATTTTTTATTAGCAGGAGACAACTCCACTCTATTTGCTTGATCTTCAAAAACAATATCAACATCTTCTTCAATATGAGGATACAAGTTATCAACAAAGTTATGATTATTGTGTCTAAAGTGGGTGCTTCTATTTACTAATTGCCACCCCTGAGGTGTGCATGCACATTTGTAATTACAAGTACATTTGCATAAATTTCTTAATGAAGACATGATTTAATCTTCATGCAAAGATTAAAGTTATTATATTGATTAAATATCAAGCTAGTATAAATGAAAGTATGAAATTTCAAGTCAAGGGATAACTTGCCTCCAAAGATGTGATGGAGAGCCTCAATGTGATGGAGGACATGCAGAATGACCTCCCAACTTTCCTTTTTGGAGACTATTTATTAAAGCAAATTATTAAAGTAAACAATTAAGATTATGATTATATTGTCTAATACAAGACCCTTTAAATATTTTTAGAGAGAGAGAGAGATTTTTTATATGGATAAAAATATTTACACAACTCCCAACTTACAAGAATATAATTAAATTTTAAAAAATTAGAAGACTATACAAAACTTTCATCTTCCAACTTGCATATGGGTTCTACTTCTACACTACTAGTAAATTTTTGAAAACCTTACAACCTTACCACTTTAAAACTTTTGAAGAGCTTAGAACGTTACAAAAACTAATACCCCTAATTGTTTCTAATCCAACTTATTAGACTTTTGATAGGGTAAATGTGGACACGTGGCACTACTACATCAGGTTGTCAGTGTACGAGTACACTAGTTAGGACTGGTTGCATGCTTTGACTACTTGTTCTCTCTGATATTCACATGCAAGGTAAGGTGCTCCTACATTAGACTACGTGAGACTAGCTGCATGATTCAAATACTTGTTCTCTTTGATATTCACATGTAGGGTAAGGTGCTGCTACATCACGTCTACTCCTAGTATACTAGGCAGGACTAGTTGCATGCTTTGATTGCTTGTTCTCCTTGATATTCACATGCAAGGTAATTCATCTTACCTACAACAAAGGGCAAGTTATCTACTGCTCTATTTCATAAAGACACGCCGGAAGAAATCAATCTACTACACAAATTAATCAAGGAAAAGAAATCAGTGATTTAATACACAAATTAATCGAGGGAAACCACATGTATCTTATGGTTTGCACTAGAGGGCAAGCAATCTATTGTTGCATTTTTTATTCAAAGAAAATGATCTATTGCTATTCTTTTGATTCATAGCTGCACCAAAGGGCAAACAATTGATCTTTTGAGCTTGCAATTATAGAGCGATGTTCTCAATTCAACAAAGTAGCCACTGCTACATTAGATTGTCAGTGTACTCACAGTACACTAGGGCTAGCTAGTCCTATCAGAGATCAGTTCTTGATAGAGGGATCCTGTGTTTATAATTAGAGAAAAGGAAGATGTTGGAATGTCAGACATACACAATCTAATATTACTATAGAGAAGAGCAATGGCCTATGAATGTTGAGAATTAACACAGATTGCAACATGATTTCAATCCTTGCTATTCCTAATATCACTATGTGTATCAATTTAGAATAGTGTACTCAAAGGTATATCATGAAAGAAGAGTCTAGAACATCATATTGTTATGAGATAGCATCATGCTGCAAAGAATAAACCTTGCTATTTTAATGCTTGATTTTTAGCAAGGTTCATGATGTCTTGATAAATTTTGTCATGAACTCTCGATTCAATAGCAGTAGCATGAGAAGATGAGCAGTCTAGGCATGTTATGCAAGCATAAAAATTGACAAGCTGAGGATGAATGTCACTGAGTTATGGATGCACAATAGGTACCTTCGTATTGGAATCTTAGTTAGTTTGTGTGTCAATTTGACAGCTTTGATAAACTTTTGGTAAATCTTTTTTATGATTTGTGTGTCCATGAGAGCTATAGAGGATCCATTTTACCTTGTCAAGAAAAGAAGTACATGGTTCGTCAGTAATAAGAAGAAATCCAAGGTTTGGTAGGTAAGACACATGACCTACATGTATTAACTTGATAGGAAATGCTATGTATTCAATCTATATGACTAAGCATTAGATTTGAAAGGGAGCAACTCCATGACAGCTACATAAGCTCCAATTTATCTTGTCAAAGAAAGTCCAAGGCGTAAGAAGTATCTCAATCTTGTTCTTCTTTTGTAATCTTGGCCTTATGATTGGAATCAACTTTGAAGGTATAATCATGATTTGTTTTAGGCCCCCAATCAGTGTGTAGAAATACTTGATTTCCATTACTATACTGGCTCAGAGAGTGATGGCATAAGCATGGCTTAGATATCTCTAAAAATAACAATTATAACCATTATATTTGATTTCATTTAGTCTCACATTCGTGATGCTCATCACTTGTCTACATGACAGGTGAAATGTAGGACAATAACCATTATTTTCAATTTCTGCCTCATATTGATTATTACTTCTCTACATGACAAGTGAATGATGTCCTAACAGATTTTGAAAAACAACACTTTGATGAGCACAAAATTCAAGGCTTCTAAGATGGAAACATAGAGATCTTGCACATTATAAAGAGGGACTAATTCCATGAGAGCTACACAAGTGCCATTTTACCTTGTTAAAGAAAGTCCAAGGATCATTACGTATCTCAATCTTGTTTTTCTTTTGTAATCTGGGCCTTATAATTGAAATTAGCTTTGAAGGTATAATCCTGATTTATTTCAACCCCCTCTCATTAGTGTCTAACACTACTTGATTTCCATTATTGTAGTGGCTCGTAGAGTTATGGCATAAGCATGGCTTAGATATCTCTAAAAATAAAAATAACCATTATATTCAATTTCATTCAGTCTCACATTCATGATACTTATCACTTGTCTACATGATAGGTGAAATATAGGACAATATTAACCGTTATTTTTAGTGTTAGCCTCATGTTGATTATTACTTATCTACATGACAAGTGAACAATGTTCTAACATATTTTGAAAAACAACTCTTTGATGAGCACAAAATTCAAGGCTTGTGAAGGAAACATGGAGAGCTTGCACATTATATGGAGGGAGCAAGTCCATGACAACTACACAAGCCCCATTTTATTTTATCAAAGAAAGTCCTGGGCTCGATAAGTATCTCAATCTTTTTCTTCTTTTGTAATCTAGGACTTATGATTGAAATCAGCTCTGAAGGTAAAATATTTATATTTACATCATCCAAAGGCATGGTTCAAAGCCTACCCATACTATCAAATTGGTAGTTCATCCCAGTAGCTACTAATAGTATTGATGTTGCCCACCATTACTAGTAGTAGTAGGTCTACTGCTGCTATTGCTACCAATAAAACTTGGGGTAGCACATTGCAAGGTAAACTGAAAGGATAGCACCTTAATCTATGTAGGTAGACACATGACCTGAGAGTACTTGATGGGTAGTGCTACATATCCAATCTATAGGACTACACATTTGATTCAATAGGGACCTAAGACTAAGCCATCCATATTTGTAAGGATTTTGCATATCAAGGCCCCTAAAGCCATCAAGACTAAGGTGGTCAACTTTAGAGCATTAGTGCAAGAGCTTAGTAGGCCAATATTGATACTTTTCATCACAAAATATTAGTAGAAAATAAGCATAATGATGCGTTGCAATCAATTGTCTTCCATCAAATGGTAGTAGTGGATAGTAGCTCACCAACAAATAGCATCTCAAGCTCAAATGTGGTTTATGCTTACAACCATCATTACAAACATTGCAAGGTAATCTAAAAGTACATCACCTTATCCCATGTAGCCAAAAACATGACCTAAGCATACTTACAGGATGGGTAATGCTACATATCCCATCTATACAACTAAGTATTGGATTAAGCTAAGACCAAAGACTAAACTATTCCTAGCTAGCAAGATAGAGCTTATCAAGGCCCCTAAAGTCATCAAGACTAATGTGACCAACTCCATGTCATTAGTGCTTGATCTTCTTGGGCACTATTGGGGTTTAATTCAGTCTCACATTGATGTTGATTATTACTTGCCTACATGATAGGTGAACAATGTCCAAACAGATTTTGAAAAACAACACTTTAATGAAGCATATCCAATCTATAAAACTAAGCATTGGATTAATCATATCCAATCTATAGAACTAAGAATCTACTAATAGTATTGATTACCCATCATTAATAGTATTAATAACTCTACTTTTGTTGTAGCTACCAATGAATTGTGGAACATTCAGGGCATTTAGTGGTTGTTTCCTTAAGAAAACACATTTCTATGGCGACAAGTAAAATGTAGGGCTCTACCTCAAGTTAGTGCATTACAAGTGTTTACCGCAGCACAGAGGAGTGGGAAATGGAAAAAAAGAAAAGAAGGAAAATGCGCCTTAACTGGCAACCAGACCTTGGAAAAAATTAAATGCACAGGCACGACCCTCAAGAAGTCTTGGAGTCGCCCAAGGAGAGTAAAAGAATAAAAAGCGCACCATTAAGTGCGAAAACACTTCCAAAACCTTGTAAGAGAGCGCCAGGCTCATTCTTGTGCAAATTGTATGCATTAGTTGGGGATAGGATAGATTAGAACCGTGGGAAATGAGAAATGGGCCCAGGTTAATGGCCGGCCATGTAAAAAAGGGGGATGACCGCCCATGAAAAGTAGGGCATGTATATAAAGTTGAAAAGTGAATGGAAAGCTCATTCTTGTGTGTGGCCAAAGCTTCTTCTTCTTCTTCTCTTGTTTCTTGCCTTCTTGCTTGTGCTTGAGAGAGGGATTGAGAGAGTGTGAGGGAGTGAGGGAGGGATTGTGTGAGAGTGAGGGATCTTGGAGAAGAAGCTCTCCATCTTCTCTCTTCATCTTCTCCTCCTCTCTTCTCTTCTCTTATCTCGCGCGTGGCTATGGAGGATGAAGCTCATGGGAGAGGGATTGAGGTTGCTTGAGCTTGCCTCAAGGATCGTGGACCTACCGGTGTGCAAGAAAGAGGAGGGTACTCGATCGAGCATCAAGGTAAGCTCACTACACCCGTAAGGTAGGCATTGCGCGTCGGCTATGTGAGAGGTAGCCATGGCCACTCGATTCAAAAAACTTGAGCAATAAGTGGTCCGTAGGTCTCGGGGTAGAGCTCGAAGCTCCCCTACATTTTGGTTCCGTTGCCACAACCGACGGAATGGAGCCTTGAGCGCCGCGCGCATCAAATCGAGCATAGAATTAGGGTTTGCAACCTCAACCGGTGCTCGAGATAACTAGGAGATTTAGGAGGGTTTAATCCGTGAAACAAGTAAGTATTTGGGTTTGTTGGAAGATTTAGATTAGGACTACTATTCTGCATTTCTGTTTTGCATGTTGGATGCACTAGATTAAGGTTAGATTAGGGTAAGAAAAGAGAAAACAGAGATTCTGGCTGCTGCTAGAAATAGGGAAACAGGGGACCAGATTCATGTTTATGGGTGAAACACAGAAATGGAACTGGCTGTAAGGTTTTGCAATGCTGGGAAAGGACCTTAAGAGTCTTGGGAGGCCAGGACAAACCTCATTTCTTTGGTTAGCCTTGTGTGTGTGTGTGAGAGAGAGAGAGAGAAAGAGCTTCTGGTTCACAGGATGAGGGAACGCTACCACGATTCTAGGCGCCATCGATTCGTGCTACTCCAGGTGAGTTTGGTGTTTTCCAATAGTGCTCTAATCACATATGGGAAGTCTGTAGTGACTGTGTGTAGCAGACATTAAGAGGGATTCAAACGCACTAGAATCGCGCCCGCCGGCGACGCAATCAGACCAACTCGCAGTGGTCTGATACCCAGAATCGGACCACTCGAGTCCTGGGATCGGACCGTCCGATTCCCAGAATCGGACCGTCCAACTGAGAGAGTCCGACCAGACCTGTCCGATTCCCAGAATCGAACACCCTGATCGGGCATGCCATGTGGCACTCGGACTGCCCATTAGAGTCAGATCATCGTAGCCGGGACTCGGACCGTCCATAGTCATGACCACTTTGAAGGTAGGACTACCCTTCTGGTCTGATTCCCAGAATCGGACCACCAGGGTCGGACAAGTCCCAGAATCGGAGCAACCCTGTCCGACTATCAAAGTCAGACCAAACCTATCCAATTGCAAGAATCAGACTGTTCGACTCCCAGAGTTGGACCAGCTCTGTCCAATTCCCAGAATCGAACCATCCTGCCAAAAGGAAAAGATAAGGATCTTTTGTTGGCCTTGCCACAGACCTGACCCCAATACGCAACCCTGAACACCCCCAAGACCCAGTTTGACCATTAGAACCTTAGAGACCAATCGAACTTAGGGCAGAACCGAAAACACAGCACAGACCCTCAAAAAGACCGTAGAATAGCCGAGAACCGAGTTGAGAACTCAAATTGGGTTGGGAATGTGGGTAGAAACAAGGTGGAGTTTGCATTAAACGCTTTCTGCATCGGCACTTCACTCTTGTGCTCCACTAATTCTGCACAGCAAGAAAAGAGAAAAGCCTGTTTTCGCATCAAGCACCACGAAAGCACTAAGCACAACATGTGAGTAAGGATCGCAACTGCTTTCGAAAAACAAGGAACACACCTAGATATCTAATAACATTAAGGAACCCACTAGTAGGAGAAGACCCCAAGACTTAGACAGGTGCGTGAGTGCCCCACTAACAGTACCTAGAGAAGATATGAAGACACGGGAAGCAACAAGATAGAGGAGTGGAAGCTGCCAGAGCTGATTGGATTCATTGACAACCTCGTGGAGCTGGAAGCAGAAACAATGTCGGGATCAAGAGGCGAACAAGGGGAAGACCAATTAGACTTAGGAGAATTTCCAACCTCGGTCCAGGAATTGGTCCATGACTATGATCTACTCACCAGGACCGTGATCCAAGGCAGATCTGTAGAGGAAGTGGTAGCTAACCTTGAAGAAGAGAGAAGAGCTATCAAGAGAGCGCTGGAAGGCATAATTGCCTACAACCATGAGCAAAGGGCTAGAAGGCTGTAGCAAGACGTGGGTATATACGAGGCTAGATGAGTACTAGACCTAGCTGGGGTAGCCAAGTCCGGACCGAACGTAGAGAGGGAATGGGCAGCAGAGGCTGGCATGACATTGAGTGAATTGGTGGCAAAGCGACTCATGGACAATACATCCGTGGAACAAAGTGCTACTGCCCTAGCCACCGTGCTACTGTTAGGATTGGGAGTCACACAAGGGGCTAAAGGGCAGGCTAGAATCCCCATAGTAGCAAAACAACTAGCTCGATACGAACCTAGCAGTGACCCGTATAGCTTCATGGAGTAGTTCAAGTAAGTATGTGAGGTGAACGGTCTTACTGACCCTACACAGCGAGCTCAAGCCTTCGGCCTGTGCTTAGGTGACAAGGGGAGGACCTCGTATTCTAGTCTAGATGATGCAAAACGTATAAACTTTGCCCACCTTAAGGGCCTCTTCATCAAGAGGTTTTTGGAGGCGGGGTATTCAAACAACCTCATTGTTAAATTGATGAATATCAGTCAAAGGGGTGTCAAGATTGTGGGAGAGAAGGAAGGAGTCTCACTTGTAGCTTTCTTGCTTGCATAATGGGGGAATACACACAAGGGTGGAGGCTGAAAACAGTTTTCCTCTTCTTAGTTGTGTAAGCCAAAAGAACTCTAGTACAAAGAAATAGAAGAACCCTATATATGGGTCTCAAACCAAACTCAACTAACTAAGGTGGCATACTAACTGAGCCACGAACTAGAGTAGATAAGGATAGCTATCATGTAGCTATTATTCATGGGCGGTGTACCAACCGCGTCTACAACTGACAAGTCAGTGACATAAATACACAACGGTCACCCTGGCGTATCAGGAGTGGAGCTCGATATCTCAACACTCCCCCTTGAGCTCAATCCCAATTCCTGCACACCAAGCAGGTCTCTGAACTTGCGCAGCTTCTCTATGAGTTTTGCCAACAGACAACTCATCAACATGGAGATGAACTACTCCTCCACAGAAAGGGAAGAGTTTGCCATGGTGTTCATTGTAAAGAAGTTTCAATACTACCTCTTGGCCACGCCTTTCACCTTTTTCGTAGACCATCAAGCATTGCTCTATCTTGTAAATAAGTCATGCACTACTTGATGCATTGCTAGATGGTTGCTTCTTCTTCTAGAATTTGATATCCCTGTGGTGGTACACAAGGGCAACCAACATGGGCAGGGCATAACTAACGATCTGTATGATCACCTTTTCAGCTTGCCTAGTGAGGAGAAAGATTTGTTGAAAGCTGATCTAACGTCGTACGAGGTGGAGCATATATTCCGAGTACTAGAGCACAGTCTGCCCAATAGACCTATCAAGAAGGCCATGCTTCAATGACTTATTTTGAGAATCCAACCCTACCAGTTGATGGCCGGTCAACTCTATAGGTAGGGCAAGAAGGATTGCTATGACAATGTGTATGCAAGCACAAATGCATGATGTGTTGAGAAAAGCGTATGGAGGGATTGCTAGAGGGCACTTCAGTGGGAATATGATAGCTCACAAGGTGCTGCAATTCAATTATGGTGGCCCACCCTATTCCATGAGGGTGCTAAGTTCATAAAACATTGTGACAAGTGCCAAAGGACTAAAGTTTCTACCCGGAAGAATAAGATGGAGTTGACTCCTATCATTGCACAACAACCCTTTGAGAAATGGGGAGTCAACATCATTGGAGCCGTCAATCCCACATCACAATACTCACAGGCTAGATACATCATAGTAGCAAATGACTATCTTACGAAATGGGCTGAGGCACCAACCACCAGGAAGAATGAGGGTAGGACCATAGAAAAGTTCTTGTGGGAGCAAGTCATCTCATGGTTTGGTTGCTCCTATTGAACTAGTAAGCGACCAAGGCACGCACTTCATCAATGAGGTGATTGCCCACCTACTCTCAACCTTCTTAGTCATCCACAGAAAATCCTCACCCTACTTCCCTCTGGCTAATGGCCAAGAAGAATCCACGAACAAGATCTTAGTCAATGTCCTTATGAAGGTAGTTTCTACCTCACGAAGTGAGTGGAACAACAAACTTATGCTAGCATTATGGGCTTATCGGATGGCCTATAAAATGGCTATGGGACAGATGCCCTTGAGGATGACTTATGAGACTAAGGCAATTTCACCACTAGAATTCTTTGTCCCTAGTCTAAGGATCGCAGTGCAAGAGAGGTGGGAAGGGAAGGAAGCTTGGATCAACCGCCTTCTAGAATTGGAACAAGTCACTGAGACTCGACTCCTAGCCACCCATTCCCTAATTTGTGAGAAAGAAGAATGAAAGATGTGGTTTGACAAACATCAAACAATGCGACTTTGAGCAAGAAGACCTTGTATTGCTCTACTCGATAAAAGGCCACAAGAAGAAAATGAAAATTTGAGCGTTGGGACTATTCCGAGTGCACACCGGCAATGTAGAACTTGAAACCCTTGAAGGTGAGGGCAAAGGTTTCTTTAACGATAGTCGAATAAAGAAGTACTACCCTCCACACACCCACTACATGAGCCCCCTATGTTGGAAGCCCTATCAATGTCCGCATAGCCACAATCACCAAACTAAAGGGGACCTGTAATAAAGCATAAATGCCTTAGTCTAGGGTAAGCATAAAAGGTGGAGTGTAACATGTGTAGCCTCTTTTTGCCATTTTACAAACATTACTTGTTTGAGGTCTCAACCTCCCACCATCTAAGAGGGTGAATACTCTTGGCAACCATAGCTTGGGATGCATACCTTGCTGTAGCCTCTCATCATTTGATTCTCAACCAATATTAGTATACCATTTCTTGCCAAGCCACCTTGGCTATGGCTTCTTGGCATTTTATGTCTATTTCTTGTATTTTTAGTTTAAAAGCTTGCTGTGGAATTTAGCTTTATTACATTGGTATCAGAGCATGGATTTTGATCCATGGGAAGAGCCATTTTCATGGTAAATCTGGTTACAATTTAGGCACAGAGTAACTGGAGGACAAGAATTAGTTACAGGATTTGATTCTGTTAAAACCAAGACTAGTTAAGGTCATTGCTATAAACCGTGACTAAATTTGATGGTCTTGAAGAATGTCTGAAGAAACGATGGCGCATTCATGGTCGTTTTGGTGGTACGTGGTCAATTTTGGGCCATTTTGAAGGATCATGGACTTAAGTGAAGCCTAAACAGGGTTTGGAGAGGTTAAACTGTGGTTACTTTTTGGAACAAGCTTCTCTTTCCTCTTTTCAAGCTTCTTGCTAAAAACTGCCATGGAGATCTTTGTTCATTTCTCTTTGCCATGATCATCTCTCTTCAAGCCACCTACTAGAGTTTATTCTTGAGGCCCTGAGCAACAAATGGACTACCTATTTGAGGGATCTTCAGCAAGATAATGATCACGTGGAGAAGAAGAGGCTCTTGGACAGTTTGGGCCATTTTTTTTGTGCTTCTTTCTGGCTAGTTATTCAACAATCTCCTTCATCACTGAGTTTCTCCTTCATTTGATGGATCATTGGCATCACTAACATGAAGTACCTACACTCTATTGCTTGATCTTTCACTCTCCTTCAGCCTTGAAGCTTTCTTCACAACCCTAGCTATGGCAGATTTCAGGATAGCAGTGATTTTCTTGGAATTTCTTCAAAGAATCAAAGGGATTTTACTCTAACAAGTATCCTGGAGCTTCCTCAACACTCAAGAGACTGACATTGAAGCCTTCTTGGACATGAAGCTTCAAAATATGGTGGCTATGGAGTCAAAACAGGGTAGCAAGCTTCAAGAATCCAATTCTTGGATTATCTTCTTCAATTTCATGGGGCTTTTGTTGTCTACAGCCCCGAGAAGGCTCAATTGAAGGTATTCTTCAACGATTTGGTTTACATTGAAGGAATTCTTAAAGTTTGAAAGCATTCTCAGCCCTTGTACATGGCAATGCTTGAAAATTAATGGAATCCATGAATTTAATGAGAAGTTACACATATCAAAGCTCAAAGGATCTTCTCCAACAAGCTATTGTGGATTTCTATCAAGTCATTGACTTATTTTGATTGCATTGGAGCAATCTTATTGATTGGGAGTTTAAGATTACTTGGGAGCAATCATATTGGAAAAATTCTTCTTGAAGATTGGTCTTATTGATTTAAATATTGTTCTATTGATGGGGTCTTATGTTGAAGGCTGATTGATTGGATTCATCCACTACTTCCCATCATCATTAAAGAGGTGATTCTAGTACTTTCAGCTTCATATCTCTTTTATCCAGTTTTTGAACCAGTCTTATTGTTCATAAGAGAGATTAAGTGTAGTAGAAACTCTTAATTCCTATTGAAGGCATGTAGAATTCAGCCCAGGACTGATTATGATTGTTTGATGAGTTCTTTTCTGCCCATTCAAATGTTGAAGCTCAATTGATTGTAAAAACGCTACTCATTGCCTACTTGACTTGGATTTTGTTGGATGGTTGAGCATTGATGCTATAGGACTGAAATAATGATGAAAATGGTAAGTGGGAACATTATAAAAGCAGTGAGTCATTGGGTAATGCCCTATCTATAACCTTTTCAATTTAGTCATTTTCCAATACCCACTTGCATTTCATCAAAAGTTCAAAGGATTTTTCAATAATTTCAAAGCATCCTTTTTTTATTAGCCATTAGAATGTACTTTCCATGTTGGTTCCCGCGAGGAAAAGCGGATGCTAGGCAAGTCTGGAAGACAAAAGAGAGGTGGCCCTCCCTTCCCAATTAAGACCCTGAAGGGGTGCACAACCCAGCTTGAGATGGAACTTTGCACACCCCTCTTGTCTCGGAGCCCATGCTATTTTTAAATTTAGGTGCAGGTACATTTCCATTATCAAATTTTGGCCCAAGTACAGCATTGATCAGCAATAATCAAGGTTCCATAAGAGGTTGGTGAACCATTGGAAGAGGGGCAGAGCATCTTCTATTTTCAGGACACCTACATGTGTTCGACAGATAAAACAGCATGTATATACCCATCTACAAGTTTTTCTTAACCCCTATAGGTGCCCCATAGCCCTCTCTTGGTTTCTATAGTGGTTTACAAGGTTTTCCCTCACTCAGGGTATTCCTACAGGGTCAAACAAGGTTTCCATGGGGTGTTAATAGGTTGCAGAAATTCTTTGAACAAGTACACAATTTCTATTACAAAAAATTCTGTCGTGATCTGATTTGGGATTTTAATAGCTTGATTAAAATAGGGGATCCTAAGCTCCAATTCGAATCAAAAAATTTGTAATTTTGACATCAAGAGCAAAAGTTATGGCCAATTTACTAACAAGGGATCTTGTGGACTGCACCTAAACAGGTTGTCTAGAATACACTGTTTGAGTTCAATCAACCTATACACCCTATTGCAAGTTGAGATATTATTAAATCTAGTATATCACAATATGCTTTCCATAGAGCTATTAAGAATTGGGATTGGTGCCATATTTAGAAAGAAACAAGGGGTTTAGTGATAAACTGTCTACTATTACAACACTGTTTCCTAATGGCCAGGAATAAGAAGAAAGACCCTATTGCTGAGGCATTGAATGATGGTGTCAGAGACTTCCAAGAGGATAAAAATTACACAACTGAAGCCCATAATGTTAATCAAGGAAATGAAGAATTAAGTATTGGGATTGCTCATAGCACACATCAAGGACAACAGGACATACATGAAGAGCGTGCAAGGAATGATTATCTCCCACTATCAAAAGAGTTGGGACATGCCAATGAAGGCCTTTCTTAGGATTTGAAGGTTTTGAATGAAGATTTAACCCATATGAATCAAGGTTTGTTGCAAGGGATGGCACATGTACACTAAGGAATCTCTAAATTGTAGCAAAGCAATAAATTCTTATTCCAAGAGCTCATCTCAGCCATAAAGGAAATTGGAAGCAAACCACAAAGTGAACCTCAAAATATTGAAGACTCCCATGTGATTCCCTTTGTTGGTAATCCTTCCCATCTAAACAAAGAAAAGTCTCAGCCAATAATGCACACCTTTGAAAAGGGAGAGCTATCTAGAGTCAAGGGCAACCATCATCCTTCACAAATTCATGGTATTCATAACCCAAGGCCTCAATTTAGTAGTCCAAAGGATAATCATAGACATGAAGGGGAACATGAAAAAAACTTGATGGGACAGTGATTATCATGGATGCGATCCCTTCTACAATAATTTTTATCATCATCCCTCAAATGCACAAAAAGGAAATGCAGTCAATAATCAAGTTCAATTAAGGTGGAAGGCACGATCAATGAAGATCAGCCCATGACATCCCAAACCAAGAGCGTGTTTCAAATGGACAACCCTCATCTCATAGTTTTGGGAAACCTAATTTTAGAAAAAATTCATGGAATAAAGTTTCATGGAGACAACAATCTCATGGGCAGCCATTTTACAATGAAAAAGAATATAAAGAGAATATCAGTATCACTAATTTCAAAGGAGATAATGCATCACCTTTAGAATGGGAGGAGTGGATCAATAATCTTGAATTGTACTTCACCCTTTACCCTAGAAGTGAAGAGGCCAAACTTTATTTTGCGGCCCTTCATCTTGAAGGTTATGCCCATACTTGGTGGCATTACATGCAAAATATTGGGCAAAGTTTTAACTCTTGGGAGGATTTCAAGCAAGCGATGATTGATGTCTTTGTGTCTCCTTTAGAAAAATAAATACTTCAAAGAAGGTATGCGTGCGCTCAAAAGGGAATGTCCATTAGAGACTATTCCAATGCCTACTTGAATATTTCCATGTATGTTGAAGGTATTTCAGATTTTGCTAAGCTGAATTAATACATTTTTGGTCTTAACCCTGCCCTATCATCGGAGGTAGGAGATCAACAACCAGAAACATTACATGAGGCCATACAATTGGTTGAAAGATACTCTTTGAAGTACAAAAGGGATGTAGGAAATTTTCAGCAAAGAAGTATGGGCAATAATGTTCCCAATCAACCTACAAAGTATGGGAAATTTTTCAGCGAATCAAGAGATTCTTTTAGACAAGAAAATAGAGGTTATAATAGTCCAAACAATTATAACATCAAATTGCCAACATTTTCCACTATTTATGCCTCTAATCAGAGTGGAGATTTTGTACCAAAACAAGGGCAAACTTTTAGAAATATGGCTGAGCCAAGAAGTACTTTTTCAAGAGTTGAAAATCCTCCTAAACTGCCCCAAAACAATTCTAACAACAACTTCCTTCCTCATGACAAACTTCGAGAAATGCATGCAAAAGGATTATGCTTCAAGTGTGGGGAGAAGTAGTCACAAGATCATAAGTTGAAGTGTAAAGCTAAGAACTCAAAAATCAACATGGTGATCACTCAGGAAGTGGAAGTTGAAGAAGAAAAAGATCAAGAGGAAAATTTACTGCATGTTGATGCATCTCCAATGGTTGAAGAGATTCATGAAGAAGAGCATGCCACCGACAAAGAATTCTATGATCCCATGTATGGATTTCCTTTTCATCCAAGTAGTAATGATGATTCTCATGTCTCCTTGTATACCATCTCACATGATGCATGGACGGGTTGCAAAGGGAAAAATACACTTAGACTCAAAGGTTTCATTAATGGCAAGGTTGCACATATTCTAGTGGATACGGGTAGCACTCATAGCTTCGTCAACACCAAATCTTTGAATGGGCTGAAGTTGCTACCCATTGATATGGATTCCTCCTTGCGGATACAAGTTGCCAACGGTGCATATGAGTCTAGTAAAGAAGTGTGTCCATGTACCTCAATTGAGTTATCGCCCTCTTGCACAATAAAAGTGGATTTGATCACTTTGGAAATGGGGCCTATCGACATTGTCATTGGTTGTAATTGGTTGAAAAAACTTGGCAAATTTACCTTAGACTTAGAGCAGATGCTAATGAAATTTAATTGGCAAGGACAGTACATAGAGTGGAAAGGCATAGACCACAAACAAATAGAACTCATCTCCATGAAGAAATTGCGAAAAGAAATCAATGCAAAGTCATGCATCTTCACTCTTTTGCTTGCAAAAGTAGATGAAGGACAATCAACAAATCAGCTATATTTTTCTTCAAAGGAAAGGGATCCAAGATTAGAAGAGCTATTGGAGGAGTACAAGGATTTATTTCAGCCACCATCATCTTTACCTCCAAAAGAGGTTGGCCATCCTATTGACTTGTTTCCCAATACAAAACCCATCAGCAAACCTCCCTATCACTTGTCCAAGTTTGAAAGAGAAGAAGTCGAGCGTCAAGTCAAGGAATTGCTACAAATGGGTTTAATTCAACAAAGTCAATCACAGTTTGCCTCTCCCATGCTCTTAGTAAAAAAGAAGGATGGATCATTTTGTATGAGTATTGATTATCGGGATTTGAACAAGTCAACGGTCAAGAATAGGTATCATATTCCCCAAATTGATGATCTTTTGGATAAGCTTAAAGATGCAAAGATCTTCACCAAAATAGATATTTGATCAAGTTATCATCAAATCCGAATGAAGGAAGGAGATGAGTTCAAAACAACCTTTAGAATTGAAAGAGGGTTATATCACTTCTTGGTTATGCCATTTGGACTTTCCAATGCACCTGCTACTTTTCAAACCCTCATGAATAAAATATTGCAGCCCTTCTTGTTCAAAATAGTTCTTGTTTTCTTTGATGATATCCTAATCTATAGTAAATCCAAGGATGAGAATTTGAAGCATATGAGAGAGGTCTTTGATACTTTACGAAGACACACACTCTTTGCCAAGATGACGAAGTGTTCTTTCATGAAAGATGAAGTTGAATACTTAGGTCATGTTGTGGGAGAACAAGGGATTACAATGTACCCCAATAAGGTAAAATATTTCAAAGAATGGCCTACTCCTATGAATCCAACCTCTTTGAGAGGATTAATCCATGGGTTATCATCCTTCTATAGAAGGTTCATCAAGAATTATGTCCACGTGGCAGCTCCATTGACAGATAGTCTCAAAAAGGAAGCTTTCTTCTAGGACTCCATCACCAATCAAAGTTTTAATGAGTTGAAATATCTTCTAATTTCAGCACCCATCCTTGTATGTCCGGATTTCTATAAGGAGTTTATCATATGTGTGGATGCTAGTGGAACAGAAATTGGGGCTGTTTTATGTCAAGATCATGGATTCATAGCTTATGAGAGCCGGAAGCTTGATGACAAGGAGCATCAATTACATGTTTATGAGCAAGAGATGTTAGCAATATTACATGCTATCAAAAAGTGGCATCATTACATTTATGGCAGCCATTTCAAGGTCAAAAGTAATCATCGTGTGCTGAAATATTTTCTTTCACAACCAAATTTATCTCCCAAGCAACGAATATGGTTAGCTACTCTTCAAGGATATGACTTCGAAATATCTTATATGGTTGGAAAAGACAATGTGGTGGCGGATGCCTTATCAAGAATGTGGGCATGTTCCATTTCTACCATTTCAACTGTGCATAAGGATTGGATCCATGATATCCAAGAGGAGTATTTTCTTGATGAGCAAGCATCAAAGATGATGAAGGAATTTCAGCAAGGCAAAGGAGAAGAGTATCCAAATTTCAAATGGCACAATGATATTTTATGGTATCGTGGTAGAGTATTCTTGACACCACAATCTTCTTTCAGAGACTGTATCTTGCATAGACTGTATCTTGCATGAGATGCACTCTTCACCCTTAGCAGGACACCATTGGTTGTTCAAAACATTTGACAATATCCATAAGAGTTTCTATTGGAAGGGCATTTGAAGGGATATTAAAGATTATGTTATGCAATGCCTTACGTGTCAACAAAATAAAGATTCCTCTCTTCTACATGGTGCTTTACTTCAGCCACTTCCTATTCCTCAAGGTAAGTGAACTAATATTACAATAGATTTTATTATGGGCTTACCTACAACAAAGCATGGGTGGAATAGCATTTATGTGGTGGTGAACCGGTTGACTAAATTAGCTCATTTTATCCCTACCAAGGCTCAATTTATAGAAAAGCAAGTGGCTGAACAGTTCATGGAATGTGTTTTTAAACTTCATGGTATGCCATTGAAGATAGTATCTAATCGTGATACTAAGTTCATGGGAAGCTTTTGGAGGAGTTTATTCACTTCTATGGGAACAATTTTGACTCCTAGCATGGAATATCATCCCCAAATCGATGGCCAAATGGAGCATGTCAATAAATGGTTGGAAGTCTGTCTTCGTCATTTTTGCCATGATACTCAAGCTTTGTGGGATCATTGGTTACATCTTGTTGAATTCTATTATAATAATACTCATCATATGAGCATTGACATGTCACCATTTGAAGCACTTTATGGATACAAAGTGCGAATACCTTCAACCCCTTTTCATGAAGACGTGAATCCACAAGCAAGGCTGAAGTTGAGAAAATGGAAGCTCTTTTGTATCAATGCAAGGAAAACATTCAGAAGGCACAAGATTTTATGAAGTTTAATGAAAAGCAGAGAACTTTGGAGTTTGTAAAAAGGGACTGGGTATTCCTCAAAGTGCCTAATCTAGGTATGCTTCTCTCAAAGGAGGTCATAATAAGTTTGCTCATTGTTACTATGGGCCTTATCAAATCCTCAAACAAGTTGGTGAGCTTGCATACAAGCTTGATTTGTCTTCTTCAATAAGGATTCATTCTACCTTCCATGTTTCCCAAGTTAAGAGATATGTGGGTCCATCCATAAAGGTTTTAGAAGAGTTACCTCCCATGGATGAAGATGGTCTTATCATTTATAAGCCTGAAAAGGTTATTGGCAAAAGAGAAAAGGTTTTAAGGAATCGTTCACTGTTGGAGTACCTTATTAAATGGAGAGGCTTGCCCATGGAGGAGTCTACTTGGAAACCATCATCATACCTTGATTCTTTTCCATGGTTGTTGCAGGAAATAGAATAATATCTCAACAAGACACCTTGCTGTATTAAATTTCTGTCATACAAATATTTGGTCTACGGTCATCAAAATTCGATTTTTATGGCATGATTGGATACTAGGGTTTGTCCTCTACATTTCTATAGCTCATCCATGATTATTGGACATTTCTTCTTCAAGTTATGGCCATTTTTGTGCAGCAACTAGAGCCCCAAGAGGAACACCAAGGAAAAGGGAATTCTCTTACAAGAAAATCTATATTGTAACATGAACAAGCTTTTATTTCATTCTTTTGATCATCAAAACAGAGAAAACAACAATTCTTCACGCAGCACCATAGTAGATTTCTCCCACGGATTTGATATAATCAACCATAATCTTCAACATCTTCACAAAATCCATCAATAGAACAAAGAGCACAAAGGAATACACTATCTTTGAATGGAAATCAATCACATATTATCCTTCTTCAATGTCTTCATAGTTCTCTCTCTCAATCTCTTATATACAATTACATTGTTTTGATAGATTTGACTATCTCTTACTCTCTCTCTCTTTCTCTCCATCAATAGTACATCATATCCTCACTACAATGCTCTCATAATAACCCTCAATAATCCTTCTTAGGTCGTGGATGTACCTCCCAAGAGGTATGTCTAATATGAAGAGTCACGAGAGCCACTACAGTGTCTTTTCACAACTTACTACTATCACTGTCACTTAGTCTTCTCTTCAATCTTCAACAGTTGTTTCTTCCACTTGTTTTAGCTCTTTTGAACTTAGATTCATTCTTTCCAAATGTTAGAACACTTTTCCAAAGTCACACATACATTCTACAGAACACTTACAGAAGGTCTATAGAACAGTCACAGTACAACACCAGAACAGCTATAGTACAGTTACAGTATAGAGTCAGAGCAGAGACAGAGGCTCTATAGAGGGTCTATAGAAGGTAATCAAAACCTCATAACTCATACTCAAACCATTCCAAACTCTCAAATACTATTCAATAAGCTTTCAAAAGATCTCAATCTTCATCAATCATCAATTCATGCTTCATACAGAAGACAATCTGAACAAAACAGAAGCAATACAGAAGGTATATAGAACCAATCAAAACCTATCAGAACATCACAAAACCTCATATCTTCACTGAGAATAATCATGAATTTCTAAACATAATCAATATCATCCAAAACACTCTCAAATACTCCCATTAACAATCATACATCACTCTAAATCCATCAAAAATCAATCATTCAGTCCTCAAAAACAACAAAAATCGATAAAAAATTCAGTATTTTTCCACTCTCAACATATCTCCCCACTTATAAAGGAAGCGTTAATCTATCTTGTAACATCAACAACCTTTTATTTCATTCTTTTGATCATCAAAACAAAGAAAGCAGCAATTCTTCACGCAGCACCATGATAGATTTCTCCCACGGATTTGATAGAATCAACCATAATCTTCAACATCTTCACAAAATCCATCAATAGAACAAAGAACACAAAGGAATAAACCATCTTTGAATGAAAATCAATCTCATATTATCCTTCTTCATTGTCTTCATAGTTCTCTCTCTCAATCTCTCATACACAATTACACTGTTTTGATAGATTTGACTCTCTTACTCTCTCTTTCTCTCTCTCTCTCTCTCTCTCTCTCTCTCTCTATCGATAGTACATCATATCCTCACTAAAATGCTCTCATAATAACCCTCAATAATCCTTCTTAGGTCGTGGATGTACCTCCCAAGAGGTATGTCTGATATGAAGAGTCACCAGAGCCACTACAGTGTCTTTTCACAACTCACTACTGTCATTGTCACTTAGTCTTCTCTTCAGTCTTCAGCAGCTGTTTCTTCCACTTGTTTTAGCTCTTTTGAACTTAGATTCATCCTTTCCAAGGGTTAGAACACTTTCCCAAAGTCAAACATACATTCTACAGAATACTTACAGAAGGTCTACAGAACAGTCACAGTACAGCACTAGAATAGCTACAATACAGTTATAGTACAGAGACAAAGTAGAGATAGAGACTCTACAGAGGGTCTAAAGAAGGTCATCAAAACCTCATAACTCATACTCAAACCATTCCAAACTCTCAAAAACTATTCAATAAGCTTTCAAAATATCTCAATCTTCATCAATCATCAATCCATGCTTCATACAAAAGACAATCAAAACAAAACAGAAGCTATATAGAAGGTATACAGAACCTATCAGAACATCACAGAACCTCATATCTTCGCTGAGAATCATCATGAACTTCTAAACATAATCAATATCATCCACAACACTCTCAAATACTCCCATTAACAATCATACATCACTCTAAATCCATAAAAAATCAATCATTCAGTCCTCAAAAACAACAAAAATAGTCAAGCATTCAGTCTTTTTCCACTCTCAACATATCCCCACACTTAGAAAGGAAGCGTCCTCACAACCTAAGGAAAAGAAGAATATAAGTTCACCAAAAAGATTAATTTTTTCTTCTGTTAGATCTTCAATAATCTTGCTAAAATACGACCCCAACTTATCACCTATATCTGATAGAAAAAACTACTAAAGGAAAACTTCATTATTCATTAACTCCTCTGATTAATCATTTAAAAGCCATAACAAATTTTTAAAGGATATAAGAGGTTCTCTTCAGCTTTCCACCATAGGCTTTCCATCCACCAGCAATCTTTTGAAAAGAGCTCTCGAACAAGTATTCGCAATCAACACAAACTCATCACATACAATTAAGACAACACATACACAAACACTAACACAACCATCTGAATAACACCTCCAAAAAGAGATATATAATTAAAAATATTCCAAGATACATTGCAAAGGCATCAATGAAGATGATCCCTTTTAAAGGCTTGATGGTTTTGGAAGCAATCCATGGAGAAGGATTCATCTACAAATGTCTTTGGAGGATTTTGAAAAAATTGCAAGCAACACGTCCTTTCTAGCAAGACAATGTATCTACTAGGGAGACATAGGGCATGAAAATACAAGGCATCCAACTGGTGGGAGTCAATGATCACATTGACATTCATACAAATTTTTGGAATGGCCTTTTGATCATTATGGGAATGCCTATGCATGTATGCTAGATACAAGCAAAATGAGCTGTTAATCTCTTCGAAGGATCCAGAGATTGTGAATATTGGTGAGAAAAATGAATATAGTTCTAGTATGCTTGACTAGAAGTTTTCCATGGAAGTTTTCCAATCTCCTGGAATTATTGGCCAGTTGATTTGAGGTCCTGTAAGAGAATCATTTGAGCTCCATCCTCTTCTTCTTGGAATCTGCTGATCAAACCCTTTATATTCACTAACCAACTGAGGGGGTTGAGAGATAGAAGTGACAGTAGATGGAAGTAGAATAAGTAAAAGTGGATGAAGAGATGGGTAGGCAAAATCATAAAAGGAGGAATAGGTTAAAGAAGGAGTGGCTGAAAATTTTAGGGAATCACTTAGGAATGGTGTTAATTGATAAATAGGAAAGGTGGAAGGTACATGAATGGATGGAGAAGGACATAGCGGAGAAGGGGAAAATACTCTATCTTCAATAAAAGAGCAATATGTAAAGATGGGAATTTGGGGAAAAGATTGAGGTTGGAAAAGAAGGGGTAAGATGGCTATCGAATTGGTTTGATAGAGGGAAAGATATATATCATAACGGTGAGCTGTTTGTTGGTAATACAGTAGGGTAGGAACAGAATGACCTAAGATAGATCTTCTTTGATAGGCATAAAAAAAAGTGGAATCAAATGGATTATTTTTGGAAAGGTAAGCTAAGAGATCCACCATGATTTGGTTAGTACTCCGTACATAGGTAGAAGCTGTGTTCTGTCGTTGATTCAAGACCACAGAATCAATCATGGAGTGCCAGGAATTATTAGGGCAAGTAGCCACTTTTGAGGAGTAACTATGGAACATGTCATCTATTCACAACTCCAAATGGTTGACATATAAGACAGCTTGTAAAACCACGTCTCCCACATACCAGGCCATATCCACTTCATCTGGAATCAACAAGTCCCCCTGTAAATACATATATGACATCAACATGGTATCTAACAGAATCTTCAAACACCATGCGGACCACTTCCATCAGCAACTCAGGAGACCAAGCCCCACTCCAACCATCCTCGAGAAGAGGAAGATCCATCGTTGAAAGCTTCATGTAGAAGGCCAACTTCTGTAGTTGATAGCGGACAAAGAAAGAATGGTCCGGAGGAACATATTCTTGGAAATGCTCAAATGTAGACCATAGCAGATCCATCCTGGACTGCAATCTTTCCACTTTATCTTGGAATAAAGGACACAAGGTAGCCTGTCTCTGAAGAACTGCCAAGTCCTGCTGTGAGAGAGAAGAAATCAGAGGAACATTAGGGCTTGGAGGAACAGACCGTGACTTTGCCAGTTGGTCTTGCAACTACTTGATTTGGGAAGCTCGTGATTCCACTGTGTTAGAAGCAGTTTGTAAGGCTAAAAGTTTGACACCTAAGAGAGTTTGAAACTCTTGCACTTCTTTGAATATTCTCTCCTTCTCCTCTAAGATTCTAGTAACCTCTGATTGAGTCTCTGTTAACTGAAACTTTAAAGAAGATATCTCATCTCTTTGGGTTTCAATCAGTTGGGTTTGTTGCTTCATCTGCTTAAACAGATCTGCCACAGGGTATCCTTAGCAGAGGCTAACTCGGATGTTACCTTATGCAACTGGTCTTTAGACTGCATCAGTTCCTCATAAAAGGAAGCATATAGCTGTTGAACACAGGCTGCACTGACAGTTCAATGGAACTCTGAATGTCTTTACATAGGAAAGGAATGGTAATCTCCCGAGACTAAATTGTTCAATGAGGGGACTGACATGTCCAATGAGCCTTCTCTATGTACTCTGAACAGATTGTTACAGGTGAGATAAGTAGGTAGATCACTGCCAGATGTAGCAGGAATGGTCACTGAAGGAAGAACTGAAGGAGCTTTATCTGCTACCCACTTCAAGCATTTGCACTATATGACTAGGGGAGGAGGAGAATCCAGATCCTCTATATCAATTGGTTCTAACTCATTTGAAAGTGGAGGAGATACTGGATCAGATGGAGGAGGTGGAGGCACACTCTTCTGTAAACTTGAGTAGATCAAGAAGGAAGACAAGTAGGATCCATAGGTGACATTGGTAACATTGCCCCTAGTTACTTTTACGAAATGTTGATCCATCTTAGTGAGTAGGTAAGTGCTCCAATCAATAGCTACTCCTTTAAACATCATCCTTGAAGCTATAAAAAGCTCTTTGGACAAGTAATGGGATGGCGTTTTTGGAGGCATAAACCTGTCTTGGAGGAACTGACAGACCAACTTCCACACAGGATTAGTGATCATGGAAAAGGAAACTCCAGAAGTATTGATCACCTTCTTGACATCCAAAATTTCCTTGGTCTGTTTTTGTAACAGCTTCAAAATCTCATCGTTAGAGAAAAGCTGGCGAGCTGTAACAAAGGGTTCACCTTTGTAGGGAAGAGATAGAGCCTTCTCTAAGCCTCGAGGTGTCAAAGTCATGGAAGTACCCTAGACGAGGCCCGACTTCTTGCTGTAGGAGGCCAAGAACTCATTACACATGGATGGATCCTCTGGAAGAAATGGAAAGGAGGCAGCCACGAAAGTCACGAGTCTCGCCTTCGTGAGAGGCTCAAAAGTGAGTAGGGAAGAGTAATCCCTACTGACTAGTGGGACATACTAGATAGGGGGAGGAGCGTGAGGCGCCATTCAGATGGTAAACACACACACCACAACACAGACAGTCACAAAGAATGCCTGTAAAAGAACCAAAGGGCTATAAAAAAGGAATCAATCCAAAAGAAGGACATTCATACAGACACATACATAACTAACCTAAGTACCATCCCAGACAATACACATCCTGGAAAAATTTTGGCATGACCTCGACACATATGCGACCAAAAGCTTTATGCGATGCAACATTCAAGCACCCAAATCCCTGTATCAGGCAATAAAAGAAAAAAAACTACACACCGTACCCGTAATCGTAACACATAGACAAACCAGACTACCATAAAAATGGACATTAAGACTGGACCATAACTTGACCATCAGTGTCAACTAATAGACTTTTACACGTCCATCCCACGAAGCAAGTTTATTAAAAAGGGGAAAAAAGTGCAGTGAGGGGGAATTACTTTAATGAAGGGTTCATTTTAATAGATTATTAACAATGGGTGACATTTTATTAGGTTATAAATCTTAATAAGAAAACGGTGGTTCGTTCTTAAAATTTTAATTACAAATTATTAAGTTGAAACGGTGCTTTAGCGCAACCCGGACTTCGATGCCCAAACTAGGTCTCTAAATGCAAATTCCTTAATTAAAAATTAAGAGCGATGTGGAGCGTCTTTTTGCTAGTGCGTGCTCTTGTGGTGGCGGCTGGTTCATATTTATTACAAATTAAAGTGCCTCTTAAGCGCACATAGCACATGCAAAGTGAACGGCTGGTTAATTTTTATTATTATGAAATTGTGTGTTTAGTGTGAATGCGCATGGAAAATGTGGGTGAATCAATAATTCATTTTAACAATTAATTTGTGTTTAAGGGGAAAATAAAAATAAATAAAGCACATAAAATAAATACCTGGATGGGATGTGTATGCAATGGCCTGAAGGTGCATAGAAGAGTCCCCCAAAAGGAATGAATCCAGTAAAACAAAAGTAAAGACAACTGACTAAACAACAAAGACAACACCTTAGTGGATGTGTTGATTTTTTTTTAAAAAAATTATTATTGTATGATGAGTTATTATTATGCTTTTTTTGTTTTATTTATTTATTTATTTTGTTTGATATTTTAGGGGTATTATGTGTGGTGGTTGGAATTATGTGTGGTTTGCTAGATTTGTTTTGTAATAAATTGTATGTGGTTGTGTATTTCTTTTTTTTTTTCAAAATGAAGAATAATTAAAGATGGATATGGGATGAAGGAAAAAGAAAATTACAGCCAGTTAGGAAATATCCATAATTTATGGTATGAAAATAAGATGGAGATTTTTATGGTGAAGTTTTGTTTGTTGGTTTTTTTGGTTTTTTTTATTATTTTAAATAGGGGTGCCATGTATGAAAATATTTTAAAGTGAAAAATGAATGGAAAAAGATTGTGGGGAGGGGGGGGGGGATGGGTGGAATGTTTTGGAAATTTTTAGAATTTTTTCTGTATTTTTTACTAATTTTAAATGAAAGTTTTTCTTTTGTTTTAGGTAATTTTGGAATAAATTCGCAAATATGGAATTGTCTGTAATTTTGGGGATGGATATTTCTTCCTGAAAATTTTCCAAAAATCTAAGGGAATTTTTAGAATTTTTTTTGAAATTTTTTTGAGTGGAAATGAATTTATAAATTAATGGAATCATGTAAATCAAGAAAATCAGCTTAATTTGGTATGTAGGGTCAAATTAAGTCAGCTAAGTCCTCTTAGTATGGGTAAGTCAGACTAAGTCAAGTCAGGTTAGTCAAAGGGAACAAGGTTAGTCTAGGTTAATCAAAGTCAGGTAAGTAAGCTAAGTCAAGGAAAGTCAGGTTAGTCTAGGTTAGGCTAAGTTAGGTAAGTAGGCTAAGTCAAGTCTGTGGGGACTAACCTAAGGGGTTTAGTGTAACTAGGCTAAAGTTAGTTTAACTAGGGTAGGGTTAGTGTAACTAACTTAGGGTTAGATTAACCTAACTAGGGTGAGGTCAACTAAGCTAGGGTTAGTTGACTAGACTCGGGTTAGATGACCTAGCGTAGAGTTAAGTAACCTAGGCTAGTTTAACCTAGGTAGGGTTAAGTAACCTAGGGTTAGTTTAACCTAGGGAAGGTTAATGGAACTAACCTAAGGTAGGGTTAGGTGAACTAGGGGGGGGGAGGGGGGGTTAACGTAACTTAAGTAAGGTTAGTTGACTAGGGGGGTTAACCTAACTAGGGGGGTTAATGAACCTAATTAGGGTTAGTTTAACCTAATTAGGGTTAGGTTGAGCCAATTAGGGTTAGGTTTAGTTAATTATGGTTAGGTTAAGTTAATTATGGTTAGTTAATCCTAATTAGGGTTAGGTTAGGGGAACCTACCTGTGGTGACAGGGAGGAAGGAGGAGGAGGAGGGGAGGACGGAGGGAGTGGCGGCGCCGCGGGGGAGGAGGTGTTGCAGCGGCGAGAGGTGGTTGTAGCGGCGCTGGGGGGCCGACAACAGCAGCACTGGGGGGCCGGGGAGGAGAGCGCCTGGGGGAGGTGCTGTGGGCAGCGCTGGGGGGCCGAGGAGGAGAGGGAGGGGAGGAAGAAGAGAGGAGGGGAAGGGAGGGGGAGAAGGGGATGGGGGTTGGAGAGAGGAGGAAGGGAGGCGAGTACGAAGAGAGGGAAGGGAATGTGGCCCCCGTTGAGGGGAAGGAGGCTAGCGGGGGCAAAGGAGAAGAGGGAGTGGGAGGAAGGTGGAGGGAGAAGGTGAGGGAGAGGGTGAGGAAGGGTCGGGGGGAGAGAAAGAGGGGTAGGAGAGAGAAAGAAGAAAAAGAAGAAGACAGAGAGAGAGAGAGAGAGGGGGTGGTTAGAAGGGGGGGACAGGTGACCGTTGGGGGGGGGGGGGGTATATTTTAAAAAAATGAATGAATGAATAAATAAATAAATAAATAAAGGGAAAAAGAAAAGAGAGGGAAAGATGGCACGCCCTCGTCCCGGGTGCATGCGCGGGGCGGGGGTAAAAAAAATTTGTGGTGGTGGGACCCAACAGGGCAGGGACGTCGACACGCAAGTCACGGACCGGACGGGGGAGTTGCAAGATTCGGGAAAACGAAAACGCATGCGTTCACGTGCAAGGCGAGGCACGCGAGAACACGAAAAAACAAAGAAAAATTAATAACGCATAAGTCGTTCGTCGAAACAAAAATCCGTAAAAAGGAAAAATGGGCTGAGAGAGGAGGAGAAAATGAGGGAAAAGTAAGACGGGGTGTCCGGAGGAAAATGAGGGCGTTCACATGGAAAAAATGCAAAAAAACAGGCCCGAAAACACATACGGGGATTAATATCAGAAAATCCACTCACCGAAATGTAAGGTGGAAAGAAGGAAAAAGGTGCAGAAGAACATGTCCAACAAGCCTATCATGTCAAAACACAATTTTGACCGAGATAGGATGCGTTTACATGGAAAAAAATGGAAAAATGGCACACGAAAACGAGGTCGAAAATTAATAACAAAAAATTGATTCACCGGAATAGAGGGTAGAAAAAAAGAAAAATGTACATGGGAAGGGGGGCACAAGCCTGTCACATTAAGACCAGGGGAATTAGGCGGGGTTCATATGCAAAAAACACAAAAAATGCATGAAAAAATGCTCGAAAAAATTAATAACTAAAAAATCGGCAGTCGGAAAAGGGGGGAGGAAAAAGGAAAAAGTGGAGGGAAGGTAGCAAGACATGGCTGATAAGTCAAACTGGAATTCTGGTGAAAATAGGGTAGGTTCACATGGAAAATTATGAAAAATAAGCACGAAAAAGACTCGAAAACCCGCGAAAATTAATAACAGATGAACCGTACATCATAAGGACACGAAATAAAAAGGAAAAATGTCAAGAAAAAAGGGTAGGGCATGGTTGACTCATTAGATCAAAGTTCTGAAGCAAGCAAGACGCGTTCACATGAAAAATTGTCCAATTTATGCAAAATACTTCAAAAATTAATAACTTGAGAATCGTCTGTCGGAATAGGGGTTGGTAAAAAGGAAAAGTGGTCATTTCAAAGGGATGAATAGGGCTATAAATTTGGATTGGAATTTCGGGGAACATAGGGTGCGTTCACATGAAAGGACAGCAAAATCAGGGAATGAAGGAAAACTACAAGGGAACGGCCCCAACGGGGGTTTGAAAATAGATGGGTGGGTGGGGAAGGGACCCCATCAAGGGTAAAACTAGGGAAGGCATGGATGCATTATCAAGTTAAGGAAAATACAGAGGGAGATGCAATGTAGACGCGTAGGGACGTGCCCGGACACTGAAAACTTTAACGGATAGGGGCGACCAAGCAACAGGGGCCTAGTACCATACAACAGACCAACCGCTAACGTCTCCACACTTAAAACATGACCGTCACTGACCACAGAAGGCGTAGGGTTAGAAAAACTTGGCCCATGTTGTCGAGAAGTAAGGTTGACTATCGATGGCACGTCCACTATCGTTGTCGGCTGGCAGGAGGTACCAAGGTATCTTCATAGCACACATCCTTCATGGCAGGGACCATGCGGCAGCACCCAGGGAGGTAGCTGGTTGAAGGAATCACAGGAAATTCGTCGATGATGAGGGATATTATACTTAACTCACAATCACTCATATGGAATGAAAGAGCAGTCACTCACCCCATGACTAATATCACTCGAGGAAATCAAAATGAAACCCAGAGTTCACACCCGGTTTAGGAAGCGACAAAGGAATGGTGCAGAAGAAGTATGCCAGGGTGCACAATTGATGGTGCATCGGTGCGTTCAACTCATCTGGCATAGGTGCAAGAAGAAAGGCAAGGGAGCCTTGTAGGGCAGTGTATAGAACAGAATGATGTGTCATGTGTTGGCAGAAACCCAGCCTATGGGTGCATAGGGAAACAGGAACGTACCTGACTCCAAAGGTTGTAACGTCCCTCAATCCTCACCTCTCGGTAATTGATTGAAAAAACTCCAGTCACACTCAACCCACCCTCTGTCTCACGCTCTGTTGAAAGATACAGAGGGTAGCCATGTCCTGAAACCCATTGATGTAATCCTCACGGTTACTTGTGCAAAGGTTGTATGCCTTGTGCACATTTGATGGTGCAACTGTGCATCCCGCCCAGTGCCGGCATACAGTGCAAGAAGAAAGGCCAGGGAGCCTTATAGTGCAGTGCACAAGAACAAATCGTGCTTTGTGCATTGAGAGGCCCATCCCGTGCATGCAACACTCCCTTCACACATCTCACCTCTCATTTGATTTAAAGGGAAAAGTAGGTCACTCACCCCACCCTCTGTCTCACTCTCTGATAAATACAGAGGGCAACCCATACTCACATCCCCATCCTGTTAGGATGAAAGCTCACAACACTCAACGGGTTGGTGATGCAGATCATGTCGATGGGTGGTGTCATTAGGATCTTGAAGACGAGGCATACCCAAGGAGGCAACCTACAAATCCCGTACTTAAATGATTGGTAAGAAGAGTCGTCTGTTAAGAAGGCCAGGTGGACTAATATTGTAGAGACAGCGCACCAAGGGAGGCAGCTTCAAATTGCTTGCTGAAGAGGTTCTGCTAGTGAGTCAGCTATCCTGAACTTGGGGTGTTACCACCTTTTCCACAGTCAACTTCTTGCCCAGGAGTGTTTCCACCTTTTCTTGGAACGAGGCCTATTATGATAGGGAATTTCTTCCTTTTCTCCCATAACAGTTTCGTTTGTTTTTCTTTGTTTTGTTTCTTTTGGGTTTTTTTTCTCCTTGTTTTTTTCTTTTGTTTTCTTTTTTTTTTCTTTTCCTTTTTTTTCTTAATAAAGGGAATGGTAGAAATACCATATATCAGGACCAACCTCGGCACCGTTGTTGGATCATACGAGAAAAGAACAATGTCGAGTTGAGATGATTTTGCGAGGGGGTAGCAGAACGAGACCGCCTCATGAGGAGAATCATCATGGCTATCAGAAGCACGACAAGAAGGATAGTGTGACGCCCAAAAGGGAAAGGGTAGGTCGACTGTGATTGTCAAGATTCCTAGGGAGGGAAATACTTCTTTATGTGATATCCATTGGTCACGAAAGGATCATCAAAGGCATTAATGGTCTACACCTGAACAGAGCCGTTAGGATTGACGACGAGTACCTTGTACGGGGCCATCCATCGTTGTTGAAGCTTGCCAGGAAACTTGCCAAATCTCGAATCAGAGGCTAGAACAAGATCACCTTCTTTGAACTCCTTGTGCTTGATGAAACTGTCATGATAGGCCTTGCGTCGCGCTTGAGTGGTTTCCATGCACTGTAGGGCCATCCGCCAGATCTCATCCAAGCATTCCAAGTGCAGGAGACAGTGTTGCAGTGGCTCACTATCTCCCAAGCATTCTTTAACTGCCACTCACAAGGAGGGCGATTCCAGCTCAACAGGAAAGACAGCTTCTGTACCATACACTAGCTAGAAAGGGGTTTGTCCTGTAGCTGCCTTATGGGAGGTTCTATACGCCCAGAGGGCCTCTGTAAGCCGATCATCCCAGTCGTGATAATGTGCAGTAATCGTTCTTGTCAGAATGGAGCAAAGGATGCGATTGGTGACTTCAACTTGGCCATTGGCTCTGGGGTAATAGGGACTGGACTTATGATGGCAGATCTTATATAGTTCAGTCAGCACCTCCATGATTTTGTTAAGGAAATGAGTACCTCTATCACTTACCAGCTCAAGGGGACTACCAAAATGGGTGATAATATTCTCGTACATGAACAGGGTTACGCTGTTACCATCATCCCGCTTCAAAACTTTAGCTTCACAGCACTTTGTGACATAATTCGTACATACCAGAATGTATATGTTCTGTTTCGTCTGGTAGGTGGATTAATGGGACCCACAAAATCAATCCCCCACTTCTCAAATGGCTTTAGGGGAAGAATGGGTTGCAGTGGCATGGCACTTGTTTTGGTGGGTTTCCCCATTCGCTGACAAGCATCACATCTCTTACAGTAATCATATGCATCCTTGTGGAGGGTCGGCCACCAGTATCCTGCTAATAGAGCCTTCCTGGCTATCGCTTCTCCTACGAAGTGTCCACCACATGGATCGTCATGGCACGCTTTCAATACTATGCCTATTTCATTCCCTGCAACACATCTTTGCAGCACTTCATCTTTGCCTTTCCTGTACAATGCACCACCTAGCAAAGTGTAGGGGGCTGATTCTAACAGAAGCTTCTTCTTCTCACGGCTTGAGATGCCAAGAGGATACGATTGAGTTGCCAAGAGGTTGGCTATGTCTGCATACCAGGGAGTAACAGTTTCAACTAGAAACAAGGAAGCATCAGGAAGGTCTGGATCATCCTGTTCCTCTTCTTTTATTTGAGGGATCCATGATAGATGATCAGCTAAGACATGGGAACGGCTAGGCTTAGTGACTACTTCAAAGTCGAACTCTTGGAATAAAAGCAACCATCTCATCAGTCGTCCTTTAATATCTGCTTTGTTCATCAAGAAGGACAGGGCTCCATGATCCACATAGAACTTGAAATGTGTGGACAATAGATAGTGTCGAAACTTCTCCAGTGCAAACACCATTGCCAAGCACTCAAGCTAATACAGGAGCATGGGTTAATTGAAATCAGGTAGTTGTAATACAGGAGCATGGGTTAATGCATGTTTTAATAAATCAAAAGATTTTTGTTGATTGTCAGACCAGTTATAAACAATACCCTTCTTTAAAAGTTTAGTCAAAGGTAATGCAAGTAATGAGAAATTTATTACAAACTTTCTGTAAAAACTAGCAAGACCTAGAAAAGAACGTAACTCATGCACATTTTTGGGTATGGGTCAATTTAAAATTGTTTCTATCTTTTTAGGGTAAACTTTAATACATTTTGATGAAACAATATGACCTAGATATTCAATTTCTGTTTGAAAGAATTCACTCTTTTCTGGATTAGCATACAATTGATTGTCTTTTAACAACTTGAAAACTAAAGATAGATGTTTATAATGCTCATTCTCACTTTTACTAAATACTAATATATCATCAAAGAATACTAATATATCATCAAAGAATACTAGAAGGTAATCAAAACCTCATAACTCATACTCAAACCATTCCAAACTCTCAAATACTATTCAATAAGCTTTCAAAAGATCTCAATCTTCATCAATCATCAATCCATGCTTCATACAGAAGACAATCTGAACAAAACAGAAGCAATACAGAAGGTATACAGAACCAATCAAAACCTATCAGAACATCACAGAACCTCATATCTTCACTGAGAATAATCATGAATTTCTAAACATAATCAATATCATCCAAAACACTCTCAAATACTCCCATTAACAATCATACATCACTCTAAATCCATCAAAAATCAATCATTCAGTCCTCAAAAACAACAAAAATCGATAAAAAATTCAGTATTTTTCCACTCTCAACATATCTCCCCACTTATAAAGGAAGTGTTAATCTATCTTGTAACATCAACAACCTTTTATTTCATTCTTTTGATCATCAAAACAAAGAAAGCAGCAATTCTTCACGCAGCACCATGATAGATTTCTCCCACGGATTTGATAGAATCAACCATAATCTTCAACATCTTCACAAAATCCATCAATAGAACAAAGAACGCAAAGGAATAAACCATCTTTGAATGAAAATCAATCTCATATTATCCTTCTTCATTGTCTTCATAGTTCTCTCTCTCAATCTCTCATACACAATTACACTGTTTTGATAGATTTGACTCTCTTACTCTCTCTCTCTCTCTCTCTCTCTCTCTCTCTCTCTCTCCATCGATAGTACATCATATCCTCACTACAATGCTCTCATAATAACCCTCAATAATCCTTCTTAGGTCGTGGATGTACCTCCCAAGAGGTATGTCTGATATGAAGAGTCACCAGAGCCACTACAGTGTCTTTTCACAACTCACTACTGTCATTGTCACTTAGTCTTCTCTTCAGTCTTCAGCAGCTGTTTCTTCCACTTGTTTTAGCTCTTTTGAACTTAGATTCATCCTTTCCAAGGGTTAGAACACTTTCCCAAATTCATACATACATTCTATAGAATACTTACAGAAGGTCTACAGAACAGTCACAGTACAGCACTAGAATAGCTACAATACAGTTATAGTACAGAGACAAAGTAGAGATAGAGACTCTACAGAGGGTCTAAAGAAGGTCATCAAAACCTCATAACTCATACTCAAACCATTCCAAACTCTCAAAAACTATTCAATAAGCTTTCAAAATATCTCAATCTTCATCAATCATCAATCCATGCTTCATACAAAAGACAATCAAAACAAAACAAAAGCTATATAGAAGGTATACAGAACCTATCAGAACATCACAGAACCTCATATCTTCACTGAGAATCATCATGAACTTCTAAACATAATCAATATCATCCACAACACTCTCAAATACTCCCATTAACAATCATACATCACTCTAAATCCATAAAAAATCAATCATTCAGTCCTCAAAAACAACAAAAATAGTCAAACATTCAGTCTTTTTCCACTCTCAACATATCCCCACACTTAGAAAGGAAGCGTCCTCACAACCTAAGGAAAAGAAGAATATAAGTTCACCAAAAAGATTAATTTTTTCTTCTGTTAGATCTTCAATAATCTTGCTAAAATACGACCCCAACTTATCACCTATATCTGATAGAAAAAACTACTAAAGGAAAACTTCATTATTCATTAACTCCTCTGATTAATCATTTAAAAGCCATAACAAATTTTTAAAGGATATAAGAGGTTCTCTTCAGCTTTCCACCATAGGCTTTCCATCCACCAGCAATCTTTTGAAAAGAGCTCTCGAACAAGTATTCGCAATCAACACAAACTCATCACATACAATTAAGACAACACATACACAAACACTAACACAACCATCTGAATAACACCTCAAAAAAGAGATATATAATTAAAAATATTCCAAGATACATTGCAAAGGCATCAATGAAGATGATCCCTTTTAAAGGCTTGCTGGTTTTGGAAGCAATCCATGGAGAAGGATTCATCTACAAATGTCTTTGGAGGATTTTGAAAAAATTGCAAGCAACACGTCCTTTCTAGCAAGACAATGTATCTACTAGGGAGACATAGGGCATGAAAATACAAGACATCCAACTGGTGGGAGTCAATGATCACATTGACATTCATACAAATTTTTGGAATGGCCTTTTGATCATTATGGGAATGCCTATACATGTATGCTAGATACCAAGCAAAATGAGCTGTTAATCTCTTCGAAGGATCCAGAGATTGTGAATATTGGTGAGAAAAATGAATATAGTTCTAGTATGCTTGACTAGAAGTTTTCCATGGAATTTTTCCAATCTCCTGGAATTATTGGCCAGTTGATTTGAGGTCCTGTAAGAGAATCATTTGAGCTCCATCCTCTTCTTCTTGGAATCTGCTGATCAAACCCTTTATATTCACTAACCAACTGAGGGGGTTGAGAGATAGAAGTGACAGTAGATGGAAGTAGAATAAGTAAAAGTGGATGAAGAGATGGGTAGGCAAAATCATAAAAGGAGGAATATGTTAAAGAAGGAGTGGCTGAAAATTTTAGGGAATCACTTAGGAATGGTGTTAATTGATAAATAGGAAAGGTGGAAGGTACATGAATGGATGGAGAAGGACATAGCGGAGAAGGGGAAAATACTCTATCTTCAATAAAAGAGCAATATGTAAAGATGGGAATTTGGGGAAAAGATTGAGGTTGGAAAAGAAGGGGTAAGATGGCTGTCGAATTGGTTTGATAGAGGGAAAGATATATATCATAACGGTGAGCTGTTTGTTGGTAATACAGTAGGGTAGGAACAGAATGACCTAAGATAGATCTTCTTTGATAGGCATAAAAAAAAGTGGAATCAAATGGATTATTTTTGGAAAGGTAAGCTAAGAGATCCACCATGATTTGGTTAGTACTCCGTACATAGGTAGAAGCTGTGTTCTGTCGTTGATTCAAGACCACAGAATCAATCATGGAGTGCCAGGAATTATTAGGGCAAGTAGCCACTTTTGAGGAGTAACTATGGAACATGTCATCTATTCACAACTCCAAATGGTTGACATATAAGACAGCTTGTAAAACCACGTCTCCCACATACCAGGCCATATCCACTTCATCTGGAATTAACAAGTCCCCCTGTAAATACATATATGACATCAACATGGTATCTAACAGAATCTTCAAACACCATGCGGACCACTTCCGTCAGCAACTCAGGAGACCAAGCCCCACTCCAACCATCCTCGAGAAGAGGAAGATCCATCGTTGAAAGCTTCATGTAGAAGGCCAACTTCTGTAGTTGATAGCGGACAAAGAAAGAATGGTCCGGAGGAACATATTCTTGGAAATGCTCAAATGTAGACCATAGCAGATCCATCCTGGACTGCAATCTTTCCACTTTATCTTGGAATAAAGGACACAAGGTAGCCTGTCTCTGAAGAACTGCCAAGTCCTGCTGTGAGAGAGAAGAAATCAGAGGAACATTAGGGCTTGGAGGAACAGACCGTGACTTTGCCAGTTGGTCTTGCAACTGCTTGATTTGGGAAGCTCGTGATTCCACTGTGTTAGAAGCAGTTTGTAAGGCTAAAAGTTTGATACCTAAGAGAGTTTGAAACTCTTGCACTTCTTTGAATATCCTCTCCTTCTCCTCTAAGATTCTAGTAACCTCTGATTGAGTCTCTGTTAACTGAAACTTTAAAGAAGATATCTCATCTCTTTGGGTTTCAATCAGTTGGGTTTGTTGCTTCATCTGCTTAAACAGATCTGCCACAGGGTATCCTTAGCAGAGGCTAACTCGGATGTTGCCTTATGCAACTGGTCTTTAGACTGCATCAGTTCCTCATAAAAGGAAGCATATAGCTGTTGAACATAGGCTGCACTGACAGTTCAATGGAACTCTGAATGTCTTTACATAGGAAAGGAATGGTAATCTCCCGAGACTAAATTGTTCAATGAGGGGACTGACATGTCCAATGAGCCTTCTCTATGTGCTCTGAACAGATTGTTACAGGTGAGATAAGTAGGTAGATCACTGCCAGATGTAGCAGGAATGGTCACTGAAGGAAGAACTGAAGGAGCTTTATCTGCTACCCACTTCAAGCATTTGCACTATATGACTAGGGGAGGAGAGAATCCAGATCCTCTATATCAATTGGTTCTAACTCATCTGAAGGTGGAGGAGATACTGGATCAGATGGAGGAGGTGGAGGCACACTCTTCTGTAAACTTGAGTAGGTCAAGAAGGCAGACAAGTAGGATCCGTAGGTGACATTGGTAACATTGCCCCTAGTTACTTTTACGAAATGTTGATCCATCTTAGTGAGTAGGTAAGTGCTCCAATCAATAGCTACTCCTTTAAACACCATCCTTGAAGCTATAAAGAGCTCTTTGGACAAGTAATCGGATGGCGTTTTTGGAGGCATAAACCTGTCTTGGAGGAACTGACAGACCAACTTCCACACAGGATTAGTGATCATGGAAAAGGAAACTCCAGAAGTATTGATCACCTTCTTGACATCCAAAATTTCCTTGGTCTGTTTTTGTAACAGCTTCAAAATCTCATCGTTAGAGAAAAGCTGGCGAGCTGTAACAAAGGGTTCACCTTTGTAGGGAAGAGATAGAGCCTTCTCTAAGCCTCGAGGTGTCAAAGTCATGGAAGTACCCTAGACGAGGCCCGACTTCTTGCTGTAGGAGGCCAAGAGCTCATTACACATGGATGGATCCTCTGGAAGAAATGGAAAGGAGGCAGCTGCGAAAGTCACGAGTCTCGCCTTCGTGAGAGGCTCAAAAGTGAGTAGGGAAGAGTAATCCCTACTGACTAGTGGAACATACTAGATAGGGGGAGGAGCGTGAGGCGCCATTCAGATGGTAAACACACACACCACAACACAGACAGTCACAAAGAATGCCTGTAAAAGAACCAAAGGGCTATAAAAAAGGAATCAATCCAAAAGAAGGACATTCATACAGACACATACATAACTAACCTAAGTACCATCCCAGACAATACACATCCTAGAAAAATTTTGGCATGACCTCGACACATATGCGACCAAAAGCTTTATGCGATGCAACATTCAAGCACCCAAATCCCTGTATCAGGCAATAAAAGAAAAAAAACTACACACCGTACCCGTAATCGTAACACATAGACAAACCAGACTACCATAAAAATGGACATTAAGACTGGACCATAACTTGACCATCAGTGTCAACTAATAGACTTTTACACGCCCATCCCACGAAGCAAGTTTATTAAAAAGGGGAAAAAAGTGCAGTGAGGGGGAATTACTTTAATGAAGGGTTCATTTTAATAAATTATTAACAATGGGTGACATTTTATTAGGTTATAAATCTTAATAAGAAAACGGTGGTTCGTTCTTAAAATTTTAATTACAAATTATTAAGTTGAAACGGTGCTTTAGCGCAACCCGGACTTCGATGCCCAAACTAGGTCTCTAAATGCAAATTCCTTCATTAAAAATTTAGAGTGATGTGGAGCGTTTTTTTGCTAGTGCGTGCTCTTGTGGTGGCGGCTGGTTCATTTTTATTACAAATTAAAGTGCCTCTTAAGCGCACATAGCACATGCAAAGTGAACGGCTGGTTAATTTTTATTATTATGAAATTGTGTGTTTAGTGTGAATGCGCATGGAAAATGTGGGTGAATCAATAATTCATTTTAACAATTAATTTGTGTTTAAGGGGAAAATAAAAATAAATAAAGCACATAAAATAAATACCTGGATGGGATGTGTATGCAATGGCCTGAAGGTGCATAGAAGAGTCCCCCAAAATGAATGAATCCAGTAAAACAAAAGTAAAGACAACTGACTGAACAACAAAGACAACACCTTAGTGGATGTGTTGATTTTTTTTTAAAAAAATTATTATTGTATGATGAGTTATTATTATGCTTTTTTTGTTTTATTTATTTATTTTTTTTGTTTGATATTTTAGGGGTATTATGTGTGGTGGTTGGAATTATGTGTGGTTTGCTGGATTTGTTTTGTAATAAATTGTATGTGGTTGTGTATTTCTTTTTTTTTTCAAAATGAAGAATAATTAAAGATGGATATGGGATGAAGGAAAAAGAAAATTACAGCCAGTTAGGAAATATCCATAATTTATGGTATGAAAATAAGATGGTGATTTTTATGGTGAAGTTTTGTTTGTTGGTTTTTTTGGTTTTTTTAATTATTTTAAATAGGGGTGCCATGTATGAAAATATTTTAAAGTGAAAAATGAATGGAAAAAGATTGTGGGGAGGGGGGGGGATGGGTGGAATGTTTTGGAAATTTTTAGTATTTTTTCTGTATTTTTTACTAATTTTAAATGAAAGTTTTTCTTTTGTTTTAGGTAATTTTGGAATAAATTCGCAAATATGGAATTGTCTGTAATTTTGGGGATGGAAATTTCCACCTGAAAATTTTCCAAAAATCTAAGGGAATTTTTAGATTTTTTTTGAAATTTTTTTGAGTGGAAATGAATTTATAAATTAATGGAATCATGTAGATCAAGAAAATCAGCTTAATTTGGTATGTAGGGTCAAATTAAGTCAGCTAAGTCCTCTTAGTCTGGGTAAGTCAGACTAAGTCAAGTCAGGTTAGTCAAAGGGAACTAGGTTAGTCTGGGTTAATCAAAGTCAGGTAAGTAAGCTAAGTCAAGGCAAGTCAGGTTAGTCTGGGTTAGGCTAAGTTAGGTAAGTAGGCTAAGTCAAGTCTGTGGGGACTAACCTAAGGGGTTTAGTGTAACTAGGCTAAAGTTAGTTTAACTAGGGTAGGGTTAGTGTAACTAACTTAGGGTTAGATTAACCTAACTAGGGTGAGGTCAACTAAGCTAGGGTTAGTTGACTAGACTCGGGTTAGATGACCTAGCGTAGAGTTAAGTAACCTAGGCTAGTTTAACCTAGGTAGGGTTAAGTAACCTAGGGTTAGTTTAACCTAGGGAAGGTTAATGGAACTAACCTAAGGTAGGGTTAGGTGAACTAGGGGGGGGGAGGGGGGGTTAACGTAACTTAAGTAAGGTTAGTTGACTAGGGGGGTTAACCTAACTAGGGGGGTTAATGAACCTAATTAGGGTTAGTTTAACCTAATTAGGGTTAGTTTGAGCCAATTAGGGTTAGGTTTAGTTAATTATGGTTAGGTTAAGTTAATTATGGTTAGTTAATCCTAATTAGGGTTAGGTTAGGGGAACCTACCTGTGGTGACAGGGAGGAAGGAGGAGGAGGAGGGGAGGACGGAGGGAGTGGCGGCGCCGCGGGGGAGGAGGTGTTGCAGCGGCGAGAGGTGGTTGTAGCGGCGCTGGGGGGCCGACAGCAGCCGCACTGGGGGGCCGGGGAGGAGAGCGCCTGGGGGAGGTGCTGTGGGCAGCGCTGGGGGGCCGAGGAGGAGAGGGAGGGGAGGAAGAAGAGAGGAAGGGGAAGGGAGGGGGAGAAGGGGATGGGGGTTGGAGAGAGGAGGAAGGGAGGCGAGTACGAAGAGAGGGAAGGGAATGTGGCCCCCGCTGAGGGGAAGGAGGCTAGCGGGGGCAAAGGAGAAGAGGGAGTGGGAGGAAGGTGGAGGGAGAAGGTGAGAGGGTGAGGGAGAGGGTGAGGAAGGGTCGGGGGGAGAGAAAGAGGGGTAGGAGAGAGAAAGAAGAAAAAGAAGAAGAGAGAGAGAGAGAGAGAGGGGGTGGTTAGAAGGGGGGGACAGGTGACCGTTGGGGGGGGGGTATATTTTAAAAAAATGAATGAATAAATAAATAAATAAATAAATAAAGGGAAAAAGAAAAGAGAGGGAAAGATGGCACGCCCTCGTCCCGGGTGCATGCGCGGGGCGGGGGTAAAAAAAATTTGTGGTGGTGGGACCCGACAGGGCAAGGACGTCGACACGCAAGTCACGGACCGGACGGGGGAGTTGCAAGATTCGGGAAAACGAAAACGCATGCGTTCACGTGCAAGGCGAGGCACGCGAGAACACGAAAAAACAAAGAAAAATTAATAACGCATAAGTCGTTCGTCGAAACAAAAATCCGTAAAAAGGAAAAATGGGCTGAGAGAGGAGGAGAAAATGAGGGAAAAGTAAGACGGGGTGTCCGGAGGAAAATGAGGGCGTTCACATGGAAAAAATGCAAAAAAACAGGCCCGAAAACACATACGGGGATTAATATCAGAAAATCCACTCACCGAAATGCAGGGTGGAAAGAAGGAAAAAGGTGCAGAAGAACATGTCCAACAAGCCTATCATGTCAAAACACAATTTTGACCGAGATAGGATGCGTTTACATGGAAAAAAATGGAAAAATGGCACACGAAAACGAGGTCGAAAATTAATAACAAAAAATTGATTCACCGGAATAGAGGGTAGAAAAAAAGAAAAATGTACATGGGAAGGGGGGCACAAGCCCGTCACATTAAGACCAAGGTCCAGGGGAATTAGGAGGGGTTCATATGCAAAAAACACGAAAAATGCATGAAAAAATGCTCGAAAAAATTAATAACTAAAAAATCGACAGTCGGAAAAGGGGGGGAGGAAAAAGGAAAAAGTGGAGGGAAGGTAGCAAGACATGGCTGATAAGTCAAACTGGAATTCTGGTGAAAATAGGGTAGGTTCACATGGAAAATTATGAAAAATAAGCACGAAAAAGACTCGAAAACCCGCGAAAATTAATAACAGATGAACCGTACATCATAAGGACACGAAATAAAAAGGAAAAATGTCAAGAAAAAAGGGTAGGGCATGGTTGACTCATTAGATCAAAGTTCTGAAGCAAGTAAGACGCGTTCACATGAAAAACTGTCCAATTTATGCAAAATACTTCAAAAATTAATAACTTGAGAATCGTCTGTCGGAATAGGGGTTGGTAAAAAGGAAAAGTGGTCATTTCAAAGGGATGAATAGGGCTATAAATTTGGATTGGAATTTCGGGGAACATAGGGTGCGTTCACATGAAAGGACAGCAAAATCAGGGAATGAAGGAAAACTGCAAGGGAACGGCCCCAAGGGGGGTTTGAAAATAGATGGATGGGTGGAGAAGGGACCCCATCAAGGGTAAAACTAGGGAAGGCATGGATGCATTATCAAGTTAAGGAAAATATAGAGGGAGATGCAATGTAGACGCGTAGGGACGTGCCCGGACACTGAAAACTTTAACGGATAGGGGCGACCAAGCAACAGGGGCCTAGTACCATACAACAGACCAACCGCTAATGTCTCCACACTTAAAACATGACCGTCACTGACCACAGAAGGCGTAGGGTTAGAAAAACTTGGCCCATATTGTCGAGAAGTAAGGTTGACTATCGATGGCACGTCCACTATCGTTGTCGGCTGGCAGGAGGTACCAAGGTATCTTCATAGCACACATCCTTCATGGCAGGGACCATGCGGCAGCACCCAGGGAGGTAGCTGGTTGAAGGAATCACAGGAAATTCGTCGATGATGAGGGATATTATACTTAACTCACAATCACTCATATGGAATGAAAGAGCAGTCACTCACCCCATGACTAATATCACTCGAGGAAATCAAAATGAAACCCAGAGTTCACACCCGGTTTAGGAAGCGACAAAGGAATGGTGCAGAGGAAGTATGCCAGGGTGCATAATTGATGGTGCATCGGTGCGTTCAACTCATCTGGCATAGGTGCAAGAAGAAAGGCAAGGGAGCCTTGTAGGGCAGTGTATAGAACAGAATGATGTGTCATGTGTTGGCAGAAACCCAGCCTATGGGTGCATAGGGAAACGGGAACGTACCTGACTCCAAAGGTTGTAACGTCCCTCAATCCTCACCTCTCGGTAATTGATTGAAAAAACTCCAGTCACACTCAACCCACCCTCTGTCTCACGCTCTGTTGAAAGATACAGAGGGCAGCCATGTCCTGAAACCCATTGATGTAATCCTCACGGTTACTTGTGCAAAGGTTGTATGCCTTGTGCACATTTGATGGTGCAACTGTGCATCCCGCCCAGTGCCGGCATACAGTGCAAGAAGGAAGGCCAGGGAGCCTTATAGTGCAGTGCACAAGAACAAATCGTGCTTTGTGCATTGAGAGGCCCATCCCGTGCGTGCAACACTCCCTTCACACATCTCACCTCTCATTTGATTTAAAGGGAAAAGTAGGTCACTCACCCCACCCTCTGTCTCACTCTCTGATAAATACAGAGGGCAACCCATACTCACATCCCCATCATGTTAGGATGAAAGCTCACAACACTCAACGGGTTGGTGATGCAGATCATGTCGATGGGTGGTGTCATTAGGATCTTGAAGACGAGGCATACCTAGGGAGGCAACCTACAAATCCCGTACTTAAATGATTGGTAAGAAGAGTCGTCTGTTAAGAAGGCCAGGTGGACTAATATTGTAAGGACAACGCACCAAGGGAGGCAGCTTCAAATTGCTTGCTGAAGAGGTTCTGCTAGTGAGTCAGCTATCCTAAACTTGGGGTGTTACCACCTTTTCCACAGTCAACTTCTTGCCCAGGAGTGTTTCCACCTTTTCTTGGAACGAGGCCTATTATGATAGGGAATTTCTTCCTTTTCTCCCATAACAGTTTCGTTTGTTTTGTTTCTGTTGGGTTTTTTTTCTCCTTGTTTTTTTCTTTTTTTTTCTTTTTTTTTTCTTTTCCTTTTTTTTCTTAATAAAGGGAATGGTAGAAATACCATATATCAGGACCAACCTCGGCACCGTTGTTGGATCATACGAGAAAAGAACAATGTCGAGTTGAGATGATTTTGCGAGGGGGTAGCAGAACGAGACCGCCTCATGAGGAGAATCATCATGGCTATCAGAAGCACGACAAGAAGGATAGTGTGACGCCCAAAAGGGAAAGGGTAGGTCGACTGTGATTGTCAAGATCCCTAGGGAGAGAAATACTTCTTTATGCGATATCCATTGGTCATGAAAGGATCATCAAAGGCATTAATGGTCTGCACCTGAACAAAGCCGTTAGGATTGACGACCAGTACCTTGTACGGGGCCATCCATCGTTGTTGAAGCTTGCCAGGAAACTTGCCAAATCTCGAATCAGAGGCTAGAACAAGATCACCTTCTTTGAACTCCTTGTGCTTGATGAAACTGTCATGATAGGCCTTGCGTCGCGCTTGAGTGGTTTCCATGCACTGTAGGGCCATCCGCCAGATCTCATCCAAGCATTCCAAGTGCAGGAGACAGTGTTGCAGTGGCTCACTATCTCCCAAGCATTCTTTAACTGCCACTCACAAGGAGGGCGATTCCAGCTCAACAGGAAAGACAGCTTCTGTACCATACACTAGCTAGAAAGGGGTTTGTCCTGTAGCTGCCTTATGGGAGGTTCTATACGCCCAGAGGGCCTCTGTAAGCCGATCATCCCAGTCGTGATAATGTGCAGTAATCGTTCTTGTCAGAATCGAGCAAAGGATGCGATTGGTGACTTCAACTTGGCCATTGGCTCTGGGGTAATAGGGACTGGACTTATGATGGCAGATCTTATATAGTTCAGTCAGCACCTCCATGATTTTGTTAAGGAAATGAGTACCTCTATCACTTACCAGCTCAAGGGGATTGCCAAAATGGGTGATAATATTCTCGTACATGAACAGGGTTACACTGTTACCATCATCCCGCTTCAAAACTTTAGCTTCACAGCACTTTGTGACATAATTCGTACATACTAGAATGTATATGTTCTGTTTCGTCTGGTAGGTGGATCAATGGGACCCACAAAATCAATCCCCCACTTCTCAAATGGCTTTAGGGGAAGAATGGGTTGCAGTGGCATGGCACTTGTTTTGGTGGGTTTCCCCATTTGCTGACAAGCATCACATCTCTTACAGTAATCATATGCATCCTTGTGGAGGGTCGGCCACCAGTATCCTGCTAATAGAGCCTTCCTGGCTATCGCTTCTCCTGCGAAGTGTCCACCACATGGATCGTCATGGCACGCTTTCAATACTATGCCTATTTCATTCCCTGCAACACATCTTTGCAGCACTTCATCTTTGCCTTTCCTGTACAATGCACCACCTAGCAAAGTGTAGGGGGCTGATTCTAACAGAAGCTTCTTCTTCTCACGGCTTGAGATGCCAAGAGGATACGATTGAGTTGCCAAGAGGTTGGCTATGTCTGCATACCAGGGAGTAACAGTTTCAACTAGAAACAAGGAAGCATCAGGAAGGTCTGGATCATCCTGTTCCTCTTCTTTTATTTGAGGGATCCATGATAGATGATCAGCTAAGACATGGGAACGGCTAGGCTTAGTGACTACTTCAAAGTCGAACTCTTGGAATAAAAGCAACCATCTCATCAGTCGTCCTTTAATATCTGCTTTGTTCATCAAGAAGGACAGGGCTCCATGATCCACATAGTACTTGAAATGTGTGGACAATAGATAGTGTCGAAACTTCTCCAGTGCAAACACCATTGCCAAGCACTCAAGCTCTGTCACTATGTAGTTCTGTTCCCTATCAGTGACCTTTCGGCTTGCATAATATATCGGTTGATCTAATTTAGAAGGGCCCTTTTGACATAGGACAGCCCCTAGCCCTTCAACTGATGCATCTGTGTGCACATGGAACTCCTTCGCCCAATCAGGAGGCTGTAAAATAGGTGCTTGGATCGGGCATTGTTTTAGGGTATTAAAGGCCTCTTCACAGTTATTAGTCCAAAGGAAATCATCTTCTTTCCTTAGAAGCTTGTGCAAAGGGGCTGCCTTGGTTGCAAAATGTGCAATAAATCTTCAGTAATAGCCCACATGACCAAGGAATCCTCTCAATTGCTTGAGGTTCGTCGGTGCTATTAAGGCAACAATCTTCTCGATCTTTGCCGGGTCTGTTGCAATTCCTTGTGCAGAGACAATATGGCCCAAAAGAACTCTCGTGGAGATGCCAAAGACACATTTGTTGGGGTTGAGAGAAATCCCATACTCTCGACATCTGTCAAAACATTGCTCTAGGTGTCCCCAATGCTCACAGATCAAACTATAGACACAGAAGTCATCAAGATACACCTCTATGAAATCATGCAGATGATTCTGGAAGGCAGCCATCATTACTCGTTGGAAGGTGGTAGGAGCATTACAGAGCCCAAATGGCATCACTTTGTAGGCATAGGTCCCCCATTCTATGGTGAAGATTGTTTTTGATTGGTCCTCTTCTGTGATTTGGACTTGGTTATATCCGCTGAATCCATCCAAGAGGGAATAAAGCTCATGGCCTGCCACTGTGTCCAACAATTGGTCTGTAAAAGGGATGGGGAAATGATCCTTGTTTGTCTTCGAATTGAGCTTTCGAAAGTCAACACATATTCGGAGTTTCCCGTTCTTCTTGGGCACTACCACAATGGGCGAAACCCATTCACTGTTAGCCATGGGATAGATGAACTCAGCTTCAAGCAGTTTCAATAATTCGGTCTTCACCAGAGTAGAGTAATTAGGATTCATCCATCTTTTTCTTTGCCTTATAGGTTTGGCATCGGGCTCTAGATCAATGTGATGTTGACATATTGTGGGATCAATCCCCTTTAGGTCTTTATAGGACCAAGCAAATACATCTAAGTTCTCTTTTAGTAGGTCTCGCAAGACCACCAGTTCTTCTTCTGGAAGATTGAGATCCACTTTTAGGTGACATTCAGTACCCTCAGCATCCATGAACGTTACTTGTCTTTCACCTTCCACTTCCTCGCGGATAAATGTCCCACGGATTGCTTCTGAATAGAGGTCTAACTCTTTCAAGAGAGTCGTATCCTCGTTTGATGTCCCACTAGAACCAGTGTCCTCCTTCTGAACAGATGACTCATTTGTCTGTTTAAGTTGCTGGAAGGGTATCAGAGCTTTTTTTCCTTTTGTGTGAGTGGTGACCTCTTCAGGACTCAAGGCTTCATCTTCAGAGGATGCGTCCAGAAATGTCACATAGCACGGACCTACTAGAGGCCGTGACTTTGAGGGCTTGGGCTTTTGTTGCCAGGGGGCATCATCATCATCTTTTCTTTGGGCTGAACAGTCAGGGTGACAAGAGCCATTGGTGAACTTAATTTTTATGCTTTTAATCCATTGCTTATACAGATTCTGCATACTTTGTGGTCCATTGATCAATCCAAATGGAACCATGGTCGTTCCATCCAGTACCCTGAGATATTCGATCTCTAAGGTCTTTATAGAGGGACATCAACCAGATCATCCTCTATCAAAGGGGATTCTTCATCTGCACTTTCATAGCCTACTTCATTTTCTTCCTCATCATTTTCATCCTCATCCTCTAGAGGCTCTGTCTTTGCTTCTATAGAGGCTCTGTAGTAGGAGAAGAACAGATCTTCTGCTCTGTATCTGCTTTTGCTTATGTCACCAATTTTGACTCTGCTTCTACCTCTGGCTTTGGCTTTGGCTCTATTACTGTCTCTGTATCCTCTCTATCTCTGCTCTGTAGACGCTCTGTATCTGGTCTACCTCTGTACTGACTCTACTCTGTAACTGTATTGTCTTTGTACTGACTTTGCTCTGTCTCTACGACTGTCATGTAATAGGGAGAACAATACATCCATGCTTCTATTTCATTGTCAGAGGTGATTTCAAAAGTTAATTCTAGTTGAGGCAGGAGGTACTCTCCCAAGGACAAGGATTTTACATCCCGTGGCAGTTGGCTTACAGTGCCCACTGTTAGGGACTGTGCCTCTATTTTCTCAGGAAAGATTTGCTTAACAGCTTCTTTATCTCCTGATGTACCATCTATTGCCTCATTAGAGGAGTCGGTTATGACTTCAATGGATGTGGATCCATTGCCTTTTTGCAATCCATACAGCTTTAACACTGCTTTGTTGGGTCCTCTGCCTAGGGTTAGGGTTCCTTTGAACTAATCTGTCCTGGCTCTTGCTTCAAAAATCCACGGTCTTCCCAACAGCAAAGGGTATGAAGTCCCATAAGAATTTGGTTTGACCACCAAATATGTTAGCCAATAATCTCTTTCGGCAAGGGTTGTTTTTACGTATGGGAGGATGCCCAATGGTTTGACTCTGCTTTGGTCTGAGACTGTCGTCCTCTGTAACTTTGAGAGGAAACCTCCTTGGACCAAAATTAGGACCAAACTCCCTAGGCTTTGGTCCAATATTAGGTGTTGTCATTTTAGATTCCAGCAAGTTGAATCTTGCATTTTCATCTTTCTGTCTTCGTTCATGCATCTCTTTCAGAGAGCAAATATCCTCAGTATGGTTCTTCTGCAAATAGTAAGAACAGAAAGCTCCATGAATGGTTGGTTTTCAAGTACATTCAGTAGCTAAATGTCTTGCTTGATGACACTTTCCGCACCATGTATTAGAGTGCATCACATCTCTTCTAGCTCCTGCAGGAGTGGATACATTGGCGGTATTCACCTTCAGCGTCTGTAACTGCTCTCTAATCACACCCATAAGCTCTTTCTTGATACTTGCAACTGAGTTGGATAAGTAGTCCTTTAGATTTTCACCTCCTGAAGTGCTTGTGGTAGGGTTTTGGGAAGCTTCTGTAATTACTGCATACACTGGTTGGGTAGATCCAGAAGGCCCTCTTCTCTAGCTCTGATTCAAAGCTCCTGTTGAGACTTGGGGTTGTTGATTCCAGTTGGTAGGGTTCCACTGTTGTTGAGTCACCATTGGAGGGACTGTTTGAGGCCACTGTTGTTGTGGTTGAACCATCATTTGAGGCAGTGTCGTCTGCGATGACCACACTAGATTAGGTGCATTATAATGTGGCACTATTTGCATCTCGGGATAGGGGTAGGGAATTGTTCTTGGGATTGCATTTGGTGGGATAGGGGTAGGGAATTGTTTTAGCTCTTTTGAACTTAGATTCATCCTTTCCAAAGGTTAGAACACTTTCCCAAAGTCACACATACATTCTACAGAACACTTACAAAAGGTCTACAGAGCAGTCACTGTGCAACACTAGAACAACTATAGTACAGTTACAGTGTAGAGACAGAGGCTCTACAGAGGGTCATCAAAACCTCATAACTCATAATCAAACCATTCCAAACTCTCAAAAACTATTCAATAAGATTTCAAAAGATCTCAATCTTCATCAATCATCAATCCATGCTTCATACAGAAGACAATCAGAACAAAACAGAAGCTATACAGAAGGTATACAGAACTAATCAGAACCTATCAGAACATCACATAACCTCATATCTTCACTGAGAATCATCATGAACTCCTAAACATAATCAATATCATCCAAAACACTCTCAAATACTCCCATTAACAATCATACATCACTCTAAATCCATCAAAAATCAATCATTCAGTCCTCAAAAACAACAAAAATCAATCAAAAATTTTGTCTTTTTCCACTCTCAACAGCAACCTGTTTGGACAATTTCCAGTAGTATATTCAAATTTCATACCTATACTTCATTGATATACGAGATCTTCTTCAGCTTGGAATTTCATTCAGCATGGATTCATCACTTACATGCTATTCTTGTAATATTTATTCATCAATTGTCCCAATTCCATCTTTGAGGGCAAAGCTCTTTTAGGCCGAGATGGCTTGTAATAAAGCATAAATGCCTTAGTCTAGGGTAATTATAAAAGGTGGAGGTGTAACATGTGTAGTATCTTTTTGCCATTTTACAAACATTACTTGTTTGAGGTCTCAACCTCCCACCATCTAAGAGGGTGAATAATCTTTGCCACCATAGCTTGGGGTGCATACCTTACTGTAGCCTCTCATCATTTGATTCTCAACCAATATTGGTAATACCATTTCTTGCCAAGCCACCTTGACTATGGCTTCCTGGCATTTTATGTCTATTTCTTGTATTTTCAGTTTAAAAGCTTGTTGTGGAATTTAGCTTTATTGGTAGTAGCACCAGCATACCTACGCATCACAGCCACCACTCGATGCACACACGCTTTTGATGTCTTGATTGACGAAGGAGCTAAGTGCAATGTCTTGACTCATGCTCATTGGACCCTCATTAGTCAGCGACTATTACAGCCCACCAATGCTAAACTTAGCCCATTCAAGAGCAAGTCATATGCACTCATACGGAAGTGCAAGATCGTAGTCTCTATTGAGTCTAAGAGCCTATCCCTCATTTCCTACGTATTGTCAAATACAAAGGATGCAAGTCAAGAATCGTTATGAGGACGCACTTTTAACAGGCAAGCACAGTGCAACATAGATTATGATCTACATGGTATTCACCTTTCCATTGGCAATGTTCTCATCATGACAGCTTTCAGCAAGGGAAATGAAGCTCCACTCAAGTCTTCCATACCATCGATAGAGCTACCTAGGACCAAGATGAAGGAGGGGGGTTATGAGTCATCACAATCCATTCTGACTACAAAGTCACCGCCAATTAAGTCCATACCCAAAGCCACCAAGCCTAAACTTAAATGGGTGCCAAAGCACAAAAAAAAACCTACTTATAGCCAGCAAACACAACTACACAAGGCTCACAACCGTCATTCAAAACCTAAGCGACCGATGTGACACTATCGACATGGGCACATAATGAAACTGCAATGGATCCCCAAAGATCTGTTGTCAGCCTATGGATACTACGAAGGAAATACCTAAATATGGGTGCCTAAGAAAAAATATCCTAGCAACATAGTCCAACCATGACCATCACTTGCCATCTCATCTCCAAGAAGCCACACTCCCGCTAAGGCAATGAATATCCAGAAAACCCGAGTGGTCAAGAATACAAGAACCTGCGACGATTGCATTCAAAAAACCCCCACTAATCTATCGACCCAAAAAATTGCATGGTACTTGAGAATCATCTAATTCTGGAGAGCTTGGAACCCCAATGCTTGTGCAAGAAGAGGGCAATGCACCCTCTGTGCCAATGGAGCCGCCCTCAGTACCCCAAAGCAGCACTGAACATACGGATCAGATTTTGGAGCTACCCTTAGAAACACCACTATCAAGTCCCCGCCACCCCTCGAACTATGAGGGTCTAGCTCGATTCCACCCCACCCACTGGTAGGTCTTAGGCCTTCCTTCGAGCGACGCTCATTTCTATCGGTCAACAAGGACCTTGCTAAGAATACATGAGATGACTTGGTGACTTGCATCAAGCTCTTGGATAACACTTTTACCACATTCGCTAGGAGCTATGAAATACTTGACCTCAGCATGCTTGATGAAACCCTTGCCGATGAGGTTTGTTCCTTCTCCTGCACTTGGGAAGAATACAAACTTATGACCCTAACAACCCCCAAATTCTCAAAGGAATTGATTGATAATGGTGAAATCTCAAAAGTGCACGCACTCATCAAATGACTAATAACATCATACCGCAAGCCCCAAAGGCTTGTGGCAATTGTTGAGCTTGAGGAACTCACTCGTCTCGCTCTAAATCTGACTCCTCATTCCTACAAAATGGTGTAACCTATGTCTCCAATGGGAGAAATGGGGTTGCCAAATCATGACTAATTTTGAGTACACGCACGCTATCCTCCAATGCTTTTCTCTGCCCCGCTGCTCACTCTACACATCAACTGAAGCATTCACAATCGTTAGTAAGATAATACAATTAAACCGACAAAAGTGAATACCTAGCAGTCTTCAGCTACATAAATAAATTGGTTAGAAATCAATCCTAACCTTAATTTATCAAGAGTGCGCACTCTAAACTCATAAATGTTTATTAGTTAAATATGTATTTTGCAGAATCACCCGCTATGGAATCACCCATGTACACATAAAATTAACAAAATGCCCGAAAAGGATAGGCGTCCCCATTGACTTCTCACACAAATAATCCACTTTGTGTATGAGCCCCGGTAATAAAATCTTATGGAATCCACCGTAAAACCTCACGGAATCCACTGTGGCACGGAATCCACCGTGTAATATGCGTCCTGGCATTATACCCCCGGGGTGGAATAGCAATTGTCCTCAATTGCTATTAGCTCAATGTGGAGCTAACAGAGTGGGGAAAGCATTTAAGTCTCTAGCGTGCATCCATTGGGCTTCTTCAACAGGATGGTTTTTAAACTTGACCAAATATCTAGAATATCTACATCCAGTTCTAGTGTTCATAAAGTCAGTATCTATAATAGTTTCAGGCTCAAGGATTTCAGTATCATCATCTAGCAAATGTGGGTTTTCATAGACACGGTGTATAGGTAATTGGACTCTAAAGGGTTGTAATAAACTAATATGGAAGGTGTTATGAATTTTCCAATGTTGTGGTAGTTCTAGTTTAAATGCATTGTCATTGATTTTGTGTATGATCTTGAATGGTCCATAGAATCTAGGTGCTAATTTCACTACTAGGTGTTTATCTACACTTTGTAATCTACATTTTTCTATGTGTAACCAAACATAATAATCAACTTTAAAATTCATAGCTTGTCTTTTCTTATTTTCTTGTTTTGTATATGATTGCTGGGCTTTGGCAATCATATCTTTAACTTCATAAAAAATAGTAGCATGCATGTTAGCAATATCATCAACAGTTTGAATTTTGTTTGATAAAGATGCAACAAGTGTAGGCAATCGATATCCATGAATAACTTCAAATGGTGCTTTCTTTGTAGCTGTGTGTGGTGTATTGTTATATGTAAACTGAAGTAAATGTAGATGTGTATACCATGTGTGTGATTTTGAAATAGTGTAAGCACGCAAAAGATCTAAAATAGTATTGTTAGTAGCTTCTATTTGACCATTTGTTTCAGGATGAAATGTAGATGAAAAATCAATCTTTGTTCCTAAGTTAGCAAACAAAGTAATCCAAAAATTATTACAAAATCTAGAGTCATGATCAGAAATAATAACTTTTGGTAAACCATGATTAGTGAAAACAGTTTTAAAAAACAAGTGAGCAGCTTGAGATGCAGTTAAAGTTTTTTTGCATGGAATAAAATATGCTTGTTTGCTAAACCTGTGGACAATAGTCCAAATCATATCGTGGTTAGCTTTAGTGTTAGGTAAACCAGTGATAAAATCCATAGAAATCTGTTCCCATGGTCGTGATGGAATAGATAATGGCATCAGTAAACCATACTGTTTACCATGGTGTCTTTTAACTCGTTGACAAACTAAACTTTCAGATACAAAGTTAGATACATCAGTGTCCATATGTGGCCAATAAAAATCTTCAGTCAATGTATGCAAAGTAGATATAATACCTCTATGACCTTTATATGGAGGACAATGAATCTCATGCAAAACAAATGATCGAAATGGAACTGTCACACATAATCTATTTTCATAAAACATGAATCCATTATTGTAAGATAGTGAATCAATAGGAATCCAATTATTTGCAACTAATTTATTCCAATCAGCTTGAAAAGTAGGATCCTAATGATAAGTATCTTTCATAGGGATAAGGAAATCAAATGATATTACATAATTGTCGGTTTTCTACTTAAAGCGTCACTACAACATTCTCTTTTCTTGGTTGATATTGTATAAGGGGATGAAAAATTTCAATGAAAGCTACCCATTTAATGTGTCGGTCAGATATTTGGGGTTGACTAAGGAGATGTCTAATGCTTTGTTGGTCAGTTTTAATCATAAATTCAAAACCCATTAAATAATGTTTCCATTGACGTAAGGCTTGTATTGCAGCTAGCAATTCTTTATCATATGTAGAATATTTAAGTTCAGATGGTTTCAATTTACAGCTAGAGTAGGCTATGGGATGATTATCTTGCATAAGGACGGCTCCTATTCCAGATCCACTAGTATTAGTAACTACTAAAAAAAATGGTCTATTGAAATCAGGTAGTTGTAATACAGGAGCATGGGTTAATGCATGTTTTAATAAATCAAAAGATTTTTGTTGATTGTTAGACCAGTTATAAACAATACCCTTCTTTAAAAGTTTAGTCAAAGGTAATGCAAGTAATGAGAAATTTATTACAAACTTTCTGTAAAAACTAGCAAGACCTAGAAAAGAACGTAACTCATGCACATTTTTGGGTATGGGTCAATTTAAAATTGTTTCTATCTTTTTAGGGTAAACTTTAATACATTTTGATGAAACAATATGACCTAGATATTCAATTTCTGTTTGAAAGAATTCACTCTTTTCTGGATTAGCATACAATTGATTGTCTTTTAACAACTTGAAAACTAAAGATAGATGTTTATAATGCTCATTCTCACTTTTACTAAATACTAATATATCATCAAAGAATACTATAACATCAAAGAATACTAATATATCATCAAAGAATACTAGAAGGTAATCAAAACCTCATAACTCATACTCAAACCATTCCAAACTCTCAAATACTATTCAATAAGCTTTCAAAAGATCTCAATCTTCATCAATCATCAATCCATGCTTCATACAGAAGACAATCTGAACAAAACAGAAGCAATACAGAAGGTATACAGAACCAATCAAAACCTATCAGAACATCACAGAACCTCATATCTTCACTGAGAATAATCATGAATTTCTAAACATAATCAATATCATCCAAAACACTCTCAAATACTCCCATTAACAATCATACATCACTCTAAATCCATCAAAAATCAATCATTCAGTCCTCAAAAACAACAAAAATCGATAAAAAATTCAGTATTTTTCCACTCTCAACATATCTCCCCACTTATAAAGGAAGCGTTAATCTATCTTGTAACATCAACAACCTTTTATTTCATTCTTTTGATCATCAAAGCAAAGAAAGCAGCAATTCTTCACGCAGCACCATGATAGATTTCTCCCACGGATTTGATAGAATCAACCATAATCTTCAACATCTTCACAAAATCCATCAATAGAACAAAGAACACAAAGGAATAAACCATCTTTGAATGAAAATCAATCTCATATTATCCTTCTTCATTGTCTTCATAGTTCTCTCTCTCAATCTCTCATACACAATTACACTGTTTTGATAGATTTGACTCTCTTACTCTCTCTCTCTCTCTCTCTCTCTCTCTCTCTCTCTCTCTCCATCGATAGTACATCATATCCTCACTACAATTCTCTCATAATAACCCTCAATAATCCTTCTTAGGTCGTGGATGTACCTCCCAAGAGGTATGTCTGATATGAAGAGTCACCAGAGCCACTACAGTGTCTTTTCACAACTCACTACTGTCATTGTCACTTAGTCTTCTCTTCAGTCTTCAGCAGCTGTTTCTTCCACTTGTTTTAGCTCTTTTGAACTTAGATTCATCCTTTCCAAGGGTTAGAACACTTTCCCAAATTCATACATACATTCTATAGAATACTTACAGAAGGTCTACAGAACAGTCACAGTACAGCACTAGAATAGCTACAATACAGTTATAGTACAGAGACAAAGTAGAGATAGAGACTCTACAGAGGGTCTAAAGAAGGTCATCAAAACCTCATAACTCATACTCAAACCATTCCAAACTCTCAAAAACTATTCAATAAGCTTTCAAAATATCTCAATCTTCATCAATCATCAATCCATGCTTCATACAAAAGACAATCAAAACAAAACAAAAGCTATATAGAAGGTATACAGAACCTATCAGAACATCACAGAACCTCATATCTTCACTGAGAATCATCATGAACTTCTAAACATAATCAATATCATCCACAACACTCTCAAATACTCCCATTAACAATCATACATCACTCTAAATCCATAAAAAATCAATCATTCAGTCCTCAAAAACAACAAAAATAGTCAAACATTCAGTCTTTTTCCACTCTCAACATATCCCCACACTTAGAAAGGAAGCGTCCTCACAACGTAAGGAAAAGAAGAATATAAGTTCACCAAAAAGATTAATTTTTTCTTCTGTTAGATCTTCAATAATCTTGCTAAAATACGACCCCAACTTATCACCTATATCTGATAGAAAAAACTACTAAAGGAAAACTTCATTATTCATTAACTCCTCTGATTAATCATTTAAAAGCCATAACAAATTTTTAAAGGATATAAGAGGTTCTCTTCAGCTTTCCACCATAGGCTTTCCATCCACCAGCAATCTTTTGAAAAGAGCTCTCGAACAAGTATTCTCAATCAACACAAACTCATCACATACAATTAAGACAACACATACACAAACACTAACACAACCATCTGAATAACACCTCCAAAAAGAGATATATAATTAAAAATATTCCAAGATACATTGCAAAGGCATCAATGAAGATGATCCCTTTTAAAGGCTTGCTTGTTTTGGAAGCAATCCATGGAGAAGGATTCATCTACAAATGTCTTTGGAGGATTTTGAAAAAATTGCAAGCAACACGTCCTTTCTAGCAAGACAATGTATCTACTAGGGAGACATAGGGCATGAAAATACAAGACATCCAACTGGTGGGAGTCAATGATCACATTGACATTCATACAAATTTTTGGAATGGCCTTTTGATCATTATGGGAATGCCTATACATGTATGCTAGATACCAAGCAAAATGAGCTGTTAATCTCTTCGAAGGATCCAGAGATTGTGAATATTGGTGAGAAAAATGAATATAGTTCTAGTATGCTTGACTAGAAGTTTTCCATGGAAGTTTTCCAATCTCCTGGAATTATTGGCCAGTTGATTTGAGGTCCTGTAAGAGAATCATTTGAGCTCCATCCTCTTCTTCTTGGAATCTGCTGATCAAACCCTTTATATTCACTAACCAACTGAGGGGGTTGAGAGATAGAAGTGGCAGTAGATGGAAGTAGAATAAGTAAAAGTGGATGAAGAGATGGGTAGGCAAAATCATAAAAGGAGGAATAGGTTAAAGAAGGAGTGGCTGAAAATTTTAGAGAATCACTTAGGAATGGTGTTAATTGATAAATAGGAAAGGTGGAAGGTACATGAATGGATGGAGAAGGACATAGCGGAGAAGGGGAAAATACTCTATCTTCAATAAAAGAGCAATATGTAAAGATGGGAATTTGGGGAAAAGATTGAGGTTGGAAAAGAAGGGGTAAGATGGCTGTCGAATTGGTTTGATAGAGGGAAAGATATATATCATAACGGTGAGCTGTTTGTTGGTAATACAGTAGGGTAGGAATAGAATGACCTAAGATAGATCTTCTTTGATAGGCATAAAAAAAAGTGGAATCAAATGGATTATTTTTGGAAAGGTAAGCTAAGAGATCCACCATGATTTGGTTAGTACTCCGTACATAGGTAGAAGCTGTGTTCTGTCGTTGATTCAAGACCACAGAATCAATCATGGAGTGCCAGGAATTATTAGGGCAAGTAGCCACTTTTGAGGAGTAACTATGGAACATGTCATCTATTCACAACTCCAAATGGTTGACATATAAGACAGCTTGTAAAACCACGTCTCCCACATACCAGGCCATATCCACTTCATCTGGAATCAACAAGTCCCCCTGTAAATACATATATGACATCAACATGGTATCTAACAGAATCTTCAAACACCATGCGGACCACTTCCGTCAGCAACTCAGGAGACCAAGCCCCATTCCAACCATCCTCGAGAAGAGGAAGATCCATCGTTGAAAGCTTCATGTAGAAGGCCAACTTCTGTAGTTGATAGCGGACAAAGAAAGAATGGTCCGGAGGAACATATTCTTGGAAATGCTCAAATGTAGACCATAGCAGATCCATCCTGGACTGCAATCTTTCCACTTTATCTTGGAATAAAGGACACAAGGTAGCCTGTCTCTGAAGAACTGCCAAGTCCTGCTGTGAGAGAGAAGAAATCAGAGGAACATTAGGGCTTGGAGGAACAGACCGTGACTTTGCCAGTTGGTCTTGCAACTGCTTGATTTGGGAAGCTCGTGATTCCACTGTGTTAGAAGCAGTTTGTAAGGCTAAAAGTTTGACACCTAAGAGAGTTTGAAACTCTTGCACTTCTTTGAATATCCTCTCCTTCTCCTCTAAGATTCTAGTAACCTCTGATTGAGTCTCTGTTAACTGAAACTTTAAAGAAGATATCTCATCTCTTTGGGTTTCAATCAGTTGGGTTTGTTGCTTCATCTGCTTAAACAGATCTGCCACAAGGTATCCTTAGCAGAGGCTAACTCGGATGTTGCCTTATGCAACTGGTCTTTAGACTGCATCAGTTCCTCATAAAAGGAAGCATATAGCTGTTGAACACAGGCTGCACTGACAGTTCAATGGAACTCTGAATGTCTTTACATAGGAAAGGAATGGTAATCTCCCGAGACTAAATTGTTCAATGAGGGGACTGACATGTCCAATGAGCCTTCTCTATGTGCTCTGAACAGATTGTTACAGGTGAGATAAGTAGGTAGATCACTGCCAGATGTAGCAGGAATGGTCACTGAAGGAAGAACTGAAGGAGCTTTATCTGCTACCCACTTCAAGCATTTGCACTATATGACTAGGGGAGGAGGAGAATCCAGATCCTCTATATCAATTGGTTCTAACTCATCTGAAGGTGGAGGAGATACTGGATCAGATGGAGGAGGTGGAGGCACACTCTTCTGTAAACTTGAGTAGGTCAAGAAGGCAGACAAGTAGGATCCATAGGTGACATTGGTAACATTGCCCCTAGTTACTTTTACGAAATGTTGATCCATCTTAGTGAGTAGGTAAGTGCTCCAATCAATAGCTACTCCTTTAAACACCATCCTTGAAGCTATAAAGAGCTCTTTGGACAAGTAATGGGATGGCGTTTTTGTAGGCATAAACCTGTCTTGGAGGAACTGACAGACCAACTTCCACACAGGATTAGTGATCATGGAAAAGGAAACTCCAGAAGTATTGATCACCTTCTTGACATCCAAAATTTCCTTGGTCTGTTTTTGTAACAGCTTCAAAATCTCATCGTTAGAGAAAAGCTGGCGAGCTGTAACAAAGGGTTCACCTTTGTAGGGAAGAGATAGAGCCTTCTCTAAGCCTCGAGGTGTCAAAGTCATGGAAGTACCCTAGACGAGGCCCGACTTCTTGCTGTAGGGGGCCAAGAGCTCATTACACATGGATGGATCCTCTGGAAGAAATGGAAAGGAGGCAGCCACGAAAGTCACGAGTCTCGCCTTCGTGAGAGGCTCAAAAGTGAGTAGGGAAGAGTAATCCCTACTGACTAGTGGGACATACTAGATAGGGGGAGGAGCGTGAGGCGCCATTCAGATGGTAAACATGCACACCACAACACAGACAGTCACAAAGAATGCCTGTAAAAGAACCAAAGGGCTATAAAAAAGGAATCAATCCAAAAGAAGGACATTCATACAGACACATACATAACTAACCTAAGTACCATCCCAGACAATACACATCCTAGAAAAATTTTGGCATGACCTCGACACATATGCGACCAAAAGCTTTATGCGATGCAACATTCAAGCACCCAAATCCCTGTATCAGGCAATAAAAGAAAAAAAACTACACACCGTACCCGTAATCGTAACACATAGACAAACTAGACTACCATAAAAATGGACATTAAGACTGGACCATAACTTGACCATCAGTGTCAACTAATAGACTTTTACACGCCCATCCCACGAAGCAAGTTTATTAAAAAGGGGAAAAAAGTGCAGTGAGGGGGAATTACTTTAATGAAGGGTTCATTTTAATAAATTATTAACAATGGGTGACATTTTATTAGGTTATAAATCTTAATAAGAAAACGGTGGTTCGTTCTTAAAATTTTAATTACAAATTATTAAGTTGAAACGGTGCTTTAGTGCAACCCGGACTTCGATGCCCAAACTAGGTCTCTAAATGCAAATTCCTTAATTAAAAATTAAGAGTGATGTGGAGCATTTTTTTGCTAGTGCGTGCTCTTGTGGTGGCGGCTGGTTCATTTTTATTATAAATTAAAGTGCCTCTTAAGCGCACATAGCACATGCAAAGTGAACGGCTGGTTAATTTTTATTATTATGAAATTGTGTGTTTAGTGTGAATGCGCATGGAAAATGTGGGTGAATCAATAATTCATTTTAACAATTAATTTGTGTTTAAGGGGAAAATAAAAATAAATAAAGCACATAAAATAAATACCTGGATGGGATGTGTATGCAATGGCCTGAAGGTGCATAGAAGAGTCCCCCAAAAGGAATGAATCCAGTAAAACAAAAGTAAAGACAACTGACTGAACAACAAAGACAACACCTTAGTGGATGTGTTGATTTTTTTAAAAAAAAATTATTATTGTATGATGAGTTATTATTATGCTTTTTTTGTTTTATTTATTTATTTTTTTTGTTTGATATTTTAGGGGTATTATGTGTGGTGGTTGGAATTATGTGTGGTTTGCTGGATTTGTTTTGTAATAAATTGTATGTGGTTGTGTGTTTCTTTTTTTTTTTCAAAATGAAGAATAATTAAAGATGGATATGGGATGAAGGAAAAAGAAAATTACAGCCAGTTAGGAAATATCCATAATTTATGGTATGAAAATAAGATGGAGATTTTTATGGTGAAGTTTTGTTTGTTGGTTTTTTTGGTTTTTTTAATTATTTTAAATAGGGGTGCCATGTATGAAAATATTTTAAAGTGAAAAATGAATGGAAAAAGATTGTGGGGAGGGGGGGGGATGGGTGGAATGTTTTGGAAATTTTTAGTATTTTTTCTGTATTTTTTACTAATTTTAAATGAAAGTTTTTCTTTTGTTTTAGGTAATTTTGGAATAAATTCGCAAATATGGAATTGTCTGTAATTTTGGGGATGGAAATTTCCACCTGAAAATTTTCCAAAAATCTAAGGGAATTTTTAGATTTTTTTTGAAATTTTTTTGAGTGGAAATGAATTTATAAATTAATGGAATCATGTAGATCAAGAAAATCAGCTTAATTTGGTATGTAGGGTCAAATTAAGTCAGCTAAGTCCTCTTAGTCTGGGTAAGTCAGACTAAGTCAAGTCAGGTTAGTCAAAGGGAACTAGGTTAGTCTGGGTTAATCAAAGTCAGGTAAGTAAGCTAAGTCAAGGCAAGTCAGGTTAGTCTGGGTTAGGCTAAGTTAGGTAAGTAGGCTAAGTCAAGTCTGTGGGGACTAACCTAAGGGGTTTAGTGTAACTAGGCTAAAGTTAGTTTAACTAGGGTAGGGTTAGTGTAACTAACTTAGGGTTAGATTAACCTAACTAGGGTGAGGTCAACTAAGCTAGGGTTAGTTGACTAGACTCGGGTTAGATGACCTAGCGTAGAGTTAAGTAACCTAGGCTAGTTTAACCTAGGTAGGGTTAAGTAACCTAGGGTTAGTTTAACCTAGGGAAGGTTAATGGAACTAACCTAAGGTAGGGTTAGATGAACTAGGGGGGGGGGAGGGGGGGTTAACGTAACTTAAGTAAGGTTAGTTGACTAGGGGGGGTTAACCTAACTAGGGGGGTTAATGAACCTAATTAGGGTTAGTTTAACCTAATTAGGGTTAGGTTGAGCCAATTAGGGTTAGGTTTAGTTAATTATGGTTAGGTTAAGTTAATTATGGTTAGTTAATCCTAATTAGGGTTAGGTTAGGGGAACCTACCTGTGGTGACAGGGAGGAAGGAGGAGGAGGAGGGGAGGACGGAGGGAGTGGCGGCGCCGCGGGGGAGGAGGTGTTGCAGCGGCGAGAGGTGGTTGTAGCGGCGCTGGGGGGCCGACAGCAGCAGCACTGGGGGGCCGGGGAGGAGAGCGCCTGGGGGAGGTGCTGTGGGCAGCGCTGGGGGGCCGAGGAGGAGAGGGAGGGGAGGAAGAAGAGAGGAAGGGGAAGGGAGGGGGAGAAGGGGATGGGGGTTGGAGAGAGGAGGAAGGGAGGCGAGTACGAAGAGAGGGAAGGGAATGTGGCCCCCGCTGAGGGGAAGGAGGCTAGCGGGGGCAAAGGAGAAGAGGGAGTGGGAGGAAGGTGGAGGGAGAAGGTGAGAGGGTGAGGGAGAGGGTGAGGAAGGGTCGGGGGGAGAGAAAGAGGGGTAGGAGAGAGAAAGAAGAAAAAGAAGAAGAGAGAGAGAGAGAGAGAGGGGGTGGTTAGAAGGGGGGGACAGGTGACCGTTGGGGGGGGGGTATATTTTAAAAAAATGAATGAATAAATAAATAAATAAATAAATAAATAAAGGGAAAAAGAAAAGAGAGGGAAAGATGGCACGCCCTCGTCCCGGGTGCATGCGCGGGGCGGGGGTAAAAAAAATTTGTGGTGGTGGGACCCGACAGGGCAGGGACGTCGACACGCAAGTCACGTACCGGACGGGGGAGTTGCAAGATTCGGGAAAACGAAAACTCATGCGTTCACGTGCAAGGCGAGGCACGCGAGAACACGAAAAAACAAAGAAAAATTAATAACGCATAAGTCGTTCGTCGAAACAAAAATCCGTAAAAAGGAAAAATGGGCTGAGAGAGGAGGAGAAAATGAGGGAAAAGTAAGACGGGGTGTTCGGAGGAAAATGAGGGCGTTCACATGGAAAAAATGCAAAAAAACAGGCCCGAAAACACATACGGGGATTAATATCAGAAAATCCACTCACCGAAATGCAGGGTGGAAAGAAGGAAAAAGGTGCAGAAGAACATGTCCAACAAGCCTATCATGTCAAAACACAATTTTGACCGAGATAGGATGCGTTTACATGGAAAAAAATGGAAAAATGGCACATGAAAACGAGGTCGAAAATTAATAACAAAAAATTGATTCACCGGAATAGAGGGTAGAAAAAAAGAAAAATGTACATGGGAAGGGGGGCACAAGCCCGTCACATTAAGACCAAGGTCCAGGGGAATTAGGAGGGGTTCATATGCAAAAAACACGAAAAATGCATGAAAAAATGCTCGAAAAAATTAATAACTAAAAAATCGGTAGTCGAAAAAGGGGGGGAGGAAAAAGGAAAAAGTGGAGGGAAGGTAGCAAGACATGGCTGATAAGTCAAACTGGAATTCTGGTGAAAATAGGGTAGGTTCACATGGAAAATTATGAAAAATAAGCACGAAAAAGACTCGAAAACCCACGAAAATTAATAACAGATGAACCGTACATTATAAGGACACGAAATAAAAAGGAAAAATGTCAAGAAAAAAGGGTAGGGCATGGTTGACTCATTAGATCAAAGTTCTGAAGCAAGTAAGACGCGTTCACATGAAAAACTGTCCAATTTATGCAAAATACTTCAAAAATTAATAACTTGAGAATCGTCTGTCGGAATAGGGGTTGGTAAAAAGGAAAAGTGGTCATTTCAAAGGGATGAATAGGGCTATAAATTTGGATTGGAATTTCGGGGAACATAGGGTGCGTTCACATGAAAGGACAGCAAAATCAGGGAATGAAGGAAAACTGCAAGGGAACGGCCCCAAGGGGGGTTTGAAAATAGATGGGTGGGTGGAGAAGGGACCCCATCAAGGGTAAAACTAGGGAAGGCATGGATGCATTATCAAGTTAAGGAAAATACAGAGGGAGATGCAATGTAGACGCGTAGGGACGTGCCCGGACACTGAAAACTTTAACGGATAGGGGCGACCAAGCAACAGGGGCCTAGTACCATACAACAGACCAACCGCTAACGTCTCCACACTTAAAACATGACCGTCACTGACCACAGAAGGCGTAGGGTTAGAAAAACTTGGCCCATGTTGTCGAGAAGTAAGGTTGACTATCGATGGCACGTCCACTATCGTTGTCGGCTGGCAGGAGGTACCAAGGTATCTTCATAGCACACATCCTTCGTGGCAGGGACCATGCGGCAGCACCCAGGGAGGTAGCTGGTTGAAGGAATCACAGGAAATTCGTCGATGATGAGGGATATTATACTAAACTCACAATCACTCATATGGAATGAAAGAGCAGTCACTCACCCCATGACTAATATCACTCGAGGAAATCAAAATGAAACCCAGAGTTCACACCCGGTTTAGGAAGCGACAAAGGAATGGTGCAGAGGAAGTATGCCAGGGTGCATAATTGATGGTGCATCGGTGCGTTCAACTCATCTGGCATAGGTGCAAGAAGAAAGGCAAGGGAGCCTTGTAGGGCAGTGTATAGAACAGAATGATGTGTCATGTGTTGGCAGAAACCCAGCCTATGGGTGCATAGGGAAACGGGAACGTACCTGACTCCAAAGGTTGTAACGTCCCTCAATCCTCACCTCTCGGTAATTGATTGAAAAAACTCCAGTCACACTCAACCCACCCTCTGTCTCACGCTCTGTTGAAAGATACAGAGGGCAGCCATGTCCTGAAACCCATTGATGTAATCCTCACGGTTACTTGTGCAAAGGTTGTATGCCTTGTGCACATTTGATGGTGCAACTGTGCATCCCGCCCAGTGCCGGCATACAGTGCAAGAAGGAAGGCCAGGGAGCCTTATAGTGCAGTGCACAAGAACAAATCGTGCTTTGTGCATTGAGAGGCCCATCCCGTGCGTGCAACACTCCCTTCACACATCTCACCTCTCATTTGATTTAAAGGGAAAAGTAGGTCACTCACCCCACCCTCTGTCTCACTCTCTGATAAATACAGAGGGCAACCCATACTCACATCCCCATCATGTTAGGATGAAAGCTCACAACACTCAACGGGTTGGTGATGCAGATCATGTCGATGGGTGGTGTCATTAGGATCTTGAAGACGAGGCATACCTAGGGAGGCAACCTACAAATCCCGTACTTAAATGATTGGTAAGAAGAGTCGTCTGTTAAGAAGGCCAGGTGGACTAATATTGTAAGGACAACGCACCAAGGGAGGCAGCTTCAAATTGCTTGCTGAAGAGGTTCTGCTAGTGAGTCAGCTATCCTGAACTTGGGGTGTTACCACCTTTTCCACAGTCAACTTCTTGCCCAGGAGTGTTTCCACCTTTTCTTGGAACGAGGCCTATTATGATAGGGAATTTCTTCCTTTTCTCCCATAACAGTTTCGTTTGTTTTTCTTTGTTTTGTTTCTTTTGGGTTTTTTTTCTCCTTGTTTTTTTCTTTTTTTTTCTTTTTTTTTTCTTTTCCTTTTTTTTCTTAATAAAGGGAATGGTAGAAATACCATATATCAGGACCAACCTCGGCACCGTTGTTGGATCATACGAGAAAAGAACAATGTCGAGTTGAGATGATTTTGCGAGGGGGTAGCAGAACGAGACCGCCTCATGAGGAGAATCATCATGGCTATCAGAAGCACGACAAGAAGGATAGTGTGACGCCCAAAAGGGAAAGGGTAGGTCGACTGTGATTGTCAAGATCCCTAGGGAGAGAAATACTTCTTTATGCGATATCCATTGGTCATGAAAGGATCATCAAAGGCATTAATGGTCTGCACCTGAACAGAGCCGTTAGGATTGACGACCAGTACCTTGTACGGGGCCATCCATCGTTGTTGAAGCTTGCCAGGAAACTTGCCAAATCTCGAATCAGAGGCTAGAACAAGATCACCTTCTTTGAACTCCTTGTGCTTGATGAAACTGTCATGATAGGCCTTGCGTCGCGCTTGAGTGGTTTCCATGCACTGTAGGGCCATCCGCCAGATCTCATCCAAGCATTCCAAGTGCAGGAGACAGTGTTGCAGTGGCTCACTATCTCCCAAGCATTCTTTAACTGCCACTCACAAGGAGGGCAATTCCAGCTCAACAGGAAAGACAGCTTCTGTACCATACACTAGCTAGAAAGGGGTTTGTCCTGTAGCTGCCTTATGGGAGGTTCTATACGCCCAGAGGGCCTCTGTAAGCCGATCATCCCAGTCGTGATAATGTGCAGTAATCGTTCTTGTCAGAATCGAGCAAAGGATGCGATTGGTGACTTCAACTTGGCCATTGGCTCTGGGGTAATAGGGACTGGACTTATGATGGCAGATCTTATATAGTTCAGTCAGCACCTCCATGATTTTGTTAAGGAAATGAGTACCTCTATCACTTACCAGCTCAAGGGGACTGCCAAAATGGGTGATAATATTCTCGTACATGAACAGGGTTACACTGTTACCATCATCCTGCTTCAAAACTTTAGCTTCACAGCACTTTGTGACATAATTCGTACATACTAGAATGTATATGTTCTGTTTCATCTGGTAGGTGGATCAATGGGACCCAAAAAATCAATCCCCCACTTCTCAAATGGCTTTAGGGGAAGAATGGGTTGCAGTGGCATGGCACTTGTTTTGGTGGGTTTCCCCATTCGCTGACAAGCATCACATCTCTTACAGTAATCATATGCATCCTTGTGGAGGGTCGGCCACCAGTATCCTGCTAATAGAGCCTTCCTGGCTATCGCTTCTCCTGCGAAGTGTCCACCACATGGATCGTCATGGCACGCTTTCAATACTATGCCTATTTCATTCCCTGCAACACATCTTTGCAGCACTTCATCTTTGCCTTTCCTGTACAATGCACCACCTAGCAAAGTGTAGGGGGCTGATTCTAACAGAAGCTTCTTCTTCTCACGGCTTGAGATGCCAAGAGGATACGATTGAGTTGCCAAGAGGTTGGCTATGTCTGCATACCAGGGAGTAACAGTTTCAACTAGAAACAAGGAAGCATCAGGAAGGTCTGGATCATCCTGTTCCTCTTCTTTTATTTGAGGGATCCATGATAGATGATCAGCTAAGACATGGGAACGGCTAGGCTTAGTGACTACTTCAAAGTCGAACTCTTGGAATAAAAGCAACCATCTCATCAGTCGTCCTTTAATATCTGCTTTGTTCATCAAGAAGGACAGGGCTCCATGATCCACATAGTACTTGAAATGTGTGGACAATAGATAGTGTCGAAACTTCTCCAGTGCAAACACCATTGCCAAGCACTCAAGCTCTGTCACTATGTAGTTCTGTTCCCTATCAGTGACCTTTCGGCTTGCATAATATATCGGTTGATCTAATTTAGAAGGGCCCTTTTGACATAGGACAGCCCCTAGCCCTTCAACTGATGCATCTGTGTGCACATGGAACTCCTTCGCCCAATCAGGAGGCTGTAAAATAGGTGCTTGGATCGGGCATTGTTTTAGGGTATTAAAGGCCTCTTCACAGTTATTAGTCCAAAGGAAATCATCTTCTTTCCTTAGAAGCTTGTGCAAAGGGGCTGCCTTGGTTGCAAAATGTGCAATAAATCTTCAGTAATAGCCCACATGACCAAGGAATCCTCTCAATTGCTTGAGGTTCGTCGGTGCTATTAAGGCAACAATCTTCTCGATCTTTGCCGGGTCTGTTGCAATTCCTTGTGCAGAGACAATATGGCCCAAAAGAACTCTCGTGGAGATGCCAAAGACACATTTGTTGGGGTTGAGAGAAATCCCATACTCTCGACATCTGTCAAAACATTGCTCTAGGTGTCCCCAATGCTCACAGATCAAACTATAGACACAGAAGTCATCAAGATACACCTCTATGAAATCATGCAGATGATTCTGGAAGGTAGCCATCATTACTCGTTGGAAGGTGGTAGGAGCATTACAGAGCCCAAATGGCATCACTTTGTAGGCATAGGTCCCCCATTCTATGGTGAAGATTGTTTTTGATTGGTCCTCTTCTGTGATTTGGACTTGGTTATATCCGCTGAATCCATCCAAGAGGGGATAAAGCTCATGGCCTGCCACTGTGTCCAACAATTGGTCTGTAAAAGGGATGGGGAAATGATCCTTGTTTGTCTTCGAATTGAGCTTTCGAAAGTCAACACATATTCGGAGTTTCCCGTTCTTCTTGGGCACTACCACAATGGGCGAAACCCATTCACTGTTAGCCATGGGATAGATGAACTCAGCTTCAAGCAGTTTCAATAATTCGGTCTTCACCAGAGTAGAGTAATTAGGATTCATCCATCTTTTTCTTTGCCTTATAGGTTTGGCATCGGGCTCTAGATCAATGTGATGTTGACATATTGTGGGATCAATCCCCTTTAGGTCTTTATAGGACCAAGCAAATACATCTAAGTTCTCTTTTAGTAGGTCTCGCAAGACCACCAGTTCTTCTTCTGGAAGATTGAGACCCACTTTTAGGTGACATTCAGTACCCTCAGCATCCATGAACGTTACTTGTCTTTCACCTTCCACTTCCTCGCGGATAAATGTCCCACGGATTGCTTCTGAATAGAGGTCTAACTCTTTCAAGAGAGTCGTATCCTCGTTTGATGTCCCACTAGAACCAGTGTCCTCCTTCTGAACAGATGACTCATTTGTCTGTTTAAGTTGCTGGAAGGGTATCAGAGCTTTTTTTTCTTTTGTGTGAGTGGTGACCTCTTCAGGACTCAAGGCTTCATCTTCAGAGGATGCGTCCAGAAATGTCACATAGCACGGACCTACTAGAGGCCGTGACTTTGAGGGCTTGGGCTTTTGTTGCCAGGGGGCATCATCATCATCTTTTCTTTGGGCTGAACAGTCAGGGTGACAAGAGCCATTGGTGAACTTAATTTTTATGCTTTTAATCCATTGCTTATACAGATTCTGCATACTTTGTGGTCCATTGATCAATCCAAATGGAACCATGGTCGTTCCATCCAGTACCCTGAGATATTCGATCTCTAAGGTCTTTATAGAGGGACATCAACCAGATCATCCTCTATCAAAGGGGATTCTTCATCTGCACTTTCATAGCCTACTTCATTTTCTTCCTCATCATTTTCATCCTCATCCTCTAGAGGCTCTGTCTTTGCTTCTATAGAGGCTCTGTAGTAGGAGAAGAACAGATCTTCTGCTCTGTATCTGCTTTTGCTTATGTCACCAATTTTGACTCTGCTTCTACCTCTGGCTTTGGCTTTGGCTCTATTACTGTCTCTGTGACTGTCTCTGTATCCTCTCTATCTCTGCTCTGTAGACGCTCTGTATCTGGTCTACCTCTGTACTGACTCTACTCTGTAACTGTACTGTCTTTGTACTGACTTTGCTCTGTCTCTACGACTGTCATGTAATAGGGAGAACAATACATCCATGCTTCTATTTCATTGTCAGAGGTGATTTCAAAAGTTAATTCTAGTTGAGGCAGGAGGTACTCTCACAAGGACAAGGATTTTACATCCCGTGGCAGTTGGCTTACAGTGCCCACTGTTAGGGACTGTGCCTCTATTTTCTCAGGAAAGATTTGCTTAACAGCTTCTTTATCTCCTGATGTACCATCTGTTGCCTCATTAGAGGAGTCGGTTATGACTTCAATGGATGTGGATCCATTGCCTTTTTGCAATCCATACAGCTTTAACACTGCTTTGTTGGGTCCTCTGCCTAGGGTTAGGGTTCCTTTGAACTAATCTGTCCTGGCTCTTGCTTCAAAAATCCACGGTCTTCCCAACAGCAAAGGGTATGAAGTCCCATAAGAATTTGGTTTGACCACCAAATATGTTAGCCAATAATCTCTTTCGGCAAGGGTTGTTTTTACGTATGGGAGGATGCCCAATGGTTTGACTCTGCTTTGGTCTGAGACTGTCGTCCTCTGTAACTTTGAGAGGAAACCTCCTTGGACCAAAATTAGGACCAAACTCCCTAGGCTTTGGTCCAATATTAGGTGTTGTCATTTTAGATTCCAGCAAGTTGAATCTTGCATTTTCATCTTTCTGTCTTCGTTCATGCATCTCTTTCAGAGAGCAAATATCCTCAGTATAGTTCTTCTGCAAATAGTAAGAACAGAAAGCTCCATGAATGGTTGGTTTTCAAGTACATTCAGTAGCTAAATGTCTTGCTTGATGACACTTTCCGCACCATGTATTAGAGTGCATCACATCTCTTCTAGCTCCTGCAGGAGTGGATACATTGGCGGTATTCACCTTCAGCGTCTGTAACTGCTCTCTAATCACACCCATAAGCTCTTTCTTGATACTTGCAACTGAGTTGGATAAGTAGTCCTTTAGATTTTCACCTCCTGAAGTGCTTGTGGTAGGGTTTTGGGAAGCTTCTGTAATTACTGCATACACTGGTTGGGTAGATCCAGAAGGTCCTCTTCTCTAGCTCTGATTCAAAGCTCCTGTTGAGACTTGGGGTTGTTGATTCCAGTTGGTAGGGTTCCACTGTTGTTGAGTCACCATTGGAGGGACTGTTTGAGGCCACTGTTGTTGTGGTTGAACCATCATTTGAGGCAGTGTCGTCTGCGATGACCACACTAGATTAGGTGCATTATAATGTGGCACTATTTGCATCTCGGGATAGGGGTAGGGAATTGTTCTTGGGATTGCATTTGGTGGGTATACCATTCCAGGCATATGAGGAGGTAAGACTCCTCTTCCTAGAGTCATTGATAGCCTTGCTTCAACTTCGTCATACAATTTTGCACCTTCCACTACAGCTTGCAGATTGACTGGTCTTCTCAATTCCATGAACTTGCGAACTTCTAGTTATAGGCCCCTGAGAAACACTCCTTTTTGGATTTCCTCGTCCAAATGGTGGTTAGTCCATCTCTTCAGGATGGATTCTATTCACAAGACATAAGCTTCTACTCTTTCTCCAGAGGACTGACTTAAATTCATGAACTCCTCTCGCATCCGCTCTTCAAAACCTTCACGCCTGAATTTAGTGAGGAAGGCCAACTTTAGGTCATCCCATGCGCCAAAAGTTCCTGCTGTTTGTCTCTCATACCACTGAAATACCGCGCCCTTGAAAGTGGCAGGGAATATTGCTAACCAATGCTCAGGGGTTCTGGCATTGTTAGCCACACATGCTATCATAAACTCTGCTACATGAAGATCAGGGTCTTCATTGTACTCTCCCTTAAAAACTAGCAATGGAGCTACATTTGCTGGCCTATCATCAATATTTCCGGGACGAATCTAACTAGGAAGGGGACCTTGAGTCGCCATGGGGACTTCTGTAGAGAGTGCTTTTAGGGCGTCAAAGGAGGCTTCTGCTGCGAGCTCATTTTCAGCTTTGATTTTTTCCTTCTCTCTTCTCACGTACCTCTGGACTCGTTCCAACGCTTGTCTCTTTATTGTGTCATTCATCAGGGGGTTGGTTTCAACCAGTTGGTCTAGACTCAATAGGATAGTATTAGAGGGGGCTTCACTCTCTGATAGATTCTCTAGCCAACATCTCCTCTGCTTCCTTCTTTTCAACATCTCCAAATTCAACTTTTAAACCACTACAGAGGGGAAGATATTCTGTTCTGAAAGTATCAAAACTCATTTTTCTTAGGATCGTTGTTGCATCATTATAATAATGCCAGCTTCTGAGGGTTTCAATAGTGTATATTTTGAAAATCACTCTGTCTACCAACTTCTAGTGGGTTGCTAATTGAACAAACAGAAGATTATCAGTGCACCAAGCATCCCATGTATCTTGCTGTTGAGCATCCATGAACAAATTCCAACTCTTTTCCTTGTTGTCTTCGTGAACCTCTACAGACCAAGACTCCTCAAGCTTCTTCACAATCTCCCACTTGATGATGTCTAGAAACTTCTCAATGAATGCCAAATATTCCATGGATAGATATTCTCTCTGTTTCTGCTCTTTAGTTTGTTCCCAAACAATTTGCTACCAAGATGCAAGTTTCTGCTGCTTCAACAGGAAGAGGAAATAGTCTACCACATAGAGCATGCATCATGATGGTGATATGTTTCCGCCATTGTGGGATGAAATTCTTGTGGAAAGTGGCTTTTATAATGAGAAATTCCAACTCTTCAGTGGAAGAAGGAACTTTACAAACATCCATTGGATTCTTCTCTCCTTGGCAATGCCATTTCCTTCATTTTCAGCCTCTTCCGGTGCTTGTTGATGGCAAGCTTCCCCAGCTGCAAACCAAAAACATGGAGCCCCAAGAGGAACACAAAGGAAAAGGGAATTCTCTTGCAAGAAAATCTATCTTGTACCATCAACAAGCTTTTATTTCATTCTTTTGATCATTAAAACGAAGAAAACAACAATTCTTCATACAGCACCATAGTAGATTTCTCCCACGGATTTGATAGAATCAACCATAATCTTCAACATCTTCACAAAATCCATCAATAGAACAAAGAATAAAAAGGAATACACCATCTTTGAATGGACATAAATCACATATTATCCTTCTTCATAGTTCTCTCTCTCAATCTCTCATATACAATTACACTGTTTTGATAGATTTGACTATCTCTTACTCTCTCTCTCTCTCTCCATCAATAGTACATCATATCCTCACTACAATGCTCTCATAATAACCCTCAATAATCCTTCTTAGGTCATGGATGTACCTCCCAAGATGTGTGTCTGATATGAAGAGTCACCAGAGCCACTACAGTGTCTTTTCACAGCTCACTACTGTCATTGTCACTTGGTCTTCTCTTCAGTCTTCAACAGCTGCTTCTTCCACTTGTTTTAGCTCTTTTGAACTTAGATTCATCCTTTCCAAAGGTTAGAACACTTTCCCAAAGTCACACATACATTCTACAGAACACTTACAAAAGGTCTACAGAGCAGTCACTGTACAACACTAGAACAACTATAGTACAGTTACAGTGTAGAGACAGAGGCTCTACAGAGGGTCATCAAAACCTCATAACTCATAATCAAACCATTCCAAACTCTCAAAAACTATTCAATAAGATTTCAAAAGATCTCAATCTTCATCAATCATCAATCCATGCTTCATACAGAAGACAATCAGAACAAAACAGAAGCTATACAAAAGGTATACAGAACTAATCAGAACCTATCAGAACATCACATAACCTCATATCTTCACTGAGAATCATCATGAACTCCTAAACATAATCAATATCATCCAAAACACTCTCAAATACTCCCATTAACAATCATACATCACTCTAAATCCATCAAAAATCAATCATTCAGTCCTCAAAAACAACAAAAATCAATAAAAAATTTAATATTTTTCCACTCTCAACAGCAACCTGTTTGGACAATTTCCAGTAGTATATTCAAATTTCATACCTATACTTCATTGATATACGAGATCTTCTTCAGCTTGGAGTTTCATTTAGCATGGATTCATCACTTACATGCTATTCTTGTAATATTTATTCATCAATTGTCCCAATTCCATCTTTGAGGGCAAAGCTCTTTTAGGCCGAGATGGCTTGTAATAAAGCATAAATGCCTTAGTCTAGGGTAATTATAAAAGGTGGAGGTGTAACATGTGTAGTATCTTTTTGCCATTTTACAAACATTACTTGTTTGAGGTCTCAACCTCCCACCATCTAAGAGGGTGAATAATCTTTGCCACCATAGCTTGGGGTGCATACCTTACTGTAGCCTCTCATCATTTGATTCTCAACCAATATTGGTAATACCATTTCTTGCCAAGCCACCTTGACTATGGCTTCCTGGCATTTTATGTCTATTTCTTGTATTTTCAGTTTAAAAGCTTGTTGTGGAATTTAGCTTTATTGGTAGTAGCACCAGCATACCTACGCATCACAGCCACCACTCGATGCACACACGCTTTTGATGTCTTGATTGACGAAGGAGCTAAGTGCAATGTCTTGACTCATGCTCATTGGACCCTCATTAGTCAGCGACTATTACAGCCCACCAATGCTAAACTTAGCCCATTCAAGAGCAAGTCATATGCACTCATACGGAAGTGCAAGATCGTAGTCTCTATTGAGTCTAAGAGCCTATCCCTCATTTCCTACGTATTGTCAAACACAAAGGATGCAAGTCAAGAATCGTAATGAGGACGCACTTTTAACAGGCAAGCACAGTGCAACATAGATTATGATCTACATGGTATTCACCTTTCCATTGGCAATGTTCTCATCATGACAGCTTTCAGCAAGGGAAATGAAGCTCCACTCAAGTCTTCCATACCATCGATAGAGCTACCTAGGACCAAGATGAAGGAGGGGGGTTATGAGTCATCACAATCCATTCTGACTACAAAGTCACCGCCAATTAAGTCCATACCCAAAGCCACCAAGCCTAAACTTAAATGGGTGCCAAAGCACCAAAAAAAACCTACTTATAGCCAGCAAACACAACTACACAAGGCTCACAACCGTCATTCAAAACCTAAGCGACCGATGTGACACTATCGACATGGGCACATAATGAAACTGCAATGGATCCCCAAAGATCTATTGTCAGCCTATGGATACTATGAAGGAAATACCTAAATATGGGTGCCTAAGAAGAAATATCCTAGCAACATAGTCCAACCATGACCATCACTTGCCATCTCATCTCCAAGAAGCCACACTCCCGCTAAGGCAATGAATATCCAGAAAACCCGAGTGGTCAAGAATATAAGAACCTGCGACGATTACATTCAAAAAACCCCCACTAATCTATCGACCCAAAAAATTGCATGGTACTTGAGAATCATCTAATTCTGGAGAGCTTGGCACCCCAATGCTTGTGCAAGAAGAGGGCAATGCACCCTCTGTGCCAATGGAGCCGCCCTCAGTACCCCAAAGCAGCACTGAACATACGGATCAGATTTTGGAGCTACCCTTAGAAACACCACTATCAAGTCCCCGCCACCCCTCGAACTATGAGGGTCTAGCTCGATTCCACCCCACCCACTGGTAGGTCTTAGGCCTTCCTTCGAGCGACGCTCATTTCTATCGGTCAACAAGGACCTTGCTAATAATACATGAGATGACTTGGTGACTTGCATCAAGCTCTTGGATAACACTTTTACCACATTCGCTAGGAGCTATGAAATACTTGACCTCAGCATGCTTGATGAAACCCTTGCCGATGAGGTTTGTTCCTTATCCTGCACTTGGGAAGAATACAAACTTATGACCCTAACAACCCCCAAATTCTCAAAGGAATTGATTGATAATGGTGAAATCTCAAAAGTGCACGCACTCATCAAATGACTAATAACATCATACCGCAAGCCCCAAATGTTGAGATATCGAGCTCCACTCGTGATACGCCAGGGTGACCGTTGTGCATTTATGTCACCGACGTGTTAGTTGCAGATGCGGTTGGTACACCGCCCATGAATAATAGCTACATGATAGCTATCCTTATCTACTCTAGTTCGTGGCTCAGTTAGTATGCCACCTTAGTTAGTTGAGTTTGGTTTGAGACCCATATAGAGGGTTCTTCTATTTTCTTTGTACTTGAGTTCTTTTGGCTTACACAACTAAGAAGAGGAAAACTGTTTTCAGCCTCCACCCTTGTGTGTCTTCCCCCATTGTGCAAGCAAGAAAGCTTCAAGCGAGACTCCTTCCTTCTCTCCCACAATCTTGACATGGTATCAGAGCCTTGTTCGTGGTAAGGAGCTCAAGAAAGCAAGCCAAGCTCGCGGTGGTCTGGTAAGAGGAGCAGTGTTGCTTTCATTTCCTGTTTTGGGAGCAGATCTCTGCAGGTAGCACAGCCGGAAATTGCAGGAGTGCATTGTCTCAGGTTGAGACGCCCTTCGCGGTAAAGCAAGAGGGCAGTATATGCTGCGGGCGAGGGCTTTAGCCCTCGGCGACCTTGTTTTTTTGATTTGAGGCCATTTCGGGGCCTGTTTTGCAGACGGAAGTTTTCTGCACGCACTCAAGAAAAGGCTCAGTTTTATGCTGTGCGACCACTGTTCTACAGGTCGGTGAAAAGTTACTGTAGAAATTGCATCGTATGCTTGTGCGCAGAGACATTGGGAGTTTCAGAATCATCCTTGGTTCCTGTTTATGCAAAATCGTCACTAGGAAGTGACTGTTTGGTCAAATACCACTTTCGCCAGTTTTGCAGATTTGCCCTTGTGAGGCTGAAGCTGTGGTTTTTGCAGTGACAGAATTTTTTGCAGTCTTCTGTAATGGCATCTGATTCTCTTTCACAGATTGTCACTGAAAAGCTTGACAAGAACAACTTCCAGGCATGGAAGTTTAGAATGACGAATTTCCTTATGGGAAAAGGATATTGGGAATTTGTTGCAGGAAATGAAGAAGAACCAGTTCTTCCTGATGTTCCCAATCAACAACAAATGCAGGCATTTAAAACATGGCATGAGAGAGCCAGGAAAGTTATGTATTGGCTGTCTATCAGTATTTCAGACTCTATGATTGTGCATATTCAGGATGCAAGTACGCCAAAGGAGGCATGGGATACTTTGTCAAAAATGTATAGCACAAATACGCAAGCCAGGAAAATGCAGCTCAAGCAAGAGTTGCATAATGTGCAAAGAGAAAGTATGAGCATCAACGACTACCACATGAAGGTGAAGAAGATTGCAGATGCACTTGCTTCCATTGGGTCGCCAGTGGAAGATGATGATTTAGTTTCCGTGACCTTGAATGGTCTAGGAAAGGATTATGCACAGTTTCGGACATCCATTTCAGTTCATGAAAGATTTCCTGATTTTGAGGAGTTGATTGCTCTTCTAATTTCTGAGGAACAGAGAAATGGTGGTGCATCTTCTTCAGGAGGAACTTCAAAAGAAGCTGTCTTCTACTCAAATGCTGGAAGAGGTAGAGGCAGAGGTAGAGGAGGCCGATTTGGAGGCCGTGGCAGAAATCAGAATATGCAGCAAACTCAAGAAAACCAGTCCTATGGAGGAGGACGTGGTAACTCTAGAGGCAGGGGGAGCCAAAGAGGTCGTGGTGGATGGCAAAGAGGCCAAAATGCAAACAGTAATGTTGAATGCTACTACTGTGGTAAAATGGGTCATATGGCTAAAGACTGCTATAAAAAGCAGAATGACATCATGAATGGAAAACTGCAACAAGGGAATTATGCTTCTTCTAGTAGACAGGGTGATGACAGAAATGAGCATTTGTTCATGGTGCAGCACATGAACAATTCTATGACAAGTGCAGAAGAAAGCCACATGACAGGTCATGCAGAATGGATGGAGGATGCAAAGAAAATGGAAAAACCAGGATTTGTGGAGACTGGTGATGATACTGCACATCCTATTGTGCAGATTGGAAAAATTCCCTTGTCTATGCAGGGTGGGAAAAAGAAATACCTGTCCGATGTATTTCATGTCCCGAATATCACCAAGAATCTGGTTTCAGTTGGTCAAATGGTTGAACAGGGCTTGCAGGTCAGATTTAATCCTCATGGATGCTTTGTTGAGGATATGAAAAATAAAGGTCGCTTGATAGCAAAAGGAAAGAAGAAGGGCAGAATGTTTACATTGGATGCAGACATGTCTGAATTGAGTGCAGCAATGTTTGCACATGGGACTGGTGTAGTTGCAGATATTGATATCTGGCATAAACGCATTGGTCATGTTAATGTACAACCACTTAAATCAATGCAGGCCCAAAATATTGTTGCAGGATTGCCCAAATTCAAGGTTGCAGAAATGCATAAGGTATGTGAAGCCTGTCAGTTTGGAAAACATGCAAGGAAACCATTTCCTAGACATGTTCAAGAGAGTGAGAAGCCATTGGAATTAATCCACTCTGATGTGTGGACTACTAAAGCTGCATCTCTTGGAGGCTGTCATTATTTTGTCACTTTTATTGATGACTATAGCAGAAAAGTTTGGGTGTATTTTATGAAAAAGAAAAGTGAAGTTTTTGGGCATTTCAAAACCCTTAAAGCTATGGCTGAAAAAGAAACAGGTCTGCAAATAAAATGCCTGAGGTCAGATGGAGGGGGAGAGTACCTCTCAAATGAGTTTGCAAAGTTCTTGCGGGAGCATGGCATAAAGCAGCAATATTCATGCAGTTATACCCCACAACAAAATGGAATTGCAGAAAGGAAAAACAGGCATATTGGAGAGGTATCTCGTGCCATGCTCAATGAAAAAGACTTGCCAGATTTTTATTGGGCTGAAGCAGTTGCTACAGCAGTCTACATAATGAACAGGACTCCCACTACAGCAATACATGGAATGACTCCAGAGGAGAGGTATACTGGTAGGAAACCAGATATTTCTCATTTGAAAATTTTTGGTTGCATTGCCTATGTACATGTGCCAGATGAGCTGAGATCCAAGTTGGATCCAAAAGCTGAGAAGTGCATCTTTATTGGTTACTCTCTGCAGCAAAAAGGGTATAGATGCTATAACCCTTCTACTCGTAAGTTTACAGTGAGCAGAGATGTTGTTTTTGATGAGATGAGTAGTTGGTATAAACCAGTAAATGTGATTGATGATGTAGATGCACAAAATGGTAATGCTGCACAAAATTCACAGCAGCAGTCACAAAATATTAGTGGACCTGGAGCGTCCTCTAGCAGTGGTTCACATTCTTCGCCATGGACAGGCAGATTGAGATCAGGAGATTCTTCTCAAAGCAATGCAGATAGTGGTATGCAGGTATCACGAAAAGGAAAAGAGAAAGTTGATCAGCCCATGTTTGATGTGAATGCAGGTCACTCTTATGTGGATGGTGAATCCAGTGGCTCAGAGTAGAGCATTGATGATGAGTTGGGTATTCCTTCTATTGTTACACCTGGAGTAAGGAAGACCAGGGATGTTTTGAGAGCACCTGGGAGTGAACCTACTTTGCGCAGGTCTACGAGAGCTAGGTATCCTGTGGATAGGCTGAAATATGATGGATTTACAGCCATTCACTATGCATATATGGTCAAGGTGATACAGGAACCAGAACCCACTTCTTTTGAGCAAGCCATGGGAAAAGAAAAATGGGAGAAAGCCATGGATGAAGAAATGGATGCCTTGGAAGCAAATGCTACATGGGAGTTAGTACCTTTGCCTAAAGGTAAGAATGCAATTGGCTGTAAGTGGGTTTATAAGGTGAAGCACAATGCTGATGGTTCTGTGAACAGATACAAGGCAAGATTAGTAGTCAAGGGGTATGCACAAACATATGGCATTGACTATGAAGAAACATTTAGTCCGGTTGCAAGGATGGCAACCGTAAGAGCAGTCATTGCTATGGCTGCATCAAAGGGATGGTCTTTACATCAGATGGATGTAAAGAATGCCTTCTTGCATGGTGATTTGCAAGAAGAGGTCTATATGGAGCAGCCACCAGGTTATGTGCATGCTGTTCATCCTGAGTTTGTTTGCAAGTTGAAGAAAGCCTTGTATGGTTTGAAGCAAGCACCTAGAGCATGGTCTGACAAGATAGGACAATATCTTGTCACTATTGGCTTTCAGATTTCCAAGGCAGATTTCTCACTTTATGTGAGAAAAACAGAGAAAGGTATTATGCTGCTTGTCATTTATGTTGATGATTTGATTATGACAGGTGACAGTGATGAAGATATCCTTCATGTGAAAATGCTATTGAAGCAGAAGTTTGAGATGAAGGATTTGGGAGAGCTGCGTTATTTCTTGGGCATTGAGGTGATTAGATCACCAAGTGGGATACAGCTATTGCAGAGGCAGTATGGATTGGACATGCTGTCCAAATATGGGATGACAGGCTGTAAGCCTATTTCAGTTCCTTTGGAGCAAAATGTGAAGCTGAGCACAGATGCAGGTGAGCTTCTAGAAGACCCTACTATGTACAGACGCATAGTAGGAAGTTTGATTTATATGACTATTACCAGGCCAGATTTGAGCTATGCTGTTGGATTGGTAAGTCAGTTTATGCAGGCTCCAAGGAAACCACATTTGGATGCGGCTAGACGCATACTTAGGTATGTGAAGTCCACATTGCAGTGTGGACTATTTTATGAGACTGGGGTTCAGATACAGTTGCATGGATACACTGATGCTGATTGGGCTGGTAGTATTTCTGATAGACGATCTACCAGTGGATATGTATTCTCTTTTGGGAGTGCTGCAGTCACTTGGAGCAGCAAGAAACAGCCTACAGTTGCCTTGTCGAGCACAGAGGCTGAGTACAGGGGTGCAGCAATGGCTGCATGTGAGGTAGCTTGGTTGCATAAGCTACTTTATGATATGCATCAGTCTACAGATGGGCCAGTTGTCATTTATTGTGACAACATGAGTAGTATACACTTGGCAAATAACCCAGTCTATCATGCTAGAACAAAGCACATTGAGGTGCATTATCACTATGTGCGAGAGAGGGTTTTACTAGGTCTTATTGATCTAGTTTATGTCAGCACAGAGGATCAGGTAGCTGACATATTCACGAAGGCATTGGGCGCAGAGAAGTTGCGCGAGTTCAGAGACCTGCTTGGTGTGCAGGAATTGGGATTGAGCTCGAGGGGGAGTGTTGAGATATCGAGCTCCACTCGTGATACGCCAGGGTGACCGTTGTGCATTTATGTCACCGACGTGTTAGTTGCAGATGCGGTTGGTACACCGCCCATGAATAATAGCTACATGATAGCTATCCTTATCTACTCTAGTTCGTGGCTCAGTTAGTATGCCACCTTAGTTAGTTGAGTTTGGTTTGAGACCCATATAGAGGGTTCTTCTATTTTCTTTGTACTTGAGTTCTTTTGGCTTACACAACTAAGAAGAGGAAAACTGTTTTCAGCCTCCACCCTTGTGTGTCTTCCCCCATTGTGCAAGCAAGAAAGCTTCAAGCGAGACTCCTTCCTTCTCTCCCACAATCTTGACACCAAAGGTTTGTGGCAATTGTTGAGCTTGAGGAACTCACTCGTCTCGCTCTAAATCTGACTCCTCATTCCTACAAAATGGTGTAACCTATGTCTCCAATGGGAGAAATGGGGTTGCCAAATCATGACTAATTTTGAGTAGCGACGTGCCATCAAAACAACCATGTATGACCCGACGTACATAGCACCAACCTCTTTCAGGGTCTTGGCCATCACTCGACAAAAAAACCTAGACGACCATGTCTTGGCTCATCCATACATTGATTGCATCCTTATGGAAGAGGAGCTACATGTGGCTAGCCGTATCAACTCGGGAAATTTTCTAACCCATGTCCTGACTTTCATTACCCAAGTATGCATTAGTCCTCGTAATCTTGATCATCATGCCCACTTGGAATACAACTCTAATTTCTACGATTGGCTTTTGCCAAAGTAGATAGCACCATAATGTGCTCAAATGTCTAATCTTAGGAAGGATTCTTCTCATTCCCAAGGGGGGAGGGGGTAAGGTGAAGTAAGGTGAAATCTAGGAGAATCGTCATAAAATCCTAGAAATGAATAGAACTACTCAAAGGAAAAATCTATTTTTTATGCTTAAAGCATGTTATTCTTTCCATAAAAGTATGATCAATCCTTGTTTATCCTCTAGTAAGAAAATGTCACAATAATACTAATGGTGAACCATGATATATGACAGGAACCTAAAATGTTACGGAAAGATTAAGGTAGCAAGCTCCCGTTCATGGAGGAAGAGCAAGCTAAGTATGGAGTGATGGTAGAAATGAGGAGCTACCGCCAGTTCACATTCAAGCATGCCATAAACCTAAAAGATGCCATCATGGAAGACCCGCCCATAAAACAACTCGTGAACTAGTGCAGCCTATAGAAGTACATAGAGAAGGTCAACTACAGAAAATGCACAAAATTTTTGAGGAGCTTCAATGCCAAAAGTAACTGTGGAATGGTGACAATCAAGAAAGGGGAAGAAGCCCACCAAGTTTAGGTGGAATCAAGCCCCAAAGTGGTGGAGAAGGCCCTAGGTTTGACTAGTAGAATAGAGCAACGCCCAAAAACACCATATTGGGGAATATGGGAATTTCCCACAAGTTTAGGACATGTAGTAAAATCTTTGGATATATCATAACTTGAACATCACAACTCCAAATCAAGCGCTCTATAGCTGAATAGATTCCATTTTTCAGGCACTTTCCAATGATAGATCGCATCATATGGTTTTGAGAAACTTATGGGCATGTTATCCAAGTGCCACCTTTTTAGTATTCAAAAAATGGGAATTGGGAGATTCCCAAACTCACTAATATTGTGTTCAAAGAGGGATGTGTATAGCATGCTAGGGATGAGCAAGGCTATTGTATGCACAGTGGATGGGATAAGCTTAGCAAATATCCCAAATCCTGAGATCAAGCTGCATGCAAAGATAGTCCACACTCTCTTTTCCAATCAAAGGTATAATGCCCTTATGAACAAAATTCGGGTGCCGTTGTTGGAGAGCATCGTAATAGGATCCCCAGATGAAATAGATTGGAACACCTTCATGTGAAAAACTATTGAAATCTCAGCGAAGGCTTTGATCACCGGTAGAGCAACGGTAGAAGGAGAATCCCCAAACTCCACAATAAGAGTAGCTTGAAAGAAGTCCTCCTCCAAGGCGTCCACCATTAGGCTCTCAGTGGAATCCTAACGGCCATTATCCAAGATGCCTTGAAGGACACAAAGGAAGGTGGAGAGGGAGTAGAGGAAACCCATGACTAATTGCCTCACCACGAATAGGTGCAGTCAAGCAAAAGGACTATGGGTGATAGGGAAGAACATGAGATGCAGTAAGAGCTGAAGGCACAAACGAAGGGAACCCCATCAAAGCTACAGAAGGAAACAAAAGAAATAATGACAAGGGAGAAATGGGACAAGTTGAGGAAGGCCCAAAAAGATTCCAAGAGGGCCGAAGATCAGAGAAAGAGAAGAGCTGAGAAAGAGGGAGAAGAGCTGAGGAGAAAGGAAGATGAGGACATGGCAGAGGCTATGCACAGGTCTGTAGAGGGGACCCATGGCTCTAGAGGAATGGCCACCTTAAGCCCACAGCACGAAGGTGAACCAAGAAGCAGCGTTGAAGTAGCGCCAATCATTGCGGGGAAGGGCAAGGCCCCATTGCATCCCTTCTCTTTGACCCTCACACCTTAGATTGTCGCCACCACATAGGAGCCAGCTTCTACCATAGGCACCACTCAGCTCATGTCCATGATGCAGTTTCTAGTCATGAAAGTACAAAAATTGGCACCGGGGGGCAAGAGCCAAAAGGTTGGTTACGGCAGATGCCGAGTCTAGGCAATACCCAAAGCGGAAAAAGATGGAAGCGTCCACCACCACATCACCACCAACAATGCCCCCAGTTGTGGACTATGATGCCTATGTGGCTGATCTCCTAGTCCAACTAGAGAGGGATAAGGAAGAGAAGAAGGCTGCTGCTGTGGAACTGGAGGTTGAGAGAGAAGTTGCCGCAACCCTACGACTAGAGATGACACGACAAGCCATTGATCATCATAAAGAAATTCAAAACATAAAAGAGCAACTCAGTGCCAAAGAAAAGGAGGCTCAAGAGAACGAAGATTTCCTAAGGCAAAGACTAGAGGATGAAACCCAAGACTTGGTGGCGGAGCAGCAAGGCCACAAGTTGCTCATCCAACAATATGCTGAGCTCCATCAACGAATGGCACGGGTGGATGCCATGCATGCACAACTACGGGAGAACCTGCAAGAAGGAGACCAAGCATTAGGAGAACGACACCAAGAACAAGAGGATGCCTTGGTATTCCAGCTATGGTTGGCAATGGAAGAGTAAGGAAGGTTGAAAAGAGAAATAGGGGCCATTTTGGAGATGAAGGAAGTGGCTATAGAAAAAACCATAAGAAGCCTGCAAGATGACCTAGAGAATGCCCGAGAGGAGGTGGAGGCACTAATGGCCATGTCCATGACTGAAAGAAAGTTGCACTGGGAAGAGCTAGAAAGCTGCGTGCAAACTACTAAAGATCTATCAGGGAGGATTGCAGAAGCCTACCAATAGTGCTCCATGGCTAAGCAAGGTAGGAGGATAACAAAAGAGCAGTTGAACTGCTGGGATAAAGAGAAGACCCAAATGATGGAAGTGTAGAATGAGCAGCAACAGGTGGTAATGATGCTATCTCAGGAGATGGAGAGGGGTAAGGAAACCTAAAAGAAAAATCATAGTAGTGGGAGAGGCACAACTTTGAAAGAGTGCAAGACCTGATAGAGCACTTGGCAATGTCGAAGTGTGAGAGGGTAGTTGCAGAATCTAAAGCTGAGGCCACTGAAGCGTGCTCCAATACGCAAAGGCAAGCCTTTTTGAGCACTATGCTTCATGTCACACAAGTCGAAGGCAAGGATTCGGTGGAGAAAATGAGGAGTGTGAGAAATCACAGTTGCAACATTGGAATGTGTTCACAAGAGGAAGGAGAGAGCTCAAAGTACAAGAACAACATCTTGTTTACTAAGTTGCTTACAAGTACAACTTGGGTACACTCTCCCACACTTGATAGTGACCCATAGGCTATTTATATAGCCTTTGCTAAGCCAGGGTTATGGTTTCCCCTACCCCTAAGGCTATTCACACCCATCTGCCCTTATGCACCCTTGCTTACAGTGGGTTCCTATGTCTATCTTCTAGCCCCCCCCAATGCTAGGGTGGCATTGGATTACAAGGCATGTAAGATGTCCCCCCCCTCCCCCCCTTTAAACAATCGGGATGCCTTTATAAATCAGGCTACAAGAATGTTTCTAGGTAGATGGTTTAAAGACTCAAAAAAGTCCATCTTCAGATGAATTGGAGGCATAATTGGCCACCACTTCTTTGGGTACATCAGGAGTGTTGGGGCATTTACTAGTGATATGCCATGTCTTCTTGCATTTGATACATTTCATTCTCTTAGGATACTTCTTCCAACAGTTGTTTACAAGATGTCATTTTTTCTTACAGAAAGAACATCTAGTGAGAACTGTATGTACCAATACTTGATCACGGGAAGTTGAAGATGCCTGACTGTTGCTGCCTTCAATAGGAAAGTGATCTCCTAATCATCCCATTTTGAGAAGTTGAGAGATTAATTCTTCATCACAAAGGAAATAAGATGTTTATCTTGCATCAGTGCTTTCTTACATCTCAAACATACAATTCATTTATAGACCAATCAATGAAGTTCAAGTACAAAGAGAAATTCATTTTTCTCACAAAAGTAATCTTGCAAAGCAATCAATCATATTTGTGTGTGAAGAGAAACCAAGTTTTTGGATTATTTATGGTTTTTGGATGCAAGATAAGCATATTGTTTCCTTTGTGGTGAGGAACTATTCCTCTTATATAAATTTTATCCACCACCTAAAATTTTGTGGTGAATGGCAATTTCACACAATGTTTCTATCATAATGATTTTGACGTGTCCAATAACACAATGCCCTAATTGAGTTGAACATACCTGAAGATATATATCTACATCTATTTGGTAAATTTGACTATTAGTATTTTGTATACATAGGAATATGTGCTAGAATGTGCATGACATGCACCTAGAACACAAAACCACACAATAATATCAAGCTTTCTTGGATGAACGATCAAGTGTTTTGGGTATTTTGTAAAGGGTTTGGGTTTTAGGACCTAGGGTTGAGGGTTAAGGGTTTAGGTTAAAGGGCCATGTGGGATTAATCTAGGAAGATTTGAGACCTAAGAAAATTGTTCTTGTGACCTCTCTCTCTCTCTCTCTCTCTCTCTCTCTCTCTCTCTCATGTGTACATGTGTTTTGGGTGCGACATGTCTATAATCACTCTCCTTATATTGGCTTGCATACATATAATCTTGATGATAGTTTAGTGACATGTTTATATTTGTCCAACTACAATTTGTGAGATTAAATAAATAAAAGAGAATATGAGGTGAAGCAATATCATATCATAATAGTAAAACCTATACACAAATATGACTGTAGCATGATACATGAAGGATCAAGCCTTTGACTAATAAATAAAAATATGACTTAGGCAATGGCCAAAATAGTAGCCATCAACTACCAAAAACAACAAGCCCATTCTGCTATAAACCCAACCTTCAATCTTTATGACCATCCCTAGTTCAAAGTGTAACATGTTGTCCTATGAATAAATATCTCAAGAAGACATGTAACTCTAGATTCAACATCACCTTTTGAATTAATAACCCCCATCCATCATGATAATCATCTTTTTATCATGGATATGAATTTAAGTAAAAACCTTGCCATTGAAGAGGCTATTCTTGTCATGTTTACACATGCAATAGTAACAAAAGATCATCCTTCATGCTAGGACATTACCAACTTGATGTTTGATAATTATTGTCATCACCAATTTGAAAATGCCAAAGGAAGGAACTACCACTTTGAAATATATGGAATGATCGATCTCATGTGTAGGAGGTTGCAAAATTGGAGCTATCATGAGCATCTTCCTAAGCACACTAAAAGCATTCTCTTGATCCTTTCACCAAAAAATTTTGCATACCTTTCTTAGTAATTATAATAAGAGGAGAGTAGATATGGGAGAGGTACATCTAGTACCTATTGTCACTTGACCTAACCTAAAAATCTCATCACTTCCAAAACATTTGTTGGAGCTTTAGGTTTATAAACAATAGATACTTGCATTGGTTCAATGGCCCTTCTTTCTTTAAATAAAACATGACCTAGTAATACTCCTCTCTTAGCTTCAAAGACTGATTCAAATGGTTCAAGGACATTCCAAAATTCTTGCACCTTTCAAAACATAAGCTCAAATGTTTAAGGTGGTCGTCTCTACTACCAAAGACAAAAAACTCATCAATGAACACTTGTATGGAAGTTTTCAAATATGGATCAAAAGTAGTGTGAAAAACTCCTTAAAACTCTAAATGTCCATTCTTTAGACCCAAATTTCATAATAGTAATGACATAATCTCCCCATTTAGTGATAAATGTAGTATGATTCATGTCATCAAGATGAATTTTGAATCTAGTTATAACTTGACAATCCATCCAACAAGTTGTACATCTCATTACTCGCTACATCACCAAGAAGAAAGTCGGTAAATGGGATAGGAAACGGATCATAAATTGTTGCTGCATTTAACTTTCTATAATCAAGACAACCCTAGTCTTCCCACTCTTTTGGGTACCACAACTATGGGAGATAGGAACATCACTTCAACTCTCTAAAATTATCTATCTCTTTTTTAGCTTGGTAAATATAGCCATGATTCATCTTGTACCTCTTTCGTATAATTGATTTGGCATATTTGCTTCAAATTACATCCATCCTGGCATAATGTAGGATCAAAGCCTTTGATGTCATTGTAATCCCATGTAATTATGTCTTGAAATTGCTTGCATAGCTCTATCAAGTCATTCTCGAAATCTTCTTGTACATAAATAGTTACTTTGATTGGTTTAGATTCTGCTTCTTTATTTATATTTTCTCCCCATACTTTACTCTCCATAACTCTTGTAGAATTCTTCATGGTATGCTCATACCTCTACTCAATCTGAATGATGACTTTTTACCTTTATCTTGAACATCTAAAGTGTTTATAGGTTGAAACTCCTTTGTATTCTAATTTTGAGATTCCTTTTGATGTTCAAGTTCAAGCTATACATTCCTAGAGTTTTCAAATTCGTTATTTAGTTCAATCCATGAACTTTCCTAAACTTTAGGTTGCCTCTATCTTGCCAAAAGCTCTTCAAAATGTTTTCTTGATGATTCATCATAAATTGTAGTCCAAGAAATTTGTTGTTCAGCAAGTCCATTTTCAAGAATGGTGGGATTCTCCTAGTGTCCCTCAATAATGCTATCCATTTCTATTTTGAACATTAGTAATACATAAGGTTTTTTCTATATATATAACTCATCATCATCCTCAACATCAAATTGATTGCTTATATCA